>NC_039365.1:16375464-17766378 GCF_003573695.1 Papaver somniferum | reverse complement strand
GGGGGGGGGGTAGTGAGTAAAGTCTTAATCTTCTCAAAATCCTCTAAACAAGCATCATCAAAGACAAACTTAACATATTTTGCAAGCAAATTGCAAAGAGGTCTAGAAATCAAGCTAAAATCCTTAATGAATCGGCGATAAAAACCTGCATTCCCTAAGAATGACCTAATGTCTTTTACGGTTTTTGGGACCTGTAAATTTTTAATAAGATCAACTTTGGCTCTATCTACCTCTATACCCTTCGAAGATACGATATGTCCTAGAAAAATTCATGAACGAACCATGAAATGACATTTCTCCAAATTAAGCACTAAATTCTTTTCCTTACACCTAGTCAAAACTAATGACAAATGATGCAAGCACTCATCGAAAGACGAACCAAACACTGAAAAATCATCCATAAAGACCTCTAAGAACCGTTCTACCATGTCAGAAAATATGCTTAGCATGCAACGCCGAAAGGTCGTAGGGGCATTACATAGCCCGAAAGGCATGCGTCTATACGCAAAGGTACCAAAGGGACAGGAAAAAGTGGTTTTCTCTTGGTCTTTTGGGGCTATGAAAAACTGATTATAACCGCAGTATCCATCTAAAAAGCAATAATTGCTACGTGCAGCTAATCTCTCTAGCATTTAGTCGATGAAGGGAAGGGGAAAGTGGTCCTTCCTAGTGACCTTGTTCAATTTCCTATAGTCAATACAGACACGCCAACCCGTGGTCACCCGGGTTGTCATTAACTCATTGTTATCATTCTGGACTACAGTAATACCGGATTTCTCGGGAACAACCTGAACGGGGCTGACCCACTTATTGTCTGAAATGTGGTAGATAATGCCTGCATATAACAGCTTAAGAACCTCGGTTCGAACTACTTATTTCATATTAGGGTTCAGTCGACGTTGCATCTCCCTAGACGGTTTGGGGTCACTCTCTAAATAGATCTGATCCATACAAACATTGGGACTTATACCCTTAATGTCTGCTATGGTCCACCCTAAAGCTTCCTTGTTGTTCTGAAGGACGGTTACTAGCCTACTTTCCTGATCAATATCCAAGTTGAATGCTATAATCACAGGTAAAGTTTCAGATGGGCCTAAAAACACATACTTTAGGGTATCTGGTAATGGTTTAAGGTCCAACTTAGGAGGCTCTTCTAAAGAAGGAACTAGGGTAGACTTAGAAACTGGTAGTGGTTCGAACTTAGGTTTCCATCCATTACTAGTGTCTAACAAAGGGGTTGAATCTAACAGAGCATTCACCTCATTAATCACATTATCATCATCAAAATTAATCCCAAAGTGAGCTAGGCATTTCTCTAAAGTATCTTCTAACAAAGTGTTTGGTAATGACTCCTCGACTAATGTTCCTATCATGTTCACCTCTTTTATGTTCGAGTCATCTAGTTCCTAGGGTAGCTTACTAATATTAAAAATGTTCAGATCAATAGTCATATTACCAAAAGAAAAATTCATAATACCATTTCAACAGTTAATGATCGCATTGGATGTAGCTAAAAATGCGCGACCTAAAATCACGGGTATTTAGTTCTCTGGGTCGGGGACAGGTTGGGTATCTAGGATAACAAAATCCACTGGGTATATAAACTTGTCGACCTCTATAAGAACATCCTCGATCACACCACGAGGAATTTTAACGGACCTATCAGCTAACTGAAGTGTTATCTGGGTAGGTTTCATCTCACCAAGTCCTAGCTTAAGGTACACATGATATGGAAGTAAGTTCACACTGGCTCCTAAGTCAAGCAAAGCTTTCTCAACACGGTATTTACCTATTATGCAGGAAATGGTAGGGGACCCTGGGTCTTTATACTTAGGAGTAGTGGTATTCTGAATAATGGAACTCACGTGACTAGCTAGAAAGGCTTTCTTCTGGACACTAAGTTTTCGCTTTCGCGTACACATATCCTTAAGAAACTTGGCATAAGAGGGAATATGCTTTATCGCATCTAACAATGGTAGGTTGATAGTAACCTTCTTAAAAACCTCCAATATATCATTAAAGGTGGACTCCTTTTAGTTGGAACTAGGAGCTGTGGGAATGGGGCTCTAGGAACAAAGCCGGGCTCAATACGACCCTCATTGGTATCTTTAGAGACTCCGTCAGTCTCCTCAGTTTCTGGTTCAGAAGGGTGAACTACAACATAACCTTGTTGTCTATCACTCTACCGCTCCTAAGGGTTTTAATAGCATTTACATGATCGGATGGTCTTTCACCTATTTCATTAATTACTCTAGGGTTGGGTTGAGTTTGACTAGGAAACTTACCTATTTCTCTTAAACATTCATTTATATGACTAACCTGGGTTTTCAACTCGGAAATACCCCGAGAGTTAGCCTGACCTATTCTCTTATTTTCTTCTAAACCTTGAGCAACAGATTGCTGAAACTGCACAACGTTACGAGTTAACAAAGAAAGAGACTCTTCTAAACTCATATTCTTCTTATCTGAAGGGTTCTGAAACTGTATCGGAGTTGAAGGATTCTTAGTATAGCCAAAACCTGGGGGAACCTGAGAGTTACTAGACCGACCTTGATTCTGGCCCTTAGACCAAGAAAGGTTGGGATGGTTTCTCCAGCCAGGGTTATAGGTTTCTGAATGTGGGTCAAACTTCTGACGGTTATCGAATCTATTGTTGTTATAAAGAGCATTGGCTTGCTCCTCAACAGTATGGCCTTACCAAAAAGGCTCTATTCTACCACTATTACCACTAGAATGACCTAATTATAAGGCTTCTAACCTTTTGGCTATGGCTGCTATTTTAGCATCTGACTCATAAGATCCTTCTACCCTATTGACATTTCCTCTACTTAGGAGAATTTTTTTCTGGGGTTCCTTACTATTTTCCCATTGTTGGGTCTTATCCGCGATTTCATTCAAAAATTTCATAGCCTCATCAACAGTTTTATTCTCAAACCCACCTGTGCATAATGACTCAACCATGGTTGTTGTTGAATAATCTAAACCCTCGTAAAGGATCTGAACTAACCTAACCATCTCTAAACCATGATGGGGACATTGAGATATTAAGTCATTGAACCTTTCTAAATACCTATATAAAGATTCTCCCTCTTGTTGAGCAAAAGTACAGATTTGTGTTCTAATAGACGATGTTTTCTGCCTTGGGAAAAACTTCTGTATAAAGGAAGATGTAAGTTGTTCATAGGTTTCAATTGACTCAGAAGCCAAGCTATACAACCAAGATTTGACTTTATCTTTTAAGGAAAAGGGGAATAACCTAAGTTTCAACACATCATCACTAAGGTTTTTAATTTTCAGAGTACTACAAACTTCCTCAAATTCCCTAACATGAAAATAGGGGTTCTCATTCTCTTTTCCTAAAAAGATTGGGAGCATCTGTAAAGTCCCAGGTTTGAGTTCATAATTTTCCCCGGTTTCAGCTAACTTGATACAAGACGGACGAGAGGTCCTAGTTGGGTTTAATAAAGCTTTTCAAAGATGAAATTTCCAAAGACAAGGCTCTCAAGAGAAGAGTCTTCGGATTCCCCGCCTTCATAAGAAGAACTACTAGGTTTATCACTAATCAAACGACCTAGAGTGTTTCTTTTCCAAGCCCGCTCTCTAATAACCTCGGGCATACACTAGAAAAACAAAAGAAAAAGAAAGAAATCCTAAAAGGAGGGGAAGTTCTATGCAAACACAAACAAGGATGACTCCACCACAGTAAACCTACTTATTTCTAGCAAACAAAAAGCATGATAGCTCCACTTAGATTGTTTCTAGACCAGCTTCTAATCCTTCGAAAGGGAATTCGTTACAATTTAAGCAAACCCTTATAGAATCAATCCGAGTTAAAGTAAGTTGACTCGAGACGAGGGAAGCTCAGTGGAGCTTTAATACCCAAGGCCTCACCGGCGTTACAAGGCGGCGTATTCAACTCACATAAACCATCATGAACTTCGAAGCATGCTTAAAAGATTAACCAATATTTTTCGAATGACTTTCCTATTATGCTCGTTACCCTATAGGTCTCGTTCTAGTCAAATTTGAGGCTTAGGTTCGCGTTTGGTTTCGTTTTCTTAAGGCGGGCAAGAAGGGAACGATGATGAAATCCGAACCATTATCTTGTATGTCCAGTCCTTGCCCTTTACTAGGAAATTAAAGCAGCCGTTTTCAAATCCTCAGTATATATGCAAACGAAGGAATATAGTAACTCGCTGACAGGGGATTCGCGAGTGTTTCTACAAACTTACCTCCCGTACCAGACGGGGGATGAACCGTTGTAGTCGACTCGCGCCACGACTCTTATGTCATGTACGAACCCGAGAGGCCGAGGTGATATCGTAATCTCCGTCCTTCTCTGCAAACAGTTTATATTTATACTACCCTTTTGTAGGTTTTTTTTCAAAAATAGAGTCCCAAAGTCCACAGTCCACCGTCCAAAAATATAGTGCAAAAGAAAAAGATAATCTAAAAAAAAAATAATCTCTCTCTCTCTCTTTTTTTCTAATTAATTTTTATTCTTCTTTTCTTTCGCTCCTTTCGCTTTGCTTTTACTTCAAATCTTTAAGTATTCATCAAAAGCTTTGGCAAATTTTTATTTCGCTCCAAACTCCAAAATCTGTAAGGAAAAGACAAAAACCCAAAAACGTAAAAAAGAACAAATAAAATAAAAATGAAAAACAAATAAAAACCTAAAAAAAAAAATCTAAAAACTCTAACCTAAAGACGAGTCTGCGTCGGCGGCGCCAAAAAATGTTGAGCTTTTCAATTGAGTTGTTATAGTAAAAAGTTCGTTGAGACTTGTGAAAGCAATAGATTTTAGACTTATAAAACTTAAAAAAATAAAGAAAACTTGTGGCAAAATTGATTTCAAGATATTAAAAATAACCAAGACACTGATTCCACTATTACACATGAATGAATGTGGTAAATAACCACAAACTCTAATTATCTTTTAAGTCCCTTATTTCTTAACTCACAAATAATCAGGTAAATTCACAAATATTAATTGTATTCCCTAAGCATAGATTATCAATTGACTAAACAAAGTATAACCTATATGATTGAATCACAACTAATTAAGAAAATTACTCAAACAATTTAAAACTCTGCAAAAGCAGTGATTGAGTGAATTATAAATTATAAATTAGAGAAAATAAAATAGTTACCAATTATTCATGCGTAAATAGCTTCCTCATTGCCTTGGTTGTAGGAGAATTAGCTCATCATCATGTTGGAAACACGCTCAAAAATCATTTTTATTGCTCAAAGGGTTTACAAATGATGAATAAGGGAGAAATGATGAAAAACCGGGTTTGTAACAATTATATTTGTTACAAACCAACTGTTACAAAGAACGATACAAGTACTCTGTCGCTAACAATGTAGCTTAACGACTGTCTGTTGGGGTCGATGTTCTTCGTGTTCTTCAGCTTATGCAGCAGCAGAAAAGATTTCTCCGCAGCTCTGATTTACGCCCTGTTCTTCTCCAAACTCTCCGTCCCCCTTCTCTGACATCCCAACAACTCTTTTATAGCGAACAAGACCAAGAAATCTCGCTTATTACTCCCCAAAAATCTTTCATTACTCGGCAATCAATAAAAGAAATATTTGCATGCAAGATAGGGATTTTCTTCCCTGTTTTAACTTCTCACGCAACTAGCTGTTGTTTACACACTCCAAACTGATTGATACACGTTGTAGACTCGCTCCAACTTTCCAAAACCAACATAATCCCGTGAAATAACTCTCCCATGCATGCCTGCTTTCTTCTCGCGAGTTATCTAGCCAAATTAGCCGATTCCAAAGCCCATACCGATCCTGTCTCGACCAAAGGAACATTCCCAAACAGTTTCAGCCATTGAATCTCAAGAAATCACGTCAAATTCATGATTTTGAACTCTGCCAGTTCAGTGCTCCATTTTCCCGCCACAGTTTCAAAGGAGGAAGATGATGGTTGCCCCCTATCCAGAGTATGGGAGCCTTAAACAGCTGGGGTGCCTGGGGGAGCCCTTATCCAAAATGAGGGTGCCTTTAGTACTTTCCCGGGGGGTGCCCCGAGCAACTTTTCGAGCCGAATTTTCCAAAAATGTTTATTTCCCAAAAATACCTACGAACACATAAAACACCATAATAAGTACGAAATCGAGTACCAACAATACAGAACACTGAGGACAATGTGTCTATCAGCTACCATACCCAAACGTGTACACTCATGTTGGCTCAACAATTAGTTAACCGAGGTTAGCCATATGTTTACTGTCATATTAACCTTATTCATCTTATCCATAATTAGTTCAAATGATTCAAATGAAACTAGTTAAAGAGTTGTTCAATTGCATAGAAGAACACAATTGAAACCAAATCGGTTTGATTCACTCGAATCAATCATGAACATTATAGCCACGGTTTGCAAAGATTGTATTCCATAAGATTTAAATGTTTAAGTTCATGAAAAGACCGATTTGACAACATAACCAGCTTAAGTATGCATACTTAAGCAACCGGATTTGAGTTTGTTAAGTTTCCAAACTCAGCAGAAATTCTCGGTTCGAAAACTTCCGCCAGTATGCATACGGGTACGCATACCTAAGGTGACTAGTTTAGGAGTTTGTAATTCCCAAACTCAGCGGATATTTTCGGTTCAAAAACTTCCTCTAGTATGGGTACGGGTACGCATACTTAAGGTGACTAGTTTAGGAGTTTGTAATTCCTAAACACAACAAATATTTTCGGTTCGAAAACTTCTACCAGTATGCGTACGGGTACACATACTTATGCTGTCTCCTTCACCAATTTTGTATACACACATATGCATACACATGGTTCCGTATTTATGGATTTATACATTAATGTGGAACATACTATATATGCTTATATCCAAAGATGGTTATATCATCAACTCTTAATTTCAATCATTGAAACTTTCTTAGAGGACGTTATATAGTTGTTGTTCACAAACTATTTTTCGTTAAAGCGATTTTCAAGTTATTGAAATTATCATAATGAAACATTCCAAGGCAACACTAAATGATTGTATTACACAAACCATGTTAGATGTAACTCGACAATTTTCATATGATCTTATTCGGACTTTCATCACGAATATAAGATGAACATGGATAAAGCTAAAGCTTGCCAACACATATTTCGAGAAATATATAAGAGAGATAAACTCATCTCAAAATCTGAAATTTATATAATAGAAAACTATATCGTAACACGACTTATGTCTCAATATAGGAGATAGAGTAGAAATAGACTTTCCAAGTGATAGATGAGTTTAAATCTCCACATATCTTTTGCTGATGGAGTTCCACAGCTCCCCTTAGTAGTTCTTCGTCTTCAAATGATGAACGCTGAGAGATCTAAACTCAACTACACTATCTATATCCTAGTCCGAGACATCTATACATAGGATAGAAATCAAGGCATATAGTTTTTATCACTAACATTGATAACAACGCATGCGAGTTCGACCGAGCAATGCTCTAATAATCTCCCCCTTTGTCAATTTTAGTGACAAAATTATCAATACATATGGATTACAAAATAAATAAAAATTGAATCTTCATCCACATGCTTGATCTCCTTGGCATCTTCAACACGACTCGAAATCTTCGTCACTTCCAAGTACTCCAATGATCCCAGAGGTTGTAAGTTTAGCATCATCGTTATTGAGGATACGTAGCTATAACAATGAGAAAACAAATGCTCTCAATCATTGTTATACAGTGTCATAGTATTATTACACAGTATCAAAGTTCAATTGTATCACAACTTTGACAACAATACTATGGTGATATGTATCACTCCTTCTTAGTTAATACTTTATCTCAACATGAAAACCACTCCCCTTTGCATAATGATCCGTAAACCATATATATTTGTAGTATGAACTACACATTAATTCTCCTCCTTTTTGTCAATAAAATTTGCAAAGGTACGAAAATTAGTGGGATCCTAATGAAATTTCCATGGAGGTACTTCATGACCAAAAGAGAACAACATACCAACAAATTTAGATGCAATCATAAAGCTGAAGCTAAATGCATTCATCAAGGAGTTTATAAAGATAAAGGAAAACCCCTAAAATATTCCACAACTGCACTCCCCGCAAAGATATGGCGATTAAGCACAAATTCAAAAGAACTCTCCCCATAAAATGTCATTCCCGAAAGGAACAACAAAGACGACCTTGCTTTTACAAGAAAATAAGGATTTCTTTTGGATAATCACATGAAAACATGAATTTATAAGACAAAATACACAATTAAATTAATCACAAGAGAACCTATGATTAATTCAATCGGAATACACAACTAAATTACCACAAGAGTGTGATCAATTCAATTGGTCATGCTTGACATAAGAGAACTTACGGAGCCATACAACTAAACAACCATGAAAATGATAAATTCAATTGATTATGCTCAACCATAGGGAAACTTATGAATCAACCCAGTACATACACAAAAATGTGGATCGGAGATCGACCAATACTGCGGAATACACAAGGGTTCATTTTATCTTCTATCAATATTTGCATAATGACATATAATGGACTTAATCCTTGTGAACAAAAGTTCTATCCTTTCTTCCATCAAACTAGTGACATAAAAGGATTTAACTTCTGTTTGTCAAAAGTTCATTCTATCTTTTATCAATACATTCATATCAACATAATAGAGATAACTTTTGAACAAGTATGGGACACTCATAGTTCACGGACGCAAACACACATATCCCATAACAATTTGCAACATATAAAACCATAAAGATTAAAATTGCAAACATCATCTTCCAAATAACTTAGAATTTAAATTAATAAATCTAAAAACATGAAGATGAAAAAAAATTTGGAACTAGCTATGTGTAATCACAATAATGGCTATTCCAAACCCTAGTTATTCTTCTAAAAAAACAAGAATAAAAATTATCATAAGAAGACTTACTAGACATAATAAACAAAAACCATATTAAAGCCAACATTAAGAAGCTAGAGAAACTACTCATTATCTTCATCACCGGAGACCATGAAAGTGGAGTGAACCTTGTCCATGTCCTCCTTGATTTCGGGAAACTTGGTAGCAATCACAAGTAATTGTTCTTGTACACAATTAACTTCGGTATTCAATTTACGAACACCCTTGTAAATTTGGCGAAGAAGTTTCAAAGAGAATCACTCGAGCCATCAATTGTGTCGTACTTTTGTCTCTTGCAAACATTCTCCTTCATCCGATTGAAGGTACATGGTCGAACAAGTTTGGGAGTTCCAATGGAGTTTCCAATAGGCTTGATGGAGAGATTGTAACAAATTCGCTCAATCAAGCAAGGTAGCCTAACTTCTTGTTGGAAGATGTCATAGCAAGCACTTGATAAACAATAAATCCACAAATGTTAAGACATTTAGTTTCCGTCACAAGGAAATAGACCAATTCCGCGAACTCACGACTCCAACGAGAATTCTCAATCGTGGAGGGACAAAGGTTAGATATACCAAGTTTTCCAAAGGTCGTCAAGGGAAAGCTAAGATGATTAGTAAGAAATTTCCCTTCATTCCAATCAATGTTTCTACCACAAAGGCCAAGAGAGATGGTTTCATATGATGGTCTTACATCACTTGGTCTAGGAAGACGAACATTACCCAAAGGAATTTTGGTAATCTTTAAGATTAATTCTCTATTAACAAGAATCCTTTTTCTATTAACCATGGTCTTGAATTCCATGTTTTCAATATCAACATCATAAATTTTGGCATTGAAGATTCTAGTAAGAGTATCAAATCCTTCACCAAGACCATCAAAGATGTTTCCAAGCTTGAACTTTTCCAAACAAATCAAATAACCACTAGAAAAATCCAATTTCTTTTCTAGGATAAATCCATTAGATGAAATCCTTTCAAAATCTCTATCACAAGAATCATCGACAAATCTAATCCTAAGAGAATCTTGATCTATAGGAGGATTCATGCTAGAAGAAGAAGAACCCAAATTCTTTGAAATTCTTTTTGAAACCTTGAAATTCATCAAGAGAACAAGAAATTGGAAGGGAAAACAAGATGAAATCACTTACTTGGAATGAACCTTGACCAACCCTTTTGCTTGTTTTTCTCCAAAGACGTTTTAATGGAGAAATTACATGAACCCTAGATGTTCACGTACGCGGACTGAATGAGAGGAAGAAGAAGGTATGCGTACTCCTTCTTTATATGTCCACTAATGGTCTTGTACCCGTTTATGAACTGCGACCTACAAAGGAATGTAGGATTTTCTTTGATGTTCGCACATCAAGGTTGAGAAACCCGTGAAAACACAAAACGTGTGAGGAGACAGATGCAATAGAACGCTTATTCGAATATCCTACAAGGACAGAATAATATTTTTAACCCAACTATACACAAATCAAACCATTTCTTTCCCCATCTCAAGATATATACAAATGGGGTAATGCCAGACTTGTTACCAAGTGGCATGATGTGCAGAGAGATTCTCATGCACTTTTTCTGGTTGATATTTTGTGAGTAGTGCCAGTGATATAATCATAGTAATGATGATAATCAGGGTTACTAGAGCTTTCTAACTTTTTTTTCATTCGACCAGAAGGAAGATCTTTCCGATATCTTGAAACTGTGTCAACAACATGAGAATTCATTTTATTGGATCTACTTGTGTTGACAGAGTGTTTAGTTCGTTCAACATGATTGCATGTTTTTACATGTACCGAACCTTTATCGGATCGATTCTTAGACTTAACAGAATTAAGTTTTTCTAAGAATATAAAAGCGCTTTCAAAAGCTCTAAATAGATCTTTGTCAATTGATCCATCACGATAGTATTCCTCAAAAAGATTAAGAGTTAACCTAGTGAGATTCCATATCTTTGAGCGTAAAGACCGTTTTCCCAACCTTCCTTTCTTTTTAACTTTTCCTTTAGATTGTTTCTCACCATCTAAGTTTTCCAAAGTCTTAGATGAAAAGAGATTATTATGAAAAACCAGACGCTTAGTCCATAACAATCTTAGAACAACCTTTAAGGTGTTCTGGCGTGCGTTACAGATGCCAAGAGCAAGTTTTCCAAATAAATTTCCCATAGGGAAATTTTTTAAAGATCAATCAAACACAAACTTATTAGGTTTATAGTGTTTGCCTGCTCTGATACCAATTGAAAATGCGAGGGTCTAACAACCACACCCAACAATTCGTTTGGCAATCTAAGAGGACTTACTCCAATACACTTTCTATAGAATCAACTAGACAGTCACACTCAATCTAGAATAAAGTATATCAAAGAGTATAATATCTCGATCTCTCGATTTAATTCTTACTCAAGCAAATAGAAATCTGCGAGTCTAATTAAATACAAGAGAGATAACCTGGATGGTACCAAATACCAATATCCAAGTGTCAATCAATGTAAATCAACAACCAAAGGTTGGATATTCTAATTGATTGATCTAACGCACAACCTGTGATATTTCAATTATATAAAAAAAATATAATGCGGAAAAGAAATAACACAGATACCAGAATTTTTTTAACGAGGAAACCGCAAATGCAGAAAAACCCCGGGACCTGGTCTAGTTTGAACAACATACTGTATTAAGCCGCTACAAACACTAGCCTACTACCAATTAACTTCGGAATGGACTGTAGTGGAATCCTAATCAATCTCACACTGATTCAAGGTACAGTTGCGCTCCTTATGTCTCTGATCCCAGTAAAATACTACGCACTTGATTCCCTTAGATGATCTCACCCACAACCAAGATTTGCTATGACCCAAAGTCGAAGACTTGATAAACAAATCTGTTTCACACAGAAAAGTCTATAGGACTGAATAAATTTGTCTCCCACAGAAATACCCAAGAGTTTTTGTTCAGTGTTTTGACAAATCAAGGTGAATATGAACCAATTGATAAACCGGGCTTATATTCCCGAAGAACAGCCTAGTATTATCAATCACCTCACAATAATCTTAATCGACTAGCGAAACAAGATATTGTGGAATCACAAACGATGAGACAAAATATGTTTGTGATTACTTTTCTATCTTTCCTATCGGAGAAATAAATCTCAAGCCAATTTTACAATTGTACTCGTACGACAGAAACAGCAAGACCAGGTCACACAACTCCAAGACAAGTAGTATCGGTCTGGCTTCACAATCCCAATAAAGTCTTCAAGTCGTTAACCTACAGAGTCTCGAGAATAAACCTAAGGTTAAAGGAGAATCAACTCTAGCAATATAACTAGTATCACACAGGAGGTGTGGGGATTAGGTTTCCCAGTTGTTAGAGTTTTCTTTATATATTTTTCAAATCAGGGTTTGCAATCCAAGTTACCTTGGTAACAAAGCATTCAACATTCACCGTTAGATGAAAAACCTAATTCAAACAAGCTAATATCTTTCAACTGTTAGATCGAACTTAGATTGTTACACAAAAATGAAATGTACTCTCATTTAGGTTTATGTAACCGTACCCAAACGTGTACACTCATGTTGGCTCAACAATTAGTTAAATGAGGGTAGCTATATGTTTACTCTCATATTAACCTTATTCATCTTATCCATAACTAGTTCTAATGAGTCAAATAAAACTAGTTAAAGAGTTGTTCAATTGCATGGAAGAACACAATTGAAACCAAATCGGTTTGATTCACTCGAATCAATCATGAACATTATAGCCACGGTTTGTAAGATTGCATTCCTTAAGATTTAAATGTTTAAGTTCATGAACCGACCGATTTGACAAAATAACCAGCTTAAGTATATGTACGGGTATGCGTACTTAAGCAACCGAATTTGAGTTTGTTAAATTTCCAAACTCAGCAGAAATTCTCGGTTCGAAAACTTCCGCCAGTATGCGTACGGGTATGCATACTTAAGGTGACTAGTTTAGGAGTTTAAAATTCCCAAACTCAATAGATATTTTCGGTTCGAAAACTTACTCTAGTATGTGTACGGGTACGCATACTTAAGGTGACTAGTTTAGGAGTTTGTAATTTCTAAACACAGCAGATATTTTCGGTTCGAAAACTTCTACCAGTATGCGTACGGGTACACATACCTTTTTTGTCTCCTTCACCAATTTTGTATACACACATATGCATACACTTGGTTCCCGGTTTATGGATTTATACACTAATGTGCGAACACACTATATATGCTTATATCCAAAGATGGTTATATCATCAACTCTTAATTTCAACCATTGAAACTTTCTTAGAGGACGTTATATAGTTTTTGTTCACAAACTATTTTTCGTTAAAGCGATTTTCAAGTTATTGAAATTATCATAATGAAATATTCCAAGGCAACACTAAATGATTGTATCACACAAACCATGTTAGATGTAACTCGGAAATTTTCATATGATCTTATTCGGACTTTCATCACGAACGTAAGATGAACATGGCTAAAGCAAAAGCTTGCCAACACATATTTTGAGAAATATATAAGCGAGATAAACTCAGCTCGAAATCTCAAATGTGTATAGTAGAAAACTATATCGTAACACGATTTATGTCTCAATATAGGAGATAGAGTAGAAATCGATTTTCCAAGTGATAGATGAGTTTAAGTCTCCATATACCTTTTGTTGATGATGTTCCACAAGCTCCCCTTAGTAGTTCGTCGTCTTCAAATGATGAACGCTGAGAGATCTAAGCTCAACTACACTATCTATGTCCTAGTCTCAGACATCTATATATAGGCTAGAAATCAATACATATAGTTTTGATCACTAACATTGACAAATATGCTTGAGATAGCAACGCATGCGAGTTCGACCGAGCAATTTTCTAACAAAACCTAATCCTCCCAATCTTATAGGTTTATTAAGCTCCTTCCATCCAATAATATAACCACCCTTATAAGTTTTCATATTCCACTAATAATTCCTCTAAAAACAATCCATTTTCCTAATAGTTTGAGTTGGAAGCTGCATACTGCTCATTTGATATCGAGTCATTTCCCCGGTAGAAACTTGAATCTGAGTACTGCGACCATCTTGATTTACCATCTTCCTCTGCCATGACTATAAATGATAGTCCATTTTCTCTAGAGTATGCACAAAAAAAACATTTTTGTTTTTGTCGATAAAGAGGGGAGTACCTAAATATTTCTCTTTTAATGACATTCTTTGCATCTGAACTAGGTCTGTAATATATACTTTAAGATCTTCATTCATCTTATTACTGAAATGGATACTGCATTTAAGTAGACTTACCATTTGACCTGAGACCTCACAGAATTGCTGAACAATCTTCATTAGATTAAAAGTCTGTATATCTATATGATTTTGTCTCATTAGAAGATAGAATAGAATATACTTCTGAGTGATAGATAAGTTTTAGTATCCACATACCTTTTGTTGATAAAGTTCCTCCAAGATCCTCAGTAGATCTTCGTCTTTAATTGGTGTACGTTGTGAAGTCTAAAGTTGTGCTACACATTCTATCCTAATCCGAGACATAGCTATAAGTAGACTAGAAATCAAGTATAGAGTTTTGGTCAACTAAACTTGACAAACAAGCTTGAGATAGCAACGCTTGCGATTTCGACCGAGCAGTGATCTAATAATCTCCCCCTTTGTCAATTTTAATGACCAAACTATCAATACATATGGATTAAAAATAAATAAACTTTATAGCTTCTCATCCTTCATGCTTGATTTCCTTGGATCTTCAACATTCCTTTAATTCTTTGCTACTCCAAGTACTTCAGCGATTCTGAACGTGTTCAACTCAGCATCATCGTTGTTGAAGATCCGTAGCCATAATAATAAGAAAATGAATGATCCCAGTCATTGTTATACAGTGACATAGTATTACTATAGATAATCAAAGTTTAATTGTATCACAACTTTGAAATAACACGATGGTGATATGTATCACTCCCCCTTAGTCAATACTTCATCTTACAATGAAAACCACTACCCCTTATGTAATGATCCGTAAACCATATGTATGTAGTGTGAATTACAAAATTATTCTCCCCCTTTATGTCAATATAAATTGGCAAATGTACGAAAACTACGAGATTATAATGAAATTTTCAAAAAGATACTTCATGACTAAAAGAGAACATATCAACTTTGTTTCGATGATTTCACATATTCGAAACTTAGTGTATTCATCAAGGAGTTTATAAAGATACAAAATTACTTCTCCAATATTCCACAGCCGCACTCCCCACAAAGATATGGAAACTAAGCACAAGTTCAATTAAGAACTTTCCCTCATTTGATGTCATTCCCAGGAGAACAACATGAGCGACCTTACTTTTACAAGAAAAGAAGGATTTCTTTGGACCTTAACAAATCACATGGATTTGTATTCAGTAAATTCGAATAAATTAACCACAATAAGACCTAATTGATTAATTTAATCGGAAATGCTCAACATAAGAAATCTTACGGAGCCATACAATACTTTCACATAAAAATGGATCAGAGAATGACCAATACTGCATAATATTTTCAAAAGTTCATTCTATGTTTCATCAATATTTGCATAATGACACAATAGACTTAATTTTTGAGAATATATGAGATAAGCACAGTTCACGAACGTAAACACGTATATCTCATAAGCAATTGCAATATATGAAATCAAAAAGATTAAATACTGTAAAAATCGTCTTCCAAATACCTTTAGAATTTTAATAAATAAATCTAAAAACATTGCAAGATGAAAATCGTTGAAATAGCTATATGAAATCACAAATAATGCTACTCCAAATCCTAGTTATCCTTATTAAACATAAGAATAAATTTTCATAAGAAGTTTCCTAGACAAAATCAAAACCTAAAACCATACTGAAAGACTTAGACATAGTCAGCAATTAGAGATCGAACAATAGCAAGATCATCAGACGCTTTCTTCAGTTCGGTCTTCAGAAAAACAAGATTCTTTGTTGCAATTGCAAGTTGTTAACGTACAACCCCAAAATATCGGAGAAGATTTCCAACCAAATCAGATGACATCTGAACGGGTATGTTGTCTTTATGATCGCATGCAAAGTAACATGTTATGGTGAGAGGGTTCCCATGAAACTCAATAACCTTGCCATATTCAATTTTGTCTTCCTTCTTGCATCCATTTATCGTGCATTCCGTGATATTCCAAGATGGTTTCGGAACGTACATATATCTAAGAGATCATGAAATTTATCTTATATATATATATATATATATATATATATATATATATATATATATATATATATATATGTATGTATTTTTCTAAGAATAAACCCTAGGGTCACATATAGATCTTTCCAAACACGTTAGTGTTGGAACCATACGTATGATCATGAACCAAGATCACAGGTCGTTCGTGGACATGAATAAGGATATTTAGAACCAACGAACCAATGGAGCCTAAACCAGAAACAAGTTTTGAACCGATCATCAAGGAAAAGTTAAAACTTCAGGCAAAATATCTTAGATCAATAAATAAATTTAAAGCACAAGAGATTTATTGAAAATTAACAAATCAACTACCTGTTTGAGGGAAGAGATTATGAAGCTTTGAATTGTTCGCAACAAAGATACTGATCATTCAAAATACAAAAAACAAATATTAAATGGTGCAAGGCTCTACAGTAAGATGATCGTTTTTCCTTTTATACATACCAAAAGAAGAATAACCAAAATACAACAAAGACCACTTTGTCAAGAAGTAGCTGTCTTTTTGAGAATATTGTGCATCCTCACATGGTCTCAATGGAGGAGGCACAAACAAAAGTAGTCAAGTTGTAACATGATGAGCATTTTGCTCATCAAATGTGTTTACTTTATTTCCCTTCCTTTCTTGAGAAATAAACAAGTTAGTCTCAAGAGAATCAAAAGACAAAGGACAAGAATTACCTGACGTTGCTGCCTTCTTTGCCTTTCTAATGCTACGCTTGAGTCTACTGGTTTTGAGTTCCGATACACGATTATTGATGTGAATGTATCCAGGAACCGTTGAGCCTTTCAATCCAAAACCTTCTTCAACCATAGATGAAGAGTTTGAAAGATTTTCCTTTTGCAGTACCATCTTTCTTCTTATTGGAACACGAAGATCACCATTTGTCCTTATAACACTATCCCTTTGACAATTGGTACAATTGTGAAAAGGTTTTGTACTACCTTTACAAACAAAATTTGGATCATCACACCACTTTCTTTGTCTAAAGGTTGGACAATTAAAACCAGTAATATGAGATACAGGTTTGATCACTTCTTTAGACATCCAAACAAGAATGTTATGAAGTTTCTCATTCCGTAAACGAAAATGACATCTCCTTTCAAGGTGACCTTTGTTTGCAAAATAATAACAACTGAAAGGAATGCTACTACCTGATCTCAAGTGAGATGTTTTTGGAGGTTGACGAACCTTCTCTGGTACTTCAACTACTGGAGGTAGATCTTTACTTTTGTTGTGAGTGAGATTCTTCTGTTGGAAAACGCTATTAGCCTGAACAACACCAATCTTACTAGTAATAGGAGCGTCTATTCCTTTATATCCCAAACCTCGTGTATCACAATGTTTTTACATCTTCCCAGCATAGTGGATAGTTTGATTGAGCTAGAGCTAAACTTTTTCAAGTTTTATTCCAACATTTTGACCTTATCTTGAGCAGCAATTAGGTCAGCCTCTAATTGTTTTTCTCGGGAGAGAAAAGCATTTTCTCAGTCACTGAAACAACTTTGTAGAGAATCACACCTTGCTTCAGATTCTGCAAGTTTTTCTTAACATAAAGAGATTACGATGAAGATTTTCACATTCAGAATTTTTTGAACGCACATATTCTTCATGATCTTTAAGAAGAGATTGTAACATATTATATCCACAATCATAACCCTTAAAGAGTTTTCTCATTTTCTTGTTTTCTTGACAGAGAGGAGTCAGAAACTCAGTCAAGCAAGACGTTGACTTCTTTTTCTTAATGAGATGGTCAAAAAGCTTGATATATTTCAATACTTCCTCATCAACAACGTCTTCAACATCTGAAAGATCATCCAATTGTTAGTCCAGGCGAGTTTCCCAGTTATACATAGTTTCAAGGAATGAAAAAGATGTGAGAGAATCCTCGAGTGAATCCAAGCTTTGAACCATTTCAGAATGTTTCTGAACAACCATTTTGTCCATAGATTCAGATTGCCACAAACACAGACTTATGAGGCCTTAATGTGTTTGCCTGCTCTAATACCAATTGAAAAAAGCGAGGGTATAACAACCACACCCAATAATTCGTTTGGCAATCTGTATGGACTAAACTCCAATGTAATTCCGAGAGCACCAACTTAAAAACGAGACTCAATCAAGCATTATATCAAAGAGTTTTTATCTCTTTCTCAATATAATCAGCAAATCAAACAGAAAGAAATCTGCGAGCCTGATTGATATGAGAAATAACTTGGATGGTACCAAAGACCGATGCCCAAGTGTCAATCAAGTTCTATCCAACAAACAAGGTCGAATTTATCAACTGATTGAAATAAGCACAAACTGTGATATTTTATATAAAAATATAATGCTGAAAAGAAATAACACATACACCAGAAGTTTTGTTAACCATGAAACCGCAAATGCAGAAAAACCCTGGGACCTAGTCCAGATTTGAACACCATATTGTATTAAGCCGCTACAGACACTAGCCTACTAAAACTTAACTTCGGACTGGAATGTAGTTGATCCCTAACCAAGTCTCACACCGATTCAGTCGTGTTCCTTACGCCTCTAGAACTACGCCGGATTCTGCGCACTTGATTCCCTTAGCTGATCTCACCCCAAACTAAGAGTTGCTACGACCCAAAGTCGTAGACTTATAAACAAACCTGTCTCCCACAGATATGTCTATTCTTTATTAGGTTTTTGTTCCGTTTTTTGGTAAAATCAAGGTGAACAGGAACCAATTAATAATCCAGTCTTATACTCCCGAAGAGCAGCCTCGAAATATTAGTCACCTTACAATAACCCAACTGGTTAACATGAAAAGTTATTGCGAAATTACAAGCGTCTGAGACGAAGAACTGTTGTGATTACTTTTATATCTTACCTATCGGAGATAAATCTCGAGTAAATCTTAGAGAAGATAAAACTCAATACGACAGAACAAGTAAGACCAGAATACACAGCTACAGAGAAAATAGTTGGATCTGGCTTCACGAATCCCAATGAAGTCTTCAAGTCGTTAACCAATAATGGTTTTGGAAAAACCTAGGTTAAAGGAGAATCGACTCTAGTACGCAATTAGGAACACACAAATGTGTGGGATTAGGTTTTCCAGTTGCTAGAGTTTTCCATTATATAGTCTTAAAAATTAGAGTTGCTTTCAATCAAAGCTAAGATAGCTTAGTAACAAATTCAATATTCACCGTTAGATGAAATCATGAAATCCTAATTTAATATTCAAGCTAAGTTTGCTTAAAAATAAAGCAATCAATCTCCACCATTAGATGGTCTTAGCTTGTTACACACAAATGAAATATACTTTCGTTTAGATATGGGTTACCATACCTAAACGTGTATATTGAGTTGGCTCAATAACAGTTAACCGAAGTTAGCCATATGAACACTTCTGTGTTAGACGTATTCATCTAACACTTCTAGATCAAATATGATGAACAATCAATCATGAAAGATAATTAAATGAATCTAATTGTGTTTCAAATAGAGTTGTTCAATTGTTCACTTTTTCATAAAAATATATATGAACAAATTGAATTGAAATTGGTTTGATTCATAATCGTACAAAGTACTTATACAAGAATCAATTCATGAACATTAAGCTACGGTTTGCAAAGATTGCATTCCTTAGATCATAAATTTTTTAGTTCATGAGTATGAGAATCATACATAACCGATTCTAGAACTTCACCACTGTGTTCGCAAACCAGGTACGCGAACAACAGCTCCGGACCCAACTCAGGTAAACCCGTTCGCATACTAGGTATGCAAACAAGAGTCCCGGATCTTCTCAGGTAAATCCGTTCGCATACTAGGTACGCAAACAATAGTTCCGGACCTGAATCATCATTATACAGTTCGCATACCTAGGTATGCATATCGTGTTGTATCCAGACATGGGTAATCGTTCTAAACTCTCATTTCAATCATTGGAACACCCTTGGAAGACGACAATGGTTGTCTCACACAAACCATTAGCTTCAAGTAATTTCAAGTGATCGAATGATCAATACGAAAGTTCCCAAGTAAACATCAAATGACTGTCTCACATAAATCATATAAGATCTTCCAGGTAATTTTCACATGATCATCTTTTGACTTAATATTTAGTTTCCAACAAATAGATTGTTTCCAACTAAACTCGTCAAGAATATGATGAACATAGCTAAAGCAAAAAGCTTCCAACACATATTTCGAGAAATAGATAAGCGAGATAAACTCGACTCGAAATATCAATTGTGTATAATGTAAAAGTCTATATAGCTATATGACTCAGTCTCATTAGAAGATAGAATATATTAGACTCCTGAGTGATAGATAAGTTATTTTTAGTCTCCATATACCTTTTGTTGATGAAGCAGTGGATCTTTTTCTTCAATTGGTGAACGCCGTGAAGTCTAAAGCTCGACTACACGTTCTATCCTAATCCGAGACATAGCTATAAGTAGATTAGAAATCAAGTATATGGTTTTTCTCAACTAAACTTGACAAACAAGCTTGAGATAGCAATGCTATCGAGTTCGACCGAGGACAATTTTCTAACAGGAAGGATCATAAATCGCATGACAATGACAGAAATAGTCACCGATGGCTTCAATCTTGCAGATCGTAAACCTGTTTAGGTAACATATTAAAAATAAATAGTTAAGAAAAGGATAATTTTGACCTGCTGGTAGGGTTTTAGGGCATATTATCATCTTTTTTAACGATGTGTGTGTCAAGTCAACAATAGTTGACTTGACTTGTGTTCCTATTTAAGGCATATTATCACTTTGTCGGTAAGAACTAAGACTTTTATCAATAATATTACAAGCTTTCTTAATTGTCGCGGATAACTATTTGTTGCTTCAATCTAGTATGTAATTGCTTAATCCCTGTTGCTATATCTTTTTTGTAGCTCTTTTGGTTGGTTTTTCTAGTGGTTTGAGAAGGAAATTTTGTTTTGAGCTAGTCCATGATATGGGCACGCGAGTGGAGTCATCCTTTAGTCTGGTAACAAGGGATGAGAATCAAATTTTCCAAGGCCAAGGATTGGCCAGTGAAAACTCTACAAAACTTTAGTTAAATGATTAGAGCGCACGCAACCCCTTGATGAGCCAGGTCCGTAGCTTCAAATTATTATAAATGAAGCTGATGACTAAAGCCTTTTCAGCCCATAACGAAATCGCAGAAAAATAATGATATGTCGTATGGTGATGTCGAAGTGATAGTATGGCAATGGCACAAATCTGTCCAACATGTTGCATAGTCCTAGGCAGAAAGACCAAATAGAAGGGAAAAATGAAAAGTAAAAAAAAAAATATCAGTGTTGAACATATTTGCCAAAATTCATTAGCAATTCTTTCTTTGCAGGGAGCTGAAATATTAGATAAAATCACAAAACATAGTATAAAGTAAGAGGGTTTACACCTTTCTAACAACAGAAGACAGTAAGCATAAGACAACCCTAGTAAAAGAGAGATACATTCACACTTTTAATTCTACTATATGTTACCGTTTACGACAGTTTCGTGACTACTACGAACTGGCATTCCAAGTCTATCCAATCTGCCTGAACCAGGATAAGCCTTGCTTGTGAAGTTGGTATGCAATGTTGAACTTCTTTGAGTACTTGACGACCTAAACTCGCCCAAGCCGAGATTAGAATACTTCTTTATTGAACTAGATTTTTCAAATTCGAGCCGTTGTTTAGGCGCACTTTGTGATCTGACTTTAGCTTTGAATGATTCAGTATTCGACATGTAATTGGGGTAATCTGAATACCCACTTAGAAAACTTCCTGAACAGTCGCTTTTTGCAGGTGTGAAGGGACCTCTCCTTTCACTACCAGGCCGTGAAGATGCTGAGTAGAACTGCGGGCTATTGTCAGCTGTGCGGAAAACTGCTTCTTCAACTTCACGTGGAAACTTTCTGCGGCTAACAGATTGAACTTCGCCAGAAGATGTACTTGGAGCTGATAGTTGGGCAGTTGTGGAGTCCTTAGAGGGTGAATCCATTGTTGTATAGCTGTGACTGGCTCGATCTTGATTTGAGGTATGCCTTGCAGATGAGGAGTACCTGAGTTTTGAGTTACCATGGGGTTTCCCGGGATCTATTTCGAGAATTTTATCACTCTTTTCATCATCAAGTGGCCCAACTCTTCTATTTTGATTCTCGTCCATCCAGTGGTCTAGCCAATTCCAACCTGTTTGAGCTCTTTCAGGATCAACAATCTCTCTAGGATTTGAATGTGAGCCATTCCTCTGCAAGCAGTTGGCAAACAAAAGTAGCTAAGATTTCCCTACAAAGCTTCTCTGACGCTTCATGAAAATATATCATATAGATCTACAAAAATTTACCTTCAGGGATGACGAGCGTTCATGCCTCGTACTATTTGAGCGAATGCCACGCTCATACTTCTCAGGAGTTCCAGGACCCTATTAGAAGATCGAACGAGCAAAGTAAAAAACATTTCACTATGTCAGATAGTGTATTTGTGTTTACAAATTTAAAAGTGCAGACTATAGAAAATAAACTAAGTGAATAAAATAGGCATAAGAGAATGCTTACAGGTTGGTGAGATAGGGAAGGTTTGCGGCTGTGATGATATCGAAATTCTGAACTATGATTACGACCGGATCTTGCTCGGACCTGTACTCTTACAAGCGCTTGCATGCATCGTAGTGTATCTGTTGTCTTCTTTCTGACAATGTGCCCTCTCACCAATGCTTGAAGCTTTACCAATCCTTTCAGGGCCCGTAAAGCTCTTCTTGCCTTCAAAACATACAACAGGCAATAAGAAACTAAGAGACGTGCCCCCAACCCAAATCTAAAATTACATTCAGACAGATAGGCTAGGCTATGAAAACGTTAGCTGTATTCTTTTTTGCTGTACTCTTTTTCTTTAATCTGGCAAAAATCATATTCTATTGCAGCACCCATAAGACCATAACAGCTTTTTTGTGACAGAATATCACCAAATAAAACTATTCCTACTTTTCCAGTATTTGGGCTGTCCACAAAATCGGAAGAGTCTTTTCTGCAAACAAGTCAACAACTAGTCATAGGACTCGTAACTAGATACGATAATCAAAAAAAGCTAAACCAACTTCCACAATGGAGTAATCTCTAATCCCATTAACTCTAAAAAGTTTTAAGTCTGCCTATAATTTCACCTTAATTAATAATCAATTAATTCAAATGCTGCACTCACAGAAAAAAAGGTCAAAAAGAAAAACACCTACTATAAGTCCTAAAAAGAGACATACTAGAAGGCGAAGAAGCTCTAGAAAGTGAGATCAAATGATTTTACTAAAGCTAGTGATCATTAACATAACCATACGGCGGGAAGCAAAAAAGTTCAAAAATTTGAAAGAAGAAATTTTCATTTACAGACTTTTGAAAACAAAGACAATTTTCAAAAAAAAAGAACTTGTCAGGTAATGATTTTTTCTTCACTCACTTGCATAAAACCAAATCATTTTAGTTTTTTTAGACATTGAAGGGGTAGGGGGAGTGGAGAAACATAATAAGTCTAACATTGAAG
The DNA here is from genome assembly GCF_003573695.1 of Papaver somniferum. Classification (NCBI taxonomy): domain Eukaryota; kingdom Viridiplantae; phylum Streptophyta; class Magnoliopsida; order Ranunculales; family Papaveraceae; genus Papaver; species Papaver somniferum. The sequence continues at coordinate 17,742,691 of NC_039365.1, read as the reverse complement.
AAGAAAACGACTTCTCACTAACCAATTTGTCACCCCCACCCACAGACTTTAAAAGTTAAGCACGATTATCTGACTAAATTGGCATTTCCACATCATTAATCATTATAGTACATCAATCAGTCAGTCACCCCTAAACCATTACCACTCGTCAACCCCTATTCGACCAAGAGTCCAAATAAGACTAGCCACCGACACACGAAACACACGTAGAGCCACTCTAAATTTCAAAGGTCATGTTCTTTGAAATTTTAATTGACGTGTATTATTTTCCGTAGACTATGCCCACGTTTTTCAAGCAGATTACAGCCTCATGTAACTTTCTAACTATTGTGACAGGTTCCTAGGATAAAATCTAGCAGGGTCCTGTTTTGCATGGACAATGCATTCTGTTGAACATTAAAAGGTGTACCGAAACAGGACAATTCGATAAACTAAAATTACCAGCATACCCTTAGAACAGCAAAACAGAACAGAGTTCATTAAAAGTCTTTAGACAATGATTCTATAGAAGAAGATAAGCTTGTGACTTGTGAGTTCATCACCTCACCTGCACTTGCATTGACCAAGTCAACTAAGTAGTACACTCTAAAATTCTAACGGACGGTTCAGATTAAATTAGACAGCTCACATTTTCATGACTCAGTCCAACCAACATACAAAATCTAATTTTACATGATGTAATCAACCAACCTAATATCATCAAACGGTCTAAGTTTTCAACAGTAGTTTAATAAAAGTACACTACAAAGCTGTGGATCAAACCATTATCTCAAATAAGGAAACTGATAAACATACAGTTAAAAGAAACAAACAGAAGAAGAAAAAATCCATTAATGGAAATAGTAGTAGTCACGGGTGCTCTACACTCACTGCGCATGTTAGCAAGCCATCAATAATGAAGGGAGAAACTACCAGATTCAACAAAATGACGGAATTTTAACCATTCTCTGTCAGTTACTAATTTCTGATAACGTATTTTTCTTTAAAACGGAAACAAAATAATGAAACAAGTAACCGATAAAAATAGATAAAAACGCGTTTTTTTTATTCTTTTTTACTTAAAACAGAGTCTTTTATCCACAGATTACGGTAACTAAAAACAGAAAAAGATTAAAATTTTAACGAATCTGATTGTAACGTAATCCAGAAAAAAACGTTATGAAATCTTACCAGATAACCACGAAAAGCGGATTGAATCATCAAAGCAGAGAATTCTTCTCTTCTCAAACCACCACCACCATTTCCTCCGGTTGATGAAGATGTACTAACATACGCCGTGGTGGTAGTAACAACATTACGCCCACTACTACTAGTTAATTTAACAACAGCAGCTGCAGCATTAGCTGCTGCTACGGCAGCTTCAGCAACTGCAGCCGTCGCTGCTGCAACTGCAATTGCGTGTTTATTCTGATCTTCATCATTTCCTCTGTTATGAACTAAATAAGATGAAGTTGATAGTGAAGATGATGAAATTTCTCTGTATGATGACCCTTTTCTTTCGTTTACTGATGTTGTATCCAAAATTGGTTCTTTATTGTCTCTGAAAGATCTAAGGAAACCCCATTTTTTCTTGTTACCTGGTTTGGTTGTTTCTGAAGAACTTAATCCATCTTTCTTACTGTTAGCACCACCACCACCGCCACCTAATAATCCACGAAACCACCTAGCAGTTTTCCCCATTACATTAAATTACACTGGAATTTTGTTTTCATTTTCAGTAACTAAAAACCCACCATTTTCTGTTTGTTGTTTTTGTTTTTCTGTGGGAGAGAAAGTGGAGAGATGAAGAAGAAGAAGAAGTAAGTAGGGATGAGAGAGTGAGTGAAGAAAAAATGCAGAGGAATTAGCCTAATTTTATATACGTGGGGGGTGAGAATGTGAAAGGAGAGGTCTGAAAAGGAATTTAATAAAATAATATAAAATGATCCTATGCACCACAGAGTAACATAAAAAATAGAATGTGTCGTTTAGTTTAGCTGACGCGAGGACCTTGATTTTATTTTAATTTTCCTGCTGAGCAGTAGCATCCAGAATAGCAGACGGTAGCTGAGGGCTGAAGCTACGGGGGACATGCTAACATGCATATACAGCTGCGGTTTAGAATTTAGATTTAGCTTTGAGAGGCTTTGGATGGAATTTTACATGTCGTTCTACTCATAGCTTGTGTGAACACTCGGGTCACGAAGGCATCCGAATGATCACAACCAATCATCGTAATCTAGAGTGATTTGTGGTGATGATATCTAAGTGTTGATTCCTTGGCTCAAAACCTTCGGGTTTATCACAGTCTCATCTAATAACTCCATGCGGGGTGTTTGCGCACGGGATATAGGTAAAAATAAAGAAAACAATACATACAAGTAAAGATCCGTGGGGTTAGGCAAATATAAAGTGCTGAAATATAAACAAGACCGAGGTTTACGTGGTTCAGCACTAAGGCCTACGTCCACGAGTTTTGTTGTTTCACTATGTTCCTCACCGTTACAAGAGTAGTCGAATGACTTTTGGGTTTACATGTATTTTCTCTTCTAAAGGATTAACTTACACTCGAAATCTCTCTCTCCTTCCCTTCCTGATTTTTCCGATCCCCCTTCCTCTTGGTGGAGAGGGGGTATTTATAGGGTTAGAGTGTGGAACCCATCTCTGAAGGCCGTTGGAACCTTATCTTCTAGTGTCTTGTGTCAATCACGCAGAGGTCTGCGTTTGCCACTTGATCACGCAGAGACATCCTCGCTCGTCCCACGGGTTGATCGACACGTATACTGCTCAGAGTGTTTAATGAGGGTAGTTGAGATGCCTGCCCGTGTCAGACAAGTGTCTTCTGCCCCTGTCACGTCCGTGTCAGCTAACTTTCTCTCCACCGTTGATCTTAGCTTCTTTTGGGGATGAGATAAAGTAACTCCTTGGGGTTTATTTGGTGTTCCATAGTGCATCGTATTTTGATGTCTTGGCCTGCATGCTTTCCACGTATCTTTATATATACACCTGTCTGATGGTGAGATATATGTATACACAATTTGCCCATTTTCTTTGGGCTTGAATGTTTAATGGGTGCATTGAAGAAAACAGTCGTTGCATATTCTTCTATCTCTCCTAATAACTTTTCCTAGATACTTGGGCACGTCTTTTATTTGTGCATTAACTGCTCATGTAACGGGCACGTTTCCCATTCCTCCATTAATTTCCTTCTCTTTCTTTCGGGTATATTAAGGAGAGAAATAAAATTAATTTCATTCTTCCTAAACATTCTCTCGGTTTTCATTCTTCGTTCTTCAGCCCTTAAATTCTCTGTCAGTCTTCATTCTTCCGCCCTTAAATTCTCTGTCAGTCTTCATTCTTCAGCCCTTAAATTCTCTCCACCTTAGCATTAATCACGCTTGCCTCCTTTTTATTTCTGATTTGTTCTTTCTGCTGCTGTTTTTGCTGGTAAGTTTTTCTTTTCTTTGTTTCCTCGGTTTTACGCTATGTTGATTTGTAAATTTTCTGCTACTGTTGTTCCTTTTTTGTGATGAAGAACTTCTTTTAATGCTTGCATGCTAGTTTTCCCCTGTTCTTCGTCTTAAATCAAGGAGGCCATTGTTTTCTTGTATTGATTGAGCTTTTCAGGGTAGGGATTTTATGGAATTTCGAGCATGTATGCTAATTTTAGGGTTTCTGCGTTATCGTGTGTGGATTGCTATTTATGTGGTTTTTTGATCGTTGGTAATGTCCTTGAGTTTGTTTTTGACTTGTTTATGATTAATCTTTTCGCAGCCATGTCTGACCGTCCGCGGCTTCCTTATCAGACTCCTGGTTCTGGTCTATCGAGATCTCCTCCGCGTAGAGAGACTCAAGATGATGTTCGTAGAAGTCGAGTTTCTTCTGGGGCGAAGGCCTCATCTTCTAGGGAAGAGGTTCCTTCGACAAATCCTTCTGGGGCTCGAAAAGTCTTCGATCGCGCGGTGTCTCGTCCTCGTGATGATGTTAGGAGTACGCAGGCACCGACTCGTGCTGTCGCTTTTGATGTTCCTCCTCTACGTTCTGTAGTTCCCGAGCATCATCTGCCGCCCCCTCCTACAACTTCTTTTAAAGGGAAGAATACGAAAGGTGGTGTTCCGAGGGATGAATCTTCAAAAAATCCTTCTTTGAAGAGAAAGGCTTCCAAGGCGTTCATTGGTTCATCCGGTCCCGCCGAGGAGGATGAGGCTGCCCCATTGATGCGCAGCGTTTCGGTCAGCAAGAAAAAAGTAACGTTCAAGCATATTGATCTCGAAATTTTCAAGGAAAAGCATGAGCTTCAAGCCTTCGAGGTTCGTTTCTATGCCCCTGAGGATGATATTACTTATGAGCTTATCTCAAAGTATGAGTTCGATGAATTTCATTTGTTGACTACGGTTGGAGCGTTCGAAGCTGGTCTTATGCTGCCGTTGTACAAGTCAGGTGATTCCTTCTACTATGATGTGCTTGCTAGTCGTGAAGGCTCTTCCACCAATACTCACAGCCGTTCTGTATCGCAACTATCGGGGAATTATCTCCGTGCCCTGAGGGAGTGCTATCTGCGGAGTAAGGGGGAGACGACAATGACTTGTTACGTTCCCAATCCCGCGGAGAAGGAATGGTATACTCCTGAGAATTTCAATAACTCCTTCGGTGATTACGTCAATAGTAGGAACCGTAAGCCGTGGAGTGTCAGCCTTCGGAATCTCGCTGCTCCTCGGGGCGAAATTCGTCTGTTAAATGAGGTCAGCGATGCCAAGCTGAAGTATGTTCCCGGCACGGAGGGGTCTAGTCAGCGGAAACTTTTCCCGGCCCGCGAGAGGATCAAGCGCGACCATGACTACGAGTGGCACGCTACCGTTATCGAAGTTGTTGGTCCATGGGCGTACGGTTGGATCCCTGGTCCACGCGGTTGGCGTCCTACTGAGAGTAGCAAGCCACGTGAATATCCTCCTGCTCGTTATGGAGATTTCTGTCCCTGGCGTTTAAACTTCGCAGGTATGAATTTTCCTTATGCCCTTGACGTCGTTGAGGGAGACGAGGAGGAAGGTTCTGGTGTTATACTTCCACCGAGGAGTGCCTCGACTGCTCAGGTACGCGGATTCTAGCTGCGCTTCTCCTTCTTTAGAAATTCAACTGTTCGGGAAAAATAATTCTTTTTGTGGTGTTGGTTTTCAGGTGTCGAAGAAGAAAAAGATTAAGCCGAAGCAGTCTTCTACCAGTGTGATGGGTGAGGCTGAGGCCCATGAAGAAGTTACAAGTCCGGTGAACGAAGAGTTTGCTGAGGATGAGGAGATTACAGATGGGGAGGAACGTACTGGTACTTCCCCTATCAATGTCGAAGAAGAGGTCTGTGTGGGTCATGATGGTGATGAAGGGAGAAACAACGCCGTGGTAGCTGATGACGGTGTTATTGGTGATATTTCTGTCCCTGTTGGGGATGCCGCGGATACTCCCCACCCTTTCTCAAGAGTTTTCTTTTGACCGGATGTATTCCACAGGGGAGTTCTTGGATGATGCCCTCGATTTTCCTGAGGACTTCTCTCTAATTTCCCCCAATGATGATTGGGATGTGCTCGGGGGTGCTGGTAACGGAGATGCTGTTGTTCAAGATGGTGGCGCGGAGGAGCATGGTGCGCATGTTGGTGCCGACATTTGTGCTGAAGGGGCCGTGTCAGAAAAGGGGAAGTCGGTGATTGATTCGCCTGCTGCGGATCTTCCTCATTCGCCGACATCTGAGGGTGAGGACGCCATAATGGATTGGCTCAAGGAAAAGAATCTGCTATTTGTCCCTCATCCCGCCCCTGTTGTTGCTGGTGAAAAGGATTCTGATGCGTATACCCGTCGTATAATGGAAATGTCTTCCAAGGCGCGGGTGTCTGAGGCCTGGGGAAGAAATTTGAGTGTTCCCGAAGCTACCCTTGTTTCGGAGCCTCCTACTTCCGTTGCAGATATGATGGCCATAGCCGACGTGTATCAATATGGCTTTCCTCAGCAGCGTGTCTTGGAGGTAAATTTTCGTACATACTTCTACGTGACGATCGAATTCTTCGGTGAAATAATGTTTTTCTTCTTGATGTGTAGATGATGAGGAGTGAGCATTGTAACCACGTGCTGTATCAGTTCTTCAAAGCGAAATCTCTGAAGCTCGAGGCTAAGCTTCGTCACAGAGAAAAGGAATTATCTGCGGCTGAGGTGGAAATAGAAGAGCTGAAGAAAAGCCTCAAGGAGAAAGAAAAGCTGGGTGAAGCGGAGGTCGGTCTTCGTTCAGAGCTTGTTGCTGTTCGCGCTGAGTTAGAGCAAACTCGCGGCCAAGTTTCAGCTTTCACAGGTTTGGTTCTTTTTTCTCTTTTTCCCTCGCAGTGTGTCGTCATTCCTCTATTTCTTAGTTGTTCTGTTTGAGTCTCCCCACCCTATCTCCAGTGGGTGGCGTCCCCGAGCTGATATGGCTTCGAAACGAAAGAGCACGGCAAAGATCTCGTATTAAAGATCTTGTTGAGAAAATTAAGAGTGAAGCCAAGAAATGGGATTCTCGGGCTGAGGTATGGCGCGCAAGGCATGTTCAGATGGTCGACATGCAAAATCTGTATAACCATGACCGTGCTTTATTTAATGGTACGCTGCTGTGGACACGTGATAGTCTGCGGGAATCCCGTGAGCGTACTTCCTTGTTGGAGTCTAGGATTCAGCTTCTGGAAGAATAATTACAGAAGGCTCGGTCCATTCCTCTTCCAGGAGTTAAGGACAGTATGCTATGTCTTTCCAGAGAAAGAGATGATGCCCGTGCCGAAGTCTGTGCTCTCAGCAATGCCCTTGCCGCGTCCCGCGCTGAAGTAGCTCGTCAGGCTGAGTCTGAGAGAAATCTTGAAGTGTGTATGTACCGACTTAGCAAAGGGGTATCAGAGATAAATAAAGAAGTCGACCACCTTCGTCACATGGATTCGATGAAGCAGGTAGAATTAGATGCCTGTCAATTTACTCTCACCAACCTTCAACTAGACTATAAGAAATTATCCGCGGAATATGAACATCTTGATGAAGCGCGATATGCGGTTGTTAATGAGTATGAAGAGGCTTCGTCTTGTGTCGAAGGTATAACCCTATTTCATCGAGTGTGATTGTATCTTTTCTATGCTAACTCCCTGGTGTTATCTTTTTCAGAGCTCGAGGGACAACTCCGCGTTACGAATGAAAAATTGGAAAAGGCTCGATTTTCCTTAACGCAGCAGGAAGAACAGACCAACCATTTTAAGAGTTTGGCGGCAACACGCGAGGAGGCCGTTGGTGCTGCTTCTAGAGAAGTGAATCGTCTATCTTCGTTGTTATCCCAGGCCCAACAGCGGACGGCAGTTATTAAGCACAAGGCTCGGTGTCAATTGGCTGAGGAAACGAACAAGATGCTGGAGAAGATAGATTTTGGCCTAAAGAACGAGCATGGTCTTGTGAAAAACTATCCGCGTCGTCCAGTTCCTGCTGCCATGCCTGCCTCCTCGGGACCCTCATCTGGTGGGAGCGTCCCTTCAAGTCTTCCGAACAATCCTGCTGATGGGGCGGCATCATCTAGGTAGAGACCGCAGCATTATTATCCTTCCCATTTTTGTAATTATGTAACAAGAATATTTTTTGCTAGTATCATGTAAAAGGAATATTTTTTGATGTGTATTCTTCCTTGAATTGGCCTTTCACTTTTTGTAATCATCCTTTGTAAGTTAATCCTTTATGAAATGGATCCTTTTCTTGATATACCTGCAATGTTGGTTTGTTTTTATTTTAAGCATTGTGAAAAAATCAAAGTTTTTTAAGTGTTTGGGTGCGATACTGAAGGGAGGTACCTTCGTGGTCGTCTTGAGACCTGTCACCCCGCTGGAGAATCCTGGGCCAGAGGATTCCCAGACGGTGGGGGCCGAGGCAACGTTCTAGGATATGGGGTTAAAATATTTACACACCCATTCCGTCGACCCGTTGACTTAAGATTGGTTGGGTATCTCTTTCTGCTGGGTGCATTCCCCCTGGTCTTACACTTATGGACACTGATGGGGGAGCCCTGAGAGATTGTAGATTAACTACTTTCCCCAATATTGTCGATAGATTTCGTTGACTTGATAATTTGAAAGCTTGTTTGATTGATAGGTTGAGGCCTGCAATTCCTCTTCCAGAGATAGAAACATGTGGAGCGGTCAGGCTCCCTTCTTCTTCTGGTACACTCCAAGCAGATGCAAGTCTGCGTTGCTCCTATGGGAAGTATGGTTTGAGCCACTTAGCATTCCAAGGATGCCGGAGGACCTCGCCTTTTAGGTTACGAAGGTAGTAGGAACCGCTACCCGCAACATCGTGTATTATAAAAGGTCCTCCCCACGTAGGTGCTAATTTTCCCCATCTCTTTTCTTGCTGATACCGTGGGATTGTTCTCAACACATATTTCCCTTCTACAAAATTTCGAAGCTTTACCTTTTTGTTGTATTCCCTTGCTAGTCTTCGTTGATAATTTTCCATCTTTTGTAATGCTGCTTCCCTTCTTCCTTCCAAGTCGTCCAATCTTTCTAACATCATATCTGTCGTGAGGTTTTTCTCCCAAGCTTCGGTCTTCGTGGTTGGCATGAGGATTTCCGTAGGGATGACTGCTTCAGCTCCATAAGTTAGAAGAAACGGGGATTCCCCGGTGGCGGATCTTCGCGTTGTCCTGTATGCCCATAACACATTGTGCAGCTGTTCACACCATCTCCCTTTATGCTCGTCTAATTGTTTTTTGAGTATAAGGGCGAGGGTCTTGTTGGTAGCTTCCGCTTGTCCGTTGCTTTGAGGGTATATGGGGGTGGACTTGTTCTTTCTTATCTTGAAAGTATCGAAGAGCATGTCTATATTTTTCCCCTGTAATTGCTTACCATTATCAGACACAATTTTAGCGGGTATACCGAATCTGCAAATGATGTTCTGGAATATGAAAGTAAACACATCCACGTCTCTGATCCTGGCCAAGGCCTTAGCCTCCACCCATTTACTGAAGTAGTCCGTGGCTACTATCAAAAATCGTCTTTTCCCTGATCCTTCGATGAAAGGCCCGACGATGTCTACGCCCCATTTTGCAAATGGCCACGGGCTATCGACGGAGTTTAACATTGTTGCCGGCGCGTGGATCTTTTTGGCGAAGCGCTGACATTCTTCACACCGTCGGGACATCCTCGCGGCATCCTGTATCATTGTCGGCCAGTAATATCCTTGCGTTTTTGCTTTGTCAGCTAGTGATCTCATGCCGCTATGATTCCCCGCGTCACCATAATGGATATCGTTTAGAATTCGATGCCCCTCTTTCCGGGACAAGCAACGTAGTAATGGTCCGAGGAAGGATTTCTTGTACAGGACCCCATCCCGAAGATCATATCTTCCTACTTTGGAGAGTATCTTCCTAGCTTGTTTCTGATCCGCAGGTAAGCTTCCCTTTTCGAGAAAGGCATGGATCATCACTCTCCAATCATCTTCGTTGCTGAATTCTTCATCTTGATTTGCTCTTGACAGGATATCTTCTTCGTCAAAATCGTTATGGATGTCTTCTCCTACCTGGTCTTCGATATTTTCTTCCACTGTATCTTGATTGGTAGCGAAGGAGAATTGAGATGCAATCGAAGGCTCGTATACCCTTGCTATTTTAATAGCTTCGACGTTTTTATCCCTCAGCATGGATGATATATATGCTAGGGCATCCGCGTGCCTGAGGTCCCTTCTGCATAATTTCCGGAACTTGATGTTCGGGATTTGCGATGCCAATGTTTGGACCAAGGCCATGTAAGCTGAGAGGGTGTCATCGTACACATTATACTCGAGCCCTATTTGACGTATGACAAGCTGCGAATCACTTGTCAGCCTTACATCGGTTACCCCCATCTCTATTATTATACGGAGGGCATGTACGACAGCTTCGTATTCAACGATGTTGTTGGTATGCTCTTTGAATTCTAACCTAAGTGCATGTATAATCCTTTCTCCGGTTGGGGTGATGATGACAATGCCTATTCCTGCTCCTTCCTTATTTTTGGATCCGTCGACGAATACTTCCCATTGTCTTTGACTCGCGGGTTCGAGGATATCCATTGGATCCTTGTTTTCTCCCTCGGCTTCTGGTATTCCCTTAATCTCTTCGTCGTTGTCAAGGGGGAGGTCTGCTAAGAAATCCGCCAGAACTTGGGACTTCCGAGAATGTTGAATTTCATGAATGATGTTGAATTGGTCCAGATGGGTGTTCCATTTGGCTATTCTGCCCACTTTTCCCGTGCTTTTGAGGACTGCTTCCAATGGTGCTTTGCATGGGACCCTGACGAGGTGAGTTAGGAAGTAGGTTCTCAGCTTTTGAGTAGCCCATACCAATGCGAGGATGAGCTGTTCGATCTTGGTATAGTTCCTTTCCGAAGAATTGAGGGTCTTGCTGACGTAATAGATAGGTTGTTCTATCTTCGTATTGGTTTTGACCAACACTGCGCTGACTGCGTCTTCTGTTGCTGCTATGTACAATGCCAAAACCTCATCAGGATCTGGCTTCTGCAGGATCGGAATTGAATCTAGGTGTTCTTTGATTTTTTGGAATGCTTCCTCGCATTCAACGGTCCATTCGAACCTGCTCCCTTTTTTGAGAATATTGAAGAAATGTTTGCATTTGTCCGAGGATCGGGCAATAAATCTGCCCAAAGCTGCTATGGATCCATTGAGTTTCTGTACTTCCTTTAAATTCTTCGGGGACGGCATTTCTACTATGGCCTGAATCTTTGCTGGGTCTACCTCGATGCCCCTTTTTGTTACCAGATACCCGAGGAATTTCCCCGAGGTGACACCGAAAGTACATTTCTCCGGATTCACTTTCATGTGATGTTTTCTCATTGCTTCGAAGATATTTCTCAGATCCTGGTGGTGATCTTTGCGCAGCTTACTTTTGACGAGCATGTCGTCAACGTAGACTTCTAAGGTTCCTCCAATCCATGGCTTGAAGATAGCATCGACCATTCTTTGGTATGTTGCCCCTGCGTTTCGAAGTCCGAAGGGCATTCTAGTGTAGCAATAAAGGCCATGTGGGGTGTAGAATGCTGTGTGTGGCTGATCTTCTTCTGCCAGGGCTACTTGGTTGTAGCCAGAATGTCCATCCATGAATGACAGTTCTTCATATCCTTCTACTGCTTCTACCAGCTGATCTATGCTTGGCAGGGGATAGCTGTCCTTTGGACATGCCTTGTTGAGATTAGTAAAATCGATGCATATTCTAACCCCTCCATTTTTCTTAGGAACAATGACCATGTTGGAGATCCAGGTAGGGTACTTGACTTCCTTGATAAATCCTGCGTCTAGTAGTTTCCGAAGTTCTGTTTCTACTGCCTCGTGATACTCTGGAGCTACTTTTCGTATTTTCTGCCTGAACGGGGGCGTGCCCGGTTTGATGTGTAGCTCGTGTTGGATTACTTTCGGGTAAATCCCCGACATATCTCCTAGCTTCCAGGCGAACACATCCGCGTATTCCTTAAGTAATTTGGTTAAAGAATCTTCTCTTCCTTCGTCCATTATGGTCCCTATTTTGATCATCTTCGGGCTTTCTTCCGTTCCTATGTTGATTTCTTTTACGGGCTCCACTAGTGTGAACACAGGCTTCGGATTTCCGAGGACTGGGACGTTCTTTAATTGCTATTTAGCGTGTTTCTGTCCTTTGCTGGTTGTTGAAGTACTTGTCTCTGTGCTTAGGACATTATCATCTTTCGTCAAGCCATTCCCTGTAGTTTCCTTGAGGAACAGGTCTATGGCCTTCTCTTTCGCGGTTTCTTTATTTTTTACTCTTCGGATTTTTCGCTGCTCTTCTTGCTCGTTGTTGATATGATCCTGAGTGGCCTGGCACTCTCTCGTAGTGACCCGATCTCCCTTGATTTCCATTACTCCCTCAGGTGTTGGGAATCTGAGATATTGGTGGTACGTTTCCGCAACTCCTTTGAGTTTATGTATCCATTTTCGTCCAATAATGGCGTTGTAGGGGGATGGGGTGTCCACCACACTGAATCGGGTTTCTAATTTCATGGGCCCTGTGTTAACCTGCAACACGATGTCTCCCAAGGGCTTCGTGGGTGCTCCATTGAATCCGTAGATGGTGTAATAAGAGGTCATTAATTGTTCATCATGGAGTTTCATCCGTTTGAATGCATCGTAAAATAGGACGTTTACGGAGCTTCCCCCGTCTATGAGGATCTTTTTGAGGTTACATCCATCTACTGGTAGTGTTAGGACCAAGGGATCGTTATGGTCTTCCATATCTTCTTCGATATCTTCGGCATCGAAGATAATAGGAGATTCCATCCACTCTTCGTGCTCGTCCACCTCTATCCCATCGACCTTATACAATTCGCAGCGGTCTTCGAATTGCTTCTGTAACCTCTTTCCTATCTGCGCTGTAAGTGAGGGCCCTGCGGCTTCAGAACACGAGACGGTGTTGATTGTGCGGTTTCCTTCCGGAAGTTGGACTGGTTTGGTTCGTTTGGATCTATCCTCGGTAATATCCTTTCGTACGTAATGTTTGAGCTCTCCCGCATCAATTAATTTTTGGATCATTATTTTAAGGTTCTTGCATTTTTCGGTCTGGTGTCCGTTGAAACAATGATATTCACAGTAATCTTTAGACTTCTCGGATCTCGGGGGCTGCTTTCCCTTAGACCATGGCCACTCCAGGTTTTCCCTCCCTTTGATCTCTCGTAGGATACGAGCATAGCTAGCGTTGAGTTTCGTGTAAACTTGATCTTCGAATTTTCGGTCACCTGTTCTTCGTTCATCCCTTCGTTCCTTCCTATCTTCGTGAGGTCTCTCCACTGAGCAACTCCTTTTGGCCCCATTGGTTTGTTCTGCTGAATTGGTGCAGTGAGATCTCTGCGGATATGCCCTCGGGTTTTCCAGTTGAATTTCTTCAAGTCGAGCGTGCTTTTCAATAATTATTCGAAGATCTCCCTCTGTCTTAGGCACGCTTCCATGAATCTCAACAAATAGTGGACTCAATCGGTCTAATCCCCATTTGTAGCAATTGATGCTTACCACTGGGTCCACGCTCCCTATGGCTTGGCAGATCTTGTGCCATCTGTTAGTGTATTCCCTCGTGGTTTCCTTGTAGCCAATCGCTAGTGAAAAGATCTTATCCATTCCGGTGTTCACAGTCTTGTTGTACATGTATGTTCTTAAGAATTTTTCTGCGAGTTGGTTGTATGAGTGGATGGAGTCTGGTGGCAGATTATCAAACCAGGATAATGTCGATCCCTTCAGGCTTGACGGGAAGTATCTGCAGAATACGGCGTAGTTCTGACCCCATCTAGCTAAGACACGGTTGTAATACCGAATATGTGCAGCAGGGTCGCTGGATCCATCATAGCATTCGAACGTTGGGACAGGGCATTTCAGCGGAATAGGGGTGTTGGCCAAGCGATGAGTTAAGGGCGTAGAGTTAGCTTCTCTCATGACCTCTTATAACCTCCCCCCGCCTTGTCTACTTTTTAATTGCCTGATCTCGGCCATCATTTCATCTCGTAGCTCTTCCATCGTGCGGTGGTGCCCTAAGTTCTTCTGCTCGTTATAGTCTGATTCTCCGTCGTCATAATCCGGGTCAGATACGCTACTTCCCCTAGTCGCGTCTCCATTAGCCGCTATGACGACTCTTCGGTCTCGGTTTGGCTCTGGTGCTTTGGAATTTGCTTCATCAAGTTGTTGGCTGGTCTTCGTGCTTAGAGCAATCCGATCCTTTAAATCTTGATTTTTTCTGGCCAGCAGAGCTACAACATCTGCGTAAACCTGCTGGCTCTTCTTCAATTCTTCAAGCTCAGCCATAAGTCGATGTGATTGGTTGGACCCCTGATTGGGAGTCCCAGCTCGTGCCACTACGGCCATGGTGCCGCCTTCCTCTACGGTCTGCACTAAAGGTGGCAGAGGTTCAGCTTCGGTTGCTGGCATATCCAAATCGGGGTGAGTGCCCCTCTGCGGTGCTAGAGCCGCCGGTATGGTTTGATTTTGATCATTTGTTGATGGAATTCCGAAAGTTGGAAGGTGCACGGGTTGGTATGTTCTGGATTAATCCACCCTTTCTCTTGGTTGATGAAATTGATTCATAGCACAAGTTTTGCTAGCCTCTGCAGCCTTCGGGACTACCGCAGCCGCACCGTACTTTGTCGCCGCTGCTCTGAGAGCCGCGGCTGCAACTGAATTAGCGTTCATAGGTGAAGTGATTTCCGCAGTATCTTGCCTTTGACTGGTCATTTTAGCTTTGTCTCCTTTCTGCTTGCTTCGGGTGATGACCGGGGTTGTCCTGGGTGTTTCCTTTGACAAAGCTTTGGATTTTCCTGCTTCCTGCGTATTTTCCATCACGGGTCCTTTTGTCGACAATGAAATCTCGCAGAAACTCGCCTTCTTTACTCACAATCCGTTCTTTCTGCACAAGGGAATTTCAAACAGCGAAAAACGGGAATATCCGCGTGAATCGGGTTAGTTGGCGAAATATCTTCTTCCAGGAGAGGATTAATACATACGAGTTACAATACACGGGTTAAAGTTTTATTAAAAGAGATCCTTTTAAAAATGCAAGTAGATCCTTTAAAAAACTACGAAAACCCCCCTGAGAGACAGGTTCGCACGAGATCTAAAGAAAAACGTAAATCCATGGATCAAAACAATAAATCTTATCGAAGATAATAGGTGCGTTTTTGAATATAATAAAGTTAACAAATGATATATACGGTCCGAGCTAATAAATCAGAGCAATCATATGCCAGTTTAAGATGAAATCACAGGACAAGATAAATCTTTTACCGGGACGAAGTCCCTGTTTCTAGCGCCAAATTGTGAACACTCAGGTCACGAAGGCATCCGAATGCTCACAACCAATCATCGTAATCTAGAGTGATTTGTGATGATGATATCTTAGTGTTGATTCCTTGGCTCAAAACCTTCGGGTTTATCACACCCTCATCTAACAACTCCATGCGGGGCGTTTGCGCACGGGATATAGGTAAAAACAAAGAAAACAATACATACAAGTAAAGATCCATGGGGTTAGGCAAATATAAAGTGCTGAAATATAAACAAGACCGAGGTTTACGTGGTTCAGCACTAAGGCCTACGTCCACGGGTTTTGTTGTTTCACTATGTTCTTCACCGTTACAAGAGTAGTCGAATGACTTTTGGGTTTACATGTATTTTCTCTTCTAAAGGATTAACTTACACTCGAAATCTCTCTCTCCTTCCCTTCCTGATTTTTCCGATCCCCCTTCCTCTTGGTGGAGAGGGGGTATTTATAGGGTTAGAGTGTGGGGCCCATCTCTGAAGGCCGTTGGAACCTTATCTTCTAGTGTCTTGTGTCCATCACGCAGAGGTCTGCGTTTTCCACTTGATCACGCAGAGACATCCTCGCTCGTCCCACGGGTTGATCGACACGTATACTGCTCAGAGTGTTTAATGAGGGTAGTTGAGATGCCTGCCCGTGTCAGACAAGTGTCTTCTGCCCCTGTCACGTCCGTGTCAGCTAACTTTCTCTCCACCGTTGATTTTAGCTTCTTTTGGGGATGAGATAAAGTAACTCCTTGGGGTTTATTTGGTGTTCCGTAGTGCATCGTGTTTTGATGTCTTGGCCTGCATGCTTTCCACGTATCTTTCTATATACACGTGTCTGATGGTGAGATATATGTATACACAGCTTGGATATAAATCTGTTTCTGATTTCTGCTAATAGCGTGTCGTATATAAATCTGTTTTTGACTTTTGCTTCTGGAAAAGAAAGTCAAAAGGAAACTATTTTGCTTCACGAAAAGTTAATTTTTTCACTTTTAAAAGTCGTTTTGTAATTTGATACCCAAACTGACTTCTGATTTTTTACTTCTAAAAATCGAAAAGTTGTTTCTGATATGTTATCCTAACATGCTATGACTGTGAATGTTATCGAGTGAATGATGAGATTGTTGGAGATGAATTTCGGGAGGAACCTTTTAAGGAGTGAATCAATTTCCGTAAATAATTAAGCCACTTATGAGATCATACATATCTTGGCAGGTTGCCCATGCCGAGCTCTCTTCCGGATCCATCTGATAAGAACATTCTCTAACTGAATGAAATACAGCGGCCAAACTAAGATATCTGCACATGATTTTGGAATTGTAAACATAAATTAAATTTGTTTCTTCCGCTCACATTCCGGCACGTAAATCTTTTATGTCAAAAAATCTATGGTATCCTCCTCAATCATTAACATTGTCACCTTCCTAATCCTCGGATAAGTTAAACATTGGCACTTCAATCATACCAAGATGCCTGTTTTCACAGTGCCACCCATGTCCATTTCCACACTTCCATAAATCCAGTTGTTCGCGAGTCCATTCCGTACCCATAATTTTCCCAAGCAAGACAATCACTTGTGATGGTTAATTGGTGTAAAAAAAACAAAAACAAATTAAGTCCACTGTATTGTGGATTTAATATCAGGTTAGAACTAATTACGCCAACGTGTGAACCAATTTATAGAGTCGGCATGTCTAACACCGTTCAGCCCCTGCTCCCTCCATAATTGGCAAAGTTGGACAGGCTCGCCTTGAATTGTCTAGGCACATAGAGCAAAAATAAGTGTGACAAGACTATTCATAGGGTCAGTTTCACATTTTTGACTGTTTGACTTAACTTTGAGATGACATCTTAGGTACGCAACTCTATGAAACTTTATAAACGGTTAGGATATAGAGCTGGTGATGACGTGGTTTTTATGATTTTTATGAGATGTCAACATCAAGTAAATAAATGTTTTTTGTTCCGATTCGGTGAACCATAAACAGCTGTGATTAATCCATGACGAAGCCGAATTCTTCGCCATGCCCTGGAAGATTTAGTACCGTGTTTTCTTGTCGAGCTGTTAATGACAACAATAACCTTCCGGGATTTCGTTGTTGACTTTTTTACCCCCTGACACCTCAAGGAAGAAACTGTTGCTGATTTAAGTGTACGTAGTTGTTGACTAGTTAAAATTTCTCAGAGAATCTCTGCGATCTTACAGAGAACCATCTGACCCGTTCATTAAATGAAAATCTAGTTGCTGATGATGATGATGATGATGAGATGGTTGGTATTTGATCTTGATGAATGAATGGTAGTATTTAATCATTTTAGTAAAAGTAGCGTACGGTTTTGCAATAGGACATCAAGCATCAAATCGTATAGATCAGTGTGGTTAGACTAGCTAGGCTAGTAGTAGTACGATTGATATGGATGGATGATCGTGGTGAGCTTTTAGGGCCCCTACTTGTTCGTCAGAAGTACCAAATGGTTGTTACGTTTAGGCTTAGCTACTTGACTACTTCCAAGTTCAAAATTACCATACATCTCTAATGTTTTGTTTCTTCATTGCCACGTGGAAAACCTTAACTTACTTTGAGTGGGAAACTTGCTGGATTGGTGAAGAATCCGAGTAAAATTAACGGGTGAAAATGTATTAGGAGCTTATTTGGATACCAGAAATAGAGGTCAGAATTCAAATTATTTTGTTTCACAAAAAATTGATTTTACTGTTTATAAAAATCGTTCTGAAAAATTATTGCCAAATTAGTTTCTGACTTTTCGATTTTATGAAATTGAAAAGCAACTTTTTAATATACATCCGCATACCTATAATACCCCCGCCAATAAACATGTAGACGTAATTGTCAAGTAACATTTTTTACTACTAATGTTGTAGATTTGTTACCGTGAAATCTAAAATCTACAAAACATACATCTCTAATAACTTATTTGGCAACTTGATGTAAAACTGTTTCACAAAATTTATTAAAAAAAATTCAATAATTCATGGGTGAAAAAGACATCTAGATTTTGATACCGTATAAATGGACAAAAATATAAAAATAGCGAAGTAAACAGTTTCATCGTACCCATTTTCAAGTACCTTTTTTTTATTTTTTATTTATATCAGGATGCATCCAATTTCATCGTCGCTATTTTTTAAATTTAAACCAGCTTGCTATTTTTTTGATATCCATTTCACCCATACTAATTTTTACTCGTCCATTAAAACCATGTTTTAAAAATATTTGGACAAATAATCCATTTTTCGAAGATGTTTCTGCCAGTTATTGTCGGGATTTAGAAACACAAAAGAATTGATGCTAAAAATAACTCCACAATTTTGTTCTCGGGTTAAATTTTGACTTTTCGAATTAATCAAGTCCAAAGTTATTTACTGTGTGCAATCCAGACACCGTTTAAGCTCTTTCGTAGTTTCATGTACAAAAAATCATAAGAATAATTCATGATCCTCTAGAGCACGGGGAACACAAAATTCTTTAGAAGCCTTCATCTTGTTTTTTTATATATGGTGCTTCTGCACATGAATATATATCTCTATCCATTCACCAATAGCGACGTTCCATAGTCTATTCTTGTTCTCTTACTACTGCTGAGGTAATGCTAACCACATGGGACATGGTCCAACCCCTACTACCCTTCTTATATGAATAGGATAATGTTATTTTTACCTCGAAATCCAACTAAAGTTTACCGTAATAATTACTACTCCAAACCAAAGAAACAAACAGAATTTTCTTTGACTAAACACTCCATAGATACGCCGACATTCTTACCAGCTTAAACTTTTTTTTCTTCGTTTCATACTTGGTTAGATACACCTTCTCTTGGACTTTCAACTTCCAATGTCATTCAATACGCTTTCTAGGGTTTATCATAACTTCATAGGACTCACATTTCATTACATTATTTATGATCATCTACCCGAGGTAATAAAGATGCATTTTGGTTCCCACACACACGTGCTCATGGCTCAATGTAAGAATTATAGACAAGCATCTGTGCCAGCTGCTATAGAGGGTCAACTGCCCCCCAATTCTACATCCCTTGATATTATACCTTTTTTTTTTTCTTTCTTTGCTTAAACATCAGATTTAGGTGCAAATAATTTTATTCATTAACTATAGAGCCTGGTTAGCAATTTGGCGTGCGGTAAAAATTATGGTCCATAAAGTTGTCTGCACTAATCGGCAAAATTAAAATTTCAACTCGGTCAACTATTCAGTCAATTATACACGGTTCAAGAAAAATGTTTAAATGTGTTAATGCGCATATAAATGGTGAAATTTGGATAAGAGGTACAAGTGTTATTTTTAAGACTATAAATAAAATTCAACTCTTATGAAAGAGATTAAGTCCTTGACCCTTAAGGCATTCTTAGCCATGATTTATAGTATACGTCCCCGCGAGACACTGCTGGTCGTGATGGCGTGACTCCTAGTGCACATCCTCGACGATATATTGCTGGTCACGTAGGTTCTGCAGAGCGTAAAATGTCCCCAGTAGACTTATGAACCAGGACATCCACAGTTCTGACATGTCTTCGCGAGATGGAGATGATTGTGATGCCATGATTCCTAGTATACATCCTCGACGAGATACTGCTGGTCATGTAGGCTCTGTAGATGCGTAAAAACGTCCCCGGCGGACTTATGACCCAGAGCGGAGATATGCATGTCTCCTGTAAGCACGACTCATCCTATTTGAGATCAAGGACTAATTCTTAGTACATCATTGAGAGATACACTGGTCATGTATGCTCTAGGCTCTGACTCGACTTACTGAGGTTTCTGAATAACTCCTAGGACATCCCCGCGAGATACGTTGGTTATTCTGCCTCTAAGCCCTTTCAACAGACTCATAGAACATCCTTTCGAGATACACTGGTCTTGTTGGCCCATCATATGGACACACAGTTGATTCCTAACACATCTCTGCAAGATACGCTGGTCAAAGACAAGTGAGCCAAAGTCTCGCAGAGGCATTAAAAGCTTTTTCTCTCTCTCCAGGACGAGTCCCAGCTGACCACAGAGAGATTCAGATCCTTTAAGAAAATCTTTGTAGAGATTTTGATCTGTCTGCGAAATCTCGGAGAGATTCAAATATCTCTGCAAAATCTTGGAGAGATTTAAATCTCTCTTCAAGATATCAAAGAGATTCAAATCTCTCGTGAAATCTCAGATAAGGATGGATATTCCCCATGGTAGGCACGAGCCTCATGTAGGAATCATGTCTCCTCTCCACATGAATTCTGCGGCATCCCATGCCTTTTAACGTGACTCATCCTAGTCATTTTTACAAATCGGAGGATATCTCTCTATCTCGGCCAACTCGGCTAAAGTGAATATTTTTCTCTCTCAACACGTCATCACAAAGGATGATTCAGCTTCACACAAATGGGGGGATAACTATTAGGGTTTTGGTCTGGCGGTCTACGACACGTATGAGAAATACCCGGCTTATTTCTCACTGCAGAAGAGAGTAAAGGCGATGGAATAATGAGATAAACTCAACCTAGTTTATCTTTATTCCTTAAGAAACGAGAGAATTGCTCCACATGGCACGGGAAGCAATCCTTATCTTCACCGACCTGAGATTAGAGATTTTAGCTATAAATAAGTCATCTATTTCTCCAAGCTACGATCATCTTTCTCATGACCTCTCAAAGCAATTCTTCTTCAGACCCTAAAATTCTCTGATCTCTCTCTTCATCTGCTTACCTCCCTAAGACCAGTCTTAAATCTCTTCCATGTGATTGAAGCAGCCTTTGAACGACCACTGCGCGTGGTTTAGGCGAATACTGTTCGTGCTCAACCTCCCATAACTCACTTTCAGAAACCCTAGAATCTCACTTCTAAACTCTCTCACATTTTAGGTAACTACATTTTGATGACCACAGTGGGAGGTTGTCCACTCAGTTACAGATTTCAATCATGGTCACTATTAGGAAGGAAGACGATTCCATCAATTCGACCAGAAAAACGTTCCACTGATTCAGTATTTATAAATCCATCACATATTTAGCCGAGAGAGTTATACCAACCAGTTGTTTTCTCTCTCATACGAGTGTTTGACCTTAGTGAATAGGTTAATGCTTCTCGGATCGCCTGGATCTCT
Source organism: Papaver somniferum (assembly GCF_003573695.1). Classification (NCBI taxonomy): domain Eukaryota; kingdom Viridiplantae; phylum Streptophyta; class Magnoliopsida; order Ranunculales; family Papaveraceae; genus Papaver; species Papaver somniferum. The sequence continues at coordinate 17,721,766 of NC_039365.1, read as the reverse complement.
CATTTAAATGCACCGGTAACCTATTTCCATGAAAACCTACTACTAATCCTGGAGACCAAGGATAGCTCTTGGGGACTCAACAGAATCTTGCAAAATTTTATATCGATATCCAGACTAATCTGAAAACGCGTTTAGAGTTATCAGTAGGGAAATATTCAACAAATCTAGATCAATTACACGTTTCCCAAAGAAAAAGTACTAAAACTCATGAGAATAGCACGGACGAGATCCAATTTGTTTGCAGTCGACTTCACCAGAAAAGATGAAGCTCGTTACAAACACGACCGAACAAAAGAGTAACCATCCAGCCGATCTCACTGCTCTCAAGGATCAAATGATGATCTAAACTTGAAGATTCCGACGAATATTTAGTCCAAAATTAGTTTAACCAAGGGCCCTTAACCTGATCACAGGGGACTCGGATAAAAATCAACGAACACTTGGAAAGGCTCCACAAAAATTCATGACCTTGTCAAAAATGTTGCAGAGTCGTCTAGGGTTATAAACCACCAGCCAAGATATATCTTGTTTTCATTCCTACTTCAGAGGATCATGACCATAATGAGACTGCTTCCAAGAGATGCTCGACCAAATCTCATACTTATCCGAATACGCGAAGTCGTCGGTCGTTATGCCATATCAACACCGTCCCGCCAGAAAGAAGAGGAGTCTTAGCAATTGTATAAGCAAGTCTCGATGAGTCTCCACTATACCAACCCCATAAAGACTCCATCGCTCGACATACAATCACAACCAGATATTGTCACTGAAGTAAATAAGGAAAGGACCAAGACCGTAACTCTTCTTCAATCAGGCCATAAGCTACTCATCCAGACACTCCTAGCAGTTCTCGCAGTCAAGGATTTTTTCTCTCAAAAAGACCGGCTCGATAAGTTTACCCATGTGTCAGAGTCAGACATGATAACCAGAGACGATTTGACGGCCACTTATATCACCCTATCCTTATGATCCATATTGTGAAATAATTATCCCCAACAGTATTTCAGACCCTCCTAGTTGGATCTACAGTACTCCTCTCCCTATGTAGGCATCTATTCAATAAGTTGATCACCTCCTGTCCCCGACGCCTCTCAAGGTAGGTTCTAATAACCATAAGAAAAGGTTTTAACTCCAAGTTACACGAGTAACAAGAAAGGCAACAGTTTCACGCAGGAGTACGATCATAAGGGGGAATTCTTTACTTACATCGCTACTAAAAGAAGTCAAATATGTGGTGAGTCTTTCTTTTGGGAATAACCAAGTCGTTAGTTTAGAAGATGAGGCTTAGAAAATTCCATGGATGAAGGAAAACGCCACGGATGGGGACTGGATAGGATTCGGACTCAGGACACGAGTCTACGACTTATCTAGTAGGACCTATTTCGTTAATTCTTTTTCCTCAGCATCCAAGTTAGTGGTTAGTTAGATTTTCTTTCAAAAAAGCACTTACTCATTCAATAAACTGTGTGCAAATATCATCGCAAGTCTTTAGCAAAATATCATATTAAAAGTTCAAAACTTACTTAAAACTACCGCTACTCGTAAAACTTGTCCCTCAAATCAGTCAATCTGAAGGAAACTGTCCAAAACGAGCTTTTCTCTTCGGAAAAAGATTTCCTTCTTACTGTTCATCTCCTGCACTTTGACTTCTGCATCTTGGGTCATTTGTTTTGCACGCTCCACTTCCTCGGCTACCAGTTTCTCCTCTAGGCGAATATTTTCACAAGTGGTCACAAGCTTTTCAAGATCTATGAAGTAACCAGAAGGGATGTTGTTCAGAGTCAAGTCCCTTATTGCATCAAGGATATCCAAGAATTCGTTAACCATTTCGATCGTGGGATGAGAAGCATAATTTATTATCTCCATTGTAGCAATGTATATGACCATATCTTTGCCGAATCAACCGGTACAGCTCGGCATATTTCGTAACAACGCCAAAACCCCCCACTAATGTCTCATTCGGTTTCAGAAGGGTAAAAGAGCCCACGAAGTCAGCACCATCAATAGGATAACCAACTATGCCCCTATGCTCTGCCTCACCTCTTTGTGATTCTCCATCGGGATTACTAATAACCAGTGACTGTTGCACACTCGATTCGTTGTTTAGGAAAATATCATCCGCCCCATTATCAATAATTGTTTCTTGAGAAGTACCCATGGTATGAACCTGCTGTAAAAGGAATTATTTATATCAAGAAGACATAAAATTGAAGATATATGTGATGCACGGTTGGGGTTTTTGTCGGTTAAGGACATGTCAGGCCTTATGAACAAAAGAGGAATCCTACCCTCATGACTAAAGTCGTATCCTTGTTTTGTTCTCAAGAAATTTAGATCATGTCTACAATAATTTTTATGGGTTCGTTCTGGTGTCACCCTTTCACGAAGAATCAATAAAATACGTTTTTTTTACCAACAAAAGGTATAAACGAAAAACCTAAGGATGGGCATGCCTATGGCCAATGGAATCCGAAATCACGACTAATACTGATCTAAAGGTGGATAATAGGGTCATGATACTCTAAGGGTCGTTTCCCAAATCATTGGGTTATGTCAAGAATCCAACCAGGACAAGGATTCCTCCTGGGAGTCGAATTATTATACACTGCATCACGAAGACATGAAAACTGGCGATAATCCATAAACAATTTGGTGATCCTTCCTGAAGAAAATATATTCACCTTGGTCATACCAACAACATACCAAAAGGGAGCCTCAAACGGATAAACTATCTAGGAGATGTGTCCCCAACACCGAAGTAGACGCAATCTGAAAATTTTCTGAAATTCTATACGGGATTCCTGAAGCCAAATGTACACAGAGTTTAGACTGACCTAACGAGCTCGGAGTCAATCCTTTCTTTTTACATTGGATAGAGTATTCTTTTCCTAAAAAATTAGGTGGCAGGTAATGGCAACTGCAAGATGAAACTTAGCTTATATAAAGACAACTCTCTTTATTGATGTTTAGAAAATCTCTCAAAACTAAACACAAGCTCTAATCTTGCTCATATGATCAACCACAACTTTGGTGATCATATATATATAGAACTATGAATTCCTTTTCCTAGTCCTATTACCTTATTACATGTCTTTCCTTTTCTTAGAACTAGATGACTTCTAATTCCCTTAGGATTACATCAATTTCTTAATATTGTCCTAACCAGCTTGTTAGTGACTTCTATGTTGAAGTTTAACCAACATTCTCCCCGTTAAGCTTCAACCTTACCCGTGACATATCTTGTAATCCAATCAGTTGTCTCATTTCTTCAAACTTGATCCGAGCTAATGCCTTTGTCAATATATCTGCTTTCTGCTCAGTTCCAGGTATGTGTTCAACGTTGATGATCTCCTTCTCGATACATTCTCGTATGAAATGATACCTTTTGTGAATGTGTTTCATCTTCCCATGAAACACTGGATTTTTAGTGAGTGCAATTGCAGACTTATTATCAATCTTGATGAAAACTTTTTCAGGTTCTCTTCCTTTGATTTCACCCAACAGTTCTTGAAGCCATATTGATTGTTTAGCTGCTTCTGTTGCGGCCATAAACTCAGCTTCACAGGATAAGAGAGCTACTGTGTCTTGCTTCTGTGAACACCATGTAATAGGTGCTTCACCTAGATAAAATATATGACCAGTTGTACCTTTTCCATCATCTTGGTCAATATTATGACTGTTGTCACTATACCCAACAATTCCTTTTGATCCTCCTCGACCATACTTCAATCCACAGCTGATTGTTCCTCTTAGATATCTCAATATCTGCTTTATTACATCACCATGAGACTTGCGCGGACTCTACATATAATGACTAGCTACTCCCACCGAGAAAGCCAAGTCTGGTCTTGTGTGTGATAAGTATCTTAGGCATCCAACATTTCTTATATAACTCGTTGAATCAATCTCTGCTTCTTCTTGTGCCTTTGAAACTTTAAGTCCAAACTCCATTGGTATCTTAGTTGGATTACAAGTTTCAAGTCCTGCTTCTTTCAGAATTCTCCTTGCATAAGCTTCTTGTTTAATCTGAATCCCATCTACTCCTTGATGGACTTCTATGCCAAGGTAATAAGTGAATTTTCCGAGGTCTGACATCTCAAACTTTGATGACATTTCTCTCTTGAACTCATTGATCACCTTAAGGGAGTTTCCAGTCAAAAATAGATCATCTACATAGACTGCAATCACAAGAAGCGTTCCCTTTTCTTCTCTTCTGTATACTGATGTTTCTTTAGAGCACTTAACAAATCTGATTTCTCTTAAGATTTGATCTAACTTTGTATTCTAGGCTCGAGGAGCTTGTCTTAGACCATATAGAGCTTTTGATAACTTATAAACCTTATGCTCTTCTCCTTTTACTTCAAAACCTTCTGGTTGTTCAACATACACATCTTCTCGCAATTCACCATGTAAGAATGTTGTCTTAACGTCTAAGTGGTGAATTTCCCATGAGTTTGATGCAGCTTCTGCTATTAAGAGATGAATTGTCTCTAGTCTAGCAATTGGTGCGAAAACTTCATCAAAGTCTATGCCTGATTCTTGAACGTATCCCTTAGCTACAAGTCTTGCCTTATATTTGTTAATAGTTCCATCAGCATTTCTTTTAACCTTGAAGATCCACTTAAGACCAATCACTTTTACCCCACCTGTCTTATCAACTAGAAACCAAGTCTTGTTTCTGTTGATTGAAATAATTTCTTCTCTACATGCTTGTATCCATTTATGTGAAAGCTTTGCTTCCTTTAAGTTTCTTGGTTCGTCATTAATGGACAACAATAATGTCTCACATTCCTCTGCTGCTTGAAGAACATAATCCTCCAGATACTGTGGATTTTGTATCTGTCTTGTTGATTTCGCAGTGGAATGGGCTGAGTTATTTCATCGATCTCCTCTTCTTCTTCTTCTTCTTCTTCTTCTTTATTCTCAGTGTTTTTGTTATTCTCTTCTTCTTCTTGATTAACATCATTGTTTCCATTGGTATTGATGATTATGGGTCCTTCGCCTTCATCAATTACTTGACCCCATCTCATGTGAAACATTACTGGATACCTACTTGGTCCATCATTAGTTTCTTTCCAGTTCCAATGCGCTGGCTCATCAAACACCACGTCGCGACTTACTACCACTCTGAATGTTGTTTCTTTTGGAAAACCTTGACGCGTTTGTTTCCCAACTAAACATGATTCACAGATCCTTGATTCATTGTTTATCTGTGGTATCCCTCGAACCATCTTGTTCTGAGACATAGTTTTTAAGGTTCTGAAACTTATGTGTCCTAACCTTGCGTGCCACTTCCATGTCTGATCTTCCAGTCTCATATTCAGACACAATGACCTTCCAATCATGATACTTATCTTGTAGAGTCTATTATGTGAGCGTGAGACTCTAACTAAAAGTCTTCCACTTGGGTCATGAACTGTTAGATAATCTTGTCGCATTCTAACATCACATCCAACTTCTGTAGCTTGTCCTAAACTTAGAATGTTGCTTTGTAAGTTTGGGATGAAGTAGATGTTTGTGACAAGCTTCTGTTCTCCGGTCTTGCTCTGAAATAGAATTGATCCTTTCCCTTCAATTTCTATAGAAGATCCACCCCCAAACTTCACTTGTGCTTTGATTTTCTCATTGAGTTCAGAAAAGTAGTGACTCTTACCAGTCATGTGATTGTTGGCTCCATTATCTAAATACCATATTCCTTCTTCTCCATCCTTTGATTCGTAGTTCTTTGGTATTAGTTTCCCTTCGTTTAAGAATACAACTTCGTGCATGAAAAGAGCTGTATCTGCTTCCCTTGTTTCATTCTTGTTTGCTTCTTCCATCTTTTGTATTCTTTCAGGGCATACAAAGGAGAAGTGTCCTGGTTTATCACATCTATAACAAATAATGTTTGATCTATCCTTCTTTTCTTTCCCTTGGTTTTGATCATTCTGAATTGTTGTTCTATCTTGTGAGTTAAACCTTCCTCCCCTTCCTCGTCCTCTGTTTACTCTACCACCTCTTCCACGACCTTTTCCTCTTGTCGCGGAGTTTTGTTGGTAAGAGTTTGTGTACAAGAGTTTTCCTTGAGTTTCTCCATTGTTTTCTTCATCAAGGATTCTCTCTTCATATGCTTTCAATCTTCCAATTATATCTTCATAGCTAGTCTTCTTTAAATCTAAGACTTGTTCGAGAGAAGTTATGATATGAATATACTTGGATCTTAGTAAACTATTGAGTAACTTCTTTACCAGTTTATCTTCATCAATGGATTATCCAAGTGACGTAGCTTTTGAGGCTATCTCTGATAGCTTTCCTGCAAAGCTATCAATAGTATCAGTGTCTTTCATCTTCATTCTTTCAAATTCAGACATTAAGGTTTGCAGACGGGCTTCTTTAACTCGATCAGCTCCGAGATTACGTGCCTTTATTGCATCCCAAATTTTCTTTGAAGTTTCCTGTTCACCAACTTGTAGAACAAGACATTCTGGTATTGCTTGAAAGAGTAATCCAATGGAAACATTGTTTTTGTCTGGGTCCAATGTACCAGGATCAATTGTTTCCCAAACTTTGTAGATTTTCATCAGTACTTTCATTCTTATGGCCCATACTGTGTAGTTTGTGGCGTTGAGGATTGGAACTTGTATTGATGGTGGCGTGAACTGTTTTGCACCCACAATGGTGGTCTCGTTTTTCATGGCTCAGAAACAAGCTCTAATACCAATTAATGGCAACTGCAAGATGAAACTTAGCTTATATAAAGACAACTCTCTTTATTGATGTTTAGAAAATCTCTCAAAACTAAACACAAGCTCTAATTTTGCTCATATGATCAACCACAACTTTGGTGATCATATATATATATATATATAGAACTATGAATTCCTTTTCCTAGTCCTATTACCTTATTACATGTCTTTCCTTTTCTTAGAACTAGATGACTTCTAATTCCCTTAGGATTACATCAATTTCTTAATCTTGTCCTAACAAGCTTGTTAGTGACTTCTATGTTGAAGTTTAACCAACATCATGCGCTCATATCCGAATTTGTATGAAGAATCTGTGACAATTTTCCTCAGATGTCTCAAATCTGAAGTTTGTTCTGGAATTTTAGCCAACAACGACTAAACCTATGCATGTGGTAGTTAAACAAATATGCATGGGAAGTAAATGAGTATTTATAATAAGTAAAACTTACCGGTGGAGTATTAACGCCTGATGAAGGAGAGGAACCGACATCAACAAGCTCAAGTTCATTCACAATTTTGTTAACCTCAATTTTGTATTGCTGAAAAATTACTTCACTTCGAGTACGAACGGAACGGTCAACCTGGACACAAAAGCATTAGTATTATGAAAGGTTATGTTACCACTGATATTAACCAAATTACTTGATACTTACTTGTTCGGAGTTAGGAGACGCGTGCTTAAGGCTTGCTTAATGATATGCAAAAACTACATCATCCGTCGGAATCCCCTGCAAATTTTTTTGTACTCTGATTAGTTGCTCTTTCTAATATTGTTGAGCCTTGGGTGATACGTGACAAGTTTTTTGAGCTTGAGAAAAAGGAAATTTTCTCGGAGGTCCAATTACAATGCCAATTTCACGTCGTACTCTCGCCATGGAAGTTGGTCCTTTACGAACAGGGCCGACATGGTTGAAGTCTATTTGACAAGTTTTCCTATCTATGTTATAAGCTTGCAACGAGAGTTCACCAATACTATTCAAACTCAAACTCAAACTCAAAACATGACCAGGCTTGAAACCAAATGTGTATGTAGCCTCTGCTTTGGACAAATAATCATAATTAATGGGGAGTAGAACAACATCATTCATTAAGGAAAAAGACTACAACTGAGCCACACCCTCAGGAATCCGTGTCCAAGAAAAAGTGATGGATTTATCGTTATCCATCAATGCAGACAATTGTTGAATCGGATATATATTACACCAAAGGAAATTCTAGCTACTAGAGGATCACTGGCCTTCAGCGGACGAGGAACAGGGGCATAATTATCAAAGTGTTCCCATAGCCATGAATGGAGAAAGCACACATTCACTAATAAAACGAGATCGTCACATGCCTGGGGACTAGGATAACTATCAATCAATTCAGTAAAGAGGTAAAACTCGTCATCGAAATTAGGGATCTCTTTATTGATGGCGGCTCCATTGCTCATTGCGGAATCGCCCATGTTTCCCATACTGTCATCTTCGTTAGTGATGTGATTTCAAATTGAGTTGTAGTAAAGTTCGTTGAGACTTGTGAAAGCAAAAGATTTTAGATTTAATGAAATTTAAAAACAAACAAAACTTAATTCAAAATTATTAGGAATAACCAAGACACTGATTCCACTATCACACATGAATAAATTACGGCAAATCCTCAGACAAATCAGACAAATCCTCAATAGATTATCACACGTGAATAAATTATGAATAAACTTAATTCAAGATTATTTCTTAATTCACAAATAATCAGACAAATCCTCAAATATCAATTGTATTCCCTAAGCATAAATTATCAATTGACTAAACAAAGTATAACCTATCAGATTGAATCACAACTAATTAAGAGAATTATGCAAATAATTTAAAACTCTGCAAAAGCAGTGATTGAGTGAATTATAAATTATAAATTAGAGAAAATAAATAGTTACCAATTATTCATGCGTAAATAGTTTCCTCATTTCCTTGGTTGTGGGAGATTTAGCTCATTATCATGTTGGAAACAGGCTCAAAAGTTGATTTCATTGCTCAAATGGTGTTTACAAATAATGAAAAAGGAAAAATAATTCAAAACCGGGTTTGTAACGCTTATAATTGTTGTAAACCAAAGAATGATACAGAGTATGTGTCACTGTTACTGTAGCTATAAGACTGTCGCTGAGCAGTCGCAAACACTGTAGAAAAAACGACTGCTTCTGTGGGTCAATGTTCTTCGTGTTCTTCAATGGCAGCAGCAACAGCGGTTTTCTCTGGTGATCGTGTTTCGCCTCTGTGATGATCCAAAGCCTTCCTAAACTCTCCGTCCCCCACAATGATTCTGTTACAGCCTTTATATAGTCACAGAACCAAGAATATCTTTGTAATAACTCTCAAATCTTCTCGTTGTCAAACCATAAACTCGGGAATATTTTCTTCCGTGATTTATCTTCCCATGCGCCCGATTGATGCTAACACACTCCAAACACGCAGAAAACTCTTATAAGACTGATTCCAACTCGTCTAAGGTATATACATCCACGTAACTTGCAGAAGCACAACTCAGAGAATCCCGTGACTTCTCACAACTCTGTTTCCCTTACTTGCACGTATTCATCCCATTTTGTCGAAACTAAGCCCATTACCAAGCCTGTCTTGGTCAAACAGGTAGGTACCAACTAATTCCCGTGAAGCTCTCTAACTGAATCTCGTGAAAAATCGTCACAGGAGAAAGATATACTTTCTCGCCAAAAACCCTGTTTTTTCTCCCATTGGATTATCCAGCCCAACTGGATCGAATACAATCACCAAATCATGCATGTTAAGCCCAAACAGTTCCATCCAATAAGTTTCAGCGATTGAGTCTCATTAAAACACCTTGAATTCTCGAACCCTAATCTGCCAGGGAGGAACCAAACTTTCCCGCCAATTCTTGAATTCAAATAATGAAGAAGATGGTTTCCCCCTATCCAAAGTATGGGCGCCTTTAACAGCTGGGGTGCCTGGGAGTGCCCTTATTCAAAATGAGGGTGCCTTTATTACTTTTCCGGGGGTGCCCCGAGCAAATTTTCGAGCCAAATTTTCCAAAAATGTTTATTTCCCAAAAATACCTACAAACACATAAAACACCATAATAAGTACGAAACCGAGTACCAACAATACAGAACATTGAGGACAAATTAGACACAAAAGTGTGTCTATCAAGTACCCCCAAACTTATTATTTGCTAGTCCTCCAGCAAAAATAATCTAGAAAATAAAATGACTACACTTAGCACGTGCAGCAAGCCGTTAAACCGCTAGGTGGCCCTAGCGGCGGAGTGTTGTCTCCGGAGGGTTTACCAGAGGTGTACCTACAAAACCTTTACCCCAGACCCTAGATATCTACGAAGAACCTTGGAAGGCACTAAAGAATCTCTTTGGTTGGCATACAATCATTGACTAAAGGAGGAAGTACCCTGATGCGAAATTCCAATTGATGTACACGAGTTTGCACTCAGTATACTATAATTCATATATAAGTGACAGAGCTCTACTCAGATAGTTTCTAGACATCATAACTGGAGTCAACCAATCATATGGAAAGATTAAGAAGATGGATAAAGAGAAAATAAATGGTTAAAGTGAACGGTGTTTCCCATATCTGTCTGAAGGCCTCTGCCAAGATGAACCTATCCTAATAGACTGAGATACCGGTCTGACTAATATCAAAACAACTGGCATATACAAGGGGACCAGTGGTCGATAAACCTAACTCTAGGTCAACACAACTGGCATATACAAGGGCACCAGTGGTCGACTTTATTGAATTTATTCTGGTTGGTCTGATGGTCTGGTCTCAAACTTTTTTTTTTTTGGTATCTCAATCACCCTATTTCACCTAGCAATGGTAACAACTTGAGTCGTGTGCCCCACCAAATCACTTAAGAAATAAAAACAGAAGGGATTAGGATTCAACGAGTTATAGCGAAACTACCATGTTTTTTTTAATTCTAACACCTGAGCTCTGTGCTTTTATGAATAGACTCTTTAGATGTTTCCATCTAATCAGATTAGTTCCTCAACTCCTACAACCAAGATGTTCCCATCCACTTAGATTGGTTAGTGCCAACCTTAATAAGCATAAATTTCTAGGCTCTGGAGTTTATTTATTGCAACTAAAAGCTAACAAAAAGTTTCTTCCCCACCCCCAAACTTAAATCTAACATTGTTCTCAATGTTTCTAATGAAAGAGAAATACCAAAAAGCAAAGTAACATGAGGAATTAGTAAAGAGAGAAGTCGGAAAGATAGTACCTGGGTGAAGAGAGAAATAAAAAACTAATATACAACATATAATCGCCTCGATGGTCAATCAAGGGTGAACAGGGTCCTCTAGAGGGACCTCCTCAACAACACCTGTAGGAAAGGGCTCTAAAAAGGGTTTCAATATCTGACCGCTAACCTTCGAAGAACTACTACCATCTGGTTTCTCGATCTCAATATCTCCATGAGGAAAGACAGTGCGAACAATAAAAGGACCCGTCCACCGAGAACGTAACTTCCCAGGGAAAAGATGTGATGAGTGCCAAATATTGTATAATTTTATCCCTTTTTGTTGGCATTTAACTCATCTTTTGCGCAGTAATTCTACATTTTATCCCATATTCTGTATTTTCATTGTTTTCAAGAATAAATATTTTTCTTACTTAATTTTGCATTTTTAGGTAATAAATAAAGTTTGGATGAATTGCGGAGCGAAAAGAGAAGAAAAGTAGTGAAAAGACGGGAGGAATTACACAAGGAAGCCGCGAAGAATGTCGTGCACAAGACCAAAAGGCTAGAAGTGGGCTTGAAGAGGAAGAATTGTTCTTAAAGAAGACATGGGCCTGGCATACCCAAGGCCCAAAACCCTCACCCAAACCCATTTTCTATATCCAAGCCCGTCTCGGATTTCAGCCGTCAGATCGAAGCATTTCAGCATCCTACGGTCGCTCCTATGCCTGTGCATCAAATCCCGATGATTCCCTAAACACTACAACCTAACCTAATCTCGCACCGTAGACTTCGTTTATTTTACATCCTACGGTCGCTACAAGCTGCTTCTTTCTTAGCCGTCCGATCCACCTACCATCTCCATATCCAGCGGCTTCAGCTCGTGGTACACACATCTGATACACCCGCCTAACACACTAATACTCGAACCCTATGACCTAGCCAAACAGCTCCCTACCCTAACCATATCGACCTCCACCTTCTTCTTCCTCTCCCCCTCTGCAAACAGAACCACCATACCTGCCGTACCACCACCTATTCCACTTCCACAACCACCACTACCTACACCAACTACCCCAACTCCACCATCTCCATCATTACCCGACACACCCATCCCCCTAATTCGAAGCGCTTTAACCTCTCTCACCACACTGACTGACCTAGGTGAGGGTTGATAAACACCTCAAATTAGGGAGCAATTGTAGCGATTGGGAGCAGGAGAAGAACCGAGAGAGGCAGAGAAGACATGGGGCGACGTCAATTCAAAGTTTTGGTGAGTAAATTTCGGAGATTGAAAACCCTAATTTCAATTCTAGGGTTTCGGAAAAATTGGGTATTTGGTGATATAAATAGGGGTGATGTAGAGGGGTAGAGGGGGATGATCTCTGGCTAGCCAGAAAAACATTTGTTCTGTTTTATTTCACAATTTCAATTTCAGTTATTGCATGACAGTTGATAGTGAATGTTATATGATGTTTGATTTTTATCTTCAATGTTGAGAATGTTGTTTCAATTAGCATATGTGATGAATGTTGATGCTGTTAACATGTTTTCATGAACTAAGTTACTGCAGCTAAGGCTCAGATGAAGCCTTAGTGCATTGTTGGATGATGAATTGCTAGGTTAGAGCCTTAATGCTTGTTTTTCTTGAGCAATGGGAGAGATTAGTGCTCATCTGTGTGCTTGTGATTGATTGTACTGTCAAAAGACAGTCAATGCTAGGAGCACATTAGTTGAGCAAGCTGATTTTCTTTCCATTCCAATTGTATGCTTAGGGTCTTAATTTCAACCTAGAACTACATTGTTTGGCTAGGACACCAAGGTGGATTCTAAGCCATTAGCTTAGCCACAATTCCTTTCTTCAGTCACTTACAATTCCAGCTCTGCTTTTATTCACTGCTTAGTTACTTTCCTTTACTGTTTTGCTTAGTTCTTGCATTTTGAAGCTGTGTGCACTGAAGTCAGTGCACAATCTCACCCCTGCCCTTGGCTTACAGCCTTGGTTCCTTGCTGTTGTTATTTTATATCATCTGCCATCTAATCCTTGCTGTGCTGCCATCTTGTGTTAACTGTTTTAGTTCTTTGTATCTGCCTTCATCCATCACTGCTCACTGCCATAGTGCTTTGCACCCATTGATAGCTTAGGAAATTTCTTGTTGCACTCCTACTCCTGTGGACTATCCCTTTCTTATCCCTATATTATAAAGCTTGACCTTGTATACTTGCAAGTTTTGTGTGTTTTCCATTCCACACCAAGTTTTTGGCCCCGCTGCCGGGGAGTGGTGCTGTGTGTTAAATTTCTTTTCCTTTGCTGTCTTTCATCTACCACTGCATACTCTGCTGAAAATTGCATCTTACCTTGCTGTGCTTGAAACTGTCTCCTGATATCATTGCATCTCTGTCAAGATCATTGCAGAGTTGTTTAAGTTGCTGCAGAGCTGTGTTGCTGAGTTGCTGCAGAGCTGTGTTGCTAGGCCACCTGAGCTGCTGCTGCTGCTGTTGCTGCTGCTGCTGCTGTTGCTGCTGCCAAGCCAAAGCAACTGGGCTGCTACCTGCTGCTGCATCTCAACAAGTTGCTGGGCTCGTCCAACTGAGGTGGGCTTCGTTGTTGTGGCTTCTGCTGGGCTGCTAAACCCAACTGATGTTGCTGGGCTTGAGCGTGAGCTGCTTAGGACGATCCTAAAGCCCAACTGGGCTGTGCAACTAAAGGGAACAAAAGCCTAACTGGGCTTCCCTCCTTAACCAAGTAAGCCTAAACCATGAGTAACCCACTTGGTCCCCATTAAATATTCAATTTGGGTATGTAATAATTAATTTATTTTTAATTTGGGCTTGTAATAATTTTTTTTATTTTCTTTTATTTTCTTTATTTTTCTTTTATGGGCTTGTAATTATTATTGTTTTTATTTTCTTTTATGGTTGTGCTAATTTATGCTAGGTTTAGTTCAAAATTTTCCAAAGCCCAATTTTAAACCAAAAACAAAATCCCTTGTTACCAACACCCATTCAAAACCAAATCTTCATAACCCTTGTGGGCCAAATTGTTTCCGATTGCTCTGTCTGACCAACATGTTAGTTAAGGTACCTACTAGGACATGATTGTGACCTACAGAGACCAAACAAACAGACTTGTTAGAATTAACCCAGACGAACCTATCGAAATTCTAAGTTCTGAGGGAGACAGTCCAGATCAACCAGAAACAATGGGAGAACCCCGTACCCTCAAGGATTATATGTACCCAACTAGAGCCAGTCAACCTTCTTGTATTGTGCTACCCGAGGCTAATGGCCATTATGAGCTGAAATCAAGCACAATACAGATGCTTCCTATTTTTAGAGGTGTTGAGAATGAAAACCCGTACCACCACGTGAGAGAATTCGAGGAAATTTGTGGAACTCTGCGTTTCACTCAAATGTCCGACGAAACCCTAAAGTTAAGGCTTTTCCTTTCTCCCTGAAAGATAAGCAAAGGCCTGGCTCTATGCTTTACAGCCTCAATCCATCATGACATGGGATGACCTCATAAAGGAGTTTTTCAAAAAGTTTTTCCCGAACCACAAGACTGCGACAATTCGTCAAAGTCTGAATAGCTTTGTGCAATTAGAAGGTGAGACCTTAGCTAGATACTGGAGAGATTCAATGAATTATTGCTCCAATGTCCCCATCATGGTTTTGAAAAATGGAGACTTGTGCAAATTTTGTATGAAGGTCTAGATGTGTCCACCCGAACAACGGTTGAGTCGATGTGTAATGGTCTATTCGTAGACAAAACTGCTGATGCGTCTTGGGACTTCTTGATTGAAGTAGCTGAAAAGACGCAACAGTGGAATCCCATCCGTGAAACCAGAAAGACTACATCCGAAGCAAAGGCTTTTAGGATTGAAGCGGATTTCGAGGGAAGAGCAAACATGGCATCAATAGTTAGGAGATTAGAAGAGTTAGAACTACATAAAAATTCAAAACCTTCCACCACTACTCTCCGAGAACATGTCGCTTCGGCTGTATGTGCCGCTTGTAACGATCCCAACCATCAATTCCAAAATTGTCCCGATTTGCTTGCAGTCCAGGAATCTAGGCTTGAACAGGCACATGCCATGTTTCAAAAACAGAACATAACCCCCTATTCACAGACCTACAATCCAGGATGGAGAAACCACCCTAACTTTTCATGGTCCAAAGGACCCCACTCAGGGAGGACCATCTCAACCCAATCAGAGCTATCAAAACAATCAGGGATATCAGAACAATCAAGGTTATCAACACCCGAGAAACCCTCAACAACAATCAAACTCTCAACAACAATCATATCCTCAACACAATACCGACAAGAGATTATCCACCCTAGAGGAAATGTTCCAGAGTTTGATGCAAAGTCAGAAAAATCTAGATCAAAAGATGGATCAAAGTGTGAGAGAGAAAAGGGTAAACTTCCGAGCCAACCCCAACAAAATCCAAAGAGGATATTTCAAACAGGCACAACATCCTGCACTGAAACCTCACCCGATCAAGTCCATGCCATTACCACCCTCCGAAGTGGTAAAGTCATCGAGAACAACGTGGGCGAACCTAATGAATCTGATACAAATTCCACGCTGTCTCCACAACCCCAGAAAACCAAAGAATCTGAGCAAGTTGGAAAGCCTGACAATTCTACTGCTGTGAATGTCCCTTTGCCAACTCATTCTCCTGTTGCCCCATTTCCTCAAAGATTGATCTATCAACAGAAAAGTACCCATTACAATGAGATGTTAGATCTGTTCAAGAGAGTCAACATCAACATTCCTTTTCTTGAAGCAATCAAGCAAATCCCTGCTTATGCCAAATTCCTCAAAGACTTGTGTACTCAAAAGCGCAAGCTCAATGTGCAAAACGTGCTTTCTTAGCTGAGCAGGTGAGTTCCATCATTCTGAACAAAACTCCACCCAAGTTTAGGGATCCAGGATGTCCAACAATTTCTTGCACTATAGGAGAACACACGGTCAATAAAGCGTTATTAGACCTAGGTGCAAGTGTTAACCTACTGCCATATTCTGTTTATGAGCAGTTAGGTCTTGGGGAGTTGAAACCAACATCTATCACTCTACAACTGGCAGACCGATCTGTCAAGATTCCTCGTGGAGTGGTCGAAGACGTTTTGATCAAGGTTGACAAATTCTATTTTCCCGTAGACTTCATTGTCTTAGACACTCAACCTGTACAAAACCCAGACTGTCACATTCCTGTCATCTTAGGACGTCCTTTCTTGGCTACGTCCAACGCGATCATTAATTGTCGTAATGGAGTGTTGAAACTGTCTTTTGGTAACATGACGGTAGAATTGAATGTGTTCGATATTAGTCAACAACCTGTGAATCTTGATGATGATGATGTGCATGAAGTTAATATGATTGAAGGATTAATGCAAGATTCGTTGACTAACATTCTATCCGTCGACCCCTTTCAAGCATGTATGGAGAACTTTAACCCAGATTCCTATGATGATGCATACTGTAGTGACGTCCTATCTCTGCTCGAATCTGTACCTCAAATGGACATCACTGAAAGGAAATATGAAGTGGAACCACCCTTACTCTCTGATTCCAAGCTCATTCCATCCATTGTTGAGCCACCCAAGCTTGAATTGAAAACATTGCCTAGTACGTTGAAGTACGCATTCCTAGGTTCTTCTGATACTTTACCCGTCATTATTTCATCATGTTTAGACACGGAACAGGAAAGTAAGCTTTTAGAAGTACTTAAGGAACACAAAGAGGCCTTAGGATGGACCATCTCAGATCTCAAAGGAATTAGTCCCACCATTTGCATGCACCACATTAACCTTGAAGAGAATGCCAAACCACTCTAGGGAAATGCAAAGGAGACTTAATCCTAACATGAGAGATGTAGTCAAAGGAGAATCCTGAAACTACTTGATGCGGGTATCATATACCCAATACCTGATAGCAAATGGGTTAGTCCCATTCAGTTGTGCCTAAGAAGTCAGGCATTACTGTAGTTCAGAACGACAAGAATGAATTAGTCCCTACTCGTACAACCACAGGATGGCGAGTATGCATCGACTACAGGAAGTTGAACACAGTAACAAGGAAAGATCACTTCCCGCTCCCTTTCATTGACCAAATGCTAGAACGTGTGTCTGGACACAGTCACTACTGTTTTCTAGATGGCTTTTCCGGTTATAACCAAATTCACATTGCTCCGAAGATCAGGAAAAAACTACATTCACGTGTCCATTTGGGACGTTTGCTTATAGACGTATGCCCTTCGGGTTGTGTAATGCACCTGCTACTTTTCAGCGTTGCATGATGAGCATTTTTTCTGACATGATAGATAGTTTTCTCGAGATCTTTATGGATGATTTCTCTGTTTTTGGTTCCTCGTTTGAAATGTTTGAAGCATCTTTCCTCGTGATATCCAGATGTAAAGAAAAGAACCTTGTTCTAAATTGGGAAAAATGCCATTTTATGGTGAATTCAGGAATAGTTCTAGGACACATCATCTCAGAAAAAGGAATTGAAGTGGATAAAGCTAAAGTTGACCTCATTCAACATCTACCACAACCTCGCTCTGTGAAGGAGATCAGATCATTTCTAGGTCATGCTGGTTTTTACCGGCGATTCATCAAAGATTTCAGCAAAATCTCCAGACCTCTGTGCAGTCTTCTCTCCAAAGATGTTGCCTTCAATTTCGATGCTGCTTGTGTGAAGGCATGGGAGGAATTAAAAACCCTTCTCACCACCGCTCCTATAGTCCGACCACCCGATTGGAAGCTTCCGTTCGAACTTATGTGTGATGCCTCTGATTATGCTGTTGGTGCTGTTTTAGGACAGCGTGTTGATAGACTACCATATGTGATATACTATGCTAGCAAAACCCTTAATGATGCCCAACTCAATTATTCAACTACCGAGAAGGAATTGCTTGCCGTCGTTTTCGCATTAGACAAGTTTAGATCTTATCTGATAGGGTCTAAGATCATCATATACACTGACCATGCGGCTTTGAAGTATCTTCTTTCCAAGAAGGATGCTAAAGCTCGCCTTATTCGATGGATACTCTTATTACAGGAATTCGATCTCGAAATCCGTGATAAGAAAGGTTGTGAGAATGTGGTTGCTGATCATTTGTCTAGATTAACTTTAGAGTCTATTGATGAATTTGAGCTGATTAGAGAATCATTCCCAGATGAACAGCTGATGTCTATCTCAGACCTTCCTTGGTTTGCTGATATTGTTAACTACCCGCTACGCTAGTAGATGCCCTCACGTTGGTCGAGACAAGACCGCTCCAAATTCTTGGCTGAAGTTAAACATTTCCTTTGGGATGACCCATATTTGTTTAAGTACTGCCGGACCAAATCATTAGGAGATGTGTCCCAACACTGAACAGAAAGATGTGATATCTTTCTGTCATGACCAAGCATGTGGAGGCCATTTCAGTGCCAAGAAAACCGCTGCAAAGATCTTGCAGTGTGGATTCTATTGGCCATCATTGTTCAAGGATTGCCATGATTATTGTGTTGCTTGTGAACGCTGTCAAAAGCTAGGAAGCATTTCGAGGAGAAACATGATGCCATTGAACCCCATTTTGATTGTGGAGATTTTTGATGTTTGGGGGATAGACTTCATGGGTCCATTTCCCATGTCTGACAGCAAGTTGTACATCCTAGTCGCAGTTGATTACGTTTCTAAGTGGGTAGAAGCCATAGCAACCAGAACAAATGACCACAAGGTGGTACTTTCATTTCTAAAGGAAAACATATTTGCACGTTTTGGTACCCCTAGAGCTATCATCAGTGACGGCGGTTCACATTTTCGTAACAAGTACTTTGAGTCTTTAGTACGCAAGTATGGATAACTCACAAGGTTGCTACTCCGTACCACCCTCAGACGAGTGGACAAGTAGAAGTTTCTAATAGGGAAATTAAGCACATTCTAGAAAAGACGGTTAACCCGTCAGGAAAGATTGGTCATTGAGATTGAATGATGCTTTGTGGGCCTATAGAACAGCTTATAAGACACCAATTGGCATGTCCCCCTATCGTTAGTGTATGGAAAGCCGTGCCATCTTCCTGTGGAGTTAGAACATCGAGCTACTGGGCTATCAAAACTTAACTTTTCTCTCGACAAGGCGGGTGCACAACGGAACTTCAACTCAACGAGTTGGAAGAATTGAGAAATGAGGCTTATGACAGTGCCAGGTTATATAAGCAGAAGATGAAGATATTTCATGACAAGCGTATTCTACGCAAATCCTTCACTCCTGGTCAGAAAGTCTTGCTGTATGACTCCCGATTACATCTTTTTCCAGGAAAACTGCGTTCCAGATGGAAGGGTCCTTACCTAGTACGCACAGTTTTTCCTCATGGAGCTGTAGAGCTGGAGGATGTCTCCAACAAGAACGTTTTCAAAGTCAACGGGCAGAGATTAAAGCCATTCCTAGAGCCATTTCCACCCGACATTGAAACAACAAACCTGGAGGACCCGGTTTATGTGGACTAAACTGGTCCACTCTTTCCCTAAATAACCAAAAAGTTTTCCAAATGTTTCCCTAAAAACCAAAATTTGTCTTTTTCCCAACAAAACCAAATTTTTCCCAAAAAGTCCAATCCCATTAAAAACCAAAATTTTCTTGTAGATAATGTGTTAGTTAAATTTCCTTTTGTATATATTTTGTGCTCATCCATTGTGACTCCTAATATGATGGATTTTTGCCTTGAAATAACGGAGCTTTCGCCGTACAATCGGGTATTCTCTCTCCTTTTACTCTACTCAGCATGTTCCTCTTCATATATTGTTTTATAATTCTTTCCATATTTTGAAACATTGAGGACAATGTTTAGTTTAGGTTTGGGGGTATAGAGTAGATACCATGATAATATGCTATAATTAAAAACAAAACTCCATCTTTTTGAAAAAATTAAAAAAATTCCAAAAAAAAAAAAAAAAAAAAAAAAATTGGAAAATCAAAATAAAAAAATTAAAAATTAAAAAATCATAAAATGGAGCTCATTTACCTTGAAGTGTTGACTCTTGTGCAAATAGGTAATTATTAGGAGTCTTAGTCTAGATATTTAGGCACCCTGATTCTAGCACAATTCACATAGTGATAAGAAATTTGCACGCGCACGATCTACCAATACATGTATGGCCTCGATCATCAAGGTGTTTGATAGGAAGTCACGATTGCCAATCACTTTAGAATACTGAACTAAACTTGACTAGCTTGTTCTTTGGTTGGTTGGGATAGAAGGTGGAGGTTACATTAAGAAAGACAACCATCGAATTTAACTGGGTGCATCAAAAAGGGCTACCTCTTGCAAAGTGTCATGTAATTTTGTTTCCTTTTGTATATGTATCAAAAGTGTTTCTTTATCTTCAAAAAAAAAAAAAAAAAAAAAAAAAAACGATGTATATTCAGAAAAAAAAGAAAATATCAGAAAAATACAAAAAAATCAAGTGTTTATCAATTCCATTCTCTCTTGTTCCAAAAATAAAAGAGAGTAGTCAATGTAAATAGTCATTTTGTTGTTTCATTGTAATAAGCAAGGAGGGTGTATGCCATTGATGTACAACGCGAGTAATTGTGAAATACCTCCAACTCATTCACAATTCTCGTAAAGTCCGGACAGCTAGCTAGATTTCGACCTTGGTTCTTAGCCTGAGAAACTATCTCTTGGTGATTAGTAGTCATAACATCCGATCTTTCTTTACACATGTGTAGATACACTTTACACTCTTATCACATGTCTTTATTTGTTATCAGTGCTAGGATTGTGCCTTCGATAGCTAGATTGACATCTCCATTTTGCTGTGAGCTTAACTGACTTGCACATGTCACATTTGATGGAATCTGAGCTTATATTTTGACCTAGAACTTTGTAGGTACGTTCTAAGCAAACCTTCACGATACTTCAACTCGTCCACTAGGGACACTTAGTGGTTTAAAAGGCTTAGTGCATATGCTAAATGCATTCGAGAGACCAGCGACAGTGGTATAGGTAGGATTTCCTTAGTTTTGTTTTACTTGAGGACAAGTAAAATTCAGGTTTGGGGGTATTTGATGAGTGCCAAATTGTATAATTTTATCCCTTTTTGTTGGCATTTAACTCATCTTTTGCGCAGTAATTCTACATTTTATCCCATATTCTGTATTTTCATTGTTTTCAAGAATAAATATTTTTCTTACTTAATTTTGCATTTTTAGGTAATAAATAAAGTTTGGATGAATTGGGAGCGAGAAAAGAGAAGAAAAGTAGTGAAAAGACGGGAGGAATTACACAAGGAAGCCGCGAAGAATGTCGTGCACAAGACCAAAAGGCTAGAAGTGGGCTTGAAGAGGAAGAATTTTTCTTAAGAAGACATGGGCCTGGCATACCCAAGGCCCAAAACCCTCACCCAAACCCATTTCTATATCCAAGCCCGTCTCGGATTTCAGCCGTCAGATCGAAGCATTGCAGCATCTTACGGTCGCTCCTATGCCTGTGCATCAAATCCCGATGATTCCGCTAAACACTACCACCTAACCTAATCTCGCACCGTAGACTTCGTTGTATTTTACATCCTACGGTCGCTACAAGCTGCTTCTTTCTTAGCCGTCCGATCCACCTACATCTCCATATCCAGCGGCTTCAGCTCGTGGTACACACATCTTGATACACCCGCCTAACACACTAATACTCGAACCCTATGACCTAGCCAAACAGCTCCCTACCCTAACCCATATCGACCTCCACCTTCTTCTTCCCTCCCCCTCTCTGCAACAGAACCACCATACCTTGCCGTACCACCACCTATTCCACTTCCACAACCACCACTACCTACACCAACTACCACCAACTCCACCATCTCCATCATTACCCGACACGACCCATCCCCCTAATTCGAAGCGCTTTAACCTCTCTCACCAACTGACCTAGGTGAGGGTTGATAAAACACCTCAAATTAGGGAGCAATTGTAGCGATTGGGGCAGGAGAAGAACGAACCGATAGAGGCAGAGAAGACATGGGGCGACGTCAATTCAAAGTTTTGGTGAGTAAATTTCGGAGATTGAAAACCCTAATTTCAATTCTAGGGTTTCGGAAAAATTGGGTATTTGGTGATATAAATAGGGGGTGATGTAGGGTGATGTAGAGGGGTAGAGGGGGATGATCTCTGGACTAGCCAGAAAAACATTTTGTTCTGTTTATTTCACAATTTCAATTTCAGTTATTGCATGACAGTTGATAGTGAATGTTATATGATGTTTTGATTTTTATCTTCAATGTTGAGAATGTTGTTTCAATTAGCATATGTGTGATGAATGTTGATGCTGTTAACATTTTTCATGAACTAAGTTACTGCAGCTAAGGCTCAGATGAAGCCTTAGTGCATTGTTGGATGAAATTGCTAGGTTAGAGCCTTAATGCTTGTTTTTCTTGAGCAATGGGAGAGATTAGTGCTCATCTGTGTGCTTGTGATTGATTGTACTGTCAAAAGACAGTCATGCTAGGAGCACATTAGTTGAGCAAGCTGATTTTCTTTCCATTCCAATTGTATGCTTAGGGTCTTAATTTCAACCTAGAACTACATTGTTTGGCTAGGACACCAAGGTGGATTCTAAGCCATTAGCTTAGCCACAATTCCTTTCTTCAGTCACTTACAATTCCAGCTCTGCTTTTATTCACTGCTTAGTTACTTTCCTTTACTGTTTTGCTTAGTTCTTGCATTTTGAAGCTGTGTGCACTGAAGTCAGTGCACAATCTCACCCCTGCCCTTGGCTTACAGCCTTGGTTCCTTGCTGTTGTTATTTTATATCATCTGCCATCTAATCCTTGCTGTGCTGCCATCTTGTGTTAACTGTTTTAGTTATTTGTATCTGCCTTCATCCATCACTGCTCACTGCCATAGTGCTTTGCACCCATTAATAGCTTAGGAAATTTCTTTTAAGCACTCCTACTCCCTGTGGACTGATCCCTTTCTTATCCCTATATTATAAAGCTTGACCTTGTATACTTGCAAGTTTTTGTGTGTTTTCCATTCCACACCAAGATGCAAACGGGTATCATACAGAAGAACTTTTTGACCTGAAGAAAATGACTTCCTTCAAATATTTCTATCATGCACAAGTTTCATTTTGTTCTTATACTCCATCGCACTATCGTAAGCATCTATACGAATCTCTTCCAACTCATTGAGCTGGAGTTTCCTATGGGCTCCTGCCTTGTCAAGTGAAAAAATTAGCTGCTTAACAGCCCAATAAGCTCTATGTTCTAACTCAACAGGTAAATGACATGCCTTTCCATACACAAGCCGATAAGGCGATATTCCAATGGGGGTCTTAAACGCAGTATGGTAAGCCCATAAGGCATCAGTAAGCCTAGACGACCAGTCTTTCCGATTAGGATTAACTGTTTTCTCTAATATACGCTTTATCTCCCTATTGGAAACCTCTACTTGACCACTAGTCTGTGGATGATATGGGGTAGCTACCTTATGTGTAATACCATATTTCTTCATCAAAAGCCTAAAAGGTCCATTACAAAAGTGCGTCCCTCCATCACTAATTATAGCTCGCGGTGTACCAAAACGTGTAAGTATATTATTTTTCAAGAACTCAATCACAACCCTATGGTCATTGGTTTTACACGCAACCGCCTCAATCCACTTAGATACATAGTCTATAGCGACAAGAATGTAAAGGTTACCAAAAGAATTAGAAAACGGACCCATAAAGTCAATACCCCACACATCAAAGACCTCAACAACTAAAATAGGGTTCAAGGGAATCATGTTCCTACGGGAAATTGGTGTATTTTCAAATGTTGTTGTAGATAGTGGTAAAAACTAGGTTCTTTCGAACTTGTGAAGGTAACCTTTTTTTTAGATTTAATTAAATTGTAAAGAAAATAACAAAGTGATTGAAATATTTTTGGAGGAAACTGGGGCTAAGGATTTCACTTTTCTACCATTTAAATTGATATTTCTAATATTTATTATGCAAATTTTTCCTTTAAAATAATTTTAATTATTGCTAAAACTGATTTTTTAAAATAATAACTGTAAGTTAAAAGCATGGAATATCAAAAACTCTAAGTCAAGCATAATCCATCAATCAAAATAACAATTATTTAATAAAAATCTTTGGAAAAAATCCTATATACTCAAGGCAAATAATTAAATAAATTTAATTGCATAAATAATAAAAATAGAATTTACCAATTTTTTATTGGTGGAATTGCTTCCTCCGTCGCCCCAGAGAATAAGTTTAGCTCATCATGGTATAATACATCTCGAAAGATTTTATTAATGCTCACAAGTTGATTACAAATGATGAAATAACAAGAAAATCAATTTATGACCGTCCTTTGCAACACACAAGAAACGTCTGAAAAGAACGGCACATGAGAAGTGCAGTTGACGCTGTCGTGAAATCACGGGAAAGGAATAGGGAATTGTCGCAGTTCAGCGACACTCCTCTACGACTTTCCTGGTTGGTCTTGGTTCTTCGTGTTCTTAGCTGAGCAGCAGCAGAACTCTTCTTGCTGTCGACCCTTTCCTTCGATTCTCTCGGCTCTAAATCTCTCCCAATGACTTGCTCACCCTTCCAAACTCTTTTGCCTTGTATTTATAGTGTTTTAGGACCAAAATATCCGACCATTACTTGCGTATATTCTCCATTTAATCCGTCATTGCTCGCTTCCCTTAGTTAATGATAATTTCCAATTATAACTTTGTCACATGTAAACTTTGATCCTGCACGCTCTAGTAAGCCTTATACATGCCTCATAAGTCATCCAACTCCTCCAAAACACTTCCATGCACAACCAAAACACACACAACACCGTGTACAGGCCGTGTTCACTCCGTGTAGCTCTGTTTTGAGCTCGAGAATCAAATCGATATTTCCAGCCAATTACGATCAAATTCGACACCCAAACTATCTTCCTTAGGCTAAATCACATCTTTCTACCAAAATTCAGCCATTGAATCGACCTACCACTACTTCATTTCTTCGATCGAAAATTCTCCTGTGTGTGAACATTTTTCTCGAAATTAGCCGTAGTGGCTGGCAATTTAATGCACGAAGCTCGGTTGGTCCTAGTTGGGAACATGTAATCTTTCAAAGTTGCCATCGCTGGCACAACAGAAGTACTAGGGGTTATGAGATTTTCACGAAGAGACAGATTCTCAAAACTGAAGTTTCCAAAAACAGGGCTCTCAAAAGAACAGTCTTCGAGCTCCCTGCTTAAATCAGAAGAACTACTAGGTTTTTCGCTAATCAATCGACCTAGAGTATTTCTTTTCCAAGCCCTATAAACAAAATCGGGCATACACTAAAAAAAATCAAAAAGAAATAAAAATCCTAATAGGAAGGTTCTAGCAATCACACAGCAGGCTGACTCGACTTTACCACAACAAACCTAGAGATTTCTAGCAAACAACAAGCATGATGGCTCACTTAGATTTTTTCTAGACTAGCTTCTATCTCTCGAAGGGGAATTCGTTACAATTTAAGCAAACCCCTCTGGAATCAATCCGAGTCAAAGTAAGTTGAATCGAGGCGAGGGAAGCTTAGTGGAGCTTTGATACCCAAGGCCTCACCGCAGTACAAGGCGGCGCAGTCACGCATTCAACTCACAGAAACCGTCATGAACTTCGAAGTATGCTAAAAGAATAACCAATATCCTTCGAAAAATTTTCCTAACAAGCTCGATACGCTATAGGTCTCTTTCTAATCAGATTTTAAAGCTTGGGTTCGCGTTAGGTTTTGTTCTCCTAAAGCGGGCAAGAAGGGAGCGGTGATGAAATCCGAACCCTTATCTTGTTTAGGCCAGGCCTTGCCCTTTACTAGGAAAATAAAGACAGTCCAAATTCGTCCTCAATCAATGATCACCTTAAGGAATACAGTAACCCGCTTGCAGGAGATTCGCGAGTGTTTCGATTGGACTTACCTCCCGTACCAGACGGGGGATGAACCGTTGTCGTCGACTCGGGCCACGACTCCTATGCCGTGTGCGAACCCGAGGGGCCGAGGTGATATTGTAATCACCGTCCTTCCCTGCACACAGTTTGTATTTAACTACCCTTCCGTAGGGTTTAAAAAAAAATAATAAAGTCCAAGAGTCCAGTCCAAAGTCCAAATAAAGTAAAGTGCAAAAGAAAAATAACCTAAAAAAACATATAAAAAATCTCTCTCTTTTTTTCTCTCTCTTTTCTATATATAAAACAAAAAAAAAAAAAATTTCTCTTTCGCTCCTTTCGCTTTAAGCTTTTCCTTCCAAGGTCCTTAGTACTCCACTTCGAACCTGCAAATCAAAGACAAAAAGAAACGTAAAAAGGAAAAAAAAAATAATAAACCTAAAAAAAATTCTACCTAAGCACAGGTCCGCGTCGGCGGCGCCAAAAACTTGGTGTATTTTCAAATATTGTTGTAGATAGTGGTAAAAACTAGGTTCTTTCGAACTTGTGAAGGTAACCTTTTTTTTAGATTTAATTAAATTGTAAAGAAAATAACAAAGTGATTGAAATATTTTTGGAGGAAACTGGGGCTAAGGATTTCACTTTTCTACCATTTAAATTGATATTTCTAATATTTATTATGCAAATTTTTCCTTTAAAATAATTTTAATTATTGCTAAAACTGATTTTTTAAAATAATAACTGTAAGTTAAAAGCATGGAATATCAAAAACTCTAAGTCAAGCATAATCCATCAATCAAAATAACAATTATTTAATAAAAATCTTTGGAAAAAATCCTATATACTCAAGGCAAATAATTAAATAAATTTAATTGCATAAATAATAAAAATAGAATTTATCAATTTTTTATTGGTGGAATTGCTTCCTCCGTCGCCCCAGAGAATAAGTTTAGCTCATCATGGTATAATACATCTCAAAAGATTTTATTAATGCTCACAAGTTGATTACAAATGATGAAATAACAAGAAAATCAATTTATGACCGTCCTTTGCAACACACAAGAAACGTCTGAAAAGAACGGCACATGAGAAGTGCAGTTGACGCTGTCGTGAAATCACGGGAAAGGAATAGGGAATTGTCGCAGTTCAGCGACACTCCTCTACGACTTTCCTGGTTGGTCTTGGTTCTTCGTGTTCTTAGCTGAGCAGCAGCAGAACTCTTGACTTGGTGTATTTTCAAATGTTGTTGTAGATAGTGGTAAAAACTAGGTTCTTTCGAACTTGTGAAGGTAACCTTTTTTTTAGATTTAATTAAATTGTAAAGAAAATAACAAAGTGATTGAAATATTTTTGGAGGAAACTGGGGCTAAGGATTTCACTTTTCTACCATTTAAATTGATATTTCTAATATTTATTATGCAAATTTTTCCTTTAAAATAATTTTAATTATTGCTAAAACTGATTTTTAAAATAATAACTGTAAGTTAAAAGCATGGAATATCAAAAACTCTAAGTCAAGCATAATCCATCAATCAAATAACAATTATTTAATAAAAATCTTTGGAAAAAATCCTATATACTCAAGGCAAATAATTAAATAAATTTAATTGCATAAATAATAAAAATAGAATTTACCAATTTTTTATTGGTGGAATTGCTTCCTCCGTCGCCCCAGAGAATAAGTTTAGCTCATCATGGTATAATACATCTCAAAAGATTTTATTAATGCTCACAAGTTGATTACAAATGATGAAATAACAAGAAAATCAATTTATGACCGTCCTTTGCAACACACAAGAAACGTCTGAAAAGAACGGCACATGAGAAGTGCAGTTGACGCTGTCGTGAAATCACGGGAAAGGAATAGGGAATTGTCGCAGTTCAGCGACACTCCTCTACGACTTTCCTGGTTGGTCTTGGTTCTTCGTGTTCTTAGCTGAGCAGCAGCAGAACTCTTGACTTGGTGTATTTTCAAATGTTGTTTTGTAGATAGTGGTAAAAACTAGGTTCTTTCGAACTTGTGAAGGTAACCTTTTTTTTAGATTTAATTAAATTGTAAAGAAAATAACAAAGTGATTGAAATATTTTTGGAGGAAACTGGGGCTAAGGATTTCACTTTTCTACCATTTAAATTGATATTTCTAATATTTATTATGCAAATTTTTCCTTTAAAATAATTTTAATTATTGCTAAAACTGATTTTTTAAAATAATAAATGTAAGTTAAAAGCATGGAATATCAAAAACTCTAAGGCAATCATAATCCATCAATCAAAATAACAATTATTTAATAAAAATCTTTGGAAAAAATCCTATATACTCAAGGCAAATAATTAAATAAATTTAATTGCATAAATAATAAAAATAGAATTTACCAATTTTTTATTGGTGGAATTGCTTCCTCCGTCGCCCCAGAGAATAAGTTTAGCTCATCATGGTATAATACATCTCAAAAGATTTTATTAATGCTCACAAGTTGATTACAAATGATGAAATAACAAGAAAATCAATTTATGACCGTCCTTTGCAACACACAAGAAACGTCTGAAAAGAACGGCACATGAGAAGTGCAGTTGACGCTGTCGTGAAATCACGGGAAAGGAATAGGGAATTGTCGCAGTTCAGCGACACTCCTCTACGACTTTCCTGGTTGGTCTTGGTTCTTCGTGTTCTTAGCTGAGCAGCAGCAGAACTCTTCTTGCTGTCGACCCTTTCCTTCGATTCTCTCGGCTCTAACTCTCTCCCAATGACTTGCTCACCCTTCCAAACTCTTTTGCCTTGTATTTATAGTGTTTTAGGACCAAAATATCCGACCATTACTTGCGTATATTCTCCATTTAATCCGTCATTGCTCGCTTCCCTTAGTTAACGATAATTTCCAATTATAACTTTGTCACACGTAAACTTTGATCCTGCACGCTCTAGTAAGCCTTATACATGCCTCATAAGTCATCCAACTCCTCCAAAACACTTCCATGCACAACCAAAACACACACAACACCGTGTACAGGCCGTGTTCACTCCGTGTAGCTCTGTTTTGAGCTCGAGAATCAAATCGATATTTCCAGCCAATTACGATCAAATTCGACACCCAAACTATCTTCCTTAGGCTAAATCACATCTTTCTACCAAAATTCAGCCATTGAATCGACCTACCACTACTTCATTTCTTCGATCGAAAATTCTCCTGTGTGTGAACATTTTTCCCGCCAATTTTGAGAATTTGAATTGTTGAAGAAGGTGCCCCTTATCCTGGACTGGGGTGCGAATAGCAGATGCCTTGGGGGTGACCTGGGGGTGCCCCTTAGTAATTAGGTTACCCCTTATCCAAACTTCGGAGTCCGAATAACACGTGTCCTCCGGGTGCCAAAATCAACTTTTCGAGCCGAATTTTCTTAAAATATTTATTTCCAAAAAATACCTACAAATACATAAAATAACAAAATTAGTACAAAATCGAGTGCCAACAATATATAGTATTGAGAACAAATTGGACACAAAAATGTGTCTATCAAATACCCCCAAACTTATTATTTGCTAGTCCTCGAGCAAAATTTATTCTTGAAAAGTGACCGAGATAATCTCGGGTGGGTTTATCATAGGTGTACCCACAAAAACCAATACTCCAGACCCTAGATATCTACGCAGAACCTTGGAAAGCACTAAAGAACCTCCTTGGTTGGCATACAATTATTGACTCTAAGAGGAAGAACCCTGATGCGAAATTCCAATTGTTGTACACGAGTTTGCACTCAAGCATACTAAAATTCATATAAGTGACAGAGCTCTACTAAGATAGTTTCACGATGGACATCAATCTGGAGTCAGACAATCACATGAAAAATTCAGAAGATGGAAAAAGAAAAATGTTAGATGGTTGAAAGTGACGATGTTTCCCATATCTGTCGAAGGCCTCTGCCAAGATGAACCATAACCTAATGACTGAGGCCAAGATGAACCTAACCTAAATGACTGAGATACCGGTCTGACTAATATTAACACACTGGCATATACAAGGGAACCAGTGGTCAATAACTTAAATCTAGATCAACAAACTGGCAAATACAAGGGAACCAGCAGTGATACAAAACATAACCATTTTTTTTTTTAACTTAACGGCATGAATAGATCTTTTTGATCCAAGCGCATGCTTCTTGTCAGCAGATTACACGATAGTTCCCACGGGTCCTGCATTCCACGCTTGCTTAGGCGACGGAAACAGGGAGAACACACGCATATTGCTATCCAAGTGTTAATACTTATTCCGATTGGTCTAACTGGTCCGGTCTTTTTTTTTTTTTTTTTTTTTTGGAAAGGTAACTCAGTCACTCTATTTCACCTAGCAAAGGTAACAACTTGAATCGTGTGCCCCACCAAATCACTTGAAACAAAGAAAACTAAAAATAGAAAGTGAAAAGGACTCGACAATATATGGCGAAACTATCATGTTATTTCTAACACCTGAGCTCTGTGCTTTTATGAATAGACTCTATAGATGTTTCCATCTAGTCAGATTGGTTCCTCAACTCCTAAAACAAAAATGTTTCCATCCACTTAGATTGGTTAGTGCTATCCTTAATAGGCGTAAATTTCTAGGCTCTGGAGTTTATTTATTGCAACTTAAAACTAACAAAAAGTTTCTTCCCCACCCCCAAACTTAAATCTAACATTGTCCTCAATGTTTTAATGAAAGAGCAGTACCAAAAGTAACAAACACGAGGAGAAGTTGGAAAGATAGTACCTGGGTGAAGAAAATCAAAAACTAATATACAACATACAATCCGCCTCGATGGTCAATCAAGGGTAAACAGGGTCCTCCAGAGGGACCTCCTCAACATCACCTGTAGGAAGGGCTCTAAAAAGGGTTTCAATCTCTGACCGTTAACCTTCGAAGAACTACTACCATCCGGTGACTTAATTTCAACAGCTCCATGAGGAAAAACAGTGCGAACAATAAAAGGACCCGTCCACCGAGAACGCAACTTCCCAGGGAAAAGATGTAAGCGGGTATCATACAGAAGAACTTTTTGACCTGGAGAAAATGTCTTTCTTAGAATATTCCTATCATGCACAAGTTTCATTTTGTTCTTATACTCCTTCGCACTATCATACACATCTCTACGAATCTCTTCCAACTCATTGAGCTGGAGTTTCCTATGGGCTCCTGCCTTGTCGAGTGAAAAATTTAGCTGCTTAACAGCCCAATAAGCTCTATGTTCTAACTCAACAGGTAAATGACATGCCTTGCCATAAACAAGCCGATAAGGCGACATTCCAATAGGGGTCTTAAACGCAGTACGGTAAGCCCATAAGGCATCAGTAAGCCTAGACGACCAGTCTTTCCGATTAGGATTAACTGTTTTCTCTAATATACGTTTTATCTCCCTATTAGAAACCTCAACTTGACCACTAGTCTGTGGATGATACGGGGTAGCTACCTTATGAGTAATACCATATTTCTTCATTAAAAGCCTAAAAGGTCCATTACAAAAGTGCGACCCTCCATCACTAATTATAGCTCGCGGTGTACCAAAACGTGTAAGTATATTTTCTTTCAAGAACTCTATCACAACCCTATGGTCATTGGTTTTACACGCAACCGCTTCAATCCACTTAGAGACATAGTCTACAGCGACAAGGATGTATATTACCACCAAAAGAATTAGGGAACGGACCCATAAAGTCAATACCCCACACATCAAAGACCTCAACAATCAAAATCGGGTTCAAGGGCATCATGTTCCTACGGGAAATGGTTCCTAATTTCTGGCAACGTTCACAAGTAACACAGTAACTATGGGAGTCTTTAAACAACGAAGGCCAATAGAATCCACACTGCAATATCTTAGCAGCAGTCTTCTTAGCACTAAAGTGACCCCCACAAGCATGATCATGACAAAAGGAAATAATACTGGACTGGTCACTCTCAGGTATACATCTCCTAATAATCTGGTCTGGACAATACTTAAACAAATAAGGATCATCCCAAAAGAAGTGCTTAACCTCGGCTAAAAATCTAGAACGATCTTGTTTACCCCAATGTTGGGGCATTCGACCAGTAACAAGATAGTTCACTATATTCGCATACCAAGGTAATTGGGTAACAAAGAACAATTGTTCATCAGGAAAGCTATCCCTTATAGGAAGGGAATCATCTGGGGAACTAACAACTAGCCTAGACAAGTGATCTGCTACAACATTTTCGGCACCCTTTTTGTCTCTAATGTCTGGAGAAAACTCTTGCAACAACAGAATCCACCTAATCAATCTAGGTTTAGTATCCTTCTTAGACAAAAGATATTTTAAAGCAGCATGATCAGTATATATGATGATCTTAGAACCTAAGAGATAGGGTCTAAACTTGTTAAGGCAAACACAATGGCTAATAGTTCCTTCTCGGTAGTGGTATAGTTCAACTGGGCATCATTCAGAGTTTTGCTAGCATAGTAAATCACATGAAGTAACTTATTTTCTCGCTGACCTAGCACAACACCAATAGCATAATCTGAAGCATCACACATGATCTCAAAGGGTAGGTTCCAGTTGGGTGCCTGGACTATGGGGGCGGTAGTGAGTAATGACTTAAGCTTCTCAAAAGCCTCTAAACAAGCATCATCAAAGACAAACTTAACATCTTTTGCAAGCAAATTGCAAAGAGGTCTAGACATCAAGCTAAAATCCTTAATGAAACGACGATAAAAACCAGCATGCCCTAAGAATGACCTAATATCTCTTACGGTTTTTGGGACCGGTAAAGTTTTAATAAGATCAACTTTGGCTCTATCTACCTCTATACCCTTTGAAGATACAATATGCCCTAGAACAATTCCTGAACGAACCATAAAGTGACATTTCTCCCAATTAAGCACTAAATTCTTTTCCTTACACCTAGTCAAAACTAATGACAAATGATGCAAGCACTCATCGAAAGATGAACCAAACACTGAAAAATCATCCATAAAGACCTCTAAGAACCGTTCTACCATGTCAGAAAATATGCTCATCATGCAACGCTGAAAATTCGCAGGGGCATTACATAGCCCGAAAGGCATGCGTCTATACGCAAAGGTACCAAATGGACAGGTAAAAGTGGTTTTCTCCTGGTCTTCTGGGGCAATAACGATCTGATTATATCCAGAGTAGCCATCTAAAAAGCAATAGTGACTATGTCCAGCTAATCTCTCTAGCATCTGGTCGATGAAGGGAAGGGGAAAGTGGTCCTTCCTAGTGACCTTGTTCAATTTCCTATAGTCAATACAAACACGCCAACCCGTGGTCACTCGGGTCGGGATTAACTCATTGTTATCATTATGGACTACAGTAATACCAGATTTCTTGGGAACAACCTGAACGGGGCTGACCCACTTACTGTCTGAAATAGGGTATATAATGCCTGCATCTAATAGCTTAAGAACCTCAGTTCGAACTACTTCTTTCATATTGGGGTTTAGTCGACGTTGCATCTCCCTAGAAGGTTTGGTGTCTTCCTCTAAATAGATCTGATGCATACAAACAGTAGGACTTATACCCTTAATGTCTGCTATGGTCCACCCTAAAGCTTCCTTGTTGTTTTGAATGACGGTTACTAGCCTACTTTCCTGATCTCTATCCAAGTCGGAAGAAACAATCACAGGTAAAGTCTCAGACGGGCCTAAAAACACATACTTCAGGGTATCTGGCAATCGTTTTAGATCCAACTTAGGAGGCTCTTTTAAAGAAGGAACTAGGGTAGACTTAGAAACTGGTAGTGGTTCGAACTTAGGTTTCTATTCATTACTAGTATCTAACAAAGGGGTTGAATCTAACAAAGCATTCGCCTCATTAATCACCTTATCATCATAAAAATCAATCCCAAAGTGAGCTAGGCATTTCTCTAATGGATCTTCTAACAAAGTGTTTGGTAATGACTCCTCGACTAATGTTCCTATCATGTTCACCTCTTCTATATTCGAGTCATCTAGTTCAGAGGGTAGCTTACTAATATTAAAAATGTTCAGCTCAATAGTCATATTACCAAAAGACAAATTCATAATACCATTTCGACAGTTAATGATCGCATTGGATGTAGCTAAAAACGGGCGACCTAAAATCACTGGTATTTGGTTCTCTGGGTCAGGGACAGGTTGGGTATCTAGGATAACAAAATCCACCGGATATATAAACTTGTCTACCTCTATGAGAACATCCTCGATCACACCACGAGGAATTTTAACGGACCTATCAGCTAACTGAAGTGTCATCTGTGTAGGTTTCATCTCACCAAGTCCTAGCTTAAGGTACACATGGTATGGAAGTAAGTTCACACTGGCTCCTAAGTCAAGCAATGCTTTCTCAACACGGTACTTACCTATTGTACAAGCAATGGTAGGGGACCCTGGGTCTTTATACTTAGGAGTAGTGGTATTCTGAATAATAGAACTCACGTGACTAGCTATGAAGGCTTTCTTCTGGACACTGAGCTTACGCTTTCGCGTACACATGTCCTTAAGGAACTTGGCATAAGAGGGAATCTGCCTAATTGCATCTAATAATGGAAGGTTGATATTAACCTGCTTAAAAACCTCCAATATATCATTAAAGTTGGACTCCCTCCTAGTCGGAACTAGCAGCTGGGGGAACGGGGCTCTGGGAACAAAGCCGGGCTCATCAGGACCCTCATTGGTCTCTTTGGGGACTCTATCAGTCTCCTCATTTTCTGGCTCATAAGGGTGAACTACAACATGTTCACTTTCAGGTATGCCGACCTTATTATCAACTTTCCTTCCACTCCTAAGGGTCGTAACAGAGTTAACATGACTGTACGATTTCTCTCCTCTAGGGTTAGGATCAGTATTACTAGGGAACCTTCCTTCCTCTCTCTCATTAATATACTTAGCTATTTGGCCGACTTGAAGTTCTAATTTAGCAAAAGACTGGGCACTATTCTTAAAATTCTGTTTGGTTTTCTCTTGAAAATTACCCTGGCTTTTTACTAACATTTCCTGGCTTTGCGATAGCATTTCCTGGCTCTTCCTTAACATACTAAGGGTTTCCTCTAAGATAGTTATTCTATTCTCTGATGGGTTCTGGGTCTGTCCTGAAGGGTTCTTAGTATAACCAAAACCTGGGGGAGGCTGAGAATTACTAGACTGGCCTTGATTCTGGCCCTTAGACCAAGAGAAATTAGGATGGTTTCTCCAACCAGGGTTATAGGTCTCTGAGTAGGGGTCAAACTTCTGACGGTTCTCAAACCTAGCATTGTTATAGACAGCATGAGCTTGCTCTTCACTAACCTGACCTTCCCAAAATGAGTTATCGGGCTCTATTCCACAACTAGAGATTTGAGAGGCTCTATTAGGTTCAACAAGGGACTTATTTTTAGGTTGACCCATTTCTAACGCTTCTAACCTTCTAGACAAAGCAGCAAACTTAGCATCAGACGCAAAACTCGTATCTACCACATTGGTGCTACTTCTATTGACCAAGAGTCTTTTAGGGGGTTCAACACAAGATTCCCACTGTTGGGATTTTTCAGCGATAACTTCTAAGAAGGTAAAAGCATCATCAGCACTTTTACTAGTGAACTCACCAGCGCACATAGACTCAACCATGGCTTTGGTCGAATAGTCTAAACCATCATAAATAATTTGTACGAGTTTCATCTTATCAAATCCATGGTGAGGACACTGAGATAGGAGATCATTGAATCTCTCTAAAAATCTATAAAGAGACTCTCCCTCTTGTTGCGCACTAGCACTAATTGTCTGCCTAACAGCTGCAGTTTTATGCTTAGGGTAGAATTTCATATAGAAAGCGGCAATAAGTTCCTGACATGTTTCAATGGATTCAGATGGTAGGTTGTTCAGCCAGGTCTTGGCTTTATCTCTCAAGGAAAAGGGAAACATCTTAAGTTTCAAGACTTCATCAGTAAGGTCTTTTATTCTAATTGTCCCACAAATTTCCTCAAAGTCCCTAATATGGAAATAAGGGTTCTCATCATCTTTTCCTAAGAATATAGGGATCATTTGGAGAATACTAGGTTTTATCTCGAAATTAGCCGTAGTGGCTGGCAATTTAATGCACGAAGCTCGGTTGGTCCTAGTTGGGAACATGTAATCTTTCAAAGTTGCCATCGCTGGCACAACAGAAGTACTAGGGGTTATGAGATTTTCACGAAGAGACAGATTCTCAAAACTGAAGTTTCCAAAAACAGGGCTCTCAAAAGAATAGTCTTCGAGCTCCCTGCTTAAATCAGAAGAACTACTAGGTTTTTCGCTAATCAATCGACCTAGAGTATTTCTTTTCCAAGCCCTATAAACAAAATCGGGCATACACTAAAAAAAATCAAAAAGAAATAAAAATCCTAACAGGAAGGTTCTAGCAATCACACAGCAGGCTGACTCGACTTTACCACAACAAACCTAGAAATTTCTAGCAAACAACAAGCATGATGGCTCACTTAGATTTTTTCTAGACTAGCTTCTATCTCTCGAAGGGGAATTCGTTACAATTTAAGCAAACCCCTCTGGAATCAATCCGAGTCAAAGTAAGTTGAATCGAGGCGAGGGAAGCTTAGTGGAGCTTTGATACCCAAGGCCTCACCGCAGTACAAGGCGGCGCAGTCACGCATTCAACTCACAGAAACCGTCATGAACTTCGAAGTATGCTAAAAGAATAACCAATATCCTTCGAAAATTTTTCCTAACAAGCTCGATACGCTATAGGTCTCTTTCTAATCAGATTTTAAAGCTTGGGTTCGCGTTAGGTTTTGTTCTCCTAAAGCGGGCAAGAAGGGAGCGGTGATGAAATCCGAACCCTTATCTTGTTTAGGCCAGGCCTTGCCCTTTACTAGGAAAATAAAGACAGTCCAAATTCGTCCTCAATCAATGATCACCTTAAGGAATACAGTAACCCGCTTGCAGGAGATTCGCGAGTGTTTCGATTGGACTTACCTCCCGTACCAGACGGGGGATGAACCGTTGTCGTCGACTCGGGCCACGACTCCTATGCCGTGTGCGAACCCGAGGGGCCGAGGTGATATTGTAATCACCGTCCTTCCCTGCACACAGTTTGTATTTAACTACCCTTCCGTAGGGTTTAAAAAAAAATAATAAAGTCCAAGAGTCCAGTCCAAAGTCCAAATAAAGTAAAGTGCAAAAGAAAAATAACCTAAAAAAAAAATATAAAAAATCTCTCTCTTTTTTTCTCTCTCTTTTCTATATATAAAACAAAACAAAAAAAAAAATTCTCTTTCGCTCCTTTCGCTTTAAGCTTTTCCTTCCAAGGTCCTTAGTACTCCACTTCGAACCTGCAAATCAAAGACAAAAAGAAACGTAAAAAGGAAAAAAAAAATAATAAACCTAAAAAAAATTCTACCTAAGCACAGGTCCGCGTCGGCGGCGCCAAAAACTTGGTGTATTTTCAAATATTGTTGTAGATAGTGGTAAAAACTAGGTTCTTTCGAACTTGTGAATGTAACCTTTTTTTTAGATTTAATTAAATTGTAAAGAAAATAACAAAGTGATTGAAATATTTTTGGAGGAAACTGGGGCTAAGGATTTCACTTTTCTACCATTTAAATTGATATTTCTAATATTTATTATGCAAATTTTTCCTTTAAAATAATTTTAATTATTGCTAAAACTGATTTTTTAAAATAATAACTGTAAGTTAAAAGCATGGAATATCAAAAACTCTAAGTCAAGCATATCCATCAATCAAAATAACAATTATTTAATAAAAATCTTTGGAAAAAATCCTATATACTCAAGGCAAATAATTAAATAAATTTAATTGCATAAATAATAAAAATAGAATTATCAATTTTTATTGGTGGAATTGCTTCCTCCGTGCGCCCAGAGGAATAAGTTTAGCTCATCATGGTATAATACATCTCAAAAGATTTTATTAATGCTCACAAGTTGATTACAAATGATGAAATAACAAGAAAATCAATTTATGACCGTCCTTTGCAACACACAAGAAACGTCTGAAAGAACGGCACATGAGAAGTGCAGTTGACGCTGTCGTGAAATCACGGGAAAGGAATAGGGAATTGTCGCAGTTCAGCGACACTCCTCTACGACTTTCCTGGTTGGTCTTGGTTCTTCGTGTTCTTAGCTGAGCAGCAGCAGAACTCTTGACTTGGTGTATTTTCAAATGTTGTTGTAGATAGTGGTAAAAACTAGGTTCTTTCGAACTTGTGAAGGTAACCTTTTTTTTAGATTTAATTAAATTGTAAAGAAAATAACAAAGTGATTGAAATATTTTTGGAGGAAACTGGGGCTAAGGATTTCACTTTTCTACCATTTAAATTGATATTTCTAATATTTATTATGCAAATTTTTCCTTTAAAATAATTTTAATTATTGCTAAAACTGATTTTTTAAAATAATAACTGTAAGTTAAAAGCATGGAATATCAAAAACTCTAAGTCAAGCATAATCCATCAATCAAAATAACAATTATTTAATAAAAATCTTTGGAAAAAATCCTATATACTCAAGGCAAATAATTAAATAAATTTAATTGCATAAATAATAAAAATAGAATTTACCAATTTTTTATTGGTGGAATTGCTTCCTCCGTCGCCCCAGAGAATAAGTTTAGCTCATCATGGTATAATACATCTCAAAAGATTTTATTAATGCTCACAAGTTGATTACAAATGATGAAATAACAAAAAATCAATTTATGACCGTCCTTTGCAACACACAAGAAACGTCTGAAAAGAACGGCACATGAGAAGTGCAGTTGACGCTGTCGTGAAATCACGGGAAAGGAATAGGGAATTGTCGCAGTTCAGCGACACTCCTCTACGACTTTCCTGGTTGGTCTTGGTTCTTCGTGTTCTTAGCTGAGCAGCAGCAGAACTCTTGACTTGGTGTATTTTCAAATGTTGTTTGTAGATAGTGGTAAAAACTAGGTTCTTTCGAACTTGTGAAGGTAACCTTTTTTTTAGATTTAATTAAATTGTAAAGAAAACAAAGTGATTGAAATATTTTTGGAGGAAACTGGGGCTAAGGATTTCACTTTTCTACCATTTAAATTGATATTTCTAATATTTATTATGCAAATTTTTCCTTTAAAATAATTTTAATTATTGCTAAAACTGATTTTTTAAAATAATAAATGTAAGTTAAAAGCATGGAATATCAAAAACTCTAAGTCAATCATAATCCATCAATCAAAATAACAATTATTTAATAAAAATCTTTGGAAAAAA
This sequence comes from Papaver somniferum, assembly GCF_003573695.1. Taxonomy (NCBI): domain Eukaryota; kingdom Viridiplantae; phylum Streptophyta; class Magnoliopsida; order Ranunculales; family Papaveraceae; genus Papaver; species Papaver somniferum. Next base: position 17,682,728 of record NC_039365.1, on the reverse strand, counting down.
TCCTATATACTCAAGGCAAATAATTAAATAAATTTAATTGCATAAATAATAAAAATAGAATTTACCAATTTTTTATTGGTGGAATTGCTTCCTCCGTCGCCCCAGAGAATAAGTTTAGCTCATCATGGTATAATACATCTCAAAAGATTTTATTAATGCTCACAAGTTGATTACAAATGATGAAATAACAAGAAAATCAATTTATGACCGTCCTTTGCAACACACAAGAAACGTCTGAAAAGAACGGCACATGAGAAGTGCAGTTGACGCTGTCGTGAAATCACGGGAAAGGAATAGGGAATTGTCGCAGTTCAGCGACACTCCTCTACGACTTTCCTGGTTGGTCTTGGTTCTTCGTGTTCTTAGCTGAGCAGCAGCAGAACTCTTCTTGCTGTCGACCCTTTCCTTCGATTCTCTCGGCTCTAACTCTCTCTCCAATGACTTTCTCACCCTTCCAAACTCTTTTGCCTTGTATTTATAGTGTTTTAGGACCAAAATATCCGACCATTACTTGCGTATATTCTCCATTTAATCCGTCATTGCTCGCTTCCCTTAGTTAACGATAATTTCCAATTATAACTTTGTCACACGTAAACTTTGATCCTGCACGCTCTAGTAAGCCTTATACATGCCTCATAAGTCATCCAACTCCTCCAAAACACTTCCATGCACAACCAAACACACACAACACCGTGTACAGGCCGTGTTCACTCCGTGTAGCTCTGTTTTGAGCTCGAGAATCAAATCGATATTTCCAGCCAATTACGATCAAATTCGACACCCAAACTATCTTCCTTAGGCTAAATCACATCTTTCTACCAAAATTCAGCCATTGAATCGACCTACCACTACTTCATTTCTTCGATCGAAAATTCTCCTGTGTGTGAACATTTTTCCCGCCAATTTTGAGAATTTGAATTGTTGAAGAAGGTGCCCCTTATCCTGGACTGGGGTGCGAATAGCAGATGCCTTGGGGGTGACCTGGGGGTGCCCCTTAGTAATTAGGTTACCCCTTATCCAAACTTCGGAGTCCGAATAACACGTGTCCTCCGGGTGCCAAAATCAACTTTTCGAGCCGAATTTTCTTAAAATATTTATTTCCAAAAAAATACCTACAAATACATAAAATAACAAAATTAGTACAAAATCGAGTGCCAACAATATATAGTATTGAGAACAAATTGGACACAAAAATGTGTCTATCAGAAATGGTTCCTAATTTATGGCAACGCTCACAAGTAACACAGTGATTATGGGAGTCTTTAAACAACGAAGGCCAATAGAATCCACACTGCAATATCTTAGCAGCAGTCTTTTTAGCACTAAAGTGACCCCCACAAGCATGATCATGACAAAAGGAAATAATACTGGATTGGTCACTCTCAGGTATACATCTCCTAATAATCTGGTCTGGACAATACTTAAACAGATAAAGATCATCCCAAAAGAAGTGCTTCACCTCGGCTAAAAACCTAGAATGATCTTGTTTACCCCAATGTTGGGGCATTCAACCAGTAACAAGATAACTCACTATATTCGCATACCAAGGTGCTTGGGTAACAAAGAACAGTTGTTCATCAGGAGAACTATCCCTAACAGGAGGAGAATCATTCAGGGTATCCAAAACAAGCCTAGACAAGTGGTCTGCTACTACATTTTCTGCACCTTTTTTATCTCTAATGTCTAAGGAAAATTCCTGCAACAATAGGATCCATCTAATCAATATAGGTTTAGTATCCTTCTTGGAAAGAAGATACTTCAAAGCAGCATGATCAGTAAAGATTATGACCTTAGAACCTAAGAGGTAGGATCTAAACTTGTCTAAGGCAAACACAATAGCTAATAGTTCCTTCTCCGTAGTGGTATAGTTCAACTGGGCATCATTCAGAGTTTTGCTAGCATAGTAAATCACATGAAGTAACTTATTTTCTCGCTGACCTAGCACAACACCAATAGCATAATCTGAAGCATCACACATGATCTCAAAGGGTAGGTTCCAGTTGGGTGCCTGGACTATGGGGGCGGTAGTGAGTAAATTCTTAAGCTTCTCAAAAGCCTCTAAACAAGCATCATCAAAGACAAACTTAACGTCTTTTGCAAGCAAATTGCAAAGAGGTCTAGAAATTAAGCTAAAATCCTTAATGAATCGACGATAAAAACCTGCATGCCCTAAGAATGACCTAATATCTCTTACGGTTTTTGGGACCTGTAAAGTTTTAATAGGTCAACTTTGGCTCTATCTACCTCTATACCCTTCGAAGATACGATATGCCCTAGAACAATTCCTGAACGAACCATGAAGTGACATTTCTCCCAATTAAGCACTAAATTCTTTTCCTTACACCTAGTCAAAACTAATGACAAATGATGCAAGCACTCATCGAAAGACGAACCAAACACTGAAAAATCATCCATAAAGACCTCTAAGAACCGTTCTACCATGTCAGAAAATATGCTCAGCATACAACGCTGAAAGGTCGCAGGGATTACATAGCCCGAAAGGCATGCGTCTATACGCAAAGGTACCAAAGGGACAGGTAAAAGTGGTTTTCTTGGTCTTCTGGGGCTATGACAATCTGATTATAACCTATCCATCTAAAAAGCAATAATGGCTACGTCCAGCTAATCTCTCTAGCATTTGGTCGATGAAGGGAAGGGGAAAGTGGTCCTTCCTAGTGACCTTGTTCAATTTCCTATAGTCAATACAGACACGCCAACCCGTGGTCACCCGGGTTGGGATTAACTCATTGTTATCATTCTGGACTACAGTAATACCGGATTTCTTGGGAACAACCTGAACGGGGCTGACCCACTTACTGTCTGAAATGGGGTAGATAATGCCTGCATCTAACAGCTTAAGAACCTCGGTTCGAACTACTTCTTTCATATTAGGGTTCAGTCGACGTTGCATCTCCCTAGAAGGTTTGGTGTCACTCTCTAAATAGATATGATGCATACAATCAGTAGGACTTATACCCTTAATGTCTGCTATGGTCCACCCTAAAGCTTCCTTGTTATTCTGAAGGACAGTCACTAGCCTACTTTCCTGATCACTATCCAAGTCGGATGCTATAATCGCATGTAAAGTTTTAGATGGGTCTAAAAACACATACTTCAGGGAATCTGGTAATGGTTTAAGGTCCAACTTAGGAGGCTTTTCTAACGAAGGAACTAGGGTAGACTCAGAAACGGGTAGAGGTTCGAACTTAGGTTTCCAGCCATTACTAGTGTCTATCAAAGGGGTTGAATCTAACAAAGCATTCACCTCATTAATCACATCGTCATCATCAAAATCAATCCCAAAGTGGGCTAGGCATTTCTCTAATGGATCTTCTAACAAAGTGTTTGGTAATGACTCCTCGACTAATGTTCCTATCATGTTCACCTCTTCTATGTTCGAGTCATCCAGTTCAGAGGGTAGCTTACAAATATTAAAAATGTTCAGCTCAATAGTCATATTACCAAAAGACAAATTCATATACCATTTCGACAGTTAATGATCGCATTGGATGTAGCTAAAAACGGGCGACCTAAAATCACTGGTATTTGGTTCTCTGGGTCAGGGACAGGTTGGGTATCTAGGATAATAAAATCCACTGGATAAATAAACTTGTCAACCTCAATGAGAACGTCCTCGATCACACCACGAGGAATTTTAACCGACCTATCAGCTAACTGAAGTGTCATCTGGGTAGGTTTCATCTCACCAAGTCCTAGATTAAGGTACACATGGTATGGAAGTAAGTTCACACTGGATCCTAAGTCAAGCAAAGCTTTCTCGACACGGTATTTACCTATTGTGCAAGAAATAGTAGGGGACCCTGGGTCTTTATACTTAGCAGTAGTGGTATTCTGAATAATAGAACTCAAATGACTAGCTAGGAAGGCTTTCTTCTGGACACTAAGTTTTCGCTTTCGCATACACATATCCTTCAGAAACTTGGCATAAGAGGGAATCTGCTTAATCGCATCTAACAATGGGAGGTTGATAGTAACCTGCTTAAAAACCTCAAATATATCATTAAAGTTGGAATCCCTCTTAGTTGGAACTAACAGCTGGGGGAACGGGGCTTTGGGAACAAAGCCAGGCTCATCATGACCCACATTGGTCTCTTTGGAGACTCTATCAGTCTTCTCATTTTCTGTCTCACAAGGGTGAACTACAGCATGTTCACTATCAGTCATGGCAACCTTGTTGTCAACTTTCTTTCCACTCCTATGGGTTGTTATAGAATTCACATGATTGTACGATTTCTCTCCTTTAGGGTTAGGATCAGTTTGACTAGGGAATCTTCCATCTTTTCTTTCACTAAGAAACTTAGCTATTTGGCCGACTTGAAGTTCTAAGTTAGCAAGAGACTGAAAATTATTCTTAAAATTCTGCCTCGTTTCTTCTTGAAAACCACAGTGGTTCGTTGATAAAATCTCATGGTTCTTTGCTAACATAGTAAAGGTTTCTTCTAAGGTGGAGATATTTTTCTCATTCTGAAACTGGGGTTAACCTGAAGAGTTCTTAGCATAACCAAAACCTGGGGAGGTTGAGAATTACTAGGTTGTCCTTGATTCTGACCCTTAGACCAAGAAAAATTAGGATGGTTTCTCCAACCAGGGTTGTAAGTCTCTGAGTATGGGTTAAACTTCTGACGGTTCTCAAACCTAGCATTGTTATATACAGCATGGGCTTGCTCTTCACTAACCTGACCTTCCCAAAACGAGTTATTGGTTTCTACTCCACAACTAGACACTTGAGAGGCTCTAAACCTATCATCAGGTTCAACAAGAGACCTATGTTTAGGATGATTCAATTCCAAAGCTTCTAACCTTCTAGACAAAGCAGCAAACTTAGCATCAGACCCGAAGCTTGTATCTACCACATTGGTGCTACTTCTATTGACCAAGAGTCTTTTGGGGGGTTCAACACAAGACTCCCATTGTTGGGATTTTTCAGTGCTAGCTCCTAAGAAGGTGAAAGCATCATCAACACTTTTACTAGTGAACTCACCAGCGCACATAGACTCAACCATGGCTTTGGTTGAATAGTCTAAACCATCATAAATAATCTCTACGAGTTTCATCTTATCAAATCCATGGTGAGGACACTGGGATAGGAGATCATTGAATCTCTCTAAGAACCTATAAAGAGACTCTCCCTCTTGTTGCACACTAGCACTAATTTTTTGCTTAACAGACGCAGTTTTATGCTTAGGGTAGAATTTCATATAGAAAGCAGCAATAAGTTCCTGCCATGTTTTAATGGATTCAGATGGTAGGTTGTTCAACCATGTCTTGGATTTATCTCTCAAAGAAAAGAGAAACATTTTAAGTTTCAAGACTTCATCAGTAAAGTCTTTTATTCTAATTGTCCCACAAATTTTCTCAAAGTCCCTAATATGAAAATAAGGGTTCTCATCATCTTTCCCTAAGAATATAGGGATCATCTGAAGAATACAAGGTTTTATCTCGAAATTAGACGTAGTGGCTGGCAATTTAATGCACGAAGCTCGGGTGGACCTAGTTGGGAACATGTAACCTTTCAAAGTTGCCATCGCTGGCACAACCAAAGTACTAGGGGTATTTTCCTCACGAAGAGACAGATTCTCAAAACTGAAGTTTCCAAAAACAGGGCTCTCAAAAGAAGAGTCTTCGAGCTCCCTGCCTTCACAAGAAGAACTACTAGGTTTATTACTAATCAAACGACCTAGAGTGTTTCTTTTCCAAGCCCTCTCTTTAATAACCTTGGGCATACACTAGAAAAATAAAAGAAAAAGAAATAAATACTAAAAGGAAGGGAAGTTCTATGCAAACACAAAGCAGGCTGACTCCACCAAACCAAACCTAAAGATTTCTAGCAAACAAAAAGCATGATGGCTCCACTTAGATTGTTTCTAGACCAGCTTCTAATCCTTCGAAAGGGAATTCGTTACAATTTAAGCAAACCCCTCTGGAATCAATCCGAGTTTAAGTAATTTGAATCGAGACGAGGAAAGCTCAATGGAGCTTTGATACCCAAGGCCTCACCGGCGTTACAAGACGGCGTATTCAACTCGCAGAAACCATCATAAACTTTGAAGCATGCTTAAAAGAGTAACCAATATTTTTCGAATGACTTTCCTATTAAGCTCGTTACCATATAGGTCTCGTTCTATTCAAATTTTAGGCTTAGGTTCGTGTTTGGTTTCGTTTTCCTAAGGCGGGAAAGAAGGGAATAGTGATGAAATCCGAACCCTTATCTTATATGGCCAGTCCTTGCCCTTTACTAGGAAATTAAAGCATCCGTTTTCAAATCCTCAGCATATATGCAAACGAAGGAATACAGTAACTCGCTGACAGGAGATTCGCGAGTATTTCGACAAACTTACCTCCCGTACCAGACGGGGGATGAACCGCTGAAGTCGACTCGGGTTACGACTCCTATGTCGTGTATGAACCCGAAGGGCCGAGGCGATATCGTAATCGCTGTCCTTCTCTGCAAATAGTTTATATTTAAACTACCCTTCTGTAGGGTTTAAAAAAAATAAAGTCTCACAGTCCAAAGTCCAAAAATAAAGTGCAAAAGAAAAAGATAAACCAAATGAAATTCTAAAAAAAAATTGTCTCTCTCTCCCTCTTTTTTTTTAATTAATTTTTATTCTCCTTTTCTTTCGCTCCTTTCGCTTTGCTTTTACTCCAAATCTTTAAGTATTCACCAAAAGCTTTGGCAAATTTTTCTTTCGCACCAAATTCCAAAATCTGTAAGGAAAAGACAAAACCCAGAAACGTAAAGAAGAAAAAATAAAATAAAAATGAAAAACAAATAAAAACCTAAAAAAAATAATCTAAAAACTCTAGCCTAAAGACAAATCCGCGTCGGCGGCGCCAAAAATTGATGTGATTTCAAATTGAGTTATAGTAAAAAGTTCGTTGAGACTTGTGAAAGCAAAAGATTTTAGATTTAATAAAATTTAAAAACAAACAAAACTTAATTCAAGATTATTAGGAATAACCAAGACACTGATTCAACTATCACACATGAATAAATTTTGGCAAATAATCCAAAGCTCTAATTATCTTTTAAGTCCCTTATTTCTTAATTCACAAATAATCAGACAAATCCTCAAATATCAATTGTATTCCCTAAGCATGGATTATCAATTGACTGAACAAAGTATAACCTATCAGATTGAATCACAACTAATTAAGAAAATTATGCAAACAATTTAAAATTCTGCAAAAGCAGTGATTGAGTGAATAATAAATTAGAGAAAATAAAATAGTTACCAATTATTCATGCGTAAATTGCCTTGGTTGTGGGAGATTTAGCTCATTATCATGTTGGAAACACGCTCAAAAGTTGATTTCATTGCTCAAATGGTGTTTACAAATGATGAAAAGGGAGAACGAAAGCCTGGGTTGTAACACTTATAATTGTTGCAAACCAAAGAACGATACAGAGTATGTGTCACTGTTACTGTAGTTATAAGACTGTCGCTGAGCAGTCGCAAACACTGTAGCAAAAACGACTGCTTCTGTGGGTCAATGTTCTTCGTGTTCTTCAATGGCAGCAGCAGCAGCGGTTTTCTCTGGTGATCGTGTTTCGCCTCTGTGATGATCCAAAGCGTTCCCAAACTCTCCGTCCCCCATAATGATTCTGTTACAGCCTTTATATAGTCACAAAACCAAGAATATCTTTGTAATAACTCTCAAATCTTCTCGCTGTCAAACCATAAACTCGGGAATATTTTCTTCCGTGATTTATCTTCCCATGCGCCTGATTGATGCTAACACACTCCAAACACGCAGAAAACTCTTATAAGACTGATTCCAACTCGTCTAAGGCATATACATCCATGTAACTTGCAGAAGCACAACTCAGAGAATCCCGTGACTTCTCACAACTCTGTTTCCCTTACTTGCACATATTCATCCCATTTTATCGAAACTAAGCCCATTACCAAGCCTGTCTTGGTCAAACAGGTAGGTACCAACTAATTCCCGTGAAGCTCTCTAACTGAATCTCGTGAAAAATCATCGCAGGAGAAAGATATACTTTCTCGCTAAAAACCCTGTTTTTTCTCCCATTTGATTATCCAGCCCAACTGGATCGAATACAATCACCAAATCATGCATGTTAAGCCCAAACAGTTCCATCCAATAAGTTTCAGCGATTGAGTCTCATTAAAACACCTTGAATTCTCGAACCCTAATCTGCCAGGGAAGAACCAAACTTTCCCGCCAATTCTTGAATTCAAATGATGAAGAAGATGGTTGCCCATATCCAAAGTATGGGCGCCTTTAACAGCTGGGGTGCCCTTATCCAAAATGAGGGTGCCTTTAGTATTTTTCCGGGGTGCCCCGAGCAAATTTTCGAACCGAATTTTCCAAAAATGTTTATTTCCCAAAAATACCTACAAACACATAAAATACCATAAAAGTACGAAATCGAGTACCAACAATACAGAACATTGAGGACAAATTAGACACAAAAATGTGTCTATCAGTTAGAAGAGTTATGAACCATTCTTGAGACGAGATCAAAACAACAAGAAGGATGATTTCTTTTCTATGAAAGAGATATTAGACAAGATAAGAGAAGAAAGTAGGAGAATTATTCAAGTAAACAAGTTATACATGCATATATGCATGTCACGGTCAAAATATGGAATTTTAGTGGCAATTGAATTCGGAAATTAAAGGAATTTAGATCAAATAAGGAAACTGAGGGTTTTCTTTCTTCTTAAAATTCCTCCAAACCATGAACAAGACCTTTTCATGCGTGAGTATGCTCTCCTAGTCCAGTTGGACGTGATTTATTCTCTCAGAATTTTTTCCTAAGGGATCAAAGTCGAAGAGAATTAGGGTTTTGACGAAAATAGCCTTAATTTCAAGAATTTGGTGAAGAAAGGGATTTATTCTAAAAGAGAAGGGACCGAGTCTCTCCCATTCTCTTGGACGGTTCTCTAAAACACTCTCAATCCCTTTTATCTCATTAATCTTCAACAAAAACGAGCTAATAAGGGATTTTGACCAAAATACCCTTATATTGCAATTTTGAGTATTTTCAAAGAAGAAATTCTTAATAAAGCCAGAGACCGACCAAGCTCTTATCTACTCATTCAAAAGGACTCATACAGGTGAATATTGAGTTCTCTAAATGTTCGAAGAATAACGAGATTGAAACGCGATCCAGAAAAGCAGAATGTCAAAGAAAATAAAGGGAGTTTAGCTCAAGCGGGGAAGTTTGAGTTCACAATTTTCAAAACCAAGAGCATACATATGTCTCACTCTCTATATCAATCCATGACTATGCCTAAGGATAATCACGAAGTCTTTCATGTCAGAAAAATCATACTCATATTAGCTTTTGTTGAAAATACCCTTGGTTTCAAAGATAGGTATTTTCTCTCTAAAAGGAGTGTCTGATTAGTATAAGGGGTTGAACGAGTTTTCTTCATACAGGGTGATAATCCCACAAGATATATTTACACCTTATAAGCCTCGTCAAGCCTATCCAGAGTGTCTGAAGGAGTCAGACGAGAACATGAGAGAAAATTAGGCTTTTGTCCAAGTGAACTCTAATTTGCAAATCCTATTCGACCAAGAAGGAAGTTTCCTCTGAAAGACTCTATTTCCATGACGCCTTCCAATGAAAAATACTAAAAGGATTCCAATTCCAGGGTCAATTACAAGCTCAGAGTGGCACAGAAGGAAGAAGTTAGGGTTTTGGTCAAAGAAACCCTAATTCGCAAGTATAGTCTCTCAAAACGGAAATTTTACTTCATCAAGGCTCAAGTGTCGCACTAGTAACGTCTCCTAATACAAAACTCCATAAATCTCCCAATTCTAGAGTTGATTCGAATCCTAGAATCAGAGCAAGCAAAAATTAAGCATCAATATGGGGACTCCGCAAAAAAAAAAAAATTGTAAATTTGTTCCTGAACGGTTCGTAACAATCTACATACTCATCATAGAACAGTCAAGGTTCTACTCTAAGTAGGGGACTTAATGTAGATGGTGAAATTTGGATAAGGGGCAAAACTTTCATTTCAAAACTATATACAAAATTCAAATCTCACGAGAAAGATTAAGCCCTTGGCCCTCAAGGCATTCTTAGCCACGATTTCTAGTATACGTCCCCGCGAGACACCGCTGGTCGTGATGCCGTGACTCCTAGTGCACATCCTCGACGAGGTACTCCTGGTCACGTAGGTTCTGTAGAGCGTAAAACGTCCCCAGTAGACTTATGAACCAGAACATCCACAATTCCAGCATGTCTTCGCGAGACAGGGCTTATTGTGAGGCCATGATTCATAGTATACATCCTCGACGAGATAATGCTGGTCATGTAGGCTCTGTAAATGTGTAAAAACGTCCCCGACGGACTTATGACCCAGAGCGGAGATATGCATGTCTCATGTAAGCACGGATCACCATATTTGAGATCAAGGACTGATTCCTAGTACATCATCGCGACACTGGTCATGTCTGCTTTAAGCTCTGGATCGACTTACTGAGGTTTCCGAATAACTCTAGGACATCCCCGTAAGATATGCTGGTTATTCTACCTTCGGTCCCTTTTGACAAACTCCTAGAACATCCTTTCGAGATACACTGGTCTTGTTGGCCCATCATGTGGACACACAGTTGATTTCTAGCACATCTCTGTAAGACACGCTGGTCAAAGACAAGTGATCCAAAGTCTCGCAGTGACATTAATCGGGCATACAAAGCTTTTTCTCTCTCTCCAAGACGAGTCTCAGCTGACCACAGAGAGATTCGGATCTGTTAAGAAAATCTTACTAGAGATTTTGATCTGTCTGCAAAATCTCGGAGAGATTCAAATCCGTCTGGAAAATCTAAGAGAGATTCAAATATCTCTTCAAGATCTTAGAGAGATTCAAATCTCTCGTGAAATCTCAGATAAGGCTGAATATTCCCCATGATAGGCACGAGCCTCATGTAGGAATCAAGTCTCCTCTCCACACGAATTCTGAGGCATACCATGCCTTTTCACGTGACACATCCTAGTCATTTTTACAAATCGGAGAATATCTCTCAATCTCGGCCAACTCGGCTAAAGAGAATATTTATCTCCCTCAACACATCATTACAAAGGCTGATTCAACTTCACACAAATGGAGGGATAACAATTAGGGTTTTGGTCTGGCGGTCTACAACACGTGTGACAAATATCCATCTTATTTCTCACCACATAAGAGATTAAAGGCGGTGGAATAATGAGATAAACTCAACCTAGTTTATCTTTATTCCTGAAGAGACGGGGGAATTGTTCCGCACGACACGAAAAAAAATCCTTATCTTCACCGACCTGAGATTAGAGAATTCAGCTATAAATAGGTCCCCCATTTCTCCAAGCTACGATCATCTTTCTCATAACCTCTCAGAGCAATTCTTCTTCAAAGCCTAGAATTCTATGATTTCTCTCTTCATCTGCTTCCCTCCCTAAGACCAACCCTAAATCTCTTACTTGTGACTGAAGCTGCCTTTGAACAACCACTGTGCATGGTTTAGGCGAAGAATGTTCGTGCTCAACCTCCCGTAACTCACTTTCAGAAACCCTAAAATCCCACTTCTCACCTCTCTCAAATTTTAGGTAGCTACAGCGTTTATAATCCATTTCAAAAATATAAATATAGGTCATAAAAATCGGCACATAAGAAAATCTTTTAATATAATCTGAAAAAGCGGGGGTCTAACAACCACACCCAATATTTCGCTTAGCAATCTGTATGGACAAACTCCAATATACTTTCAAGAGAATCAACTAGACAGTCATACTCAATCTAAAGAAAGGTATATCCAAGAATAATATCTCTATTTCTCAATTCAATCTGCAATCAACCAAATAGGAATTTACGAGCCCGATTGAATGTAAGAAATAACTTGGACGGTATCAAAAACCAATATCCAAGTATCAATTAACATAATCATCAACAAACAAAGGTTGGATTCACAATTGATTGAACTTACGCACAACCTGTGATATTTAAATTATATAAACAAATATAATGCGGAAAGGAAATAACGCAGACACCAGAAATTTTATTAACGAGGAAACCACAAATGCAGAAAAACCCTGGGACCTAGTCCAGATTTGAAAACCACACTGTATTAAGCTGCTACAGACACTAGCCTACTCCAAGTTAACTTCGGACTGGAATGTAGTTGAGACCTAACCAATCTTACACTGATCAAGGTATAATCGCGTTCCTTACGCCTGTGAATCCCAGTAGGACTCTGCATACTTGATTCCCTTAGATGATCTCAACCACAACAAAGAGTTGCTACGACCCAAAGTCGAAGACTTGATAAACTAATTTGTATCACACATAAAAGTCTATTGAATAGATAAATCTTTCTCCCCCAGATATACTTATGAGTTTTGTTCCGTCTTTTGATAAATCAAGGTGAACAAGAACCAATTGATACACCGCACTTATATTCCCGAAGAACAACCTAGTAATATCAATCACCTCACAATAATCTTGATCGTATGGTAGCGAAACAAGATATTGTGGAATCACAAACAATGAGAAGAAGATGTTTGTGACTATTTTTTATCTTGCCTATCGGAGGTTAAATCTCTAGAAAATCTTTGAGAAGATAGTACTCAATCACGATAGAAAATAGCAAGATCAGAACACGCAACTACATATAAAATAGTTGGGTCTGGCTTCACAATCTCAACGAAGTATTCCAGTCGTTAACCTACAGGGTTTTGGAAAAACCTAAGATTAAAGGAAAATCGACTCTAGTCGTAACTAGTATCACAAAAGAGGTGTGGGGATTAGGTTTCCCAGTTGCTAGAGTTCTCGCTTATATAGTCTTCAAATCAGGGTTTGCATAATTTCTACCTTGGTAATAAAGCGTTCAATATTCAGCGTTAGATGAAAACCTGGTTAGACTCAAGCTAATATCTTTCAACCGTTATATCGAACTTAGGTTGTTACACACAAATAAAAAGTGACTTCATTTAGATTTGAGTAACCGTACCTAAACATGTACACCTTTGTTGGATCAACAATAGTTAACCGAAGTTAGCCGTATGAACACTTTCATATCAACCATATTCATCTTAACCACAACTAGTTAAAATGACTCAAACCAAACTAGTTCTGGAGTTGTTTAATTGTTTATATTATCATAGAAGTATACAAGACACAATTGAAGCAAAATCGATTTTGATTCACTCGAATTAATTCATGAACATTATAGCCACGGTTTCCAAAAGATGGCATTCCTTATTATATAATTGTATTAGTTCATGAACAAACCTTAGAACATAACCTACTCAAGTATGCAAACGGGTACACATACCTAAGTGGACGGACTAAGTTTGGGTTCTCCAGTATGCGAACGGGTACACATACCTTCCAAACTCAGTTGAATTTCAGGAACTTGAAACCCATGCCAGTACGCACACCGGTATGCATACTAAGTTTCTGGACTTTCATTAACCAACCAATCGCACACGGGTATGCATACTATGGTTCCCGGACTTTGAATAACTTGCAACAGTTAGCATTCAATAATGCCTACTGTGCTATATCTAATGATGGTTAATTGTTCTAAACTCTCATTTAACCATTGAAACATTCTTGGAAGACGACAATAGTTGTATCACGCAAACTATTAGCTTCAAAGAAATTTTCAAGTGATCGAACGATCAATATGAAACATTCCGAGTCTACATCAAATGACTGTCTCACACAAATCATGTAAGATGTTACAAGGCTATTTTCAAATGATTATATTTTGACTTTCATCAAGAATATAAGATGAACTTGGTTAAAGCAAAAGTTTACCAACACATATTTCAAGAAATATGTAAGCGATTTAAACTCATCTCGAAATATCAAATGTATGTAATCGAAGTCTTTATAGCTATACGACTTTTGTCTCAAATAGGAGATAGAGTAGATAGACTTTTGAGTGATAGATGAGTTCAAGTCTCCACATAACTTTTGTTGATGAAGTTCCACAAGCTCCCCTTAGTAGTTATTCGTCTTCAATCGATGAACACTGTGAAGTCTAATGCTCAACTACACTTTATATCCTAATCCGAGACTTAGCTATAAGTAGACTAGAAATCAAGACTTATAGTTTTGACAACTAAACTTGACAAACAAGCTTGAGATAGCAAAGCTTGCGAGTTCGACCGAGCAATGCTCTAACATAATCAAATCACAATCCTACGATTTCACAAATGAAAATGAAAATGAATAATATACATAATATATATATTATTTCGTAACAGAAAACAACATAGCTCAACGGTGTGATGGTTCTTTAAAGCGTTTAGGGGTCGTGGGATTGGAGACTTTTATAAAACACAATCTTTTCTCTGGGAGTGAGTTTGATCGGCGAATTATTGCGGAAAAAAATCAATCAGTGACTATTCGCGAATAATTTGGTAATAATTTCGAATTGATAACTAGGCTACAAAGTACAGGACATTAGAGACTTTTTTGCTTACATGATGGCTCGTGTTTCGTATAATTGGTTCATATGACTGAGTCTGACTCTTTGAATCAGATTTATGTGAGTCAGATTCATATTATTTAGTGTTTAGGACCTACAAGAAAGGTTGGGGTTTGAACCCTGTAATTGTCTAAAAATTTCTAAAAATTCATAAATTAAAGATTTATGAAATAGTTTAGAGACCACTGCTTTGTGTTATCAAGAAAGAAAAATGCTTAGGACCTTTAAATGAGTCCTTCAGTTCTACTAAAAAAAAGAACCTTTGTATGATGAGGTTAGGGTTTAATTCATAGTCTTTCCCAACTTTATACATAGTAAGGAGAACAAGAACCCATTGCCTTGGTAACCTGAGTGGTTCCTAAGCTTGCAGTAACTTAGGAAAACGGGAGATTACATACCTGATCATACTGAGACCATGGAGGCATCAACAACATATTCAAAATATCTAGCTAAATTATAGTATCATAATTATAGTTTTTCGAGATCAAAGTTAATTAAAAAAATACGAAAGTAGTAGTCTAACAGAGGAATTGTCTTAAGATTATTGTTTTTTCTAAAGAAAAATCTAAAAGATTTTCATTAGTGCTCAAAGAAAAGCAGAGTTAAACATTACATGACATATTTTCAATTTCTAATCTAGAACTAACACACATAGGGAGATCAAAACTCTATTTCCTAGCACAATTAGTATTTCTAGCAAACTTTACAAGAAGGTCAACTACTTGATTACTTTTCCTACTTCTAAAACACACTTGGACATAACCTACGCACTTAACTAAATGTTGAAACTCCCTAACAACATTAGTATCTTCCCATCTGGTGATTAAAAGAGTTCCACTTATGTTGTTCATAACTTCTTTGTTGTTTCCCTCCACAATGACATTCTGCAGCTGCAATTGAGTGATTCACTGGAGAGCATTTAGAACTGTAACTGCTTCAGCCTATCACCACACAAGTCAAAATCTGGTAAGATGTCTTCAAAATCCCTCATAGTTTTATAATACTTTGGAGAAACTATTTATTTGGACATCATTTTTATATAACATGATAAATTTCATATGACTTTCCATATCTTCAACATAGATTCTAATGTTAGTATATTGGATTTCTTTAGACCATCCAAAAATTAAATTTTTTTTCTCATGTTTTTCCATTCTCCATTGTATCCTGGATATCCTTTATCCCTAATATGGTTTCCTACAAAGTTAACAACAATTAAAGCAGTATAAGAGAAATATGTTTCAAGATCTTGAATGTACATATTAGAATACTGACCTAAAATCACACATTGTTAGTTGCATGATCATAGAAAATTTAGCGAGTATGGTCCTTTATGATGTACAAGATATTATTCCGAATATTATTAAGAATATCGTGAACCCTGTGATAAGAACAACAATGTTGTTTTATGTTCTGCACAGTATGTTTAGCACAAAACTCAGCTTGATTAATTATATAGTCACACCTGGATTTCCAAATAAATGAGAAAGCAGTAGCGTCAATTTACTTGTTTTGTTTATCATCATTGTTGTATTAAACCACGAATTGGACTAACTAGTTAAACTAGTGTTGTTGCCAAATTCCTCCTGGTTCGCCCCATAATGATACTGCCACAATGAGGTAACATGAGAAGATTCCATAAAGAGATGTGCCATAGTTTCCTTCATAAATTAATATAAGATCAATGTAATGCAAGATTCTAGCAGTTTTTCCATTACCGGGGAGGATTCCTTGAGAACACTTACAAAGGAAATGAAAATCATAGTGACTGGAGCAATGTTTATTTTGCTGATATTGTCCTAATTAGTCACCCGAGGCTCATTGATATAATTTTTTTACTCATTTTTGCTTTGTAAAAAGCGACTTCACCAAAAAATCCCCATTGTTAGTTAGCTTTTACGGAACTTGATCTTCCTCACTAGGCTTTGGATTCCTTAGGAGTGAACTAGTTGCTAAATTTGGTTGTCTCCCAGGCTCCATCTTCAAATATCAAGTGATTTACTCTCAAAATATCTCATGACAACTTTTTAGCTTGCTCGGGCGCATATAGTTATCCTCCAACCAAGTATCATCCCAAATACTGATTTTATAACCATTTCCAATTTCCCATTTGTTGTATTCTCAGAATGTTAGATCTAATATTTTCAAATTTCAGTCCTGAAAAGGAGCGGGTACCGAGTACACCACCAATTTTTTCATTAGACAACCTGTACGAACAAAACCTGATACAATTGCAAGAAGATCAACTTAAAGATCCTTGAAAATATGTATGTATAGTTTGTATCTCTATCTCTTATCAATCAGTATGTACATAAGGAGTCAGTGAACCTGATTGTTAAGAAAAATACTTTGACGATCTCAAAAAGCAATATCCAAGGTCAGTCTAGTTGTATCCAAAAAAATTAAATTAGAATTCTGCCAAGTAATAATTTTGTTATCTATCTTTCAAGATACAAATCCTACAAGAAACAAGTCTCTTATCGATCACAATTATATGGATGTGTCTACTAAGATTGAATACGTACTACTTGTGCAAATCCTATTATATATATAAACAAAATAATGCGTAAAGGGAAAAATACAAGACACCAGAAGTTTTATTAACGAGGAAACCAGAACAGCAGAAAAATCCCGGAACCTCGTCCAGATTTGAACATCAAACTGTATTAAGCCTCTACAGAAACTAGCCTACTATGAGACTTGCGACTGGAATGCAGTTGAGACCAAATCCACCCTCCAAGCGATTCATTTACAATTGTGGTCCTTACATATCTTAAACCTCACATGGCTCTATTCAATTGATTCCCTTAGTTGACGTCCTTTACAGCCTAAGAGTTGCTTCAACCTCAGTGTAGACTTTTGATACCAATCTGCCTCTAAAAAGTAATCCTATTTGATTTTCCCTTATCAAAGATCAAAGCTTGAAAATATGTTTGCAATAGACAAAGCTAGCAAACCTCAAAAATCAGGAACACTTACACTCACTTATATGAGAAGCCTGGAATCTTTACAACCTCTCAAGAATAATCTTCAACTTATCAATTAGGAATAGTTTTCAAATATCTATCTTAAAGAATCAAAAAGTCTGAGACGAAGAGAATTTTGTGATTACCATCTATCTTGGCTGAAATAGATTACGGAAACCTTGATAACAGAAAAGCAAGATCAGGATTCCCAAACTATCAAGGTAAAATATAGTTGGACCTAACTTCATGAATCCCCAAAGCAAAGTATTTTAATCGTAAACCTAATAATGTTTCACATGGGAAACTTAAACCAATAGAGGATTACTCTAGCTATCAACTTGGACACAAATTGTCAGGGATTGAATTTTCCAGTTGAAAGAACATCTCTATTTTTATAGTTTTTCAAGCACTGAGGGTTGCTTAGATTCAAGCTATAAGATAACTTGAGAATCAAGCAAACACTTTCTCTGATTAAATGAAACTCTTATTAGGGTTTCAAGTAAGCATGTGAGAAATTGTCTTGAAAAATACATAGAAGAATATACACAATGGTCCGTTTACGGAACCCTGTATGGTGATCGTTCTTTTTGGAAAATATGCCCTATGAACAATAAACAATTTGATGTTCATTTAAACACTTAATAATTTAACCATGATACACATACACAAGTGTTTTAGCGATCAATGATGTCTTAGACGTATTTAATTAGATAGTCATAGCAATGCTAAACATATTTAAAAAACAAATCTTTGAGCTTATGCTAAATTCTTTTGGGACAATTAGTGAAACTGTTCATGAACCGTAAGGCTAGTTAACGAGTTAGGGTGCTACGGTTTGTGAACTGGGTTCGCCAACCTTACTCAGCTCGAGAACTCAGATAGACCCGGTTCGTGAATAAGGTTCGCCAATTTTTAGCCTTTTATACCTACATGAAAAGTTCAGATCACCACGATGAACTGTCCCCAACTGAACTAGCGGTTCGCCAACCTTCCCTGTATTTCTGAAACTCAGATATATATGGTTTGCGAACTGGTTCGCCAACCTACCCTGAGCAGAAATATCAGAAGTTCTGAATTTCTCTCTTTTGATGTTTGAAACATTCCCAAGTGATTAAATCATTTGCATGGGCAATTTTCAGTTGATCCAAAAATTAATTCTTGAACAATAAATTGTTTTAAACTAATATTATTAAGGAGCTTTGAACATCTATGCTTGAGTCATGTCCCAAGATTTTTAACAGGTCAAGCTTCACTCGAAATTTCTTTTGTGTAAATCTACAAAAAGTCATGCAACATAGTCTCATAAGATAGAATGGTAAGATAGTAAGTAAAATAGAAAGGTTCAATCTTTACATACCTGATTAATGAAGTTCGTCTTTGTCGGTTTTCAGTCTTCGAGGGTGATGTCTGATACTCAACTACCAAATTCTAATTTAGTCCTAGACTTGACTTAATAGACTAGAAATCAAGATTTAGTTTTTTCATCATTGATAACAAGCTTGAGATAGCAAAACTTGTGGGTTCAACCGAGCATTGCTCTAACAAGTCATGCATCCTATTCATTTCATAGGATTATCATAGTACAACAATATTAAAAGCATTATTGCTGATTAAGGTTTAACATGAATTCGATTTTTCGGTGCAGTTTGTCTCTACTTGGTTTTGTTTATTTTTCTCGATTGCAATATATTTTTTTGGAGTATCAATTATGTAGTCTATTTAATTTGTAAAAGTATAATGTTTCCATCAAATTATGTCAAAAGTTTTTTTTTGCCTTATGTGTCGAATTTTATATCCCGCATTCCCTAAAACGCATTAAACACGAATTAACGCATTTTCCCCGATCGCACATAATTGACCAATTTTATATTTCATCTCGTCGATTAATGAGCGCACTTTTGCCAAATAAGAAAAGATGGTCATTTTTAAGAGGAAGAATCCTCTCACACTATCTCACACATTGAACGTTATCACAAATTTGAAGCTAATACTTTAAAGATATGTTTCTCTTACAAAACTATATGTTCTCACCAAAAATGAGTGTATTCTGAAACCTATAACATCACCATCTACTACTTTGAAAATGAGCTGTTGAAAATCAACGAATTTTTACCCATTGAAATTAAGATCAGTAGATGATGATGTTATACGTTTCGTAATGCGCTAATTTTCGGTAGGTATGTAGAGCTTTGCGAAAGGAACATATCCCAAAAAAATTAGCATCAAATTCGTTATTGTTTGATTTTTACTCATAAAATACGTCCCAAAACGTGAGATAGTGTGAGAATAAAAGTGTGAAGAGGTCCTTCCTTTTCTGAAAGGTCGGCTCTGTACTCTTTCACCGTCTCTTTTCTTTCATTCTTTTTAATTTTAAAAAACAATATTTTACCGCTAGTAACTAGTGAATATAACCCTTTGGAGGGTTGGAACGTAGATCATTTAAAATGTAACTAGTACTAGTAAAATTCTTGGCAGTAGTACCTAGCTAACAATATTGAAGTCCAAACTCAATAGTACGTCAAAATTCTTAAAACGAAATGAGCTTTGCAGACCTGGTTACAAGTCCATGGACTAAACATTCTCATAAATAACAGAAGGAATGGCTATTATATCTGTTATCGTACTACCCTCAACAATGCCCTTGGTTGCAGGTAAGCCGGTCGGTGTTAAATGAGAAAAAAACCTTACAGGCTACAGCTGTGCCGGCAAACAGTTCCTTGGCGCCCAGCTATTAACTGCACCAAGCAGAACATTAAATTCATGTTACTCCTTGATCAGTAATAATACACTGTACCATGGTAGTATAGTGCCATAAACACGATCCGAGATGTATCTATCATTCATGCACGGTTTCCGTCTCTTGTGGCTTGTAGCTTTGCTGTTGCATTATGATTCCTATAGATAAGAAACCCAACTACTCAGGATATTGAAATAGAAAGATTACCAACCACACATAGCATTTGTACCATGGCAGCAGTGGGGAAAAGAAAACTGGATATCGGGAGAAAAGGTAATTCCGGAAGGCTAATGACATTTCGTCATCAAACTAGCTACTGCAAATTTAGGGTTTCCTTTTTTGGACCCTACACTTCTAGAGTGGTACCAAGTTTCCCCGTGATTGATACAATACAATATGTTATTGTTAGGTCCAATATGAAGTTTTAGCCTCGCAGCTAACTAGACAGGTGTTAATCCAGTTGGCCAAGCTTCTCTAATGGTTGTTGTATGTATTTCCTATGTGGTAACACAAACAAGACATCTTTATTCCAAATTTTCCTTAAGTTTAGGTGAAAAAAGTTATTCATCTCCAATAGTGTTGTTTGTTACCATTTTTTTATTAAATATAAATTCTATGTTTAGTAATTTTAAGATTTTATTAGATCTAAAAATGATTATTTATTGTATTAGAATTAATTTTAGTAAATAAAATGTATTTTTAATTAAAAAAAGCTGACTAGGATGGTAGACAATGTCAAGGGGAATGTGGGAAACTAGACATTCCCCTTGACATTTCTACCTAAAGTCATGCATACATTGATTTATGACATCCGGGTTGGAGAATAATTTTAGAGAAAATGGATGTGCATCCTAGGTGGATTTTGACATTTATCTCCACACACATGTCATTGGAGAGGCTTTAATGCTGACCAAAATCAAATCTCTGCTCTAGATGTTTATTTTCGGACAACTTTTTGCTCCTGCAACATTTTTGCATGATTTATATGGGCTGATACCATTTCATTTAGGACAAAAAGATCCTACGAATCCTAAACGTTAGATCAGCTAACTGGTATAAATAATGCATTTTTGATTCAACAACATCATAATTCATAACATACCATTTTACGTGTGATTGGTTGTGCAGAGCCAGAAACTTAACTAAAGGGAGGCATAATGTTATTAGGAAAGGTTGTTTTTGGGCATACATGAATCTTATTGGGCATACAAAACAATAGTCCTAACTTGGGTGACCTTATAAGGGGTACCCTATGGGTAGTTCAATTACCTGTATACCCTCAAATCTATTAAATTACTAATCTATCCCTTGTCCTAATACAAAAACCTATAATCAATTAACAAAAAAAATCAGTTTCATTTCAAAACCCTTTTTTCTTCTTCCTCCTCTGCTGTGCTGAACCCATCTTTTCTTCTTCTTAGCGGTGGTTACAGGGTTGGGTTCGGCGTAAAATTAATTTTAAATTTGCGCCGAGCTGTTCTTGAAACTGAACCCTGAAAGTGCATATGAACGGCTCAGCTTAAAATGCATATCAGTTTTGAGCCGAACTTAGTGACACAGAGCCTTATATTTAGGATCGTCTTATTCGATGGTGTCAGATTTGAGCCGAATTTGTGTTATGTGAACTTTGTAAATTTTGCATGTCTATAGGATCGACTTATGTATATGATATTATTTTGCGCCGAACATATGTTGTTAGAATTTCATAAATTCTGCATGTGTATAGGATCGTCTTGTTTGTATGACATCATTTTGAGCCGAACATATGTTGTTAGAATTTCATAAATTTTGCATGTGTATAGGATCGGCTTATTTGTATGACATCATTTTGTGCCGTATATATGTTTCACTTCATAAGTATAGATTTGGCTTATTCGATAGTATTAGGATTGCGCCGAATATTGTTGTTAAAATTTCATAAATTTTACAAGTGTATAGGATCGGCTTATTTATATGATATCATTTTGGAAGTGATCCTTAGCATCTTCGTGAATTATGTCTACTGGATCAGGTTGATTTTCCATGGGTACAGGTCCGCCAAGCACAATCTACAAAGAATATCACAAGGTTAAATACTACAAAGGGAAATTAATAGTTATGTTGGGCTCATACGATAATCATATATTATGCAGAACCTTAAACAACTATAGGTTTCGGCTTATACGACATTCTAAATATGTGTCCAACCAGTAACAAATATTTACCCAATAGTTATTAATTGTAAGGTCGGCTCATACGATTTTCATTATATAAGCCGAACCATTAACAATTTTTATTCCAGAACTTTCAGGAGTAGGTTCGGCTTTAAACTAAAATTTCATATAAGCCGAACTAGTGTCTAGCAAATGAGTTGGAAATGGAACATATATGTTCGGCGCATGCTGTAAACAGTTTCAGCGAGCCGAACCGTTCATCAATTGGTTGGTTCGGCTCATAGATTTAAGCCGAACCTCAACCTAGTTCACCGAACCATGAAGAAAAAACCCAAACTTTTCATAATTTCGAGCCATAGAAGTGAGATTGAGCATAAGATAGAAGTGTACCTGTGTATTAGAAGCACTGGGTTCCTCATATATGTATTCATCATCTGGATTTGGCTCATAAAAATCATCATTTTGAGCTTGAGTTTGAGTTTGTGTAAAATCATTCTCATAATCTAAGAAATCAGCCATTTGGGAATCATTGTTGTAGTTGATGTGTATTTTCCTAGGTTTTTTAGATGAATACCCTCCTCATCTTCCATTGAATCAAAAAGAAAGTTTTCTCACTTTCTCCTTTTCCTTCTCTCCTCCTTCTCAATGAAAATTTAGCTTTTTTTCCCCCAAATTTTTTCATTACCAAACCTTTATAAATCTGAAAAATTATCTTAATCACTAAAGAAAAGTTTTAATCACAAATCCAGATTACTAACACTAATACGTAAAGGGTAGATTTGCCATTAAAAAAATTTGGTTAAGGGGGCTTATTGTTCTGTTATTTCAGATCCTTTTTTGTCTTTGTTCAGTATGCCTAATAAGATTCATGTATGCCCAAAAACAACCTTCTTATTAGGGGTGCAAGAAAGTAAAAATAGGCCTGGGAGCCATAAACTAGGCTAGGAAGCTAGTTGGGCTTACGTTAAACTAGCCCCGCCTCAATCCCCATGGTGATGCTTACAAAAACACTTGATAAACGGAAAATTTGTCCACATTAATCAAGTTGGTGAGATCGTTCATATAAATGGTTAGTTATGGTGCCGCTATATCAAAAATGTCCGACCGAACAAGCACAAAATTTTTCCTTTATTGTTACCGTAGGAAAATGATGAAATTTTGTAGCTATGCTCGTGTCCCGGTCAATTTGACCAGCTCTAGGTCAACTGTTGTTGCTTACAAATTACTACTCAACACCAAAACCTACTCCTGTTCAAAACCATCTCAGCCTGGTGAGAAACCCAGATTTTGTCCGAAGAAGTGCCTAGCAGAAACTTTGTTGACATAGCAACTTCTTTGGTCAACTTGCATGCAAAATGTGGTGAACTGGAAAGTGCATATTAGTTGTTTTTATCAGAACTTGCACGGTGATGTCTTTGAACTTTGAAGCTTTGCAGTCGAATGAGAACTCCAAATTTGGAACCAAATGGTTTTACTTCTACAATTTACAAATTTTGAATTAATGCTCTATCCACGTATTGGGTTTCTTGTGCAAGGAAGAACAGCCCAGACTGCCCAGTCTAAAATAATTCCCATGGGCTTCCATTCTCCGCTGATATCTGTGTATTCAAACTTGGTAAGATGCAGCTCTTACCTGTGAAAATGCAATACATACATCTATGCCTATCAAGTCTTGCTACCGTGTTTATACTCGAAATAACTATGCCCGCAAACAAGAAAAAACAATTATTCCTCAGCTTCCCAAGGGATAGGATGTGGTGAACTGCTGTTATTATCAATCGTTCAAGACTCCGTAAAAAGAAAAACAAAATGAGGTGCAGTGCAAGAAAAAAAACAGTTACAACGGGATTCAGTAGTTGACACATTTAACATAAGGGGTGTCTAAAGGTATGTCTGTACAGGACCTACTACTCTAGTCGAGCAAAATCATTAACCATTCGGACTAAAATCTATCAAAATCTGGGTTTCATTGACCTGTTCCGAGATTGGGTAATAAAATCTAAGCTCATCCAGACTGTCAGCATGGCCACATGCAAAAAGCCTGCCACTGAGAATTTGCATAGCGAGAAGAGAAATAGTACTGAACCTCGTGTGTTTTGCTGTATTTCTTTGGCTGATGTTACTGTCTTCTCATTTACTTACAGCAGCTTCTTTCCCAAATGATGATCCGCCATAATAGTTTTGACCTATAACATTCTGTACACCACTACGGTTTAGCGTTCTTTTGAACTGCAGTGGCTGAAAACTTTTGTATCAATTCTGTCATCCTTTGAATTAGTTCTTGGAATGAAGGCCGACTGCCAGGTTCACTGCGTGTTTAAACACAATGGTCTCAGTTGGTACACTTAATTCAGTTGTGAAGAAAGCAACCGTGATTTAAAATACACTTACCTTCGCCAGCAGTCCTCTATAATGGATGCTAGTCGAGGATCAAGTGTTTCCGGAATATCTAGTCGACGATCCATGAAGCCAACTACACCAACAACCTTCACCAAGAAAAGTAATAAAGTCACACCAAACACAAATTATCAAGTAACTTTACTCTTGACGGAAATAATTGGAGCAGCTCAGGTAGTTGATTGCTTTAGGGGAAGAAATGGTACTGAAGTCTACCTGTAACGAGTTTAACTCCGACCATGGAACTGACTCGGTCATTAGTTCCCATAGAATTACACCAAAACTGAAAACATCAGACCTGTCCAAGCAAAAAGAAAGTTCAATGTGATAAGAAACTTCACCGACGCACTTAAGCATAACCGGATGTCCGACAAACTAGCAAATGATCTGTATGCCATCAACGAGTGCATTTTCACATGTTTCTGGACATACTCTAGTATACACAACTCCAAGAATGCAACAAGACCACAACCAGTAACTAATGGACCCTATATGAATAGTTCGCTTTGAGGGATTACTTTTCATCTGAAGGTTCATTACGGAGGACTTCAGGGGCCATCCATTGCGGCTGCATCAAATACGAACAAACTTAGGTCAGCAAAATGTGCCAAGGACGTGCTTGGAAAACGACTAAAAAGACGAATGTCCTTACAGTTCCTCTTCCGGATCTTCCTGTTATAAAAGTTGCATGTTTCCACTTCGATAACCCAAAGTCACCAACCTGGCAAAGAGAACGACAGAAAAAAATAGAGTACTTCAAAGTTTCAACATGCTTATCCAGATATATATTTCACCTAGTACAGCTGATTAAATTACATAAACCATAATGCTGCACCTTGACAGTCCAGTTCTTGTCAACAAGGAGATTCGAAGATTTCAAGTCTCTATGTACTATGGGTGGATTTCTGTGATGCAAATAGTTCATACCTCTAACCTGCAACAAGTCGGCCAAGCAGAGATATCGAGTACTGTAAGAACCTCATACTACAGATCAAACACTCAACTAACATGAAAAATCTCAGGAGGACATCAGACAAGAACAGATCAAAATTACATATAACTTACAACATCAAGGGCCATCCTTAAACGGCGTCTAATGTCTAAAGCCTCTTTGCTCTTATGTAGTGTTTTAAATAGACTACCCCTGAAAATTCAAAACAAATAGTTTACACAGACAAGCAAGGATGCTAGATTACCCGTATGAAAAAGAGCAAAATTTTCATTTTCATTACCTGGGTAAGAACTCCGTCACTATGGCAAGTCTCTCAGTTGAGTAAACTGCGCCCATGAAAAGTAACACATTTGGATGTCGAAGTCTTTGCATAATAGAGATCTGAAAAAATTTAAAATATCAAGTCCATCACTTGCTTTAATAAGGTGAATAGTTTTTATGGAAACTTCAAGGAGCATTTACCTCTTTCTTATAATCTTGAATAGTAGACTCTTGATAATCACTTCCCATATAAACTTTTATCGCAACATCCTTTCAAAAAAAAAAGAGGCACAAATATTAACTACTATGCATCTATGTCGACATTCTGCTATTGTAAGTAGAAGCAAAAAGATTATGAAATGTAAGTATCGTACTGATCCGTTCCAAACTCCTCGATACACGTTAGCAAATGCACCTGAACATTGAGGAAAAAGAAGCAAAGAATCAAGTCATGATCCACAAATCATCACAGTCAACCCAAAATCTAGCCCCGACAACACAACCTACCTAGTCACATGCTGCATCAGTTAGTTGAATGAATAACCACAATCACATTTTTGATTTTTCATATTTGCAGAAATGATACACCAGTTGTCACATAATGAAGCTGGATTAACGTGATTTAAGCTCAAGGCAAAGAAATACTAAAGATAATTACCTTGTCCAATCTCTTCCCCTAAATGCAGATTTTCCCAATGAATCTCACAATCAAATTTTTTCTCCTTGGTTGATGAATTTTCCTGCGAACTGTTATTGGACTCTTCCGAGCTCACTATTGTTGGAGACTGAGAAATATCTGGCTTTTGGTTCAATTTAGTTTTTTCTACTACTACATCACCATAGTTATCTAAATCACGCGGCATTTCGTCATTTCCGTCATACTCGCCTCCAAATGGAGGCAAATAGTTTCCTGTGGGAAGTTTAGGACATTGTTGACACTCTAACCATGAATTCATGAATGAGTTTTTGTTCGTCATTAGCCCATCTTCCTTCAACTGATTCTGATTTCGCATTCCCGCTGGATTAAAATATCCACTTTTATTGGCAATTGCAGGGTTATTCTTGCTGTAGTTAGTTTCTCTTTTTCCATTAACTAAGTCAGGACGGTCTAGAGATGACTCCCTTGAAAATCTTGGGAGGTTTGGATTACCTCCCACTGGATTACTCGCAGGATAATCAGCTGGACGGTGAACTTCACTTTTACGCTCTTCTTTGCCACTTCCCCCGACATTTAATTTCTCTAGAAGCTTCGCTGCCTGAAAAGAAATAGTTATGGAAGTAAAAACAAGTGAACTAAACATAGCACAGAAAGCTAAAATAACCGAAACTCGGAAATCATTAGTGTCGCCACAAGATTAGCAGTGACTATCATCATTTCATTGCCCTGAAACTCAAAATAGTACGAGAGAGTTGAAAGATAGGACTACTAACAAATTTTGAAGGTTGAATGAATCGAGATTCCGCATTCCGTTTATTGTTCTGGTCGGCCTGATTAATTCCAACGTTCAGTCTAAAGGTAGGGTTTGGTGGCTTTGCTGATTCGATATATTCTTTATCTAGCACTGTCACACCTGCGTTTCTGAAATTTGGATGTACACTATAATCGTCATCTTCTCCACGCTGACGTGAAAATACTTTTGAAGCCTGTTTGTTACAGAATCTTAATCAGTGTAAGCAATGAACCTAGAAAAAGTGACAGCATTTCCCAACAACTAAAGAAAAATGAATGATAAAGAGTGAAAATGAAAATGCTAGTGTAGCTCATAAGCACCAGAGCGGAAACAGAAGATGGCTTTGATGCACTTTGTGGCTTCGGAAGCCACTGAATCTTTTTCATGTTAAACCCTCCTTGTTCTGTATTCTGGTCATGGCCAGGTTCTCGAAAAGTTCTTAATTTTTCCGAGTTTATAATATTAAATATAGCTGCATCACTTGAAACAGTTATAATACCAACAAGTTCACCATCTTCATACAATAAGCTTTTCGTCACAAGCGCCATAAATATCTCACCGGACCTCTTCCTAAAAGGCAACTGACCTGACCAAGATTCACCACTGCTCAATTTTGCTATGATTTTCTCCCCCGCTTGATGAATCGGATCCTCAATAAGCAAATCTTGAATTCTTTGTCCAATCACTTCATAGTCCTTCCATCCATAGAGAGTTTCTGCCGAACGGTTCCTGAAACATCAAAACATCTCGATACATAAACACTCAGACATAATCAAACCTCCCTCGCCAATTAGAACTAGTAAAGAACTTTGTCTGCTACATATGGGCACCTCTAATAGATTGCTAAATCCACCACATCTATGCAATGATTTCAGTTCACTAACCCCTCATCAACCCATCCAAATGTCCTCCAATTCAACAGCCTGCCACTGCAGTAAGACACAAGGGACACCTAGTTTTCGACAAAACGCATCTCCTAGCAGCACTGAGCAGCCAAGCAGTTTCAAAAAGTCAACAGCTCCACTACTCCTAATTCAGTTGAATCCTTCCAAGATTATCAACTTAATTGACTACTCAACCCTCATTTACCATTACAAACTAAACAACTTCAAGCTCAATTGAGTTCACAATTCACTGTTCTATTGCACAAAACCAATAAACTTGCACAAACTAAGCAGAATTGAAGTAAAACATGAACATGGGCAATCATAAAAACCAAGTAAAATAAAAATAAAAATCAAAGGTGAGAAATTAGTTACCAGAAAGTAAGCTTGCCATCATAAGGCCTAACAATATGAATAGCATGACCCATAGACTGTAAAATCTTACTATAAGGCCAACCAGAAAAGAAAAATCCCTTAATATTATGAGCACCCCAATTCCTATATGCATCATTTTCCTCATAATCTGAAAACCCATTATTAGCATCTTCGTAATATCCACCTCCTACTCTTCCTCCTCCTCCTCCACCTCCGCCACCACCACCTCTTACACCAGCAGCACCACCACCTCTAATCGTCAACCATTTATGTTCCTTCTCTCTTTCTTGTACTACTAATTCCATTTGTTCTCTTAACTTCGCATGACTCTCTTCTAAATCACCAAACCGATTCAGCAATGCTTTGTATAAACTCGTCGGTGTCATTGGAGCCTCTTCATCTTCCATTGAGTAAGCCATGACTGTTTCTTTTTTTGCCTCTCAGATCAGCAGTAGATCAAAGTAGTACTCACTACTGTTGCTTTCTCTTTTTAGATTGTACTTTTTTTTTCTTTTGTTTAAGAATTCGGACAAAAGAGGAAATAAGTGAAAGGGATTGGGTCTCCGACACGTACGTTGTGCCGTTTTTAGGTCCAATGAAAAAGCGGACGCGTGGATTCAGGTAAAAAGCTTTGGTTAAAGAGTTTCTTTAAATAGTCGTGTGTTGTGTCATCACATCAGGAGGAGTTTTGGTTGGTCAAATGGAGTTTAGAGGTGGCTTCTATTCTAATTGATTATGGATTTTGGTTAATAATAAGTAAAATTATTATTTAGTTAGGCTACTGACATTCAACAACACTAGTGGTGATCCAATTGGTGCCCAGGTGAAAGGGAATATGTTTTTATGTTTTATTTTATTGATTGACAAATTCGAGAAAAAAAGATTATAGATATTAGACATATATTCATCGTATTATATCACTTTTAGAAACTAGCTGTGGACGAAAGGAAATTTTCAATTTTTAGCAACCGGAATGAAGATTTGTCTGCCTTCTTAGAAAAATTCATTAAAATAGATAAATTAAGTAATCAAATTGTAGTTAGTAGCAATACATGAGTGTTGTATGAAACTCATTGCATGGGATGTCCTGATATGATTACATAACATCACTCTTTTCCCTATTTCTGTACTCCGTTCCTTTGTTTGCAATGAATTCACTTTACGATCAAAAAAGAAATACCCAAACCAGAATATCGGTCTTCATAAAAATCTCTCTCGTTCCTACTGAAAATCATATTATGCAGAATCTTTTTTTTACCGGCACATACTCATTAAAATATGGACCAAATTACTAAATGTTTTTCTCGAGCCACGATGTATCTATCAAAAAATTCTATCCTGATTAAACACTAAAAAAGAAGCATCAAATGAAATTAACCGGTCATAACTAAAATCTTTATCCAGTTTCTTATTTTGTTTCTTTCAATTATTTATATTAGTTTGTCTCACATCTGCATTATTTCTATATTCAAGATTGTTTTGTTCACAATGTCTAATTGGGCTCGGTATAATGGTATCGAAAATGAATATTGAAAACCAAATTTCTAAATGTACAATTATCAACTATATCCAAATTGGAGCAGAGTTTCTGAGCAAATTGTGTAAGAAAAATATGAAGAAAGCCCCTGCAACACAAAACTAAAGAAGTGGTGAAGAAAACCCGTGCATATGTAATAGAAACATATTTGAAATTTGGGAAACCATAACAAGAAAAATACCCAAATATACTTGTAATTTTCCATATTTCGTATTTGCTTCTTTCATTCCTTGGAATGCCTATTATCCACAAGGGCGTGAAATAATGATTCCTCAGCATATACTCTGCATCATCTGTCATCAATTTCATGCCAGTTCTTCTTCCATATTACTAGATAGTTCATCAATGAAAAGTGTAACAGTAAACCACATAGATTTATGCTTACGATATGGTAAATGAAGAATAAACCACATACAATTATATGTAAGGATGTTAAAATTCCAGGTTTCCAATGAAGCAGAATTATATATTATATAAATATAATAAAAAGTCTTACAGGAAACCTCTGCACAGCAGAGTAATACTAATACTAAAAGTTTAAAATTAAGAACTAAAACAAAACACAAGGAAGGAGTAAGATATCCATAAAAAAAAACTCTTAAACTTAAGAACAACTAAAACAAAACAGAAGGAAGTAGTAAGATATCCATAAAAAACAAATACTCAATTTGATGGATCTTCTACTAGGAATCTGATACATCTCCTGGTTCTACGGTATTTCCTTTCAGAAAACTTTGTGGTCTTAGACAATTTTCTGTAATCTATGTTGTCCCGTGAACGTATAACAACTTTTGTTCGGTCGTTGGATCTAGACAAATAATCTGCAAGATACATTCCCTCCCTGAATGTGTATTTAATCTCCAATTAAGCATTTTATTTGGGTTTAAAGATCCTAAGAATCAGGTCCCTGATCTTCTTATCCTTCTGAAACACATCACGGGTAATATCCCGTATGAAAACTCTATCTTTTTACCCATATGATAGAGTTTAGAGGTGGCTTTTTTTTTCTATATGATTATGGATTTTGGATTATAATAAGTAAATTATTTAGATAGGCTACTGACATTCAACAATACAGCAGTGGTGATCCAATTGGTGCTCAGGCGAAAGGGTATATTTTTTATGTTTTATTTTATTGACAAATTCGAGACGAAAAGATGATAGATATTAGAGGATAATACATATATTCATCATATTATATCACTTTTAGAAACTAGCAGTGGAGGCAAGGAAATTTTCAATTTTTAGCAACTGGAATGAAGATCTACCTACCTTTTTAGATAAGTTTATTAAAATAGATAAGTTAAGTAATCAGATTATAGTTAGTAGCAATACAGGAGTGTTGTATAAAACTCATAACAGAGATGTCCGGATATGATTATATAACAACACTTTTTTCCCTATTTTATGTACTAAGTTCCTTTGGTTTGCAATGAATTCACTTTACGATAAAAAAAAATACTCAAGCTAGAATATTGGTCCTCATAAAAATCTCTCTCTTTCCTACTGAAAATCATATTATGCAGATTTGTTTTTACCGGCATATATTCATTACAATATGGACCAGATTACTAGAAATTTTTTCTCGAGCCACGATGTATCTATTAAAAAATTCTATCCTGATTAAACACCAAAAAAGAAGCATCAAATGAAATTAACCGGTCATAGCTAAAATCTTTGTCCAGTTTCTTATTTTGTTTCTTTCCATTGTTTATATTAGTTTGTCTCGCATCTGCATTATTTCTATACTCAAGATTGTTTGGTTCACAAGTTCAATTGGGCTTGGTATAATGGTATCGAAAATGAATGTTGAAAATCAATTTTCTAAGTGTACAATTATCAACTATATCCAAATTTGAGAAGAGTTTCTGAGCAAATTGTGTAAGAAAAACATGAAGAAAGCCCCTGCAACACAAAACTAAAGAAGTGGTGAAGAAAATTATTGCATATGTAATAGAAGCATATTTGAAATTTGGCAAACCATAACAATAAAAATGCCCAAATATAGTTTTAATTTTCCATATTTCGTATCTGCTTCTTTCATTTCTTGGAATGCCTATTATCCACAAGGGCGTCAAATAGTGATTCCTCAACCTATACTATGCACCATCTGTCATCAATTTCATGCGAGTTCTTCTTCCAGATTACTAGATTGTTCATCACTAAAAAGTGTAACAGTAAACCACACAGATTTATGCTTACGGTATGGTAAAGGAATAATAAACCACACACAATTATATCTAAGGACGTTAGAGTCCAGGTTTCCAGTGAAGCAGGATATATATTATATAAATATAATAAAAAGTCTTACAGGAAATCTCTGCATAGCAGAGTAATACTAATACTATAAATTTAAAATTATGAACTAAAACAAAACACAGGGAAAGAGTAAGTTATCCATAAAAAACACTTAAACTTAAGAACAACTAAAACAAAACAGAAAAAAGTAGTAAGATATCCATAAAAAAAACAAACACTCACACTGATGGATCTTTTATTAGGAATCCGATACATCCCCTGGTTCTGCGAAATTTCCTTTCATAAAACTTTGTGGTCGTAGATAATCTTCTGTAATCTCTGTTGTCCCGCGAACGTATAACAACTTCTGTTCCATCATTGGATCTAGACAAAGAATCTGCAAGATACATTCCCTCCCTGAATGTGTGTTTAATCTCCAATACATCATTTTCTTTGGGTTTAAAGATCATACGAATCAGGTCCTAGATCTTTTTAGCCTTCTGAAACTCATCACGGGTAATATCCCGTGTGAAAACTCTATCTTTTTAACCATATGATAGAGTTTAGAGGTGGCTTTTTTTTTCTATTTGATTATGGATTTTGGATTATAATAAGTAAATTATTTAGTTAGGCTACTCACATTCAACAACACACTAGTGGTGATCCAATTGGTGCTCATGCGAAATGGTATATTTTTTTATGTTTTATTTTATTGACAAATTTGAGAAGAAAAGATGATAGATATTAGAGGATAATACATATATTCAACATATTATATCTCTTTTAGAAACTAGCGGTGGAGTCAAGGAAATTTTCAATTTTTAGCATCAGGAATGAAGATCTACCTTCCTTCTTAGATAAGTTTATTAAAATAAGTAAGTCAAGTAATCAGATTATAGTTAGTAGCAATACAGGAGTGTCGTATAACTCACAACAGGGATGTCCTGACATGATTACATAATAATACTCTTTTCCCTATTTTCTGTACTCCGTTCCTTTGGTTTGCAACGAATTCACTTTACGATCAAAAAAGAAATACCCAAGGTAGAATATTGGTCCTCATAAAAATCTCTCTCGTTCCTACTGAAAATCTATGCAGAATTTTTTTTACCGGCACATACTCATTAAAATATGGACCAAATTTTCGACCCACGATGTATCGATCAAAAAATTCTATCCTAATTAAACACTAAAAAGAAACATCAAATGAAATTAAACGGTCATAGCTAAAATATTTGTCCAGTTTCTTATTTTGTTTCTTTCCATTGTTTATATTAGTTTGTCTCACATCTGCATTATTTCTATACTCAAGATTGTTTGGTTCACAAGTTCAATTGGGCTTGGCATAACAGTATCGAAAATTAATGTTGAAAACCAAGTTTCTAAGTGTACAATTATCAACTATATCCAAATTTGAGCAGATTTTTTGAGAAAATTGTGTAAGAAAAACATGAAGAAATCCCCTGCAACACAAAACTAAAGAAGTGGTGAAAAAACCCTGCATATGTAATAGAAGCATATGTGAAATTTGGGAAACCACAACAAGAAAAATGCCCAAATATACTTGTAATTTTCCAGATTTCGCATCTGCTTCTTTCATTCTTTTAAATGCCTTTTATCCACAAGGGCGTGAAATAGTGATTCCTCAACCTATACTCTGCATCATCTGTCATCAATTTTATGCTAGTTCTTCTTCCAGATTACTAGATAGTTCATCACTGAAAAGTGTAACAGTAAACCACACAGATTTATGCTTACGGTATGGTAAATGAAGAATAAACCATACACAATGATATCTAAGTACGTTAGAGTCCAGGTTTCCAACGAAGCAGGATAATATATTATATAAACATAATAAAAAGTCTTATAGGAAACCTCTGCATAGTAGAGTAATACTAATACTCAAAATTTAAAATTAAGAACTAAAACAAAACACAGGGAAGGAGTAAGATATCCATAAAAAAACTTAAACCTAAGAACAACTAAAACAAAACAGAAAGAAGTAGTAAGATATCCATAAAAAACAAACACTCAATCTGATGGATCTTCTACTAGGAATCTGATACACCCCTAGGTTCTGCGGTATTTCCTTTCAAAAAACTTTGTGGTCTTAGACAATTTTCTTTACTCTCTGTTGTCCCGCGAACGTATAACAACTTCTGTTCGGTCATTGGATCTAGACAAATAATATGCAAGATACATTCCCTCTATGAATGTGTGTTTAATCTCCAATTAAGCATTTTCTTTGGGTTTAAAGATCATACGAATCAGGTCCCTGATCTTTTTAGCCTTCTGAAACTCATCACGGGTAATATCCTGTATGAAAACTCTATCTTTTTACCCATATGATAGAGTTTAGAGGTGGATTTTTTTTATATTTGATTATGGATTTTGGATTATAATAAGTAAATTATTTAGATAGGCTCCAGACATTCAACAACACACTATTGGCGATCCAGTTGGTGCTCAAGCAAAAGGGTATATTTTTTATGTTTTATTTTATTGACAAATTCGAGAAGAAAATATGATAGATATTAGAGGATAATACATATATTCATCATATTATATCACTTTTAGAAACTAGCGGTGGAGGCAAGGAAATTTTCAATTTTTAGCAACTGGAATGAAGATCTACCTGCCTTCTTAGGTAAGTTTATTAAAATAGATAAGTTAAGTAATCAGATTGTAGTTAGTAGCAACGCAGGAGTGTTGTATAACTCATAATATGGATGTCCGGATATGATTACATAACAACACTCTTTTCCCTATTTTCTGTACACTGTTCCTTTGGTTTGCAATGAATTCACTTTACGATCAAAAATGAAATATCCAAGCTAGAATATTGGTCTTCATAAAAATCTCTCTCGTTTCTACTGAAAATTATATTATGCAGAATTTTTTTTACCGGCACATACTCATTAAAATATGTACCAAATTAATAATTTTTTTCTCGAGCCACGATGTATCTATCAAAAAATTCTATCCTGATTAAACACTAAAAAAGAAGCATTAAATGAAATTAACCGGTCATAGTTAAAATCTTTATCCAGTTTCGTATTTTGTTTCTTTCCATTATTTATATTAGTTTGTCTTATTTCTATACTCAAGATTTTTTTTTTCACAAGTTCAATTGGGCTTGGCATAATGGTATCGAAAATGAATGTTGAAAACCAAGTTTCTAAGTGTAAAATTATCAACTATATCCAAATTTGAGCAGAGTTTCTGAGAAAATTATGTAAGAAAAACATGAAGAAAGCCCCTGCAACACAAAACTAAAGAAGTGGTGAAGAAAACCCCTGCATGTGTAATAGAAGCATATTTGAAGTTTAGGAAACCATAACAAGAAAAATTCCCAAATATACTTGTAATTTTCCAGATTTCGTATTTGCTTCTTTCATTCCTTGGAATGCCTATTATCCACAAGGGCGTGAAATAATGATTCCTCAGCATATACTCTGCATCATCTGTCATCAATTTCATGCCAGTTCTTCTTCCATATTACTAGATAGTTCATCACTGAAAAGTGTAACAGTAAACCACATAGATTTATGCTTACGATATGGTAAATGAAGAATAAACCACACACAATTATATCTAAGGACATTAGATTCCAGGTTTCCAATGAAGTAGGATAATATATTATATAAATATAGATTGTCCAGTTTCTTATTTTGTTTCTTTCCATTATTTATATTAGCTTGTCTCACATCTGCATTATTTCTGTACTCAAGATTGTTTGGTTCACAAGTTCAATTGGGCTTGGCATAATGGTATCGAAAATGAATGTTGAAAATTAATTTTCTAAGTGTACAATTATCAACTATATCCAAATTTGAACAGAGTTTCTGAGCAAATTGTGTAAGAAAAACATGAAGAAATCCCCTGCAACACAAAACTAAAGAAGTGGTGAAGAAAATTATTGCATATGTAATAGAAGCATATTTGAAATTTTGCAAACCATAACAAGAAAAATGCCCAAATATAGTTTTAATTTTCCATATTTCGTATCTGCTTCTTTCATTTCTTGGAATGCCTATTATCCACAAGGGCGTCAAATAGTGATTCCTCAACCTATACTCTGCATCATCTGTCATCAATTTCATGCGAGTTCTTCTTCCAGATTACTAGATTGTTCATCACTGAAAAGTGTAACAATAAACCACACAGATTTATGCTTACAGTATGGTAAAGGAATAATAAACCACACACAATTATATCTAAGGACGTTAGAGTCCAGGTTTCCAGTGATGCAGGATATATATTATATAAATATAATAAAAAGTCTTACAGGAAACCTCTTCATAGCAGAGTAATACTAATATTAAAAATTTCAAAATTAAGAACTAAAAAATAACACCAGGAAGGAGTAAGGTATCCATAAAAAAATAGTTAAACTTAAGAACAACTAAAACAAAACATAAGGAAGTAGTAAGATATCCATAAAAAACAAACACTCAATCTGATGGATATTCTACTAGGAATCTGATACATCCCCTAGTTCCACAGTATTTTCTTTCAAAAAACTTTGTGGTCTTAGACAATCTTCTGTAATCTCTATTGTCCCGCGAACGTATAACAACTTCTGTTCCATCATTGGATCTAGACAAAGAATCTGCAAGATACATTCCCTCCCTGAATGTGTGTTTAATCTCCAATAGAGCATTTTCTTTGGGTTTAAAGATCCTACGAATCACGTCCCTGATATTTTTAGCCTTCTGAAACTCATCACAGGTGATATCCCGTATGAAAACTCTATCTTTTTACCCATATTATTGTTTAGAAGTTGTTTTTTTTTTCTATTTGATTATGTATTTTGGATTATAATAAGTAAGTTATTTTGTTAGGCTACTAAAATAATTCAACAACACACTAGTGATGATCCAATTGGTGTTCAGGAGAAAGGCAATATTTTTTTTATATTTTATTTATTTTATTTGAAAAAAAGAAAAAATAATAGATATTAGAAGATAATACATATATTCCTTCCACTTTTAGAAAGAATGGCCCACAAAGCGAAATGATGGAAACAAAATTTCTAAGCCAAGCCGAAAAGTTAGTACTCATAAAAGTCTCTCTCATTCATACCGAGAAAAAAATTTATGCAGAAAAATCTTTTAAGTTCGATTGGCACATGTTCACAAGAAAATGGACCAGATTATTAGAATTTTTTTCTGGGTCACGATGCATCGATCAGAAAACTCTATCATATAGGGTTGGGATAGGTTATCAAAATCCAAACCTGAGGGGGAATTGGGAATTCAAAAAAGTTTAGACCACAAAAAAGCACTATTACCGCAAAGAGCTTGGCAACTACAAGATTTTCCTAACTCGATATACACAACCATGTGCAGAGAAAGTATTTCGAAAATGCAACCTTTTTCCAATCCCCCCAACCGTCCTCAGTTTTGGCTAGCTCTCTTTGGAAACACTACCATGACCCTTCCAACTAGATCCCGGACCAACCCTATTTACACTAAAACCAATGCCAGAATTTTCCTTTTGCCTTTGATCTGATTGAAAGACTCAATTTCACACACATGGAACCATGATCTACTAACACAACTTTCGCAATCTGCTAAGGTCAGGATTACTAATATCCACTTACCGCAAGATGGTCCACCAGACAAAACGTATGGTTGTTCATAAAAACTGGAAGATATGCGGTAAGTTCTGGATATCGCATGCCAACCAATCCCGCCCTCATACAAGAACCTCTCATCAGCTACAACCCACAAATCACATCTGGATATTAACTTCCCCTCAAAAGATACAATTTTCTTGTGGAAAACTATAAATGAAGACTTACCAACCTTCACTCTATTATACAAATTTACTTCACCCCATCTAACCTTTTTCCTATATATAATTTATATCTAAAAACATCTGACCGTATACTCCTTATGTGTTGGTATGCAAAAAAAAGATACACTTCATTCATCATGCAATGACACCTTTATTCCGGCATCATAGACCACCCCTGATCACGCAATCAACTACCATCATCCAACTACTTCAGATCAACCAAGCTATGACTGCTGCAAAGTTATTTCTATTTCTACTTTGGATACTTTGGCTGCCACGTAATGATTTGATATATGGAAGGAAACACCAAATTCTACCGATACCATCGACTTGGAAATTCACATGCATCAGGAGTACACATGGGTGAATTCAATATTACCTCATACCCCACATGGTATGCCTCCTACAAAAAATAAAAATTCACATTTTCAAACACCCAAAACAGTTTAATTAGGATGGAGACATCCAGATCCACATTGGATACAAATCAACACATATGGAGCAGCCCGAGGACATTCAAGTCCAGTAGGAGGAGGTTTTATTTGCACGAACTCAACAAAAACAGTTATTTTCGCAATGGATCACCCTTTAGGGATCACCACAACACTGATAGCAGAGACATGGGAAATTCTCATGGTTCTAAGAATGTTAATTATCCACCAATGGACTAAAGTTTACCTAGAATCAGACTTGCAGACCATGAAGAATCGATTGATGTGGTTATAATTCAACCCTAAGAGTTTCCTCACAAACTAAAATTAAAACCTAACTTCATCAATCGACTCTAACCACATCAATCGATTTAAAGGAGATTTCATGATCCCTTAAAAAAAATTAAACTAAACATCGTCGGTTGCAACCATTACTCTTAATTATACTTTTGGTTGATTTAAGATACAATGTTCAATCTCAGATTATTCCTAATAAAAACAAAAGAAGAGATTTTATCTGTAAGAATAATTATTCAATAAATAAAAACTTAAGACTTATTAATCTTGCATCTTTAGCAAATTTATCTTCCAAAAGCGAAAAGGTTTTATAAGTTATA
The DNA here is from genome assembly GCF_003573695.1 of Papaver somniferum. Classification (NCBI taxonomy): domain Eukaryota; kingdom Viridiplantae; phylum Streptophyta; class Magnoliopsida; order Ranunculales; family Papaveraceae; genus Papaver; species Papaver somniferum. The sequence continues at coordinate 17,643,449 of NC_039365.1, read as the reverse complement.
TAAAATAATTAGGTACCGGTACCGGTTTCAGGAAAGGATAAGCTCCAAACATCAATTACACTAAAACATTTCTAGTTGCAATATAATATTACGATACAGGTTTTTTATGTGTACTACGAATTCTTAGCTAGGGATGAAAGAAAACTTGATTTTTTCAAAGAAACAAAAACCAATTTATATGTTCAGATGATTTGACATGTACAAAAATTAGTTTCTATTTTTTAAGAAGTATTAATTAATTTGTATAACATAAGGTAATACTTTGGTATTTTCTTTTTAAATGTATATTTTCATGAAAACCAACGAATGAAAGTAATTCTGTCTGAACTAATGATACTAATTAAATAGAGTGTCATTCATACGAAAATTGAACCATATCTAAATATCACCATAATTAAGGTTTTGTTATCTATGAACTTCGTGTTATCAGTATTGAACTAATAATCAAATCCATGACCTATCCCAAGGATCTAATCCATGACCGATCATAATAGAGTCTAATTGGACTTTTCACTTTAGGTACGTTTGTTATCTTCGGGTTTCTGCAGACATCGAGTGTACAACAGTAGATCGAGAATGTTCATAAATTTTGACATGATGATTTGAACATATGCTAAACCTTATTATCTTAATGTTCAAGTATTTTCTTTTGGTACTTAAGGAAAGATCTTACAACTGATTTTTCAATATCTATCTAGGAATCGAACACATATGCTTACCAAATATCCAGATGTTTATGTATCTTTAGCTGCTATATTGGTAAACAACATGAATATGTGCTAGATAATATTGGTTGTCATTTATAAGAGACGTCAGTTTAATATTTGGAATACAATTGGTATTTCTTAATTTCGTAAATAAACATTAATTGCATATCTTAAGAATTTTCGAAATTGGTAATACCTTGTCTTTCGAATCATGCCTTGGTCATAATACCACATATAGTAAAGTTTGTATTCTTACAAACTCATCACTTGACAAACATCTTGATTGATCTCGTCGGAAGACAACTTGTTAAGAGATGTGAGTAATTGAATTAAGTGAAGCATCTTGAGTGACCTTCGTTAAAAGTCTTCTCTGGGATTAAGAAGCCTTTAGTAGTACCGTCGGTGATCAAACTAAATTTTATTGATAAATTATTTAATTAAAAAATTGGTAGAGCATCGCACGGTCAAACTTACAAGTTTTGGTATGTCAAGCTTGTTGTCAATGTTATTTGATCAAAACTATGTCTTGATTTATAGTCTACTAAAGTCAGTCTCGGACTAGGATTAAATCATGGTAGTTGAGAATCAGAATTTTCGAATCGACCTTGAAGATCGAAGACTGAAGACGGCGTTAACGGAAACTTCATCAACAAATGTATGTGAAGACTGACTATCATATATATTATCTAGCATTCTATCTACTTAGACATGTCATATGACTTTAGCATAGTGATGAAAATGGCAAGTTATAAAGAGTAATCAAGTCATTCCTTAAAGTTCACAAACTGTTTTACCAGTTCACCAGCTTGAACTTATAAATGTAAGGGCTTATTTTTAATATCCCAATTAACTCGCGCAGACGAACTGACTTGATCATTTTGCGAACTAGTTGATTTTGAGATGATACTAGATACTATTTAATCAGCATACACAAACTCATTTGTCCAGTTCGGAAACCGTTTGATATCTGATATCTCTTGTACATTTTCCATTCCAAAGTACAAAAACTATTTTGCACAACTCACTAACTTATCAATATAAAAAATCCAAAGTTATGAGATGAGTTTTTAGTCTACAAACTGTTTTGATAGTTCAAAACTGATTTAGTTTTGCGAGAAAATAAGCTTGTTGGTTTCAGAATTACTTAACCATGGCTCTCTGGCAGACCATATGGTGCACTCTGGTTGCATATATCTTTTTTGTAATTCAAACAAAACTTCTCACATGCTTCATGCGTAGTATACATAGAGAGGTTTCGGTTACTTGGCAGTGATTACATACAAGGCAATAGTTCACGAACTTATCTTTATTTGTAAGCTACCAAGGTTGTTTATCAATATAAATAGAGGACTCCCTGAACACTACAAACTCGATCCTGGAAATTCTGTTCCTAGTTGCAGACTAGGGTCGTCCTCAGAAAAACCTAGGTTCCCTCTGAGAAACATAATTCGATTACGACTTTAAAAGACTTCACTAGAATTTGTGAAGCCTGGCCAGACTATCTTTTACCTGACCGTTCTTGTTATATATCCGGATCTTGTTCTTATTCATCTTCTAAGTTATCAAAATTTTAGATCCGGAACTTGGTTAATACAAATCACAAGGTACACTTCCTCCCGACTTTGTGATCACACAAGATAGAGATCCACATCACTTCTGGTTTGATTTGTTTACATTTTTTTTTGTGAGGTATAATTGAATATGCATCTTTAAAATTTTTAAAAAGAATATGTTCTACCTAATCTTGAGTTTGTTTGATATGTTGTTTTATTGAAGATTCCTCATAAGCATATAGATTTACATACCTTGATTGAATATCTTTTTGAAGGAAAACAAATAGGCTTTCTGTTAGAGGAAGAATAGTTATAAAAGTCTTCACTAAGGTTGAAGCAACTCATAGGCTTGTAAAGAACGTCATCTAGGGAAATAATGTTGTGTAGGTTCTTGCGAGAACCAATATACATAAAGGAGCGCGATTGAAGCTGAATTTCTTCTAGGGTCGGTTCAGTATCAACTACAATCTGGTTTGAAGCCTATTAATAAGATAGTATTTGTAGCGGCTTAATACAATGTGGTACTCAAGTTCTAGACTAGGTCACATGGTATCTACTCATTTTTCCTCGTTAACAAAATTTATGGTGTCTTGTGTTGTTTCTTTTCCATATTATATTGTTTATCTTTATATAGAAATATCACAAGTAGTACGGTCAAATAACCTAGCCGGTTTTAAGCCTAAAAGAGTGTATATTACCTACAAGATTTATTCTTGAGAATATGTATCTTGAAAGTAAGATTACAAGACTTGTTCTTGTTGGAATTACCACTAAGAGGTCTCGACAAGTTGGTGAAGGTACAAGCCAAGATGGTGCTACCGGCCAACCCGGTAATGATGCGTCGGAAGATAAAGACCAAGGTGGAAGAAGAGGTGGTCGTGCAACTAAGAAAATGGGTCGTGGTTAAATGCCCTTTTATGTTTCCAAGTCCCTTTTAATGTTTTCTTAAGTTTTAAGTACACTTTTATGGTGTTGCAAACACCTTTGGTTTTAGGTGCTGAACTTTGTTTTTAATGGTGCTGGGATTGTGTTATGGACACCTTGAATTTCATGTTTTAACTCTGGTTCGGCGTATCCTGTAATGTAGTTACGCGCCGAATCATTTGTTCTTCAGGTTCGGCTTATTCAATGTAATTAGTTTTGCGCCGAACCTTTAATTTCGATAGTATGCTTTAGTTTGCATACTAACTTCGGTATTCTTCCTTTTTAAGGAAGCTAGATTTCAAAGCCTTTGTGAAATACGCCATGGAGGAAGATACGAGCTTGGAATGTTTTATACATGGTTGAGGAGAAGAACTCCGAGATTTATTAGAGAACTAATCGCCGAGATTCGTTAGAGATAATTTAAGATTGAACTATTATGTAAATCAGTGGAGGGTTCGGCTTAGATCTGCAAACTCGTATAGGTCGAACCTATAAGAAGTTTCAAAATTTTAAATTCTAGACGTTACATAAACGGATTCGGCTTATGTTCAAACCTTCTTATGAGCCGAACATTGTCTATTTTTGCACAAAAATCTATGAACGACTCTTTTTTGAAATATATAGTCGTTGTAACCTGTATTATTTATAGGCATACATGGTTTTTCATAATCTTCAGAGCATATACTAAAAAAAATGGCACCCCAACTCATGAGTTTACTTTAGAAGAAGATTTGTCTCTTTGCGCTAATTACGTAGCATACTATCCAAAGAAGGGTGAAGAACGACGAGTGAAGGGTTTGATGAGTATGTACTACTTGGTTAGAATTCATGAAGCCTTCAGCATCGAAACGGGTAATCCTCACAACCGGGATAGTGTGGCCTTGTTTTTCCGAATTGGAACTATTAAAAAATGGTGAAAGGCTTTATAGCTTTAGTTCGGATTATGAGTCTATATCGTCTCAAGGGTGAAACAAACTCTGAGATTGAAGATCGAGCTCTAAAGGAATGACGAAGATGGAAAGGAAAGAATTTCGAATACAAAGATCACTACTATATTCTTAGAAGGTTTCTCATTACCCGTTTAGGAAATTAGAAGAATTCGATTAGAAATCTATTGTAAGGCTATTATGTAACGGGTGAGTAATCCACATTTTCTATGAATTTGAGAAGCTTATTTGGAATGATATAATATTTTTTGTGTTCATGAATCATGAAAGGTTCGGCTTATCCTGTAATTCCAGTTATGCGCCGAATGTTGAAATCCATTGTTCGGCTTTCTTAAAAATATAATACAAACCGAACCTAGCCGAGTAACTCAGGTTTTTTTTTGGTCAGGTTCGGCTTGCAGTGAAATAATATTATAAGCCGAACCTGACAAAAAAACTCTGTTTTTTTTTATCAGGTTCGACTTTCATCAACATAATACTCTAAGCCGAACCTGACAGAAAAACTCTGGATTTTCATCACTCTGTCGGGTTCGTCTTTCCTTGAACTAAAGTTACAAGCCGAACCATCTCCCCTGTTCATGGTTCCAGTTTCTAGAAAACGACACGTTCCATAACCAAAAAGTAAATCATTCGAGTATTTCGTTTTGATGGGTACATTAAATTGCAATTCTAGTCAAAATATCATCCTCATCATACACGAAAATCAAAAGACACAAAATACGCGGATAAATCCATGAAACATTTTTATGGAGATCCTAAAAGAATCTCATCCTCTTCACTGACCTCTTTCTCATCCTCTTCACTGACCTATTTCTCATCCTCTTCACTAACCTCATTCTCATCGTCTTCACTGAACTCTTGCTTATCATCTTCATCCTCATCACTTGAAAACATAATTACTTGTCCACTTGGAGGCTGCACATTTAAAGATATCCAAAGATCCATTTCCATCGCATAATTTGCACACCAATCCATCACAAAATTATTTTCAAATCTAGGCCAAAAATCTGCACTCATCAAGGGTGGTAATGGGCAAGCGGGTCTAAGTTTGAGGCCGATAAAATGACAATTTTAAACAAATCCAAGAACAAGTCTTCTATCCTTTACACCATCATTGCAAGGTTTTGTTGGAGGCGCGTAAGTAAAGCTATTACCCGTCCATGAGAAACAATGTACGACGCAATCGAATGTCTCCGCTATTAAAAACCCACAAATGGGCATTGACATCCAATATTCTTCGGTAATGATAAAATCCCCATGCAAACGACGTTCGAATGCAATATACTCCGCTGCCACCCATGCATCTCCTCTTGCACCTGTTCTCATCATTGTCTTATAGAAATCATTGTTTTTACGTAGGGTTTGTAACAATCGTTGCCGAATATAGTTAACTTCATTTTCAGGGGGCACATGATTGTTCTCTTCCTTAAAAGGACCAAGTTGTTCCGTCGTGACGTGATATCCATAATTTCCATCACCTTGCACGTCGTTCGTTGCTACATATGCTCATGAATTATTGGCGATAGATCTTCCAAGTAGTTATCGTATATAAAATTGATAGGCCTCAAATACTTACTGGACTTATCTCTTCTAGGTCCTCTCATCCTACCAATTTTATGTACGGTCTTTTTCTCCTTTATCTTAGTTTGTGAAGGATACATCTTAGCCTTCCCCTTGACATCCTCTTTACTATCCTTTGCTTGTGCCGAACAATCATTATTATTCACCTCTTTGTTACTTGTTTCGGATTTTTGAATACTTGAACGACCTCATTTTTTTGGAACTTTGACTTCTTCCTCCTTCATAAACTTCTCAATTTCCTTTTTTGCCTTTTCAATCCTTGCATCATGGTAGTCAACGCCTGACGGATCCCTCTTATTACCCAACAATTCCTTGTTTGCTTGTCTAGTTTGAAAATTATTCATTTTCTTACTCTTCCTACCTTTCGGTTCAATCTTCTCCGGTTAGAAAATATTTTCTTGGGTGAAAGGATAGATGACCGGCATCATGTTATCCCATAGTAATTTCTTTTGACCTCGGCCCATATTCCTATACATCTCCTCCAACTTTTTGCCATTTGTCGTGTCCCATATCTCTAGATCATCTTCGTCGTCTTCGGTTGGGAGAGGATCGAAGCTTAATTGTTTCCAAAAAATGATCAATATCCTCAAATGGTATGATACCATCCTTGTATCGAAGTAGGTCGTGGCGGCATGGAAGTCCCATATATGGGTTATGTAACAGTTCGGGTACATACTAGGTTATCGCTTGGATATTTATTCCAAGATCTTCCAAGTTTAACTTATTTTCATATCAGGTATCAGATCCTTACAGTTGATCTGTGCTACTGATTATGACAAATTTGTCCATATAGGTTTTCAAATTAAAAGCTGGTGGTGTATTTGGTACCCCATCTTTTTCAGAAATAATGGTATGGTTATCCTTGATAGATCAAACTTGTTTATTATATGATTTTTCACTTCTGATATAAGGCCATTCGAGTTTGTTTGAGGATTTGACTACTACAGATCTCATGAATTAAGATCTGTAGATTGAATGATCAACCAATGTTAATAAACACCATTCTGCGTGTTTTAATCAATGATAGGAATCAAGTTATTTGTGCACTAGTTAATTTGAAGATTTGTTAAAAAAATATCTTTCAGGTTTCTGATCTTTGTTTTAGTTCTTACACACTTGATTCTATGGGATCCAACAAGCAATTTATCTCGATAAACATAAGGATTGTGTAAATATCAAACAAACGATCTAGTTGCTTCTTGTTGTTAAGTTGCTTGGATAGAGCTTGTTCACTGAGATTAATTATTTCGATAATCTTTTTTTTGGTTTTTTCTTTGATAAAAGGAGTTTATATTAATTAAACAGAAGATCCTCCACCCTATTTTATGTCTGATTTAAAGATTAATTTGGGAGATCGATAAGTGAGTTAGTTAGTGAAACATATTTAGTCCTTTGCTGTTTTGGGTTATGATACAAAGGAGTTGAGAGTGGAATTCTTCACAATGGTGAAGCAACTCAAGATACTAGATTCTGTCTTTCGATTCACATGAGTAGACCCGATTAGTTATAGGCGTGGAGATACTGAAGTAACTCAGTACAGAAGGAGTAATTTACTTGTTCTCAACTTTACAAAGTTGTGGTAGTCAATCTTTTTTTTTTTTTTTTTTTTTTTTTGTATAATGGCTTAATTTAGAGAAGTATTCAAATTGTACTAGGTACCAGGGATTTTCGGCCAGGCAGTTTTCCTCGTTACAAGATCTTGTTTGTTGTGCCATTACTTTACTTTCCGAATTATAATTATTTTCATAGTTACAATTAAGTAATTGTACTTATACGTATATCCACTTGGTAACGATCGCATAGTTAGTTTAGTTTCAAAGTTGACTATTTACCAAGTTACACCTTGTTGAAATAATCTTTTGGCAGTTATTATTTTTATAAGATTATAAAAGGTGTACGTCTGTGTAGGTTGATATCGAAAATATTGTAGTGTATTCTATTCCTCATCATTTAGAGTAAGTGCATAAACCTAGATATAAAAATTTGGTCGATTGCACATTTAAGGTTTAAGATTTGACCCAAGGTTCATTTGCGAAATCAATGTGAGTACGAGTTCAGGAAAATAAAAACTCTCCTATATTCACGAAATCACTTAAGAATCTTCACAATCTCAAATGAGTTTTGAGTTCGAGAACTTTTGAAACTCTCGGGATCAGCAAACCCAAATAATATTGGAGATCCTGAACTTTTGAAACTCTTTAGTTAGTGAATTCGCCTTAATACGTTCTTGAACTCAAATGAGTTATGGAGTCCATGAACATCGACAATGAGTAGGTTCGCGAACTCAATTGCAGAAAATTCTTATGAACTTACTTGCTTGGTTCACTGTTTAAAAAAAGCTTCAAATCAAGACTCGAAATCGAAATATCACAAATATCCACCATTATATTAGATATACTCCTTATTTTATATAATCATTTACTAAAGTATTCGACTTTGCTACGATAGATAGATATATACAAAAAATAATTAGAAAGAAAAAAAAATCAGTCTTTGTTACTAACCTGGATGAAGTTATTCCAATATCTAAAATATGTCTATAGTTAAATAATTTCTAAGGAAAATCATAAGACTCTACTACCTATTCTAATCAAAACCATACCTACTTTGATAATCTATATCAACAAATAGTTTTGGCATCTAAATTTGATAGAAAACTGTACATACTAAAGTGTAGGTTCTACCGAGCATTTTCTTATGAAGATTCTTAATTTCTAAACCACCTTGATCTTTACCAGTGCAAATGTTACTCCTAGATTTAGCATATATGTAATTATTTTCATTTTTTTATTCCACTGACTAAAATTTCATCGAAGCTTATCAACCTTATCAAGAACTTCTCTTGGAAAAGCAAGACATTGCATTTGGTAAGTTAGGTATGATCTAAGAACATATTTAACTAAATTTTTCTTCTATCTTGGTTAAACATCTTTATTTTACATCCTTATATTGAACCATAATACTTGTTTATTGTTAAAGTCGTTTTTATAAGAGAAGGGATGTGTCGAATACTTATTATTCTTAGAAAATTTTCTAACTTAATAAAATTCTAGAAATTATTTTATAATACTTAATATATTGTAGGATTAACGGAAACTTCAAATTTATAATTTGGCTAGTCATTTATCCAAAAGTCTTTAGAATGTCCATCATTTTTTTCTTCTTCAGAAATACTTGCTTTAGAGAAGAGCAATCATCCGCAAATAACATATAAGACACGGGAAAACATTTTTTTTCAACTCTTATTTATAGATTTTTCCACATAATTCAACATTCACAAAAAGTCTAGTACAAATTCCCATGCTCATGATAAATAAGTAGGGAGAAAGAGGGTTTCCTTGTCGAAGTCTTTTCTATTATCAAACAACAAACGATAATGATTAAACAACAATCATTCTTGTTTATAGATCGAAACAATTATGTCATGTCTGAGTAGTAGAATTACTTCCACACACACTTTTTTTAGTGGTTGAAAAGAAGTGTTAAGAATTTAAATAAAAAGAGTCATGATCATGTTAGATTATTACACAACCATTAAATAGATGCAACTCACTAGATTTAATCCTCTAAACTACTAGCAAGCGGATACAATATGCTTGTGGTTTTTTATCCCCACTATCGGAGAAGTTGTTATTTACCTCATTTAAGTACCGAGTTACAGATAAATCTTGTTAGGAAGGCCCAAATATGCAAATAGTTTTTCTTTACTCAGTATCACCTCTTCCTATTGATTGGAGAGAAAGAGGAGCGTTTACGTCTCCAATAAATCAGGGAGATTGTGGTTTGGTGGGCCCGGAGATGTGTAAAATTAAGCGCAATAAAAACGCGGGCCTACAATAATACCGCAAGTGCACGGTCGTCAGTTGTATCTCGTGCAAGTACGGGTCGATCCACAGAGACTGGGTGTGTTTTGGAGTTTCTAGCTATTTGGGCTCTAAATTGCTATTGGGCTTCTAATTGTGCTTTGGGCTTAGTGGGTTTGTTTGTAATGATGAAATGCTTTAGGCCTTGGGCCTTTGAATGATTTTGGAATGAACTGTGAACTAGGCTTTGGCCTTAAACTTAGGCTTGGGCTCAGTGTAGTGAACTGAGCTTGGGATTAAACCTGGGCTTTTGGTATGATTTGGGCCTTAGCTGGAGCTAGGCTTTTTAGCTATGAACCTGGGCTTTTAGCCTTTGGTTTCAATGAACTGAACTTGGGCTCAGTGTTGAAGTGAGCTTTGGGCTCAGTTGGCTTGTATGAGGATCTGGGCTTGACAGTGACAGGCCTTAGCTTGGAAAGTGAACTGTGAGCTGGGCTTGATAGAGCTATCAGTTTGGTTTTTGAATGAGTCCACAGTGAACTGGACTGAGCTCTTGATGATCAATGCACTTAGGCCACAGTGAGCTTCAATGGACTAATGGGGATCAAAACATAGAAACTAAAAGAGCAAAAGATAGCAAAAGAAAGAGAATAAAAGAGAACACAGACAGAGATGAGGAACATGGAAGAATAGGGAACAATAACTAAGAGATTAACAATGGCAGTGAAACAAACTAACAATGATCATGGGAAAGAAGCAAAAATCAGTGGCAATGAGGTACAAAGGCAGTTAGACTAAGGCAAGGGAGCAGCAATGAAACAAATGGTAACAGTGGAGGTAAAATCTAAGGATTTGAATCCACCCTTGTGACCTAGCCAGATAGTGTAGTTCTAGGTTGAATTGAACATCCTATGCATACATCTAGAATGGGAGGAAAATCAGCTTGCTCACTGATATGCCCCTAGTATTGACTGTCTTTTGACAGCACAGTCAATCACAGGCATACCAGAGCACTAATTTCTTCCCATTGCACAAGCAAAACAGGCACTAAGGCTTCTAACCTAACATTCCACTACCTAACATTCCACTAAAGCTTCATCTGAGCCTCAGCTAATGAGAACATGAGAGAACAGATGGAACAACACAAAAATTGGAGAGACTGGCTAATCCAGTTTTCCCAAAACATCACATTAACAACAACATCAACATGACATTAAAACAGGGAAAGGAATTAAACACATGAACATTACATCAAATGGAGAAACATGGATAGCAAAACATGGATAGCAAAACATGAATTGAAACAAGATAAACTAAAACTGAATTTGGAATTAAAATTGAAAATTAAAATTAAATCTACAAATACAAAACAGGGAAGAAAAAATCTACCCAAGAGGAACTGGCTAGTCCAGCCCTCATGGGGATACACTGGCTAGTCCAGAGATAAGCCTTTACATCACACCACAGTCCCCTTTTTATACCCAGACACCCAAATTAGGGTTTATAGAAAAATTCCCCCAAATCCCCAAATTGAACAGTGACAAAATTAGGGTTTCTCACCTAATTCGACTAATTTAATCATACCCATGTTGCCACTGTTCTTCCTCATGCTCTCCCTAGCAGTAATTAGGGTTTTCTCAAACAAACCCTAAATGGACAGAAAAATTAGGGTTAGGGATTTTTCTTACCAAACCTGCGATTTGACGCTTCCCTCTTCAACCCATTCCTCTCCTCGTTCACCAGCTCCATTCCCATGCCTTCAATTGCTTTTCTAGCTTCACTAATTCGTCAACCACTCACCTAGGGTTTCGGCAGGGGAGAAATTGACGAATTAGGGGGCTATAAAGATGGGTAATAGCTGTAGGAAGGTAGGGGTGATGATGGTGGAGGTGTGGTGGTGGTAGAGGAGTTTGTGGCGGTGGCAGTGGAGTCGGTAGTGGTGATGAGGGAGAAGGTGGTGGTACGGGTTCTGCAGACGGGGGAAGGAAGAAGAGATGGAGAAGAAAGAAGAAGTCGATAGAGTTAGGGTTAGGGGGCGTTTGGCTAGGGGTATATGGCTCGGATGTTATGGTGTTGAGCGGTTTCAGCGAGGGAAGATGTTATGCGATCTGCGTCGTAGGATGAGAACATGGTAGGTAGATCTGACGGCGATTCGGAGGCAAGCGATGAGCGACCGTCGGATGAAGGGATACAACAAAACGGACGACACTTGGTGGAGTTAGGTACTGTAGTGTAGATCGGGAGTATCTAATTTTGATGCACAGGCATAGAAGCGATCGTTGGATTCAACTACAATCTAATCTGAAGGCTTGGAATTTAAGCGCTGTGGTGTGAATCGGATGTATCAGCATTTGATGAACAACAAGGGAGCGACCGTTGGATGTGGTTGAGATCCAATCTGACGGCTAAGAATGGGAGCGATTTTAGGCTTGGGTCTTAGGCTTAGAATTTAGAATTTGGGCTTGAGAAATGAGTTTGGGCTTGGACAATCTTTCCTCTTCAATCCCATTTCTAGCCTTTTGGTCTTGTGCACAACATTCTTCGCGGCTTCCTTGCGTAATTCCTCTCGGCTTTTCACCACTTTTCTGCTCTTTTCCGTTCCGCAATTCATCTAGACTTTATTTATTACCTAAAAATGCAAAACTAAGTAAGAAAAATATTTATTCTTGAAAACAATGAAAATACAGAATATGGGATAAAATGTAGAATTAATGCACAAAAGATGAGTTAAATGCCAAGAAAAATATATAGAAATATGCACTTTTTAGCACTCATCATGGTTCTTGTAGGGCTGTCTTGACTATTGATGTTGTTGAGATCCTTGTGTTCATAAATTCAGGTGTTCTCAAAAAGTTATCTTCCCAACACCTTTTTGATTATGCAGTAGACCAGAGTTGTAATGGAACATAATCTGATCCTGATTCTTATATATGAGTTTCTGATAACTAATAGCGTGTGCCGCGAAGTGGACTATCCTTATACAGGTGAAGAAAACCCTTGCGACCAGAGTCACTCTTATCATGTGTTTATTCATTCTTATGCGAGGGTCCTCCTAGGTAATCTCCATATTATGAAGGCTCTCGGTAGGCATCCTTAACCGCTATTCTAAATCATTGGCTTGTCCCTTCTACTGAGTATGCTAGTTACAAAAAGGGGTTCATCTATGGTAACCAGCGTCTGAAGGTTAATATAAAAGTAAAGAGTCAAATGGTACAAAATAGGGTGAATATGGGTTTCTTAGACTTTCCATGAGCAGTGAATAGATTAAGGGAGTTGGGGACGTGAACGCTGAGTGTTTTTTCCTATTATTACCATGTAATAATTATTCTTGCTATCTTTGTTGTTTGGTGTCTTTTATAATATTATCATGCGCATTATGTTTGACTTCCTCTGCATATCATATATCTTACCGGAACTATATTTGCTCATTCAATAGTGTGAAACTGATAGTTTCTCTCAGTTAAAGTTTGATTTTTCTAGTATTGAAGGATCTTTTATTCGATCAACATAAACTCCTTTTGTCAAAGAAAAAACCAAGATGGATATTATCGAAATAATCTATCTCAGTGAACAAGATCTATCCAAGCAACTCTACGGGAAGAAACAAGTAGACAGTTTGTTCGATCTTTGCAACTAGTCGTAAGTGTTCAAATGTTTGGATCCCAGAGAATCAAGTATGCAGGAAAAATTACAAACATCGGAAACCAAAAAAAGAAAAGTTTTCAATCTTCAAAGTAACAGTTGCACAAACAATTGATTTATACTAATGATCAAAACATACATAACGGAGAATGTTAACTTTGATTGATAAAAAAATTCTATCAACAGATCTTGAATCACTAGATCTGTAATAGTCGATCCTCGAACAAACACGAGTGTCCTTATATCATAAGGGAGGGACCTTAAGATAAACAAGTTTGATCTATCAAGGATAACTATACCGTTAGTCAATCAAATCTTTTAGCCATAAACTAAAATAACAATACGATTTATCTTCCTTCCAGCAATACTACTAACAGCTTCTTTATCCCAAAGAAGACTTTAAACGAAACCAATGCAATACATTTCAACCACTTACATATGAAAGCTTCATAAATATTTTCCTTGCACTTATTATAAATTAAACAAATTATGAAAGGACAACCGGGTTGGATGTTAATTTCTATTAATATGTGTTTTCCAAGGAATTTTCAAATGCGTACCTAATTATTTCTGATGAAGAGTGTCTTAGAGGATATCCAGTTTTCCATGTCACCATCAAGTGACTAAATAAGCTTCCAACAGTGTAATTAGTGGTATGAGCAAGAGATAAATACGAACAATAAATTGAACGACCAAACTTCATGATTCATCTTTATAATAATCCCTAATTATTTTCCTTATGATCTGTAAGTAAATAAATAATATTTAACCTAGAGAACTATATAACGCATTTTTGAACCATTCATTAAATTCACGGTTACATTCTAAAAAATAATTCTTGTATAGTTCTTTCATAGACCAAGTATTAATGTTGGGACAACATTTAGTGAGTGAATTAAGAAATACGCACATTAAAACATGTACAGATTTGATAGATCAAGAGTTGTTAATTTTTTTTATTTATTTTTGACATCCTCAAATAATATATTTAAAAATAGAAACCAGAATTTAATAAATATTTACCATCTATCATAGATATTTTTCATAATAGAAATTATTCGTGTTCCCGAAAGCAATTTAAATTATATCTTGGCACATAAGCTTATAAAATAGATTGCAAAGTTGTATTAGCAGAGAATATTATAGCATAGCAAATAAGCTGGTATTTTGTTCATTTTCTTTAATACAAAAATAACTTTCATTCAAATAAGATATTACATCTGCACATCCTCCTGGATACTGCTACATATCTAGTTATGTACATTTTTTTTAAATAAAATCATAATCATGTATTTGCTAAAAGTGACATGTTTCATAGTTAATGAATATAAAGTCAATACATGGGTTTTCAAATCTTAATAGGGTTACCAAATTCTATATATATACTCCCTCTGTTCCTAAATAATAGTTATGTTTAAGATGAATATGGTTGATATGAAAGTGTTCATATGGCTAACTTCAGTTAACTATTGTTGAGACAACAAGGTGTACACGTTAGGGATATGGTTATTCATATCTAAATGAAGTCACTTTTCATTTGTGTGTAACCAGCTGGTAGGCTCTTAAAGATGTAAGAAAATAAGACAAAGGATAAGAAGGCCTACATGTTAAACTGCAAGTGCACAGTTGTCATTGTAGTGTGTATGTGCAAGAACAGGTCATCTCCACAGGGACTTGGGGTGTATAGTTGAAGTTTCACTATGCTGATAATTGATGCAAAACTAAATGCAAGGTCACAAGGTTGCAGTGACAGTGAAACAGAGATGGTAAAACAACAAGGAGCCAAGGGCAGGGAAGGCAGTGCACTGATTTCAGTGCACAGCAAGCTTCAAAATACAAGAAATAAACAGCAAGATAGCTAAGAAATTTAGCTGAGCAGGGGGCAAAACAGAATTGAATTTATAAGTGATTGTAAAGGATTTGTGGCTAAGCCAAGGCTTAGAATCCACCTTTGTGTCCTAGCCAAACAATGCAATTCTAGGTTGAAATTAGGATCTTAAGCATACATTAGAATGGGAGGAGAATCAGCTTGCTCACTGATATGCCCCTAGTATTGACTGTCTTTTGACAGCACAGCCAATCACAGGCATATCAGAGCACTGACTTCTTCCCATTACTCAAGCAAGACAAGCATTAAGACGACTATCCTAGCAATTCATCATTTAACAGTGCACTAGGCTTCATCTGAGCCTTAGCCAGTGCAACTTAGCTCATGCTAATCTTGTGAACAACAATAAACATCACACAAGGTAATTCAGACAACACACACATGGTGAGTAATTACAAAAACATGATAAACATAATTAACATTTGAAATGGAAATTAACTGAATTAAGAACTATAATAGAAATTCACAGAACATGGATAATTGAGGGCACTGGCTATTCCAGGCCTCTGAGGTGGTGCTCTGGCTAATCCAGGCCTATCCCATTACAACACCCAAAGACCCCTATTTATACAAAAATCCAAAATTAGGGTTAACACCCTTTTCCCCAAAAACAGAAATTAGGTAAAATTGATTTACCTAATTTAGATGAAATATTCACTCCAACTCGTCGACCCACTCTCCAATTTCTTCTCCTGGTTCATCTCTTGCTTCAATTTCTGCTTTAACATCACTTATATCCCCAATTTCTCACCTAGGGTTTCAGTGAGAAGAAAGATGAGAAATTGGAGAAATTAGTGGTTGATAAAGAGATAGGACGTGATGGTAATGACGGGTTTAGGTTTAGGGTTGGTTTGGTGGCGTAGGGAGTGGTGGTGGCGATGTCAGAGCAGGTGGAGAAGGTGGTGGTGGTTCTGCACAGGGTATGGAGGAGGAGATGTCGATGGAAGAAGGGGAAGGGGATGTTTGGTATGGGTATAGGTATCGGGTGCTCGGGTGTTGGGCGGTTGTAGCAAATTGGATGAACAGCGAGGATGAGTCGTGGGATGTGGAGATGATGGATCAATCTAACGGCTAAAAGTGAAGAGGCTGGCAGAGACCGTTGGATGCAGATATACAACGAAACTAACGGTGCCGGATGGAGTTAGGTGTTGTAGTGTTAAGCGGAAGTATCGAGGTTTGATGCGCAGGCAAAGAAGCGACCGTAGGATCTAAATGTGATCTAATCTGAAGGCTTGGAATTTAGGCACTATGGTGTTTTGCAGGAGCTTCAGATTTTGATGCGCGATGAAGGAGCGACCATCGGATGATGAGATGGATCCAATCCGACGGCTGAAGATGGAGGCGGTTTTGGTTATAGAAAATGGGTTTGGGTAAGGGTTTTGGGCCTTGGGTATGCCAAGCCCATATCTTCTTTAAGAACAATTCTTCCTTCTTGAGCCCATTCCTAGCTTTTTGGACGTGCGCTCCATTCTTTGCGGCTTCCTTGCGTAATTCCTCCCGGCTTTTCACTACTTTTCTGCTCTATTCCGCTCCGCAATTCATCCAAACTTTATTTATTACCTAAAAATATAAAATTAATTAAGAAAAATATTTATTCTTGAAAACAATGAAAATACAGAATATGGGATAAAATGTAGAATTAATGCACAAAAGATGAGTTAAATGCCAACAAAAAGGGATAAATATATACAATATTTGGCACTCATCAAATACCCCCAAACCTGAATTTTACTTGTCCTCAAGTAAAACAAAACTAAGGAAATCCTAACTATACCACTGTCGCTGGTCTCTCGAATGCATTTAGCGTATGCACTAAGCCTTTTAAACCACTAAGTGTCCCTAGTGGACGAGTTGAAGTCTCATGAAGGTTTGCTTAGAACGTACCTACAAAGTTCTAGGTCAAAATATAAGCTCAGATTCCATCAAATGTGACATGTGCAAAACAGTTTAAGCTCACAGCAAAATGGAGATGTCAATCTAGCTATCGAAGGCACAATCCTAGCACTGATAACAAATAAAGACATGTGATAAGAGTGTTAAGTGTATCTACACATGTGTAAAGAAAGATCTGAAGTTATGACTACTAATCACCAAGAGATAGTTTCTCAGGCTAAGAACCAAGGTCGAAATCTAGCTAGCTGTCCGGACTTTACGAGAATTGTGAATGAGTTGGAGGTATTTCACAATTACTCGCGTTGTACATCAATGGCATACACCCTCCTTGCTTATTACAATGAAACAACAAAATGACTCTTTACATGACTCTTATTTACATTGACTACTCTCTTTTATTTTTGGAACAAGAGATGATGGAATTGATAAATACTTGATTTTTTTGTATTTTTCTGATATATATATATATTTTTTTTTTTAGAACAAGGAAACACTTTTGATACATATACAAAAGGAAACAAAAGATTACATGACACTTTGCAAGAGGTAGCCCTTTTTGATGCACCCAGTTAAATTCGATGGTTGTCTTTCTTAATGTAACCTCCACCTTCTATCCCAACCAACCAAAGAAAAAGCTAGTCAAGTTTCGTTCAGTATTCTAAAGTGATTGGCAATCGTAACTTCCTATCAAACACCTTGAAGATCGAGGCCATACATGTATTGGTAGATCGTGCGCGTGCAAATTTCTTATCACTATGTGAATTGTGCTAGAATCAGGGTGCCTAAATATCTAGACTAAGACTCCTAATAAATACATATTTGCACAAGAGTCAACATTTCAAGGTAAATGAGCTCCATTTTTATGATTTTTTTTAATTTTTTTAATTTTTTATTTTGATTTTTCAATTTTTTTTGGAATTTTTCAATTTTTTCAAAAAGATGGAGTTTTGTTTTCAATTATGGCATATTATCGTGGTATCTACTCTATACCCCCAAACCTAAACTAAACATTGTCCTCAATGTTTCAAAATATGGAAAGAATTAAAATGCAACATATGGAAAGGGACATGCTGAGTAGAGTAAAAGGAGAGAGAATACCCGATTTCGGCGAAAGCAGAATTAAAACTCCGTTATTCAAGGCAAAAAATCCAACATATTTCAGCCGAGATCATATTGGATTAGCAAAATATATACAAAAGGAACAAAAGGGTTTTTAAGAAATTTTATCTACTGGATTATATACAAAAAATTCACCATACACCAAAAGTCTAAAGAGTTGAGGATCAACCCAAAAGAAAAAGTGTAGAGACATAGAAAGTTTCAAAACACTAAAATTGGACTTAAATGGGAGTGAGAGTGAAAAACCGAATGAATCACCCCTAAACCAAAATTTTTCAACAGGTTCACTTTTAAGCACAAAATCTAACAATTTTAGGGGTGCAGGATTCACAAGGTCTAACTGAAAATGGACTTTGTTCGGGATGGGCAAAGAAATGCATTCCAATTGTGGCTCTTTAAAAGTGTTATATTTTGAAACAAAATAGTCCAAGAGGACTTGGGAGGCACACAGTTCCAATCCTAGATTAGGAATTTTCAGAAAAATCGGTTTGACAATATGGGTACAAACCAAATCTAGGTTGGGTGGAAGGCCATCAGATTGTGACTTAGGTAGAAGAATAGGCATATCATTATCAATCAAATCAAAATCTCCTAACTCATCTACACATGTCACATCATGCTCACAATCATCAATCAAATTGGCAAGATCACAATCAGAATCCTCAACATCATCAACAGATTGATTCTCGTGTATCGGCACATCAGGGGAAACATCACATGGAATACTAGAAGAAATATCATGCATTAAGGTCGGGGCAGAGAAGCCTAATGTATTTGAACCCAAAGGTTCCATAACATTTTCAGTATAGACATGTTCTTCTAACATAACATCATAATCATCATCATGATAGGGATTTTGCAATCTAGGATAATTTTCAATCCTAAGGTCGGAGCTATTACAAGAATAAAACTCTAATTCATGGGGGTGACTCATATCATGTGGTGTTGTTCCTGTTTCCCTAACGGATTCCCATTGATGGGTTTTCTCTGCAATCTCGGCTAAAAAATTCCATGCATCATCCACAGATTTATCAATAAACTCACCATTACACATAGACTCAACCATGGTTCGAGATTTAAAGTCTAGTCCCTCATAGAGGATGACGACAAGTCTCCACTTCTCAAATCCATGGTGCGGACATTCGCTCAACAAATCATTAAAACGTTCAAAATAGTGAAAAACAGTTTCCTCATCCAATTGGACAAAACAATTGATACTTTGACGAATAGCGATGGTCCTATGATGTGGAAAGAATTTTTTGAAAAATAGATCTGTGAGTTGGTCCCAAGTGTTGATTGATTGTGGTCTCAAACCGTAAAACCATGTTTTGGCCCTTTCCTTTAAAGAAAATGTAAACAAACGCAATTTCAGAGAGTCTTCGGACATATGATCAGGTTGCATAGTCCGAAAAATTTGTTCAAACTCTCTTACATGAGTATAGGGGTTCTCAGAATCGAACCCTCGAAATATAGGAAGTATTTGTATCATGCTTGCATTTATTTTAAAAGGGTTATTGGTTTGAGGTAATACAATACATGATAATGGAATTTTTATTGACGGATACATGTATTCATGGAGAGCACGAGGTTGGCCCATATTGAAAAGACACAAAGCCCACTATTTGGTTTTAATGGGTTTTCAGAAATTTGGTTTTTAATGGGTTTGGATTTTTGGGAAAATTTTGGTTTTTGAAATAGGAGCAATTTTTTTTTTTTTTTTTTTTTTTTTTTTTTACACTTAGCCTAGCATAAATTAGCACAACCCATAAAAGAAAATAAAAACAACAATAATAATTACAAACCCATAAAGAAAGAAAAAGAAGAAAAAGAAAAATTATTACAAGCCCAAATAAAAAATAAAGAAAAACAAAAATTATTACAAGCCCACAAATTAAAAATGGAAGCCCACAGGTTGGGTTCTCTTAATGGGTTTAGGCTTACCTTTGAAGCACAGCCCAGCTGCTCAGTTTGGTTGCAAAAGCCCAGTTGGGCTTTGGATCATCCTAAGCTTTTGTCTTTGTTCAGGCCCAGTTGGGCTTGGCTCAACTTGTTAAGCTTGGCAGCAACTTCAGCAGGCCCAGTTGGGCTTGATGGCTCAATTTAGCACCAGGCAGCAGGGGTTGCAGCAGATTTGGCCTGGCACCAGCAGGAGGTAGCAGCAGGTTGCCTTTGCACAGCAGCAACAGCTGAGGCACAGCAGCAGGACCAGGAGCAGCAGCAGGAGAAGCAGCTCAGCAGCAACAGCAGCACCACAAGTTCAGCAGCACCACAAGCAGTAGCTGAACAGGGGCAATGTTGCAGGCTTGGCAGCAGCAGCTCTATTTGGGCTTCACAGCAGCACAACAGCACCAGAGGTTTGTTCTCAGCCTCACAGCAAGGTCACAGTACCTGGTCACTCCACAAAAATGTCAAGGACAGCAAAGAAAGGCAGTGAACAAGAACTGTAATGCAAGATTGACTGCAAGAATGTAAAGATGACTAATATGCAAATATGATATGCAATCAGGACAGCAAGATGCAATGAGTATGCAATGCAAAGATGAATATGCAGTAATGAATGCAAGTTATGATGAGATAAATGCTTACACTAAATGATTATACTAAATGCAAGATATGCAAGTGAATAGCAGCAAAAGAAAGCAAGGAAAAACAGCAACCACACAATGCCAAGTCCCCGGCAGCGGCGCCAAAAACTTGGTAGGCTCTTAAAGATGTAAGAAAATAAGACAAAGGATAAGAAGGCCTACATGTTAAACTGCAAGTGCACAGTTGTCATTGTAGTG
Organism: Papaver somniferum; assembly: GCF_003573695.1. Taxonomy (NCBI): domain Eukaryota; kingdom Viridiplantae; phylum Streptophyta; class Magnoliopsida; order Ranunculales; family Papaveraceae; genus Papaver; species Papaver somniferum. The sequence goes on along the minus strand of NC_039365.1, from coordinate 17,622,609 downwards.
TGTATGTGCAAGAACAGGTCATCTCCACAGGGACTTGGGGTGTGTAGTTGAAGTTTCACTATGCTGATAATTGATGCAAAACTAAATGCAAGGTCACAAGGTTGCAGTGACAGTGAAACAGAGATGGTAAAACAACAAGGAGCCAAGGCTATGAGCCAAGGGCAGGGAAGGCAGTGCACTGATTTCATTGCACAGCAAGCTTCAAAATACAAGAAATAAACAGCAAGATAGCTAAGAAATTTAGCTGAGCAGGGGGCAAAACAGAATTGAATTTATAAGTGATTGTAAAGGATTTGTGGCTAAGCCAAGGCTTAGAATCCACCTTTGTGTCCTAGCCAAACAATGCAATTCTAGGTTGAAATTAGGATCTTAAGCATACATTAGAATGGGAGGAGAATCATCTTGCTCACTGATATGCCCCTAGTATTGACTGTCTTTTGACAGCACAGCCAATCACAGGCATATCAGAGCACTGACTTCTTCCCATTACTCAAGCAAGACAAGCATTAAGACGACTATCCTAGCAATTCATCATTTAACAGTGCACTAGGCTTCATCTGAGCCTTAGCCAGTGCAACTTAGCTCATGCTAATCTTGTGAACAACAATAAACATCACACAAGGTAATTCAGACAACACACACATGGTGAGTAATTACAAAAACATGATAAACATAATTAACATTTGAAATGGAAATTAACTGAATTAAGAACTATAATAGAAATTCACAGAACATGGATAATTGAGGGCACTGGCTATTCCAGGCCTCTGAGGTGGTGCTCTGGCTAATCCAGGCCTATCCCATTACAACACCCAAAGACCCCTATTTATACAAAAATCCAAAATTAGGGTTAACACCCTTTTCCCCAAAAACAGAAATTAGGTAAAATTGATTTACCTAATTTAGATGAAATATTCACTCCAACTCGTCGACCCACTCTCCAATTTCTTCTCCTGGTTCATCTCTTGCTTCAATTTCTGCTTTAACATCACTTATATCCCCAATTTCTCACCTAGGGTTTCAGTGAGAAGAAAGATGAGAAATTGGAGAAATTAGTGGTTGATAAAGAGATAGGACGTGATGGTAATGATGGGTTTAGGTTTAGGGTTGGTTTGGTGGTGTAGGGAGTGGTGGTGGCGATGTCAGAGCAGGTGGAGAAGGTGGTGGTGGTTCTGCACAGGGTATGGAGGAGGAGATGTCGATGGAAGAAGGGGAAGGGGATGTTTGGTATGGGTATAGGTATCGGGTGCTCGGGTGTTGGGCGGTTGTAGCAAATTGGATGAACAGCGAGGATGAGCCGTGGGATGTGGAGATGATGGATCAATCTAACGGCTAAAAGTGAAGAGGCTGGCAGAGACCGTTGGATGCAGATATACAACGAAACTAACGGTGCCGGATGGAGTTAGGTGTTGTAGTGTTAAGCGGAAGTATCGAGGTTTGATGCGCAGGCAAAGAAGCGACCGTAGGATCTAAATGTGATCTAATCTGAAGGCTTGGAATTTAGGCACTATGGTGTTTTGTAGGAGCTTCAGATTTTGATGCGCGATGAAGGAGCGACCATCGGATGATGAGATGGATCCAATCCGACGGCTGAAGATGGAGGCGGTTTTGGTTATAGAAAATGGGTTTGGGTAAGGGTTTTGGGCCTTGGGTATGCCAAGCCCATATCTTCTTTAAGAACAATTCTTCCTTCTTGAGCCCATTCCTAGCTTTTTGGACGTGCGCTCCATTCTTTGCGGCTTCCTTGCGTAATTCCTCCCGGCTTTTCACTACTTTTCTGCTCTATTCCGCTCCGCAATTCATCCAAACTTTATTTATTACCTAAAAATATAAAATTAAGTAAGAAAAATATTTATTCTTGAAAACAATGAAAATACAGAATATGGGATAAAATGTAGAATTAATGCACAAAAGATGAGTTAAATGCCAACAAAAAGGGATAAATATATACAATATTTGGCACTCATCACCAGCTAAGTTCGATCTAACGGTTGAAAGATATTAGCTTGAGTCTAATCATGTTTTCTTCTAACGGTGAATATTGAATGCTTTGTTACCAAGGTAACATTGATTGCAAACCCTGATTTGAAGACTATATAAGGGAGAGCTCTAGCAACTGGGAAACCTAATACCCACACCTCCTTGGTGATACTAGTTGTGAATAGAGTCGATTCTCCTTTAACCTTAGGTTTTTCTAAAACCCAGTAGGTTAACGACTTGAAGACTTCATTGGGATTGTGAAGCCAGATCCAGCTATTTTCTCTGTAGTTGCGTATTGTGATCTTGTTGTTTTCTATTGTGATTGGGAACTATCTTTTATAAATTTGGTTCGAGATTAAATCTCCGATAGGCAAGATAAAAAGTAGTCACAAACATCTTCATCTCATCGTTTATGATTCCATAATATCTTGTTTCTCTACCATACTATTAAGATTATTGTGAGGTAATTGATATTTCTAGGATGTTCTTCGGGAATATAAGTCCGGTATATCAATTGGTTCCTGTTCACCTTGATTTATCAAAAGAAGGAACAAAACTCATAGGTATATCTGCGGGAGACAGATTTATCTATTCAATAGACTTTTCTGTGTGAGACAGATTGGTTTATCAAGTCTTCGGCTTTGGGTCGTAGCAACTCTTAGTTGTGGGTAAAATCAGCTAAGGGAATCAAGTGCGCAGAATTCGGCGAGGTTCTAGAGTCGCAAGGAACACGATTGTACCTTGATCAGTGTGAGATTGGTTAGGGCTCAACTACATTCCAGTCTGAAGTTAACTTGGAGTAGGCTAGTGTCTGTAGAGGCTTAAACAGTATGGTGTTCAAATATGGACTAGGTCCCGAGGTTTTTCTGCATTTTCGGTTTCCTCGTTAACGAAACTTCTGGTGTCTATGTTATTTCTTTTCCGCATTATATTTTCTATATAATTGAAATATCACAAGTTGTGTGCAAGTTCAATTAATTGTGAATCCAACCTTTGGTTGTTGATTAAATTGATTGACACTTGGATATTGGTTTTTGATACCGTCCAAGTTATTTACTATATTAAATCGGGCTCCCAAAATCCTATTTGTTTGATTGCAGATTGAATTGAGAAATTGAGATATAACTCTTTGATATACTTTTCTTAAGATTGAGTCTGTCTGTCTAGTTGATTCTCTTGAAAGTTGATAGGTGCAATATTTGCACTAGTTAGGTACTCAAATGGTTTGCTTTCTTGATAGTTTTTATATCATTATGCTTTGATTTTGTTTGCTTTTGAGTTTCTTAGGTATTTGAGGCTATCTTAACCAAAAGGAAGTGGAACTCGCTCAAATCTGGAACTTCTTTGTATCACCTTGAAGAGAACAAAAAGACAAAGAGAACGGCGAAATAATGAGGTCATTCCGACCTCGTATGAGAAAGTTACGCGCAATTGAAGCAAGTCAAAGTTGTGAAAGTTAGAGAATGCACAGAATTGATGAAGGCGCCCACCTGAATTACTCAGGGCAGCCACAGAATGTGAACTGAACTGTCAGTTCTCTAAAGCTGACAGTTGAGTAGAAACTGTTAAGAGCACCATCTCAACTGCTCTGCACCCCCCTTTTCTTTTTCCGGAGGTTGAATTCGAAGAAAAGAGTCTGCTCTTGACGTTGTTGATCATCATTGATGCTGGTTATAAAAAAATACAGGGAAAATAAATTTTCACGGAGAATCATGTGTCCGTGGGAAATCTAAAGGAATAAACTATAAATGAGAGTAAGGATATCAGTTCCAACAAACTGACAAGCCAAGAACGGATATGGGCTGGACTTTATACATAGGCCCATTGGATGTTTCAGAAAATACTACTCACGAGTAGTTTGGACGTGACCTCGGGTCAAGTACGGGGGGATATACTTCAGTACCTATATAGGAGAGATCGAAGGATCTTTTATCATACTTTAGGAGGAGAAGAAAAGAGCTAGGGTTTGGCGATTTTGGATTTGATCATCACGATTGAACCTAGGGTTTGCTTTCTTTTTCTTCTTATTATTTTTTATGGATTTTAAGAAACCCATGAGTAGCTAAACACTTCATATTGGTTAAGAATGTAGTCGGAATCATAAACATGCTACTAAATAAATATATTAGTTTTGTTATCTCAATCAAATTAATATTGTCTTGTTCTATGATTTATTATCGTGTATGATTGTATGATTGTTTGTTTAGGAGCGCTACTAAAGGACCATGAATGCATATCTATAGATAGACTAGGGTTTTGAGATACGTAATTGTTGATAAACCTTGTCATAAGTAGCATATTGTGATTACCAATTGTATTCAAAACCTTTGCGTGATTGCAAGTAGAAGCTTGACCTATGTTAAATAGTTTACTCATAGTATTTCTATTGAATGGTCTAATTCATAGAAATTAAGGCTCTTGAAGGATTAAACCTAATAGCACGTTGTATTTGGTTCTTCACTAAGTAGTATTCACATATTCATCGTTATGGTATCTGATGATATAAGGGATTTACCGGAGTATGCTCTCGATGGGGTACTTTAGGACTCCTGTTAATGAATGATTGAGTGATAACACCATTTATTAGTCGAAGTGCATGAATTATGATTGATGATGAACACTTAACCAGTATTCTCAACTTATTGATTCTCTTTATTCATTCTTTGCTATTATTATTAATTTAATTATTTTAGACTTAAATCAAAAAAAAACCCAGGTTACTTAAGTTTTCGAATACGAATAACAACCCGTATCTCCCCGTGGAACGAATCTGTTCTTAAAACTATACTATTATTTATAATTGTTAAGTGAAAGAAATTAAATTATTTTTGCTTGGCTGACAACCGACCAAAAGTATATTGGAGTTAGTCCATACAGATTGCTAAGAGAAATATTGGGTGGGTTGTTAGACCCCCGCCTTTTAAATTGGTATCAGAGTAGGCAAACACGTTCAAGATCTCATAAGTCTGTGTTTGTAGCGATATGACTCTATGGACAAAAGTGTTATCTCTATAAACGTATCGCCAGTCTTTGACAGCTCAAATTACTTATGGTGGAAAGTTGTTCTGCCTGCCTTTCTTCAAGCGCGTGATTTTCAATCATGGGTTTGTGTAGTTAATGGATATGATCCTACGGAAGTTACAAAAGTCGATGTAACTGTTTCCAAAGGATATTGGTAAATATGATGCTGCCGAGATTCTTGTTGCAAAGAAAAATTCTGACGTTTTAAATGCTATCTTACATGCCATTAACCCAAATCTTCAGCACCATCTGACTACGTGCACTCGGTCTAAAGATGCATGGGATATCTTAGAAACTGTATTCGAATTGAATACCTCTGAAAATGAAGCTAGGATTCAAAACCTAAATTATGATTGGCAAAACCTTCGTATGGCTTAGGAAGATTCATTTGATGAATTTAATCACAAAGTTTCTGAAATTGTTAATGCATCTTTTGCATTGGGTAAGACTATTCCTGAGAAGGACATTGTGATGAAAATTCTCAGATCGTTGCCAGCCAAATACGATTCTAAGAAACATGCCATCGTTGAAGGAAATAACCTTGATACTATTTCCAGAAATTCTCTGGTAGGAAATCTAAAGATGTTTGATCTTGAACTTAGTTAAAGAGAAAAACTTCGAAAGAGTTGCAATTCCATTGCTACTTTTGATGTAAGTTCTATGTATCCAAAATTGATTGATCTGAATGATGAGAATTGTTTTAATTCTACTCTTTCACTGTCTGTACAACAGTTAAAGAAAACTCTTAGGAGAATAAAAAGAAGGTCTTGTAAAAAATCTTCCTCAATCAATGAAATGGATAAGAAAGTTCACAAAAACTATGATAATGGAACTTTTTCCATGTGCTACAAATGTGATCATCACATTTCTGGTGTTCTTATCTAATAAGGAAATGAGTGAGATAACCAAAGCATGGATGTCAACTCTTGACTACTGTATGAAGGAATAAGTCTGTGAAAGCTCTCTTGCTTATTTTGCTGATAATCACGCTTGTTCTTCCAACAGCTCTGATTATTCCATGATAAATAATCAAAATTTTCCAGAAGAAAAATTCGGTCTCTTGACCAAACATCTCTACTTGATTAAGAGAAAATTTCAACTAGAAAAAGAAGTACAGATTAAAAATATTGAAAATCTGGAATGTCAACTGAAAACATTAAGACAAGAAATTGTGATTTCTCGCAATTGTGATGTTATAAAGAAAGATCGAAACTCTTCGATATGTTCTAGCAAACTAAATCAGCATATTACTCATGTGATCTTGTCGTGTTCTAATCTCTCTCATGATAAGAAACACTTGGTTAACTTCACAGAAAATCGGGAGTATACCTTGAATAAAAATCAGGATTACCTGGAAACAGATTGCACAAAGGTTCTTAAAAAAACTTCTTCTAAATCACGTTCTCAGAAGAAGAAAAAGAAATCTCATAAGAAATCTATGTCATTTATTCTCAAAACCATTCATAGTATGCAAAAATCGATAAACAACATGTTCAGAAAAATAAAGGGAAGAAAAATATCCTCTTCGAATTCTCACTCAACAAAGAGGAATATGAAACAAGACTTAACAAAATCATTCTCCTCTCTTGTGAAACCTCCCGATCATTCTTTAAGCTGGAGAAATTACTCTTTATATTTTTTGAAGATTGTTATTGTCTATTTTCCTCTGGACAAGAACAATAATCTCCAAGAGGGATGTCAAAAGATTTCTGCTGACTTTTTCTTGTATCTCCCTTAATTGCTCTAGCTTTGGTTATTTAGCTAAGAACCGTTTCTGAACACTTTAATGTTTTTCCTATCTCTTCTAAGTTTCTGTCAGGGTTTTCGTAAAAGGTATTTTTGGGAATTTATCTCATCTATTCTTCTTTTTAAAGAGATTTATTTCCCTTAAACAAGCATTTCATTTACCTCCTCTATCATGTCCTCTTAAAGCCTTTCCAGTAAAGAGGATGATGTATGGACTGTTCTCTTTCCCTCTAAGAAAGTTCATTTTGGTTCTTCTGATAATGAGATGTATCAAGATAAACATGATTCACCTTATGATGGAAATCCTACTGGTTCTCGTTTTGATAAACTCTCATCAACCATGAATCTTTTCTTGGAGCAAGTACGGGCGTTGAATAATGAAATAGAATCCTTCATCAAAAGACTTGAAGACAAGATGGATAATCTTGAATCCATGATTGATTTAATCGAAGATGAACTTGATGATTACAGGGCATATGAGAAGAGTCTTCAAAGTAAGTGAAATGATTTTCGATTCTTACTTAAATTTATTTTGTCTAGGAAACTTATTATGAGAATTTATTCTTGTGTTTTAAGAAGGATACTAGGGTTTGGAATAGCAATTATTGTGAGTACACATAGTTATTGCCAACGATTTTCATCTTGCAATGTTTTTAAATTTATTTATTTAAATTCTAAAGTTTACTTGGAAGATGATTTTTCAATATTAGTCTTTATAGTTTTGTATATTGCAACTTGTTATGGGATATATATGTCTGCGTCCGTGAACTGTGGTTGTCTCATAGTCGCTCAAAAGTTAAGTCTATCATATGTCTTTATTGATAAAAGATAGAATGAACTTTTGACAACAAAAGTTAAGCCTATTATGTCATTATGCAAATATTGATGAAGATATGATGGACTTTTGTCTGCGAAGATTAAGTCTATTATATGTCTTTATGCAAATATTGATGAAAAATAGAATGAATCTTTGAATATTTCGCAGTATTGGTCTTTCCATGATCCACATCTTTGTGTAAATACTTTACGGCTCCGTAAGTTCTCTTATGTGAGCATTCCGATTAAATTAATCATGGTCTTGCTTGTGGTTAATTTAATTGAGTTTTCTGGATACAAATTCATGTTTGATGAGATTTGTTAAGCAAAGAAATCTTTCTTTTCTTGGAAAAGTAAGGTCGCTCTTGTTATTCTTTCGGGAATGACATTTTATGGAGGAGAGTTCTTAATTAAACTTGTGCTTAATTGCCAAGTCTTTGTGGGAGTGCGGATGTGGAATATCATAAGAGTTTACTTGTATATCTATTAACTCTTTGATAAATGCATTTAGTTTCGACTATATGATTGCATCTAAACAAAGTTGATATGTTTTCTTTTGGTCATGAAGAATCTCCATGAGAATTTCATTAGGATACCACTAGTTTTTGTACATTTGCCAATTTATATTGAAAAACAGGGGGAGACTTAATGTGTAGTTCACACTACAAATACATATGGTTTACGGATCATTTTGTAAGGGGGAGTGGTTTTCATTTGAGGTGAAGTATTGACTAAGGGGGAGCGATACATATCACCATAGTATTGTTGTCAACTTTGTGATACAATTGGACTTTGATGTTGTGTACTAATACTATGACACCGTATAACAATGATTGAGAGCTACTGTTTTCTCATTGTTATAGATGAGGATCTTCAACAAATATGATACTGAGTTGAACACGTTCAGAATCACTGGAGTACTTGGAAGTGACAAAGATTTCGAGTAATGTTGAAGAACCAAGAAAATCAAGCATTTGGATGAGAAGCTACAAAGTTTATTTATTTTGTAATACATATGTATTGATAGTTTTTTCACTAAAATTTATAAAGGGGGAAATTGTTAGAGCACTGCTCGGTCGAACTCGCAAGCGTTGTTATCTCAAGCTAGTTTGTCAAGTTTAGTCGTCAAAACTATAAGTCTTGATTTCTAGTCTACCTATAGTTAAGTCTCGGATTAGGATAGAAAGTATAGTTGAGCATTAGACTTCACGACGTTCATCGATTGAAGAAAAAAAACTATTAAGGGGAGCTTATGGAACTTCATCAACAAAAGGTATGTGGAGACTTGAAATCATCTATCACTCAAAAGTCTATCTACTCTATCTCCTATTTGAGACAAAAATCGTATAGCTATATAGACTTCGATCATACATATTTGATATTTCGAGCTGAGTTTAACTCGCTTTAACCAAGTTCATCTTATATTCTTGGAGAAAGTCAAAATATGATCATGTGAAAATCGCCTGGTACTAGGGCTGTTCATGGTCGGTTTTGGCTCGGTTTCCAGCCAAACCAAAACCGAAACCAATACTATTGGTTTCTAAAAATCTAAACCTAACTAATCCATTAACCATTGGTTCGGTTTCTAAATGGTTTTAGCCGGTTTCGGTTTGTTCCATCGGGTTAATGGAAAACCGATTGTATGTCAGTTTTCTGAAACTGACGGTTCAAATCTTAAAAAAAAAAAATAACAGTTGAATTAACATTTGAATTTTTTTAACCTACCTGAAAATGTAATTAATACACAAGCGTAGTTCATAACTCAAGTTTATAAGCGTAAGTTCAAAATATAAACATTACAGATTCGAAATACATAAGCTCCAAGTTCTGCATGCTCCAAATTCATAAGTTAATTGAAGATTCTGGCGAATGCCGACTGGAGACGAAGAAAAGAAGAATAGAAAAAATGAACTCGTCTGGGGTAAGGGTAGAACGTTGGTTTACAAAGAGTGAGATGGACGGGGTAGATTAAATCTATCTGATTTTAATCAACGGACTATACTTATCGGTTTTCCGTTGGTTTTTGGTTCGGTTTTCAAGTCAAACCAAAACCGAACCAGTAATATCGATTTTCAATTTTTTTTACCATAACCAATCCATTGGTAAATGGTTTGGTTCTGTTTCTTCCTAATCGGTTTGGTTTGGTTTGGTCCGGTTCCGGTGGAAGACCGAAACCATGTTCAGCCCTACCTGATACCATCTTACATGATTTGTGCGAGACAGTCATTTGATGTCGACTCGGAATGTTTTGTATTGATCATTCGATCACTTGAAAATTGATTTGAAGCTAATAGTTTGAGTGAGACAGCTATTGTCGTCTTCTAAGAATGTTTCAATGATTGAAATGGGAGTTTAGAACGATTAACCATGATTGGATATAAACACAGTATGGTACTTGCATATTTGTAATCCAAGACCAGCAATCTAGTATGCATACCCGTACGCGTACTGGTTGGTCAGGTGAAGTCCGGGAGCTATAGTATGCATACACGTATGCGTACTGGCGAAGTCAGTTGAAGTCCAGGAACTTTAGTATGCATACCCGTACACGCACTATATTCAACTGAGTTTGGATGTGATCGACAGTATGCGCACCCGTTTGCATACTGACGAACACAGTCCAAGTCCGGCGACTTAGGTATGCATACCCGTTTGCATACTTGGGTAGGTTAAGTTTAAAATCAGTTTATTCATGAACTAATACATTTATATATTAAGGAATGCAATCTTTTGCAACCCGTGGCTATAATGTTCATAAATTGATTTGAGTGAATCAAAATCGATTTTGCTTTTATTGTGTCTTGTATGATTCTATGAGAATATAAACAATTGAACAACTCTAGAACTAGTTTCATTTGAGTCATTTGAACTAGTTATGGTTAAGATGAAGTCATTATTATTGAGCCAACAAGGTGTACACGTTTAGGTACGGTTATTCATATCTAAATGAAGTCACTTTTCATTTGTGTGTAACAAGCTAAGTTCGATCTAACGGTTGAAAGATATTAGCTTGAGTCTAATCAGGTTTTCATCTAACGGTTAATATTGAATGCTTTGTTACCAAGGTAACACTGATTGCAAACACTGATTTGAAGATTATATAAGGGAGAACTCTAGCAACTGGGAAACTGAATCCCCACATCTCCTGTGTGATACTAGTTGCGACAAGAGTCGATTCTCCTTTAACCTTAGGTTTCTCTAAAACCAAGTAGGTTAACGACTTGAAGACTTCATTGGGATTGTGAAGCCAGACCCAACTATTTTCTTTGTAGTTGCGTGTTCATATGTTGTTGTTTCTTATCGTGATTGAGTATTATCTTCTCTAAGATTGGCTCAAGATTTAATCTCCGATTGGCAAGATAAAAAGTAGTCACAAACATCTTCGTCTCATCGTTTGTGATTCCACAATATCTTGTTTCGCTACCATACGATTAAGATTATTGTGAGGTGATTGATATTTCTAGGATGTTCTTCGGGAATATAAGTCCGGTATATCAATTGGTTCCTGTTCACCTTGATTTATCAAAAGACAGAACAAAACTCATAGGTATATATGCGGGAGACAAATTTATCTATTCAATAGACTATTCTGTGTGAGACAAATTGGTTTATCAACTCTCCGACTTTGGGTCGTAGCAACTCTTAGTTGTAGGTGAGATCAGCTAAGGTAATCAAGTGCGCAGAATCTGGGGTGGTTCTAGAGGCGTAAGGAACGCGACAATACCTTGATCAGTGTGAGATTGGTTATGGCTCAACTATATTCCAGTCCAAGGTTAACTTGGAGTAGGCTAGTGTGTGTAGCAGCTTAACACAGTGTGGTGTTCAAACATGGACTAGGTCCCGGGGTTTTTCTGCATTTGCAGTTTTCTCGTTAACGAAACTTATGGTGTGTGTTATTTTTTTCCTGCGTTATATTTTCAATATAATTGAAATATCACAAGTTGTGCGTAAGTTCAATCAATTGTGAATCCAACCTTTGGTTGTTGATTAAATTGATTGACACTTGGATATTGGTTTTTGATACCGTCCAAGTTATTTCTTATATTCAAACGGGATCGCAAATTCCTATTTGTTTGATTGCAGATTGAATTGAGAAATTGAGATACAACTCTTTGATACACTTTTCTTAAGATTGAGTATGACTGTCTAGTTGATTCTCTTGAAAGTATATTTGAGTTAGTCCTGAAAAAGCGGAGGTCTAACAACCACACCCAATATTTCGATTAGCAATCTGTATGGTTTCTGAAGAAACTATGGAACACTTATTCTGTCATTGTTCTTTTACAAGAGCAATGTGGTTTCTTTGTTTTCCTCATGTTTTGTAAATGGCTGGTAAGTTGGTTGGATGTTAAGTCAAAAATTTTGTATTATACGTTCATGATAAGAATTATACAATAGTGCTTTGGCAGGTTTGGAAAGCAAGATGCAAGCAAGTATTGAGCAGCTAAGACAATAAAAACTCACATTGAAGCTCTGAATCAAACCCATTCTTTGTATAATACTCCTCAAAATCAGCTATTTGTATAGCGACGAATCAACCAACATTACAACTAACAACTGAATTGCTTAAGAGTTATAGATTTTGATTTCGTATTTGTTGATGCTTTAAAACCGATCATTCAAATTCTACACGCTGCGGAATCATCTGGTAAAAATTCAATGGAGTCTTTGGAGAAGCCAGGTGCTGGATCACATACGCCGATTCAGTCATACATGCAGAAGCTCAAGCTCTCTATTCAGATGTACAACGGACTATACAACTGCAGCTGGAAAAAGTAATCTATGTATCATATAATCTTACTCTTGTTCAAGCCATCAATTATGTTCCTTCATTACTGCCTTGGACAAAAAAAAATATTGTGCATAACTGTAAAATTAGAATTTCTTCTTTAGAAAAATCTAGATTTTAGATTTTGATAGGAAGTGTAATCACCAAACTGATGCTTTAGACTAGCTAGGAAAAAACATGTAAGCAAGAATTGGGATATGTTTCCTTCTGAAATCCTTTAAAAAAAAAAATTTATCATCACCCTTACTAATTTGCAAGTTGCTCGCAATTTTGCGACAGCCCAGATGAATGTGTTGAGGTGAATTTCTCGGAGACTCACTGGATTAATGACTTGTTAAGGTAAATGTTTTGAATTTTTTTTCTTTTTTTTGGATAAGTGTAAATAAGTAGATAGCGAATATGAATATTTTCCAGTCAGTTGCTATATGCATTATTGACGGATTTTCCCGCATTCACTGGTTGGCGACAGGTAGAAGATTTTCTTTGGCTAGTGGAGTCAAAACAAACAAAAAGTTATAATTTAGACTATTTTATCTCTTTTGACTCCATAAGAAGCTAAAATATATAACAAAAGAACGGGAAAAAAATGCATATTTACATTTAAAAAATAAAAACAAACGGCTTCTAGAGAGCTTACTTATTTTAATGCGACTCCATTACTGATTTATCCACAGCATGAAAATTGGAAGACGCCCAAAGCATTGTAAAGAAGCTCAAAGCATGCATTGTAAAGGAGCATCAAGTAACCGGAAAAATAAATGAATAATTCAAACGTTCAACCGGAACTTAATTTATAATATGAGTCATGTATAAAGAAAGGGAAAATTGGAAAACTGCCCCAATTTGGAGTGCAATCTTGGAAAACTGCCCCAACGTTAAAAAAAGTTGGAAAACTGCCCCACTGTTAGAAATCTCAGTTAACTCCGCGTGTGCGAGTTCTCACGTGCCAAAACCTTGAACCCTAAACCGACGCCACCACCACCCGAACCTTAAACCTTGAACCCTAAACCTTGAATCCTGAATTTTGAACCCCAAACCCTGAATTCTGAAGGATATATTTGACTTTTTTTTCGCATGTATAAGCTCACACATGTGACTTAACTGGATTTCTAACGGAATGGGACATTTTTCCAACTTTTTAAATGTTGGGGCAGATTTCCAACATTGCACCCAGTTTTGGGGCATTTTTCCAACTTTTGAACCCCCACTTTTTTTTTTCTTTTTTTTTTTGTGTGGTAAGACCAATCCCCACTTTCCAACTAACCTTTTCGTTATTAAATTAAATAATTGTAGTATATAGCATAGGCTGTATACCCTAGTCATACGATTCAATCATCCTAGCTAGCTTAGCCATCTTCACGTCTCCGTTAACAATCTCTTTTTCAGATAAGTCCCCAGTTAAGTGAAACTAAACTCTCCACGTAATAGCAGTAACTCGCATTATCTGAATTCCTCATTTTTATATTATCCTTCTTGGGGGCAAAAACAAGCACATCTTCAAATTTTCCATCCTTAGGATCGTATGAAACAAAATTGTGGTAAGTTATCATTAGGAGCTCACCATTTTGAATCCACAGCGGGTTCAACACATTAGCATTAAAAACGATAAATTTCTTAGTCCACGATTCTTTCACTCCATAATCCAGCATTACCCACACATCAAAACTATCTGTGGAACTGCTAATTAAGCAAAGGCAGTCCGTCAATACTCCCACGTGTTTATACCGCTGCATAGTTTCTTCAGGAATAGACACATCGATGAGTCTCTCATTTATAATATCAAAACTAGCAATAACTTTAGATGAGAAGGAGGAGGGATTTTTGGTGGTGGTACCGCCTAACCAATGAAGAGCTCCATTCAAAAGCAAACCAGGATGCTCTCTTTTTGTTTTGTGGAACAAGTAAGGGATTTTCTCGATAGTTTTCCATAAACCCGATCCTAATGTATAGACCTCTAGTTTGGAATGATTAGATTTTTTACGGTGGATAATTCTTACAAACTTGAAATGATCCACCAAGCTATCATAACCAAATCGGTAGTTAACTACGTTGAATATGGTGTGGTTAAAGTTACGTGGTATTGGAATTTTCTTATATTCTCTAGTTTTCGGGTTCCAAACACAAATATGGTGAATCTCCTTAAAGTTATTAGTTTCAGAAGCTGTTTCCCTAAAAAGACCTAAGCAAATCAAGCCATAACAAGAGCCCAAGATATTAAATGCTATAGTATCATAATAAAGACCTGCCTCATGTAAAGATGGGTAATTCAGCTGAACGGCATCATAACGTCTATCCGTAGTTGGGGTTGATAATGAAGCATAATCTACAGAGTAAACACTTGGATAAACACTTGAATGTATCTTTAAACACGAGGCTAGGACGAAGATCTCGGTGACACATGATAAATTTAGGGCTAAAAATTAGTTTACGCCAGGGCTTGCATACACACCTGCATATTCCGATGGAATTCACCGGTAACATGAGAAAGATATCCGTTTGAATGTCTTCCGGAAGACTAGACATAACTCCTGCTGCTTCTGTTGCTTCTTCTAGGGTTATCTTAGATGTAAGTTAGACAAATCTTCTCCTTTTTATAGGGTTTGATGCGTAACTAGGATTTTTGTGTGAAAGTAGACACACACACATATATATATATATATATGCAGCATTCATAGACGACCTAAAAATGCTCCACTCTGCCTCCAGGATCCGGCCTTGTAGATTCTCTAATGGGCCGAAACAAATCATTTTGGAATAGTTGTGTGGTATAGATTTTTCATGACCCAATGCTGATTTTAAATTTCGCAGTTTTCCTTTATAGGAATAAAATTTGTTAGAAGCGCAATCACACTAAAAAGAAAATGCCAAGGCCGACATCTTGGTGAAGGAAACCTGAATAGCTTAGTTCCCTACCTCAATCGCAGCGTTTCGACCACAAAAACCCGAGGAACTGTACCCATTATGCGTATCTAATTTTCAATACGTATCTACCATTAAAAAAAGGAAAACACAATCAATAA
Organism: Papaver somniferum; assembly: GCF_003573695.1. Taxonomy (NCBI): domain Eukaryota; kingdom Viridiplantae; phylum Streptophyta; class Magnoliopsida; order Ranunculales; family Papaveraceae; genus Papaver; species Papaver somniferum. The sequence goes on along the minus strand of NC_039365.1, from coordinate 17,607,237 downwards.
AGAAGCAATGTAGAGCAGTACAAATTAATGAATCAGAAAAACGTGTAGTAGCAAGAGCATAATTAAGCTGTATAAGATATTATGATGCTTTTACCTTCATCATACTAACTTAGGCTTCTTCTTGATTTGGTCGACGACTATTCTGTTCTCCACATAAGTCCCCGAGTTAAGTGGAACTAAGCTCTCCACGTAATAACAATGAATAGCATTGTTTGATTTCTTCATTTTAGTATAGTCCTTTTCCAGAGCAACAACATCCACATGTTTAACTTCTTCGTCCTTCGGATCATATAATACAAAACTGTTGTCACTTACCATCAGAATGTAACCATGTTTAATCCATAGTGGATAAACTAGATCACAACGAGAAGAATATCAAGAGTTAAAGGTAAATTGCTTAGTCCAAGATTCTTTCACTCCATAATCCAACATTATCCATAATTCAATATAATCTGGGCCATTGTGAATTAAACAAAGGCAGTCCATCAGCACTCCGATATGGTTATACGTCGAATCTTGCTGCATAAATTCAAGAAAAAACCAATCCATATGTCCATACCTTGAACGTTGCTGCTTGGTTTCTTCAGGAATAGGCAAATCGGTGAATCTTTCATTGTTGATATCAAAGGTAACGATAAGTTGAGACAAGGAGGTTTTTTTGGTGGTGCTGTTTGTAAATCCTAACCAATGAAGAGCTCCATTCAAAAACAAACCAGGACGATCATTGATGTTACGGTAAAAATTATCTTTTTCTCTGAAGGAGTAGGGATTTTTTCAATAGTTTTCCATACACCCGATCCTAACGTATAAACCTCATAAAAAATTTATTCCTTTCATGATGGTCAATTCTTACAAACTTGTAATCGTCCACGCTACTATCATATATAACCAAATCCGTTGCTGAAGTTGCGATACGCATCAATATAGTCGCAGTTTAATTCACAATAGTAGAATTCACTTGGTGGTATTGGGCCTAAATATTAATGGGCCCAAACAGCGCTGCACTTTATACGTGCGTAACGTGCCCAAGAAGAAACTGTGAGTCTGTGATGGTTGCTGCTTTTGGTCATCCCGTGGGAGAAAAAAAATACTAATTTCAGACATTGAACAAACATTATACTCCCTGCGTATCACATATACGCGGAGGGACCAATTCTTTTAGATTAAGAAAAAATATTGATTTTATAAATTTTTATGTTTTTTCTTGTTTTATCTTTAATTATATATCCAATATTAGGGACACATAATCAATTTTGATGGTTGCCAAACAAATAAATAGGAATAATATAAGTTAAAAATCGTTTTGAAATTTGGACTCCGCCTGTATAGTGGTACAAGAAAAAATGAAAATTCCGTCTATATAATAGGTATGGAGGGAGTACTTAATAGTAATACATAAGTCACATAAATTTTTCTTTTAAAAATAATAGTGGTCGTGTATATATATGCAACCCATGATACTAATTAACTGAGTTTGGAACTCATCAACACAAAAATCTTAATCGATAAAAGAAAAATAGTATGTATTCGGCCGACTCAGTCCATTTTATACGAGTCATTACATATTAAACCAACAATGCCCACTCTTTTACTAAATTTTCAAGTTGGGGATTAAATATTGGGAAAATGGGGATACGCCCCAAAATCGGCGGTCATTGGGAAATGCCACATGATTCCAGTTTTCGGGAATATGTTCCCAGCCGTCCAAATTTCATCCAAAACCGTTAAGTAGTCAACGTTCGCATACACTTAGGATTACTAACACTTTTACAAGATTCGGGTACATATTTGACAGAAAAAACTTCGAAGTAATCAGCAGAGAGAAAGTTCAGACACATTTATGATAAATTCACTATTTAACGGTTCCTTGACGGAAACCGTTATTTTGAACATGTTCCCGAAAACTGGATTCTTGGGGCATTATCCCCAAATAGACAGTCGATTATTGGGCATATCCCCAAGTTTCTCTTCGTGTTTTGCTTTTCTCTTCGTGTTTTGTTATTCTTCTATACCTACGGCTCTACTTCTAGTTCTCTAATGCAGTATAATCTTATTTTGAAAATGGAAAAATATTAGCTAGCAAATGTAGATTGTTGACGATCGTTTTTGTTAAAAGTTGTTGACATTAACCATTAACAGATTAAGGCATGAAAAAATAAAACTCTAAGCATTACAAAAATAAACACCGTAGTAGACTGCAACAAATGGCAGAAAATAAAATGAGTCGGAAAAACAATAATGATAGGTGTTCAGAAGTTTAACCCGAATTTTATATGATTACTAGATCTTGACCCGTACGTAACAGTACGGTTTCAAAAATAAATAAGAATATTTATCTCAGTTTTGTCGTTACTCTATAAAATCATAATTATTCTTCATACTTTTTTATTATTATTTTTATTTCTATAATAACCGAGCTTATTTTAACACTAAAAAATTTAAGCACAACTTCTATAATATAATGTTGTTGCATCATAGCGACACTGAATAAACATTACACACTACTACATTGACCAACTGCAGTACCACCACCAGAACCACCCATTACCACTACATTTTCCACCAGTTCATTATTGTCACTGGATTCATGCACCGCCACTCACAAATATCACACTGACCATCCCTAATATCTATTGATGTAATTATTAACAAAGTTGTTTTGTGGGAGTATATATTTATTATGATAATTAATAAAACATTTATTATGAGGTGAATTTCTAAATTTCAATCATATAATCACTTATAAACACTTATGTAAATAACCATTGACTTATCTTCTCCCTAAACAAATTTTGAGGACAATTCCAAAAATAATTGATAAATTAAGATAAATATCAAATATTTCGAGGATGATACCAAATCATCACGGAAAGAAGGTTGAGCGGAAGTATATCTTGGATCTAAGTTCTTTTGTTTTATATCTCCTTGTCAAATTTATTTCTTATTTAGGTTTGCACAAAAGTGGAGAACTAAAGTTTTTGAATCCACTTCTCATACCGGATGTGAGTGAGAGAATCAATTGTTTATGTTTAGTTTTATAGGAATGTAGGTTTATTATTTTCTTTCGATCAAATTCTCCGCTTTGTTTCTGACTTTTGAGATGGGAAAAAGAGAACACGTAATGATTAATTTCTCAATTAAAGCGTGTATTCATAGAATCTACCACAACCAAGTATTTATCAATTGGGAGGGCAAATCAAGATCGCTCTTTATGTTGACTAACTTCGGTCAACTTTGTTTTATATTACAGAACAAAGAAACGGAAAAAAAAATCACCTAAATAGGATATAACCCATGCCGTAACTGTACGACTCAATAATAAGTTATTTTATTGTGTACTGAATTTGACTCATATTGTTCATTTGCAGCAATCATATCGCGTTGCATTCTAGTGTTTTTTTGATTGTCATGTATTTTAACGAAATTTATTTTTTATCATTAAGACGATCGACCACATCTTGTTTGCTTTATAATGCTAACCGATTTATGGCGACACATAATTAACAGAATATATTACTACTCATCATCACCTGCCACCGCCACAAAATCACCGAATACTACTTCTTTCTCCAACCGCCAACTCTACCACCCCCGCAGTTGGGCGTGCTTTTAATTTTTAATCACAAACGTAAAGTATAAAGTTTAGACTGGACAAAAGTCGTCAATTAATTTATTTTTTTTTTTTTTTTGTCGCGTTCTCTTTTATATTGTAGCTAATTTTATTTTAACGCTAAAAACCATGATTTATTCGATCGGGTACCATATATAGTAAGGATATCATTTGGGTGATCCAGCGATCATGATCATATTGTCTTATATATCTAGTACCATCATCGAAAGATTTGGTTTTTGTCCTTACCAATCGTGCTAAAAACAGCCAACTATATCTTTCAAAATACAATATTAATTACATGTTTTGTAAAGACACAAACTATTATTGTCCACCACTATTGACCAACTACCACCACCATAAACTATTTGTTTCACCACCAGTAATGTTACCGCCTCCACCACTCACAAACACTCGCCACCATTTCTACCACTCATTACTTTTTCCACCACTACCATTTAGTAATACTATGATTTTTAGTAAAATTAATTATTAATAAAAATATGTATTTATTTATGAGATTAATTAAGAGGATATTTATAATAAAATATTAGTTAATCATTCATTATAAACAATTAATGATACATTAATTAATAATAAATTTATAATTTTTAAGTTGAACAGACAACAATCGTAGATTCAACTTCTTCCTAGATAAATCTCAGTCACTCTTTATCTGGGCTAAGTTATCCAAACTATGCTTTGTATTCTAGACTAGCCCTTAACCCGTGTCGTTGGTTCATTTTTAATATATCGTATAATTTGTGTCATGAATACTTATCAACTCCTTATGATTTAATATTGGTTTGTCATAAAAATAGTCGGGATTTTCCTCTCTTTTTTTCTTGTTTTTTCCTTTAATATTTTACCGCCGGAGATTTGCTCAAACGAAAGAAATATAAACTTAACTTCCAGACACTTTTTTATTTAGGTTCATTGCTTATAATGAGATAATGCTCTACATGAACATGGAAGTTTAAATATTTTTTAGAAATATGTCGTCAACAGCGCTCATCTCAGTGAAATCAACTAATCAATATCGTCCATAAAAGTCTCCCCATGCTCCTATTTCGCTCCAGCTGACTCATCTATCATGGTCATGTTGTCGATCCTCCAAATAGGCAGAGAATAATATTTTTTTGCATCGAACGGATGATACAAACTCTCCAATGTGACATGATTTTCCTGTAATTTTTCAACACTCATTAGATGACAATGTTTAAAATGTGTACCAATTACCTTTTCGAAGGGATTGTATATATGCAAACCTCTGCCATTAAATCTTCAACAAAGTATTGTGCCCAGCAGTTTCTCTTAACGAAGGCTTTGGTAACTTCAAAAGTCTTGGACATTTTGTCACTTCCATATGTTCCTACCTTCATTTGGAATACAATCTGGCGACACATTACCTCATAAAGAACCTTGAACACATATTGTACTCCCTGATCCTATTTCAAATTTACAGGTTGTCAATAGATCCTTCACCAAAAGTTGACATCTTCTACGTTGAATATTTATTAAAAAAAAATATGGTATTGTGGATCGTTGCTTTCTAAGATTGTAGTTTTCAAAATTGGTCTCTTCAAGTCCCACGGCTTTCTAAGTTTATATATCCTGTTTATTTTTAATATTTTAGTTAGCCATATTATGTTTGTTACTAACTTTAAACTTGATGTCATCTCCTACTGTAAACTTTATGTGATTTCATAATCGAAATAATTATACCTCTTTCATTCATAATAAGTAATCCGCCGTATATCCCAACAATTCTTCTACAGCAATTCGTTTCTTTTGCCGTTTCCAGACCATTGGTAGCCATTATTGTCAAACGCAATCTGTATAATTTTTGTTGATGTTATGTATTTGCAATGTTCATTTTTATTAAATAAATAGATTGTGGTAAAACTAAAACTAAAAATAAAAAAGAAAATAAGTATTACATCGGGTCTAAGTTACTATATCCAAAATACTCCGGACACTGCTTCTGGTGCCTTGTTTCCTCAAATTCATCGTTGCATTCTAGACAGTACATGCAACACCAATCATTTGCGAAGTGAGCTATTTGCGCAAGTATGGTCAATGTATCCCTTACCTGTAATAATAATAACACGTCAATTTTTTTCAAGGCGTCCAGTTGTAAATGGTATGAATCTAATAGGTTTGAATTGTACCTCAATCTTAGATATCACCTTCTTCTCACATAACATAGCAATTGAGGAAGGACAAATCTTGACCACTCTTTACATAAGCATAGTTATCCAAACTATGTTTTGAAATTTTTTTACGTGGAAATTATTACTAATCCATATTTTAGTCGGCTCCTATCGAAGTCGATCTAATTAGTCCTATAGAAAGTTAATCTTAAATTTTTGACCTTATTTCTTGACCAAATTATTGAAGTATTCTCAGTCATGTTCTGCTTTCTGTGATATACCCATCTGTATCCACTCTACCTTCTAACCCTGTGAATGAAACCTATAAATATTGATCCGTAATTTGATATTGTTGATTTGTAATCAAGATGTCGCATGATTTGAGAATGTAAAATATAAAAAATAATCTATAAATATCGGAGGCGAAATTTAGATTTATGATTTAGAGTTTTTTATGATGATTTTGATGAACAAACATAATTTTCAAAAAATATTTTAGAATGCAAATACATTTTCCCGGTCAATAATGTTTTATATCGGGAATTGAGTGAAAGTTGTTGTCTTTTTAGGTAGTTGTCGCGAAACAACTCGACATTGATGGTCTTTCAGGAAAAAAAAAATGTAATAGTACTTGAGAGAGCGATAATGTTCTCTTATGCGGGTACACCAATTGCATTTATATAATACGGATACCGTTTCGGTGATCCAACAATCATGATCATATTGTCTTATACGTTCCGGTATCATCCTCAAAATATTTGATTTTTGTCCTTCTCAATGGTGCTAAAAACAACCAATTACATCTTTCACAATACAATGTTACATGTTTTGTGAAGATTTTTTTTTTACTCGCTCAATAAAACTCACTAAAAAGCAAAAAATATTATTATCCACTACTATTACCAACACCCACCGCCACTATTTCTTCCACTAATAGTAATGTTACCGCCTCCACCATTCACAAACACCCGCCACCGTTTATACAAACCCTACTTCCACTACCACCATTAGAATTAATATAGATTTTAGTACAATTATTTACTAATAAAATTATGTATTTATGTTAGATTATTAAAGGGACATTTATAATAGAAATTTAATTAATCATTATGAACAATCAATGAGACACTAATTAATAAAACATTTAAAAATGGTTAAGTTAAACAAACCCCAGCGATAAATTTATCTTTGTCAAGGACAAATCTTGACCACTCTTTACATAGACAAATCGATAATAAATAATTTCATATATTTTGATCTTGATTCGTGTCGTTCGTTTAGTTATTACGTAACATGGAAATTGATTGCACGAATTTTTTAAAATGGACATGTGTTTTATCGAGTTTATTTTAACATTAGAATGATCAACCACGTTTTATACTTTATAATATAATGTTACATATTTTGTGGCGTTACGAAATTAGCATAATATGTTTTTGTTCACCAGTACCCGACACCACCATAAAACCATATGAATCCATTTTTTTATCCACCACCACCTAGTGGCAGAGCCAAGGGTTGACTAACCTGGCTCTAACCCCTTAAATTTTTAATAACTACATAAATTTTTTAGTTTATTTTATAAATAGTACTTTGTCCATATATATTTATGGTTTAGTCCACCAAAGTTGACATGTTTCTTTTTTTTAAAAAAAAAAAATTGGCCTCCTTAATGTCAATTTTTGACTCCACCACTGCCGCCATCACTGCCGCCCACCCCATGTAGGTTTTTGGACGCAGTTCTAATTTTCAATCACAAATGCCATGTATGAGGTTTAGATTGAACAAAATATCGTCAATTGATTAGTTTCATTTTTTTTCCGTGTATATATTCTTTTTTGTATTGCAATCAGTTTTATTTTAACATTAAAAAATCATGATTTATACGATATAGTACCAAAGATAACAGGGGTACCATTTGGGTGATCGAACTACGATCATGAAAATATTATCTTGTATGATATCATCCTTGAAATATATGGTACCTTCCTTTATCAAAAATGTAAAAAACAACCAACCACATCTTCCACACTACGATGTTATCGATGTTGTAACGACAACATAAAATTAATATTGTCCATCAGTACTCACCAACACTCACCGTCACTACTTCTTGCACCACAAACCAGTGGCGGAGCTAGGATTTTGAGGAAAGAGGGAGAAAAAACTCTTGGCAATTTGGATACATGTGAAAAATGGACTTTGTATCCCATTTTATGATAAAAGAACAAAAATAAATATAATGTGTTTGGCGCCGCCCTTAACCACCACTAATCTTTCGGCCTCCACCTCTTCTACTAATCATTGTCGCCAAAAATGTCTATTGATATTATTTATCAAATTACTTATTAATAAAAATAAATATTATAATTAATTAAGAAAATATTTATAATTAAAAAATAATTAGTCATTTATTATGAGCAATTAGTGAAACACTAGTTAATAAAACACTTTATAATGAATAGATTATTTATTATGTGCAATTAGTGAAACACTAATTAATAAAAAAATTATGATATTTAAGTTGAACAAACCACCACCATTGATTTATCTTTTCTATTAATTCCAACCAAGGTGGAACACTGGTTAGAGGCCACTCTTATGACACAATAGGTCATGAGTTCAAACCTCTGGTAGGCTTGGGAATGTGTGTAAAATAAGAGAATAAGAGAAGCCTACATGGTTATACCGCAAGTGCACGGTGTCGGTTGTAGCTTGTGCAAATACGGGTCGAATCCACAGGGACTAGGATGTATAGTTGAAGTTTTTAAGCTAGTTATCTAAATTAACAAGGCAGTAAGTAAAGCAATGAGGTAACAGTGACAGAGAACAAAGACAAACAAACCAAGGCTGTGAGCCAAGGGCAGTGATGGAAGCTAAGGGATAAGGTGAGAACTAAGGCTTCAATTCCACCCCTAGCTGCATATAATTCTCTAAGATGATATACTAGTCTTCTCCTATCACAGCGATGCCTTAATCTCAGCTATCATATGTCAATCCCCTAGCATTACTTGTCTTTCTAAGGTACAAGCAATTTAAGATTATACTACATTCAGTTCATATAGCCTTTTCGGAAATTAAAACATGCTTGTCATCAAACTGTCATGGAGAAGAAGTGCTCATACAATAGGGTTATATTTATCTAGAGTTTCATCTCTGCCTTAGTAGTAGAATTAAAACATGATGAAGTTCTTAAACATGTTGTTTGTCAGACAACAATGTATAAAACTATCCTACTGATGCTAACATAAGAACATAACATGAACATGAGATTAATGAAAATTGTAACAATCACACAATCACATTCAAAACATGTTGGAGTTATGAACAACAAATATTTAACAGTGCATTTGAATTGAAAATTGTGGAACTGAAAGATTGACAAACCCTAAAACTAACAGTTCATGGAAATGTAAATTACAAAATAAAACCTAAACTATTCCTATTGATGCTCTGGCTAATCCAGGCATAACCACAACACATACCCACACCTTCTATTTATACCCAGAATTCAAAATTAGGGTTTACAATGTTTTCCCCCAAATTCCCAAATTCAACAGTGACAAAATTAGGGTTCCACTCACCTAATTCGATTAATTAAATCACACCCATGTCGTCGTTGTTCCTCTGCTTGCTGTCTTTTCTCCGTCCTCAGCTATTTTTCTCTGCCACGTCCATCAATTCTCATTCCCAATTTTCAAAACCCTAGCAGTAGGGGAAATCAGTGAAAGGAATTGGTAGACGTTAGAGAGAGATAGGGTAGTGATGGGTTGGTGGTATAGGGTGGTGATGATTTGATTTCTCGAGCTCTGCTCGAGTTGGTGGAGGCAGCAGGAGAAGGTGGTGGGAATGGTGGTTGCAGAGGAGGTGAGGGAGAGAAGAACGAAGAGAGAAGGGGGTTGTTTGGTTTGGGTATAGATATTTAGTGCTCGGGTGTTGGGCGGTTGTAGAAAATTGGATGAACAGCGAGGATGAGCCTTGGGATGTGGAGATGATGGATCGATCTAACGACGAGATGGAAGGAAGCGAGGAGCGACCGTTGGATGCGGAAGTACAACGAAACTGACGGCTCAAGATGGAGTTAGGTGCTATAGTGTTTTTCAGGAGCTTCAGATTTTGATGAACTATGATGAATCGACCGTACGATGCTGAGATGATCCAATCTGACGGCTGAATATGAAGGCGGGTATGGATATTGGAAATGGGTTTGGGTGAGGGTTTTGGTCCTTGGGTATGCCAAGCCCATATATTCTTTAAGAACAATTCTTCCTCTTCAAGCCCAGTTCCAGTTGATCCGGCTCTTGCAAACATCATTCTTCGCTGCCTTTCTGCGGGAGTCTTTGCCGTTTCTTTGTTCTTTTCGCTCCGTGAGTTAACCAGGCTTTATTTAGTACCTAAAAATGCAAAATTAATTAAGAAAAGTATTTATTCTTGAAAACAATGAAAATACAGAATATGGGATAAAATGTAGAATTAATGCACAAAAGATGAGTTAAATGCCAAGAAAAATATATAGAAATATACACTTTTTAGCACTCATCAAATACCCCCAAACCTGAATTTTACTTGTCCTCAAGTAAAACAAAACTAAGGAAATCTTACCTATACCACTGTCGCTGGTCTCTCGAATGCATTTAGCGTATGCACTAAGCCTTTTAAACCACTAAGTGTCCCTAGTGGACGAGTGAAGTCTCGTGAAGGTTTGCTTAGAACGTACCTACAAAGTTCTGGGACAAAATATAAGCTCAGATTCCATCAAATGTGACATGTGCAAGACAGTAGAAGCTCACAGCAAAATGGAGATGTCAATCTAGCTATCAAAGGCACAATCCTAGCACTGATAACAAATAAAGACATGTGATAAGAGTGTAAAGTGTATCTACACATGCGTAAAGAAAGATCGGATGTTATGACTACTAATCACCAAGAGATAGTTTCTCAGGCTAAAAACTGAGGTCGAAATCTAGCTAGCTGTCCGGACTTTACGAGAATTGTGAATGAGTTGGAGGTATTTCACAATTACTCGCGTTGTACATCAATGGCATACACCCTTCCTTGCTTATTACAATAAAACAATAGATGACTCTTTACATGACTCTTATTTACATTGACTACTCTCTTTTATTTTTGGAACAAGAGAGGATGGAATTGATAAATACTTGATCTTTTTTTTTGAATTTTTTTTTTTTGATATTAATTTTTTTTTTTTTTGAATATACATCATATTTTTTATTTTTTTTTAACATGGTAACACTTTTGATACATATACAAAAGGAAACAAAAAATTACATGACTCTTAGCAAGAGGTAGCCCTTTTTGATGCACCCAGTTAAATTCGATGGTTGTCTTTCTTAATGTAACCTCCACCTTTTATCCCAACCAACCAAAGAACAAGCTAGTCAAGTTTCGTTCAGTATTCTAAAGTGATTGGCAACTAAAACTTCCGATAGAACACCTCAAGGATGAGGCTATACATGTATTGGTAGATCGTGCGCGTGCAAGTTTCTTATCACCATGTGAATTGTGCTAGAATCAGGGTGCCTAAATATCTAGACTAAGAATCCTTATGTTTACATACATGCACAAGAGTCAACATTTCAAGGTAAATGAGCTCCATTTTTATGTTTTTTTCAATTTTTTCATTTTTTATTTTGATTTTTTCAATTTTTTTTTTCAAAAAGAAAGAGTTCTATTTTTCGATTATAGCATGTTATCGGGATATCTACTCTATACCCCCAAACCTAAACTAAACATTGTCCTCAATGTTTCAAAATATGAACAAAATTATAATACAACATACGAAGAGGATTATGCTGAGTAGAGAAAAAGGAAAGAGAATACCCGGATGTCGGCGAAAGCAAGATTAGAACTCCGTTATTCAAGGCAAAAATCCAACATTTTTTTAGCCAAGATCATATTGGATTAGCAAAATATGTACAAAATAAACAATTTTTTTTTTTTGATTATATACAAAAAAAATTGGTTTTGTCGGGAGACATTTGGTTTTTATGGGTTTTGGAAAACTTTGGTTTTCTTAGGGGGGGGGGGGGGGGGGGGGGTTGCAGTTTGTTTGAGGCCCAAAGTTCAGTTTAAAAAGTTGGCCTAGATTTTGGTTTTCAGAGTTACAATTACAGGCCCCAGTAAATTCAAACAAGCCCAAAACAGTTTTAAACAAACTCAAAAACAAATTAATCAAGCCCACAAACTGGGTTCAGGGGCCCAGTTGTGTTTGAAGGTTTGAATTCGTTCTGGCCCAGTTGGGTATTTGGTTGTTGGGCTCTCAGAGATTAAAAGTACGAGGCCCACTTGGGCTTCGAGTTTGTTTTTCAAATTTTAAATTTGGGTCAAACCCAGAGTTCAGAAACAAGCCCAGAAGTTCAGTTTCAGTTGGGTTTTGGGCTAGCAGTTTAGCCAAAAGCTTAGGCCCAACTGGGCTATGAAAACGTTTTACAAAATTTTTGTGGGTCAAGCCCAGAGTTCAGAAATTCAGTTTTACTAGTGGGTTTAAGCCCACAGCTCAGAAGCAAGTTCAGAGACCCATTTGTTCAGAAACTCACAGTTCAGAAATTCATTTTAACTTGGGTTCTCAAAGTTTCAGAAACAGAATTTGCTACAAGCCCAGAATTTGTAATGGGAGAATACAATACCCCAGACCCAGTGAACTGGGTTGTATGCTTAGCTGGGTAAGCTTCATCCCACAGCTGCTGCCCCTTTTCTCTTCCAGGCTTGGTCTGGTTTTGCCTTAGCCCACAGCTCCTCTTCCTTCCAGCCTTGGCAGCAGCAGTATTGCAGGCTTGTTTCTCAACTTCACAACTACCTGGTAATTTCAGATGAGAGAATTAGTTCTCACAACAACAAATTTCAGGCATTCAAGATGACACTGCTAACTCAGCACACAACTCAGGCATTCACATCAGCAAATTTCAGAGTTCAGTTGGTACAAAACCAAGATGACAATGACCCAATGACCAATATGCAGTAGCAGTTAAGATGATGTAGTAGCAGATAAACAAAAGAAATATGCAGCTAACTACAGACAGACAACTGCAGCTAACACAGGGTGCTCAGTTGCAATTACAGAAGTGCAGAAAATTGAAAATATGCAGTGAAGCTGACTTATGACTGAGGAAAAAGATGAAAATATGCAGTGATGCAGGACAAGATGCAGCTAAGATGCTAGAAAAGTAATGAGGCAGTGAAGGTATGAAAGATGCAAGATAGAATGAAGCAAGCTAACAGCAGGCAAGTGCAAGAAATTATGCTAGATGAAACACTAAACAGAATGCAGTGAAGGCAGTGCAAAGTATGCAGTGAAGCAAGGTAGCAAGAGGGGTAGTTCAGCAGCAACAGGATGCAACAGCAGCCACAGCAGCTCAGCAGCAGTCTTGGCCTGGCACAAGCAGGAGCACCACAGCAGCACAAGCACAACAGCTCAGCAGGAGAGCAGGAGTACAGCAAGCACATGATCACCAGCAGCAATAGCAGCAGCTCCATAGCAACAGCAGCACCACAAGTTCAGCAGCACCACAAGTCACCTGCTGGCTCAAAGAAGAGATGATCAGTCTCTTTGAAGCAAATGGGTGGAGCAAAGAAACAATGAGGGATAACAGCAATGATATGCAAACCAAGATGCAGTATGCAAGATGATGATGCAAGTTACACTAAGATGCAATATGTTGATGCAATACAAAACACTTAAGTTACACTAAGATGCTGAAAAACTAAATTACAGGGAAGTAACAACTTCAACCACACAGCAGCCAAGTCCCCGGCAACGGCGCCAAAAACTTGGTAGGCTTGGGAATGTGTGTAAAATAAGAGAATAAGAGAAGCCTACATGGTTATACCGCAAGTGCACGGTGTCGGTTGTAGCTTGTGCAAATACGGGTCCAATCCACAGGGACTAGGGTGTATAGTTGAAGTTTTTAAGCTAATTATCTAAATTAACAAGGCAGTAAGTAAAGCAATGAGGTAACAGTGACAGAGAACAAAGAAACAATGAAACAAAGACAAACAAACCAAGGCTGTGAGCCAAGGGCAGTGATGGAAGCTAAGGGATAAGGTGAGAACTAAGGCTTCAATTCCACCCCTAGATGCATATAATTCTCTAAGATGATATACTAGTCTTCTCCTATCACAGCGATGCCTTAATCTCAGCTATCATATGTCAATCCCCTAGCATTACTTGTCTTTCTAAGGTACAAGCAATCTAAGATTATACTACATTCAGTTCATATAGCCTTTTCGGAAATTAAAACATGCTTGTCATCAAACTGTCATGGAGAAGAAGTGCTCATACAATAGGGTTATATTTATCTAGAGTTTCATCTCTACCTTAGTAGTAGAATTAAAACATGATGAAGTTCTTAAACATGTTGTTTGTCAGACAACAATGTATAAAACTATCCTACTGATGCTAACATAAGAACATAACATGAACATGATCTTAATGAAAATTGTAACAATCACACAATCACATTCAAAACATGTTGGAGTTATGAACAACAAATATTTAACAGTGCATTTGAATTGAAAATTGTGGAACTGAAAGATTGACAAACCCTAAAACTAAAAGTTCATGGAAATGTAAATTACAAAATAAAACCTAAACTATTCCTATTGATGCTCTGGCTAATCCAGGCATAACCACAACACATACCCACACCTTCTATTTATACCCAGAATTCAAAATTAGGGTTTACAATGTTTTCCCCCAAATTCCCAAATTCAACAGTGACAAAATTAGGGTTCCACTCACCTAATTCGATTAATTAAATCACACCCATGTCGTCGTTGTTCCTCTGCTTGCTGTCTTTTCTCCGTCCTCAGCTATTTTTCTCTGCCACGTCCATCAATTCTCATTCCCAATTTTCAAAACCCTAGCAGTAGGGGAAATCAGTGAAAGGAATTGGTAGACGTTAGAGAGAGATAGGGTAGTGATGGGTTGGTGGTATAGGGTGGTGATACCTGCAAGTGCACAGGGTCTGTTGTAGTGAGTGTGCAAGGCAGGGTTTGTCCTCAGGGACTTGGGTGTGTATTGAAGTGAAGAAACAAATGACAGTGAACCAAAGAAGCAGTGAATGACAGTGGCAAAGGAACAAAGAAAAATAAACCAAGGCTGTTAGCCAAGGGAAGTGATAAAGAAACAAAGGAAGGTCTTCCAACTATGTTCTTGTCCCTTGTTAGTTATCAGTCAGCTTCTAGGCTTTCTGAATAACTAGATGACAGTTGCGGTTCAAAGCCGGCTGTTCATCTAAGGGTTGGTCTATAAAGGAGGTTAAAGGCACTAAGATGAATTCTAAACCTTGTGGTAGTTGGGGCTCTCACACTGCAACTACCCGCAGAGAAGCTTGCTTAGTGTTTTAACAACCTATAAGGATATTCCATCCTAGACAATTCAAGCACAACAAGATCAGAGCATGGATAGGATAAAAACAATTGAAGTTTACAACATCATTTAAAATAAAAACTAACCTTTGAGGCAATGGCTATTCCAGTCCTCTTGGGTGAAGCACTGGCTAGTCCAGGCATACCCCAATTACATCACCAACACATCTATTTATAGTTACAATCAATTCCCCCAAAACAGGACCAAAACAGTCCCCATTAGGGTTTGGTGAAAATCAAAATTAAATCACAATAATCTTACCTAATGTTGATATCAACTCTAATAGAATATCCCATACCTCAATTTAACATTCAATTGATTTCCCCCAAAAAATTCCCAAATCAGAAAAATTAGGGTTTTAGAAATTAAAATTAGAAATTTACCTAATCTCTGACTCCAATCAAACTTCGACCCATGCTTAGAATTAGTTTTTTCTTGCTTCCCATACCTTCAATTTGCCTCTAGATCGACCTAATTTACCTATTTCACACTTTAGGGTTTCGGTTGAAAATGTGTGGAATAAGTAAAGTAGACGGACTAGGGAGAGGGGAAAAATGATGGGTTATCATTGTTTGACGCTGTGGTAATTATGGTGGTGATGGCGGAGCAGTTGGGATAGCAGGTGGAGGAGATGGTGGCGGACATGGAGGTTGCAGAGGAGGTGAGGGGAGAAAGAGAAGATGGAGTCGATGGAAAAGAGTGAGGGGGTGTTTGGTTGGGTAGGAATAGGGTTAGGTACTAGGGTGTTGAGCGGATGTATCAGAATTCGATGTCCAGTGAGTTAAAGAGTTGGATCGACACATCTGGATTGAATCTATCGGCTGAGATGGCAATGCTTGCAGCGACCGTAGGATTGTGAGACACAACAAAACTGATGGCTCCAGATGGAGTTAGGTGCTGTAGTGTTAGACAGGAGCTTCAGAGTTTGATGCACTGTGATGAAGCGACCGTTGGATGATGGAATGGATCAAATCTGACGGTTAAGAGGGGAAACGGGTTTGGGTATTGATTTTAGGCTTAGAAAATGGGTTTGGGTTTAGGAAATGTGTTTGGGATTAAACAATATTGATCCCACTTCTTCTTTAAGAACAATTTCTTCCTTTGTGAGCCCATTTTCATCCTTCTGGTCTTGTGCACAACATTCTTCGCGGTTTCCTTGTGTAATTCCTCCCGGCTTTTCATCACTTTTCTGCTCTTTTCCGCTCCGCTATTCATCCAAACTTTATTTATTACCTAAAAATGCAAAATTAGTTAATAAAAATATTTATTCTTGAAAACAAAGAAAATACAGAATATGGGATAAAATGTAGAATTAATGCACAAAAGATGAGTTAAATGCCAAGAAAAATATATACAAATATGCACTTTTTAGGACTCATCAAATACCCCCAAACCTGAATTTTACTTGTTCTCAAGTAAAACAAAACTAAGGAAATCCTACCTATACCACTGTCGCTGGTCTCTCGAATGCATTTAGCATCTGCACTAAGCCTTTTAAACCACTAAGTGTCCCTAGTGGACGAGTGAAGTCTCGTGAAGGTTTGCTTAGAACGTACCTACAAAGTTCTAGGACAAAATATAAGCTCATATTCCATCAAATGTGACATGTGCAAGACAGTTTAAGCTCACAGCAAAATGGAGATGTCAATCTAGCTATCAAAGGCACAATCCTAGCACTGATAACAAATAAAGACACGTGATAAGAGTGTAAAGTGTATCTACACATGTTTCTAGAATGACCTGAAGTTATGACTACTAATCACCAAGAGATAGTTTTTAGGCTAAGAACCGAATTCTAAGCCAAGCTAGCTGTCCGGCTTTACGAGAATTGTGAATGTTCACCCAATGAGTTGGTGATATTTCAGTTTACCCGCGTTATACATCGATGGTTTCACCCTCCTTGCTTATTACAAGATTATTTACAACAAAAAGATGACTCTTTACATGACTCTTATTTACATTGATTATTCTCTTTTATTTTTGGAACAAGAGAGAACTATTGTTTTTAACATGACAAAACATGGAATAAATAAATACTTGATTTTTTTTTTTCTGATATTTTTTTGATTTTTCTGAATTTTTCTGATTTTTCTGATTTTTTTTTTCAAGAAATAACTTTGATCTTTACAACATAGTGACACTTTTGATACATGAACAAAAAAAAAACATAATTACATGACTCTTAGCAAGAGGTGGCCCTTATCGAATGCATCCGGTCAAATTATATGGTTGCTTTTCTTAACGTATCCTCCAACTTCTATCCCAGCCAACCAAAGAACAAGCTAGTCAAGTCTCATTCAGTATTCTAAAGTGATTAGCAATCTAACTTCCTATCAAACACCTTGAAGATCGAGGCTATACATGTAATGGTAGATCGTTCGCATGCAAGTTTCTTATCACATGTGAATTGTGCTAGAATCAGGGTGCCTAAATATCTAGACTAAGACTCCTAAAATTTACATATTTGCACAAAAGTCAACATTTCAAGGTAAATGAGCTCCATTTTTATGTTTTTATCATTTTTTAATTTTTTAATTTCAATTTTTCAATTTTTTCAAAAAGAATGAGTTCTTGTTTTCAATTATAACATGTTATCAAAGTATCTACTTTTCACCCCCAAACCTAAACTAAACATTGTCCTCAATGTTTCAAAATATGAACAAAATTATAATACAACATGTGAAGAGGATCATGTTGAGTAGAGAAAAAGGAAAGCAAGATTAGAACTCCGTTATTCAAGGCAAGAATCCAACATATGTCAGCCGAGATCATATTGGATTAGCAAAATATATACAAAAAGAACAAAAGGATTTTTAAAATTTTTATTTACTGGATTATATACAAGAAAATTTGGTTTTTAATGGGATTGGACTTTTCGGGAAAAATTTGGTTTTGTCGGGAGACATTTGGTTTTTAATGGGTTTTGAAAAGAAAAATTTGGTTTTAAAATCGGGAGCAAGGCCTTTTGGTTTTAATGGGTTGCTGGAATAAAATTTGGTTTTTTAGGGAAAAAGAAAAATTTTGGTTTTTAATGGGATAAGGAGACCAAGCCCACTGTTGGGTTTTGCGAAGCCCAGCTATGTTTTTGAAAAACAGGCCCACTGCTGGTGAGTAAAGCTCACTGTTGGTTTTTGGAATTTTGAAATTTTGGCCCACTCGAACTTTGGTTCAGGCCCACAGTTCAGAAACAAGCCCAGGTAACAATTTGAAATTCGGGCTCTTAAATAGCCAAAGGTCGAGGCCCAACTGGGCTTTGAAAACGTTTTCTGTTTTTGGGTCAAGCCCACAGTGTAAATGTTTAGTTTTCAAATGGATGTTAAGCCCACAGTCCCAGAAATTTAGTTGGGCTTTGGCTAGCTACTAACTAAAATATGAGGCCCAACTGGGCTTTCAAAAGTTCAGTTTTCTTTAATTAAAACAACAGGCCCAAATCAATCTAAAACCACAAGCCCACAAGAAATTAAACAAACAAGCCCACAAGAAATTAATTACAAACCCAACAGAAAATATAAGCCCAAATGTTAGGTTTAATATTACAAGCCCACAAGAAAAATGGAAGCCCACAGTTTGGGTTCTCTTAATGGGTTTAGGCTTACTTGCTTAAGCACAGCCCAGCTATTCAGTTTGGTTGCAAAAGCCCAGTTGGGCTTTGGATCATCCTAAGCTTGTGTAGCCCAGTTGTGTTTTGGTCTAGTTACAGCAGCAGCAGACAACAACACAAGATCAACTCAGCAACAGCAATAGGCTTGGCCTGGCAGGAAACAGAAGCAGCACCAGGTCAGTTTGTGGCAAGGTCACAGCAACAACAGCAGGGGCAACAGCTTCAGCAACAGCAGCTCTGCTGCAGCACCACAGGTAATAGCAGCAGCACCATTTGGGCTTCACAGCAGCACAACAGCACCAGAGGTTTGTTCTCAGCCTCACATCAAGGTCACAGTACCTGGTCACTCAACAAAAATGTCAAGGACAGCAAAGAAAGGCAGTGAACAAGAACTGTAACGCAAGATTGACTGCAAGAATGTAAAGATGACTAATATGCAAATATGATATGCAATCAGGACAGCAAGATGCAATGAGTATGCAATGCAAAGATGAATATGCAGGTGACAGATGCAAGTTATGATGACAATATGCAAACTAGAGATGATGCAGGTACGCAGATATGGATGCAATGCTTACAGCTAAGATGCAGATGCTAAATGATGCAGATATGGATGCAATGCTTACAGCTAAGATGCAGATGCTAAATGATGCAGATATGGATGCAATGCTTACAGCTAAGATGCAGATGCTATATGATGCAGCTAAAGCTAAGTTACACTAAGAGCTACACTAAGTTACAGATGCAGTTATACTAAGTTACACTAAACAAGCTAAGTTACAGCTAAGTTTGAAAACAGAAAAGCAAGAGCACAATTTTTTATTTTTTTTTTGGTTTTTTTTTTTTTCAACTACACAGCACCAGTCCCCGGCAGCGGCGCCAAAAACTTGGTGGCTCTCTAAAAGAATCACAGAAATGATACCTGCAAGTGCACAGGGTCTGTTGTAGTGAGTGTGCAAGGCAGGGTTTGTCCTCAGGGACTCGGGTGTATATTGAAGTGAAGAAACAAGTGACAGTGAACCAAAGAAGCAGTGAATGACAGTGGCAAAGGAACAAAGAAAAATAAACCAAGGCTGTTAGCCAAGGGAAGTGATAAAGAAACAAAGGCAGGTCTTCCAACTATGTTCTTGTCCCTTGTTAGTTATCAGTCAGCTTCCAGGATTTCTGAATAACTAGATGATAGTTGCGGTTCAAAGTCGGCTGTTCATCTAAGGGTTGGTCTAGAAAGGAGGTTAAAGGCACTAAGATGAATTCTAAACCTTGTGGTAGTTGGGGCTCTCACACTGCAACTACCCGCAGAGAAGCTTGCTTAGTGTTTTAACAACCTATAAGGATATTCAATCCTAGACAATTCAAGCACAACAAGATCAGAGCATGGATAGGATAAAAACAATTGAAGTTTACAACATCATTTAAAATAAAAACTAACCCTTGAGGCAATGGCTATTCCAGTCCTCTTGGGTGAAGCACTGGCTAGTTCGGGCATACCCCAATTACATCACCAATACATCTATTTATAGTTACAATCAATTCCCCCAAAACAGGACCAAAACAGTCCCCATTAGGGTTTGGTGAAAATCAAAATTAAATTACAATAATCCTACCTAATGTTGATAACAACCCTAATAGAATATCCCATACCTCAATTTAACATTCAATTGATTTCCCCCAAAAGTTTCTCAAATCAGAAAAATTAGGGTTTTAGAAATTAAAATTAGAAATTTACCTAATCTCTAACTCCAATCAAACTTCGACCCATGCTTAGAATTAGTCTTCTCTTGCTTCCCATACCTTCAATTTGCCTCTAGATCGACCTAATTTACCTATTTCACACTTTAGGGTTTCGGTTGAAAATGTGTGGAATAAGTAAAGTAGACGGACTAGGGAGAGGGGAACAATGATGGGTTATCATTGTTTGACGCTGTGGTAATTATGGTGGTGATGGCGGAGCAGTTGGGATAGCAGGTGGAGGAGATGGTGGCGGACATGGAGGTTGCAGAGGAGGTGAGGGGAGAAAGAGAAGATGGAGTCGATGGAAAAGAGTGAGGGGGTGTTTGGTTGGGTAGGAATAGGGTTAGGTACTAGGGTGTTGAGCGGATGTATCAGAATTCGATGTTCAGTGAGTTAAAGCGTTGGATCGACACATCTGGATCGAATCTATCGGCTGAGATGGCAATGCTTGCAGCGACCGTAGGATTGTGAGACACAACAAAACTGATGGCTCCAGATGGAGTTAGGTGCTGTAGTGTTAGACAGGAGCTTCAGAGTTTGATGCACTGTGATGAAGCGACCGTTGGATGATGGAATGGATCCAATCTGACGGTTAAGAGGGGAAACGGGTTTGGGTATTGATTTTAGGCTTAGAAAATGGGTTTGGGTTTAGGAAATGTGTTTGGGCTTAAACAATCTTGAGCCCACTTCTTCTTTAAGAACAATTTCTTCCTTTGTGAACCCATTTTCATCCTTCTGGTCTTGTGCACAACATTCTTCGCGGTTTCCTTGTGTAATTCCTCCCGGCTTTTCACCACTTTTCTGCTCTTTTCCGCTCCGCTATTCATCCAAACTTTATTTATTACCTAAAAATGCAAAATTAGTTAATAAAAATATTTATTCTTGAAAACAAAGAAAATACAGAATATGGGATAAAATATAGAATTAATGCACAAAAGATGAGTTAAATGCCAAGAAAAATATATAGAAATATGCACTTTTTAGGACTCATCAACCTCCCCGTTATAATTTTTGAAAATCCATATATTGACTTAAGTATTCATTCATAATATTGGAATTAATGCCACGTGTGCGAGTTGTAGGGGTGGTCAGGAGAACCACAGCCCTTGATTTATCTTTGTCTGGACAAATCCTGACCACTACTAACATAGGCTATCTTTGTCTGGACAAATCCTGAGCACCACTATCCACAACCCTTAATTTATCTTTGTATAATGCTTTTACCTTACCTTAATCATACTAGCTTAGGCTTCTTCATGCTATTCTCTTCTTCCCATAAGTCCCCGAGTTCAGTGAAACCAAGTCTCCACGTTATAACAATAACTGGCATTGTCTGAAATCTTCAATTTTGTGTTATTCTCCATGGGAGAAAAATCACTATGTTTATATCTTGAATAATCGTATGAAACAATATTGTCTTTAACTGCCATCAGAACCTCACTGTTTTGAATCCATAGCATATTCAACTCACAAGGATGAATAAAGAGAAAGGTAAATTTCTTAGTCCATGATTCCTTCACTCCATAGTCGATCATTACCCACACATCAGTAGCATACCTGGAACTTCTATTAATTAAACAAACGCAGTCTGTCAACACTTCCAAATGTATATACTGCTGCACAATTATGTTTTCAGGAATGGGTACATTGATAAGTTTCTCATTGCTAATATCAAAACTAACAATAACTTCAGATGAGCAGGAGGTTACTTTGGAAAACCAATGAAGAGCTCCATATAAAATAAAATCAGGACGATCAAGAGTTGTTCCACAGAACGAGTAAGAGATTGTTATGTGCCTGAGTGCGCTTTTCCTGACTGCCCTTAGTAATAGTCTTACATGTACTTGTGCATGGATTATATTTATTATGTTAGCCGTTGGTAATCATTGGGTGTCTTAATGAGCTGTGAGCTACCAATTAGATGCAGACAGGTGTACTGTCTGGATTAGTCATCTTTACCAAATAAGGTTTGTTGCTATAAACTTGTAAGAGAGGCGGCTGTTGGAGTTAATGAATAATCAACCATTTTCAGTATCTCTGTGTTCTTCATCGTTTCACCCAGGCTCTTATCCTTGTGATTTGAGAATAAACCCTATTTTCTGTTGTGAATTTATTGTGGTAACACAACAATTGCCATCAGAACCGTTCAATCCTTGTTTCACTATGGGAGGAAGCGGTAATCCAAGTTGCAAAGATCTTCAAGACCAATACAATTCACAGAAGCTAAAAATCAACTCATTGAATGACAAGATCGACAAGATGATAACTAAAGACGAGTTCAAACTCCAGATGGAGAACACGATTACAGAATTCAAATCACATATGGAGTCTTGTATTGAAAAAAAATCTCAGAGAGAGTCTCATGGAATGGATCCAAACCGAGTTGAGTCTTCCAATAGACGAACACATCATGAAGATCGAAAAAAAAACACTCATCAGTGTCTACCCAAACTAGACTTCCCTCGATTTGATGGTGATAACCCATTGTTGATGGTGGTTTTTATCTTAGGGTTAAAATCGTAAAACCTTAGTCAAACAGTGACGTCACACTTGAGTAATAATTTCGCCACTAGCACATTTATTGAACCATTCAACATGTTTGCGTAAAATTACCGGGGTACCTTTTTTATGTATATTTCATGCTCCACGGCAGAGCCCTCGGTACTGACTGGCGTCATCTCTACACATGACAGCCACGCATGCTAGCCAAACGTGCTAATGGCATGCCATGCCAGCCACATCTCCGCACCAAAGGCATGTCGACCATGCCATCCACACCACCGTGTCAATGGCATGCCATGCCATCCACATGTTCGTGCCAAAGACATGCCAACCATGCCAACCGCATCATCGTGCCAATGGCATGCCATGCCAGCCACATCTCCGCGCCAAAGGCATGCCGGCCATGCCAGCCACACGACCGTGCCAATGGCATGCCATGCCAGCCACATCTTTGTGTCAAAGGCATGCCAACCATGCCAGTCGCATGCCATGCCAGCCACATTTGCGCGCAAAAGGCATGCCATGCCAGCCACATCTCCGCGCCAAAGGCATGCCAACCATGCCAGACGCATCATCGCGCCAAAGGCATGCCAACCATGCCAGCCACATCTCTGCGCCAAAGGCATTCCATGCCAACCACATCTTCGCACCAATGGCATTCCATGTCAGCCACATCTCCGCACCAAAGGCATGCCGACCATGCCAGCCGCAACACCGTGCAAATGGAATGCCATGCCATACACATCTCCGCGCCAAAGTCATGCCAACCATGCCAGCCACATCTCCGCGCCAAAGGCATGCCAACCATGCCAGCCGCACCACCGTGCCAATGGCATGCCATGCCAGTCACATCTTCGCGCCAAAGGCATGCCAACCATGCCACCCGCACCACCGTGCCAATGGCATGCCATGCCAGCCACATCTCCGTATCAAAGCCATGCCGACCATGCCTCCATGTCACTGGCTGCCAAACGAAGGGTTGCAACAATCAACGACCACCGTTTCCTTTGAGATACAAATCTCAGCCGTCCGAGTTCGCCACCAAACGTGTGGCAACTTTTGGCCCAATGCCAAGCCCTAATTTTGGTCACGCCTGAACTATTCCAAAACCCTAATTTTGGCCGCGCCTAAAACTATCCTAGATTGGTCGCGCCTAAACCATGCCAAAGTCATGTCTCCATGTCGTTGGATGCCAAAACGAAGGGTTGCAACAATCAACGTCCAACCTTCCCTCTGAGATGCAAATCTCAGTCGTCCAAGTTTGCCACCAAACGCGTGGCAACTTTTGGCCCAATGCCAAGCCCTAATTTTGGTCGCGCCTGAACTATGCCAAAACCTTAATTTTGGCCGCGCCTAAAACTATGCCAAAATCCTAGCTTGGTCGCGCCTAAACCATGCCAAAGTCGTGCCGGCCATGCCTCCATGTCGCTGGATGCCAAAACGAAGGGTTGCAATAATCAAAGTCCACCCTTCCCTCTGAGATGCAAGTCTCAGCTGTCCAAGTTCGCCACCAAACGCATGGCAACTTTTGGCCCAATGCCAAAATCCTAGATTGGTTGTGCATAAACCATGCCAAAGCCATGCCGGTCATGCCTCCATGTCGCTGGTTGCCAAACGGGAGGTTGCAACAATCAACGGCTATCCTTCCTCCCGAGATGCAGATCTCAGCCGTACAAACTTGCCACCAAACGACTTGTGGCAATCTCTTGGCTACGGTGCCAACTCTTGTCCATGGTGCCAAAACCCTAATTTGGCCACGGCGCGAAATCCCTAAGTTGGCCATTCCAAAGCCATGCCGTCCATGCCTCCATGCCGCTGGCTGCCAAACGGAAGGTGGCAACAATTAACGGTTGTCCTTCCTCTTGAGATGCATATCTCATCCATACAAACTTGCCACCAAACGACTTGTGGCAATCTCTTGTCTACGATGCCAACTCATGGCCACGGTTCCAAAGCCCTAATTTGGACACGCCAAAGCCATGCCGGCCATGCCTTCATACCACTGGCTGCAAACAGAAGGTTGCAATAATCAATAACTATTCTTCCTCCTGAGATGCATATCTTAGACGTACAAACTTGCCACCAAACGACTTGTGGCAACCTTTGGCTACGATTCCAACTCTTTGGCCACGGCACATACTTAGCTATGCCAATTCTTTGGTCACGGCACCAAACCCTAATTAGCCATGCCAAGAGCATGTGCAAGCCATGCCAGCACCGTGGTCGCGCCACTGGTTACCAACGGAAGGTAACTACAATCAACTGCTAACCTTCCTCTCAAGATGCGAAATCTCGGCCGTCGAATGTCACCACCGAACCGGAAAGCCTCTCAATCTTAACTTTCCAAACAATAGCAACATGCTACACGTTTTCCACGAAAACACTCGAGACATCAAAACATGTCACAAACTGGGGGATGCTCATCAGGGTATTGGTCTGGCGGTTTGCAGCGTGCGGCGTACACTACGCCCGTTACAAGAAAGTGTCATAAGAGTGAGGCGGTTAGTAAATATAGGAAGTAATGGTGAAATGTTTCCTTCATTATGGAAACATCAATTCCAGGCATTACCCGTTACCGCTTTCTTCCATTTACTCAACTGTTTTCACTTCTTACGAGACCAGGGTACGTTTTTGTTGCGACTTGTATGAATAGGTCTCACCTATTTCCACCAAAGGTCGGGTTTTGGTCAGGAGAATACAACACTCAGAAATCACTTGTTAGCTTTCCCATCTATTAGCTTTCCACTTTCTGATACAAGTCGTCAAACAACTACTCTTCCCGAATCAACCATTCTGGTCTCAACACTCTCTTTGCTTCCCTCCCTATACCAACCTTCGCCTTCACTTTATGACCGAAGCAAGTCCGGAACGGCTATTTCTTGGTTTAGGCCGGATTTGTACAGATTGATCTCTCAAATCAAAGTACTCCCTTGCAGTACATTGTTTAGGGTTTAGACTCGTTTCTCACCCACACACTCGAAATTACCAAAATCAACAGAAACTGTTTTCACCCTCAAACACCCATGTTCCTGGATTCAAAAGTGCAATCATTATTTCCAGCTCCACAATATCATTGATGAACTGCAGAAGGTGAACATGGCAGTAATACATCTTGATGGTTAGGCTGAAACATGGCTTTTAAACCTGCAATCTTTCAGCTCTATTATTTCCTGGTTTGAATTAAGTCACCATGCTTGTTTGCAATTTGAAAATCCGGCTAATGAGAATATTGTGGGTAATTTCAATAAGCTAGATCATATAACTAATGTATATGAATTCTTTGAGGAGTTTGAACACTATAAGTCTCTTCTGCTGACTTTACACCCTGATTTACCAGAGAACTATTTCATTAACAGTTTTATTGGAGGCTTAACGCCTGACATTCAAAATTATGTGCTTATGTTTCACCCCACTACCCTTTTGCGCGCCTACTCTCTTGCTAATATGGAAGAACAAACTGTCCTACATCGGCAACAATCTCATAAACCACCACTCAAGGCATTTACAAACAATTTTTCCTCCAGACAATTTACTTCAAATAATTTTCCTCCCAAGCCTATTTCTACACAACCTTCAACCTCCAAACCACCAGCCTCTCCACCACCTAGAGTTGTACACTCTCCAATTCCTCTTATTCGACGACTTACTCAAGAGCAAGCTCGAAAGAGAAGAGAGCAAGGTCTTTGTTATAATTGTGATGAATACTACAAACCTGGTCATGTTTGTGCTAAACAGCAATTGTTTATGGTGGATACTTCTGTACAAGCAGAACCTGAGGAGATTTTTGAAGACCATCCTATAGAGGATCCTTCTTCACCTGTTGATTCTGACATGGAGATTTCTCTTCATGCTCTCACAAGGCATGTCAGTGGTGAAACAATTAGAATACCTGGTTTTCTTAAGAAACAAGTTATTTCAATTCTTATTGATACTGGGAGTACTCATAGTTTTATTGATTCTGAATTAGCTAAAACTTTGCAATATGACATTTCACCCACTGCTCACCTCCTAATCATAGTAGCTAATGGAGAGAAGACAATCAGTACTGGTGTTTGTTCCCAACTTCAGTGGACAATGCAAGATCACAAATTTTGTGCTCCTCTCAGACTGCTCCCACTTGGAGGATTTGATATGGTGTTAGGTGCTGACTGGCTCAAACAACTAGGTGATGTTATCTTAAACATAAGGGTAAGAAGATCACACTCTCTGGTAGTCACCAAAAAGCTACTTTGATGCACATGAGTGGTAATGCAGTTAAGAATTTTTTCACCAAACACACCCATGATGTCATATCTAAATTATTTTTTGTTTCCACTCAACCCATTTCAACACCAATACCACCTCAAATCTCTATACTTCTACAACAATATAAGGATGTGTTCTATGAACCATCTCAGTTGCCCCCACAAAGGAGTTTGGATCATTCCATTCCCCTGAAACCAAACTCTGAACCTATTTCTGTGAGACCATATAAGTGACATTATATTCAAAAATATGTTGTAAAATACTTGGTAAAAGACATGCTATCTTCTGGAGTCATCCAACCAAGCCACGGCCCATTTGCAGCTCTTATTCTTTTAGTCAAAAAGAAAGACAACACGTGGAGATTTTGTGTTGATTATAGGAAACTTAACTCCATCACTATTAAATACAAATTTCCAATCCTAATTATTGAAGAGTTGCTGGATTAACTTCATGGTGCAAGGTGGTTCACTAAAATTGATCTTAGGTTTGACTATCACCAAATCAGATTGGCATTGGCTAATATTTTCAAGACATCCTTTAGAACACACCATGGACACTTTGAATTTAGAGTAATGCATTTTGGTCTCACTAATGCTCCAGACACTTTTCAAGCACTCATGAATGATATGTTTGCTGCTCACCTGAGGTAGTTCATTCTAGTTTTTTTTGATGACATTCTCATCAACAGTTCTAGCTTGGAAGAACATGTTCAACACCTGCAAATCACTTTGGACATTCTAAGGCAGCACCAACTATTTTCTAAGTTCTCTAAGTGCTATTTTGCTCAACAAGAACTAGAGTTTCTGGGTCATATTATCAATACAGAAGGTGTTAAGGCTGATCCTGCTAAGATCAGCAGTGTGACTGAATGGCGTATTCCTACTAAACTTAAATAATTAGGGGGTTTTCTAGGTCTCACTGGGTATTACAGAAAGTTTTTTAAAGGTTATGGACTTCTCATCAAGCCACTGAGCTTCTCAAAAATAATGTTTTCACATGGTCCCCTACAACCACTGAAGCTTTCAACAACCTCAAATTGGCCATGACAAACACTCCAGTTATGGCTCTCCCTGATTTCACTAAAGAATTTGTGTTAGAAGCTGATGCTTTTGAAAATGGAATTGGAGCAGTTCTCATGCAACAAGGAAGACCAATTGCTTTTTTCAACCAACCTCTAGGCCCAAGAGCTGCTGCTTTATCTACTTATGAAAAATAAATGCTTTCAATTTCTCAAGCTGTTACAAAGTGGAGACATTACTTACAAGGACACCATTTCATTATTCAAATAGATCACCAAAGTATCAAGTACATTCTTGAGCAAAATATTGCTACTGTGGTACAATATAAATGGGTCATTAAGCTTCTTGGTTTTGATTATGAAGTAAGATACAAGAAAGGGTAAGAAAATACAGTTGTTGATGCTTTGTCAAGAAGACCTCATCCATCAGCTGCATGCTTCTCCACCACTGTCACTCAACCTCTTTGGGCTCAATATGTTATTTCCAGCTATGCAGGTGATGCTAAAGCACAACAACTTATATCAGAACTCTTAATTACTCCTTCTGCAACAACACAATTCTATTATCATGAAGGTGTTCTGAGATATAAATAAAAAATTTATGTGGGCTCTGCTTCAAATACAAGACATATTATTGTCTCCTCAGTGCATTCTTACACTATAGGTGGCCACTCTGGTATTCAAGCTACCTACATTAGAGCTAAAGCATACTTCTATTGGCCAAAACTGAGAGAAGATGTCTATCTTTTTGTATCCAATTGTGACATCTGCCACATACATAAAGGTGAACATCAACATCCTGCAGGTCTTCTCCAGCCACTGCCAATACCAGCTCAACCATGGAAACACATTTCCATGGAATTCATTGAAGGCTTACCACTTAGGGACAAGAAGAATGTCATCTTAGTAGTGGTGGACAGATTGACTAAGTATAGTCATTCCATTCATCTTCTACACCCATACAGCTTTATTTGTGTCTAAGGAATTCATAAATCAAGTACTCAAACTACATGGATTACCAAGCTCCAGTGTCTCTGACAGGGATAAGGTTTTCACTAGTTTGTTTTGGCAGGAACTATTCAAGGTATTGGGAACACACTTAAATCTAAATATTGAATATCACCCTCAGACTGATGGTCAAACTGAAAGGGTTAATGCTTTCTTGGAAACCTAACTCAGATGCATGTCCAGCTACAATCCAAAAAATTGGTGCAAATGGCTACCCTTAGCAGAATGGTGGTATAACTCCAGATTTCACACTAGCCTCAAGATGAGTCCCTTCAAGGCCCTATATGGGTATGAGCCTCCACATCTTGTTTTTCCTTCTACGGTGAACACATCTGTTGCTGCTGTGGAGGACTACCTCAAGCAAAGGGATGAAGTTCTAAATCTCCTTAAGGAAAACCTTCATAAAGCTCAGGAAAGGATGAATCTATATGTTGATACCAAGAGGGTAGACAAAAACTTTGATGTTGGTGACATGGTTTACCTGAAATTACATCCTTACAGACAGTCCTTCATTGCCCTGAGAAAAAATGACAAACTCTCTGCTAAATACTATGGCTCATTCACAGTTCTTCCGAAGATTGGAGTTGTTGCTTACAAGCTGCAATTACCTCTCAGCTCAAGGATCCACCCTGTTTTCCATGTCTCTCAACTCAAAAAGAAGATTGGTACTCTTCACACTCCATCTCCTTCTCTCCCAGTTGTTGATCATGAGGGTCACATTGTTCTCCACCCAACTGCCATTTTGGATACCAGAACTATGTCCATAGCAGGTCGACAGATTGATCAGATGCTCATTCAATGGACTAAATGACTAATGCTTCTGCAGAAAATGCTACTTGTGAAGACTCTGCAAATGTCCATGCACATTTTCCTGATTTTAATCCTTGAGGACAAGGATTTTCCAGAGAGGGTGGCATTGTTATGTGCCTGAGTTCCCTTAGTAATAGTCTTACATGCATCTGTGTATGGGTTGTATTTATTGTGTTAGCCGTTAGTAATCGTTGGGTGTCTTAATGAGTTATGAGCTACCGATTAGATGCAGACAGGTGTACTGTCTGGATTAGTCATCTTTACCAAATACGGTTTGTTACTATAAACCTGTAAGAGAGGCGGTTGGTGGAGTTAATGAATAATCAACCATTTTCAGTATCTCTGTGTTCTTCATCATTTTATCGTTTCGCCCAGGCTCTTATCCTTGTGATTTAAGAATAAACCCTATTTTTTATTGTGAATTAAGTTGTTGTGGTAACACAACAGGGATTCTTTTAATAGTTTTCCATAGACCCGATCCTAATGTATAGATCTCTAGTTGAGAATAATTATATCCCTTACGGTGGACAATTCTTACAAACTTGTAATCATCCGCGATACTATCGTAGCCAGATCCGTAGTTAATTACTTTGTATTTGGAGTAGTAAAAATTTTACGGGACGTATTGGAATTTTCTTATATTCTCTAGTTGTCGGGTTCCAAACACAAATACTATTAATCTCCTCGATCATTGTAACGTGTGGCATGGATACTTGCACTATTATATATAGTTTTTGCTCGATTGATTTTCCTTATATATACCTAAGCAAATCAAGCCATTGCAAGAACCCAAGATAATAGATAACATACTAATACCTCCCTCTGATACAGATGGATAATCCAGCTGAACGGCATTATAAAGTCGAGCTGATAATGAAGCATTATCTATGGAATAAACACTTGATTCTGTATCTTTAAACACGAGGTTGGGGTGATGATCTCTGGTAGTAATATTGAGGTGATGTTTAGTAAATTTAGAGTTAAAAATTAAATTACGCCAGGGATTGCATACACACCTACAATTTAAGATTGATTCCACTGGTAACTTGATATCCATTAGAATGTCTTCCGGGAGGCTTGATGATGTTTCTTTCTTGTACGTAGGGAAGTAAGCTTAGATATATAAATATGATCCAGATAATCTTTATTGTTAGTAGGGTTGTTGTAGGAGATGCATGTATATGCGCAGCTAGCTCCCTCCGGCCTCCGGTCGTGTACAGGCTTATTATACTAATGGGCCTAAATAGCACTACCCCAATGTACAGGCCCATTAAAAGAATAAGAATAGAATCCGGATTCTGGTCAAAAGAAAAATGTATTTATATGGATTGAAGCCAGCATTACTATTGATTTATATCCCCTCTTATTATACCAGATGATACATTTAGTCAATCCAACGATCAGGATTTTTAAGATCTTTTTGTCTTATATGAAATGGTATCAGCCCATATAAATAATTTCTATCTCCTCTTATTATACCAGCTGATACCATTTAGTCAATCCAACGATCAGGATCGTTTAAAATCTTTTTGTCCTATATGAAATGATATCAGCCCATATAAATGGTGCTTTTTGCGTTATGGCATTACTAGTCTTTTTTCTGCTTGGTTTGTGTTACATTTTCTTTGCATGCTATAATTGTGTTATTCTTTTTATCGCGGTACATAGTACTGTAATCATGTCTTAAAGGGTTTGCCATTTTTGGTTGAGGTACATTGAACAAATTCAATTTCACAAGAATTGGATGCATGAGACTATAGGAGGAAAAAAAAAATTGGAACTAGATTGGATGGACCGAGAAAATCAGAAAAAAATAACATTATAATAGTAGATCAAAACTTCAACCCAAACTTCATTTACATCACATCACACTACCCTATTTTTCCTTTCCTTAGGGATATCCTTTTGACATAAATGCAAGATGAATGTTTACACAAATGGCAAATATATATATATTTTTTGTGGCCTCCGTTTCCAAGTGAGTAATGCAAGCAGGCTTGACTTTCTGCTAGATGAATAGATCCACGACACCAAAATTAGATTTTCTTTGAAGCATTATAAAAAATCTATTTGGAAGTCGGAGTCGCCTCTTCTACTTTTGCATGTGCTTAAACTTTAAAGGGGATGCTTTCTTATTTAGGGGATTTACGGCCTTGTAAAGAGCCTTTTTGAGTTATCAATGCATTTCTGTAGCTTTTCATTATCCAATACCTGTTTAAGTTCATACCTGATAATGACTAGTCTTGTTTAGATGTCTATTTTTCTATTGATGCATATGCAGTAGCAAAGTGTGTGTCTTGTTTGTTTGTTGATGCTTGTGGTAGAAGAAGTGTTAGACCAGTCATCTAAAGTTAATATTACAACTTTATTTACATTAGTCTCTTATCTGTTGGAGATGGACACAAAAGCAACTAACTGTTTTGTTTATTAGGTTGTGATGCAAGTTGTGGCAAAGCAGCAACAAAACCAACATTCTGCTGGCCACAACAATATTGAATTTCCTGACCAAAACAGAAACCCAGGTACTGCTGGTATGGAAAATCCCAACGGGAATCAGTTGGTGCTTCTTTTCAACAGAAAGAGGGAAACTGTTGCCACAGGTCATGTTGTGTATGGCACAGAAGGAGAGTACTGCAATGGAGTCTTGTTATATGCAGATGAGAGGAAAGTGTGTCTTGAGACGATCGAGGATGGTGACTGTCCTGTACCTGACAATCCTCAAGGTGATGGTTGCTATTATTTGCGACATTATGTTGCAAAAGAATGGGTAGTTTGGCCTGTGTCGCGTATGGAGTTTGTGGAGTCTGGTGGTGAATGAAAACTTCTTGAGTTACTACTTTTTGTGCAGTGGAGTTTTTGGAGGAATGAAAACTTCTTGAGTTATACTTTTTGTGCAGTGGAGACATATCCTGCTTTTTGTTTTGAGGAGCACACTTTGTGTATAACTTCTTAGGTTACACTTTCTGTGATGTTTTGCATAATTACTTTTATGTGAAGTCTGTCTGTGCTTCTTGATTTCATAATATATATTATATATTTCTTGTGTTCAATTCTTTTATTTTTGTGATTTCAATTTTTTATGGATTATATTTAGATTAAAAAGCAATTTAAACCGGAAACTTTTAGGTCCGGTGACGGTAACTGTCAGTCCTGGTGATCGGAAATGACAGGTCTGACTGCCGGGAAATGTCAGGGCCGGTGATCGGAAATGTCAGGTCCGACTACCGAAAAAGTGTCATTTGTTACATATCAGAGGTAACAAATTTTCTAACGAAAATAGTGTTAGAAAAATTCTCGAACCAAAAGACATGTGTCGTCTGTTTATTGGTAATCTTAACAGTAATAATGTTTATAACATAGTATGTACATTACAAAATAAATATGAAGTGTAAAATGTAAATAGTTAGCATAGATATTGTAATGAAATCAAAGTGTTAGCCAACTTAATTTTCCTAATGAATTCAAAGAGTTAGCCAAAATTCTCACACATTATATAACTGCATTCCGGTAACTATTTATTTTAGTTAAGAAAATTAGTTTGTATTTTTTTTGTAATGCTTTTTTACTATGAGCAAATTCTTGATTTGGTGTAGTGTCAGTTGTCTACGAATTAAATAGTTGCAGGCATATAAGCCTATATATATGATAATCTTTTACCTTAATCATGCTAGCTTACGCCTCTTCCTATCTCGCTCGACTATCCTCTTCTGCACATAAGTCCCCGACTTGAGGGAAACTAAGCTCTTCACATAATAACAAAAACTCTCGTTGTCTGTTTCTCCAATCTTAGATTATCCTTCGCGGGGGCAAAAACAAACGCATATCTAAGTATGTCTTTCTTCGGATCATACGAAAAAGATTCGTTCTTAGCTGCCATAAAAATTTCACTATTTTGAATCCATAGCGGACTCCACTCTAAATTATAAGATTCAAAGTTAAATAGCTTATCCCACGAATCTTTCACTCCATAATCCATCATAACCCACACATGAATGCGACTTCTGGTGCTGCTCAGTAAACAAAGGTAGTCTGTCAATACTCCCACAAGTTTTTCCTGCTTCGTAGTTTCTTCAGGAATAGACACGTCAATGAGTCTCGCATTGCTAATGTCAAAACTAACAATAACTTCAGATGAGGAGGAGGTCTTTTCGGCGGTGCATAACCAATGAAAAGCTCCATTCAAAAGCAAACCAGGACGATCTGTTGTCTCAGAGAACGTATAAGGAATTTCTTCAATAGTTTTCCATAAACCCGATCCTAATGTATAGACCTCTAGTTGAGAATGATTACAATTCTCACGGTAGACAATTCTTACAAACTTGTAATCATCCACGCTGCTGTCATAACCAAATCCATAGGTAACTACGTTTAACAAGGAGTGGTAATAATATGGTGGCCGTATTTGAATGTTCTTATATTCTCTGGTTATAGGGTTCCAGACACAAATGTTATTAATCTCCTTGAAGGTCAATAGGTGAAGCCCTATAAAGACCTAAGCAATCAAGCTATCACAAGAACCCAAGATATCAAATTCAATGCTTCCAAATTGAATACCTGCCTCATATGGAGATGGATGATCCAGCTGAACAGCATTATAACGTCGTTTTGATGATGAAGCGTAGTCTATGGAATAAAAACTTGAATCGATACCTTTAAACACGAGGCTAGGGTGATGACCTCGGGTAGTATGATCAAGGTGATCTTTTATAAATTTAGATTTTGAAAGTACATCGTGCCAAAGCTTGCATACGCACCTGCATATTGCGATGGAATTCAGTGGTAACTTGAGAAAGATAAATATTTGACTGTCTTCCGGGAAAATTGACATAGCTGCTGCTGCTGCTGCTTCTTCTAGTACGTAGGGAAGTAAGCAGGTTATCTTGGATGTGATCTAGATGGTCTTTTTTTTCCTAGGGTTTTGATGTTTGTGGTATGTATATATATATAAGCAGCAGTCAGAGTAAATCCACTCTGCCTAGTGCCTACGGCGGTCCGGCCATGTGGTTATTACAGTAACTAATGGGCCCAAACAGCACTCAGCGCACATGCCCAAGAGGCAAGAGGAGATGAATTCACGGATGTGAAAAAGTGCTTCCCTAAATCGCTTCTACTACTCTCACATGCTTTCCTTTTCTAGTTTTGCGTGTTGAGCAGTACTCCCTAACCCATGGTAATGGAATCGTTGGAAGGGATGTGGTTTTTTTGTCCACCAATAGGAGAACGCAAATTTTTTTACATGCCACCATAACGGTGTAAGGAGCTAACTCCAGGAAAATGCACCAGAAAGAACTTTTAGAGAGTTTTGCAATTTACTTGCATCTTCTATACCAGAGGCCTAGAATCTTTGGACCACTTCTCTAGCTGTGCTTATATGGTTCGGAGAAACGGAAACAATTCATGCCACTAAATTTGATATATCACACTTGAGGTCGGAGAGAGGGATGCAAGACCTGATATATTACACTTGTGGCCGGAGAGAGGGATGCAAGACCTGCACATCGTATCATGACCAACCTCTAAAAGGATGGCAGAGCAAGCTTATATCACAGGCTGGAAGAATTACACCTTTTTGGGTAAGCCCACTCTATCCAAGAAATTAGGTACGACCAACAGCATCTTTGTACAGTACACTCCAGAAGATGCAATAAATCAGTTATTGCTACAGCAAAGCTGCTCTTCTAGATTATGTGAGTGGTGCAGTGATCCTTTAACATGCTTAGTACCTCACTCATCTATGGACTCAGTTTAATGTAATAATATAAGTGTGCTTTTTGAAAAAGGAAACCTCTACTGTGAAACAAAACAAGTTATAGTTTACAGTAATCCAAAGAACCCGACTATAAACATGATCCCAACAATAGGATACCAAAAGGATTAATGTACGCAATTAACTATCTGTTAGGGTTTTGAACATCCAGAGGCTCCACTCAAAAGGCCAGCCAAGTCGACCATGTACAGCATATCAGAATGCCTAAGATAACGCAACTAAGAGTTTTAAAATTTTCTGTGATGTGGATGCCTGTGATGACTGCCGGTGTCAAACTTCAGAACGTTGGCTCTCAGCAGCATTGATTTTACATCACGATCAAATTCGTCACCACTTTGTAAAACATTTTTGAAAGTCGAATTCCTTTGATCAGCGTGCCTTGCATATAGTATCTTGTTGTGAGAGTCGATGCGGGCCTGTATATATCAAGCAGAAGCATGAGATATAGATAAAAAAACTGGCAGAAGAGAATCAAAGCTTCAAAAACTAACAACTCTAGAAAGAAAACAAAATAAAAACCTTTAGCATATGTATTGGGATTCAAAGAGAATCAGGAATTATTAGTTGAAAAAATACCTGAATCTGGTTGTCAGTAATTAAAGCTTCAAGTTCTTTCTCTAGCCCAGAAACATCAGTTTTAAAGGCATCAGCCATCATACGAAGATCAACAGACACAAATGGATGAGTATATTGGATGAGAGCTTTGTGACGGATTTGACTGTATAATGTCTCGACATGGTCATGTAAATGAATGTCCAGCAATAGATTGGCTTTGAGATTTTCAAGAAACTCAAGGCAGGACGCATAACGGCTGCAATGAGGGAAAACATGTCAGTGACGAAAACTCAAGATCGTAAAAGATGTAAAGCAAAGAAGGTTGAAGAAACTACTTGAGCAAACAAGTAAGGCTAATACTTGATACTAAATGTGGTTGAGAGAAAATCCCAATTCACAATAGTTCAGCACAAGGTCAAAGAGGTCTTTAAAGAAGTAAAGAAGGTGGAGACAAAAAGATTAGACCCAAATCATATAAATTTACCTCGAGTAGAAATCATTAATAATCTCCCTTACTTCAGGTACTAGCTCCAAGAAATTACGGAAGTTGAAATTATCTATCACCTTGCTCTGCAAAACAAATTATCAAGAGGTAAATATAACCTGTTCAGATCTCTAACCTGTAACCGTATTTATATTACAGAAGAAGGTTAGGTGCATGCCTTTAACTCGGCCCTGTCGAAGCTGGCAAGTGCACATAATCCACCATAAGTCGCCACATCTTGAGGTGCTATCACTTCTGTATAGGTACTACCCAATTCTGGACCTGTTTCTAGGAACTGCAAATAGAGGTAATGAACTGAATGGTATGGTGGTAAAGTGAAAGATAAGGCCATGCAGACATTTGCTACAAAAGTCATTTTATTATGGAATAGGCACAGTGTTTATGGCGTACTCATATACTCACCATGTTTCCCTTATTCTATTGATCAACATATATAAAGGTTATAGATGAGTCCATCAAAAATATAATAGCATACCTACTCATGTCAGCAAAGAGACTAAGAATATAATAGCATACCTACTCATGTCAGCAAAGAGACTAAGATAATGCATTGCATAGATATGCAATAATATGCTAATCCCTCTATATCATGCAATACTGTACATGTTAAAGAAACTATATCGTGACCAGCACCTTACCATATGTCTAATAAAGGTTGAAGAACAAATGGAATGGAAAACAAACCTTGCGAGCAGCAAGTTTATACTTTTTACTCTCCAGGTGAGCTAGCCCAGCCGCACACCGTAGCTTTGCAATTGCAACAGGGTCCAGAGCATCTGGAGTCTGCTCTGCTTTACTAACATAAGTTGCAACATGTGTGAACTGGCCCATCTCAATACTAACCAAAATTGCATTCAGACACATCTGTAAGATGTGCTTTGAAGTGGTACAGTAATCACGAGTACGAGCATAATTCTTGAATGCATCGCCGAGATGCCCATGGGAATAGTAAAAGTCTCCAAAATCATTGTATCCCATTCTGATGCTCTCTTTGATCAAATTTGTCTGGAAAGAAACATTTGACACAAAATGCAAGGTCACTATGAGTAAAGGAACAAAAGAAAGAATAGCAATTGTGTATCTCATTTGATTCTTACTTCATCATTCTTGAAATAATCAGCCAACCAAGAAAACATACAAAACAAACAAAGTTCTTTTTCCAACAGGTAATGGAAATACAAGGAAAAATTACAGCAATAACATTTTGAACAAAAATCAAGAGCATTGTAACTCAAGTTACCCAAACCTATATAAGCTCAGTCTATGTGTGGTGTCCACTGGTTCACATTCGAATAGCTCATACATGTTTCATTAACACTCAATTCGTAAGGATATATTTCCCAACACAGGGAATGCTCTAATTAACCCATAGTGATTAACCAAAACTAGCAGAGATGTTGGTGAATATTCTTATTTAGCCTCCATATTATGGATTTTGTAACCGAAGCTTAAAATTTAAAAAAGAAACAAACAATTTCCTATCCATGTTATCGAATAACAAGGATGCAAAACACAAAAAACAAATCACAGCAATAAAAGTGAACTCCATGTTTCATCACCACATTAAACAACTTTTTCCCAACACAGGACATGCTCTTATTAAACCATACAAATAAACAACACTAGAAAAGATACAAATAAACAACACCATACACCCAATTAGACGCAATGTAAAGTCACTAACCCTTAAACCTAATCATCCTCATATAACATATGAGGTGACAATCAGATTCTTTGTCAACAATGTGACCTAGTTACAAAATCAAGCAACACAGACTAATTACAAAATCAACACAAATACATCACAACAACTAATTCACCAAACCTAAACCCTCACCTACAAAATCATACCATACATTTCCTAACAGTGTCAACATCAAAATAAGAATATTCAGCAAACAAAGTAACCAAACAAAATCTCATCAAGATCAACACAAACACAAAGAAACAACTAAACAGTACCAAAAAAAACCCTAAGAAAGTTTCGAAACCATACCCTGTAAGCATTGAGTTCACTCTCAAGCTTCTCCTTCCTGACTTCCGCCTTGCGATCAACACTATCAACCCAGATCTGATCTAAACAATACTCGCTCCCCAACTTCCCATCAATCTTTTCAACAACTTCTTTAAACAGATTAGTATTCTCGCCCTTTTTAATCTCATCATAAGCCATTCTTAGTGCATCTAACTTCATGACTTGATTACCACATCTATCAGCAACGAACATAAGTCTCGTTATCTTTGTTCTGCCGCTGTATAAACCTGCATATACTTCTACATCTAGTAATTCACTACTCAAATTAGGTTTACTTCGTTTATCTTCACCACCACCATTACTGTATATTTCATCATCTATCATTGTTACTGAGGTTGTTTCATCATCGCCTTCCATGGTTTTTTTCTTTACTCTCTCGTTTACAAACAAAACCCTAGAAAATTTTCTCTTTCGGAGTCTTTTAGAACTTGAATTGAAGTTCTCTCTCTCTCTATTTATTTTGGGGATTTTTCACAGGCAGGCGTCTATGAAAATAAAGTTTATTATTTTTTTATTTGTTATTAGATAAAAAGTATTACGTTAACTGGTTGGAAGCCTAACAAGCTAAGCTCCAGCAACGTACTAGTACCTTAATTGAACAGGTTGCTATGTTAGCCTACCAGCGAGTTTTATGGATAATCTAGTCAACGGAGTCGAAGCGGATGGGGAGTTGAGATTGTGTCACAAGGGGGGCAAGCTAACTCTACCTTCCATGTTAATTCCTGCAATATTACGTCATTGAGGGATCGAACCTGGGACTTCCTGAAACACATGAAATATGTAAAGAAGAAAACATAAAGAGTTACATAGCAGGCAAGCGAGCAACAAGCTGCGCCGCAAGCCCTTTCTTTTCTTTTTTTCTTTTCCTTTTTCTTTTAATTTAAGGAAAACTTTTTCTTTCTTTTTTTTGAAAAAGGAAGGATATATTAAGAAGAAGAAAATATGGACAATATATACAATGGTCAAAAGACCAATCAAACAGAATGGAAACAAACACATGTTACACAATCATTACATCCTCCCATTGGTGAATAACTTGATTCATCGAGACGTTCCTAAAGAAATCAGTATCCGTGCTCTACGGGTGAATGTTTAGCTTAATTGCATGAATAACTTCCTATGTAGATTTAGGTCTCCCACCGTGAACACGTCTGTTTCGTTCCAACCAAATCTCCCAGCAGATGACGAATGGGATTAAGTTCCAAATATGTTTCAATTTTTTGTTTCTGGTATGCAAACTCTATCCTAGCATGAATTCCTTAAAACCTCCCGGCATCACCCACATTATGTGAAGAGCATATATGAAAAAATCCCATACATATGTAACCCAATCGCATTGAGTGAATAGATGTTCTAAAGTTTCTAAAGCATGAAAGAAGAAAAGGCATCGATCTGAGTTTATATCTACTCTGTTATCCATTAACATACTTCTTGTTGGAACTGATGAATACAACGCAACCCAAACGAGAAATAAGATCTTTGGGGGAGCAACCTTATTAGATAAAACAGCTGCACAATCCCAATCATGCTCCAGGTCAGTGAGTGACTTATAAATTGCTTTCAAAGACCAATCTCCCTGAATTACATCCTCGTCTTCGTGATTCAATACAACGTTTCTAATATCAAACTTGAGCTCCAAGAAATCTATTTGTTCCGCTGGATCTAAGTCTCTTGAAAAAGCAAATATCCAGCTATCATCATACATCTCTGACACTGAGAAAAGCTTCTGTCTGCTTAACCTGTACAATCTTGGGTACTTGTCTTTGAACGCTCTTTTCTCAATCGACCAGTCATGCCAAAACTTAACAGAGATACCATTCTTCACCTGAATAGAAACAACATCAAAAAAATCATCATTAGCCTTCAAGATATTAAACCACAAGCTTCTTCCCACTGATTCACTAACTTGAGAAGGAACTAAATCAGCTGCATCAGCTTTAGTCTTCTCACACATCAATTTCCTCCACCAAGCTTGTTTTTCCTTGCAAAATCTTCCCAGCCATTTATCTCTTAAGGATTTATTCATTAACCTCGAATTCTTAATCCCAAAACTCCTTTTTTCTTTGGAGTACAAATTCTTTTCCAATTTACCCAGCTCATCTTCATGTTATTCTCATCCTCCCCCCAAAGGAATTTCCTCATTATGGTGTTTAACCTTTTCTCCACAGACACTGGCAAAAAATGTAAATACATAAACTAAACATCCAGGCTTTCCAGAGTAGTTCTAATCAGAACCACTCGACCTGCTTTATTTAGATACTTTCTTTTCCATGGTGCAAGCTTTTTCTGCATTTTTTGAATTACTATCTCCCATGTTAGAGCATAGCTCGGCTGAGCCCACCAAGCGTTGGTATGTCAAGTTTGGTTGTCATATTTTAGTGAATCAAAACTCATTTAAAGAGTC
The DNA here is from genome assembly GCF_003573695.1 of Papaver somniferum. Classification (NCBI taxonomy): domain Eukaryota; kingdom Viridiplantae; phylum Streptophyta; class Magnoliopsida; order Ranunculales; family Papaveraceae; genus Papaver; species Papaver somniferum. The sequence continues at coordinate 17,565,905 of NC_039365.1, read as the reverse complement.
GCTTGATTATTTACTAGAGTTAACTTCGTATAGGTTAGCTAGAAAGTTACTAAGATATGAGACTTACAAGTATTACGTGAAGACTTGAAGAATGTGAAGAAGTAAAGAGCTACATCGATGACATCATCCTTCCACTTGAGGTTAGTAATATTCGACTTGAACTGTTTCATTCCTAATGTATCTTTCAAGTCGTGCATATTGAAAACATAACTGCGAAGCTGTGAATGATTATACTCTAGTTAGACATAGTATTAAGGAATTACAATACGAAGTATAACGTCCATCTTTTGAACTTCGTATATAATCCATCGACATAATCGTATGAATGCTATTGTGATTATGTATGGGTATGGGTGAAGATTTCGTCCTAGGAAACAATGTTTTACATTCGTTTAAAGGATGTACAATTCATAAACTTGTTTTATGAATCGAAAGGGAAATCGCTAGGCTTATTGGTATTTTTATTCATTGCAAATCTTTGGATTACCAATATGTGTGCTTAGTATAACCGCTCATAACTTGTTTATGTATCTTGGTAAAACTATTCATAATGCCTAGCTTTTGTATTGGTATGACTTTTATTAGTGAAACTGATCTTAAGTAATCACCTGATATGGTATGATCGATATGTTGTAATTTGTATGACCAGCTCTAGACATTGGGGAACCGATCCTAGTAAGAGGTACAACCGATCACAAGCATGGGGAATCGATCATTGTAAGAGGTGCAACAAGTCTTATTAATTGGTAACCGATCCTATAACTTGTGCAACCGCTTACAGGTTAAATATCATAATTATGTGGTAACCGATCATTAATTTCAGGTGACTGACTCAGTTCTTTTTTTTCAACGCTTTCTCAGTTTTTCTTCAATCTTCATTAATTTCAGGTGATTCCTTGTAAGAATCTAATGATTGGTGTTTCAATTTACTCTCTTCTTCTATTCTAGATATTTTTTCAAGTTTTATTTTAATTTTATTCATCTCAATATGAATTTTGAGGTTAACAACGATGTATCTGAAATACATCCATCGATTTTTGACTTATCAAAAACTCCTGAAATTCACGCTGCAATTAACTTGATTGATGATCAAGATAATGATAGATATGAGTATGGAACTTTTCTCTGATTGGGAGGCTGGATTTTCTTCTAATTAAATTTTCAGAAGCTACTACTTTATTGAAAAATCAATGGAAATTAACAGGAAAATGTCAAATGATACCACTGGGTAAAGGTTTTTTTTACGATCAAGTTAGATAATGAAGAAGAAGAAAATTACATCAACTCTGGTAATTGGGGAAGTTTTGGATCAGATATTAAGAGTTAGGAAATGGATTCCAAATTTCAGATCGGAAAATCAACGTACTTCTAAAGCCATGGTTTGGGTTCAGTTTCCAGGTTTAAGTTTAGAATACTGAGATGAGAAAACTCTTTTCAAGATTAGTAGAACCATTGGTAATCCAATCAAGGTTGATGCAGCTACATTGAATTATCAGAGTGGATATTATGCTAAAGTTTTAATTGAAATTGATTTAGCAAAAACAATTCCTAATAAACTATGGATTGTTACAAGATATGGAGCTTTTTCTCAAGGGGTGACATTAACAAACTTACCAAAATTCTGTAACAAATGCAAAATTGTTGGACATCAACTGTCTGAATGCAGAATTAACAAGCAATCTACTGCCACAGGTGAACAGAAGGCTCCTAACTCCACACCAAAAAAGAATCCACATAATGATACTTCTACTCCACAGTTGGTTTCTCACGTGTTCCAAGCTTAACTCCTAAATTGGTTGAGATCTTTCAACCTTCAAGTCCAAGTACTTCAAACACCACTAAAGGAAAGTTTTCTTTACCTCCATCAGAAGTTAAAACTAATGGTGAAGTTCATTTTATTGATGTTATTGGAGGGGTTTCTAATTCAGGTTTAATTCCTAAAACTAACCCTGCAATTCAAATTATTAATAATCAGTATGAAATTCTACAAGATAATGATAGTGAATACTCTGAATCTGAGGATGGAGAAATTAAGGAGATCAGTACTTCAAGCTTATTAGAATTTGGTTCAATATCTCAACCTGTTACTATTTTACAAAAAGAAAAAGTTATAACTCAGTTTGTCCCTGAATCAACTGAGAATAGCAAAATAACTGGAAAGAAAAAGCCTCCTATAAAACCATCTGTAGTTACAAAAAAGGCTAGTAAAGAAAGTATGAAGTATATGGTTGATAAAGGGAGTTCAACTCCTCCTCCTCAACCTCCTTTCAAATGAAAGTTGTTTTTTGGAATCTTAGAGGCTTTAAGAGACAAAAGGCCAAGGATAAACTATATTCTTTAGTTAAAACAAATAACCATCTCCGATATGGATTGTAGAACCAAAAATTAAAGTTCAAAAATGCATAATAAAACTTCCTGGTATGCATCATAAAATTATGGGTTAATTGGAGTTTAGTACTTACATTTTGACCGAAATTAGTGTTTGGTCTAACATTTGCCCAACTTACGGCTTGGTACCTGGAAATCACGTTGACTGTTTTTGACCGTATTTTAATTAAATTTATGTTATAATTAATAATGAGTTTACAAGTATACCCTTACAATATGACTAGAATCTAACAGCTCTGATAAAACCAGTTAGCGAACGGTTGAGATCAAATATCCACTAACCATTTAGCCCTAATACTCTATTCCTTTCCTCTTCCGCCTCCGATACATTCCTCTTTCGCCTCCGTTACATTTTAGATATTTTTTTTCTTAAGATTGATTTGATCCGATCGAGACCAGCAGTGAAGAAATTAGGGGTTTCCTTGATCTGGAATTTTCTGAGAGACGGGTTCGATGCTATTCCGATTTGATGAATATTAAATAGGTTTTTTCTTTGAATCTGAGACAGGGAAAGAATAGTGCTGCTGCTATGAAATTGAATCTCAAATTGAGAATGACCTTGAGTTGAGAGCATAATATGGATTTGAATAGATCCGTTAATGAAGAACAATGATTTGGCTACTGGTAGTATTCATTGATGGACAGAGAGGAAGAAATAAGGGTTCTGGTTGTCTGAAACTGAATAACAGAGATGGAATTTGTTGGGGTTTTGTCAGATCCATAGAAGAGTGAATCTTAGAGCTGATATTGATGGTAGAAGATGGTGTTGGTAATGGAATTAATGGATCGAGAATATTTGCAGGGTTTTAATTAATGAAGTGTGACCTAATTGAGTTGCTGGTGATGTTTGAACTATGAAAGAAGTTGAACTGTGAAAGAAGAATTGCGAAGGGTCTTCATTTGCATCTGAGAAAGCGGTAACTGGATGTGAAATCGAATGGGTTCAGGTCAAGAATTTGATGAGGGTTGTTCCTGCAGATTGAATAAATGGCGATGCCGTGAAAAAACAAAGGGGTTTTTCTCAAATGTGAATATGGGGAGTTTGGCTAATTTGAACCGAGAAGATATGTATGAGATTACAAAGTTTGGTGCTGCTGAGAATGAGCAATTGGTAATCTATTTTGGTTGATGATGATCAAAGGTATTTTTAGTCTGCTGAATTGGGTTCTCTTGATTCTGAATTTGAGTTAGAGATGCAGCCGTGAATGGACATTGGGAAGAATTTTTAACAAAATGAAGGATACAATAGTAATTGAGTAAATAAATTAAATTATAAACTCATTAAAATTTGACCTGACAGAGTCAATGGAAGTCAACGTGATTTCGAGGTACCAAGCCCTAAGTTGGACAAATGTTAGACCAAACATTAACTTTGGTCAAAATGTAAGTACTAAACTCCAATTAACCCCAAAATTATTCATAATTCTAAACAAAATAATAAAAAAACATTTGGTTGTTTTGGAATTGCTCTATTCAAGCTCCTAATGTAGTTAAATCTTCTAGTCAATGTATTACTGTGGAGGTAGGTGGTGTGTTGGTGATTAGTATTCATGCTAATTCTTATACAATGAATAGAAGAGATTTGTGGAAGGATTTATATGGAATAAGTTTGCTTGACAAATCTTGGTTAATAATAGGTGATTTTAACACTGTATTAAATACTAATGAGAAAAAGGGTGGTAGGAGTCTTCTTACTTCTGCAATGAGTGACTTTAACGATTGTGTTGATTCTTGTGGTTTAATTCAGGCTCCTAAAAGTGGTCTGGTGTTCTCTTGGTGTAATGGCAGAGTTGGGAAAAAAATAATTTTATGTAACTTGGATAGAGCACTTTTTAATTTGAAATGGCTAGATACTTTTAGTGGTTGGCATTATCATGTAGCTACCAGAGAGCTTTCTGATCATGGTCCCCTTATTGGTTCTGATACAGTTATTGGAAGAGCTCTAAATACTCCTTTCAGGTTTCAACAAATGTGGCTTACTCATCCTTCCTTCTTACAAGTGGTCATTGAGTCTTAGAATGAAGACATTACTGGTAATCCTATCTTTATTTTTATGAACAAATTAAAAAGACTGAAAAAAGTCATCAAGGTTTGGAACTGGGAAGTTTTTGGAAATGTTCAAGAAAACCTAAAAAAAGCTGAAGACAAGGTTATGGAAGAGACTATTAAATCAGACATTGATCCAACCAATATATCTTTATTAAACAATTTGGTTACTTCTAGAGGTGAATATGAGATGGCTGCTAATAATTACCATACTTTTTTGAGAGATAAAGCTAGATTGAATTGGATCAAAGATGGTGATGTGAATTCTAAGTTCTTACATACTAGTATAAAAATGAGACAAGCTCAAAACACAATTACTAAATTGGAGAATGATTCTGGTGATATTATAACTACTGAACAGGGTATTTCTGAGTTACTAATTGATTATTTTAAAAAGAAATTTGAGTACCAATCAGTTCAATCAGTTTTTGATGTTGTAACTCAACTCATTTCTGATGCTGATAACCTTTTTTGGAAGAATGTCCTGATAAAGATGAAATTAAAAAAGTTGTTTTTAATTTGAATGTTAATGGTGCACCAGGTCCTGATGGATTCATTGGAATCTTCTATAGAGCAGCTTGGGATATCATCAGAGGTAATTTATTGGATGTTGTTCAATTCTGTTGGAAAAACAACATAATTCCAAGTGGTATGAATTCCAATTTTCTTGTCTTGATTCCTAAAATGAAAGGAACTAAAACTGCTAAAAGCTTTAGACCAATTGGTCTTAGCAATTTCTGTTTTAAAATCATAACCAAGATTATTATTGAGAGATTGACTAGATATTTGCCAAATCTTATATCTCAGCAGCAATATGCTTTTGTTAAAAATAGGAACATTCATGAGCAAATTTTGTTAGCTTCTGAGCTAGTAAATGAAATGTCAACAACTATAAGAGGGGATAATGTAGATCTCAAGCTAGATATATCACAAGCTTATGATACTATGAGCTGGGAATTCTTATACAGAGCCTTAAAAAAGTTTGGTTTTTCAGCTAAATTCTGTAACTGGATTATGGTTCTTCTTCACTCAAGTAAACTGTCTATTATGCTTAATGGTGGCCCAATTGGTTTTTTGGAGTTGGTAGAGGCCTCAAATAGGGAGACCCACTTTCTCCAATTCTGTTTATTCTTGCTCAAGATGTTCTCAGTAGGAAAATTCATAAATTAGTAATGGAAAATAAAATTCAACCAATGGTGATAAGAAATGGTATTCATCCTACTCATTTAATGTTTGCTGATGACATCTTCTTGTTTTGCAATGGAGGTAAGAAAAGCATTGAAAATATAAAGTCACTTTTAATAGAATACCAAGTTGCTTCTGGTCAAGTATTTAATGCTACAGAGAAAAAATGCTTTGTAGATGGTGCTTCTGATACAAGAAAGAGACAGATTGCAGATTACTTTCAAATGGATATTTCTTCTTTTCCTGACAAATATTTGGGAGTCTTCCTTGCTCAAGGTAAAATGAAGTATATACATATTTGGCATTTAGTTGATTATATGCATCTTAGACTAGCATCTTGGAGTGGTAACCTTTTAAACTTTCAAGCTAGACTCATCTTAGTAAATCATGTTCTTAGTAGTATTTCTATATATAATCTATCCATTTATAAATGGCCTAGAAAAGTTTTAGAAGCTTCTGAAAAAGTGATTAGGAACTACTTATGTACTGGCAATGCTGAAGAAAGGAAATGTGTTACTTTAAAGTGGGACAATGTCTGTACTTCTAAAGAAGAAGGAGGTCTTGGTATCAGAAAGTTTGAAGATATGAATAAAGCACTCTTAATGAAATTACTATGGAAAATTCTTCACTGTCAGGATGAATGGGCCAATTTCTTTCTTGCAAAATATATGGATAAAAATGGAAAATGTATTACTTTCTACAGAAAATCCTCTATTTGGAATGGTATTAAATGGTTCCTTCCTGAATTCATTGACAATACTAGATGGATAGTTGGCAATGGTTTAAAAATATCTTTATGGAATGACAGATGGATTTTTGATGAACCAATTTGCAAGTTATTCCCTAATCATCCTTATATTCCATTGCATCTTCACTTAAAAGTTAAAGATCTGATTGTTGATAATCAGTGGTGTTTCCATGAAGACTTTCTTCAATTTTTCAATATTGATCAGTTGCCTGCTCTGAAAGAAGGTGAAGATTTACTTATCTGGAGTAACAGTCATTCTGGGGTATTCACAGTTTCTGATGCTGTAAATAAAATTAGAATACACCACCCCAAATTGCACTGGTATAAAAAAATCTGAAATCCTGCAGTACTTCCTTCAATCTCTGCCAATGTCTGGAAGATTACTAGAAATGTTTGTGCAACAGAGGAAAATCTGAGTAAAAAAGGCTTTCAGTTTGCTTCAAGATGCTACATTTGTCATGATGGAGAAGATAACATAGATCGTATCTTATGGAAATGTGATTTCAATACAATATATGGAGATGGCTTTCAGGTATTTTTCTAACCCCCAAACCAAATTCTTTTGAGGATGTCTTGAAAATGCATAAAAACTCTGTTTCTGTAATAAAAGAATTATGGATTATAAGCTCTTATACTGCTATGGTTGAATTATGGCTCTTAAGATATACAATATATTATGATGATGAGAAGCCTGTGATAACCAAATTAAAGTTAAGAATTACAAGAATGATCCATGAACGTGAAGTAAGATTAAAAGGAGCAATGTGTGGAACTGACATTGAGAAATCAATCTTACAATATTGTTATACCCAAGCCAGAAAAGTGAAGAGGACTAGAATTATTGAAATCTATTTTCATCTGCCAAATGAGAATGAATTGATGTTATGCTGTGATGGGGCATCTAGAGGGAATCCAGGTAATGATGGCTATGGTTTTGTAGTGAGGAATCATGTTGGAGCATTCATTTTTGCAGAATTTGGTGGTTTGGGGGTTACCACTAACTATGTAGCAGAATTCATCTCCTGTATTAAAGATTTGGAATGGGCAGTTGAGCATCTTTCCTTCACCTTAATCCTGCAATCTGATTCTAAGATGTGTGTAGCAGCTTTACAAGAAAAGAAGATCCCTTGGTTTCTTCTAGCTAGATGGCAACGAGTGATGGCAAGTATTCATTCAATATCCTTCAAACATGCCTACAGAGAAATTAATTTCTCTTCTCATCATTTTCTAAAAAAAGGGAGTGCATTTGCAGAAGGGGCGGATTTTGAGCTTCAACGAAAGACCAAGAAACTTGTTAAGGCTTGAAGTCCCAGGGCAACCATATTACAGATTTGTCTAGGATTTGCTTTTTTCTTACCTAGTTTTAGTTTCTTTTTCCTTTTCTTTGGATTATTATTTGGGTTGTATAATTAACTCTTTTATTTTCTAATAAATTTTTTGTTTCTGTAAAAAAAATAAAAGAAAAATGTGGTAACCGATCCTAGTACCTAGTCAACCAATTTTTGGAAAGCTTGTGTAACCAATCCTAGTACCCACATGGAGGTAGAACCAAATATTTGTGTTTTGGTAGAACCGTGAAACCCATTAATGGTAATTTGATAGGATAATCAATCACATAGTTCTTGGAAGTCAGATGAACCAATTCTAAACTTGTTTGGAAGTGTGGCAAATCGGTTCCAAGATTGTAAATATGAAAAAGGATTTACAAATTAAAGATGTCGACATACTTTGGACATGTGCAGTAACTCTTATCTTTTATTGTTCAAAGATATTTCTTAATAACTAAAGGAGAATCCTGGATCGAAATAAATTGAGAATCTTTTAATTATGGCTTTCAGTTTTTATATGCTTTTAATTTCCAGCAATTAAATGCATATCTTTATAAAATAAAAATTAGTAATGTACATTTACTAATTGGAGATTTTCTACTGAGATTTCGGTCAATATTTGGACAGTGCATTTCCAGGAATTATGAAAACCGTTTTTTCCTTTATTGCATATCTTTGAGAATATTCAGTTTTGGAAATTCCTAGGTGTCAAAATTTCTTTGGTCTATAAATATTGAAGTTTGCATTTCAAGAAAACTAATCCTCAGAGCCAGCAAAACTACCTAGTTGTGTTGTTACTGGTGGAGTCGTCTATTCGGAGAGGAAAGTACCCTAATTAGGCGAAATCTATGACGACCGCTCGTTTTAAAGACTTATTTGGGATTGGGAAGCTCTACGAGTATCGTTGGTGGGAAACTAGATAATTGCAGTTTATTATTAGTTTTCGATTGACTTGATTGACTAACGGTTGTTGAACTTTGATTGCACCTAGTTTGTTTATGATTGAGAATCTTTTCTTCTGATATAAGATTCACTCAAACTAGATCGAAGTATCGACGGGGATCTTTATATTATTTTTAGATCTAAAGACGTCTTGTGATAATCCATTATTAACAGACTACGTTCTGTGTGTGATATTGATCACAAGAGATTCAAGTTGTTTGTGTGCAGGTGTTTATTGAAGATCTAATAAGATTTGAAGACAAAGAAGATTTCTTATTTGAGTTCATAATCTTTGGTGTGCACAAAACTTGATCGGATGGGGATCCAACTATAATCGGTTTATCTTTGTGATAACCTTGATTGATTAGTTGAGTAGATCGCATCAATACAACTCTTTGTGATTAAGAGTATTGATTGCATAGTCTAGACAATTACTTTGGTAGTTGTTAAGAGATAGATCCAAGAACTTGACAAAGGAGTTTATGGGGATAAACGGAAGAGACTTTTCTCAAACTCATATTACTTGTTTGAAAAGAGTTGTTGCCGAACAGATTGTTGTTCATTTACTGTTTATAATACGAACCAAGGGAATTCTTCCAAGTGCGTGACTTATTGCAAGTTGGAGGCGCAGAGATATTGAGGGAACTAGGTGAATTATAGGTTTAGTTGCTTGGTCTCAACTATACGAAGTTGGTTTAGATTTTGTATAACGGCTTAATTCTGAGAGTATTCAATTCCGGACAAGATCCTGGGGTTTTTCTGCATTTTCGGTTTCCTCGTTAACAAAATCTTGTTGTGTCTTTTACTTTTCAATTTCCGCAATTATAATTTTTTTATTATAATTAGAAGTAAAATACACAAACCTTAAGTCCTAATTACTTAATAGAAATCCCATTGTGTTTGGTTAAGTCCGAAACTATTATCAAGTAATCATACTTCGTTGTTGCATTGTCTCGATCTTGTATCCATAGTCAATCACAAAAGTTATCTTGTTGTCGTATTGTCTCGATCTTATATCCATAGACGATCACACGAAGTGTGAACCGATTAGTTGTATTGTCTCGACTCAGTCCATAGACAATCACTTTTGGAAAAAGAACTTATAGGTGGAAAAGTTTTAGATTGATGTATATTTAGGCACCCTCGTCTTTTCAATTGGTATCAGAGAAGACAAACACGAAAAGATCTAACAATTTGTGTTTGGTGCGATCCAACCTATAAGAAAATTAATCTTATGAATGATTCAGTTAACGTACCACCAAGATTTAATGGGATGAATTACCCATTTTGGAAAGATGATACGAGAACCTTTCTTCAATCCCGAGATTTTAATACTTAGCTATTAATCGAAGACGGATATCAAAGACCAAGAATAGAATATCCAGAAGTAGGGTTTAAACGCTTAGCATTCTACAGTTATGAAGAAAGAGCTCTTGCACAGCAGAACTCTGATGGTCTTAGTGTTATTATACACGTAGTAAGTGATGATCTTCTTCATCATATTTTGTCATGTGAAACTTCTAAGGAGACATGGGATACTCTTGAGACCGTATTTGAAGGAAATGATTCCGAGAAAGAAGCACGACTTATGTCCCTTTCTTATGAATGGGAATATATTAAAATGGATGATAAAGATACCTTTGAGGAGTTTAACTCTAAACTTTCTGAGATTATCAATGCTTCTTTCTTACTTGGAAAGGCTATACCTGAAAAGGAAATAGTATGCAAAATTCTTAGATCGTTACCACCAAGATACGACTCTAAGAAACATGCCATAATAGAAGCAAATGATCTTTTTATACTTTCTCGAAACTCTCTTGTAGGAAAGTTAAAGATCTTTGATAGAGAAATTCTGCTGAAGAATCAAACTGAGAAACGTTGTCAAGAATACAAGGTACTTGTTGAAAAGGAGCTTGACTCAACAATCGTTCTTCTAGCACAACGAGTTAAGGACATCTTATCTAATGATAAATATGTTCCTAATACATTATCTTTTTGTCATAAAAAGGATAGTGAAGAAATCTAATGTTTCAAGCGCCGTAGATCCAGACATATGGCTACACATTGTTTTAGCAGAAAAGTGCAACAAGGGTTATGTCTCTACTCTTGATGATATTCCGGAGGAAGAACTCTATAAAGGAATATCTAACTGTAATGCACTTCTTGCCAACTCTAACAGTAATGAATCCCGTGAGTCTAATCAACTCCTAAAGAACTGTTTAGAAAAACTTGAGACAATCTATTGTGTTTATAAGTCATCCTAAGGATATCTTTTTTACCTATGGTGAGAATAAATCTCACCTCAACACACACTAATTGTGTTGAAAAATGCGTCCTCACTTGTTGCCCAAAATTCTGATTGTGAGGAAGCATAAATCTGGGAAGGATGTACATATTTGTTCCTTAAATAAGAATAGTCTTAATCGATATCTTTTACTTTTGGGAAAAATATATTAGGTTTCCATAAACCAAATTATCCCTTGATCTTCTTCCATTGTATATATATATTTTTCTTGTCCAAAAGTAAACTATATTGTGTCAATGGAAAATTCGGCAAAAGAAGGATCGTTTCTTGATGATTTAGCACTATGTGCATTAGTTCTGAATGAAACTCATGATATATCTCAGCATGATAATCCTCAAGATTCTCTAAGAAAACAGATTCTTACTGTTAGAAGTTGCATTAGACAACATGTGCTGATGATAAAGGATTCAAAATAAATACTAGTTGATCTTCATTCTCAATTGTTTGAGATGAACAAATCATCTACTGGGAAAGGAAATGCTCAGAAGAATTTGAATCCATTTTTTGAAAGAAATCTTCACAAGAATTGAGATTAGAAAGAGGATAGACATCAGTTTTTGATTTCTTTCAATAATTGTATAAGGTCTATTTTGAATAAAACTATTACTTATGAATAAAATTATTATTTTATAATTTTTCTTGTGATAGTTTTTGATTACATAGCCTGTGCTTGAATGCTTTATATTATTTCTATGTATGGTATGGGATGTTTGATTTCGGTTTTCTTAACCTTAATATTCGATCTCATATTGTGTGAACCCTTATGGTTTGGGTGACTTTTTGGTTTAGCAGGATTAAGTTCTAGCCCATGTTGGTAGGCTCTATCAAAGGATCATAAGGGGTTCTGATTGAAACTAATATGTGAAAAAGTCATAATATGTTGAATCGTTTGGTTTAGCATAAAATAATATGTGTTTCGAGGTTTCAACTTTTACATCACATTAGTTAAAACCGGTTTTCAACCTTTCTCTGGTAAAGATTGGTTTGTTTTTTTTTTTGTCTTGCAATGGGATGATAACATAGTGATATTCATCCCTAAAAAGATGCAAACCAAGGGAGAAGAGGATGTGGAACTTGAGGTAACGAATTTGTTAGTTAATCGTTTTCCTGTTTAAGAAAAACCTGATTTTATTGCATATATTTATTTCTTTTGCTTAACAAAATTTCGGTACAATTGATGTTTATTCCGTAATTTGTGTATGGATGCGTGTGTGATTCAATTGTTTCCGGTTAAGAAAAATTGTTGTTATCTTGCTTTATTGTTTGGTATCAATTGTTTAGGCTTACGAAATTTCGGTGCAATTGTAGTACTTTAATGTCTATGTTGTTTCAATTGCTTCCGGTTGAGGTAAATAATTATGCAAGTTGATTTATGTGGTTTATATGAATTGTTTATGGCTTAACAAAAAGGGTTTTCGGGATCAATTGTTTAGTCCAATTCGATTTCGGATAAGAGAAACCAAGTTAATTTTGATCTTAGTTAGACCTATCAAAGTAGAGGTTTCGGTTATTCAAGTCTAATCGAATTCCTTAACAAGAAATGCTAGTTAACTAACCTAGTACTTGTCTTGTTTAAAAGTGAAAGGTCTAAGTTATTATTTGAATAATTATAACCTGGTGAGAAAAAATAGAGTTAATTTTGATCTTTATTTTGGTCTTATCGAACAAGAGATTGTATATGTACAATCGGTTTAGCAAAAAAACTAAGGTGCTAAGTCAATTTTTGATTTGCTAAATTATTAGGAAAATTGCTTCGATCAATTGTTTCCTTGGTAACATATCAAAACAAAATTGCTTTATGGTTTCAGTTTTGATATTGGTTATCTAAAATGGTGTGAGGAACCCTCGTACTTAACTCTTATAGGTTTTACAAGTCTTTTAAGATTTGTAAGATCCTTTCGGTTTATCTTTTATTTGCTCGTACCTTTGTCATTTTGTGACAAAATATGGGAGAAATATATGGAGTAAACAAGTGATTTGGTATCACTAAGGAAAGGCCAATAGTGCTTAAACGTTATATCTAACGAAAGAGTGAAGCATAGACTAGGGGGGGTAACATATCATATTGATACTTTTGGTTATCTTAACTACAAAGGAAATAACAAAGATGTGCGGATTGAAAATCTACCTATCTCACCTTTAGGGGGAGTATTAACTTTGTTATTATAATGTCAACATCGGCATTTATGGATTGAATGTATACAGATTATTTTGTTGTTGAAACTTGGAATCAAGCGTATGTGTAATGAATTCTTGTAATTTGTTTATCCATGTGATGTAAGAGTTTTGTCACTAAAATTTACAAAGGGGGAGATTGTTAGAGCATAGCTCAGTTGAACCCACCAAGCGTTGGTATGTCAAGTTTGGTTGTCATATTTTAGTGAATCAAAACTCATTTAAAGAGTCACTTGATTATTTACTAGAGCCAACTTCGTACAGGTTAGCTAGAAAGTTACTAGGATATGAGACTTACAAGTATTACGTGAAGATTTGAAGAATGTGAAGAAGTAAAGAGCTACATCGACGACATCATCCTTCTAGTTGTGGTTAGTAATATTTAACCTGAACTGTTTCATTCCTAAAGTATCCTTCAAGTCGCGCATATTGAAAACATAACTGCGAAAATGTGAATGATTATACTTTAGTTAGACATAGTATTAAGGAATTACAATACGAAGTATAACGTCCATCTTTTGAACTTCGTATATAAGACATCGACATAATAGTATGAATGTTATTGTGATTATGTATGGGTATGGGAGAAGATTTCGTCCTAGGAAACAATGTTTTACATTCGTTTAAAGGAATTACAATTCATAAACTTGTTTTATGAATCGAAAGGGAAATCGCTAGGCTTATTGGTATTGTTATTCATTGCAAATCTTTGGATTACCAATATGTGTGTTTAGTATAATCGTTCATAACTTGTTTATGTATCTTGGTAAAACTATTCACAATGCCTGATTTTTATATTGGTATGAATTTTATCAGTGAAACCGATCTTATGTAATCACCTGAGATGGTATGATCGATATGTTGTAATTGGGATGACCAAGTCTATACATTGGGGAACCAATCCTAGTAAAAGGTGCAACCTATCACAAGCATGGGGAGTCGATCCTTGTAAGAGGTGCAACAAGTCTTAGTAATTAGTAACGGATCCTATGACTTGTGCAACCGTTTACAAGTTAAATACCATAATTATGTGGTAACCGATCCTAGTACCTAGTCCACCAATTTTTGGAAAGCTAGTAGTGACCGATCTTAGTACCCATATGGAGGTAGAACCGAAGATTTGTGTTTTGGTAGAACTGTGAAACCCATTAATGATGATTTGATAGGATAATCAATCACGTAGTTCTTTGAAGTCAGATGAACAAATTCTAAACTTGAAACCCAAGATTGTAAATATGAAAAAGGATTTACAAAGTAAAGATGCCGACATACTTTGAACATGTGCAATAACTCTTATCTTTTATTGTTCAAAGATATTCCTTAATAACTAAAGGAGAATCCTAAATCGAAATAAATTGGGAATCTTTTAATTAAGGTTTTTAGTTTTTATATGCTTTTAATTTCCAGCAATTAAATGCATATCTTTATAAAATAAAAATTAGTAATGTGCATTTACTAATTGGAGATTTTCTATTGAGATTTCGGTCAATATTTGGACAGTGCATTTCCAGTAATTATGAAAACCGTTTTTGCCTTTACTGCATATCTTTGAGAATATTCAGTTTTGGAAATTTCTAGGTGTCCAAACTTCCTTGGTCTATAAATATTGAAGTTTTCATTTCAATAAAACTAATCCTTAGAGCCAACAAAACTACCTAGTTGTGTAGTTACTGGTGGAGCCATCTATTCGGAGAGGAAAGTATCCTAATTAGGCGAAATCTCTTACGACTGCTCGTTTTAAAGACTTCTTTGGGATTGGGTAGCTCTACGAGTACCGTTGGGTGGAAACTAGATAATTGCAGTTTATTATTAGTTTACGATTGATTTGATTGACTAACGGTTGTTCAAATTTGATTGCACCTAGTTTGTTTATGCTTGAGAATATTCTCTTCTGATATAAGATTCACTCAAACTAGATCGAAGTATCACCGAGGATCTTTAGATTGTTTGTATATCTAAATACGTCATGTAATAATCCATTGTTAACAAACTCTGTTCTCTGTGTGATTGATCACAAGAGATTCAAGTTGTTTGTGTGCAGGTGTTTATTGAAGATCTAAGAATATTTGAAGACAAAAAAGATTTCTTATTTGAATTCGTAATCTTTGGTGTGCACAAAACTTGATCGGTTGGGGATCCAACTATAATCGGTTTATCTTTGTGATAACCTTGATTGATTAGTTGAGTAGATCGGCATCAATGTAATTCTTTGTGATTAAGAGTATTGATTGCATAGACAATCACTTTGATAGGTGTTAAGAGATAGATCTAAGAACCCGACAAAGGAGTTTATTGGGATAAACGGAAGAGCATTTTGTCAAACTCATATCACTTGTTTGAAAATAGTTGTTACCGAATAGATTTGTTTTTCCTTTACTGTTTGGAATACGAACCAAAGGAATTGTTCCAAGTGCATGACTTATTGCAAGTTGGAGGCACATGGATACTGAGGGAACTAGGTGAACTATAGGTTTAGTTACTTGGTCTCAACTATACGAAGTTGGTTTAGATCTTGTAGCGGCTTAATTCTGAGAGTATTCAATTCCGGACAAGGTCCTGGGATTTTTCTGAATTTGCGGTTTTCTTGTTAACAAAATCTTGCTGTGTCTTTTACTTTTCTATTTCCGCAATTATAATTTTTCTATTATAATTAGAAGTAAAATACACAAACGTTCATTCCTAATTACTTAATAGCAAACCTATTGTGTTTGGTTAAGTCCGAACCTATTATCAAGTAATCATACTTCGTTGTTACATTGTCTCGATCTTGTATCCATAGTCAATCATACGAGTTATTTTGTTGTCGTATTGTCTCGATCTCGTATCCATAGACGATCACACGAAGTGTGAACCAATTAGTTGTATTGTCTCGACTCATTCCATAGATAACCAATTTCGGAGAAAGGAATTATATGTGGAAAAGTTTTAGATTGAGGTATATTAGGTACCCTCGTCTTTTCATCCCAAATCACAGAACTCCTTCTACCATCTCCAATGGGCATTCCTAAATATGTGATAGGAAGAAGCTCTATCTTACAACCCAGCTCAACCGCCAGCTCCTAAACTAAATGATAATCTCTAATACTAGTGATTGAGCTCTTTTCCAAATTGAGCTTAATGCCAGTAAGAACTTCAAATTACAAAAGAATAATGAGAAGTTTTCTAACCTCCTCCTTTGTACCCTTGAAAAAGATGATGGTATCATCTGCAAATTGTAAATGTGAAACAACATTACCTCCTTCCACCAACAGAAAACCTTGTAGTCTTCTATTAGCAACTGCATCATTAAGGAAAACTTATGTACCCTATCATTCCAAGATGTTGAGGTGCCCACCGCAGTCATAGTTGATGATCAACAAATTTAAGTATTGAACTTTCAACGTTTCCTCCATCGAAACTGTCTTATCCCCCCAAAATCTTGCATGTTGCTTGAATTTGTACCAATACGGAATCATTTAGACACCTGGAATCCTAAGGATGGATTTATATATGGTTCCGCTCAACGAAATCCTGCTGCTTGCTTAAATGAAGTGACTACAAATTACACTGAAAATTCCAAACACAATACCACAAAAAAGACAAACGCTTTAGTTACCTTGAGGATCTTATGTAAAGTTTGTTTATAATTTCCTTTCAATTAGGATTTATTTTTATTTTTTTAGTGTATGTCAAAGCCGCTCGAGACTATTACTGAACGATCTTGGAAAAGATACATTCTAGGTCGTTTGATTAGTGAAAAGCCTAGTAGTTCTGCTCCTATAAATGAGGATCTCGAAGACCTTATCTAGATAGCCCTGTTTTTGGAAACTTTAATTTTGAAAGCTTAACATTGTGTGAAGAGGTTACTCCTAGTCCTTTGATAGTGACGAAAATGGCAACTTTAAAAGCTTTGTTGAATTCAACTAGGATCACTCATTCATCATGAATCAAGTTAGCTGATACTAAAGCAAGCTATGAACTGAAACCTGGGAGCATACATATGCTCCCAGTATTTTTAGAGAAATTTGTAGTATTATCAGATTCAAAGACCTAGATGATGAAGCATTGTAACTTAGGTTATTTCCTTTTTCCGTGAGAGACAAAGCCAAATCTTGGTTATATAGTTTGACTTCTGAGTCAATTGAAACATATGAACAACTAATGTCTGCCTTTTTCCGAAAGTTTTTCCATAGGCACAAAATATCATCTATTAGGCAGCAGATTTGTATTAAACATAACTAGAAGTCATCCAGAAATATTGACAAAAGGCTATAGTACATTTTTTTTATCACATTAGACTTTCGAGCTAACCTAGAACACCTGATGTTCTATTAAGTTTCCTACAGAGATATTTATAGAATGGTTTGAAAATAACAAATATGTCATTTTTGCAATCACATATATGAAAATTGTGTCCATCAAATATAAGATGTTGCACCTCTCATATTATTCACCAAAGCTTGGTTATCAGGAACAAAAATGATATGTTGTAGTTGTTTTTGTTGAGCCCACTCCATAACATGAAAGAGGGATTATGCTTCAGCCACAACAAAAAGTTTTGTAGCCTACAACATATCCCAGAGAAGCATCCACAAAAATTAGTGAATAATCATTATGTTTAGACAAGTCTACAGACTTTAAGAGAAAAGAATGTGAATTAGTTGAAACAGTTAAGGAAGTGGTAGTTAAATGCTTATAAAAAAATGTTACAGAGATTGCAACTAAAGGTTGTTATTTCACATGTTCAACACTAGATTTACAGCTAGCCTTCTAGATCTATCGCATGACTATAATGTAAAGTCCATATATTATATCATTCAATTTAAGTATAAGTCGAGAAGAAAACCAATCATTATCCTATCTCTCATACTATGAAAAGAGGTAAGCACAGAAAGTACCTGTGAGCAGAGAGAAAAACGTATTGCTCTAGCAAAATCACATTGATGAAATATGTGATTTAAATTTTCATCAGCTAAGTCATATAGAGAACACCATGTTAGAGACAATTGTAAATCTATTTAAATAAAATTCTAAAGGAAATATATTCTTAAGACATTTCCAAATGAAAAGTTTAAATTTAGGAAGACCATCTATAAGCCATTGTCTTTGATCTTGTTGTGAAGAATTATATTGATTTTTAAGTAAATCCGAATAAGTGTATTTAGTTGTAAAATGCGCAGAAGTGGTTAGATACCGTTTAATTGCATCAGTACCTACAATAGGAATTTCAATCTTATAAATGATATTTGTTTGATCTTGATTAAACAGTTTAGCTAAAGCTAAATCATCACTTTTAACATTATAGTGGTTAATCAGTTGAGAAACCTGGTTATTATCTTGTAAATGGTAATCAATAGGCTTTTGAAGAAGCTGAGATTCAGACTCAGTCCATCTATCTTGCGAAATGATGATATCTTCTCCTGAAACAACCTCCAATATGTGATATTGCTTGAAAATATTCAGACCTTTACATAGTTTGTTCCATATCCAAGTACCTTTTATCCTAAGATTAGTATGCATAAGGTTTATGTTTCGGGGAATACTTAGATTTAAGAACTCTAGGCAAATAAATATCAGGTTGAGTAACTAATCTTGAAGCCATTTTGGTTAAAAGAGCCAAATTGAACTTTTCCAAAATTTTAAACCTTAAACCTCCCCAAAATTTTAGGTATACCGAGCTTATACCAAGTTTAATGGTTCTGAAAAAGCGGGGGTCTAACAACCTCACCCAATATTTCAATTAGCAATCTGTATGGACAAACTCCAATATACTTTTATGAGAATCAACTAGATAGTTAGACTCAATCAATAGAAAAGTATATCAAAGAGTTTTATATCTCTATCTCTTGATTTAATTCTTACTCAAGCAAATCTGCGAGTCTTGTTTAAATAAAAGAGATATAAACTTGGATGGTGCAAAAAAATAATATCCAAGGATCAATCAATTTCCAATCAACAACCAAAGGTTGAATTTCATAATTGATCGATACAACGTACAACCTGTGATATTTCAATTATATAACAAAATATAATGCGGAATAGAAATAACACAGACACCAGAAATTTTGTTAACGAGGAAACCGCAAATGTAGAAAAACCCCGGGACCTAGTTCATATTGAACACCACACTGTATTAAGCCGCTACATACACTATCCTACTACAAACTAACTTCGGTCTGGACTGTAGTTGAACCCTAATCAATCTCACCCTGATTCAAGGTACAGTTGTGCTCCTTATGTCTCTGATCCCAGCAGGATACTACGCACTTGATTCCCTTAGCTGATCTCACCCACAACTAAGAGTTGCTACGACCCAAAGTCGAAGACTTGATAGACAAATATGTCTCACATAGAAAAGTCTATAGAATTGAATAAATCTGTCTCCCGCAGAAATACCCAAGATTTTTTGTTCTGTCTTTTGATAAATCAAGGTGAAAAGGAACTAATTGATAAACCGGTGTTATATTCTCGAAGAACAGCCTAGTATTATCAATCACCTCACAATAATCTAAATCATATGGTAGCGAAACTAGATATTGTGGAATCACAAACGATGAGACGAAGATGTTTGTGATTTCTTTTTATCTTGCCCTGTCGGAGATATAATCTCAAGCCAATTATTCAATTGAACTCGTACGATAGAAAATGGCAAGATCAGATCGCTCAACTACAAGAAAAGTAGTTTCGTCTGGCTTTACAATCTCAATGAAGTCTTTCAGTCGTTAACCTACAGGGTCTCGAGAAGAAACCCAAGGTTAAAGGATAATCGACTCTAGCAAACTAACTAGTATCACTTAATAGGTGTGGGGATTATTTTTTCCAGATGCTAGATGTCTCCTTTATATAGTTTTCAAATCAGGGTTTGCAATCTAAGTTACCTTGGTAACAGAGCATTCAATATTCACCGTTAGATGAAAAACCTGATTCAACCAAGCTAATATCTTTCAACCGTTATATCGAAACTTAGCTTGTCACACACACAAATGATATGCATTCATTTAGTTTCGAGTAACCGTACCTAAAAGTGTACACTTAGTTGGTTCACAAATAGTTAATCAATGGTTAACCATATGAGCACTTTCATATTAACTGTATTCATCTTTCTCATAACTAGTTCAAATGACTCATAAGAACTAGTTGAAGAGTTGTTCAATTGCTTAGGTCTTTATTCATAAACACAATTGAAACAAAATCGGTTTGATCCACTTGAATCAATTCATGAACAATATAGCCACGGTTTTCAAAGATTCCATTCCATTTAATTTATTGTTTTAAGTTCATGAACTACCGATTTGAGATATCACCATCTTGAGTATGCATACGGGTATGCGTACCTTAGCTACCGGATTTGAGTTTATAAACTCAGAAGAAATTTTCGGTTCGAAAACTTCCGTGGGTACGCGTACGGGTACATGTACCTAAGGTCAATTGTTTACTAGTTTGCAAACTTACAAACTCCAGCAGAAATTTTCGGTATGAAAACTTCCGTGGGTACGCGTACGGGTACGCGTACTCAACATGTCTCCTTCACCAATACCGCATGCACACATATGCGCGCACTTGTCTTCCGGTACATGGATTTATACACTAATGTGCGAACACACTATATATGCTTATATCCATAGATGGTAATCTCAACTCTACATTTCAATCATTGAAACATTCTTTTATAATGTTATGACAATTGATATTCACGACTATCGTCATCAAAGCTATTTTCAAGATTGAAACGTCATCATGACTTTCGTCACGGGTAAAGATGAAAATGGTTAAAGTGAAAGCTTACCAACACATATTTCGAGAAAAAGATAGGCGAGTAAACTCGGCTCGAAATAGCAAATGTGTATGTATGAAAACTATCATACTTAAACGACTTTGTCTGAAGAGTAGGAGATAGAATAAACTTTTGAGTGATAGATAATTTCAAGTCTCCACATACCTTTTAGTCGGATGAAGTTCCACCTGTTCCTCGAGTAATTCTTCGTCTTCGTAAGATGATCTTCATGGAATCTGGAGCTTCAACTACACTTAACTATCCTAGACCGAGACTTAGTCATAAGTAAACTAGAAATCAAAATATATAGTTTTGATCACTAATATTGACAAACATGCTTGAAATAGCAACACATGCGAGTTCGACCGAGCAATGCACTAACAGGTTCAAACCTTTCTGTTTCGACTAATGTCCTCACCAGTAGCGATGTTGTAGAGACTCAATTGTCTAATAGTGGTATTCGATATGGGACCAAAAGCGATATTCGATACAAAGCTACAACGTTTAAAACAGCCTGGATCTGAATAGCTCTACCGCCTTCTAGCTTATGCTGCATTTGATCTATGAATGTTTGAAATGTAGTAATTTTAGATTCATTGAGAAAAAGTGGTAAGCCTAAGTATCTATCAGAAAGTTTCATAGCTTTCATTTGAATTACGTCAGTTATATCTTTTTGTTGACACCTAGGGATATTTTTACTAAAATTAATGCCACTTTGTAGAGGATTTATAATTTAACCAGATGCACGACCAAATCCCAACAGAATAACTTGAGCATATTTGATTTCATATTTATTAGCCCTGAGAAACCAGCAAAAAAATAAGTGTGAAATTGAACCGTTTCGAGCTGGCTTAACTCCATAAATATGTTTCTTCATGTCAGCATTACTAAGAAGACAAGATAAAGTATCCAAACATATAATAAAAATTTAAGGTGATAAACTATCCTTTTTCCCAAGTCCTCTAGTAGGATTAAATGATTTACATGGAGTTTCATTCATAAGAATGGACGTAGATGTTGTGCTAATACAATGATAAATCATAAAGTACCAATTCTCAGCAATACATAAACAATTGAAAATATCTCTAACAAAGGACCATTTCATACGGTCAAATGCTTTAAACATATCTATCTTAACAACCACATCCCCTATCAATCCCTTTTTTCATAGTATCAAGTAACTCTTGTGCAATGATTATGTTATCTTGTATTTATCTATTATTTTACTGGAACAAAAGCCACCTGGAAAGGCAAATGATTTTAGCAATGATTGGTTTCATACGATTAACCATGATCTCTGATAGGACGAAATGCGAAGGAGTTGAAGGACATTCTAACTCAGGAATCAAAGTCTGGAAAGTAAAATTTAAACTAAAATCAAAATATTATATTCTAACAAACTATAGTGTCACATCGACTACTTATGATTCAACAATGTCCCAAGTAAATTTCTAAAAACCGGTTTAGAACCTGTCGGGTCCTGGATCTTCCAAGATGGAAGTTGTATGGTTTATTTCTTTAAAATCGGGTATCTTTAAAAGTTGTTCATTGTTTAAAGTAGTAATGTATGGAAAAATGAGATCAAGCAAATCAAGATCTTTAAGAGGATGAGATGAAGCTGTAATATGATGAAAATGACTATTTAGGAGAGTCTCTTTCCTTACACCATATGACTAAGGAACATTTTAGTGAAGCAATATGATTTCTGCTCAAACGAAAATTTGCTCTAGCATGAAAATATTTGGTATTTCGATCCCCATAAGCAAAATAGTTATCTTTAGTTATTTGCCTAAGATGTTGATTATGCACATCATACCAATGAGAAAGTTCAAACTTCATTTGCTAATACTGAGAATTTATCTCAGCTTGAGGATTATGCTTAACTAGACAATGCATCTTATTCTTTATAAACTTAATTTTTACCCTGAATACTACCAAAAATACTCATACTTCGATCTAGTAAATCATTCTGAGTATTCTCTAGTTTACATGAAATTCCACCTAAATTTTGAAGTGAATCATTAGCATTTCATGCACCGGATATAATATTTTTGAAGTTTATATGATCTAACTAGTAGGGTTGTCATAATGATATGATGCAAAGTTTGTGGAAAAAATTAATAGAGCATGCATGATCAGATCCAACAGGGAGTAAAGGAGATTAATGAGCATACAAAAATAGTTGTGCCAATCATTATTCCCCAAATCTCTATCAAGTCGAACATGAATAAGTTGTCCACCACTTCGTTGGTTCGACCAAGTATAAAAGGATCACCTCTATGCACAACATCCGTGAAACCTAAATTTCTATGTATCTGAGAAGCATAAACATGTTTTTTGTTATAAAAATTATGTCAACCCTGTTTCTCAGAAGCATCTAAAGTAATATTTAAGTTACCTAAGAGGAGCCGCCACAATTTATACTCATGAGCAAGATTTTGAACAACCGGTCATTAAATGGTCTTATCATGATCATAAATAGCTCCATAAATACAAGTTAATATCCATTTCCCAACAAACACATCAACCTGCACGAGAAAAGAAACTAATTCCTCAACTAGTCTGTAAGTTTCTTTCCTTTTGAATTACTTCAATATGGAAACCATTTCTCCATAATACAAATTCCTCCTATAAGCCTACAAAAAGTTTAAATCCATAATTTGGATAAGCAAAAGACTTTTGAATGTATTGCATTTTCTTATAACATGTCTTAATTTCAGATAAAAAGATTAAATCAGGGGAATGAGTGTTTATCTCACTTTTAAGATAATTTTGGGTGAGAGTTTGAACTCTGCACATTTTAAGGATTTTATTCTTAAAAAAAAAAAATTATTTATAGACAATCTAACTTTAAGATAAAAAAAAAAGCAAATAACTCTTAGTTCATACAAAGGAAAGACACCATTATAAACATATAACAACGGAACATCCATCAATACAAAACAAAAATATGGTTGATTTAAAAGTAAGTGAAAATCATTCAAACCACTACCTTTAAAGCCAAGATTATATGTAAAACAAGGATAATGAGAAAATAAAATAAAAATAAGCATGAAAAATTACAACATAAATAGTTAATTTGATAAAATATATGTTCACTAGGTGCAGAGTGGCTAACCAGTATTTCATTGGTAGTCTGAGTTTTATTTATAATCCTCAATTTATTCGCAGTGTGAGAAATGTTTCCCTCATCCATTCTGAACCTTTTGCTACCTCTAGAATCTGCTTCAAATATCATAACGTCTTTTTCTGTTCCAGCAACAGGAAAAGATGAACTAGTGATAAGCACGTAAGTGCGACGCTTTTTCACCCATAATTATATTAGCTAGGACTCATTTTATTTCTAATAAACTTGTTTTAAGTATTTTGAAGGAATAAAGCTCGATGGACTGAAATGCGGAATTCTGCGGGTGAAATGGAGGAAATGAAGTGATTTATGATTAAATGGGCTATGACTCGAAAAACGGCTAAAACTGGGCTTGTACGCAGAAAATATGGACTTTGGAAGGGAACAAATATTGAAGCAAATAGGTGGAACCGTGGACGTAAGCTTAGCAATGTCGACACCTTGACCATGCAAAATTATCCTTCCTTTTATCCCACTAAATAAATCCAAGGAGTTATGGTTGACAAAGGATAAATTAGGAAAGGATTACCTACATGCATCACAAAAAATAGATACATGAAGATTTGGAGATTTGAGAAAATAAGTTGTATGCATGAGAATTAATCTAGAATATTCTCTCACATATTAAATGGTGTAAAGTGATGCAGGAAGGGATGATGTGGCACACTACCATTGGTAATTGGTTTATCATTTAGCACATGGCAAACTTCTATTGCGTTGATAATGTAATAATGAGAATTAAAATGGAAGGTAAAATTCTTTTGTCCCTATATATACAGTGTTATTCAATCAAGGAAAGGAGGTCCGTAGTCCAGAGCAAAAATAATAGAGATTTCATTTTCCCTTTTCTTCTTCTTTTCTTTTGTAATGGAGTAATCTCTCCACTAGGGTTACTAATGAAGCCCTATTATGTGTTAGAGATTTCAACTCATTTTTAATGATACTTTTTCTTGGTTCTATATTCTCGAGCATTAACAATTATAGTTTTATTCATATGTCCTTGTGCTTGCTTTCTTTGTAATCATTTTCTAATTAGAGACCAAAACTTAAATGGGTAGAATTATTAGTATTTTGAGAATTTTATTGGTTATAAAGTTTTATCATCCAAGATGTACCTGTTTCCTAAATTGTCTTGTGCTAATAAGAAAAGTATTACGGAAAAATGTTGAATGATTTCAGAATAATGGTGGTGGATTCTTGGAACCCTAGACTTATTCTACTTATTTTCTATTTTTATTATCTTTTATTATTCTTCTTATCATTTTTATTTTAATTGTGAATTGAAGGTAACCACTTTAGCCCCTGTGGAACGAACTCGCATTTATATATTGTCCTATCGACAGCCGTGCATTTGCGGTATAATAAAATATCCCATCAACTAGCTTCAACTAGACATTGATGGTTCGTAGGAAACAATTGATGTACACCAGTATAAGATGATTTTGGAGATCTATTAGGTGGTCGAGGTTTGGAAAACTTATTCAAAACATTTTCCTCAAACCTAATTATATAAGCTATATCATAACAATTTCTCCGGTTATGATTGGAAAAATAAGAATTTGAGAAAACAAAAACGGTTGATTACGGTAATAGAATATCATTTTAACTTCCTTCTCATAGATTCTTTCTATATTTAAATTTCTCCTCCAAAGAGCATGCACTGTAGTAACAGTAACTCGCTTGCGTGGAGTAGCAATACCATTAGGAGGATCCAGCTTTCTTACGATTCCTACGAAAATATCCAAATTTTCTGCAAACTCTCGTGTTTGATATTCATGTGGATGATTCCAAAATTCAAATTCTACTTAAATCGTATTCCAATCAAGAAAATTAACATCAACAAAAGGGTCCCAGTGACGAAGAAGAATAAGATGTCCACTGAAAGAAGATTTTTCTTCAAGATTAAATCTTTAGAATTCTCTTTCTCAAAATTGATGATGAACATGTTCTTATTATGATAGTTGAAAAAGAAACCACCAACATTCTTTTAGCAGCATTTTCCGCCTCTCCAACAGAGTGAAATGACGAGGGTACTAAGTACACCGCAATCTCGTTGATCAAATATATATAACATTAAAATTATGCATGTAAGAATATATAGTTCAATGCGATTTTTCTTATCGTGCATAATAAACGTAAGGTCATGAGTTCAAACCAAAAATATATATATATAATGAAAAATGTGTTTGACTCATACATTGGTGCTTGACTTAATACTAGTTAAAATATTTAAACGATTCAGGTTTAAAAAGATTCATCTGTTACGATTTTTATCATAAAGAAACTCAAATGCATGACTGACTTACGTTATTTAACTCAAACAAAGAATTAACCCAACAATAGCCGACAAAAGATTTTTCAATGTTGGTTTCAAAATTTACCCTCTTCAGAACTCTCTATACATCCTTGACTGCGCATGACCTACTTTCAATAATTTCAACTTAACCTTGAACAAGAGGATTTCTAATTCTTCATAATTCTTCCCTCTAATCCCATTCTCTGTCATCTTTGAAAATGTGTGGTTTTACTTTGAGTGTTCGCAAGCAACTTGACACTGAAGATTCCTGCATTCAACTTCTATCCTATCATTTCCTTTCAACAACAATATATCTTTGAGCATACAATCAACGCATTGATTTCGTGTTGAATAAAAACCTAATGCTAGTTTAGATCATATGATAAATATTGTGGTAGTAAATCATCACCAGCGCCTCCTCTTAAAGTTGAGACTGTCGACTTTAAGGAAGGGAAAAAAAACATGATTTAGTTTGGACCGAGAAAAAACACATGTTGGCTTGGATGTTAGTATTCGCTACTAAAAGTGCTAAAATAAACTCATAAACAATCATGATCATCTATATACATATGACTCCAATTACACAAATTGGCAAAATAGAAAACAAAAACCTAACATTGAGTTCTATCATTTCAATTTCAAGAGTAATATCCAAGCCTCGAAATATACACTCACGAATAAAGAAAACACACAATGTTACGCGTCAGTTCTGCCTAATTATCAAACATCAATTTTGATTCCACAATCAAATCAAAATCCTTATATTTTGTTTAGGATAAATGTAGCATGACTAAAAGAACTATACAACTGTTTCATACTCAGCTTCATTGCCGACTTATCGATTTGGAAGCAACCATTCAAGAGGCAATGAACATCATCACGAGAAAGAAAGAATGCATGGAATTAGAAGACAAATTCTCTAAGTATGTAACTGTCATGAAAAAACCACCTCGAACTTACGTGGAAATCCAGCGAAGGGTGGAAGAATTTACTGACTGCATTGGCATGTGTTGCTACTGATTTTGAAGTCAATGTTGAAGATATAAATAACGAGGTTGCTAGGTTCCGTATCTTTCTTACTGATGTTGTTGGTAATCCCCGTGGTCGGAAGAATTCCCCCTGTTAGTTACACAAGGAGGTTGCATCTGTCGGAAAACTCTATTACAAAGCTTTTGATTAACTGTTCTTGCGCTACTCCGGGTCGTTGTCGCTGAATTTGATGGAGTTCATTGAGAATGAAAAGAGAAGTTCATATATCAATTGAGTAAAATAGTAAATCAGGAATATAAACTTGTACCACCATAGTTTTAAGTTCACTTTTGGGTTATTATTAAAAAAAAAAAAAAAAAAAAAAACCATTTCAGTTGGAAAATTAGTGTCTATGTTTATAAGCGAGGTAACTGAAAAACAAAAACAATATGAGTATAAATAACTTGGATGTTTCATATTTTTTAGTTCATAAACCAACTTTGTTATACGATATGAAATGTTTTAGTTTCAAAATCTTACTTCCATGATTAACAAAAAATAACAGAATCTATTTAACTAGGTTTCTCTTAAAATCTAGCAAACTTATGCTGAACTTTTTAATATTAAGGAATTAGGGAAAACACACTAACCAATTTTCAACCAAATCGAAAACGGACGAGCATAAAAAAAAGGTTAACCCTATAAAATAAATTATTATAAAGAGAGATCATTTCATAAAATGAATCACAATATTAAGGGAGTTAATTCAAATAATAATATAAAAAATAAATAGTTCATTTTGGAAAATAAACTTCATTAAAAGAAAGTTCACCTTATAAAATGAACCGCCAAGAAAAAGGAACTCTCCCTGGAATATAAGCTGCCATGAAAGAGATTACGTTCACTGATGAACTGCTAAACTAATGTTTTATTTAACAAAATGAACTATCGTCCAAAAATATTTATGTATTATTTCATTTTCATAAATGAACTATCATCTTACAATTCTTTTTTTTAAATAAATAAACTGCTTAAACATCTAGCAAAACGAATTTGTCATTCCACAACTTGTTATCCAAACCGAATTGCTATCCCACATTAATTTTAGCAAATGAACAGTTCTTACACAAGCCACAACTCTCTTTTTTTTTAAAATGAAAAAATATTTAGATTAATGCTTTGAAAACTTTAATTTTTATGATGGTTTTCGTATGGATTGTTAATATCTCGTCGAAAGCTTTCCAAACATATGAAATTTGTTAATTTCTAACTTTTAGCTATTTGGGAGATCTTATGTTATTTCTAAGTTATTTCTTTATTTTTACACAAAGATTGAAATTGTGAGTGTCAAAAAGCAATTTTTAGAAAAAATAAATGTAATCTTTAAATAAAAGGATAGAGCAAACATATCTGACTTGCATGACCAAAAAGATTATCGTTAAAATCTCGTCTCGACAATTGCACGTTTCGTCTCACTGCAGTGCCGAGACCGAGATGCCCAATGTCTCGGCCGAGATCGACTGTATTGGTCCATGTTTCCACACCTATTTTGTTGGATATGTCCAATTGGACATAAAATCTTCAATTCAGGGTCTAAAATCCAACATGTTAAAGAAAAAACGTTTAATAATTATTAGAGATGCTCTAATATGTTTTGATATTTAAAACAATTACCACATCTCCTTATGTCTTCATCATATATGGGCACATACACTTTACAATATGGTTAATACGAACATTTAAGCGTGTTTCGATACAATTAAGACGAAAAGCCAGAAGTTATATTGGAAACAAAATTTCGAAATTATTTTTGTACTCTATGTGGCACAAATTTAGTTGTTTCTTCCGACTAATGAAAACGACTTCTTGAAACCTTTGCTTATGATCACCAAAAAGACTATTAAATTTCACATAAAAGACTTCTTAGATTTCTCAGGTAGAAACTCCTTAAATTCATAATTCAGACTATTTCGGTATTAGAAAAATCTTAAATAGCCAAAATGCCAACTACGGACAGCCCAAACCCTAGCACAATACTCAAGTTTTTACGCTTTAATTGGTGAACCCAATTAACAGTTACGGTGCATGACAATGATCTACATAACTAGCACTTCATTATTAGTCGTTGGAAAATGTGAATGCGATCACCATAAAATTAAACATGTATAGTGTGGAAAAAATCAACATCGTCACTTGCGCTTATCTGTAAATAATACGTTATATATATATATATATATGAATGTGGGACAAAAAAAATTAATATATATGCACATTAATTAGTATTTTATTTAAAAAACCTATGAACTATATTTAATTGTTATATATATTTCTCAATCTAAACTGTATAAATACAATTTAGTTGGAAATACAAAAAAAAAAAAAAAGAAGAAAAACATAAGATATATCAGGTGTCTTCATGGAACGAAACATTCGTCAAATTTACAATTACATCATTTAGTCCCAAACAAGTTACATTTTACAATGCCTATTAAAGGAAAAATAAAAGGTTACACTTTAGACTCAATTTTTCGGTAATTCTCGAGTATTAATCCGTTTGTTAACATGAATTCACATATCGCTTCCAAAATATGCTCAATTTCATCAACTTGGTTGTGATTCTAACATTTATTAATAGAAGGCAGCGATTACTGTTGGAACGTGCTAAAATCCATATAAAATAGATTATTTTCTAACATGTCTTACAAGAATTTTGTAGCCCTCCCAGTGTACCCCACTAGCTAACGATGACTGATCCCAACAGTGAAGCGTCAGAATACCGCAACACTGAAGTTAGTGGCCTGGACAATGGAGTTGCATAGTCCGACGATGAAGCGACATTATGGCTGAGACAAAAAAGGCTACTTAACACATGCAATATTATGCGATAGTGTTGCATATCCTTATTCAGATTTAACTCAGCTCAAAGAAGGAATTAAGGATGAAATGCAATTTATGGGATGATTTAGGCATTTTTCCAAGAATTAACCAAGGCTTGGACAATGCATATGCAATAGTGGCATTGCCAAATGCGATATTGTTGTCTATTGCTCCGCAAAAATAATGCAAGTGATGCACCTACAATATGAGGTGAACTAAGCAGCAAGTAAAGACTCGATTGGCATGATTTTACTCGGATGTTGGCGTTCAAATGAGCTAAGTACATGGCCTGGATAAATGTAGCGCAATCATGTTGACGTAGTGTATTGAATTACAACTACAAGGGAAAAAACAGATAATTTAGAAGTAAACTACTTTCTCTCTGCAAGCAGATCCTAACTTTCAATTTGAAAGCAAAAACGAAATTTTCATTGATGAAGATTATGTTACAATGATTGGTCTTTTAATACCCAATAGATTTAACGGCCATTAACGTCTTTAATTACATCTCTTACTGACACTGGACTCGAGGAAATAACAAACCTTATGTGAGAAAAACAGGTTAGTTCTGAGGTTACGCTTTCAGAACATACAGTGAGATAACTAACGAAGACTCCCTGGTAACTCAAGTCATGGGCACATGACATTTTCCCCCTTCCCCCTTCAAAGATCTTTGTCCTCAAGGACGAAATTTGGAAATCGAGCTTTAATATGAGATGTGTCTTCCCATGAGGCGTCTTCGACTGCAGAGTTCGACCATTGAACCAAAATTTTGGAAACAGATATATTTCCCTTGAGTATAAGACGAGTATCCAGCACAACCACTGGTTCAACTACAGAATGACCCTTATCATCCACCACTGGCAGCTGAGGCATTGTAGTGGCCTTGAGTTCAATGTGCTTCTTAAGTTGGGACACATGAAAGATGGGATGGATTCTGGACCCAACAGGTAACTGCAATTTGTAGGCTACAACACCAATTCTCCGCACTACCTCAAATGGGCCAAAATATTTAGCTAACAATTTGAAATTCTTGCAAATAACCACTGAAGTTTGCATGTAGGGTTGTAATTTAATAAAAACTGGATCACCCACTGCAAACTCTCTGTCCAAGCGTTTCTTGTCTGCACAAAACTTCATTCTATATTGAGCCTTAGCTAGGTCATCTTTCAGAAGTTATAGCATAACATTCATCTCTTTCAAATAAGATCCAACTGAGGAAACTTAAGTTGCTGTAGGAACATGAAAAATGAGATGAGGGGGTTGATAACCATATAGATCTTGAAAGGGAGACATCTTTAAGGAGGTGTGATAATTGGTGTTGAACCACCACTCAGCCAGAGATAATCATTGAGACCACTGCTTAAGGTTGGAGCTTGTCATGCACCTGAAAATATTGCTCTACACAGGCATTAGTTCTTTCAGTCTGACCATTTATCTGTGGATGGTAAGAAGTACTGAGCTTCAGGGTGGTACCCAAAGATTTGAATAAGGCCTGCCAAAACTAACTCACAAATATTTTGTCTTTATCACTGACAATGGAGCTAGGAAGGCCATGGAGCTTGAAAATGTTATTGAGAAATTCCTTTGCCATTGTAAGAGCCGTGAAGGGATGGCTTAAAGGAAGGAAATGGTTGTATTTAGTAAGAATGTCAACAACCACTAAGATGACTCTTATGGTTGGATAGTGGAAGTCCTTCAATGAAGTCCATGGAGATGTCTTGCCATGCTTTTCTCAGGAAGTGGTAGTGATTGGAGAAGACCACTAGGAAAGAAAGAACCGCCCTTGTTACATTGACAAACCTCACAAGCATCAACAAATTGAAGAATATCATGTTTCATTTTTGGCCAAAAAAAGTGAGACTTAGCTCTCTGGTAGGTTCCCAACATATATGAATGTCCCCCAACTGCAGAAGAGTGCAGGAGTGAATAATGGAGTGCCTGATATTGTTACCTGAGCCAATATAGAGTCTGCCCTTGAACCTCAAGATGCCTTGTGTAAAATAAAATGGTGTATGTTATGGAGAAATAAGGAAGTGAGCTATATGTTGTTGAACAACAGAATCATCTTCATAACTGGAGATGACATCTTGTGACCATTGTGGGGTGCTTAAGGAGATAGTATTACAGACAGCATAATAAGTGGGTAGTCTGGACAAGGCATCAACAACAGTGTTTTTCAGACCCTTCCTGTATTTGATTATGTAATCAAAACCCATTGACTTAATAAGCCATTTCTGTTGAAGAGCAATTGATAGTCTTTGATCCATTAAATATTTGAAGCTCTGGTGGTCAGTGTGAATAAAAAATTGGCTATGAGACGGGTAGTTTGTCCATTTCCGAACATCCATAACAACGGCTAGGAACTCCTTTTCATAGGTGGACGATGCCAAGGCTTTAAGACCTAGTGCTTTGCTGAAAAAATAAATTGGTTTACATTCCTGCATCAAACACAGCTCCCACCCCTCTTACACAAGCATCGGTTTCTAGGCTTAACTGTTTGGAGAAGTCAGTCAAAGCTAAAATTGGAGCCTTTGTCATTGCAGATTTAAGATCACTGAAAGCTTGTTGTGCCTCTTCAGTCCAGTGGAAAACATCTTTCTTGAGCATATATGTAAAAGGTTTGGAAATAGTACCATATCCTTTAATAAATCTTCTATAATACCCTGTCAAGCCCCAAAATCCCCTTAACTGCTTCAAGGTAACGGGTAGAGGCCAAGTTTGTATTGCAGATATCTTTTCAGGATCTGCAGCTACTCCTTGGGCAGTGGTGTGAAAATGGGGTTGCACACAAAACTTGCAAGTATACAAGGCCAAGTTTTATAGTATAGGGATGAGTAGGGGTTTGTCCACAGGGAGTGGGAGCATACAAGAAGTTTTCCTAAGCTAGTAATGGAGACAAGGCACTATGGCAGTGAGCAGTGATAGATGAAGGCAGTGAATAGCACTAAAACAGTTAGCAAAGCAAAGCAATTAACACAAGATGGCAGCACAACAAAGATTAAATGGCAGAGGATATAAAATAACAATAGCAGGGAACCAAGGCTGTAAGCCAAAGGCAGGGGGAGTTTGTGCACTGATTTCAGTGCACAACAACTTCAAAATGCAAGAAAACAGTGAAGGAAGGTAAATTTAGCAGGGAACCAAAACAAAACTGAAATTATAAGTGATTGCAAAGGGTTTGTGGTTAAGCCAAGGCTTAGGATCCACCTTGTGTCCTAATCAAACAACATATTTCTAGGTTGAGTTGAAAATCCTATGCATACATCTAGAATGGGAGGAAAACTAATTTGCTCCCTAGTTTGCCCCTAGCATTGACTGTCTTTTGACAGAACAATCAATCACAGGCACTATGAGCATTAATCTCTTCCCAATGCTCAAGCAAAACAGGGCAAGGAGTTAACTATCCTAGCAACTTGTCATTTGACAGTGCATAAGGCTTCAACTGAGCCTCAGCCTAATGCAGTTTAGCTCATGCTAAACTTGTAACTAGCAATAACATTCATTGAGTATGATAATTCAAGCAACATTCAACATTCAAGATAATTGAAAACAACATGCACACATTCACTGTTAACTGCATAAGAAGAACTGAAATTGGAATTACACTGAAACAGAACAAATGTCTACTGGCTAGTCCAGAGATGGTTACAACACACATCCTACATCTCTATTTATACCCAAAACATTCAATTAGGGTTTACAATGTTTTCCCCCAAATTCTCAAAATTAGGGTTAGATATTTTACCTAATTTGATGTGACAAATCACTCAAAACGGCCGACCCATTTCTTCTCTGCCTCTTCTGGTCCTTCTATGCCTTCAATTGACGCCTCTGCTGCTCTAATTGTTCCCTAGTTCGAGTTATTTTACTCACCCCAAAACCTAGGGTTTCAATGGTTGTGAGATGGGGAAAATAATTAGGCCAGGGCGATGGGTTTGAGGTAGGGGAGGTGATGGTGGTGGTGTCCTTGTGGTTGGGGAAGAAGATGGAAATGGTGAAGCTCGAGGGGAGGCAGAGAGCAGAGCTCTGTTGGGGGATGGTTGTTGCAGAGGATTTGGGGAGAAGAGAGCTCGATGGATGAGATTAGGGTCTGTTTGTTTGGGGTGTAGGTGTTCGGTTGCTAGGGTGTTGATCGGGGATAGCGAACTTTGATGATCTGCGACAAGGAGCGATGGATGTGAAGATGGTAGGTGGATCCAACGGCGATAATGGGGTAAGTGTGGAGCGACCGTCGAATGAAGGGATGTAGCAAAACGGACGACCCAAGATGGAGATGGGCGTTGCGATGTAAAGCGGGGGCTTCGGAGTTTGATGTGCGATGATGGAGCGACCGTAGGATGCTGAAATGCTTCGATCTGACGGCTGAAATCCGAGACGGGCTTGGATAGTGGAAATGTGTTTGAGTAAGGGTTTTGGGCCTTGGGTATGCCAAGCCCATATCTTCTTTAAGGACAATTCTTCTTCTTCAAGACCATTCCTAGCCTCTTGGTTTTGTGCACAACGTTCTTCGCGGCTTCCTTGCGTAATTTCTTCCGGCTTTTCATCACTCTTCAGCTCTTTTCCGCTCCGCAAGTCATCCAGACTTTTATTTATTACCTAAAAATGCAAAATTAAGTAAGAAAAATATTTATTCTTGAAAACAATGAAAATACAGAATATGGGATAAAATGTAGAATTAATGCACAAAAGATGAGTTAAATGCCAAGAAAAATATATAGAAATATGCACTTTTTAGCACTCATCAGGCAGTAATTAGATGTCCCAGATAATCAAGCTAAGGTTGACCAAAAACACACTTTGATAACTTTGGATAAAAGAATGTTGCCTCAAGACTGAAAAAACTTGTTGGAGGTGAGTAATATGTTCCTCCAAAGAAGAACTGTAGACCAATATATCATAAAACTTCCTCAGAGATGGTTGAAAAATTTCATTCATGAAGTTCTGGAAGGTGGCAGGTGCATTAGTAAGACCAGATGGCATTACTCTAAACTCATAATGACGATGGTGAATTTTAAATGTTGTCTTGTGAATATCTGGACCATGGACCCTTATTTGATGATATCCAGACTTTAAGTCTATCTTAGAAAAAATTACGTGTAACAACCCTACTTTCACATAACCCCGGTCGATGATTAAATAGAAAGCGTGTTGTTAATTTCCTGTAACAAGGCATATAACCACATAAAACTAGGAATGCAGTTCCATTACAATTGAATATGCAGAAGGGAATTTTTAAAATATGTCTAAAAAAAGAACTACAGTGTACGTAACAACCCTTAAATGCTCCACAAATAAGTAAAATATTGAATCCACTAAAATGATAGAAACTACCCAAATTCGATTATCCCCACTGCCTCACAGCTAGATAACGAATTCTTTTTTTTTTTTGCAGATGTCCACTCTCAGTTAGATATCTTCTGAATATCCACCGATACTGGAATAAATCAAACTCCTTCACGTTTCCTAACAATACCTAAAAAATTTAATCAACGAGAGTTAAACTCGAAACAAGTTCACGATAGATCCCGACTACAACAAGTTTAAGAATTCGCTAATTAAGCAATTAAACAGGTACAACTCCTAACCAAATCTAAGTAATTTGTGCAATCAACCATTTAAACCAACGTAAAGATGACCGGAAGTAAAGGGTATTAAAAGAACCTTCCTACACACTTCACAGATACTAACGTAAAGGAACAAATTCATCCGGGCATACAGAACTTACCCAACAAGTGATTCCCAGAACTGTTGTCAATACACCACTTCAAAATAATTGTCTGACTGCTCTTTCGAATGATTCGTAGGGAATGGATTCCTACCGTATCACTCCCAAATACACAACCAGGAAGTAACCAATTAGGCATCTCCAAAATACTGCCTAAACCGTGTCACACCACTACACTCATTGTCGGTACTACTTAAAAACGGTACTACTTAAAAATACACAAAATTGGTTAAAAAGACCAAAAGCAAGAATTCCTGGGTGAAAAAGACACCTAAAATTTAATATTGTTTATATATCCTTGAACATAAAAGATACTTTTTAAATAACCAAACCTGGGTATTTTGCCCGAGATTTTTAAGTTTCGTACAACTGTTTTTAAAGAAAGGTACCAATATGCCCTTAAAGTATATCTTCTCACGTGAAGCACTAAAATTTACTAAAAAAAACATAATAACATAAAACATATGCCCTTAAAGTATATCTTTCCACATGAAGCACTGAACTTACTGGAAAAAAAACCAGAATAACATAAAACAGAGTATGTGGACGTTTCCTATAACAATTAGAAAAAAACAGAGTAACATAAATGGTCGTGGAAGAGCCATTATAGCTACTAGTCCACTAGCGAAGTCTGCAATTGCTTATACAACAAAAGTTGGAGGATTATGTTACCGGGTTCGCAGAGGGTGTGGTAATGGGCATCGCCACTGGAGCGCTTCCAGATGGTGGGAATGGATAAGTCTTTACCGGATTGGTTATCGACATCGTGAATGGTGCCACAGTTGGATTGGTTATGGAAACATGTGTCCTTCCTTTATAAGAGTAGCCTCCAAGAGAACCTGAAATTTGGTAGAAGAATAGGAAAAAATAGAAGTTGTTCGTGAATATCATTTTGAACCAAAACGAAGACGAAAAAGAACTTAGTGAATTACCCGAAGAACATGACGTGAGATTGCAAAAGAGTAACAAAAAAAACTTATAAGCTCTCTTGTTTTCCATTAAAACCTGGAACTGGAAGTGTATGAACACAATATTAGTTCAGCTGGGCAATCAAACTTGACAAGCAAAGCCTTACCTTGCTATAACCAAGGATCGCGTTAGAAGCCTTGTAGATTTCAACCTATATTGGTTGGCACTATGGGAAGTTTACCTATGACCGCAAAGTACTGAGGTCTGTTACGTCATGAGTCGGAAACTAGCACCACATTTCCTAGTTTTCATTATTCTGAACCAAAAGACATCAGCTAAGAGCAGTAACATATGTATGTCTAAACTCTAAACCAAAATTATATACTAACAAATATATATGCAAGCGGTCAACGCTATTTTACAGCAAGTGAATGCAACGAAGACTGAAATTGTGAATCTCATTTATAACGACAGTACCGTCAGGACAATGAACACTTTTCTTAGTGGTAGTAAGATAATCAACATAGAATGTCATTAAGAAAGTAGGACTTGTAACAAACCATAAAGTATTCTATCATTTGCGGTTTTATGGCATGCTTAAAGGAAATAATCAGTTTTTTCTTGGAATTTCTCAAGCACTTCTGAATAGACTTTTGCTTTCCTTTGCAATAAAAACTGCAACCAAAGCAAAAGCAAGTATATATTAGGCTTAACGAAAAGAGTAACCATGACTAAAATTTGGTTACTGGAAACAAAAAAAAAAAATTAAAACACATTGGAACTTATCAGCTCAACTATTCAAATGGGGCTTTAAGCTTCAAATATGGTGGATATTACAATAAGATAGGATGTAACTATTCGAATAGGGTGGATGCAACTGGTTACAACAAGTGTTACTACCATTCGACATAGGACGTAACTGGTTACATACACTGTTACTACTATCCGACACAAGACGTAACTCCAATGTTATTACTATTCGACATAGGACGTAACTGGTTACATCCAGTGTTACTAATATTCGACACAGGACGTAATTGGCAGCATCCAGTGTTACTACTATTTGAATATATTGGATGTAACCGGGTACATCCAGTGTTACTACTATTCGAATAGGGCGGATGTAACTCAGTACATCTAATGTTATTAGTATTTCGACACGAGATGTCCCCGGGTACATCAAGCAACAACATAGGATCTAACTGGTTATATCCAGTGTTAATACTACTGTTCGTAGCAATAACATAGAACGTTCTAGATACATCCAGTGTTGTTGTTATTACTCTCATTTCAATTCCATTAAACATACTAAGGTTTTGTAAGTTATATCCTAACTTAAAGTTAGATGTAAACCAGTTACATCCTATCAAATTTAGCCGTAGAGATGCTATATGCCATAGAAAATCACTCGGGCATTCTTACAAACACCTGTTGAGCATGACTTCGATTATGCTTATTCTTAGAATATAATTCATATAACCATATGCAAACCAATTTCATCCAAAACATACAATTCATATAACAGATGCAATCCAGTTTCAACCAAAACATAAACATAATTTTTTTACAACAACCCAACTAAAATCCAGTTACATCAAGTTAAACAAAAATAAAATCAAGCAATTCAATAATTCAATCATACTGAAATTAAAATCAAAACATAGTTAGGGTTTGGAAACTTATGATTTCTAGGAGACATTTTGTTGAATTGATCAATTGAAACCCTAATTAAGTTAGAAATCTTTCATGTTGCAGTTGGAAACGGTGTTTTGCAGACGGCGACGAAACCAAATTCAACTATGTTAATATTGTTGATGTTGTTGTTAGTGAGAAGACGATGGAGAAATCTATTTCTGATAATATTAATATTGAACAGACGAAGGAGATACCAATTTATGATAGTGTTGATGGTGATAGACATTGATGCCGTTGGTAGTGAGTAGACGGAGAAGGATGATTGTGGTGGAGAAGGTGTATTCTGGTTTCTTTTGAAAATGGTGGAGAGAATGGGAGATCGATGATTTCCAGGTAGTTTCTGTCAGTTTCAAATGAAAAGATGGATAAGAAGAAAGGGTAGTAACGTCTGTTCCCATTAAAAATATGTCCCATCCATTTGACGCAGGGGAAAAGTTTACCCGTCCATTTAATCCAGGAAAAGTACTATTTTGGTCAAATAACCCATTTTTTGTTAAAGTTAAAGTAGTATACTACCACATGATCTAACTGAACCCATGGCAAATTATCTCAATGTTCACCAAATGATTAGCTGGGTACCAAATGCCATGTGCAGTACTTACATACAGAGCCGTTAACTCCACTAATTATATTATGTATGTATGTACTTGTACTCCACTAACTATCTAATCTTGACATTTTAGCACTCACGTGCAAGTGCACAATCAAGTCAATGGTTTAAGAGTCTCATGAATTTACCAATAATAATCTGCCATACATAATCACTGGTTCAAAAAAAATAACAAACACATTCCTCAAGAGTACTGTAGCTGATTTTAGATTGGCTAAATAATTTTTCAAATGCAGTAACTTATCATTTAGTCCCATTAGCTAGTGATCATGTTCCTATTTTATTATCTACAGCTAGAATGGATTCAAAAACCTAAAAACCTTTTAGAATTAACAAAATATGGTTTAGAGATTCAAACTGTAAGGAAATTATTGCTCATAACTGGAATGCCAATATGCAAGGTTCAGCTGCCTTCAGGTTTACTAAGACTTTGTTTCATACTAAACAGATCCTTAGAGATTGGAACTATAACCATTTTGGTATCATTAATACTTAAATTAATAAGGTTAAAGATCAAATTAATATTCTGAATTCTCACAATACTAATCTACTGGATGCTGATTTTGTTAGATTGCAGAATAGATTGAATTATTGGTATGAAGTGGAAGCTGATTATTGGAAACAAAGAGGTAACAATGATGAGTTGTTATTAGATGATAGGAACACAACTTATTTTCACCACAAGGCAAACTTTAGGAGGAGAAGAACTCAAATAGACTTTATTCAAAATGATATAGATATTCGGCTCACTGATAGAAATAATATTGCTGATAA
The DNA here is from genome assembly GCF_003573695.1 of Papaver somniferum. Taxonomy (NCBI): domain Eukaryota; kingdom Viridiplantae; phylum Streptophyta; class Magnoliopsida; order Ranunculales; family Papaveraceae; genus Papaver; species Papaver somniferum. Next base: position 17,526,050 of record NC_039365.1, on the reverse strand, counting down.
TCTTAGATCACATTTTCTTAACATGAGAAGAACTTTTAGTCCTATTCCTCCCAACAATTACCACAGTTTTATCAATCCTTGTATTACTCAAGATGATAATAATGCTCTCATTGCCATACCTACTTTAGATGAGATTAAGAAAATTTTGTTTGATATGAAACCTTGGACTTCCCCTGGCCCAGATGGTTTCCCACCTGGTTTTTACCAAACCATGTGGGATACTATAGCTATGATATAGTTAAAATGGTCCAGACTTTTTTTTCATTCTAAACATTTATTGGAATCATAATTTTATTTCTCTCATTCCCAAAAGTAACTGTCCAAAAAAGGCTGTTGATTTCAAACCTATCTCACTTTGTGATACATCTTACAAGGTGATATCTAAGGTCTTGGCTTCTAGAATTAAGAATGTTCTTGAAAAAACCATAACTCCTTATCAAACTGCTTTTGTCTCTGGTAGATGTATTACTGATAATATTGTCGTAGCTCCTGAGCTTGTTGATTCCATGAAAAAGATTAGAAAAAAGAAAGGTTGGATGGATATCAAACTAGATATGTTAAAAGCTTTTGACAGAATAGAATGACCTTTCTTACTTAGTACTCTAAAAAATCTTGGTTTTTGTGATGAATTTTGTCAGATGATTGAGCAGTGTATTAGCACTGTTACCACTTCTATCATTTTAAATGGATAACCAGGTGAGATTTTTTCCCCACAGAGAGGACTCAGACAACGATATCCCTTATCTCTTTGTTATCTATATGGAATCCTTTTCTAGAGCTTTACTTCAAGCTGAGCATGATAACCTTACTCATGATATTAAGATTAATGACTATTGTCCTGCAGTCTCTCATTTATTTTTTTTGCAGATGATTTTCTGATTTTTGCTAAAGATAATGATAAGGAAGCTAGAAATCTTGTGAACATTATTGGCAATTCAGTACTTTCCCTGGTCAGTCTATAAATTATCAAAAATCAGGTATTGCTTTTAGTAAAGGTGTCCCTAATCAGGTTAAAAATACAGTGTCAAATTTTCCTTAATATTAAGAGATTGGCCCTTAATGATAAATACCTAGTTGTTCCTTTGCTATTACAAAAAAATAAAACTCAATCCTTCTTACCTCTTTTAGAGAGATATGGTGACAGACTAGAATGTTGGCAAACTAAATTTCTCAATTATCCAGGTAGAACTGTTCTAATCTAGTCTGTCCTTAGTATTCTTCCTTCACATCATATGTTTGTGTTTCCTATCCCAAAAACTGTCACAGAGAAAATGGACTCAGTTCAGATGAGATTCTGGTGGAAAAAACAAAAAGGGAATAAAGGTTGTTACTTCGTAAAGTGGAAAAAAGTTGCTCAACCCAGAGAATTAGGTGGTTTAAATATAAAGCAAACTGAAATAATGAATCTTGCTTTACTGGCTAAACTATCCCGGAGAATGCTCCATCCACAAGATGCTTTGTGGTATAAAATCATGAAAGGTAAGTACTTCCCCCTGTCTGATCCTTTTAGTGATCCTCTTACTAATACCGGCTCATGGATTTGGAATGGTATTTGTAGAGGCCTAGATATTATCAAGAAATATGTTGTTTGGGAAGTTGGTAATGGCGATTCCGTATGTATCTGGAAAGATAAATGGATTCCATCTATCCCAACTACTGTAAACAACCAATTTTACTCTAGCTGTATGAAAACTGTTTCTCAGTTGATTGATGCTGACACTAAATCTTGGAACCTTCCTATGTTGAATGCTCTTTTGATAATGACATTGTGAATGCTATCCTTACAATTAAGATTCCTTTTAATGGGGAGGATTGTCTTAGGTGACATCCAAACTCAAATGGTGCTTTCCCTGTCAAAACAGCTTGTAGAGCTATTCTTAATACAAGCAATCAAGAAAGTGGAATTAGTAATGCAGTCCCTATCTCTTGGAAATATTTTTGGAAAACTAAGCTTCCAAATAATATTCTCCATTTTCTGTGGAGATGTCTTCAAAAATGTATTCCATTGGGAGAGAATCTTGTTAGACATTGTAACAGTACGGATCATAATTGTCCCTTATGCAATATGCACTTAGAAAGTATGCAACAGATCTTCATGGATTGTAATTTTTCTAAGAATTTTTGGAATGGTATTGATCCAACTCTTATGCCTACTATTACTAATGTAAACTTCTATGATTGGATTTGCAATTTTTTCCAAGTAAATCATCAATCTGTTATTCATAACTCTGTACAGAAATGGTATGCTTTTCTTTTGTGGCAAATTTGGAAATGCAGATGCAGGAAAGTCTTTGAAGGACAACAGGAGAATCTTGGTCAAGTAATTCACCTGATTAAAACAAATTATACAGAGTGGACTAGAGTGTGTGTCTCTAACAATATAACTGTCATGACTGATATCATGCAACCTATTAGGGAGTGGCAGAAACCCATTAATCCTTTTATGAAGATAAACTGTGATGCTGCCTTTGATGATGTTACTAAATCTGTAGGTATTAGACTAATAAGTAGACAATGTGCAGGTATCCCAGATGGAGCTAGATGATGTAAGACAAAAGCATTAGATCCAGAGCAGGTGGAAGCTAAAGCGGTACTGGAAGCTGCAATGTGGGCAAGATATAAAGGCTACAAATATGTGCACCTGGAAGGCGACTGCTTAAATGTTATTAATACCTTGAATGGTAGATTAGAAGCAATAAAATGGACAACTAGGAACTTAATAAATGATTGTATAAGTGTTTTAAATTCTTTTGATAGTTCGAAATGCACTCATGTGCTTAGAGATGTTAACCATGTTGCACATAAAATTGCAAAACATGGAATAGGTTTACATGCTGAAGAAGAATGGAACAGTCAACTCCCTGCTTGGATACATAGGGATATTTCTTTGTAACTCTTTACAAATCAATGAAATTCTCATCTTTCGTATTAAAAAAAACTGTAGATATAAGTAGATATTCCCTCTACGGATTAATCTAACTGGTGGATACATTTTCCTTCTTTGCTAACGATGTCCAAGAGTCAAGTTCTAATTTTAATTCACGGTTATAGACGCATACACAACACAAATGTGAGAACCATTTAGTTACTCATTTCATATAAATTTCTTAACAATTTTTCCTTATTCGTCTTAGCTATTGTACCCAGTCTTACCCAATAAATTCATTTCAGGGTATATGTTTATTTTAAACTTAAGAAAATCAAGTTAATTAGGATTATAAAAATGGTGACCTAAAGGCTGTAGAACCTACGCAAAAATCTTAAATCCTAAGATTCAAAACATCAATCTCATGGAAGGTATGATTATCACAAACCCTATGTTCTACCCGATTATCAGGTCAAGTCAAAAAACCCTAAATTTGTCCTAATACAGAAACAAAGTGAACTTGACTCAAATTCAAGCAACAGTAGCCAATCTTCTCCAGAAGCAATCACTTCATTATATTCAATCCTAAATACAAAAGGAATCACACCCAGTTACATAGTTTCAAAAAGAATAATGATAAGAAATCTAGAAAAAAACAAGCCAAAATAAACCCTTACCACTACCAGACACAAAAATCCTTGTTTTCTCCAAATCCTTATTAGGTCCGCTGCATACTAGAGTCGCCTAATTTCTACTATTCCATTTATATAAATTATTTACTTATGTGTTTGACCCTTCGCCCACGATTAGGGAGTTAAAGAAAAGGTCAAATACCTAATCAGTTACTTAAGGGGAAACTAAATAAATCCTTTAAATCTCTAAGGTCTGTACCATCTTAAAACAATTTATTTATAGTTGGATTAAAATAGCTGGTATTACATTATGTAGCCTTTTAATTCATCAAGTAGTTCATCAATCAAGGGAATAATAAACTTATCATTCACAGTGATAACATTTAATTTCCTATAGTCAACACAGAATCTCCATGTGCCATCTTTTTCCTTAACAAGAAGAATGAGAGAAGCAAAAGGACTATTACTTTTCTGAATAAGTCCTGTAGTCAGCATTTCTTGGACCATTTGTTCAGCAACAGACTTGTGGATATAAGGACATTTATAAGGCCTCTGAGAAGTGGGATAAGACCATGGTTTATGAGGGATTTTATAGTCTAATGCTCTGGTGGGTGGTAGTGTAGATGGCTCAGCAAAAATATCAGAGTAAGAGTCCAAAATCTGAGTGATTGGAGAGGGTGTAGGTGGAGGGGGTGTTGTTGAGATAACAAAAAATTGACATAGTAATGTAGGAACTTTACTCTTAACAAATTTCTTAAAGAAAGAAGCACTTATAGGGATAAGATAAGGATTAATAAAAATCCCCTGAAATGTAATGTGTTTTCCTTGATGCATGAAGGAAATCATGAGTTGAGAAAAGTTGAATGTTATATCTCCTAACTGAGGCCAATCAGCTCCCAAGACCATGTCATAACCTCCTAATAGAAGAACCCTTAAATCAAATGAAAATTGGTTATCCTGCATTTCCCAACAAAGAGTTTGACAGATGCCCTTACTGGCAGTGTTATCACCATTAGTCACTGTAACCATCATATGACCTGTAGGAGAGGCATGAATTCCTAACTGATTAGTAAGTTTGGAGTCAATGAAAGAGTGGTACTCACTGTGTCAATTAGGATCATGATAGGATACTTGTGTTGTAAGTGGCATGAGATATGAATAGTATCATGAACAACATGCCCTGTCAAGGCATTTAATGAGATTTCCATAGTAGAGTCACTAGTAGAAGTAGAAGTAACTTGAGTGTCTTTATTGGATAATTTTTCTTGCTCCTCTAATTCTTCATCAGTAATTAACATAAATAGCTGTTGAGTTTTACATCTGTGACCCTGCCTATAGAATTCATCGCAATTGTAACATAGCCCTTTGTACTTTCTCTTCTGCGTTTGTGCATAAGTAAGGAATTTGATAGGTGGCAATGAATTATCAGGTGAATTTTTAGTTAGGTAGTGCGATGGGTGACATTAGGTTGTGATAAAGAAGTAATGGTTTTTCCAAAAGGAGTAGATGGAGAGAAAAAGAGTTTGATGGCAGAAGAAGGGTTGGAAACAGATAAAGAAGGAGGTGCAAATGGTTTAGAGAATGATTTCAGTGGTCTAAGCTGATGATGCAGAGATGCTTGTTGCATTCTGGCTAGGAAAAAAGCCTTTGAGGTAGTTTCAGGTTTAAACATTTGCACACAGCTGTGCGTATATATATCCTCCTTCAGCCCATTTATAAAACTTAAGGTATAAAATCTCTCTGGCAGAGTAGGATTATTCGCAACCATGGGCTCTTATAATTTTCCCACTGGTCATAGTAATCTTCAATGGTAGTAGTTTGATACAGTTTATTGAAACTACGTACAAAATTATCTTGAGCAACATCTTCAAATCTAGCACGTAAATCCCTAACAAAAGTATCCCAAGGAATGAGTCTTTTACCTTGTTGGTAGTTTAAAAACCATGGATTCACCTGAGAATCGAAGTGAATTGCAGCCATATCCACACGTTCGTCATCAGGAAATTTATGAAGGTGAAATCTCTTACATTTAAGAACCCACCCACGAGGTTTAGTACCATTAAATCTCAGAAAATCAACCTTAAGAGTGCGAGTAAACTTACTATGTTCTATGTTGGACATGCGATTGACTAGATCATGAAATCCATCCAGATTTTTATCTGAATTTGAAGATTCAATAGTAGACCATGGAACTAGAGGTCGATTGATGCCAAGGAATTGGATAATATCATTGAGATCGGTTTTCATTGTAGAGAAATCAGAGTCCAAACGGGTAACACATTTAGTGAGATCCCCAACAGATTCAGATTGTTGGTTCACTGATAGAGCCAGTTGAGTACCAGTGTCGGCCAGCTGATTAAGATTTGAGTTGACCCCAACAACTGTAAGTTTCTCATCCATGAGAGCAGGTCCATGAAGGAAAATCTGATACCAATTATAGTGTATTGAATTACAACTACAAGGGAAAAGAGTGGATAATTTAGCACCAAGCTGCTTTCTCTCTGCAAGCAGAGGCTAACTTTCAATTTGAAAGCAAAAACGAAATTTTCATTGATGAAGATTAGGTTACAATGATTGGTCTTTTAATGCCCAGTCGAGTTAACGACCATCAAAAGCTTTAATTACATCTCTTACTGACACAACACTCAAGGAAATAACAAACCCTGTGTGAGAATAACAGGTTAGTTCCAAGTTTACCCTTTCAAAATACACAATGAGATAACTAACCAAGACTCACTAGTAACTCAAGTCATGGGCACATAATAGTTGGATATTGGCAAAGGCCAAGTTGCACAATCATAGCTGTATATTGGCTCATGCTAAATCGAGTGTGACGCAATGTTTCTTGGATGTTGGTTCAAGTTGGAAGTTACGAGTGTGTATGCATCACACGCATGCCAGGGAAAAGGAGTTGGTTGAGATGGTTATAAAGAGGCTTTATAACCGAGTTTGGCATACCCTAACCGTATAAGACAAGTGTGGCGCAATTTTGCAGGCCAGCACAAAAGCTAGCAGTTAAAAAGGCATTATTACGGTTAGGGTAATTGCCTATGAACAAATGGCTGTTCATAGGCCATGCAAGTCAGTTACACACGAATTGACTTGGTTCTTGGCACTATAAATAGGCCAGAGAACTTCTGTAAGTGTAGGTCTTCAAGTGTGGAGGCACCATATTGCAGTAGAGAGTGTTTCTTGTAGGCTTATAGAGAGATCAAGCTTGTAAGTCGATTGGTTGGACAAAATTCTGTACCCTTCCCCTTAAGCTAATGAAAGTGAGTTTGTTGGCTTAGATATTTGCCTTAGTATTCTTTTGATTCGAAAGTACTTTCCAGGTTTTGTGAAGCATAAGCATGTCATTAAGCCCTCTTTGTAGTATCGGCTACAATTGAAGGAAAAGAGAAAATCTAAGTAAATCTTCCGTTGCATATTCAGTGTAGTGTTGCTATTTACAAAAATGTAAATTTATAAGACTACATTACGAGTGGGTGATAAGAAATCAGTAAACTATTATATTACTGAGTCATAATTGCGCTTACTGAGTCATAGTTGCGCAAAAATTTACTTAGAGCATCTTCAGGTGTGACACTAACCATGGTGATTCTTGTGAATGCAGATACCAGATGATGACCCTCTAACGTCGTCATCCCCACTCGACAACGTCAAGCCTCGGAAACCATCTTTCTAGTTTCTAGTAAGTTATCTACACCCATATCATGTTTAGGTCAACAATTTAACTTTCTCGTAACTGTCACCCGATTAGGCCAGATTTGAAACAAAACCACCACTAGGATTCTACCACGTGTTTTTTCTTTTCGTATATAACACATTTTCCATTCTATTTTTCCATTATTTACTCTTACACAGAAAAAAAGAAAAGAAAAAGGGAAAAAAGAAAAATTAATTCCTCCATATTTTTTCGTCTTCTTGCTTGAACTGCTCTACACTCCCGCTTCAAGAAAAAAAGAGGTACTCTCTTTTCTCAGTTAACCAATCGATACAAGAATGTGATCAAATAATCATTTACTTTGTTTAGATCATCAACTTTTTTTGTTTCTTTTCCTTGACTTCGCGTTTTTTTTTGGGATTTTTTTAGTGTTGAATTTAGGGTTTTCTTATGCTTAATTCTTGAATGTGATTGATTAGTTTAACTATTGAGCTGATCTAATTTGTTTTGGTATTTTATTTGTCTAGATTTATAGAGTTTATTATAGTGATCTGTTGGGTTTTTATTAGGGTTTCTGGAATAAAATGGTTATTGAGAGGTTTTGGATTTTTTTAAATCAAGGTTTTCTTAAGATTAATTATTGAACTTTAATGAGCTGAATTGATGCGTGTTTCAAGTATGTTTTTGTTTAAATGTACTGTGAGCTCAAATTTATTATGATTATGATTAGCTTTTAGGGATTCATCTTTTTCGCTAGAGAGATGGAGTGTAAAATAGTGATTGAGTAAAGATTAATGAACTCAATTTTATTTCTTCAACATTTTGAATATGGATTTAGATTTTCTGGCGTGAAGGTAGAATTTATTGTTAACAAACACTGTAACATGAATCGTTGATTGCATACCGAATGTACACTGTAATTCGTATTCTTGATCTCATGGAAATGTAGAGGTGAAGTAGTATGGAGACTACATTTGCAGCTTCTTAATAATGTTCTATTACTATATATTAGGAACAAGTTAGTAACTTATACTCTTGCATTGAACTTTAGTTTCGAATCAGGTCAGAATTTATTACAAGTAGTTAAAGGTCGAAGGAACAACAACTACGGAAATACAAACTATTCATTGAAGTCACAATTATAGTCAAAAGGAGCTGTGTTGGCGAAGGAATGCTTTCTGGCGAGTTCTTGTGATTATCTGCAATGTCCGGGCTACTAAATGTACTTTCTCCTCTCTATCTATTTCCTTTTAACATTGTTACTCAATAAAGCGCGAGAACTGGTTTGATTTTTAGTAGCATGTCATGTTTCGATTGAATTGAACAATTTATGATACGTTATGCATGCCAATTGCCAAGTATGCTTAGCGTGTTCTAACATGCAAGTTTCTGATTGCTGATTTGCCGTGGGTGTTATTACTATCAGGTTACAAGCGTGAGTTCCATGCTGGGCCCAGGCAGTTTTTGCACTATAATCCCCAATTTCATACTAATAAGATCATTCATGCTTTTTATACGAACATTATTAGTGATCAACCGGAAATACAAAAGCTTAGTGAAACTAATAAAAATGAGCGGCGTATGAGGTTATTAAATTCGAACTAAGATTGTAGGTAATATTGAACTACAAAGGATATGGGGATGAAGGAAGACGTGAATTGGTTGAACAATTGTTTCGAGAACCTTATATATCTTAAATGCCAGTGCCTATTATCCATTGATTTTAAGGGATTTTAAATGTTCCATTTTCTCTCCCCAGTGTTATTGTCGTTAGTAGAAAGAAGAGCAAGTTTGAGCTTGATATTCGTATAAAGTATTTAAGGAACCACACTTGTTTATGTTTAAGAGAAACTATTGAAGAGTTTAAGTCTAGAAAAAGTAACTTATTTATTTCGTAATCCACTAGTTCGTAGAAAAGAGAGAAACAGGGACGCCGCGTTGCTGAATATTAGAAATAGTGTGACTTCTCGTGAGAGCTCTTTTTTTTTTTTTTATAAATAAATTGGTATTCTGTTAACCATTATTTGTATTTACGTTATGTGCCATATCGAGGTTTATGCTGTTGTTCTGCACACCATAGGCACGATGAAAATATTATGTAGAATGTATTTAATTTGACTACTTAGTACTTACGGATTTTGGGTTGCAGTCTGCTCTCAACGATTCAAATTCGAATCTTCCAGACACCACAGGGCGACCATTTGCAGCATCTTTTTCTGCTCAATCTGCTTCAGCGACCCCAGTTTATCATCATGCTGGTAAGTAACTCATACTGGAGTTTGGAATTATATCCATAAATGAATTGTATAATTTAGAGATTTTTTGATGCTTGATAGGAACTGTACAAGGCTTGCATAACATGCATGGAAGCTTCAACATTCCTGGCTCACTTACTTCAAGAAATTCTACAATGAATGGTGTCCCTTCAGGCGCTGTCCAACAACCAACAGGGAGCCTTTCTAATGGGCGATTTGCATCAAACAATATTCCGATTGCTCTTTCTCAGGTGCTTATTTGAGTTCTTGTTTTATAACCATATTGATGGCAACATTTTTTTTTTTTTACATGTATTAGATTTGTAAATCTAGCTTTATATAACTTTTTTGTCCGTTTGTTTTAGATGTCTCATGGTAGCTCACAAGCGCATTCAGGAGTCGGACACAGAGGAGGTATAAGTCACTAATGAAACAATCTGCATTTACTATTTTGGTTATGTACTATAATATCGGCCCTTAATGACCACAGTATTATTACAGGAATGGGAGTCTCACCAATTCTGGGGAACGCAGGCTCTCGAATGACCAGCTCGATGGGGAACATTGTTGGTGGTAATAATATTGGGAGAAGCTTAAGCTCTGGCGGAGGTTTATCTGTTGCTGGTCTAGCATCCCGTTTAAACTTAGCAGGAAATACTGGATCTGGGAATTTGGGTCTACAAGGACCTCACAGACTAATGAGTGGTGTTATTCCACAAGGTAGAATCTTTATATCTCAGAAGAAATTCCATTTAGTCCTGAATTATCAGCATTGCAATAAACATGACCCATTTGAATTCAACTGTATATACACACACATATACATATATATAGAGAGAGAGCACTGTACAACTGAGAGTATTCTGCAACTGGTGACTTTCAGCACTATAACTACTTTATTATTTATATGATTATGCTTAGGAATCATGCTAAATACTCTCATATCCTCATAGGCCACTTGACACTTTGTTGAGTGATGCCAATTGCCCAGTTATTAACATGAGACTGCAATATGTGATTATTTGAGGTTCTATCCTGAGGAGGTAAGCAAAATGACAGTAAGATGACGGTAAGAGTTCAATTTTACGTGTGTAGTACTACTAGAACTCATAGAGTGGATGAACCTACGTAGTCGTTATTTTTAACTAGAAGATCTGCTGAACGAATTGTCTGGATATTTCTATACTAGTTTGACTACCAATGACTCTTGATCCTCGGACAAATATTAGGTGATTGCAGTTGATGCCTTAGTTGATCTCTTATGGTACAAGAATCTTACTTGAAGTATCCTGTTCTATGAAATCAATAATCACATCTGTGTCTTCTCTCTGAGCAGAACACACATTGCCTTCTCATGAATTTCCTGTACCTGTAATTTGACCAATTATCTAAAATGAACCATGAATCATTTTTGGTGGTTCTCTGCATGTGGTATGTGAAGTATAATAATATATCTTGTATTCAGCGCCGCAGATGATGTCTATGTTAGGAAACTCCTATTCTAATACTGGAGGTCCGCTATCTCAGAGCCAAGTACAAGGAGGCAACAACTCGTTAAGTTCTATGGGAATGTTAGGTGATATGAACTCCAACGATAGTTCTCCTTTTGATCTTAATGACTTCCCCCGGTTGACAGGCCGCCCTAATTCTTCCGGAGGTCCTCAAGGGCAATTAGGTATTCAGCAAATTTCTTTTGTTATTTGGTGTTATCTGTATGTTCTTGAACTTGCAACAAAACATCAATTATTCTTGCTTTTCAGGCTCACTGCGCAAGCAAGGAGTTAGCCCCATTGTTCAACAAAACCAGGAATTTAGCATCCAGAATGAAGACTTTCCTGCTTTACCTGGATTTAAAGGTATTTTCTCAAGAACACAATAATGGTTTGTCACTTTTATGGCTCTATGATCTTGCATTATCTTCAAATTATAAAATAATGACATATATATTGCTAGTTATTGCCGCTTCGTGGAGACTTGTCTTCCATATCTGTCTAGCTGTTTAAATTTAATTGGCACTTGTTTAGGTTTATTGGTAATAATCAATTTTCTTGTCAAAACGGATTTAAAAATAGATTTATGGTTGTTTTACGGTGCATCATTCTTTCACAGGAGGCAACAACGATTTCCCAATGGATATGCATCAGAAAGAACAGTTACATGATAATGCTGTGTCGATGATGCAGTCACAGCACTTCCCTGTAAGTCTAGGCTTCAAAGTTTCTTTGCGTTCTCAGTTTTCTCCTTAACAGCCATTCCTGAAAGAGAAAAACAAAGGGACAGGGTATGTAAGGCTACTTTATGTTCCAATATGGAACTTGCATTGAGCACACTTAACCTTATAATTTCTTTGCTTTGTAAAGCTACCTTCTTACTTTTTTAGTTTGCAAACCATACAAATACATGATGTTTAAGAAAGGCAGAAATTCCAAATAAATGTGTTATAGGAAGTATTCATGTGATTCTCAGTGGAAGAGACAGCTTTAATGACATAGCCTTTGACTTACAAGGATTCAACGATTACTTGGTCTACCTTTTTACTTTTAGGCCTTTTATTCATCTTGTTTTATCACAATTTATTGGTTCATTTTCGTTTTTAATATTCCTTTTAATATTCTTATTAATGAAGATTTTTGTAATTAATGGCCAGCTGTCAGTGGATAAGTTTCCATTTTAAACAATCATGGACAAGGTCAAGCTATGTAAATGCAGACCGGTGCATAGATACCTTACCTTCGCTTATAAAAGTTTGTTCTGATTTTACTTCTCACTTACAGATGGGAAGGTCTGCAGGATTTAGCTTGGGAGGTACATATTCATCTCACTACCAACAGCAACCACAACATTCTCCATCAGTGAGTAGTGCTGGTGTATCTTTTGGCCATGCAAATAATCAAGATCTTCTTCATTTGCATGGCTCTGATCTATTCCCAACTTCTCATGGTAGTTTCCATTCACAGGTATGTCTTTGTTCCCATCAATAATTTATTGCAGAAGTAGTGTATAAATTGGAAGCTTATCCTTCTGATTCACCTGTATGTAAATTTCGTTTCTTATTCTCTTTCCTGTTAGGTTCAGAATAGCGGACAATCTAATATTGGATTGAGATCTGTAAACTCGGCGAATTCTGCTTCTGGTATGGGATCATATGATCAGCTTATTCAACAGTATCAACAACTTCAAAATCAGTCCCAGTTTCGCATGCAACAGATGTCGGCGGCAAATCAATCATACAGAGAACAGAATATGAAGTCCTTGCAGGCAACACAATCTGCTGCTGATCGTTTTGGTTTGCTTGGCCTATTAAATGTCATTAGAATGACAGATCCTGATCTCACATCTCTTACGCTAGGAATTGATCTAACAACACTTGGACTAAATTTAAACTCAATGGATGACCTTCATAAAAAATTTGGATCTCCATGGTCTGACGAGCCAGCAAAAGGAGAACCGGAATTCAGAGTGCCTGAATGCTATTATGCTAAGCAACCGCCGGTACTACAGGTGAGCCACTCTGATTCTTTAGTTTCGATGTAGTGAGTTGTTTCACTTATGTTTATTTCCTTCTCATCCTTCTGATGTGATGAATGCAGCAAAAGTATTTTTCGAAGTTCGGGCCTGAGACGTTATTTTATATATTTTACAGGTGCACTGTTTTCTTTTTTCTCGTCATTTTTTTTCTTTGTTATTTCAATAAAGTGTTCAATATGACTTGCTATAATTCGAAAATGACTTGCGATGTTTTTTATTTTCTATGCAGCATGCCAAGAGACGAAGCTCAACTATTTGCTGCCAATGAGCTGTAAGTCTCCCTCCCCTTGCATTGTATTCCTTTTTAATTCCATATTGTGCATCTGTAGTTCAATGCTTATCCTGTCCTCTGTAGGCACACAAGAGGATGGATCTACCACAAAGAGCTCCGGATATGGTTAATTAGGGGTCCTAACATGGAACCTCTTGTCAAGACAAACACATATGAGAGAGGACCCTACCTCTGCTTCGATCCCAACACATGGGAAACTATTCGCAAGGTTCGGAATAAATCATCATTTACCATATGCAGCACAGTTTCCATGTTAAACTGTCATTCTAATTTTTCCTATTTTATTTTTACCATTTCAGGATAATTTTGTGCTCCATTACGACATGTTAGAGAAGAGACCGATGATACCTCAACATTAGCCATGTTTTTTGACTTTGTAAAGTTTGTTGTCCAAACAGTAGTCTCAAAGTAGGCTCTATCCATTACCCCTTTTTCGTTTTTGGCCACAGGCTTATGATTAGTTTCATTAATGTCATTTTTATTTGGCCGCGAAATATGGCCTTTTTTTTTGTATCCTTCAATGAAGAACCTGTTTATTACGCTTAACGTTTATTATTATATCAGCAGTAAAAGGGAATTCAAAGTAATCATAGGAGTTTTGGTTCACTGACTGCCATAACAGTGGCAGAATAAGGCTTCAGACTGTAATCCGAAGCAGGTTTTAGATTTGATGTTTTCATCTGGTTAATGGTATGCACTGGAGCTGAGAGCAAGTAACCCACCTATTGAATCTTGCAAGGAAATACTATGCTCAATTATTCAAAATCTTGGATTATTGTTGTCAGGTTTAAGGACTCCAAAATGGTTTTTTTTTTTTGGTTATTTAGCCAATCTCGAGGTGTTTCATGGCAGCGTATCAATCTTGAATGCAATTGCGTATTTCCAGTATTATTCTTTTCAGTTGGATAGCTGTGTAGTTCTACAAATCGCCAATGTTGTGAGACGATTAAGTTGTGTTTATCCGTTACTAGATTAGTTTGGGAAACTAGTGAGATGAGAAAATTCCGTAAAATGGAAAGTAGAATGAAACCAGAAACACTTTGTGTGTTTGGTCGTAGAATTCACAACTCTGAGGGATTTGCTGTGTTTGATAACTCAGTTAGAATTCCTAGGTTTCATATGATTTCCTTATTTTGAAGCCCATGAATTGGTATCATCCTACTAGGAATCTTAAATTTGTATACATATACATGAGATATATTAAGGTTAAAAGAAGTGGGTCTATATATCCTCAGATAAGTTTCCAGTGATTATGCGACTAGGCCTGTCAATGGAAGAATATCCGTCGGATATTTAGAAATCCGATATCCGACATGTTAAGCACTACCGGATATTCGATATCCGATAATATCCTATAGGATATCAAAATCAGATATCGATTCCGATAGGCTAAGCTGTCGGATATCCGATAGTATCCGGTTATAACAAAAAAGCTTAAAAACCCTTGTAAATTTTTTTCATAATTGACACTTATGGGATATTTATCCGATAATATCCGATACTAGACTCGAAATTAGGATAAATTATAAATAAGTTCCTATACTATCGGATATCAGATATTAACATTTCGGATGGGGTCTAATCCGTTTCCGATATGTTAAGGAAGAAATATCCGATAAAATATCCGATCCGATATCCGATAAAACGGATAAAATCCTATAGGATCTCGAATACTCGGAAACGGATACCGGATATCGGACAAATATTGACGGGCCTATATGCGACCTTGGCCTGCGGAAGGAGAACTTCTCTCGATTTCATTGAGCCGACCCATTTTTCACAACGATTCACAAATTTCATCAAGTTTGATTTGCTGCATGTCCGTGAATCTCCTCTAAAAAACATTCAATCTATCCCTTTTTTCGTCCCCTGCAAAAATAGTTTCTTTGCACTAATTTTTTTCTTTCTTTCCATTGATTTTTCTCCACCATGAGCGACTAAATACCTACCCACAGCCTCTGATGGCGGATTTATACACAAGTTCTAAGATCTACTACATCAATCGGGGATATTGATGGAGGCGGAAGAAAGGATTGGGCTCAGCCCACCTCAAAGCTTGGCTGATGAAGATAAACAATTAAGGGGATTTTAATAAAGTGCCACACTTTGAATTTCATGTTTAAGATAGTGCCATCGTTTTTTTCAGAATTTATTTAATGCCACACATTTGACTTTTTCCATCCAGTTTTTTTCATTAAACAGTTAACATCCATTAATGCATAGGTGGCAATTATTTATCCTAGTAAAAGACATATAAGCCCCCGAACCGTTTTGATGTAAGTGAGTTAAATCGACTCATTATCGTTGTTGTGAGTCACTGTCGAGACAAATCATCAGTTAGAGATTTCTTCAACGAACTCTGGCATTAGTGATGGTTCTTGAATCCGAAACTGGAACATATTCGGGTCTTTTGTTTGCAGTTTGAACAAAATCGACCAGCGGAGAGGACAATTCCGGCCATATACGAAGGTCGGAACAGATTTACAATTGAAAGAGTTTTCCTATATGATTCTGTGAACATATTGCAAATGTTCTTTCGGATTGAAGCATTAAATTTCTTAGATTCAATCCAAACATATGCAACTAAAACATAAGGCCAGATCCAACCACAAATAGCCCCAGTAGTTTTTGTCTTGAATCTCTGTCAATAACTCATGGATTCAAAATCTAACAAATACCCAAACTTCATAATCAATTTTTCAAGCTCCTTCAACCATTACCATCAGACTATCAAGACAACCATCTTCTACCACAACATCATCTTCATCTGTCTCTCAATCGACTGAAATAGCAGCAACTCTAAATCAAATCTCCACCAATCCGTATCTTATCTCCAAAATCCCATTCGAATCACCTCCAATCTATGGCAGTTAATCTCTCCTTGATAAACCTTAATTCTTCTCGTTGAAATTCATCATCAGAATTCAGAACAACACTAGAACCCCAATTAGGAAGATGTATTTTGAAATTCTACTTTGAAGTCATGATTTTTACCATAGATTTGGAACTCAAGATTAGTAGAGATTGAAGAAGATGATGCTGTTTGGTGGTTGAGCCCTTTTTTTGTGATTGAATTTCGAAACAGTCCAAAGGAACCGAGACTGAAATAAAAAAAAGAAAACGAACCCTTGGTCTATCATCCCCACGAAGGATAGGACAGTAATTTTGGAACTGTCACATGTAATAATCTAGTGAAACCAAATCTTCAACCGTTGATATGTTGTAATCCTGACCAGGTCAACGGAATTTTGACCAATTACGTGGGTCCAGACAGAAATGCTAACGGTGATGGCATTTTATAAATTTTGAAAAAAACAGTGGCACTTTTTTAAACCGGAAATACAAAGTGTGGCAGTTTGTTAAAATTCCGATTTTAATAAAGTGTCACACTTTCAATTTCATGTTTAAGAAAGTGCCATCGTTTTTTTCAGAATTTATTTAATGCCACAGAAACAGGTTTATATTGAGATTTATAATTAGAGTAAGAATTTTTGCTAATGCAGTTCACTCCGTTCACCCCCTTACGAATCTGATTGATTGTAAATCCTTTCTGTTTTTTCATTTTGATTCTTTCTATTGGTATTATTGTGATTCTAACTATGTCTTTCCTGAAATTATTTTGATGATTTCTTCATAACCCTTGTCTTGAATTGAATTTTCTATTCTCAGTTAATGGTAATATTTGTACCTTGTGTTCAATTTCAATAGAATTTCCTTGTGGTTTTTTTCATTAGAACACCCAAACCTTTTCTTTAATCTAACTCTGATAGTATTGCTTCTTTTTCTCATGGTGTTGTGTACCTCTTGATACTATGTTGAATCCATCTTAATTTTAAAACTCCAAAAGTTGTTTCTCTCTCTGTAGCCTCTCAGTTGTGTCTTTTGGTATCACTTTACTTTTTGTTTGTCCTGGTGATGATTCTAAGTGATCCTTCAAACCTCCTCGACGTTTATCTTGTTTCTTAAAATTTTGCAAATATTATCCCTCCTGGCAGCTTCCCAGCTGTGCTTCTTGTATCACCTTGCTTTTCAGCTGGGCATGGTGATGTTTTTAGAAAAGTTCTGTTCTTCATAAAATGTTCAAGGAGTTTTTACTTGTTTGTTTAATTAGCAGGTGGTTTTATTGTTGTATGATTTCAACATTTGCTCGAGATGCATAGGGTTATCCTTTAATTCTAAAGAGTTTGTGAATTAAAAATGGGTGTTCTATTGATGTTTATTTTTAAATCTGATTCCCATCGGTAGTTAAATTTATTTCCATTTCCTTTCAGAATTCCTTTTTCAGCTTACTTTCCAGAGAAATTGCAGGTTCCTTTATAGTAGTTGATTTTCAAATTCTGTCTCAGACCTTATCAGTTTTAGAATTCTTATCAATTTCAGATTCATAGCCGATATTTTTGTAGTCTAATTCTGGGGTGAATTGTGATTTGCATAACTTTCCTATTTTTAATTAGCTTGCAGCACTTGGAGCGATATTTCTCAGACATTCAATTTCTGAGGTAACATTTCAGGAATTGTAATAAATCATAGATGAGCCAAGCAAAAGCTGATATTCAGAATAATAAAGAGAACACTTTTGGCAGCTCTATCCTCCAGAGTATCTCTATTTCCCCTAAATTATTTGTAGAACTTGTTGTATAATGATGCTGTCAGAGACTGTGAGACCTCTCATTTTGATCTGATTTTGCTCTTTTTAGTCTTTCTTGTGATCTGTGAAACCATTTCCTTCCCTTTTAGTGATCTGTGAATTTTTATAGAAATTGCTTGTTTTTCACTACATTTTTGTTATTATTTTGGTTGCCTCCTCTCCTTTTGTTCATTGAGCAATTTCCTCTTGTATCCTCTGATATTACTAGGTTATCTTCTTGTATACTTTTCTTAGCCAGTGCTTCTTTTACTGTTATAGTGTTCTACTCCTTTCTAGCTTCTTAGGTAGTTTGTTACTCAACTTTGGCTTAGCTTCTTAGAAAACTCAGGCCTTGCGTTTCTGTACTCCCTTTCCTCTCATTTCCTCCTCTATACTGTAATCTATTGTGCTTTCTTTCTTTGTCTCCTTTTATTTTTTTAGGCTTTAGATTATTCTCCATCCTGTGAACTCTTAAACCATGAAACTGCTATCATGGAACGTATAGGGTTTTGGCACCCCAATTACCAAAGACCACTTTAATTATATATGTCAGTACTACAATCCTGATATAGTTTTCCTTGCTGAGACAGAAGCCACATTGTCTCGGATGGACCTTTTCTTTAAAAATTCTAATTTCCATGACTGGTTCATAGTCCCTTCAGTGGGGATAGCTAAAGGATTAGTAATTTCTTGGCACAACAACATTCATATGAAGTTATTATCTTCCATATTTAATGTTTGCCATTTGAATCAAAAGTAAATGACATTGAAATTCTGATCACATGTTTCAATGGAGCTATTGAAGTCGACGACGAAATTGAAAAATGGACCCACATTTCAGACATAGCTCAACAAGCAGACAAACCGTGGGTTCTGATCGGAGACTTAAATGTCATTCTAGACCCAGATGAAAATCAGGGGGGAATAAAGCAAGCTCAAGCAACAAATTCTTCATCATTCAGACAATCAACTCAATGGGATTATTAGATGCGGGTTACAATGGTGCTCCATTCACTTGGTCGAATAACAGAAAAGGTGAAGCAAACATATGTGAAAGAATTGATAGAGTGCTGATATCTTATCTCTGGTCCCAACATTTCCAGGAATCCAAGGTAACTCACTTACCTAGAGTGGGGTCAGACCATACCCCAACTTTACTCGATTCTCCAGAAAAATTCAAGGGTCATAAACCATTTAGATGTATTAGGTCTTGTCTCTCTCATCCAACACTCTATACAGTTGTAAAATCTGCCTTTGACCTACACTCCAACAGCTCGACAGACATGAACCTACCCTTAAAGCTTCAACTTCTATCCTCCGACTTAGCCCATTGGAATTCAGAAATATTCGGGAACATTCATAAAAACATAAAAAATCTAAACAACAAAATAGATAATATACAAAGACGTGGAAACATATCAAAGAATATAGAGATGTTGAAAAATCTCCCATCAGAATTAGGGAAGTGGTACGCGATAAAACATAATTTTTATCATCAGCTTTCTAGAGATAAATCTTCAGAGAATATGATCAAAACACCGAGTACTTCCATGCTACTGCATCCAATAGAAAAAGAATAAATTCCATCATCTCTCTTAGAGAACCATCTGGTATATGGTTTTCTGATAGAGATCAAATCAACTCTCTATTAGTCAATTATTTTACTCATGTTGGCACCTCTCAAATCAGCAATAACAGCTTTGATATTTCCAGCATCATTGAGTCTTGTATCTATTAGTCAATCATTTTACTCGTGTTGGCACCTCTCAAATCAGCAATAACAGCTTTGATTTTTCCAGCATCATTAAGTCTTGTATCTATTAGTCAATCATTTTACTCGTGTTGGCACCTCTCAAATCAACAATAACAGCTTTGATATTTCCAGCATCATTGAGCCTTGTATCTCCAAATCAGAAAATCATTCCCTTCTACAAATTCCTACAAGAGATGAAATTTGGATTACTTTATTGAAAATGAACCAAAGAGGCGCTCCGGGTCCCGATGGTTTCCAACATGGATTCTTCAAATCAAACTGGGAAATCTTCGGACCTGACATCACCAACACAGTCCAGGAGTTTTTTAAATCCGGCACTCTCAACCCGGATCTTAATTATTCTTTCATCACTCTTATACCGAAATTATCCACCCCACAAACTCCAAGCAATTTTAGGCCTATTAGCTTAAGCAATACGGTCTACAAATTAATCTCAAAAATCATGGAGAATAGAATAAAGCCCATCCTCAATAAAATTATCTCTCCAAATCAATCTGCCTTTCTTCCAGGAAGACAAGTTACAGATAATATCATAATCTCTCATGAACTTATCCACTCTATAAAAACTTCTAAAGCGAAAAAAAGGGTTATCTGGCGCTTAAATTAGACCTCTCTGAAGCCTTTGATAGGGTGGAGTGGACATTCATCTCAAAATCCCTTCTTAGTTTTGGATTTAGTAAAAATTGGGTACATCTCGTATTGCTATGCTTTTCTACAACTTCCTGCTCTATTCTTCTAAATGGATCTCCCGGCCCAAAATTCCATACTTCGAGAGGTTTAAGACAAGGCGACCCCATATCTCCTTACCTTTTTCTCATCTGCATGGAAATCTTATCCTGACTTCTGGACAAAGCAATTGTTGATAGGAAAATATTTGGGCTCAAAATCAATAAAAACGCGTCAAACATCTCCCATCTATTCTTTGCCGACGATTGCTTTCTATTCACAAAAGCCAATTTAGTTGAGGAAAAAAATATGCTATATATTCTATCTTTATTTGGAGATATCACTGGGCAAATGTTCATTCTCCAAAAATCCAGTGTTTATTTGAGTCCTTGGTTACATCCCAAACACGGGAAAATCATAGCTAAAATTCTTAAAGTCCCCTTGATGACTAAAAACGACAGATATCTTGGAACCCCATTGTTTTTTGACAAAAATAGAAAAAATAACTTTGAGCCGCTTCTTCAAAAATACTACTCCACTCTGCAAGGCTGGAAATCGAAACTCATATCCCAAGCAGGTAGAACATTATTAATTAAATCTATTCTGCAAGCTTTTCCATCCACACCAGAATAGGTGGAGTTTTCCGACCAACGTACCAAATTCAAGTGACCGCCCTTCCAAAAGAGACTCTTGATCAAATGGACCGAATCCAGAGAAACGTTTGGTGGAAAAAAGAAGGACAAAAAAGACAAAGGGGATTTATCAGAGCTTGGACCAGCATATGTAAGCCTATCTCGCAAGGAGGACTAGGAATAAAAAATCCTCATAGCTTTAACATAGATCTCCTCACAAAACTTGCCAGTCGCCTTATCTTAGATCAAGATCAGCTATGGGTTAAACTACTCCGACCAAAATACTTTCCAAATTCTCATCCTTTAGAAGCCACTAGATCCTCTAATATATCGTGGATCTGGACAAGCATACAAAAAAGCTTAGAGGTAATTTTGTCTATAAGGATTTTGTCTAGCAAGTTAAAGATGGTAAATCAGCAAAAATATGGGAAGACAGATGGATTCCAAACGAAGAAATTATCACTCAACCTACCAACCTTCAAAAATAGGCCCCAAAAATGGTTCAAGAGTTAATAACGAAAGACAATAAATAGGATCAGGAAAAACTAAACAAAATTTTCAACCCAGAAGACAGAAGAAAAATACAAGCTATAACTCCAAGGATTCAGGAACATCACAAAATGAGATGGAAACACCATCATTCTGGAAATTTCTATCCAAAAAACTTCTACAATTTTTTAATAGATCAAGTTCAAGATAATAATACCCCAATTGATTTCCCTTGGGAAAACATTTGGAAAATTCAGGCAATTCCAAGAATCAAACTATTCATTTGGAAATTAATTCAGAAATCTCTCCCTACTTCGGCACGACTTGGATCCCATAACATAGATATCGACCCTAACTGCCAGGTGTGTGATGCTCAAGTTCACAAAACGGACAATCATCTCTTCAGATCTTGCCCATTCGCTAGAGCTATCTGGTTTGGTTTTTCGTTTGACAAGCTCATTTTGATAGGAGATACTGACGCAATGGATAGTTGGATTAAAGGGTGGATATCGGGAAAATATCCAATTAACCTAGTGGAAAAAATAGCCACCATACCTTGGTTCATTTGGAAATACAGATGCTCGGTAGTTTTTGAGAAAACATCACCTAACCCAATTGAACTGATCAGCCAGATAAACAGCTTCCTGCAATCCACTTCATCAAAAACAATTCAACAAGGAATTAATCACCAAAAGGTGAAGTCGGTCAATTATAAATGGTCTGAATTAAACTCAGATTGGATAATATTCATAGATGTCTATTTCACAAAAGAAGACCTGTCCATGGGTTATGCTTTTATTCTTTACTCCGTAGACCACGAGTCCTTTATGCACGTTTCAGCGGGTTCGGAGAAGGCTTCTTTGGCTCTACATGCAGAATCAATAGCCTTGTTAAAGGATGTTACTTGGATGAAAGAAAACTTATTGTCAAGTGTCTCAATAGTCTCCGATTGCAAAGCTCTAGTTGACACTATAAATTTGATGAGCACAAGCTTCTCTTGGTCAGCCGAAAAAACTCTACATGAGATCAAGGAAATTTTGAAAGACCTTCCTCAAGTAAAATTTATAAATAGGGAATACAACTCAACAACGGACTACATGGCTAAAGAAGCAAGGATAAAAAATGTTCAGCACATGTCCTCCAAATTGCAACAAAAGGTTCAGATGACTAGCATTCTCTCTAATGTTTTTGATAAAAATGAAATTTTAAATCTCTTATATTATATTTGCTAGTTAATAAAATTACCTTTCTCAATAAAAAAAGTTTCCCAGTGATTCCACAGGAGGTATGTGCTGAGCTATGAACAAGCACCCACCAATTGAAGTTTGCAGCCAGAAAGTCTGCACTAATTTTTCAAAAAAAAACAAAACAAAAGAATAATTCGCGCATACTTTCTTGCTTCAAGGTTGAGTTTTCGCAGTCAGGTTTAACAACTAATTCAAAATTCAGAACCTCGGTTCAAGGTAAGTAGTTCATCAATTAACCTGATCTTTTTTCTATCTAAATTAAGTGCTTCTTCTTTAAAACAAAAGGATTTAAAATTATGGAAGTCTATACTTCTTCTGTCAACCGAAGCTTATTTTATGAATTTTACTTCTCGCAGTCTGATATTTATCATTGTATGTTTGGCACTTGCAAAATTTCTGGATCCTCTTAACATACTGCGACCAAAGAAGAATGATATTTAGCATGATGTGCAATTGCGACCCATTGATTAAATTCCTTTGTCTGTTTGTATTAGACCTTGGGCTTTTTATCTTTCTTTCTTTAACTTCTAGATATACTGTCTCTATCTGGTAATATGAGCGACAGGCGACACCCACTGTCTATCAATATTTTCTTTGATGTACCACCTTACTCTAGGATATTTAGATTTATACCACCTTCAAGCCCTTCTTGAATCTTAATTTTTTTACCTTGATAAATGTAGGTACACATTTCATCTTTCGCCACGTGCCCACAAAGACACACGTGGAGGACATGCGGTTAAGGGCATCAAGATATGATATCACGCGTGGACAGCCAAGAGTCACTTTATCCTATCCCTAGAAAGATCAAAGATCTACGGCTGGGGGTAGTCATACTGACGCAGACAAGACAGGGGCAGAGGACAGCTGTCTACCGCGGACAGACATCTCAACTACCCGCATTAAATACTCTCAAACAGCATACGTGTCAGTCAGCCTGTATTGGAAGCGCAGATAATACTGCGTATCCAGACAGAACACGCAGATACGGCCGAGAACACGAAGACTTCTACGTGAGTGGCACAAAACACAAGAGGATAAGGTTATAACGGGCTTCAGAAGTGGACCCCACGTAACCTCCCTATAAATACCCCTCTCTCCCAAGTAAAGAGGGAGGCCGAAAAACATTGAGAGGAGAATAGGAGAGAGACAGAGAGATAGAGAAAGTGTAAGTGAAGTTCCTCCTGCTACGCAGGCTTATATTGATCTCAAAGTCATTCGACTATTTCTGTAACCTTCATACATATAATGAAAAACCCAAACCCGTAGACAGAGATCTGAGTGATGAATCATATAAGTTAATCGTTTCATCTATATTCATGCATTTATACTTTATATATTCAATTCGATACTTATGGTATATCATGTTCGTACATTTTATATTTCATCCACTATTGATCTTATTGTATGAGCCAAGAACAATGATTGTAGTTGATGAGACGAGGAAGAGTATTAGAACTCTGAGTCAAGGATTCGACATAACCTATCCATTCCCCTCAGGCGCAGCTTATTTACTGCATTGTCATGAATCTGCGCGCATTATTTGTGAATACTCAGATGACATCAGATCTTTGTGTTCACAATCTGGCGCTAGAAACAGGGATCTTCATCCCGGTAAAAGATTTATCTTCTCCTGTGACTTGTTTCAGGCTTCGTTTTCTGAAAATAACGATGTATGGAACACTACGGTTTTTTCCGTTCATGATTTCAAAAAACAAAATTTTTAACAGATCCGCGTTTATCTAAGTAGATCTGATTCTTCATGCATTTTCTAAGTTTTCACGTCTTTGAAAATCAAAATTATGAACAAATCCGCGTTTATCTAAGTAGATCTGATTCTTTATGCATTTTCTAAGTTTTTAGGTCTTTGAAAATCAAAACTTCGAACAGATCTGCGGTCATCTACACAGATGGACGCCTTAAGTATTTTCAAGATTTTACACCTTTGAGGACTCAAAACGCTAATAGATACCATGTGGGGCCCATTGTCTTCGTGATTTTTTCTCTCTCTTTCAGGAAAATATTAAAAGATGGAGAGAAGCAAAGATGTCGGGAAGGTTAAAGCTCCTTCAAAAGAGATGCTAAGGACAACCCCAGTGGTAACTAGGATTAAGCAGAGAGGTGAAAATCTAAAGGCAGCGAATAGGGCGCAGGATAATGCAGAAAGCATGACCCCCATCAATGCCAACATCATCGCAGCAAACGCAGTAAATGCCGCGGCAGCCAAAGCAAGAGCTTCAAGAGCTGGCGGATCCAAAGTTGGAGCTCCCAGAGTAACCAATGCTTAACTACAGGAACATCAGGAAGTCGTGGAAGAGTCAGGAATACAACAACCCCTCTATGGGATGCCCTTAACCAACGAACAGAACATACTCTTTCCAGCCAAGCAACCGCTTCTAATAGCAGGCCAACCCTCACAACAACCGTCGAGGTCCCAAGGTGCACAGTTAGACCCACCAGAACCAGTAATACAGATCGTGGATGAGGAACAAACCATAGCCGCTGATGAGCAATTGCGGGCAGGAACACCAAATCAAGGGTCAAATCATTCCGCTCAGATGATGGCCGAGCTGACAGAATTAAGGAAGAACCAGAAGGCATACGCAGATGCTGTGGCGATATTAGCACAAGAGAACCAAACACTAAAGGAAAGAATCATTCATAGCGCAGAGGTAGAAAACCAACGCGACGAAGCCAACTCCAAGGCTGTAGCACCTAATCAAGATAGAAGAATGGTGATCGCAAACAACCCACTTCCATTGAATCGAAGAGGAGCAAGGAGCAGCCAAAGATCAGACCCTGATTACAATCCCGAGAACTCGGACTACTACGACGGTACCACCTTCCCACGACAAATCTACCATTCATGAGGAACACCAGATCGCAATGGAAAGTCTGCGTGCTGAGATGCTGGCAGAAATCAAGGAGCTAAAGACTAGGCAGGGAGGCGGAAGGCTAGAGCAAGTGATGAAGGAAGCAAACACTACCCCGCTGACACCACACTTGGCCAGGGCTTCCATACCGCAGAAGTGTTCGGTTCCTGCTTTCGATTGCTATGACGGATCAACTGATCCTGCGGCTCATCTTCGATATTATAATCGAATGATGGCCCGTTGGGATAACGAAGACTCCATACTGTGCAGATACTTCCCATCAAGTTTAAAAGGGTCCGCGTTGTCATGGTTTGATAACTTGCCATCAAACTCCATCGACTCCTACGACCAACTCACAGAAAAATTTCTAGCAACATACATGTACAACAAGGTTGTCAATACCGGCATGGACAAACTATTCTCGCTGGAGATGAAATACAAAGAGACCATCAGAGAATATACTAATAGATGGCACAAGATTTTCCAAGCTATTGGCAACGTAGATCCCGTGGTTAGTATCAACTGCTACAAATGGGGGATGGACATGAGTCCTTTATTTGTCGAGATCCACGGAACCATCCCTACCACCGAAGGAGATCTCCGGATAATCATAGAAAAGCATGCAAGGTTAGAAGAAATTCAGCGTGAAAATCCCAGAGCTCATACTCAACGTCCCACACGCACAAATTCCGTGGATCAAGCCAGCGGGTCCAAAAGAGGAATCACAGAAGAACGTCCCAACGAAGAAAGGAAAGAACGAAGGGATGATAGACGAAGAGGTGATCGAAAATTTGAAGATCAAATCTATACCAAGCTGAATACCAGTTATTCGCGCATCCTGAGAGAGATCAAAGGGAGGGAGAACTTCGATTGGCCATGGTCCAAGGGAAAGCAGCCTCCTAGATCAGAAAAATCCAAGGAATACTGTGAATACCACTGTTTCAACGGTCATCAAACAGAAAAGTGCAAAAATCTCAAGATAATGATTCAAAAACTAATCGACGCAGGAGACCTGAAGCAATATATACAGAAGATTGATAACGAAGATAGAACCAAGAGAGGCAAGCAGGTTCAATTACCAGAAGGCAACCGCACCCTCAACACGATTTCATGTTCAGAGATTCAAGGACCATCCCTAACCGCCCAGATTGGGAAGAGATTGAGAAAACAATTCGAAGATTATTGTGAGCTTTATAAGATCGATGGGAAAGAGGTAAACGAGCACGAACAATGGATGGACGCGCCCATGACTTTCGATGCAGACGATGTGGAAGAAGACATGGAAGACCATAATGATCCTCTAGTCCTCACACTCCCAATAGCAGGGTGCAATGTCAAGAAAATTCTCATCGATGGAGGAAGCTCAGTCAACGTCCTGTTCTATGACACGTTCAAACGTATGGAACTCAACGACGAGCAACTGCTGTCATCTTACTACACCATCTACGGATTCAACGGCGCAGCTACAAAGCCCCTAGGGGACATTGTCTTACAAGTAGACGCAGGGCCCATGAAAGTGGACACTCGATTCAGCGTCGTAGATGCACCTTCACCTTACAACGCCATCATCGGAAGAAGATGGGTTCACAAGCTCAAGGGAGTAGCGGCAACCTACCATCAATATCTCAGATTCCCAACACCCAGGGAGTCATGGAAATTAAAGGAGACCAAGTAACTGCGCGGGAATGTCAGACCTTACAGAATCAGATCAATAATGAGCGGGAAGAAAAGCACCAGTCCCGAAGAGCCAAAAATAAGGAGATAACCATAGATATCTGGAAGAAATCTCCGGAAAAAGCCTTCTGAACGTAAGCACCACTGGCAGCGCAGAAGCAAGCACCTCCGCGACAAAAGAAGACGGAGAGCCCACCAAATAGCAATCAAAGAATGTTCCTCTCTTGGGGGAACCAAAACCCACGTTTACACCTGTCGAAGCAGCTAAAGAAGTCAACATAGGTACTGAGGGAAACCCGAAGATTATCAGAATAGGCACCTTGATGGATGAAGAAAGAGAAGCCGCGCTAATCAAACTTCTAAAGGAATACGCGGACATCTTTGCTTGGAAATTGGGGGACATGCCGGGAATTGACCCAAAGTTAGTTCATCACGAACTTCGAATAAAACCAGGTACCCCCCCTTTTAGGCAGAAGGTGCGCAAAGTAGCTCCAGAATACCATCGAGCAGTTGAAGTGGAACTCCGCAAACTACTGGACGCAGGATTCATCAAAGAAGTTAAGTACCCAACATGGATCTCTAACATGGTCATCGTACCGAAGAAAAATGGCGGAGTAAGGATATGCATCGACTTCACCAACCTCAATAAGGCTTGCCCTAAAGATAGCTATCCACTGCCAAGCATTGACCAACTTGTCGAGGCAGTTGAAGGATACGAAGAAATGTCATTCATGGATGGATACTCTGGATACAATCAATTATTCCTAGCAGAAGAAGATCAAACATACAACATTCTATACACCACACCCTCTATTGCTATGTAAGAATGCCCTTTGGACTGCGAAACGCAGGGGAAACCTACCAAAGAATGGTGGATGCAATTTTCAAACCATGGATTGGAAGTACGCTGGAAGTATATGTGGATGATATGCTTTAAAAGCAAGCTGCGCAAAGATCATCACCAAGACCTAAAAGATATTTTCCAAGCAATGAGAGTGCACAACATGAAGGTAAACCCAGAGAAGTGCACTTTTGGTGTCACTTCCGGAAAGTTCCTCGGATATTTGGTGACGAAGAGGGGCATTGAAGTCGATCCCGCTAAAATTGAAGCCATCGTAAGAATGCCATCCCCAAAGAATTTAAAAGAGGTTCAGAAACTCAATGGTTCGCTGGCTGCGCTGGGGAGGTTCATATCCAGGTCCTCGGATAGATGTAAGCACTTTTTTAACATTCTCAAAAAAGGAAGCAAATTTCGAATGGACGCAGAGTGCGAGGAAGCTTTTCGAAATATCAAAGAATACCTGGCTGAGATCCCTATATTACAAAAACCAGACCCTGATGAAGTGTTGGCACTATACATAGCAAACAGAAGATGCAGTCAGCGCAGTATTGGTTAAAACCAACACGAAGATAGAGCAGCCCATCTATTACATCAGCAAGACTCTGAACGCAGCAGAAAGGAACTACACGAAGATCGAGCAGCTCATCTTGGCATTAGTATGGGCAACCCTGAAACTCAGAACTTACTTTTTGACTCACTACGTCCGCGTCCCATGCAAAGCTCCGCTAGAAGCAGTCCTTAAAAACGCAGGAAAAGTAGGCAGAATTGCAAAATGGAATACTCACCTAGATCAATTCAATATCATCCATGAGCTACAACACTCTCAGAAGTCACAAGTATTAGCAGATTTCCTAGCAGACTTACCATTGGATAACTGCGAAGAAGTCATCATCGAAGGACGAAAGGCAGCAGGACTACCAGAAATGGACGAAGGTAAAGACCCTATAGACATCTTGGAACCAAAAAATCCTAGGCAATGGGAAGTCTTCGTAGATGGGTCGAAAAATAAAGAAGGGGCGGGGATAGGCATCGTAATCACCACCCCAACAGGAGACAGGATCATACATGCTTTCAGGTTAGAATTCAAGGGGCATACCAACAACATAGTTGAATATGAAGCAGTGGTGCATGCCCTTCAGTTGATAATAGAAATGGGCATAACTGACGTGCGTCTGACAAGCGATTCACAGCTGGTCATCCGACAAATAGGGTTGCAATATAATGTTTATGACAGAACATTGTCAGCATACATGGAATTGGTGCAAACACTGGCATCACAAATCCCAAACATCAAATTCCGACACCTGGCAAGGAAGGAACTCAGGCACGCGGATGCCCTGGCCTACATATCATCGATGCTCAGAAACGAGGACGTCAAAGCAATCAAAGTAACCAGGATTTACGAGCCTTCAATTGATATTCAAGAACTCTGCGCTGCACAGCAGAGGAACCACGCAGAAGAAGATATTGCAGATGATGACGTGGGAGAATTCATCGCGGATGATTTCCAAGAAGACGACATCATGGCTAAGGCAGATCAAGATGAAGACTTCAGCAAAGAAGAAGATTGGAGATCTGAGATTCATCTTTTCCTAAAAGAAAGAATACTACCCTCGGATCTAAAGCAAGCCAGAAAAATACAGTCAAAGGCAGGAAGATATGATCTGAGAAAAGAAATTTTGTACAAAAAATCTTTTCTCGGACCATTATTACGTTGCCTATCCAGATCCGAAGGACATTTGATTTTGAAAGACATACACCGCGGCGACGCAGGCAATCACAGCGGAATGAGATCCCTAGCAGATAAGGCGAAAACTCAAGGATATTACTGGCCAACAATGATACGAGACGCTGCAAGAATGTCACGAAGATGCGAAGAATGCCAGCGTTTCGCCAAAAAAATCCACGCACCCGCAACAATGTTGAACCCAGTAGACAGCCCTTGGCCATTCTCAAAATGGGGCATAGACATCGTGGGTCCCCTAATCGAAGGATCAGGGAAGAGAAGATTTTTGATAGTGGCCACGGACTATTTCAGCAAATGGGTAGAGGCTAAAGCCCTGGCAAGGATCCGAGACGCAGATGTCTTCACATTCATTTTTCAAAACATCATTTGCAGGTTTGGCATACCAGCTGAGATTGTATCTGACAATGGCAAGCAATTC
Organism: Papaver somniferum; assembly: GCF_003573695.1. NCBI lineage: Eukaryota > Viridiplantae > Streptophyta > Magnoliopsida > Ranunculales > Papaveraceae > Papaver > Papaver somniferum. The sequence continues at coordinate 17,495,825 of NC_039365.1, read as the reverse complement.
CAGGGAAAAAACATCGACTTACTCTTCGATACTTTCAAAATTCGAAAGAACAAGTCAACACCAATTTACCCTCAAAGCAATGGTCAGGCAGAAGCCACAAACAAAACCCTCGCACTCATCCTCAAAAAGCAGTTGGACGAATACAAGAAGCGTTGTGAGCAACTACACAACGTTTTGTGGGCTTATAGGACAACTCGAAGATCAGCCACGGGAGAATCCCCATTCTTACTCACCTATGGAGCCGAAGCTATTATCCCAACAGAAATAATCATGCCAACTACGAAGACTGAAGCGGAGAAGAACCTCACAGCGGACATGATGTTGGAAAGGTTGGATGATCTAGAAGAGAGGAGGGAGGCAGCACTACAAAAAATGGAAAACTATCAAAGGAAACTAGCAAGGGAGTATAATAAGAGGGTTAAGCTTAGAAATTTCGTAGAAGGGCAGTATGTGCTGAGGACCATTCCCCAATACCAACGAGAAAAGAAGTGGGGCAAATTAGCACCAACATGGGGGGGACCCTTCGTCATACATGATGTTGCAGGAAATGGGTCTTATTATCTGCGCAACCTAAAAGGGGAGATCCTCAAACACCCATGGAATGCAAAATATCTCAAGCCATACTACCCGTAGAGGGCAACGCAGACCTGCATCTGCGTGAAGAGCGCCAGAAGAAGAAAACGACGCTTGCGATCGACATGTTTCTATCTCTGAGAGAGGAATAGCAAACCTCAACCTATCAATCAAGCAAACTTTTGGCAAAAAATAGTCACAATACATGGAGCAACATAGTAACAAGACTGCGTGTAAATATAACACCTCACGAGAACCCTACACCTGTAAATACAGCCTCCGCGTCAATACTTCATCCTCCTGTTTTTTACTATTTACTACCTCAGAGGTTCCATCAATGGAATTCTAAATGTAACTCAACAAACTGAATAGACACTTTAACCCTCTTTCACCCGTGGACGTAGACACTCTGCTGTCGAACCACGTAAACACTGTGTTAATTGTTTCTATTTTACTTGGGGAAAGTAGTCACCTACAATCTCTCGGGACTCCCCTATCAGCGTCTATAAGTGTAGGACCATGGGGAAGGCATCCAGCAGAAAGAGATACCCAACCAATCTTATGGCAGCGGGTTGACGGAATGAACGTACATTCCAAACAACTCATATCCTAGAACGCTGCCCCGACCCCCACCGTCTGGGAATCCTCTGGCCCAGGATTAGCCAGCGGGGTGACAGGTCTCAAGACGTTCACGAAGATACACATATCTTCGGGTTCGCACTCAAACACTTCGCTATCCTGATTACATTCAGTTATATTCCAAATTAACCATAACAATTTTAAAAAAAAAAGTCGGACAACACAGATAAAATTAAAACAATGATCAATTCATTAAAAGTTGATTACAGGCTTGGCAATGATACGCGGAAACAAGAAAATACAAAAGGAATCTCACGAAGCCTCATAATCAACAAAGATCAACTCTCTACAAAATCTACTTGGATGGTTCAACCCCACCAGCAGGTTTAGCAATCTTCCCCTTCTGCGTTGAAGGTACGCTCCCACCCGAGGAAGGCCCTGAAGAACCAGATGTAGGGGCGGGGGTTTCTCACGGCGCGGATCTTTGATAAGGCCATGCTCGGTCTTAAGATCATACTCGATGCTATCCAGAATTTTGTTAGTCTCTTCCACTAGTTGACACCGAGCCTTGTACGCAATAACAGTATTCATCATCTCAGCCTTTGACAACAACGAGGAAAGGCGACTCACTTCCTTCGAAGCGGCTTGGGCAGCCTCGTCCCTTGCTGTAGCTAAACCTTTGTGATAATTAATCTGGCTTTCCTGATGCACTAATTGAGATTGAGCCTCCGCAAGCTCTTCATTTGCAGTGCGAAGCTGTCCCTGGAGCTCTGCAAGGAAAAGAAAAATGCAGATGGTTAGGTCCAGGAAATTACAGAATCACACTCGATAATATAAGCATATACCTTCGACTCTCGCCGAAGCTATTTCATATTCGTTAACAACAGCATCACGGGCTTCATCAAGAAAATCATACTCATCTGACAACTTCTTATAATCCGCTTGAAGGGTTGAAAGGGCGTACTGACTCGCATCTAATTCTACCTGTTTCATTGAATCCAAGTGACGAAGATGGTTGACCTCATTGTTTAAACCCTCCAGACCCTTGTTGAGCCGATACATATTTACTTCAAGATTTCTCTCAGACTCAGCTTGGCGTACCACATCAGCCCTAGACGCAGCTAAAGCTTTGCTAAGAGCACCAGCCTCAGCCCTAGCGTCATCTCTCTCCTAGCAAGACGCTGAATGTAATCTTTAACATCAGAAGACTGAGAAGAACGAGCTTGACGCAATTCTTCTTCCAAGAGATTGATTTTAGCTTCCAATGATGAGACCTGTTCTCGGGATTCACGAAGATTATCACGCGTCCACAACAACGTTCCATTAAACAAACGACGATCATTGTTATTTTGTTCTGCATATCAATCATTTGGACTCGTCTGACCCGCCACTCCTCTGCCAGAGCATTATGTTCATCGGCACGAGCATTCCACTTATCAGCCTCGCTCTTTATCTTCTCTACCAACTCTGCGATGCGAGATTTCTGACGCTGCCGCTCTTTCCGAAGCCATACTAACTCAGGAACTCCACCCACTGAAGATAGGGTGGGGGAGGGAGACTCAGACAGAACACTAATTACAAAGAAACAACAAGGAAGAGAACAGATAATCAAACCTGTAACAGCCGAAGAATTCTTCTTGGCCTCCTCCAACTCACTACGAGCCATAGCAAGATCCAAGCGAAGCTTCTCCTCCTCCTTGCCTTGTTGCTCCTTAGCCTTGAGGAGACTCTTCAACTCACATATCTCCCTATCCCTATCAGCAATGACAGTCTCAGCCGCAGTAAGCTCCTCTTCCCGAAGACGAAGCTTAGCCTCCAACTTAAGGGATTTGGCCTTAAAAAACTGGTACAACATGTGATTGCAATGCTCACTCCTCATCATCTGCGAATCAGAAGATTAGAACACCCTGACTCTAAAAATTGCTAAAAATTGATACAAGGAAAATGATAAGAGAACTCACCTCTAACATCCGTTGTTGGGGAAATCCATACTGATACCCATCAGCCAACGCCATCATATCACAACAGTCGAGGGAGCGTCGACTACTAGAGCAGCCTCCAAGGCCCGAAGATTCTTATCCCACGCTTCTGCAACCTGGTCCTCGGGAGACAATTGCATCATCTTACGGGTATAGGCATCAGATTTCTTCTCACCCTCCACCACAGGAGCTGGATTGGGTACGAACATCAAGTTCTTCTTTTTAAACCAAGCTAAGATGGCATCATCACCCTCAAGGATCAGTGACTGAGGAAAATCATCTCCAGAAGACCCAACCGAGGCCTTACCCATGTCCGTGAATTTAGCACCCGAAGAGTTCGAGGCTACTCCCGCATCCAAATCTGGAAGGTCTCTAGCACCGCTCCCCTCTGGAACATCACTAGCATCCACGACTCCCTTTCCCTTTCCATCCGCCTTGCTAGAGTTACCAAGCACATCCCAATCATCGTTTGGGGAAAGCAGGTTGAACTCAGAAGCCAGGCCCAGGGCAGCGTTTATGTCAAAACTATCCTCCGCAGAATAAATCCGACCAAAGGAAAACTCCTGAGACATAGCAGGAATTTCACCACCAACACCCTCATCACCAAGGCCAGTGTTATCATCACCAGCATCACTGCAACCCGCAGGATTAGCTTCGGCACCAGCATCATGACAACCTGCGGGATTAATTTCACCACCAATACCGCTGCCACCAGCGGTAGTATTCCCTTCAACAAATTCTTCATCATCATGACCTGGAGGGGATGTATCAGTACGCTCTTCCATATCAGACATATCTTCATCCTCTCCAAGCTCAGTCACAGGACTGTTAACTTCTTCATAAACCTCCCTCCTCGATTGTTGCGGTGGTGGACTGCTTGGGATTTATCCTCCTCTTCTTCGTCGCCTAAAAAGACAAGGCACAAGAATAAAAATCCCTGACTTTGAAAAGAATTAAAACTGCCTCAACTAAAGGACAAGGCATATGGAAATCTTACCTTGACAACCGCAGCATTCTTCGCCTGAAGATCAGCATCGGAACTCTCTTCGTCATCTCCATCAACAACATCGAGGGCATATTGGAAATTCATGCCCTCAAAATTCAAATGCCAAGGACGGAAATTCCCATAACGAGCAGGAGGAGCCGCACGTATCTGGCTATCTGCGGTAGGACGCCATCCTTGCGGACCTGGAACCCACCCCCAAGCCCAGGGACCAACAACCTCAATAACAGTTGCGTGCCATTCATAGTCATGATCACGCTTGATCCGCTCACGAGTAGGAAACACCAGTTTGTTAGTAGAATTCTCTGTACCCGGGACGTACTTCACCTTAGCACCACTTACTTCACTCAGAAGGCGGATCTCACCACGAGGAGCGGCAATATTCCGAAGACTCACACTCCACGGTTTACGATTCCTACTGTTAACATAGTCACCGAAAGACTTGTTAAAATTCTCAGGCGTATACCACTCCCTTTCCTCAGGATTGGGAACATAAAGAGTCATCATTGTCTCTCCTTTGCTCCGAAGATAACACTCCCTCAGTGCACGAAGATAATTCCCATGAAGTTGGGAAATAGAGCGACAGTGTGTTCTTCGAACCCTCTCGACCAGCCAGCACATCATAATAAAAAGAATCCCCAGACTTGTACAAAGGCAACATAAGACCCGCTTCAAAGGCCCCCACCGTGGTCAGCAGATGAAATTCATCAAACTTATATGTCGATATCATCTCATAAGTAATATCATCATCAGCAGCGTAAAAACGAACATCGAATAGCTGAAGACCATGCTTTTCCTTGAAAACCTCCAGATCAATATGTTTGAAGGTCACTTTCTTCTCCCCAACAGCGACGCTACGTATTTCCTGAGAAATATCTTCTCCTCCACGGGATCAGGCGCAGAACCCTTCGAAGGGTTTCTCTCGGAAGCTTTCCTCTTAGGATGAACCTTAGATACATCAGTCTTCGAAACCACTTCTTTCGAAGACCTCCCCTTGGGTTGAGACACTGGAGGGGGGGAGGTAGAGGATGTTGATGAGACGCGGAAGGAGGCGCCACTGACCGAAGAGGTAGGACATCCCGCGTTCTCTTAGGATCATCACACGGATTAACTAAGGGACGAGAAAAGCATACCGGGAGCCAGGAGCCTCTTTTGGCCGGTCCCCTTCTGCGTATTCCCTCTATGCGACTCACCCCTCTTAGAAGATAAGTGCCTCTGACCAGAAGAAGACGAACCCTATGAACGCGGGCATCACCTTGGGAAGATTTAGACGAACCTCCACCAGGCGGAGAAACATCAGGATCCCTACGCGGAGGAGATCTACGCGGACTAGGCGGTGGAGTTTGATAAGAAACCCGCGGACGGTCAGCCATGTCTGCGTAGTACACAAACAAGTTTCAGATTTCCGCGAAGACAAAACAGAAATCAAAAAACCCAATTTCATCCAGTTCTTCATAATCATGAACCAGATGGAAAATAAGAACAAACCCTAAATAAAAGGGGAAATAACAAATAGGGGCAAGCATATACGAAGGAAGAAATCATTATTGTTTGTAATAACGAACAGGGGCAATCATACACACACTTATATATATGTTCTTCATCACAAACACATATAACAACAGTTCATCAAAAGATAATCAAGACACGGTAAAACCACCTACCTATAAAAAAAAATTAAGCAGAAAGCCTCGACGAACAGTAGCAGCAGCAGAAAACCTCGACGAAGAACAGTAGCAGCAACAGAAAACCTCGACGAACAACAGTAGCAACAACAAAAGAAAACTTTGAGGAGCAACAGTAGCAGCAACAGCAGTTAATAACAAGGATACAAAAGCAGAGAACAAAGAATGAAAATTCCGAGAAAAGAGAAGGAATGGAATTTATGATTAGAGAATTTTCACATTCCTTCTCATATATATATGAAAAGAGTAATACGTTCTTCCACTACCCAAGAAGAAGTTATTACAAATAGTGGGGAACGAGCCCTAAAATCTAGGAAAATAGTAAAGAGAAGATGAAGAGAGAGACACGTTTTTTCTTCCCACTTCGACTAACCGCCCAGTAGGAGGAAAATGGGAAAATTGTAGGTACACATTTCATCTTCCGCCACGTGCCCACAAAGATACACGTGGAGGACATGCGGCTAAGGGCATCAAGATATGATATCACGCGTGGACAGCCAAGAGTCACTTTATCCTATCCCTAGAAAGAACTAAGATCTACGGCTGGGGATAGTCAGACTAACGCAGACAAGACAGGGGCAGAGGACAACTGTCTACCGCGGACAGACATCTCAACTACCCGCATTAAATACCCTCAAACAACATACGTGTCAGTCAGCCTGTATTGGAAGCGCAGATAATACTGCGTATCCAGACAGAACATGCAGATACAGCCGAGAACACGAAGACTTCTGCGTGAGTAGCACAAAACACAAGAGGATAAGGTTATAACGGGCTTCAGAAGTGGACCCCACGTAACCTCCCTATAAATACCCCTCTCTCCCAAGTGAAGAGGGAGGCCGAAAAACATTGAGAGGAGAATAGGAGAGAGACAGAGAGATAGAGAAAGTGTAAGTGAAGTTCCTCCTGCTACGCAGGCTTATATTGATCTCAAAGTCATTCGACTATTTTTGTAACCTTCATACATATAATGAAAAACCCAAACCCGTAGACAAAGATCTGAGTGATGAATCATATAAGTTAATCGTTCATCTATATTCATGCATTTATACTTTATATATTCAATTCGATACTTATGGTATATCATGTTCGTACATTTTATATTTCATCCACTATTGATCTTATTGTATGAGCCAAGAACATCGATTGTAGTTGATGAGACGAGGAAGAGTATTAGAACTCTGAGTCAAGGATTCGACATAACCTATCCATTCCCCTCAGACGCAGCTTATTTACTGCATTGTCATGAGTCTGCGCGCATTATTTGTGAATACTCAGATGACACCAGATCTTTGTGTTCACAATAAAAAATATATTCCCCACCCGAGTTCTCATTTAGTAGGCGAGTGCCGAGTGCTAGTCTTTTCTAAGTTTGAGTGCATTAATTAGCACTTGGCATTCGCCTCAGTTTCTAAATAATAGACTGGTTTGTGTGCAAATTTGCACACAAACCAGTCTATTTTATAAAAACAGAGGGAGTAGTTCGGATCAACTTGATAAGGAAGACTCAACTGTACATAGTTAAAATCTCCCCCACAATCATATAGAATTAAACAGAAGAAAGAACCTCCCATCCCACGAATCAAGCGGTCTCTCAAGTGTAAAGATGATTGAAGCATGTTTTGAATCTTGATTATTTAATTTGCACACAAACCAGTCTATTTTATAAAAACAGAGGGAGTAGTTCGGATCAACTTGATAAGGAAGACTCAACTGTACATAGTTAAAATCTCCCCCACAATCATATAGAATTAAACAGAAGAAAGAACCTCCCATCCCACGAATCAAGCGGTCTCTCAAGTGTAAAGATGATTGAAGCATGTTTTGAATCTTGATTATTTAATTCATGCTAATAGTATAAAAAAGTCTTGAACTTTAACCGATTTATAGACTTTGTCGCTTTGTCCATGCCACAGTGAACTAAGGACCCCTTTTCAACCTTGGTCTTTGCTCGACTCCTTTACCTTCCAGAGGAGAAGCACAGTTTTCGTTAGGTCTCACGGGCACAGTTAGAAAGGAAACGACAAAACTAAACATACACCAAAGTTAGTCCAAATACAACCCAATCAACGCGTCGTTTTTTTATTGGTCCATCATATTCCGTGCGGGACTCACTGTTTTCCAAAAAAAACTGTTAATGGAATACCAAATTACATGGGATGATTCTAAAATTTATATAAGACAAAACATTTTCTATTACCCTCCTCAATGATCTGGTATAAGTGATCATGAAACTCCTCCTGGTCATGTTCACATATTCGTGGATCAGCTAAAGATGTAGTAACAAATTAATTAAATGAAAAAGAAAAAGGAAACATACATCCTCCTTGGTGGGGCTGATTAACTGCTTAGTTATAAAGTGCTGCTAAAAGGAGTCATTTGACTCAGAAAGACGCTTTCCCATAAAAATCTCGTTTTTTTTTTCCCGAGTTTTTTCCCCCTTTTCCATGATTTTCACCTCTTTCATGAGCGGCTAATCGGGCCGTGGATGGGCTATGATGGCTAGGAAACACATATTTCCCTAATCAATTTGCTGAGAAAGAGTCTTGATTCAATTAGTTTAAAGTGATTTTTATTGTAAACAAAAATCAGTGGGGGTACAGTTAAATTTACTTATTAGCCAGTTTCTCGTCCGCATCAAAGTTCGATTAGATTTTTAATATGATAATGAAAGGAGCTCAATCTTATTCAGAGAAGACTGTTAGTGGGGTGCTAAGATTTTCTATATCAAAATCTTAATCTTTTGGCTGCAACATATCTTGATCTGATTATCATTTTGATAATTACGAAGCTCAATCTTCTCTGTTTAAGGGAGTTAGTGGGGTATAAAATAATCCAATTTGCTCAGATTTCTCACATGCTTTCGCCTGATTCTTCCCAACTGATGTCAGGTAACGATTTAACCTAATTCTACAAACTACAATTTTTAATCTTTAGCCTTCGTGCAGGACCAAATTTCTTACCCTTTACTTTCTATTATCTTAATCCAAGCTGCCATATGCTAAATTTCACTCCCATATGTGTACAACTGGATCGTTTCCTTTTGAAGTATATCCTTCTCGTATGTTCTCTATTCTTTCTCAGCTAATTATCTTAATTTTTATATATATAGTTCACATCTTGGATTTTAATATTAAAATCTTTTATTCAGAACCCTAATTTTTTTCCCACCTATTTATACTTAGAAAAATGAGTTTCCTTTCATCCATGTTGTGCATAAGTTCTCTCCTCTGCAATCTGCAAAAAACTCATTATCTCAAAACATTCAGATACTAATAATTCTGTCTATAGATTTCAAGCTGAGTCCCTTGTGTCACATGTATGCAATTTGGCACTATTAGAACATAGCTCGGTTGAACTCACAAGTTTTGCTATCTCAAGTTTGTTGTCAATGTTAGATGATCAAAAGTATATCTTGGTTTCTAGTCTACTAAGTTATGTCTCAGACTAGGTTAGTATTATAGTTGAGTATCATAGATCATCCTTGTAGACTAAAGATTGACGAAGACATTTGGGGAACTTCTGTATCAGGTACGTAAAGACTGAACCATTTTAATTTACTCATTATACCATCATTATATATGTTGAAACTATGTTGTATAGAAAAAGCGGGGGTACAACAACCACACCCAATATTTCGATTAGCAATCTGTATGGACTAACTCCAATATACTTTCAAGAGAATCAACTAGACTCAATCTTAATAATGTATATCAAAGAGTTATATCTCTCTTTCTCGATTCAATTCTTACTCAAGCAAATAGAAATATGCGAGTCTAGTTGAATACAAGAGAAATCACTTGAACGGTACCAAAGACCAATGTTCATGTATCAATCAATCAATATAAATCAACAACCAAAGGTTGGATATTCTAATTGATTGATTCAAACGCACAACCTGTGATATTTTAATTATATACCAAAATATAATGCGGAAAAGAAATAACACATACACCAGAAGTTTTGTTAACGAGGAAACCACAAATGCAGAAAAACCCGGGGACCTAGTCCAGATTGAACACACACTGTATTAAGCCACTACAGACACTAGCCTATACAAACTAACTTCGGTCTGGACTGTAGTTGAACCCCAATCAATCTCACACTGATCCAAGGTATAATTATGATCCTAGGTCTCTGATCCCAGCAGGATGCTACGTACTTGATTCCATTAGCTGATCTCACCCACAACTAAGAGTTTCTACGACCCAAAGTCGAAGACTTTAATAAACAAATATGTATCACACATAAAAGTCTACGGTAATAGATAAATTTGTCTCCCACAGAAATACCTACGAGTTTTGTTCCGTCTTTTGATAAATCAAGGTGAACATGAACCAATTGATAAACCAGACTTATATTCCCGAAGAACAGCTCAGTATTATCAATCACCTCACAATAATCTTAATCGACGCGGCGAAAGAAGATATTGTTGAATCACAAACGATGAGACAAAGATGTTTGTAATTACTTTTATATCTTGCCTATCGGAGATATCAATCTCAAGCCAATTTTTACAATTCTACTCGTACGATAGAAACAACAAGATAAGATCACACAACTACGAGAAAGTAGTATCGATCTGGCTTCACAATCCCAATGAAGTTTTCAAGTCGTTAACCTACAGGGTCTCGAAGAAACCTAAGGTTAAAGGAGAATCGACTCTAGCGTATACAACTAGTATCACACAGGAGGTGTGGGGATTAGGTTTCCCAGTTCCTAGAGTTCTCCCTTATATAGTCTTTCAAATCAGGGTTTGCAATCAATGTTAGCTTAGTAACAAAGCATTCAATATTCACCGTTAGATAAAAACCTGATTAAATTCAATCTAATATCTTTCAACCTTTAAATCGAAAACTTAGCTTGTTACACACAAATTAAATGCAAGTTTTAGGCTTGTGTAACCGTACCCAAACATGTACATTTGTTAGTTCAACAATAATTAACCAAATGGTTAGCCATATGAGCACTTTCATATCAACCATGTTCTTCTTCACCATAACTAGTACAAATGACTCAAATGAACTAGTTAGAGAGTTGTTCAATAGCTTAGATCTTATAGAAGTATACAAGACACAACCGAAGCAAAAACGATTTGATTCACTCGAATCGATTCATGAACTTTATAGCCACAGTTTGCAAATTCCATTCCTTAGTTTAAGTTCACAAATAATCGTCTTTAGAAATAACCAACTCAAGTACGCGGACTGAGTTCGCGGACTTAAGTACCCGGAAGGAGTTTACAAACTCCAGCAGATTTTCTCTGGAAGAGAACCTCCGACAGTTCACGGACTGGGTTCGCGGACTCTTGTTCCGGTTTCCTGATCAAAAAAGTACGCATACTTTGGTTCAAGGAATAAGGACTTATACATATATGTGTTGCCACACAATGCTTATATCCAACATTGGTTATATAATCTAAACTCTCATTTCAATCATTGAAACATTCTTAGAGGACGTTATATAGTTGTTATTCACTAACCATTTTTCGTCAAAGCCATTTTCAAGTGATTGAAACTTAACATGACTTTCGTCACTAGGTAAAGATGAACTTGGCCAAAGCGAAAGCTTACCGACACATATTTCGAGAAATAGATAAGCGAGATAAACTCGGCTCGAAATAGCAAATGTGTATAATCAAAGTCTATATAGCAAAACGACTTTTGTCTCAAGATATGAGAGAGAGTAGATAGACTTTTGAGTGATAGATAAGTTCAAATCTCCACATACCTTTTAGTCGATGAAGTTCCACCAGTTCCTTGAGTAGTCCTCCGTCTTGGATAATGATCGTCATGGAGTTCTTGATCTCAACTACACTTTTTATCCTAATCCGAGACTTAGCTATAATAGACTAGAAATCAAGACTTATACTTTTGATCACGAACATTGACAAACATGCTTGAGATAGAAACGCATACGAGTTCGACCGTGCAGTGCTCTAACAATCTCTCCCTTTGTCAATTTTAGTGGCAAAACTATTAATACATATGGAATACAAAAATAAATAAATAAACTTTTGTAGCTCCTATTCCACATGCCTAATCTTCAACATTACTTGAAATCTTCGTCACTTCCAAGTACTCAAATGATTCCAAAGGTTGTAAGTTTAGCATCATCGTTGTTGAAAATCCGTAGCTATAACAATGAGAAAACAAAATTCTCGATCATTGTTATCCAGTGTCATAGTATCATTATGCAACATCAAAGTTCAATTGTATCATAACTTTGACAACAATACTATGGTGATATGTATCACTCCCCCTTAGTCAGTACTCCATCTCACATGGAAACCACTCCCTCTTACATAATGATCCGAAAACCATATGTATTTTATGTTCGTATTAGTGTTTGGTTTTTTGATCTTTCTTTAACTTCTCGATTCTGATAGGTGATAACTGATAACATGAGCATATGTTTATTATCTTTCCTTTGATGTGCTACTGGTTGTTTTCGGGGAAAAAAAACATTCTTAAAGACCTACTATATTCCTAACTTACTCTAGGATATTTAGATTTGTACCGTGCACCTTCGAACCTTTCGTGAATCTGAAATTTTTACCTCATTAAAATATATATCCTCTGCCCAGAGTTCTCCTTTCAGGTGGCTAAACTTTTGTTCGACTTAATGGATCAGCTTGATTTAAGGCCCATTCGAAATAATAACACTGGTGAGACCTATTCTGCCACGAGTACTGATCTTTTCCAAGTTTGAGATTGACTAAATTTGAGTGCATTAAAATCTTGCTAACTGGTGAAAAATGCAATTTGCACTTGCGTACGGTTCAAATTTATAAAGAAGACTCTAATCTACATCGTCACAATTTTCCCACAATCATATCACATGAAACAAAAGAAAAGACCTCCCAGTTACAACTTCCCATGAGTCAAGTGGTCACTCGTGCGTAAGGATGATTGAAGTTCAGCCTTCAGCGGGTTCAAGTGGGATCTGTTGACCCCATTCTGATTGGGTGTAAGAGACGAAAACAGGTATACATAGTCCAATGTGATGACCCATTTAAGCGTCATTTTTTTCTCAACATTTTTTTTTTCGAAAATAGATTTTTTTTTCCCCGTAAAGATAATTTTATAAATAAGGTAATATTATAAATTACATTTTAATAAAATGCCCCGTAAAAATGTTTTCCACAAAAAATTATAGAAAACCTATTACAGATGTTATATAATAGGCCCACCATAGAACTAGAAATCCCAATGAACAAACATTATCACCATTGATATACAAAACCCCTAAATACACTCAAGCACAATCAACCAGTATCATTTTCAAAACCCTAAAACTAGGAACCCTAGAAAGATAACTACAATGACCACCACCACCGCTTGTCACGACGCTGCCTTTGTTGCAATCGTTGCCGCTTCACAAGCCATGAAACCTACCGGACAGAATCAAACATTAGCAAGCGCGACCAATTGAAAATTGATAGATAACAACCAAGAAATCAAGTTCATCAACTCCTCAACCACATAGCATATCTCAAATCTGAGTGAATCTCCACCACAACAGACAATAATAATTGGTTTCTTAATTGGACTTCTGAACTTAAAGGTCGTGTTTGTCCCCTTGGAAATGCCTATCCTAGGTTGGGTTATCAAGAAAATACATTTAAATTATGTTTGTCTTGTTCTAATTCTAGTCTAGGATATGAACAACTAAATCTTCCTTGATTTTAGGAAGCTAAAAAAGCAAGGTTATGCTATTCTCCAAAATAGCCAGGATACCAATATCCTTGCCTGGGTTAGACGGTTATAAAGGTAGTTATTTTAATTAATCAAAATATTTTCAATTTTTTTAACTTTATTGTTATGTTTTTATTTTTTTCTCCGACAATTTTATCCATAATATATAATTATTTTATAAAAAATACATATTTAAAATATGGAGAGACAAACATAATACATGATAAACCCGTGATGGATATAACGGAAAAACAAACATCATCTTTATTAATACATCTTGAGATAATCCTGCTCAATTTAGAGAAAAAAATTCCCTAGCTAAGCTTTATGTAGTCAAAGCTCCCAAACACGGCCAAAGTAAAAACAGACTGTTGAGGAGAAGATCTGGTTGTTTGCTGAAAAACGGCCAAGTTTTTTTTCCTCCCCAAACAGATGTACGAATTACCCAAGCATACAAGAAGAAACCCCCAAGATTCCCACAACAATAGACCCAAACATGGAAAAAAAACCTAAGATTTACACACAAATAGACCAAAGAAAACTGATTTCTGCAAAAGACTGCTATCATCACCACTGTAAAACAATTTTAAGGTTTGAAAATTCAAAAATGGCAGAAGAGAAGAGGATCAAAAGCTCACGATACCGGTACCAACAAGATTAAATCTTACAGAAAGCTGTAAGCCCTCGACAAATTAAAGAAAGGAGATGAAATCCCCGTTCGGATTTGGTCGGAGAGGAACAAATCCGAGCAAGAAGCGGCTAGGGATTGGGAGGGTTCTTTTTCTGGAAAACGGGAGCAGAGAGAGAGGATAGAGAAAAAAAAATAAGCTAAAATAGAAATATATTACTGGAAACAGAGATGGCTAACCATTTGATTTAGTCTCATTAGGAGCGAGCTCGGATAGAGTTGTCCTGCTGATGACTGAATCTGTAAGATTAGCCTCTTGAACTGATACAAGGTTTGTACTTATATTTCAAGATTCATAAGCTTTGACAGTGTCAAAAGCAATTGTTGGAATTAAAAATAAGGGAGTTTGGTCTAACCAAGAAATTACGGTGGTACTTTTTCTTCCTTTCTTTGCCAACTGATCTGCCACTTTGTTTGCTCGTCTGTCTACGTACTGGAAACCCAAAAAAGAGACCATTTGTTCTAATAGCTTCTTAACTTCATCTAGAATTGCAATGTTTTGCCACTGGAATAGTTGATTCCTTTCCCTGTAAATACCTAATTGTTGCCCTATTATCTCCTTCTATGACCAGATGTTGTATGTTATGTAGTTTGGCCCATGTCTCTGCTGAAGATGCCTGATTCTGCTCTTTAATTTGAAGGTTCCTCTCCAATTACGAAAAAAAAACCCAAAACCTGCATTAGTTTTTTCAGACAACCAAGAAGCATCACTCTCTAGTTTAAAAGTATTTGTGATTGGGAAGGTCCAATGTGATATTGGTTTGGTAGTTCTGTCTTGTGTTTGATTCAAACTATTCAAATTCATTGGATTCCAGTACTCATAATGTCTTGATATATCTAGTGCTAACTGAATTGTTGTTCTAGATTTATCTTCAAATATCCTAAGACAACTTTCTTTCCAAATAAACCAACACTTGGTTACATCTAGTGCCATTGAGATGTAATTCAAATATCCTGCTAACTTTTGATTATATTTATGCAAGAGGGAACTATTAACAGAAGCTGAGTTATGAGGTATTTCCTGAACTGCCATTGGTTGTAGATTCCATACATCATAGTCACAGTCAAAGAATAGATGAAAAGTAGATTCCACTGCAGTGTTATATAAAATGCATTTGTTGTCCACTGATTTCAACTTCTGTTTAGTAGGTAATGCATCTTGCAGGCATTTCCCAATAAACAGTTTGGTTCTCTGCGAAGTATCCATGCTCCATAATCCTTTCCAAAACTTCTTTGTTTTGTCAGGGATGGTGTTAGATGGATTTAGTAACTTTGCATATAAATATTTAACAGAAAATTCACCGTTTTTAGTAAGTAACCATCTAAATTTATCTTTTTTCATTTTTACATCACTTTGTGTGTATAACCTTATGTTCATTATTTCACTGACCAAATATCTATCAAAAGTTGAAAGTAACAAAGACTCATTTCACTTTTTCGTGTCATGATTTATCAAATCAGACACAAGTGTTATATTAGAGTTTCTAGGGACAAAACTAGCTAGAGTTTGTTCCCTATTTGGTAACCAGTTTTCTACCTCCCAAACACTATACTTTTTGATATGATTAATACCTTGTAAAATGCATTTCCAAATCCAAGAAGCGGTAATCTTCTTTGTATTGACTTTGGTTTAATCCTTGGTTCCCTTTTTTCTTTTAATATAACCTTCTCCTTCAAAAAAAATCCAAGAAGCGGTTGTTTTTTTTTTGGATTGAAGAGCTCCTGTTTTTTCTAAAGTATTTTCCTTTTAAAATTTGAGCCCATAAATCATCAGGAATGCTCACCAATCCCCAAGCTATCCTGCTAATAATAGCCTGGTTCACTTTGTTAGCCTCTTTAAAACCTAACCCCTGTTGGTCAATTGGCTTACATAAGAAATCAAAAGATTTTATGTAAATACCATTAGAATTAATATGTTTTCCCCACCAAAAATCTCTCTGAATATCATTTATTCTTTTGGTAATTTTTTTAGGCAAAACAAAACATCCCATGCTAAAAAATGGCATACTAGAAAGAACAGATTTATTTTGAACAATCTTGCTTGATTGGGATAAGATTTTTGCTAACTAATTCTTAACTCTCTGTTCCATTTTTTCTATAGTGCTATCAAAGGATTTAAGTTTTGATCTATCTATGAATAAAGGTACTCCTAAATGGGTGTATCTGATATTTATTTTTTTGATTTTCATTAACCTAGAGATAATACCTTGTGTTGTAGTAAAGAGGTCCATGGTATGGATGACCACTCCTTAAGGCTAAGTGCATGGCACATTTCTTTATGTTGGACACATGTAGAACTAGTCATTTGTTGCTAGACACATGTAGCTCTTTATCTTTTCCTTGGTTACAAGTGTACTAACACAAGCGTCAACCTCCCCCTCCCCCCCTCTTGTATTTAAATGGAAGTAATGGAAATGAAAGACACACCTGATTTCTCTTCCTCTCTTTCATGCTTTATCTCCTTTATGTTTTGTCTCTTATATTGTCTACCACTCTAAACACGTTATCAGCACCTTGTCTAACCATTTGAGTTTCAACCCTTCAAACACAAACCAAAAGAAAGTTATTGTTATCATTCTCAAAACAGGTAGGATTTTTACAAAAGAAGGAATAACTTAACCACTTTTTCTATTATCATGTACCTATTTACTATTATTAAAAGTGATATATTTGTCTCATCTATCACATGACATGATAATATTAGCTCATACTCTTTATTTTAGTTACATCAAAAGCTAAAAGAAAATAGTCCATTTGATTTTTACTAGTTGTTTTTCAACTTGATAGTGATAGCTTATTTGTTTCTTTATGATCACATGCTTGTCTTCTAACTTGAAAGTGACATTTTTATCTATAGTTCAATTAATTAAAACCATGTGATACACAAAGGTATGGTTTGTTTTCCTGATTTAATTGGGGGCCCCTAAAAAAATTAGGGCCCTGCACTACAGGACAAAAAGGGACATGAAATAGTAATTATGGGTTATCCCTTATTCCAATTTTTTTGAAATGGCTAAACTACCCCTAAATTATTAGTGTTAATTAAGTTAATTAGGTAAATTAAGATGTTAATTAGTTTAGTTAGATTAAAATCATATTTTGGGTAAATTTTATGATAAAAGAAAAATTGTGTTTTTGTGTTGTGGGGAAGGAGAAGTTGGGTTTTGGGGGAAAAATTTAGGGTTATTTGAAATGAGTAATTCTAGTGGAGGAAATGATGTTGGTGAAGCTTCAAATAACAAACATGATTGTGATGATGGTGAGATTGTCTCAACTAATTCTAAGGATTGGATGTTTGATAAAGAGATGTTAATAGACGAAGCCATGAATATTGGTGCAAATGAAGATCCCATTGCTCAAAATGAAGGAACCAACCCTCAAAATGAGGAACCCGAAGCTCAAAACAATCAGGTAAACATCTTATACCCTTCGATTTATCTGTTTGTTACTCCAAGTGGTTGAATCATCCACACTATGGAACAACTCAGTGTAAGGGTCGTCGTAGTCGGGGGTGTATACCCAAACGACTCTCTAATGTCATCATTTTATTGACACTACCAATGACGACTCAAACCTGTAACTTTTCGAGGTTATGAAAAATCGTTAAGTAGTGTGATAAACATTAACGACCCTTTTTAGCTAGGTCACTTAGAGTCGCTATGTTGTTTTGTTTACACAAGAACGACTCTAAAACTAAAACTCTCTGTAAAATATAACATTTAGGGTCGTCATATGAAATGACGATTCTTAACTACACAATGACGATTCTACTAAATTAAGATAACGATCCTTCCATTTTTTTAGACAGAAAGGTAGTTTTTTGTCATATAGAGTCGTTAGTGTATAAAAAAGGGTCGTCAGAGTAGCATCGTCAATTGGTTCTATAATACATTGACGACTCTATTATAGGGAAAAAAAAACAACTTAAAACCCAGAAAAAGGGTCGTTATCTCCTACACCTTAGACATCAACGATTTTTCATACCTTAAAACCCAGACAAAGGGTCGTTAGGGTATATAACTATCGAGGTTGACGACTCTTATTCTGTAACTGTAATTTTTCAGTTAGAAACTGAATTTTACAAACAAAAAAACTTCATATTAAACACAAATAGGAAGTAGATTAGTAAGTTTTAGTTCACTTACTTTCTAATTGGGTGAAGAAAAAAAAAATTCTAATCGGGTGAAGAAGAAAATAATCTTGGAGTCATTAATGGAGTCGTGATGGAGAGGCGAGAAAGGAGATAGAACTGATTTTTTTGGGGGTTTAGAAATGAAAATGAATTAGGGATTAGAGTTAACGATTAATAGTTTTTTTGATTTTATTATTAGAAAAGGGAAAAATAGACCTTTCACTAAATTTTGGAAACCTCGTATGATTTATGGTGTGGGTATAAATTGGTCAGGGCCCCTAATTGTTTTTTGAGGCTCCCAATTAAACGAGGTTTGTTTTACTTACACAAAAAAAAAAAAAAAAAAAAACTCATCTGATTTTGTTTTAAACTCCCCATATGATGTTGTACTTTCTCTTTCACTTTTTGAAAATAAATAAATACATGTATGACCATTGATAGATATCATATCATTCTACTTGTTAGAAAATATAGTATACCCATGATGCATATATATGTAAGTTAATTATTTTTTCTTTTAAACCATGAATATTCTAGTATTTTATTTTTATCAAATATTCATCATATATGTATGCATTCATGATGTTATCCCCACCAAATGTTATAATTTACTATACACATTTTTTTAGTATGTTATACTATTTTTTTTTAGACCTTCCTGAAAATTATAAATTTTTGACATGGACCTTATACTTAGTATTATATCTTAATTTGATGTTACTCATGCATGTCACAAATGTTAACCAAAACCTATTCTATCCCGTAAACGGTTTGCTACTGAATATGCAAACAAATTGTGATTTAAATTCCAATAATTTTATATGCGTATATAAATGATAAATGGGCCTGTAGTTTCTTTTTTTTAACAGACCTATTTTCAGTTGACTAATTTGTCAACCTTATTACCGAATTGTTTGTAATTTTTAAACCATAAAGAAATTTGGTTTGCAAACAAAGTTCCATTGTTAAAAGCATAAAGAAGCTTGGTTAATTAATTTTGTGAACGTGGTTATGATCAGAGATTGGACTATATGACATATCCGTATTACCCACAAAACCATACAGAAATTTGGCTTTGGTATCCATCTTGGCCATAAAGAAATTCGGTCACTGGAAAATGTTGATGTGATTTGTCGTGGACTCAGAAGGACTTGAGCACCATATTAATGTCATTTATTTTGTCTATGTAGATGGACCCAATTCGACCAGAATTCGAACTTTTGGACTCAGCAGGACTTGAATACCACCGTTGGGTATCTGAGGTGGAAACCACCTTCGTGGCAAAGGACTTCACCTCCACTATCAAGCCATCTGCCGACGCTGCTCCGGTAACTGAGAAAGACAAAGCTAATGATCTTATGTTCCTCAAGAGGCATATAGATCCTAATCTAAGTTGGGGTTATCATCACTTGAAAACGTCAAAAGAGCTATGGGATGCTCTAGATAGATGTTTAGGGAACATTCATGATTCCTTAATACCACAATTGAACGTCCGGTGGAACGAAATCCGCTTCCTCGATTATGTGAAAGTGAATGATTTCCAAAATGACATGCTGCAAATTCAGGCACGTATGGACTTTTTTGGAAATAAACTTACTGATGAGGAAATGATTCAGAAAACCCTATCGACCTTTCCCACCTCGTCTATGATACTAGCGAACCAGTATCGTTTATAGGTCGACAATAAAAGAATCACCACATTCAGTAGGTTGATAAACCTACTGCAAGTGGCCGAAAGAGACAATGAGATTCTTATCAATAACAATGCCAGAGTTGTCGGGAAAAAGAAAGTTCCCGAATCTAACCATGGCAAGGGCAATAAGGGAAAGAACCCCAAAGGAAAGAGGCCTCGATATTCTTATTCACATCCCCATGATCCATACCCACGTGGAGATAACACCTCTCGTGGAAGAGGACGTAAGGGACATAATCGATGTCGAGGACGTAAAGGTCACTCTAATGTTTGGCATAGAGAAGGAACTTCTGACCATAGTGGTGGTGATCCTAAGTTCGAGAAAACACATAAAAACGCAGCTAACAAAAAGGCCGCAGACGAAAATGCGCCTTGTTTTAGGTGTGGAATTTCCGGACATTGGTACAAGCATTGCAAGGCTAATGCCAATGTAGGTGCGAGCTACAAAAGGTACCGGGAAACTCTCGAACAAGAGGCTCACTATATGGAAGAAAATGATGTGACCCCTGACGTCAACCTCACAATTTCAGATTTCCTGGGAAATGAGGACTTTGCCCCAACCATGGATGTGCCTGATTTTGCTTGGGCCTAAGAAATTAGTTTCTTGTTTTATGGCTTGCTAGACTCTGTCTACCTTTAGATGATTTGAAGTTTTTATGTTATCTTAGACTATCCTTTGTTTAATAGTTTGAGTAGGTTTTACTGTTGCTGAACATGTTCTTACCATCTTTATGTTATGTGTATGGATTATCTATAAGTACTTAGAATGGAATTTTACTATTAAATTCTAGAATTTTACTATTATTTTACTTTGTTGATAATATGTTGTCTAGCATATAAATTAGAATGGAAAGGACGCCATTCTAGTAGAACAAAATTTTCTAAAGGAAGTGAGATGAATTGTTCATTTTTTCTTTGTTTGTAAAATTCCTGCCTAATGTACTTGTAGGAATGTCTCCAGGAGAAATTGAATGTTTAGTTGATAATGCAACCACTCACACTATCCTAAGAAACATACAATTATTTGTCGATTTTACTCCTTATAATACATATGTGACTACGATGATTGGATCATCGCAAGTAATAATCGGGCGAGGTACTGATCAATTCTTGTTGCCAAACGACACAATGATTAAAGTCACAGAATCTCTATATGCACCAAGAGCTCACCGCACTTTGTTAAGTTTCAAGGATATCCGTGCAAATGGTTATCACTTAGAAAATCGCTGTGAAAATGGAATTGATTACATATATGTGACCTCTAGTGAATGCGGAAGGAAGCTCATCTTAGAGAAACTAATGAGTCACTCTAGTGGATTGTATATCACCACTATTAGGATTAACGAATACCATGTAGTTTCCAACGATGAACTGTTGGCCAGTGACTTATATAAGTTTTTGCACGATCGACTAGGGCACCTAGGTCGTGATATGATGATCCGTGTTTTGAAGAACTCACACGGACATCCTTTCTTTCGAATGAAAAATAAAATGAGCCAAAATATTGCTAAAATGCAGAGTAACAATGTGCATTCTAAAGTAAATGATGCACATTTTGTTCCTTCTAAAGTTAGAGAAGCGCAACCTTCGTCTTCAAAAGTAATTGAAGCGCACCCATTGTCTCATTCTTCTTCGTTGTCCTTATCGAAGGCACATCGCTCATTCTGCAAAGCTTATTCTTTGGCAAAGACAGGATCGAGACCATCCTATACAAAAGATACCAAACAAAATATTCCTTTTTTACAAAGAATACAAGGTGATATTTGTGGAGCTATACATCCAGAATACGTACCATTTAGGTATTTTATGGTTCTGGTTGATGCTTCGACCCGTTGGTCACACGTTGCATTGTTGTCCACAAGAAATGCTGCATTTGCAAAGCTCATAGCACAAATTATATGATTAAGGGCTCACCACCCCGATTATCCAATCAAGTCTATCAGACTTGATAATGCTGGAGAATTCACATCTAAAGGATTTGATAATTTCTGTATGTCTATTGGAATTGACGTAGAGCATCTCGTACCCCATGTACACACTCAAAATGGTCTCGCATAAGCTACCATCAAAACGTTACAGATGATAGCTAGGGCATTGGATATGCGTTCCAACCTGCCTATTACTGCCTGAGGGTACGCCATATTGCATGCAACATTACTTATTCGCTTTAGACCCACTGTTAGCCAACCATTTTCTGCATACCAGTTGGTAACTGGATACGAGCCTGATATTTCTCATTTACGCATATTTGGTTGTGCCGTATACATGCCTATTACACCCCCACAGCGTACTAAGATGGGTCCACAAAGACGAGTAGGTATTTATGTTGGATACGAATCCCCAACAATTATCCGCTACTTAGAACCTTTGACAAGTGATCTCTTTACCGCTAGATTTTAGGATTGTCACTTTGATGAGACAACCTTCCCATCGTTAGGGGGAGGTATGGAAAAGGACCTCCAAAGGGAACAACATGAATTATCGTGGTGTGTTCCCACATTGTCTCATCTTGATCCTCGCACTCCACAATGCGAAGGTGAAGTGAAAAGAATTACCGATATTCAGAATGTGGAAAATTAAATGCCTGATGCATTTACTGATATCGCTAAAGTGACGAGATCACATATACCAGCTGCAAACGTGCCTGCAAGGTTGGAAGTTCCCGACAAGGAAAAAGGTACCATAAATATAGGTACCAAGGCTGCACTTGGTGGAAGTGTAGCTGAGGCCGTGGCACCCAAAAGGAATAGGGGGAGACCACTTGGTTCGATCGATACTCAGCCAAGGAAGAAAAGGGCGAGTAAGGCATAAACTGATCCATATATCATCGATACAGATAATCCATCTCATGAGATTGTCTCCGATTACAGTTATGTTCATGAATCATTACTGGGGTACGCCCCGAAGTTTGAATTGATTCCAGAGAACAAAGAAATCTCTATGGATTGTGAAAGTGCATACTGTTGATGGAAAGATTCTCCACGCGTATTGATGATATATTCGCATATACTGTTGCTCGAGAGATTATCGAGCACGATAATATCGAACCACGCTCTATTGCATAATGCCAAAAGAGAGAAGATTGGCCTCAATGAAGAGATGCAATCCGGGATGAATTAGATTCACTGGCAAAAAGACAGGTATTTGGTGCGGTAGTGCTAACCCCACCAGGTGTAAAGCCTGTAGGACATAAATGGGTATTTGTCAGAAAGCGTATTGAGAAGAACGAAGTCTTGAGATATAAGACTCGCATTGTGTCACAAGGTTTCTCACAACGCCCTGGGATTGATTACGAAGAAACGTACTCTCCTGTAATGGACGTCATAACGTCCGTTACTTAGTCAGCTTAGTAGTTTCAGAAGGACTTGAAATGCAACTTATGGATGTGGTTACCACATATCTCTATGGGGATCTTGATACAGAGATATTCATGAAAGTTCCAGATGGACTTCCATTGCCCAAATCAAGTAACTCTAAACTACGAAGTGTGTTTGCAATTCAGTTGAAACGCTCACTTTACGGATTAAAGCAATCCGCGCGGATGTGGAATACCCGTATAAGTGATTATTTCATTGGGAAGGGATATACAAATAATGAATTGTTCCCCTGCGTGTTTATAGAGAAAACAAGTTCCGGATTTGCTATTATAGATGTCTATGTCGACGACATGAACATAGTAGGTACTCTTGATGAAATAAGAGAAACCGCGAGCTATTTGAAATCCGAATTTGAGATGAAAGATCTTGGGAAAACTCGAATGTGTCTAGGACTTGAACTAGAACATAGAGCTTGTGGAATATTAATCCACCAGTCTGCATATGTCCATAAGATACTAAGGAAATTTAATATGGATAAAGTGCATCCCGCTAGCACTCCCGTGGTTGGTCGAACTTTAGATGTACATAAAGATCCATTTCGCCCAAAGGATGATGGCGAAGATGTATTGGGAGCTGAATATCCCTATCTAAGTGCAATAGGCGAATTATTGTACTTAGCACAATGTACTCGACCAGATATCTCATTCTCAGTGAATTTGTTAGCTAGGTATAGCTCAGTTCCAACGCAGCGTCATTGGAATGGTATAAAGAATATCTTTAGATACCTAAAGGGAACCATTGACTTGGGTTTGTTTTATCCCTACGAAGACGAAAAGAAAGATGCAAATGTAATTGCAAATCCTTACACCAAGACCCCAAATAATGTTTTGGTTGGTTTTGCTGATGTTGGGTACCTCTCAGACCCATAGAAAGGTCGATCACAAAATGGATATGCGTTCACTATCGGGAATACATCGATATCCTGGAGATCGACCAAGCAAACCCTTGTGGCTATCTCCACGAACCACTCTGAGATCATTGCCCTACATGAGGCGGTTCGTGAGTGTATATGGTTAAGGTCTATCATTACACATATTCGAGGGACGTGTGGTCTAAGTTCTACCACAGAAGAGCCAACTTGCATTTATGAAGATAATGCAGCTTGCATCGAACAGATGAAGCAAGGGTATATCAAGGGTGATAATACGAAACATATATCATTGAAGTTCTTCTACAATCAGCAACAACAATGTCTTCTAAACATTCAGGCCAGTAAAGTAAAATCTGACGAACATGTGGCAGACTTATTTACTAAGTCATTACCTAAGGCCACATTTGAAAAACATGTGAGAAGTATAGGACTAAAGTGATTGTCCGAACTTCCCATGACTCCATAGGACTAAAGGAACTGTCCACTCCCATGAATGTATTAGACTAAAGAAATTGTCCTGCATAAAGGGGAGCACCTGATGGTACGTTGAACTCTTTTCCTTCAGCGAGGTCACTTTTTCCCACTGGGTTTTACTACTCGAAAAGGTTTTTAATGAGACAACAATAATACCATAAATGCAAATCATGGGGATATGTCGATATCAGGGGGATCATCTAACGATGCACTGATGACATCAAAGTGTGTTGTACTCTTTTCCTTCATCGAGGTTACTTTTTTCCACTTGGTTTTGTTACTCGACAAGGTTTTTAATGAGACAACAAAAACACTCGAGATACAACTGCGGTTGAGGTTATTCTTCTCCTTACAAGCGCTCAGGTTTTTGTGAGAAATATTTTTCCTGACATGGTTCTACAAAGGAGAAAAGTCTTGACCAACGACACCATTTCAGAATCTCAAATATCGTCTTTCTCCTTCGGCCAGTTTTTATCTCGACGAAGTTTTCTGGCAAGGTTTTGACAAAGCAGTTAGTTTATAATGGTGATCATCCAAGAAGGAGTGTTGTAGTAAAGAGGTTCATGGTATGGATGACCACTCCTTAAGGCTAAGTGCATGTCACATTTCTTTATGTTGGACACATGTAGAACTAGTCCTTTGTTGCTAGACACATGTAGCTCTTTATCTTGTCCTTGGTTACAAGTGTACTAAAACAAGCTCCACCCCCCTCTTGTATTTAAATGGAAGTAATGGAAATGAAAGACACACCTGATTTCTCTTCCTCTCTTTCATGCTTTGTCTCCTTTATGTTTTGTCTCTTATATTTTCTACCACTCTAAACACCTTGGTGTTTATTATGAACTTTTTTACTAAAAAACACACCAGATTTTGCAAAATTTATTACTTGCCCAGAGGCTTTACTAAAAATATTAATAGCTTCCAGAAGATTTTTACGGCTGCCTAAATCCGCTCTAGTGAAAAGAAAAGATCATCTGCAAAACATAAATGAGAAATAGGTGTTGATTTTAGGGTGAGTTTGATACCTATTACCTGTTTCACTGATTCCAAATGAGAGAGGAGTCTAGAAAGAACCTCCATACACATGATGAATAAATAGGGAGATAAAAGATCCCTTGTATTATTCCCCTAGTTGGTTTAAACTCCTTACATGGATTCCCATTTAGTAAAACAGATATGGAGGAAGTTGAGATACATTGATTATTCAATTCACTCCAATGGCTGGAGAAACCAAAAGCCTTTAGAGTTTTTATCAATAATTTCCAATTAACTCTATCAAATGCCTTAGACATGTCAATTTTTGCTCCTACGTTTCCTTTTTTTTTTTACTTTTCTTCATTGGATGAACAATCTCATGAACAACAATAATGTTGTCTGAGATTTATCTAGAAGAGAGGAAGGCAGACTGGAGGGGAGAAATGATTTTTTCTAAAGATTTTTTCTAAAGATTTTTTGAACCTGTTGGCCATTAGTTTAGCTATGAGTTTGTAAAAAGTGTTACAAAGTCCAATTGGCCTAAAATCTGCAGTGGATTTGGGATTTTTAATCTTTGAAATTAAAAACAAGAATGTCTTATTTAGATCCACATTGACACTCAGTAATATAATATCATGGAAAGTTGTGTTGAATCTTGATTGTTTGACTCATTCTAGTGCAAGTGGAAAAGAGCCTTACATTTTACACGAGAAATTTTTTGATGGGGGCGTTTTATGAAGGGGGCATGGAGGACAATGATATGTTGACACATATCTTTGATTTCCATGAATTATGTTTCCAAACATACAAACACAAATTATGATAACAGATTTTCTCTCCAAAAATACATTTCTTTTGCATTTTCGGAAACATAATTCATGCGAATCAAAGATACGTGTCAATATATCATTGGTCCCTCGAACCCCTTCAAAAAACGCCCCCATCAAAAAATTTCTCATTTTACACCGATCTATAAACTTTTCCTACCACAGTGTTATGAGTCGAATGATCCCTTGTCATCAAAAATGGGTTCTCTTCACTTCCATTGAAAGAGTTCGACAACGAATTTTTTTTTGGACAGAAAGGAGACGTTCACCTGAAAAGACATAGCCTGAATCCGGCGATGCCATTGGGACTCCAGTGACAGAGGCATAGATCCCACTTGTTTTTCCAACATAGTGCGAAGTTTGGTAGGTAGACATGTATTTTGGTCAAAATACGTAAAGTTCTGAAGTAAAAAAATTATTTTGCCACATCTAAAATTTCTTTGCTCCGTGAATCAGTGGCTAAGCCGCGGTAAATTAAGATGGGAAAAGTAGATGAAGTCATTATTATGGGCTAAAAATAAGTGAAAGTATACAATTTATTTTATAATCGTTATAATAATCAACCAGGCTAATCAACGTTTCAGTTAATTGGTGGAAAGGTAGTTATTCACTAATGCATATAATACATCATGCACTAGCAGACTAATGAATAGGAAATAAATAAATAAAACATGACAAAGGGGAAAGTTTAGGAGAGTCTTATTACTGTTTCTTCACACCGTACAACTAGCCCATCAGTGGGTATTTATAGGAAAACAAATAAGTGATTAGTCACGATTTACATTAGCCAGTACATGACACGTACACTTAGAGTGGGTCCCACATTAATGGTGGGCATCCGTATATTAAACATGTCAGATTTATAAAACTCTCTCTTGGATGCCACCATTAAAAATTTCTCGTCAAATTTATTGCCGGAAAAACCTCTTGGGACAAAACCCGAACGCTTGAAGCTCAAAAATGAGGTAGGTTGTTGTTACAAAATAATTCCTTCGTTGGAATTATACCAGGAAAATCACTTGGAAAATCTGAACGTTGGAAGCTCACAACAATATGGCCGATGTAGCTTGTTTGGCTTCATGTAGAACTTATCAGGAAAAACTGTGTGCGGTAAAAAAACCTGACTTTAGACTAAAGTGCGATAATCTGATCACTGATTCCGCCAAAAAAAAAAATCATATGGATATCCGTTTCTGTACGTGATGGTCATTGTTCTAAGTTGTTATGTCAATAAAAACCTCGTCAGGAAAATCCAGAGGGACAAAACCTGAACGTAGGAAAACATGAGTTCTCAGAACAATGATAAACCCGCAGATGTTGCCTCGTTAAAACCTTTCCTGGAAAAACCCAGAAGGATAAAAACCAGGACGAAGGAAAAAGAGTATACCATTTCGAACTGCGGATAATAGTGGACTCGCATGCCTCATTAAAACCTTGACAAGGAAAACCCAGTGAGAAAAAACCTTGACTAAGGAAAAAGAGTGCACGACGTACTGTCCAACATACTCAATATCCATAGTTTAATGCGGCTTTACTCTCCCTAATGAGTAGCCTCCTCGGTTGACCATTGTGCCGGATAATATTGCACAGAGACCACGAACAATCTTTGAACGTCTTCAACAACTTCATCTTCCTTTAGTTGAAAAAACTTGGTCTGAACTCCCTTTATGCAATTCCTTAATGATCATCTTGTTATGTCAACCTTTTATTCTCCACTAGCTTTGTCTGAACAATCATAATCGATCGGAGGATAAACAAGTATCCTCTATTACCAGCCCTGCCAAAAATCAAGACTCAAAAAGTTTGATTATCTTTTCTCTGTGGGAGACATCTAGCGATCTTTTATGCGAAAGATCAAGCTTAATCGTACCACGAAGATGAAGGGGTTTTCTTCGGACCAATGTCTCGATATTGGTGCTGGATTGAACCAGAGTTACATGTTTACTACAGACGCAATATCAGGTACCTATAACATATCTCAGTTAATGTACCATTTACACATTATTTGTGTAATCTCAACCACAGAATGATACATCTCCCATATTGATGTAAACCGATCAATCTTAAAAGTAAGAGATCGAATGATTGTAATTATGCAAGCTTGTCCATTTAAACATGTCTAAACCTTTATGGTTGACGAAATTAAAGGACTTCTAGCTACAATGCTCAATCAAATTGAGCCCTTGTTTTACCGAGATTTTCCATCTCGAACTCCTCTTTTAAGAATTTTTGTGATTTGGAGAATTCTTCAGGAGTTCCAATCAAATAGATGTTGTATATTTCAAATCTAGTAAATGCACAGTTTATGAGCATATAAAATGGTTCACATATCCCTGGGTAATATAAGCATTCACTTAGACGATTGATCACTTTCGTCCTTATTGAGTAAATGCTAACACATGGTAATTTTACTGAAAAAAACTTCAAGAATTTACATGCAGTTTTCTGTATCTAGTCTTTCATACAGATCCGCAGTAACCACATTAACTAGATGCACATCGATTCCTTAAAGACTGCCAGACAAATACCATAAAGGTAGCTGCATCCATAATATGGAATATGTTACAAATAAATCCATCTCAGGTTTCTGTAAAAGACTTTGTGTCATTAGTTGACTTTAATTTTCTCACCATGCACATACACCCACCTGTATCCACTAGGGGTTACATTATCGGATGTCGGAACTGTAAACGCCCGTTTGTGGCCAAGAGTAGCTCACATTATCGAGTGTTCGGGATGCAATATCAAATTTATGCATTTTTGCGAGAAACTGTTATTCTTCTTTGATCTCTCCTGTTTTAACCAATCATACCTTTGATGACATTCCCATAGAGAGTGATTTAAACCAACAACACCTACGGTAGTATCAGTGGATACTTTGACTATGTCATCAACAATCATTGGATTACGATTGCAAATTTCTCTATTGCATGCATGCCTTATGGAAATCCTCTCATTTTGAGGTTTCACAGCCTTTGCAGATATATTCTCTTATTAGGAGAACTATAATCAGAGAAATTAGATCTTCCACTGATAGTATCTTTGAGAGCACTATCTTTCAATGATTGTGAATGGCTCTTCCTTTTAAGAGGTGCAAAATATTTCAAGTCAACTAGTCATCCACGCTCAATGTGCGTTCTAAGTGACACACTTGCTACTACATTTACAGCTTCTCAAGGAAGCAATTTGATTTGCAATTTCTGAAGATGTCAAATCTTCGGCATGTCTTTCAGTGATGAAAACATCAAGATGAGATACATCCTGGTTTATCTTTGTGCAAACCAGGATACTTCACGCCGTTTTTCAGGCGATAGCCTTTCCTCCCCCAAACGGTGGGAAGACTTTCTCATAAAATTTGCAAATCTTGTAATAGAGTAGTAATAGCAGTGGAATATAGCACGTCTCAAACAGAAAAACATGACAATGGTTACATGAGTAATAACTTCAAAGTTTACAAGAACATCAAATGTGCTCACCATCAATGCCCAAAGCATTACTAGGATGATACAACATCAACGGATGACAAACAAGAGTTTCATTTTAAAATCTATATGAGTATAGATACACAGTTACCACCAGGTGAGATGTCGAGTCATGTATGACTACCAGACCATACTTCCATCAACCTGGTTAGTGCGTGTCTATGGAAACTCATTTTCAAGGGGTGGCGCTGAACAAGCGATCTTACTAATCTCATTAGCTGGGACTAAGGTCCTGAAAGCGTATACAAATGAGAGAATACTTCAATATGGACTAAGGTCCATATCTGCCAATCATATGAACTTTCATATGAACTTTGTCGATAATTTCTTTGCAAAGAGGAATATATATCCACAATAATTTCAGTAACTAATCTGAATATTATCGACAACCAGTTAACAATCAGTTAATAACGATCTCACATCATTCTCTCGAGTAAGAGGATACTCTATTCAATTGGTACGAAATATGAACATGCGGATATCTTTCTCCTTGAGATATCGACGCAAATTATGTGGATACGCTCCTCGTCAGGAGATATATCAACTCATCACTCAAAGAGAATATGGATGCTATCTGATTAGATTGGCATACCTCATATAAGAGGTTTTCTTCTATGCTTCTCAGCATATTTTCAGACGAAACAATCGTTGTGATTCCATAGCATGCCTTGTAAGGACTTTAATCTATGCAGAATCTAGCAAGCGTACTCTTGCTAAATCTTAGAAACTGAGTAATCCTTAAAACTTCAGGCATTTCTCGGTGTGAGAATTTAGATGAGACACAATTGGATTTAACCAATGTCGTCGATGATTGTCTCCCTGATCCTTAGGCAGGATGTCTCATAAAGAAAACATTCAGTTCTGCATGACTCAACCTATCAAGGGAGCAACTGGGTATAAAAAACAACAATAAAACGCATCCCAGGAGAGGTAACTGATCAGGTTTCCTCTCTCGTTTACTGTCCAGCTGGGATAATTTTAAGAATTTACATTCCCATGTAAAATTAACAGTAAACTGTAAAAGAATTTTGTGACCATAGACATTATCTCAATATCAGTACCAGCCCTTCCAAGACGACAGATAGAGATCAACAACAATGAACGGCATTTCAAAGGCGCATATCGTGTATTTTATGTCACAACGATAGCAGAGCTCCTCCAGGCTCAAAGATGGTTATTCACCCAATCATTATGCTACCGTCCCGTATTATT
Source organism: Papaver somniferum (assembly GCF_003573695.1). NCBI lineage: Eukaryota > Viridiplantae > Streptophyta > Magnoliopsida > Ranunculales > Papaveraceae > Papaver > Papaver somniferum. The sequence continues at coordinate 17,464,578 of NC_039365.1, read as the reverse complement.
CAACTTCTGGTGGTACGGTGCTCATCATATTCTTAAACCCGAGAACTATTGTGGTTCCCATATTCAGAAATATGCCTACCACAATTGCATTTTCCTCATTTGCCGTGTCTATTAATTTGCAAAAAATAGACAAACATTTGCACATGTACTGGTGCAAATTTAATTCACCAAATTGATGATTTTAGGTAATAGCTCAGGCGTTGAGAAGACATGATATTAACTATAAATATCTTTTAAAGAAATGTGACACTCATTATCGCTCGAGTTTTGTATATCTACGAGGCGCAATTAAAATATGCAGCTCTCGTTGTTGCCATAACAATATATACAAAGTGCAAATTAAGCACTAGCTCTTTAAAGCTTGTCGATGCATATAATAGGCGCATATTATGCATGCCGCAAAGTTAGCAGGAACAGATAAGGGCGCAAAATATGCGGCTTTCCTTATTGCTCGCCACATTATATACGGTGCATATATCTTCTCTATAATCAAGCCGAACTATTTTTCACAAAAAATCAATGGTGAAATAAGGAAGAAAACATTCAAAATGTAATCTATACGGTTCTAACATAATAACGACAAATCTCCAAATTCGTCAATTAGGTCGACGAAATATTAATTTATCAAAGTTAAAATATGAACACATTCTTTATATCTTGAAAAAAATGTTCTCAATGTCAATTGCAGGTCATTTCAATGACCGCTGACAGAGACTGGTTAACCGTGTTAACCCGGTGTTCATTTTTTCATCGTATTCCGACCTCAAGCAGAACGTCTTTGAACTCCGGAGATTATTATAGAAAAAAATATCAAAATTTTGCTATCCCCCAGGATGCAATAATTCCTCGCTCTGTCGATATTAAAACCGTTAACACTATAAAACTCATTGGTGTACCAACAAAGGTAATTTTACTCTCTACGCTATCCAAAAGGACGCGTAAAAACCTTTTGTTGGTTGGCTAAAGAGGAAAATGACAAAATGCTACAAAACTCAAATATTTAGCTAAATTCGAAAGCCGAATAACATCACAAATATGAACCGTTGCTAATACGTACCTATTTTTGGATATCTCTTCACATACCGTATATTGCCAGTGCTCCAAATAACACATATAAGAAACGATAAAATATCTAACTCTTTCTTTAACAAGTCCTATGGAAACAAAGTTAGACATAAAAATTATATGTATAAAACTACTTAGAAATAGTTAAATTAAATATACAAAGGTTGAAGAGAATTTATCCTTTTCTATATCGTCAGCCCCATGCCGATTGTCGTAGAGCAATTCGTGTTGAAAACGTTTTATAATCGTTATAATAATCAACCAGGCTAATCAACGTTCCAGTTAATTGGTGGAAAGGTGGAAAGGTAGTTATCCACTAATGCATATAATACAGCATGCACTAGCAGACTAATGAATAGGAAATAAACAAAACCTGACAAAGGGGAAAATTTAGGAGAGTCTTATTACTGTTTCTTCACACCGTACAACTAGCCCATCAGTGGGTATTTATAGGAAAACAAATAAGTGATTAGTCACCACTTACATTAGCCAGTACGTGACACGTACACTTAGAGTGGGTCCCATATTAATGGTGAGCATCCATATATTAAACACGTCAGATTTATAACAAATTTAAGGGTTTTGTGTAAAAATATGTATGGAAAATCTTTAAAAACTTGTTGACAAGTGTGGTCAATTGCTTTTAGCTATATCTTTGCCACCAATGTTTGAAGCAGTGTGGTGAATTAGAAAAACAAGTACGATCGTATAAGTGACCATTAAACTCCTCTCATATTTTGTGTTTTGGTCGTCTTCATGTATTCCTAGGTCAGCTAACGATGTTTCAAACAAATAAAAAAAAAAAAGAAAAAAAGGAAAGAAACCGAGATGAATAATTCCTCGGTGAGTCAGATAATTGCTTAGTTATAAAATGTTGCTCAAAAAAGTTATGTGGACCAAACTCTAAAACATAAGAAAACAAATGAGAGTCATTCAAGAGGTTGGAACCCAGTGTAAATGAACACAGTATCATTCACTGATTCACACAACATACTGCCTTGACACACTTATTTTGTTCAGTTTTTAAACAACAATTGATTAGTTTAAGCTCTCTAATTTCCTTTTACTTATCTATGAGTGCCAATTGGTGAACATTGTTGTAATACAACGGTGTGGGAGTATGTCTTGACCGGGATGGAGCAAAAATTGGTGATTTGAAAGAAAAAAAAATTGAATAAAGCAGGTAGGTTTATCCTTATTAAGAGCTTTCTTGCGAGTTTACCAATTTACCACTTGTCTTTATTTCATCTACCGGTTGGTATGAAAAAAGATTGTGCGGGTTATGCGTAATTTTTTGTGGGGCGTCGCGGAAGGGAGAAGAAAATTAGTTTGGGTTGCTTGGACCGAAATCTGCATGCCTAAAGAGAATGAAGGGTTATAAGTTAAAGTTCTGAGAACTACCAATCAATCTTTACTGGTAAAGTGGATTTGGAGATACTCAAAGAATAAAAACATCCTTTGGAGGAAGATAGTTAATCAGAAATTCAAGAGAAATTCAGAGTTGTTAATGCCGGATGTCGATAGCAAGCCGCGGTGTAGAAGTTTATGGAAGAGCGTCGTGAATATGGTTCACATCGTCCAAAATATGACCCAGTTTATGGTGAGGAATGACAGAGGAATCAGCTTCTGGAAGGATAAATGCCTAGATAGAGGGAGATTGCAAGAATTGTTTTCGGTCGTTTACAAAGCCACTAAAATGAAAGATGCAACTATTGCTGATATGATTGTCAACAATAATTGGATTTGTGAATTCAGGAGGGCCTCGAATGCGAACGAGAAGTTGGAATAGGATTTGCATAGACGTGATGTATGTCATATACCGGTGTTGGTGGCAGAAGAGGATGAATTGGATATTATAAAGGATTTCAGTGCAATAAAGTGTTAGGAAGTTTTATCAGGTAATTACGATACTTGTAATTTCAACAAACACCTTTAGAAAGGATATATTCCTAACAAGGTTAGTATCACTCTGTGAGATTGTTTTCATGATTCACTTTCGACTAGAGACATGTTAGATCATCGTGGCATAGGTATTGAAAGTGATTTTTGTGTTCTTTGCAATGACAAAAAAGAGACGCCTGATCATATGTTTATGCATTGTTCCTTCTCTTTGAAATTTGGGATTACTTTATTAAGAATTTTAAGATATCTTGGCCTATGTCGAGAACTTTTTTCCATTTATTTGAAGTGTGGTCGACGAATGTGTTTCTTGGGAGAGGTAAAGAGGTGTGGAAAAGTATCCATTATACTATATGTAGGACTTTGTGGAAGGAGAGAACATGGAGAGTGTTTGGGGGTCGTCAGAAAAGTACAACGGAGACTATTGATCTTGTAAAACAGCTTATAGTCTTATGGTCATGCGACACCAATTCTTTTAAATTTGTTTCCCCCAATCTCATCTAGAGCAATTGGGAAAATCTTATGAGTGAGTGACTTCCTTTATATTTTATAAAGGCTTTTCCTTTTTAATATAACCTTAAAATAGAAAAATACTTCCACAACTATAGTTCGTATGTTTCCCTTTGTCTCGTCTCTTGTAAAAGTGAAAAAGGTCTTAAGCCGCTTGAGATATCAATGAAAATTATCATGAATAAAAAAATATACTTTGTTGCTTTGTGGTTCTTAGTATTTCACTTTCTTCGTTAAACGATCGTTTTTTTTAGAAGCACCGCCCAAGAGAAACTATGACTTGATCCGAGTGACGTAAAAGGAAGGAGAATCATGAAAAAATCAGAAGGTATTTCAAGAATGCATCTGCATGTTAAGACGATCAAACTTTTCATTGCACTAAAACTGCTAATCGATTCTCTAATTGCATTGCAATGATTTTTTTTCCTTTTATTTAACTGTTTTTATGAAACTAGATTAATTTCCGGTGGAATCAGAAAAATATTCTTTTCCAAACGCCTTACTATATAAAATATTCTTCACCTTTTGTTACCTATCAAAAACAGTATCACTGTCTATGATTTCCCTAGAATCATTTGAAAGAGCAACCCTAATGGCGTAGCCGGTTATCCTAACTCTTATATTGTCTTTTCAGAAAAAACACTTGCCTAATTATTATTTTTTGATGTAAAAGTTAAATATCATTAATCAAGCAATATAACACAATAAACTTACAATATCATTTTTATCAAAAGCATTAGTAAGGATATTTGATTTTTGAATTTTTATGTTGCAAATGGGTGGACATGTGTTGTAGTTTCTTGATCCTTGCTTCTTTAGCTAGCGATTCTGCCGCTGTATTATGATTCCTGCTAATGTTTAACTCGAGATAGAGGGAGATTCCCTAAGACCTCATTATTTCTTGCATCATGTTTCCGCTCTCTTCAGATTGTCCGCATTTTTTTTCGTTTGTTATATCTACTAGATGTTTGCAGTCGGTTACTATAGAAACACTTGACAATATATTTTTATTTAGCAATTTAGATGCCTTTAGAGAGATTTTTCTTCTGCATGAACCGTTGTCGAAGCTCGATCTGAGCCTGCTGAGATATGTAGAAATTACTCTTGATCTATATAGAGTACAAAATGAAAGCATAGCCCATAGATAAATCTTTTTTCTTGAAAGGCGCATCTATGAATATTATCCGGTCAAGAGTATTTACTTTGCGATATGGATACTTTTCTTCTTTTAAATATCCTTAGAGGGATCCGATTGCATATACTTCCTAATTATATCTATCAGGTTTACCGGGTTTGGAGTGATATTTTCCAAAATCACTAAGCATATATATTTTCAAATGAACCATAGAATAGTTGTTATTTTATGTGACATATCCGTGTAAACTGGGTCTGAAGTCCAAAATTCACCTCAAGTACTTATATAATTATTGTTGAAGGAAGAGTTTAAAGTGTCTAACGAAAAACCGAACCAAATTTCTCTAGCAAAAGGACAGGATCTGAAAAGATATTGTTCCATCTCCTGAATTTGGGAATTACATAGTTGGCAGTCTGGAGCGATGTGTGCTGCAAGTATGCTAGAGGTCGGAAGAGCTTTCTGAATTAATTTCCAAATGAATAAATATAATTCTTGGGATTATCTTCATTTCCCATATCTTTTTTCCAGGGGAAATTTATCATATTATCAGTTGTTTGATCTTGGCTTATAATATGATTATAGATGTTCTTTGCTGAGACGAGTGATGCTTTCATCTCATTATATCTTGTTTTCTGTTTTGTGGTCATATTGCAAGATTTTTTGTTTAACATCTGGAGAGAAGAAATTATCTAGTTTCCTTTTATCCCAGTTTTCTTCTATATCTATCAACAAGAATTGCCTACTTTAAAATTTGAATTTTTCAACGGTTTTATAAATCTGTTAGAGCAGTGCTCGGTTGAAACCACCAAGCGTTGGTATGTCAAGTTTGGTTGTCATATTTTGGTGAACCAAAACTCATTTAAAGAGTCGCTTGATTATTTACTAGAGTCAACTTCATATAGGTTAGCTTGAAAGTATTAGGATTTGAGACTTGCAAGTATTACAAGACTTGAATATGGTGAAGACGTATGGAGCTACAACAACAATCATCCTTCCTCTTGAGGTTAGTAATATTTGACTTGAACTGTTTCATTCCCTAAGGTATCTTTCAAGTCATGCATATTGAAAACGAAACTGCGAAGCTGTGTATGAACTCTAGATAGACATAGTATTAAGGAATATGATACGAGGTTTATTGCTTAACCATTAAAATTTGTATATGAGACATCGACATAATTGTTTAAATGCTATTGTGATTATGTATGGGTATGAGTGAAGATTTCATCCTAGGAAATAATGTTTTTACATTCGTTTAAAGGAAGTAAGTTCACAAACTTGTTTGTGGATCGAAAGGAAAATCGCTAGGCTTATTGGTAATGCTATTCATTGCAAATATTTTTTGAACCGCCAATATACGTGATGTGTATAACCTATCATAAACTTGTTTATGTGGTTGGTAAAACTATTCACGGATGCCTGACTTAAGTTATTGGTATAACTTGCATTAGAAAAACCGATCTTAAGTAATCACTCAAGATGGTATGGTCGACGCCTTGCAAATAGTAACTTTTACTAGTGAAAGGGGAACCGATCCTAGTAAGAGGTGCAAGTAAATTTTCAAGAGGGGAATCGATACTTGTAAGAGGTGCCACAAGTTATTAGTGTGAGGGGAGCCGATCCTATGAACATGTGCAACAAGTTCTTAGTAGTGAGGGGAACCGATCCTATGCACATGTCCATCAAATTACAGGTAGTTACCATATTATGTGGGGTACCGATCCTAGTACCTAGTCAACTGGATTTTGGTAACTAGTGTGACTATGCAAAGTACTCACTCGAGGTAGAACCGAAACTTGTTTTGGTAGAACCGTGATACCCATGATTGGTGATTTGATAGGAAAATCAATCACATGGGTTCTTGGAAGTCGAATGATTTCGTTTCCAAGATTGTAAGTATGAAAGAGGACTTACAAAGTAAGGATGTCGTCATTCTTTGAATACGAGTTGTAAATCTTATCATTAATTGTTCAGAGATATTCCTTGATAGCTAAGGAGAATCCCAGGATCGAAATTAATTTAGAATCTTTTTTATTAAAGGTGTCTTGATTTTATATGGTATTTAATATCCAACAATTAAATAACATATCTTTGGAAAATAATAATTAGTAATGTGCATTTACTGATTACAGATTTTTCTAAGTGAATTTCGGTCAATATTTGGACAAAGCATTTCCAGGAATTATGAAAACCGATTCTGTGTTTATTGCATATCTTTGAGAATATTCGGTTTTGGAAATTCCTTGGTGTCCAAACTTCCTTGTCTACGCATACTGAAGTTTGCTTCTCTTGCAAACTAATCCTGAGAGCCAGCAAAACTACCTCAGTTGTGTTGTTACTGGTGGAGCCGCCTTCGGAGTGGAGAGTACCCTAATTAGGAGAAATCACTTACGGCCGCTCGGTTTAAAGACTTCTTTGGGATTGAGAAGCTCTATTAGTACCGTTGGTGAGAAACTAGATAATTGCGTTTTATTATTAGTTTTCGATTGATTTGATTGACTAACGGTGGTTGAACTTTGATTGCACCTAGTTTGTTTATGCTTGAGAATGTTCTCTTCTGATATAAGATTCACTCAAACTATATCGAAGTTTCCACGGGGATCTTTAGACTGTTTTTAGATCTAAAGATAATCTTGTGATAATCCAACGTTAACAGACTCCGTTCTGTGTGGATTGATCATAAGAGATTCAAGTTGATTGTGTGCAGGTGTTTATTGAAAAGCAAAGAAGATTTGAAGACAAAAAGACTTTTTGGGTTCATAATCTTTGGTATGCACAATACTTGTTTCGCCTGGAAAGGGATCCGACTATAATCAGATTTATCATTTTGATAATCTTGGATTAGATAGTTATGTAGATCGGCATCAACACACTTCTTTACGATTAAAAGTGTTGATTGTTTTTGTCTTACAATCACTGTGGTGATTGGTAAGAAGGAGATCTAAGGACCCGATAAAGGTGTTTATGTGATAAACGAGAGAGCCTTTGTCAGACTCATATCACTAGGTTGAAAAGAGTTGTTACCGAACATATTTGTTTTTCCTTTACTGTTTGGAATACGAACCAAATGAATTGTTCCAAGTGCGTGACTTATTGGAAGTTGGAGGCGCTGGGATACTGAGGAAACTAGGTGAACTATAGGTTTATTTGCTTGGCCTCAACTATACAAAGTTGGTTTAGATTTTGTATAACGGCTTAATTCTGAGAGTTCAATCTGGACTAGGTCCCGGGGTTTTTCTGCATTTGCAGTTTCTTCGTTAAAAAAATCTTGTTGTGTCTTTTACTTTTCTATTTCCGCAATTATAATTGTTATTATAATTAGAAGTAAAAAACACAAACTTTAATTCCCATTTACTTGATAGATAATCCTATAGTGTTTGGTTAAGTCCGAACCTATTATCAAGTAAACACACTTCTTTGTTGTATTGTCTCGATCTCGTATTCATAGACGATCACAAGAAGTGTGAGGCCGATTTGTTGTATTTTCTCGACTCAGTCCATAGGCAATCACTTTCAGAAAGAAAGGGACTTATAGGTGGAAAAGTTTTAGATTGAGGTATATTAAGGTACCCTCGTCTTTTCAATTGGTATCAGATTAGGCAAACACGAAAATATTTAACAATCTGTGTTTGGTGCGATCCAACCTATAAGAATTGAATCCTTTTTGATTCATTTAACGTAATGGCAGGATTTGACTACTTCAAGATTTCGTGGTGGAATACCCGAATGAAGTATGTAATACTCTTATTCCTAAACCTATTAGGAATCCTGCTTATGTATGTCTTGAGTGACTTACATAATCCTTTGATTGTCATAGGATTGTATATCATTGGTATAATGGCCTATGAGGCAGATTGTATTTCGAAAATGCATGAGATTCCATTTATGATTTATATAAACTCTGGCTATTGTGTTCTTGAAAAATCCGGGATCTCAAATATATTTTGGATAGCCTACCAAAGTATATACATGTACATTTTCATATCAAAGTCTGTCAATGTCTCGCTATTTAGGATGCGTTTTTGGAAACCGAGTAAGTTTACAAAGTATAATTTTTCAGTTAATAATCTTATTAACAATGGATTGGTTCATACACCTCACAACTTTTTTAATGAAGCAAGTGATCTTTTGAAACATTACAAGATGATTGATTCGAATGGTATTTTTTATAAATATCATATTTTGTTCAAATTTATTTCTGTGTACTCTATTGGAAAATTCTTGGGTGAATTCCAAAGAATATTATCAATTTCTGGTAATAAAAAAGTAAACATATTTTTGGATAAAAATATGGAATCAATCCAGAATAAAGATCCAGTCCATGAAAAATCATTTTTCCAAAAGAAGAACCTAGACACATAATCGGAATTGTATCCCCACAAGCCATGGTTTCTGATTCTTGGTATATTTCCAGTTACTACCTGTTTTTGTCATACACTCTTCCTATAAAAGATATTATCTTCGGTTGTCTACAAACATATTGGGGAAGACTGTTCAAAACCATAACTAGGGTTTTTCATATTTTCGCAAATATGGGAAAAGGGAAAGGAAGAGAGGAAGTCTCTGAAACAGACAATTTGTTTTAAATCCATTCATCCCTGCAGGAGATGTTAAGAAAATCAAGTATCCTCACTTGATCGAAAACAAACATGATCATACTACTTTTGTAGATGATGCAAGTTTTGAAAGATATATATCTTTTCAAAAGGCAAATTTCACATCTAAAAAGAAATTTGATCCTGATGTTTCAAAAACTGAATATGTGAAGTTTGTCTAAGACCGCAGCTGGGGAGATATTTTCGGACTTGAAGCATATTCACCTGATATGGTAAGAATCTTTTACGCCAATATTCACAATATTGACCATGACAATCTTACTTTTTAACACCCTTGTTGGAAATACTTTCCACCATGTCAACAGAAAATTGATTTCAAGAATTACCAATTACAAAGTAAAAGGAAATATGATGATAACCAGTTCTGAAATTGAGCACGATAACATTTCAAAACTTATCACTGGAAAAACTGTTGAATGGAAAAAGGTAAGAATGGTAACCAAAGATGTACCCTTCTACTTAAGGGTTTTTGGCAAACTTGGTGCAGCAACTCTTTTTGCAAGCTCAAGAGATTCCTCTGAATGAAACAAGGAATTCGCAGAGTTTGTGTACCATCTTCTTAATGGGAATAAGCAAATTGACATATGTGGGATAATCATCAATCAAATGATTAAAATTTTCGAATCCATCAATCCCACTACTTTTCATAGAAACCTTGGATACTCGTGCATCATCACCAAGCTGTGTGAAAATTCTATGAAAAAAGGGTTCGAAAAATATATAGACATCAATTATGTCTCTCAAGGGATTATCAATCGAATGAGTAAAACTCATAAGGGATGTAGTATCTCAGCTGATCATATATACAGCAATGAAGATCTTATGTTTCACATCCTACGTCTTGGGAGACAACTAGAATGTATTCAAAGACAGTTAGCCTTTGTCTATAGAGATGATCCAGAAACTCTTGAAGGAATCCTCTCAATCAATGATGAGTTTCTAAAGGAAGAGAATGAACAAGTCTCTGAAGAATATTCTGAAGACCAAATAAATGAGGATTAATATCTTCCAGTTGGAATAGACTTCATTTTTGATTGCTTTCAATAATTGTAGAGTCTATTATTAATAAAACTATATTTTTATGAATAAAATTATTAGTTTATAATTTTTCTTGTGATAGTTTTGGTTTACATAGTCTGTGCTTAAATGCTTTTTATTTTTTCTATGTATGATTATAAGATGTTTGATTTCGGTTTTATTACCTTGAGATTCGATCTCGTATTATGTTAACCCTTGTGGTTTGCGTGATTTTTTGATTTAGCGGGATTAAGTTCTAGCCCTTGTTGGTAGGCTCTATCAAAGGATCATGAGGGGTTCTGGGAAACAATATGCGAAAAAGTCACAATATGTTGAAATTCGGTTTAGCATAAAAGCATATGTGTTTCAAGGTTCCAACTTTTGCATCGCAAAGTTAAAGCCGGTTTTCAACCTTTCTCTGGTAAAGGTTAGTCTTTGTTGTTGTTCTTTTGTCTTGCGGGAGGATAACAATATTTAATGGGGGAGAGTTCTTTGTGAACTTGCGCTTAATCATGTTTTATTTCATATCTCTATTGCTTTTGCTTAACAAAAATTTTCGGTACAATTGATATTTATTCCATGTGTGTGGATGTGTGATTCAATTGGTTCCGGTTAAGAAAAACATTTGTTATCTTTTGATCTCAATTGTTTAGACTTACAAAATTTTCAGTAAAATTGATGTGTGTGATTCAATTGGTTCCGTTTAAGAAAATCCATTGGTGTCTATAGTTTAGGCTTACAAATGACGGTGCAATTGCAGTGCTTTAATGTCTATGTTGATTCAATTACTTCCGGTTAAGATAAACGATCATGCAAGTTAATTATTGGTTTGTATGAATTGTTTAAGGCTTAACAAAAATTGGTTTCGGAATCATTTGTTTAGTCCAAGTGATGTCCGGATAAGAGAAACTAAGATCTTCGGATCCAAGTTGGACTTATCAAAAGTGATAGGATTCGTTTATTCAAGTCTAGTCGAATGCTTTAACGAGAATTACTAGTTAACTAACCTAGTATTTGTCTTGTTAAAAGGGAAGGTCTAAATTTTACTTTGTGAGAAATTAGAACCCGATGAGAAAAATAAAGTTAAGTCTTTTATCTGTATTTTGGTCTTACCGAAGAAGCGATTGTATTTGTACAATCGGTTTAGCAAAGAACTAAGTGATTAGTCGATTTTTGATTTGCTAAACTATCCAAAATTGCTTTGTGCAATTATGTTCTAGATGACATATTAAAATCAAAATTACTTGTAGTTTCGGTTTTAGTATCGTTTATCTAACGATGGTGTGTAAAACCCTCGTGCTTAACTCTTATAGGTTTACATCTAACTCTTTGTGATATTTGTAAGATCCTTTCAGTTTGTCCTTTATTTTTTCGTTTCTTTGTCATTTTTGTGACACAAAGGGGGAGAAATATATGGAGTAAATAAGTGGTATTGGCTTGAATGGGTTAGTATCACTATGGGAAAGGACATTTGTGCTAAAACGTTTATTCTAACGAATAGAGTGAAAGCATATACTAAGGGGGAGTCGCATACCATGTGATATGTAGTTATGAGGTACTACATTGAAATAACAAAGTTGTGCTGATTGAAAATCTACCTAGCTTACCTTTAGGGGGAGTATTATCTTTGTTATTATGGTGTCAACAGTGGCATTTGAAGATTGAATTTAATGCAGGTTATGTGCTGTTGAACTTGGAATCAAGCGTATGTGTTTAATGAATTCTTGTAATTTGTTTATCCATATGATGTAAGAGTTTTGTCACTAAAATTGACAAAGGGAGAGATTGTTAGATCATTTCTCGGTTGAACCCACCAAGCGTTATTATGTCAAGTTTGATTGTCATATTTTAGTGAATCAAAAATCATTTAAAGAGTCGCTTGATTATTTACTAGAGTCAACTTCGTATAGGTTAGCTTGAAAGTATTAGGATTTGAGACTTACAAGTATTACAAGACTTGAAGATGGTGAAGACGTACGGAGATACAACAACAATCATCCTTCCTCTTGAGGTTAGTAATATTTAACTTGAACTGTTTCATTCCCTAACATATCTTTCAAGTCGTGCATATTGAAAACGAAACTGCGAAGCTGTGTATGAACTCTAGATAGACATAGTATTAAGGAATATGATACGAGGTTTGTTGCTTAACCATTAAACTTTATATATGAGACATCGAAATAATCGTTTAAATTCTATTGTGATTATGTATGGGTGTGAGTGAATATTTCATCCTAGGAAACAATGTTTTTACATTCCTTTAAAGGAAGTAAGTTCACAAACTTGTTTGTGGATCGAAAGGGAAATCACTAGGCTTATTGGTGATGCTATTCATTGCAAATGTTTTTTGAACTACCAATATGCGTGATGTGTATAACCTATCATAAACTTTTTTATGTGGCTGGTAAAACTATTCATGCATGCCTGACTTAAGTTATTGGTATAACTTTTATTAGTAAAAGCGATCTTAAGTAATCACTCAAGATGGTATGGTCGATGCCTTGCAAATAGTAACTTTTACTAGTGAAAAGGGAACCGATCCTAGTAAAAGGTGCAAGTAAATTTGCAAGAGGGGAATCGATCATTGTAAGAGGTGCCACAAGTTATTAGTGCGAGGGGAACCGATACTATGAACATGTGCAACAAGTTCTTAGTAGTGAGGGGAACCGATCTTATGCACATGTACACCAAATTACAGGTAGTTACCATATTATGTGGGGAACCGATCCTAGTACCTAGTCAACCGAATTTTGGTAACTAGTGTGACTATGCAAAGTACTCACAAGAGGTAGAACCGAAACTTGTTTTGGTAGAACCGTGATACCCATGATTGGTGATTTAGGATAGATGGATTTTAGGGCATAATGATCTGATAGTTCCTGCAGATATTTGTCATTACCAATACACCTTTGTGTCAAAACTGATTATCTCTGACACAAACAGTTGGAATATATCTCTTCTTAACACTTTGTTCCTACCAGATATAGTTGATAAAATTAAGAATATGCAGCTTTCACAATCAGAAGATGATACTCTCAGATGGTTGCCAGCTAAAGATGGAATTTTCTCAGTCAAGAGTGCTTATAACAAGCTCATTGAAAGAAGAGTTCAACATCAAGTTAGTATTAGCACAGTACCCAAAACTGTGTTGAAATGCCCGTGGAAGATGAAACTACCACAGAGAGTTATCCTTTTTATTTGGAAATGCCTCAAGAATGCAGTTCCAACAAGAGAAACATTAGATCAGCATAATCATTCCATAGAAAGTCACTGCAACATATGTCAAGCTGAAGAAGAATCTTTCTTTCATCTTCTTCTCATTTGCAATCATGCTAAAGCTGTATGGAGAATGCTCAACATTAACATTGATCAGGTTACTTTGAATTGCAGTAGTGTTCAAGACTGGATCATCTCGTGGTTCATTGATGTCAGGAATTCGAATTCTGAGGAACTGGAATTTTGGAGGAAAACACTCATGGTAACATGTTGGATAATCTGGAAGGAACGATGTGAATGTGTTTTTGAGGAAAAAATCCTTAACCCTCATAATACGGTGGCTAGAATAAAATATCAGCTGATCAGCTTCTCCAGCCAGACATTTCAAAACATAAACACTCAGCACAGTTTGGTTCTTAGAAATCACCACCTGAATGCACACACAGATGCTAATGCTTTAAATATTTGTGTTGATACTTCTTTTGACTATGATACTAATGCTTGTGGCACTGGAATGGTGTTGGTTTCTTCTACAGGTGAATTAAAAGGATTCAAAGGATCCTATGCAGATCGAATAAGAAATCCATAGGAAGGTGAATGCACAGCTATTCTAGAAGCCGTGAGATGGGTTAAAGCTCAAGGTCACACAAGTATCAACTTATTAGCCGATGTACAAAACGTAGTCAACTCTGTAAACTCGTATGACCTCTTTGTCAGATGGAAATATAGAAAAATTATAAGAGACATAAAGCTTTTGCTTAATTCTTTCAGCTTTTGGAGTTTTAATCATATTTCGAAAGACAATAATAACTTAGCAGATAATGTTGCTAAGATAGTAAGGTTAGATAGCATTTCAGTTGATGTTTTATATAATGTATCAAGTTGTCTTGACTCCTTACTAGGCAGGCATATTGCAACTCACTAAGTTCAATAAAATTTTCTCTTTTATCTAATTTTTTTTGTCTCACTATTAGTTGACCTATCTCATTAAACAAAGGGATCTTTGTAAAATCATCCTTTTGAGTGATTATTGTTAGTATAAGAAATATGTATAGTTTGATATCCATGTTTATACTCGTTACTTAGGTGTTTTAAAATGATTTTTAATGATACAAAGTTTACGAAAATCCATGGTATAGTTTGAGAGATAAATCATTTCTAAATTTTACAAGTTATTATCCATAAGGGTATAATTGTAAAAAATACTCCTTTCCATTCCTTGTCTTAAAAATTGCAGTTATTTGGTTAATTATCCCTTGGATTTGAATTTCTGGGTGTAAAAGACAAGTAAAATATGACCATGGTTCAAATAACCTAGAATTCAAAATCAATGGTTCTAATATCCTTTCTGGATATCTCGCCCAAATATATTTTTATCAGTTTACTAATATACCCTCTTGATTTTCTCTTTTCCTAAAACTCGATCTGTTCTTCCTCCTCTCTGTTTTCTTTTTGTTTCTGTCATCAGCAACACCCTCCTCCACCACGATCACCACCACATGCCGAAAATTTTATAAGCAGGTGTCGGCACTCCAAATCCATTTGATTGATAGTGCTAACAAACTACATGGTAAGTTTTCCTTTTCATCATCTTTATATTTTCTATTAATTTTGTAAGATTATGATGATTTTACAAATTCTGTAAAATTATTGAAATTTTTGTAAGTTTTCCTTCTCATCTTTATTGAAATTATGTAAAATTATGATGATTTAATTATATTAAAGTAAATCGGGATTGCAAGGTAGTCGTAAGTTAATTGATTCTGCGTGTGGGCTTTTGGTCAAGTTGGCTTGATGTTGAGAAACTGTCTCAATAACCAAGCAGTGCAGAGATAGGTTTATTACCTTATCATTGGAGAAGTGATGGTGCGAGACTAATATTTAAAGCTTAGGCAGTGGCGGAGCCACATTAGAGATAGGCGGGACCTTGGACCCACCCAAATTTTTGGCATTAACCTGTTAGTAGTTAGGGTTTTGTAAAATGTCACGGAGTTAACTTTTTATCAGTCACAATTGAGAGATAGAAAAGCGGTAGAAAATAAGGCTTTTAGGTTTTTTTTTAAAGCTATTGACATCCCGCAAAATATAAATCGGTATGTATACTCGTCTTCTTAAATTTATCACTTATCGGTACTTAATCAACTCAAAAAGATGAATAGGTTAGATGACATTATGTATAGTTCCTTCAAATGTCTAGTTGTTTTCTTTAATTCACACTAGAGAACAAAATTGATACTATGAATTTAATTGTTGTATGAAATGAATTTAATTGTTGTATGAATATTGCAATACGTTAATCAGTTACTAATCAAACTACCAAAGGACTCCTAGTTCATGAACACAGTGCCCATTTATTCTGCAACTTCAGTTAATTTTGAATGTGCAGTGATTATTAATTATTTGGCTCATAGTTAAACTGTAATTAAAAAAAAAATTATTGCCCCATCCAACCAAAAATTCTGGCTCCGCTACTGTGGATACAGATTGAACTAGTTGTTAGTGGGGATTAGTCCGGTAATAAGAGATTAGTAAGAAAACTATATACAAATGAACCAATTGATATCGTTAGAGTCCAATAGGGAGTAGAAAATTTAAACGAGAACAGTGTATTCTACATGCCATGTGCTCAATCTAAATTCTTATCAACGCCAAGCACATTGCATATGAACAAATTTCTCAATTAATTTGTTTTATTACTTTTCTTTTTAGTGGTCAAATTTCTCAGTGGAACATCACCTTGGGCCGTTTCATTATATATTTTGAAATTGAAGAACATTAGGTCCTGTTTGGTATAGTTTTCAAAAACAGTTTTCTGTTTTTAAAAACAGAGAAAACAGAAAACAGGAGAAAACGCGTTTGGTAAGGACATTTTCAGAAAATGTTTTCTATCTGTTTTCTGTTTTTAAAAACAAAAAAATGAAAACAACAAATTATTGTTTTCTGTGTTTTCTCTTTTTTTCTTTTCTTTTTTCTTTTCTTCTTTTCAGAACAAAGTAAGAGATGGGGAATGACTGCAAGTGAGTCATGGCTAATATCACTATCTCTTAGACGAATCTTTACATTTGATCCGATTTAGTTGGTTTTCCTTGTTTTCAAAAACAGTTTACCAAACAATTTTTAGAAAATGAAAACAAGGAAAAAAGGGTATGTTTTTAAAACAGTGGAAAACTATTTTTGAAAACTGTTTTTCAAAACTGTACCAAACAGGCCCTTAGCTTGTGTTGTTTGTTGTGACGGGGCATCGTCAATTTTCAGAAATAAGACGTTGTCTTTTGTTGGAGGAGGAGATTCAACAATGGAAGATGCGAATTTCTTAATAGAGTTTGGGTCCAGGGTGACCAATTCTTATGATGATCAGATGTGGGATCAGATTATGCCCAGGACTTCACTAGTAAATCAGTGATAAATATTTTGATTGTTTCATTTAGTTCGCTATTATTTTTGGGGGTTTGTATGCAATCAACGGTCGAGTCGAAATTGCAGCTCGTGGCAGTCGATTGCGAAGGAATTAGGTAAAAAGATGCTAGTATTAGCTTTCAAGGAGTAATTGGTACTGTTAGTGTCCTTTTAGGTGATGCAGTTGAATCGTGGCTATGAACAGGGGGTCAAATGGAGTTCTACTGTTGTCCAATGATCAGGTGATTACCAGGTTAAACTAAAAAATTTCACGAAATATTCAAGATGCACCTGAGTGCATATTGTATATTCTATAGAAAAGTAGTTTTTCGCCTAAATGCACTCGAGTGCACGGTGTATATTGTTTTGAGTTTTTCGTTGTTGGTCTAATTTTTTTTTCTTTTTATATGTTTCTCGTTGATGTTTTAACGATGAATGTGATGGTAATAGTTGGAGTTTTATTACTCGAGATCATGAACTAGTAATTTTTGTTGTGTTTCATATATTGTAGGTGATTATTATGATGAACCTAGATTTATCTACGAAGTACATAAGATTTACCTGAGTGCATAATGCATATTCTTATTAAAAAATAGGTTTTGGTTTAGGTGCACTCGAGCGCACAATGCATATGCATGTTTCTTATAATAAATATATGTTTTACCAGGTTACACCTGAGTGCATAATGCGTATTCTTATAAGAAATATGTTTTGGCCTGGGTGCATAACGCATATTTTTATTTTAAATAAATTTTGGCCAAGTTGCACCTGGATGCATAATGCATAGTTTTATAGGAAATGAATATTGGTCAGGTTGCACTTGGGTGCATAATGTTTACTCGGCCTAGTTTAAAATAATATATTTTTTTTTCGATTTTCATATCAACAATGAATATTGTTTCGTAGAAATTTTCGACCCCTTTCCAAAATGTAAATTTTATTAAAATCCGACTTATACTCCCTCCGTCCCACTCCTAAGTGACCTATTTGATTTTAGATTTTGTCCCAATGATAAGTGACCTATATCATTAAACAATGAGATATTCCGGAATTATCCTTTTAGTTAATTATAAAGAATATACGAAATATGCATAATTTGATAGGCATGTTTATATTCGTTACGTAGGTGTTTTAAAATGCTTTTCAATGGTATGAAGTTTGCGAACATCCGTGGAGTATTTTGAGAGGTAAACCATTTCTAAATTTCGATAGTTATTATTCATAAGGGTATAATTGTAAAAAATGCTTAAAAATAATATTTTCCTTGCTTGCCTTAAAAATTGTGCAAATTTCAAATAGGTCACTTAAGAGTGGGACGGAGGGAGTATTTTGGAAGTTAAATTATTTCTCGTGATTAATTTTATATTGGAGTGGGAAAATAAATAGGAGAGAGAAAAGGATATGATAAAAAATAAAGTTTAAAGTTAAGGGTACATATGACTAATTTTTCTTATGTCTTTTTCATCCAGACCTATATTTTACAAGTCCATTATTCCCGCACTTTATGGGTTGTGGTTATATAACCCATTTTCCGAAAACATTTTACAAATTTGAACTAGGTCATCTAATAGTGGAACGGAAGGAGTATTTATCAAGTCTCACAAGCGTATTTAGAAAGAAAAGTAATGCTCATGGAATACAACATGTCGTAGCAAACCCAACAGGCGAAAATCGCATTAAACATATGACACAGTAGATACCTACATTATTTTCTTTCTCAAATCGGTATCCATTGTCTCCTTATTTTCCTTACTATCAACATTTTTACTAAAATAATTCCACGATCAAAATCTTGTTGGACACCATGGAGACTTTCACCTGATGAGAGATAGCTTGAATCCAGTAATGTTGTAAGTCGATGGAGGAGCAAGGATAAAGGCTAAGAAGGTAAAAAATCATTATGACGTAAAAATGAATAAAGTGCATAATTTAACAAGTTCTGTGTAAAAGCATATATTAAAAAGACAAATGCTATCCCGCACCGTTTTGCGGATAGCTATCCTGTTCAAGCGGGCTTCTTTACCGTTAGATGATCAAATTAACGGTTAGATTCGAATTCAGGAAATAACCAATCATTTTTTCTAAAGGGTTCAAGGCTGTTAGATCTGGATTTTAGCGTGATCTAACGATAAAGAAGCCGCTTGAACGAGATAACTACCCGCAAAATGGTGCGGGACAACATTGCTCTATTAAAAATCCTTAGACTAATTGACAAATGGAGGGCAGTGCTGTTCCGCGCAGCTGCGCGGGACTGCTGTATAAGCAAGTGGGTTAAGAGCCCTTGGATTAGAGTATATGAGTAATATCAGCCACTGATGATGAAGTGTACAACTGTCAGCGAATATAATTATAAACAAGCCCTCTAGTTTAAACTAACAAAATTAAATCAACCTTGTAACTTTTTATATTTTATTTATAAGGACCTCTTCATAAAATGATTGTTGAATGAGAGCGCAGGTGGTGGTGGTGGCGGCGGCGGCGGTGGCGGTGGAGGTGTACGAATGAAATCAATCTCAAAATACATGAAATCTTTAACTAATTTCACGAAATTTGTAAATGAGTTTTATTTTATAAATTTTCATATATTATGCGGAAGGTAATTCTAGCATCTTCCATTACGTAGAAGATAACGGAGTTTCCCATCAAAATTAAAGCAATTAAGCTGTGTACATACATTTAAAACTTCAACACCATTATGGATGAAAATGTGAAACCCATTCTTATGAATTGCCCAGGGAATTTATCATGGCGAACTGAACTAGTCACAGAGACAGATCAAATCCAAATCAAGTTCTTGAGTATCAATTGAACAAAGGGATACACCTGATTTAGGTTGGTTTTGTATATTAATCAAAGATCACCTCATATAGGGATACACCAAATTGGTTTGTCATTCCATAAATGGAGAAATTAGTAAATAAAATTGAAGTTAAAGGATTTACTAATAATTATTTGTTGGTTTATGGCTGTCGACAGCTGTTTATTTTGCTTTGTTTTATAAGAAAACGGAAAATGATGAAATCTAACCAAATCAACGGCTGGCAGGTCCGCTTGCTTATAGAGCAGTCCCGCGCAGCTGCGCGGGACAGCACTTCTCTTTGTTTTAATTTCCATTAGCCCCCTCGGCAGTCAGCCCTTCCCAACGGAATCAGGTTGGGGCAACGAAAAAAATCATATACACATGTGGATATAATGGACTAATTGAAAAATATTAGTGGGCTTAAATAGAAAAATTAGGACAAAAGTATCGTTATTTTGATGGTTTTATTAATTTTGGAGGGCTAGAGTCAGAGTTAGTCAATTCTTGGCTTCGCCCCAGACCTATCCTGACAATGACAAACGTGGTTTTATAAAAGACCCCCACTCCGAATTTGCGCCTTTTCCTATATCAGAGCCAGGGCATCTATCTCATGCTTTTCGTTGATGTTCTAATGGTTGAACTGACATGGTAAAACTAGTATATATGCATAGTCATGCAAGACATAGTTCAAGCACAATGGTCGAGAATTTTCCTTAGTTGTAGCTTATTTGAAGCTAAGCAAAATGGACGAGAGATGCATCTCACTATGGTTGAGGGGCATTCCTTAGCTTTATCACACGGAAACCGAGTCTCTGTTTTTTTTCCTTTCCTTTTTCCAAAATTTTGTTTCAACCGATTCATGAACGTTATTTATGGGTTGAAAAATAATTAAAAAAAAAAGATATAATAGGAAAAAAAATGCTTTAGTAAAATAAAAGAGTTAAAAGTATGCTTCAAAAAAAAAGTGAAAAATTAAGAGTAAAATTGGAAATTAGAAACGGAAACTACGTATCCGTTGAAAATCACACGGAATCTCGGTTTCCTTAAAGTGGACGAAAGCTCGGTGTCTGTTTGATTTCCCTTAGCTACTATCCGAATCAGATCTGATCAACTTTAAAATGTATCTAAGGGATTTCATTATATTTAAACGATATGGAAGACCATAGTAGTTGAATTTCGCTACAAATAAGCTATAATTAAGCGAAATGGTTTACCATTGTGCTTGCCTAAGTGATTATAGAACTCCTCATGGTTTTTGGTCAATGGTCATGTAATGCTCATATATTTCTGGCTGAGTTAATAATGTTGCAAACAACTTAGCTAAACAAAAAACATGAATCCTCTTTGGCGAGGCTGATGGCGTGGTGAGTAAATTTCTTATCAAAATTTATTTTATTGATTCGTCCGCTTTGGCGGTTGCTCAAAGTACAAAATTGTCATGTGGATGGAACTTTAAAACACATAAAACAAATGAAGTTCACACAAAAGATCAGAGGCGGAGCCACAGGTTGACTAAACCTGGTTGTATCCCCCTCCTTTTTCCTGCAAAATCTGACCAAGTTCGTAATTCACCCTTGTAAAAAGAAAATCAGTTTAGTCCACCAAGCTCTATCGATTTAGTCCACAAAGCATAGCCATTTAGTCCACCAGGAAGAACAAAGAAGAAAAGATATTGAAAGATAGCAATCTTCAAGTATTAGGTAAGAATTTTTCTCTTATACTTTTTAGTATCATCCACAAGAGAAATACCTAAACAGTTGAAGTATTATTTTTGGTTCATGTTACTTAATTAGGTTACAAAAATATTATGTTTTCTAGGATCTTTTTTGTTTGGTTAGATTCTGTCATACTGATTGGAAATTAAAATTATTCTAAGATTTACGTTGTTGTGTGGAATAACAGTGATGTACCGATATTGAGGGTTGTGTGGAATTTTACACAAGACTTCTTAGTGTATCTAAAGGACATGGTGTAATTTTTTAGGTTTATATTGGTTGTCAATTAATCTTTTAGTCATGCGGAGTGTACCGAAGGTAGGATTCAATATCTCCAGATGATCATAACTATTGGCAAAGGCCAAAAGACATGAATTATCTCATCCAGTGTTATTTTCATTATATACTCCATCTTATACTCCAGCTTAAAGATAGTTACAAAATTAAGTTTCATGCGGCCGTGTATATAGTTATAGCCTCCTTAGCTTTCCTTTGAGCCTTTCCAAGCTTAATTTGTTTATCCCTTTGCACACTCGTTAACCGTCCATCAATTTGATCCTTAAACCAAAATTTGATCATTATCTTTTTAAATCCAGGAATTAAGTGTTCAAAATTATGAACTGTACAAGTCAGATCGCAATTTTTTAATTTTGGTTGATGAAAAGTGAACGATAGGTTTCTGTTATAGTTTAGCATGTAAAGTTGTTCTTTTACCAACATAAGATTTCCTGCAAATGATTTTTGCAGGAAAAAAGGAAAAGAAAAAGGAGTTCGTGCAAATAATTTGTGCCCCCAGCTTGGATACCCCTAAATAGCTCTAGATATATAGAAACTATTCTCAATGTTGTGTGTGTGGTGGAGTATACGCAATACATGTCTACCATTTTCCAAGATCTTTCTCAGTTCACTATTGTCCTTTTCATTATATCACACTTTTTCCTCAAAAAGACTAAAACTTGTACTGATATATAAACTCGTATTGGTGTTTTTGGCTTCAGAATTGAATTAATTAGAGAAGGAGTGCTTGCCACCATGTATTAATCATTGATAGTGCATATAAATGTCTACATCCATGCACTCTGCAAAATGTCCTCAACTCTTCTAACTTCATTTTTATTTATAACTATGAGTAATAACTCTTAACATGATATTGTTCTCACAACAGAAATTGTGTGTATTCCTTGATCTTTATGAATTTTAAAAGTGTTTAAAGGAAGCGTTAATTGCATATTCCTTGGTCACTTTTTGGTCATTTTTTAGCCTATCATATTTTTCTTGTATCACTTTGTAGCACTCACTAATAAGCATCAGTTTCTTAATCTCGGAATTACGTTAATTGCATATTTAGAAGGCAAATGCAATTCGGTTCCTAATTTTAGTTTCAACTCTGTCTAACTATTTTAGATAACAACTAGATTCTGATTTAGGTGCAGCAATTTTTTTTTAGCCCCCTCATTCGCCACTGCAAAAGATGTTGGGAACCCAATATAAGTGAACACGTAAGATAACAAGAAAACATATTGTCTTGACACGCTGCTTTTGCTTAGTTTAAGTAAATAGCTATTTATTATTTACACACCAACATGCCCACAACCAATCATGTCCACACCCAATGTTTCTCTTTGTGTTCTCACTTGTGAAATTGCAAAGAGCTTGAGATATCGGTGGAAAATATCATGACTTATAAAATAATACTCACAGATTCACTAATCTGGCCTATTACACTTTCTTCCTGGTTAGAGGATTACTATCGTGGATAGAAATCAAAAGTTTAGCTTGAGCGTCATTTAAGAAATGCCAAAGATGATGAATGATGATTGTGGTTAATTTGTTAAAATATTACTTATGTGGGAGATATTAATAGTTGCGCTTCACCACCCGAAATAGAGAATAAAGGTGAATTGTAAATACAATTGTGCACCAACACTACCAAAATATTGTTTTATTGCTAATTTTCTTATGTTGCAGAAACGAAATATTGTTTTATTACTAATTTTCTAATTTTGTTGTACACTAGATTAATGTTAAAGTTTCGTTTGATTTATATAATTTCAATATAGGGATTACATTGAGTTTTGTTTGATTGATATACTTCAAAATGGAGATTACATTAATAATCCAATATCAATAATCAAACAAAGTTCCAAAATGATGCCGGCAAAAAACATTACCATAATCGAAATTATCAAATTTAATGTTAAAATACATGTATGCAGCAATGCTTGTATTTAGTTCATGACATTTAGGATCAAATGCTATGAATTTGCCTTGTTATTTTAATCATTTTTTTTCTCTTTAAAGTGTAGTAAAGTTTTTGAAGCATTAAAAATTGTGTTTATATCCGAAAGGAAACCGAGTCTCACTACATCTATACGATAACACCCATAATCATTCGAAAGAGCAACCTCAGTGGACTAACCGACTAGCCTTAGTTCTTGTGGATGCTAGAACCACATGGATGGAAGTATATCATACCATTGCATAGAATAAACTTGTATTGTCCTTCCAGAAAAAATACTTTCCAGAAATTCCAAATGATTTTGTATTTTTCAGCTGTTTTAAAATCACTTAATATTAATCGACAAAAATAAATCACACAACTATCGACTTCATAACCAGTTTAATAGGGGTAGATCATCTTGCTTTCTAATGTGACACTTAGGAATACCAGATATCTATTATAAATAAGATATCATAGACTTATAAAAGGCAGTTTAGGTTCGAAGTTGGAAGTTCATGAACTTCAGAAATATTACCAAAATTCGGAAGTAAGTACTAAAGGAAATATTCTTATTATTAAGGTTACCATGATAATCGAAACTTATCTTATACTTCTATAACTTTAGAAAAGTCTGTTATGCCCTTGAGCATCACGAATTTCTTTAGCAGTAAAGAAAACGTGAAGTATTAAAAGAAATATTCTTCTTTTTAGGGTTACCATCACAATTGAAACTTATCCTATACTTTTGTAACTTTACAAAAGTCTGTTATACCCTTGAGCATCACGAGTTTCTTCAGCAGTAAAGAAAACGTGAGCATGCATAAAAAAAGATAGGTTTGGAAGCAATCAGTTATCTTTCATTAATTTCCTTTTTCTTACCCTGCGATGAGATAAGTCATGATAATGAATAGTTTCTTGAGAACCACAAGGTATCTTCAGGTCATTTTTGAGTGTTCTTTTTTTTTTGATCGGTCATTTTTGAGTGTATTGACTAGACACTTGTACCCATAGTTATCCAAGATCAACAATGATTGTCTTTCTTAAAATCTACTTTAGATATCTCCTTTGTGGTTTGAAATCCGGATTTAGGAATACATTTGGAGATATGTTTAGGATGATAATATTGTTGGAAATACTATGAACCCATCTTTCTCCAAGTTGGAATATCAGATCTAGTCCCTGTTTTGACAAAATCATCTCTTTTTCTTTCTATTATCACGTCTTTTGTGAGATGACTTGTTCGAGTGATAGAAAAAATCCATAATAATTATTTTTCCTAAACTTTAGACAAAAGCAATTTGGATATTTTAAGGGAACAATATTAGCCAATTCGTTTGATACAAGCGCGATAGTGCTTCTTGCATCTTACGAATTTTGCATCCCCTTTGTAAGGATCCTTTATTGCCACAAAAATAACAACACTTAGTAACATAAGAGGTGTGGGTTTTAATGTTACCTTTTTGTGGATCCACTTACGTTGGATATTTGTTCTTTCCGTCTTTCAGAGGTATCGATTGCTTCTCACTGGTTGAGATGCTTTCATCAAGAGTTGTACAAGAAGAGTTTAGAAGAACTTGAAATGTAAACTTGACACTCTTAGATTCTTCACAAGGTTTATGATCATCCTTGTTATTGGAAGAAGCCTCTGGTTTGTAAGAATTTTTAACTTTAACAAATTTTACCTCTTTGTTAATAATTGAAGCATTTAGTCCCTCATAGCCCAATCCTCGTGTATCACGATGATTTCTATTTGCTTTTAACATTGAGGTTAAATTATTTGAGCTGTCATTGAACATTTCAAGTCTAAATTTTCTTTCCTCAGATCTGATTTTTATCATGAGTGCTTGCTAGATCATCCTCAAGGTATTTTTCTCATGAGACATAAGCACCTTTTCTCTCTTCAAAACTCATTTGTTGAGAACTAGTCCTTGCTTCAGATTCAACAAGTTTCTTTTCCTATAAAAAGAGATCTCTCCGAAGATTTTCACATTCAAGATTCTTTGAGTTTAGCTCTTCCCTACGATCTTTAAGAAAATAATCAATGAGGTGATAACCACTATAATATCCTTGGAAAACTTTTCTCAACTTCTTGTTCTCACGACAAAGAGGAGTTACAAGAAAAACGAAATATGAAGTTGCTAGTTTTTTCTTTGTCAAAGGATCCAATAGTTTAGAGTACTCTGAGATATCCTCAACTACATATCGATCAACATCTGAGTTAACATCGTCAAAAACTTTATCTAGCCGTTTTTATAGGTGAGATTCCCAATTATTAATTGTTTCAACATCATTAACAAGATCAGTCTGTCTAGTAGATTTAAATGACTTGATTTCACGATGGTTTTCAGATATTGATTTATATGAGATATCTTTATCAAGTTTTAATTCAAAACTCTTCACATCTTGTGATGCGTTAACTGAATCATTCTTAGTTTTTCAATAACCATTTTAGATTCAAGTATCATAGGTTGGATCCTGCCAAACACAGATTGTTAGATCTTTTAATGTTTTCCTGCTCTGATACCAATTGAAATAACGAGGGTACCAAGTACACCACAATATTTTCGTTATCAACCTATAAGTCTGATACCTTGCATGGCCTGATATAGACATGGACTGTCAAGAAGATAACAAACTACAAGGTATACACTTGGTATATAGTTTAGGTTTGAAACCGAACCCAACTATATGGATCAACCCAAGTGTTTGGGATTAACGTAACAGTAAAATTACTTTAATTATAACTTAACCAATTATAATTCGAAAACTAAAGTAGACGCACACAACAAGATTTTATTAACGAGTAAACCGCAAATACAGAAAAACCTCAGGACATAATCCAGTTTTGAATACTCTCAGAATTAAGCCGCTATACAAAGACTACTACCAAATTCGTATAGTTGAAACCAAGTAAACTATCCTTAGTTACCTAGTTTCCTTAGTATCATAAGATAGAGTCCACCATTTTAAGTTGTTTTATCCTCTGTGAAGATTGTACGCACTCAACCATTTCGACCGTCTTCCAAACAATAAATGACTAATTTGTTTGGTAACCACTTTTCTTATCTCAAGAAGTTAATCAGAGATATTCTAGTTAAGTTTTACAAAGGATATTATGTTTAAATCAATAAACTCATTTGTTATGTAAGATCAACCAAGATCTAGATTACCAAGTTAATCAGATCTAGGTATCCAAACTATCAGATTTAGATACTAAAGAATACCACCAAATTATAGTTTGTTGATTACGACTATTCAATCAATCGTCTATCAAATATAAACGATATTTAGTCGGATCCCAACAGATCAAGTTTGTGCATGAATCAAATCACAAAAATACGAAACCAATAAGAAAAATATTCTTGCTTTCAAATCTTCAATAGTCTTCAGTACCTGCACAATAACAAACTTGATTCCAACTTATGATCGATCACAAACAAAATAGATTCTGTTACCAATGGATGAGCAGAAGTCAATGTCAGATCTAAATTTAGATCTGAACTACCGCTAATCTCTTGACCTAGTTTGAGTGACCTTATATCAGAAGTGAAGGATCTCAAGAATAATCAAACTAGGTGCAATCAAGAGTTATCGACCGTTAGTCAATCAAATCAATAATTATAAACTAAAATAACAATGCAATTCTAGTTTCCTACCAACGGTACTCGTAGACACTTCTTGATCCCAAATAAGTCTTTAAAATAGAGGACGTAAGAGATTTCACCTAATTAGGTTACTCTCCTCTCCAAGATAGTATTACAAGTAATATTATTATTCGGCCACAACAAACTACAAAGTGAAGTGCATGCCTCAGCATAAGTTTTTAAGAAGAACAAACTTCACTATTTATAGACCAGGGTAAGTTGGACACCAAGGAATTTCCCTAACCGAAAATATTCTCAAGATATGCAATAAGCACCTAAATTCGGTTTTGTCTAATTCCAACCAATATTCAACTGTACAACCGAAATCCCTCTTGGAAAACTCAATATTAGCTAGCACTTAACTAATATATCTTTCCAAATATATGCTTTGCTTGCTGGTAAAACAAAACATATACATCCGAAAATCTCTAAAAGATTCTCAAACTTTTCGATTTGGGATCTCACCTTGAGTATCAAGGAATATCTTTGAACAATAAATATAAGATTTTAGCTCATGATAAATTACTTATTATGTCTACATCTTGAAATTTCCTATTTTGCAAACCCAATTTCCAAAATCGCACAAACCCTAAAGTATAGGGATCATTTCTACCTTGACTCTCAATATAGGTAAGGATCGGTTTTACCTTGACTTCCACTATAACTTACGATCGGTTCTACCTTGATTCCCAATATAGATAGGGATCGAATCTACCTTGACTCCGGACATAAGTTGAAATCGGTTCCTACCTTAGATCTTCAATGAAAAAGGGACATTCATTCCTATTGATTTCTTTCAACTACGAAACAAGTTCATAATTCTACTTCCTTAGACTACTAAACATAGTTTTCTAGGCATGGAATCAACCTAAGTTCGCTACACAATCTAGTAACAAGTTACAAAGATTATGTTGATGTCGCAATTATAAAGTTCAAAAGATAAGCATTATACTTCATTATATAATATATCAATATAAAGCATTCACAACTATTGATATATTCTTCCTTGACACGTTGATCATAATACGATGATCATGTCTTTAATACTAGACTTTCATGTATATAACTTCACATGTTGTGTTTTCAATCTAAAAAGACTTGAAAACAATGATATAGAAATGAAAACAAGTCAAGTCATGTATTACTAACCTCAAGTGGAAGGATGATTTTTTCGTTTAAGTCGATACATCTTCAGATTCTTCAGGTCAGAGTAATACTTGTATGTCTCAAGATTTCTAGACTTCCTAGTCTAACCTAACGAGTTGTCTCTAGTAATCTAATCAAGCGACTTATGAGTTTTGATACTAAAAAAATGACAACCAACCTTGACATACCAACACTTGACGAGTTCAACTGAACAATGCTCTAACATCATGAAAATGTGATAATTACCAAAAGTAAGTATCCAAACTTCAATTCGAACGAGGTGTAGTTAATTAAGATTCATATCTTTATTAAAAGAAATAAATGTATTCGGTAAAAACATGAAAAAAAGTGTATTAAGTAGAATATGATCTTGCTATATTTATTTTAGGTTACGGAGACCCAACCAACTAAAAAAAATAGAAAAAAGGAAAAAGGAAAACAATGCCTACAACAAAGGAAGACACAAATGAAACTACAAGGACATGCCCCTTTAAACAAAACTACCTATAGAAAAATCTGTCCATGACATTTTCTAGCACTATTTTCTTCAGATCTTTAAGAAATAAACTAGGGTGTAACTCGACATACCTATCACCAGGTCTGAAGATTGGGAGTAAATACGCAACAGTGCTAACTTCTCCACATGAATCAGATGATAAACAACTGGAAAACTGTGCTTTTAGTCTCTTAATAGACTCCCACACATGATGGTAGTTTCATGGGGGGACTGTTATCTTCTTTGATATAATTTAAAGCCGTCATAGAGTCTGTTTAAAGAAAGACTTTCGGGCACCCTTTAAGATGCACAAGTTGAAGACCTGTTTCAATAACTTGCAACCCATGTAAGGTGATTGATGAGAGAACTGAACTTCCTGTCAGATCACTAAGAGGAGTGCCGTGTTCATAATGTATAATATCTTTAAATTCCGCACCTTCATCATACAAAGACCCATCAGTGTTAATTGCCACCTCCCCCATCTACGGTTTCTGCCGACTAACGACCTTATGGATAGGAAAATAAAATTCAAAAATGCATCTTATTTTACCTCGCGTTTTTAGGGGCCACCCGAAAGGATTTAGGGGCCATCAATTTATACCCAACCAAAGACTCTAGTTAAGGGGTACCCTATATGATATTGAAGTTACATAAATGCCCTTCTGGTAAAACTGTATAAAAACCAAATCAAAAAATAATCTACTCATTTCAACTCTTCTTCTTCCAGTTTCATATTATCTTCCGATTGTGGAAGAAAAAAAAAACTTTCCCTCGTTCTTGTGTTCAACCGACACATCGCCGCGAATCGTAAAATCAAAACATCGTCGATTCGTTTATAAAACAATGGATAAGGGAAATGAAACCCACAGACCTAGAACCAAAAACGTTGCTCGGGGTATCGATCCAAAGATTGGAATTTTAGCAAGAAATAAAGAAATTGTTGCTGCAAATGAAGAAGAACGCGAAGAAGAAGTACCCGTCGATGTAGTCGGTGGTTGCGATTCCGATAGTCAAACACTTCGTCAACTTCAAATGGCCCCAATTAGGTAAGAATCTATCATTTTTGGGGTTTATTTCGCCTTAATTCGACGAATCGAGAAAAAAAAATTCAAGGGTTTTCGGTTATTTATCCAGATTCGGGCGATATTCATGCTTATTTACTTCCGAATGTAGTCGTGTTCTTCATTTCTCAAGAACATCGACAGTATTCGGGAGAAATATTTGATGGTTATCGGCCGAATATTGTTGGCCATATCTTCCTGGATACAAACTGGTAATAATCGGTAGTTCAATGAATTTTTTGGCTCCCGAATATGTTTGAGTAGACACACAGTATTCGGAAGTACACTCATTACCGAATATATATATATATATATATATATATATATATATATATATATATATATATATTGAAAAAATCTCAAAATTTCTGATATAGGAAAAATCCCATTTTGGGGCCAGTATTTATTCGGAAGACAATATAATGTTTCATACCTCCGATTGTGTAGGATAAAATTTTAGAGTTTCTGAACTCCAGTTGATGAATATTCGGTTGTAAACATGTTTAGTTATATTCCGATTGTTTTTCATTCGGGAAAAATATGTGTCTTCTTACTTCCAAATTTGTTCATTCGGGTTACAGTTGTGTACTTTGTCTTCCGATTGTGTAGGATGAAAAATTTAGAGCTTCTGAACTCCAATTGATGCATATTCGGTTGTAAATATGTTTAGTTAGCTTTCGATTGTTTTGTATTCGGGAACAGTATGTGTCTTCTTACGTCTGAATGTATACATTCGGGTTATATTTCCATACTTTGTCTTCCGATTGTATAGTTTGTAAATATTGTTCCTTTCTTTGTTGTTTAGACAAAGTCAAGAAAGGAGGAAGAAAGTGACAGCTAGTGCTAGGAGGGAAAGGAGTGCCAAAGATAATTCAAGTGCTCAACAAATCTTACAAGAACAAAGCAGTCAACAAGGAGTGCAACCAAGTGCTGAACAAAGTGTAGAACAACAAGGCAGTGAACAAGGGGTGCAACCAAGTGTTGAACAAGCAGCTCAACAAAGTGCATAACCAACTGCTCCACAAGTTACACCCCACCATGAAATTGAACCAGTTGATCCAGTGCCAAGAGTAGAAGAAGAAGGACAACCAAGTGGTACCCAAAAAGCCAAAAAAGGAAAAGATGGTGTAAAGAAGGATATTGCTAAGAAAGCATCACATCTTGTCCCTCAGCACTTGAAGAAGAAGGGTATTCCAGCAGGCACAATCCTTGGGCTACCGGAGGATGGAGGAAAATTGCTATTTGGATACAAAGACTCATGGGCCAGAGAAATATACGAAACCGAGGTAATAAAATTACTATTTTTTATTAATGTATTATCTATGTGTTATATCTTAATAGGTGGTTCCAAGGGCCAATATAAAAGGTTAGACAACCCATATTCAGAAGTTTGGGTAACTAAGTTTACTTCCGATTATTGCAAGTTCAAAATTTGAAAAGCATCAGTTTTTCCCAAATTCTGATTTTTGGGCCATCGTACATTCGGGACTTTATAAAAAAACATTATCCTCCGAATATTACAAGTTCAAAACAAACCATGACATGGCTCTAGGTGGTTCCAAAGGCCAATATAGAAGGTTATACAACCCATATTCGGAAGTTTGGGTAACTAAGTTTACTTCCGATTATTGCAAGTTCAAAATTTGAAAAGTATAAGTTTTTCCCAAATTCTGATTTTTGGGCCATCGTACATTCGGGACTTTACAAAAAAAAATTATCCTCCGAATATTACAAGTTCAAAACAAACCATTCCATGGCTCTAGGTGGTTCCAAGGGCCAATATAGAAGGTTAGACAACCCATATTCGAAAGTTTGGGTAACTAAGTTTACTTCCGATTATTGCAAGTTCAAAATTTGAAAAGTATCAGTTTTACCCAAATTCTGATTTTTGGGCCATCGTACATTCGGGACTTTACAAAAAAACATTATCCTCCAAATATTACAAGTTCAAAACAAATCATGCAGGTTAGACAACCCATATTCGGAAGTTTGGGTAACTAAGTTTACTTCCGATTATTGCAAGTTCAAAATTTGAAAAGTATCAGTTTTTCCCAAATTCCGATTTTTGGGCCATCGTACATTCGGGACTTTACAAAAAAAAATTATCCTCCGAATATTACAAGTTAAAAACAAACCATGCAGGTTAGACAACCCATATTCGGAAGTTTGGGTAACTAAGTTTACTTCCGATTATTGCAAGTTCAAAATTTGAAAAGTATTAGTTTTTCCCAAATTCTGATTTTTGGGCCATCGTACATTCGGGACTTTAGAAAAAAAATTTATCCTCCGAATATTACAAGTTCAAAACAAATCATGCCATGGCTCTAGGCGGTTCCAAGGGCCAATATAGAAGGTTAGACAACCCATATTCGGAAGTTTGGGTAACTAAGTTTACTTCCGATTATTGCAAGTTCAAAATTTGAAAAGTATCAGTTTTTCCCAAATTCTGATTTTTGGGCCATCGTACATTCGGGACTTTACAAAAAAAAACTATCCTCCGAATATTACAAGTTCAAAACGAACCATGCCATGGCTCTATGTGGTTCCAAGGGCCAATATAGAAGGTTAGAAAACCCATATTCGGAAGTTTGGGTAACTAAGTTTACTTCCGATTATTGCAAGTTCAAAATTTGAAAAGTATCAGTTTTTACCAAATTCTGATTTTTGGGCCATCGTACATTCGGGACTTTACAAAAAAAAATTATCCTCCGAATATTACAAGTTCAAAACAAACCATGCAGGTTAGACAACCCATATTCGGAAGTTTGGATAACTAAGTTTACTTCCGATTATTGCAAGTTCAAAATTTGAAAAGTATCAGTTTTTCCCAAATTCTGATTTTTGGGCCATCGTACATTCGGGACTTTACAAAAAAAAATTATCCTCCGAATATTACAAGTTCAAAACAAACCATGCAGGTTAGACAACCCATATTCGGAAGTTTGGGTAACTAAGTTTACTTCCGATTATTGCAAGTTCAAAATTTGAAAAGTATCAGTTTTTCCCAAATTCTGATTTTTGGGCCATCGTACATTCGGGACTTTACAAAAAAAATTTATCCTCCGAATATTACAAGTTCAAAACTAACCATGCAGGTTAGACAACCCATATTCGGAAGTTTGGGTAACTAAGTTTACTTCCGATTATTGCAAGTTCAAAATTTGAAAAGTATCAGTTTTTCCCAAATTCTGATTTTTGGGCCATTCGGAGGTAAATAACTCTACATAACTAACGAATGTAGATTTTTTTGGAAAACCAGTTTGGGGTTTTTTTCTCATATTTGGCAGTAAACTACTATCTTGGAACTACCGAATATACATATTTGGTACTAAGGGTGCACACGGTACGGTTCGGCTCGGTTTCTGCCCAGGCCGAGTACCTGTACCTCCCTAGGCTCGGTTCCAAAATTTTGGACCGGTACTTGTACCTTGTACCTCGGTTTCGGTACCATTCGGTACACGTACGGTACCAGGTACGGTTCCGGTACCAATCGGTACTTTCTGTCAGAATTCAAAGACAGATTTTCCTGTCATTTTTCCAGACAAATTGAGTTCTAGGTTGAAATGTTAGAAAGAAAACACACAACAATAGTCTCACACGACATTCATAAAGTGCAAGAACATACTTTCAGATTCAGCTACCAAAAAACATTCAGTATTAATGTGTTCTTTCGGACTTACAAATTTGAAATAGCCTGATTCAATTTCACTATAACTCAACTCATACTAGATATAAAAAGAGTCAACCCAAACAAGAAAAATTCTGGATCTGTCGATTGGATCCGCTAGCTTTCTTCGCTTACTGGTCACCGGGAAGGGTTTTGATGATATCAGAATCACCTGGAGAACAGAACGGAAAATAAAAAGAAGTGTCAGGCAAAAGAAGAAGATTCAGTAAACATATGAAGACAAATGATATTCCGTCTCACCTGGATCAATGATACTAAGGCATGAAACACGGTGGTATCGTCCACAAGCTGTTCCCAAGTCGACATTGTCTGAAACAAACGACAAGGATTCATCAGCATGAAAGATAACTATTAACTCCGAGACAATTACGACACCGCCAACCAAAACGTTGAAGTCAGAAAGACAAATACACGGAGACATTATCAGCTAATTCCAGATGACAAAAGAAATCGGTTAAGATGGAACATCTACTTTATCCAAACAATTCATGTCCATCAAAATGGTACAATCCAAAATACTCAACAGGAGTTAAAGCAACAGGAGTTACAGGACTAGAAAAAGTTGTGCATGCCAGATCAATAATATGGTTGGAAACTAACAACAACCTACAATGATACACCTTGGGAATGAACGCAACATGTACATATGCTTAACAATGTATGGTTACAGGGCAAAAGATTGATTGTTGCAAAACGCAAATAAGTCGCAATACTACTGATTCACAACATGTTTCTAAAGAAAACAAAGCTTAGCTGTTTAAATGCAACAACAATCCAAAACCCTAGAATTGGTCATGTAAATCATTATGTTATAAACTTATAATCAAACTAATGAAGCTCAAATTAAATGATACAGATGAAAGATCTAGATTGCATCTTACCTAATCAAATGATTAAGGAATCAGAAGATTCAGAACAAACAGATCGAGATTTCGGGTACCCAATTCACTCCTCAGTTAAATTTAACTGAACACACACACAAAAGGAAGATAATAATCAGAATAAAAATTAAAAAAAAATAATAAAAACATCACAGATTCACAATAATAATCATAATCAAAGAAATTTTGGTTACCTGTTATAGACTTCTAGTTAACTTATTGAATTAATCAAACAAACAGTGATGGATTTGGTGTCGTTTAACGTGTGTTCTTATGAACACAGTGATGGAGGAGGAGACTCGGGACAGGAGAGCGGCGAAGAAGAAGAAGGAAAAATAAAATGAATCACTTCTGTTTCTAACCCTAACTTCATTCCTATATATACTAGATATCTACCACCGTTAGATTAGATAGAAATCTAACGATCACAAATGATCGGTACACTCGGTACAGTTCGGCACGGGATATGGGTAGGGCCGAGTACATGTACCTCCCTAGCCTCGGTTCCTATTTTTTGGACCGGTACCTGTACCCCCTTCCTCGGTTCGGTACAAAAACAGGTACGGTTCCACCGGTTCCGGGACGGTCCGGCTCGGTTCCTGTGCACCCTTATTTGGTACTCAGTGTGTTATATTCGTAAGTTTATTCGAGAAATTATCTACCGAATCTGGGTAGTTCATGGCATTCAATGCATGCAATAATCGGTTTTTCTTGTTTACAAAAGCACACAAACGCATGCAAATCGAGTATTTGAGTTTCTTAACACAATTCCTGTGTTTTACATGCATCATTAGCTTCAATATCAGGCGATTCTCCATTTTCTTCCATGAAAGGGTCCTCTAGGTTTTCCTGTCCACAGAAGTTTGGATCATTCAACATATATCCCAAATCGTTTTCGCCATGATTCTCACCTTCTTCTTCATATCCATCCATTTTTGTAGTGATAAAATGGGTTTTCCCTTTTTTCCTTCACCTTCTTCTCTATAACTCTAACAACTCAAAAATGAAAAAGAAATGGAAAAAATGAAACAGAAATCATTCTAATACTGCACCGACTACAATCGGAAGTCTGGGTAAATTTTTGTCTTCCGATTGAAATCGGAGGATAAAAATGTTATCATATCCTTCTAATATATAAGGGTAATTTTGCCATTACGAATTACGCGAAATATTTGGGTGACCTTTTTTGTTTTATTATTGGCCCCTAAATTCTTTTGAGTGGCTCCTAAAAACGCGAGGTTATTTTAGCAGCCAAAGCACATAACTTATTGCAGCAAGGCATTCAAGCCTTGAAAGAGGCCGTATACAATCTAACATCATCAATAATCTTACGAAGAATAACACCAGTACAAATACTATTTTGAGTAAAATTTCCCATGGTATGAAATAAGCATATTATTTCGATTAAAAGTTCTCATATTTCTTTCATGCCAAATATGGTAAATATATGCATTAGAAGTAGATAGTACCTACGACACTAATGACTCCTTTGATACTCTCCACACACCATTGAATTTGGTCATCCTAGTCAGAGTGAACTGTCTCTGTGAACACGTAAATCACGCAGGCGTCTGCATGTTCACAAACAACATTCAAACTCTAGTTGCCAACTCGTGCTGACAGTACCATGGCACTGATTCCTTGGCTCAAAACCTTCGGGTTTATCATAGCCTCATCTAAGAATACTGCGAGTGGCGTTTACGCAAGGGGAGATAAAGTAAACGAAGCATAAAAGTAAAACTCATGAAGCGTTAAACAAAAATAAAGTGCTGAAGTGTAAATGAGACCGGGATTTACGTGGTTCAGCACTAAGGCCTACATCCACGGGGTTGTTGTTTCACTATGTACTTGATGTTTACAAAGATAGTTGAGTGACTTTGTAGTTTACATGGGTCTGTCTATTTTATAGGACTAACTTACACTTACAATCTTCTCTCTCTCTCCTCCTGCCCCAGTTTTTCCGATCCCCTCACTCTTGGTGGAGAGGGGGTATTTATAGGGTTAGAGTGTGGGACCCATCTCTGAAGGCCGTTGGAACCTTATCTTCTTGTGTTTTGTGTCCATCACGCAGGGGTCTTCGTTCGTAACTTCATCACGCAGAGTCATTCTCGTTCGTTCCACGGGTTGATCGACACGTATGCTGCTCAGAGTGTTTAATGCGGGTAGTTGAGGCGCCTGTTTGTGTCAGGCAAGTGTTTTCTGCCTCTGTCGCGTCCATGTCAGTACATCTTCTCTCCATCGTTGATCTTGGCTTCTTTTGGGGATGAGATAAAGTAACTCTTTGGGAGTTATTTGGTGCTCCGCAGTACAGCGTGTTACCGGAACGCCCTTTAACTTCTGCCCTTAGATTTGTTCGGGCAAAGATCCAACGTCGACGGGATGGGCATCTTGGCTGTGGGCACATGTCATCATGCTTTGATGACTTTGTCCACATGCTCTCCACGTATGTTCCTATGTACACGTGTTTGATGATGAAATATGTGCACACAATTTGCCCATTTTCTTCGGGCTTGAGTGTTTAGTGGGAGCATTGAAGAAAATAGTTGTTACATATTATTCCTCTCTCCTAATAACTTCTCCTAGATACTTGGACATGTTTCTTTATTCGTGCATCAATTGCTCATTTAATGGGAAAGTTTCCCATTCCTCTCTTAACTCCCTCCTCTTTCTTTCGAGTATATTAAGGACAAGAGAAAAATTAATTTCATTCTCTCCGTCTTCATTCCTTGCTCTTCCTTCCCTGTTCTTCAGCTCTTAAATTCTCTGCCAGTCTTCATTTAAATTCTGTCAGTCTTCA
Organism: Papaver somniferum; assembly: GCF_003573695.1. Classification (NCBI taxonomy): domain Eukaryota; kingdom Viridiplantae; phylum Streptophyta; class Magnoliopsida; order Ranunculales; family Papaveraceae; genus Papaver; species Papaver somniferum. The sequence goes on along the minus strand of NC_039365.1, from coordinate 17,427,278 downwards.
TTTAAATTCTCTGTCAGTCTTCATTCTTCAGTCCTTAAATTCTCTCCGCCTTAGCATTAATCACACTTGCCTCCTCTTTATTTCTGATTTGTTCTTTCTGCTGCTGTTTTTGCTGGTAAGTTTTTTCTTTTCTTTGTTTCCACGGTTTTACGCTATGTTGATTTGTAATTTTCTGCTACTGTTGTCCCTTGTTTGTGATGAAGAACTTCTTTTAATGCTTGCATGCTAGTTTGCCCCTATTCTTCATCTTAAATCAAGGAGGCCATTGTTTTGCTTGAGCCTTTCAGGGTAGGGATTTATGGAGTTTCGAGCATGTATGCTAATTTTAGGGTTTCTGCGTTATCGTTTGTGGATTGCTATTTATGTGGTTTTTTGATTTTATAATGTCCTTGTGTTTGTTTTTGACTTGTTTATGATTAATCTTTTCGCAGCCATGTCTGACCGTCCGCGGCTTCCTTATCAGACTCCTGGTTCTGGTCTATCGAGATCTCCTCCGCGCAGAGAGTCTCAGGATGATGTTCGTAGAAATCGAGTTTCTTCTGGGGCGAAGGCCTCCTCTTCTAGGGAAGAGGTTCCTTCGACAAATCCTTGTGGGTATCGAAAAGTTGTCGATCGCGCGGTGTCTCGTCCTCGTGATGATGTTAGGAGTACGCAACCATCGACTCGTGCTGTCGCTTTTGACGTTCCTCCTTTACGTTCTGTAGAGCCCGAGCGTCATCTGCCGCCCCCTCGTATAAGTTCTTTTAAAGGTAAGAACACCAAAGGTGGTGTTCCGAGGGCTGAGTCTTCAAAAAATCCTTCTTTGAAGAGAAAGGCTTCCGAAGCTTTCATTGGTTCATCCGGTCCCGCCGAGGAGGATGAGGCTGCCCCATTGATAAGCAGCGTTTGGGTCAGCAAGAAAAAAGTAACGTTCAAGCATATTGATCTCGAAGTATTCAAGGAAAAGCATGAGCTTCAAGCCTTCGAGGTTCGTTTCTATGCCCTGAGGATGATATTACTTATGAGCTTATCTCAAGGTATGAGTTCGATGAATTTCATTTGTTGACTACGGTTGGAGCATTCGAAGCTGGTCTTATGCTGCCGTTGTACAAGTCAGGTGATTCCTTCTACTATGATGTGCTTGCTAGTCGTGAAGGCTCCTCCACCAATACTCACAGCCGTTCTGTATCGCAACTGTCGGGAAATTATCTTCGTGCACTGAGGGAGTGCTATCTGCGGAGTAAGGGGGAGACGACAATGACTTGTTACGTTCCCAATCCCGCGGAGAAGGAGTGGTATACTCCTGAGAATTTTAATAACTCCTTCGGTGATTACGTCAATAGTAGGAACCGTAAGCCGTGGAGTGTTAGCCTTCGGAATCTCGCTGCTCCTCTGGGCGAAATTCGTCTGTTAAATGAGGTCAGCGATGCCAAGCTGAAGTATGTTCCCGGCACGGAGGGGTCTAGTCAGCGGAAACTTTTCCCGGCACGCGAGAGGATCAAGCGCGACCATGACTACGAGTGGCACGCTACCGTTATCGAAGTTGTTGGTCCTGGGCGTACGGTTGGATTCCCGGTCCACCGGTTGGCGTCCTACTAGAGTAGCAAGCCACGTGAATCTCCTCCGCTCGTTATGGAGATTTCTGTCCCTGGCGTTAAACTTCTCTGGTATGAATTTTCCTTATGCCCTTGACGTCGTTGAGGGAGACGAGGAGGAAGGTTGGTGCTATACTTCCACCGAGGAGTGCCTCGACTGCCAGGTACGCGGATTCTAGCTGCGCTTTCCTTCTTTAGAAATTCAACTGTTCGGGAAAAATAATTCTTTTTGTGGTGTTGGTTTTCAGGTGTCGAAGAAGAAAAAGATTAAGCCGAAGCAGTCTTCTACCATTGTGATGGGTGAGGCTGAGGCCATGAAGAAGTTACAAGTCCGGTGAACGAAGAGTTTGCTGAGGATGAGGATATTACAGATGGGGAGGAACGTACTGGTACTTCCCCTCTCAATGTCGAAGAAGAGGTCTGTGCGGGTCATGATGGTGATGAAGGGAGAAACAACGCCGTGGTAGCTGATGGCGGTGTTATTGGTGATATTTCTGTCCCTGCTGGGATGCCGCGATACTCTCCCCACCCTTTCTCAAGAGTTTTCTTTTGACGGATGTATTCCACAGGGGAGTTCTTGATGATGCCCTCGATTTTCCTGAGGACTTCTCTCTACTTTCCCCCAATGATGATTGGGATGTCTCGGGGTGCTGTAACGAGACGCTGCTGTTCAGATGGTGGCGCGGAGGAGCATGGTGCGCATGTTGGTGCCGACATTTGTGCTGAAGGGGCCGTATCAGAAAAGGGAAGTCGGTGATTGATTCGCCTGCCGCGGATCTTCCTCATTCGCCGACATCTGAGGGTGAGCGCCATAATGGATTGGCTCAAGAAAAAGGATCTGCTATTTGTCCCTCATCCCGCCCCGTTGTTGCTGGTGAAAAGGATTCTGATGCGTATACCCGTCGTATGATGGAAATGTCTTCCAAGGCGCGGGTATCTGAGGCCTGGGGAAGAAATTTGAGTGTTCCCGAAGCTACCCTTGTGTCGAGCCTCCTACTTCCGTTGCGATATGATGGCCATAGCCGACGGGTATCAATATGGCTTTCCTCAGCAGCGTGTCTTGGAGGTAAATTTTCGTACTATTCTAGTGACGATCGAATTCGGTAAATAATGTTTTCGTCTTGATGTGTAGATGATGAGGAGTGAGCATTGTAACCACGTGCTGTATCAGTTCTTCAAAGCGAAATCTCTGAAGCTCGAGGCTAAGCTTCGTCACAGAGAAAAGGAATTATCTGCGGCTGAGGTGGAAATTGAAGAGCTGAAGAAAAGCCTCAAGAGAAAGAAAAGCTGGGTGAAGCGGAGGCTGGTCTTCGTTCAGAGCTTGTCTGTTCGCGCCGAGTTAGAGCAAACTCGCGGCCAAGTTTCAGCTTTCACAGGTTTGGTCTTTTTTTCTCTTTTTTCCCTCGCAGTGTCATAATTCCTTCTTCTTAGTGTTCTGTCTGAGTCTCCCCACCTATCTCAGTGGGTGGTCCCCGAGCTGATATGGCTCGAATGAAAGGGCACGGCAGAAATCTCGTATTAAAGAGCTTGTTGAAAATTAAAAGCGAAGCCAAGAAATGGGACGCTCGGGCTGAGGTATGGCGCGCAAGGCATGTTCAGATGTCGATATGCAAATCTGTATAACCATGACCGTGCTTTATTTAATGGTACGCTGTTGTGGACACGTGATAATCTGCGGGAATCCCGTGAGCGTACTTCTTGTTGGAGTCTAGGATACAACTTCTGGAAGAGGAATTACAAAAGGCTCGATCCCTCCCTTTTCCAGGAGTTGAGGATAGTGTGCGGTGTCTTCAGAGAAAGGGACAATGCCCGTGCCGAAGCGATGCTCTAAGCAAGGCCCTTGCCGCGTCCCGCGTTGAAGTAGCTCGTCAGGCTGAGTCTGAGAGGAATCTTGAAGTGTGTATGTACAGAGCAAGGGGGTATCAGAGATAAACAAAGAAGTCGACCACCTTCGTCACATGGATTCGATGAAGCAGGTAGAATTAGATGCCAGTCATTTACTCTCACCAACCTTCAACTAGATTATAAGAAATTATTCCGCGGAATATGACCATCTTGATGAAGCGCGAGATGCGGTTTGTTAATGAGTATGATAAGCTTCTGCTTGTGTCGAAGGTAACCCTATTCCATCGAGTGTGATTGTGTCTTTTCTGTGCTAACTCCCTGGTGTTATCTTTTTCAGAACTCGAGGGACAACTTCGCGTTACAAATGAAAAACTTGAAAAGGCTCAATCTTCCTTAGCGCAGCAGGAAGAACAGACTAAGCATTTTAAGAGTTTGGCGGCATCCCGCGAAGAGGCCGTTGGTGTTGCTTCTAAAGAAGTGAATCGTCTGTCTTCATTGTTATCCCAAGCCCAACAGTGGACGACAGTTATTAAGCACAAGGCTCGGTGTCAATTGGCTGAGGAGACGAACAAGATGCTAGAGAAGATAGAACTTGGCCTAAAGAACGAGCATGGTCTTGTGAAGAACTATCTGCGTCGTCCAGTTCCTGCTGCCTTGCCTGGATCCTCGGGACCCTCATCTGGCGGGAGCGTCCCTTCAAGTCTTCGTAACAATCCTGCTGATGGAGCGGCATCATCTAGGTAGAGACCGCAACATTTTGTAGAGACCGCGGCATCATTATCCTTCCACTTTTTGTAATCATGTAAAAAGAATATTTTTTTGCTAGTATCATGTAAAAGGAATATTTTTTTGCTAGTATCATGTAAAAGGAATATTTTTTGCTAGTATCATGTAAAAGAATATTTTTTGATGTGTATTCTTCCTTGAATTGGCCTTCCACTTTTTGTAATCATCCTTTATGAAATGGATCTTTTCTTGATATACCTGCAATTGGTTTGTTTTTATTTTAAGTCATTGTGATGAAAGACTCTAAAAATAAAGAGGATTTAAGTGTTTGGGTGCGATCCCGAAGGGAGGTACCTTCGTGATCGGCTTGAGACCTGTCACCCCGCTGGCGAACCCTTGGCCAGAGGATTCCCAGACGGTGGGGGCCGAGGCAACGTTCTAGGATATGGGGTTAAAAATTTACATACACCCATTCCGTCGACCCGTTGCCTTAAGATTGGTTGGGTATCTCTTTCTGCTGGGTGCCTTCCCCCTGGTCTTACACTTATGGACACTGGGGGAGCCCTGAGAGATTGTAGATTAACTACTTTCCCCAATATTGTCGATAGGTTTAGTTGATATATAGAAAGCTTGTTTGATTGATAGGTTGAGGCCTGCAATTCCTCGTCCAGAGATAGAAACATGTAGAGTGGTCACGCTCCCTTCTTCTTCTGGTACCCTTCACGCAGTTGCAAGGCTGCGTTGCCCCTATGGGAAGTATGGTTTGAGCCACTTAGCATTCCAAGGATGTCGGAGGACTTCGCCTTTCAGATTACGAAGGTAGTAGGAACCGCTTCCCGCAATATCGTGTATTATAAAAGGTCCTCCCCACGTAGGTGCTAACTTTCCCCATCTCTTCTCTCGTTGATACTGTGGGATTGTTCTCAACACATACCCTCTACAAAATTCCGAAGCTTTACCTTTTTGTTGTACTCCCTTGCAAGTCTTCGTTGGTAATTTTCCATCTTCTGCAATGCTGCTTCCCTTCTTTCTTCTAGGTCGTCCAATCTCTCTAACATCATGTCTGTTGTGAGATTTTTCTCCCACGCTTCGGTCTTTGTGGTTGGCATGAGTATCTCTGTAGGGATGACTGCTTCAGCTCCATAAGTGGAAGAAACGGGGATTCCCCAGTGGCAGATCTTCGCGTTGTCCTGTATGCCCATAACACATTGTGTAACTGTTCACACCACCGCCCCTTATGTTCGTCTAATTGTTTTTTGAGGATAAGGGCGAGGGTCTTGTTGGTGGCTTCCGCTTGTCCGTTGCTTTGAGGGTATATAGGGGTGGATTTGTTCTTCCTTATTTTGAAAGCATCGAAGAGCATGTCTATGTTTTTCCCTTGTAATTGCTTACCATTATCGGATACGATTTCTGCTGGTATGCCGAACCTGCAGATGATGTTCTGGAATATGAAAGTAAACACATCCACGTCTCTGATCCTAGCTAAGGCTTTAGCTTCCACCCATTTACTGAAGTAGTCCGTGGCTACTATCAAAAATCGTCTTTTCCCTGATCCTTCGATGAAAGGCCCGACGATATCTATGCCCCATTTTGCGAATGGCCACGGGCTATCTACAGAATTTAACATTGTTGCTGGCGCGTGTATTTTGGCGAAACGCTGACATTCTTCGCATCGTCGGGACATTCTTGCGGCATCCTGTATCATCGTGGGCCAGTAATATCCTTGCGTTTTGGCTTTGTCGGCTAGTGATCTCATACCGCTATGATTCCCTGCGTCCCCATAATGGATGTCATTTAGAATTCGGTGCCCCTCTTTTCGAGATAAGCAACGTAGTAACGGTCCGAGGAAGGATTTCTTGTACAGGACCCCATCCCGAAGATCATATCTTCCTGCTTTGGAGAGTATTTTCCTAGCCTGTTTATGGTCCGCGGGTAAACTTCCCTTTTCGAGAAACGCATGGATCACCGTTCTCCAATCATCTTCGTTGCTGAAGTCTTCGTCTTGATTTGCTCTTGACAGGATATCTTCTTCGTCAAAATCGTTATGGATGTCCTCTCCTACCTGGTCTTCGGTATTTTCTTCCATTGTATCTTGATTGGTAGCGAAGGAGAATTGAGGTGTAATCGAAGGCTCGTATACTCTTGTTATTTTAATAGCTTCGATGCTTTCGTCCTTCAGCATGGATGATATATATGCCAGGGCATCTGCGTGCCTGAGATCCCTTCTGCATAAGTGCCGGAACTTGATGTTCGGAATTTGTGACGCCAATGTTTGGACCAAGGCCATGTAAGCTGAGAGGGTATCATCGTACACGTTGTACTCGAGCCCTATTTTCCGTATGACAAGCTGTGAATCACTTGTTAGTCTTACGTCGGCTACTCCCATCTCTATTATTATTCGGAGGGCATGTACGATTGCCTCGTATTCGACGATGTTGTTGGTATGCTCTTTGAATTCTAACCTGAGTGCATGTACAATCCTTTCTCCGGTTGGGGTGGTGATGACAATGCCTATTCCTGCTCCTTCCTTATTTTTGGAACCGTCGACGAAGACTTCCCATTGTCTTTGACTCGAGGGTTCGAGGATATCCATTGGATCCTTGCTCTCTTCCTCGGCTTCTGGTATTCCCTTAATCTCTTCGTCGTTGTCCAGGGGGAGGTTTGCTAAGAAATCCGCCAAAACTTGGGATTTTCGAGAATGTTGAATTTCATGAATGATGTTGAATTGGTCCAGGTGGGTGTTCCACTTGGATATTCTGCCCACCTTTCCCGCGCTTTTGAGGACTGCTTCCAGGGGTGCTTTGCATGGAACCCGGACGAAGTGAGTTAGGAAGTAGGTTCTCAGATTTTGAGTAGCCCATACTAATGCTAGGATAAGCTGTTCGATCTTTGTGTAGTTCCTTTCCGCAGAATTGAGGGTCTTACTGACGTAATAGATAGGTTGTTCTATCTTCGTGTTGGTTTTGACCAACACTGCGCTGACTGCGTCTTCGGTTGCTGCTATGTATAATGCCAAAACCTCATCAGGATCCGTCTTCTGTAGGATCGAAATCGAAGCTAGGTGTTCTTTGATTTTTTGGAAGGCTTCTTCGCATTCTGCCGTCCATTCAAACTTTCTCCCTTTTTTGAGAATATTGAAGAAATGTCTGCATTTGTCCGAAGATCGGGCAATAAACCTGCCCAAGGCTGCTATGGACCCATTGAGCTTCTGAACTTCTTTTAAATTCTTTGGGGATGGCATTTCTACTATGGCCTGAATCTTCACTGGGTCTACCTCGATGCCCCTTTTTGTTATCAAATACCCGAGGAATTTCCCTGAGGTGACACCGAAAGTACATTTCTCTGGATTTACTTTCATGCGGTATTTCCTCATTGCTTCGAAGATGTCTCTTAGATCCTTGTGGTGATCTTTGCGCAGCTTGCTTTTGATGAGCATATCGTCAACGTAGACTTCTAAGGTGCTTCCAATCCATGGCCTGAAAATAGCATCGACCATTCTTTGGTATGTTGCCCCTGCGTTTCGAAGTCCGAAAGGCATTCTAGTGTAGCAATAAAGACCATGTGGTGTGTAGAATGCTGTGTGTGGCTGATCCTCTTCTTCCAGGGCCACTTGGTTGTAGCCAGAATGTCCATCCATGAATGACAGTTCTTCATATCCTTCTACTGCTTCTACCAGCTGGTCTATGCTTGGCAATGGATAGCTATCCTTTGGACATGCTTTGTTGAGGTTAGTGAAATCGATGCATATCCTAACCCCCCCATTTTTCTTAGGAACAACGACCATATTGGAGATCCACGTAGGGTACTTGACCTCCTTGATGAAACCTGCGTCTAGTAGTTTTCGAAGTTCTTTTTCCACTGCCTTGTGATATTCCGGCGCGACTTTTCTTATCTTCTGTCTGAAAGGTGGCGTGCCTAGTTTGATGCGCCTCTCATGTTGGATTATTTTTGGGTCAATCCCAGGCATATCTCCTAATTTCCAGGCGAATACATCTGCGTATTCTTTAAGTAACTTGGTCAGGGAATCTTCTCTCTTTTCGTCCATTATGGTCCCTACTTTGATCATCTTCGGGTTTTCCTTCGTTCCTATGTTGATTTCTTTTACGGGCTCTACTGGCATGAAAACCGGCTTTGGATCCCCGAGGACTGGGGCGTTCTTTAATTGCTACTTGGTATGTTTCTGTCCAGCGTTGGCTGCTGAAGTACTTGTCTCTGTGTTCCGGACATTATCATCTTTGGTCAAATCCCTTCCTGTAGTTTCTTTGAGGAACTGGTCTATGGCCTTCTCTTTCGCAGCTTCTTTATTTTTAAGCCTTCGGGTTTTGTGTTGCTTTTCTTGTTCGTTGTTGATGCGATCCTGAGTGGCTTGGCACTCTCTTGCAGAGACCCGATCTCCCTTGATTTCCATTACTCCCTCAGGTGTAGGGAATCTGAGATATTGGTAGTACGTTTCCGCCACCCCCTGATGGCATTGTAGGGGGACGGGGCGTCCACTACGCTGAACCGTGTTTCTACTTTCATGGGTCCGCGTCAACCTGCAACACGATGTCTCCCAAGGGCTTCGTGGGTGCTCCATTAAATCCGTAGATGGTGTAATAAGAGGTCATTAGCTGTTCTTCATGGAGCTTCATTCGTTTGAATGCATCGTAGAATAGAACGTTCACTGAGCTCCCCCCGTCTATGAGGATCTTTTTAAGGTTACATCCAGCCACGGGTAGTGTGAGGACCAGGGGGTCGTTATGGTCTTCCATATCTTCGTCGATGTCTTCAGCATCGAAGGTAATAGGTGAGTCCATCCACTCTTCATGTTCGTCCGCGTCTATCCCATCGATCTTATACAATTCGCATCGGTCCTCGAACTGCTCCGTAACCTCTTTCCTATCTGTGCTGTAAGTGAGGGCCCTGTGGTTTCAGAACACGAGATGGTGTTGATTGTGCGGTTCCCTTCTGGAAGTTGGACTGGCTTGGTTCGTTAAGATCTATCCTCTGCGACATCCTTCCGTATGTAATGTTTGAGCTCGCCCGCATCAATCAATTTTTGGATCATTATTTTGAGGTTTTTACATTTTTCGGTCTGGTGCCCGTTAAAAAAGTGGTATTCACAGTAATCTTTGGATTTCTCAGTTCTTGGGGGTTGTTTTCCCTTAGACCATGGCCATTCCAGATTTTCCCTTCCTTTGACCTCCCGCAGGATCCGAGCATAGCTAGCATTGAGCTTTGTGAAAACTTGATCTTCGTCTCTTCGTTCTTTCCTATCTTCGTGGGGTCGTTCCACCGAGCAATTCCTTTTGGTTCCAGTGGTTTGTTCTGCGGAATTTGTACGGTGAGTTCTCTGTGGGTACGCCCTCGGGTTTTCACGCTGGATTTCTTCAAGACGAGCGTGTTTTTCAATAATTATTCGAAGATCCCCCTCTGTCTTGGGCACGCTTCCATGAATCTCAACAAAGAGTGGACTCATTCGGTCTAATCCCCACTTGTAGCAGTTGATACTCACCACCGGGTCCACACTTCATATGGCTTGGCAGACCTTATGCCATCTGTTGGTGTATTCCCTCGTGGTTTCCTTATAGCCGATTGCCAGTGAAAAGAGCTTATCCATTCCAGTATTAACAGCCTTGTTGTACATGTAAGTTCTTAAGAACTTTTCTGCGAGTTGGTCATAGGAGTGGATGGAGTTTGGCGGCAGATTATCAAACCAAGACAATGCCGATCCCTTCAGACTCGATGGGAAGTATCTACAGAGTACTGCGTCATTCTGGCTCCATCTAGCCAGTACACGGTTATAATACCGAATGTGTGCAGCGGGATCGCTGGATCCGTCATAGCATTCGAATGTCGGGACAGGGCATTTGAGTGGAATAGGGGTGTTGGCCAGGCGATGAGTTAAGGGTGTGGAGTTAGCCTCTCTCATGACTTCTTCTAACCTTCATCCACCTTGTCTACTTTTTAATTGCCTGATCTCTGCCATCATTTCATCACGCAACTCTTCCATCGCGCGGTTATGTCCTACGTTCCTCTGCTTGTGATAGCTTGACTCTCCATCGTTATAATCCGGGTCGGATGCGCTACTTCCTCTGGCCGCGTTTCCATTGGCTGCTACGATGACTCTTCGGTCTCGGTTTGGTTCGGGTGCCTTTGAATTTGCTTCATCGAGTTGTTGGCTCGTCTTCGTGCTTAAGGATATCCGATCTTTTAAATCCTGGTTTTCTCTGGCCAACAAATCCACAGCATCCGCGTAAACCTTTTGGCTTTTCTTCAATTCTTCAAGTTCGACCATCAATCGGTCTGATTGGTTCGACCCTTGATTGGGAGTCCCAGCTCGTGCTACTACGGCCACCGTGCCGCCTTCTTCTAGGGTTTGTACTAAAAGCGGGGGAGTTCAGCTCCGATTGTTGGCATTCCCAGATCGGGCGGAGTGCCCATCTGCGGTGTTAGAGCCACCTGCACAGTTTGATTCAGCTCATTGGTTGATGGCATTCCGAAGGTTGGCGGATGCGCGGGTGGCTACGTTCTGGATTCATCCATTCTTTCTTTTGGTTGGTGAAATTGATTCGTAACAAGAGTTTTCACGGCTTCCGTAGTCTTCGGGACTGCCACTGTCGTATTATATTTTGTTGCTGCTGCTCTGAGGGCCGCGGCTGCAACGGAATTAGCATTCATAGGCGAAGTGATTTCCGCAGTGTCCTGTCTCTGACTGGTCATTTTGGTTTTGTCTCCTTTCTGCTTGCTCCGGGTGATGACCGGGGTTGTCCTTGGTGCTTCCTTCGACGTGGCTCTGGATTTTCCTACTTCTTGCATCTTTCTGCACAAGGAAATTTCAAACAGCGGGAAACAGAAATGTCCGTGCGGATCGGGTTAGTTTGCGAAAATTCCTAATTCCACGACAGGGAAAGACTGCCCGAGGGCCACAGAGAATTCTTAGGTAAGCCCATTTGATTCAAGCATGAGTTGAAGTATATGGATTAAACTCTTATTAAAAGTGCGGATTCATTGAAAGTATGAGGAAACGCGAGAAAACCCCTTTTAAAACTGCACGCAAATCCTTTGAAATCTTACGAAAAACCCAACGGAAAGATAGGTCCGTACGAGATCTAGAAAAATGTAGATCCGTGGATCTAGGAAATAAATCTTTTAACCAGTAAATGACAATACTGTCGGTAGTACCGAAGACAACGGGTGCGTTTTTGAACATGGCAAAAGTTAACAAAAGATAAATACTGTTAAAGATAATGAAGCAGAGCAATCTTACGCTAATTTAATTATGAAATCACAGGATGAGATAAATCTTTTACCGGGACGAAGTCCATGTTTCTAGCGCCAAATTGTGAACACGTAAATCACGCAGGCGTCTGCATGTTCACAAACAACATTCAAACTCTAGTTGCCAACTCGTGCTGACAGTACCATGGCACTGATTCCTTGGCTCAAAACCTTCGGGTTTATCATAGCCTCATCTAAGAATACTGCGAGTGGCGTTTACGCAAGGGGAGATAAAGTAAACGAAGCATAAAAGTAAAACTCATGAAGCGTTAAACAAAAATAAAGTGCTGAAGTGTAAATGAGACCGGGATTTACGTGGTTCAGCACTAAGGCCTACATCCACGGGGTTGTTGTTTCACTATGTACTTGATGTTTACAAAGATAGTCGAGTGACTTTGTAATTTACTTGGGTCTGTCTATTGTATAGGACTAACTTACACTTACAATCTTCTCTCTCTCTCCTCCTGCCCCAGTTTTTCCGATCCCCTCACTCTTGGTGGAGATGGGGTATTTATAGGGTTAGAGTGTGGGACCCATCTCTGAAGGCCGTTGGAACCTTATCTTCTTGTGTTTTGTGTCCATCACGCAGGGGTCTTCGTTCGTAACTTCATCACGCAGAGTCATCCTCATTTGTTCCACGGGTTGATCGACACGTATGCTGCTCAGAGTGTTTAATGCGGGTAGTTGAGGCGCCTGCTTGTGTCAGGAAAGTGTTTTCTGCCTCTGTCGCGTCCATGTCAGTACATCTTCTCTCCATCGTTGATCTTGGCTTCTTTTGGGGATGAGATAAAGTAACTCTTTGGGAATTATTTGGTGCTCCGCAGTACAGCGTGTTACCGGAACGCCCTTTAACTTCTGCCCTTAGATTTGTTCGGGCGAAGATCCAACGTCGGCGGGATGGGCATCTTGGCTGTGGGCACATGTCATCATGCTTTGATGACTTTGTCCGCATGCTCTCCACGTATGTTCCTATGTACACGTGTTTGATGATGAAATATGTGCACACAGTCTCCCTAAAATCCATAAGTCGTTGAAGAATTTTCCAAATACCGGAAGAGTAGTTGCCAACCAAGTGGTAGTCATCTTCTAGCATAGAGGTACAAAGGACGCTAATTGGATTTGGATCCACATCCATACCCCCACGAGAGGAGTTTGAACTTCGTTTTTCAATCCTCGATTAAGCCTACCCAGACCATAACACATTTTCTAGGTATGTAATGAGGGAACTACACCAATTTGTGCCATTTGCTTAACAATTTTAATCTAATTATATTTACTAGATTAATTCGATGATTAGTGCTAATTAATCAGGAACAGATTTGTTATTTTGAAATATATATGACTAAGGGGTTTTGAATTTTACTTCTTAATGATCATATTTTGTTTTATCACGTAGCTCCCACTTAATTAGTTTCAGTCTTTTTAGTGATTTGTTTTATTATCTAATCCCCTATTAGTTCTTGTATACCCCGATTCGACGGTTTTATTTTTTGTTTTTTAGTTTCCTTTTCTATTTAAAATATAAATTATAAAGGAAATCTGTCGGATCATTCTACATTCAGTCCGTCATGTAGTGAACTGGATATGGAGGTCTAATCCGAAATATACTTACCCCTAACCACCAAAAAATAGTATTTGTCTAAATCCCGATCTATTTATTTATTATTTTTTCTTGTGAGAAAAAAAAAATAGAAATATTGATAAAAAGTCCAACAGGACAACTACAGATTCTAAAACAGACATTTACAACAAATTTTTACTAAGAATATCAATTAACAGTTTAGGTTGAATCACCAAAGTTGAAATCTGATAGTAGACCTAACTGTTTTAGCAAGCTTATCTGCCATTTGGTTGCAGGACCTTCTCTGAAATCTAACCACACAACTACTAAGATCACTTAAAGGAAACTGACACTCTTTTATTCAATTATATGTTTTTCATCGAACGCTTTATTATGGAATACAGTCTCACCTTTTGTTACCTATAGAAAATGGTAAGTTGACCACTAGTTGAATCTCGCGATCTATCCCACCTTTCACACATAAGCGAGACCCTACCCATATCCACCGTTTGGGAAGAAGGGAAGTTTTGTGAGGGTCGAGATTATCCACACAATACTAGACCGCGGTTCCCCTAACGACCTAGTGGCCTAGCCGGCTAGCCCTACCTTGGTAGAGGCTAGAGAACCAGAGGCTACGAAATTATCACGACCAATGATGCATAGAACAATCTTGTACTGTCCTTCCAGGAAAAAAATACCTTCCCAGTTCAACAATTTTAAAAAATTTCAGCGGTTTTAAAATCTCCAAATATCAACCGCCAAAAACAATCACAGTTATTTCCCTCACCATCTACACCGATTTCTCTTCATTTCTACTCATACTCAGAAAGATTTCCGCAATCAAAATCTTCGGTGGGGAAAAACAACATGAAGAAGAAGAAATCTGAGATGTTCATCATCTTCTTCTTCTACTTGTTATTTCTTCTATACATTCTAAATTATGTATTCGGAGTTCAAATCCTGTCAAAATCGAAACTAGAAAAATGTGAGAAAACTTCAGAATCTGGTGATAACTTGAATTGTAGTCGAAAGATTGTTGTTAATATGGCAGTTCCAAGTGAATCGGTAAGCGATTTCGCTTTCGCTTTCGTTTTTTTTATTTGTTATTTGAGAATTTTTCAATTAAGAATTAGTGGTTATTTACATTTGGATGCCTAAATTTTTGTGATTAGAACGGTAGAGAGGCTTCGATTGTTGCAGAAATAGTAGAAGTAGAAGAGAATTCATCTCAGAAGATGCAAACTGTGAGAATTCCACCTGTTGTGACTGTTAAGAAGTCTGCTGCTTTTGCGATATACGAGCTCACATATATAAGAGATGTTCCTTATAAACCTGAAGAGTATTTCGTTAAAACGCGTAAATGTATGCGAGATGCTGATGCTAATGTTGTCGGCGTTTGTGAAAGGTTAGATGAGTTTTTTTTTAGGTTTATTTTGATGATTTGTGTTTGTTTGAATGTATTTCTTCATTTTTACATTGTTTGAATGGGTTGTAATAATGATTTTATCAGGTTACGAGACGAAACTGGTCACATTATCGAGCATACTCAGGTAAAGTTATCTTGAATTGTTAGGTGAATCATATTTGGTACCACTTATTCTATCTTTGAATCTCTCCAGTGATTGTAAGTGGTGTTGAAAATGATATGTCAAACAAGTGTATGATAAAAGGACCAAAAGAGTTTTTTCTAAGAAGATCTCTTAGCACTGTTAATGGTTAAGTATCAATGAGTAGTGTCTCCCTGAGGTGCTAGTTTAAAAACGCCTTATACACTATATTTGCCATATCATATATTTGGGAAAAATAATGAACTGGCTGTTGGGAAAAATAATGAACTGGCTGTGTGGATGCCAAAGCAGCGGTGTATGCTGCTTTGCCTCTAGATGATTCTGTTTTGTAGCGATCCTATAGCATCTTTTGTATTTGTGTTTTCTATCCACTGCAGCAGTATTCAAATATTGCGCGCCGTACCTGTGATAATCTCTTTTACATACTTCATGTATTCTATTTGGCACTGATATTGCATTGTTTATCTACTTGTGTAAAGCCAACATGTTGCCCTTGTGGGATGCAACGACGCGTGCCTTCATCGTGTGGAGATATCTGTAAGTGATTAGTTTCTAGTACGATTTTAGTTGATCTTGGCTTGATTTGACTTTTATGTTTGATGATTCTGTTGTTGATTTGATAGTTTCTAAGTTGGTGAAAGGGAAGGCCAACACTGCACATTGTCTTCGTTTTCCAGGTGATTGGTATGGCTATCAGTTTAACCTTGTACTGTTTTTACAATTTTTAGTATCTATACCCAGAGTCTCATGTGGTATAGAATGTGAAAATGCGGCCATCATTCTACAACAGACCTTGTTATTATTCCTTGTACCTCTTCTTTTATGACATTTCATTCTCATTCGGTTCATATTTGGGATATAAAGGGGAGGGACGTGTGCTAAAGAAAC
The DNA here is from genome assembly GCF_003573695.1 of Papaver somniferum. NCBI lineage: Eukaryota > Viridiplantae > Streptophyta > Magnoliopsida > Ranunculales > Papaveraceae > Papaver > Papaver somniferum. The sequence continues at coordinate 17,411,856 of NC_039365.1, read as the reverse complement.
ATCATTTCCTATTGGTATTTCTTGCCTATGAACTTTTCACATTGTTGCTTTTCCGTGATAGCTTGCGAAAATGAACTAAACTGCCAATAGTAAAAGGTCATGGTCTGTGCTCTGCCAAGAAAACAATTTTTTTTTTCTCAATTAATTATCCCTGGTCATACCTTTCTGCTGGTCTGATTGTAGCTGGTCACAGATTTGTTCTTTGTAAATTGAGTGTTTGGTGGAAATATAGTTGCTTTCTACAGGACAGGAGAGGCATTGACTTCTTTTTGCAATCTCCCTTTCTATATAATCCCGTGATAGGATTTTACCAAGTCAGGCGTTGCTAGCAACAAATTTTAGTCAGGCCATACAGTTCAACTTAGTCATCTGACAGAATCTACTTTGAATCCCTGCCTTCAATTATTACTTGATGCTGTTGATTAGCACTCCTTTTCTTTTTCAGATACTCTACTTTGTAATTGCATCAGAAAATGATGTATTGATATCTCTTTTTGCCATCAACAGGTTTCACGTTTTCGGTATCGGACAGCGATCTCTTGGATTTAGTGTTCAAGTTGAAGTAAAAAAAGGATCTAAACTATTAGTATGTTGATTCCAGCGATTTCACATTCATTTGTTTCTGTGGCTCTACATGTTGTGCCTACTCATACATGTCTAACTGTTTCTAAGCAAGAATAATAGTTTGTAAATTTTGTTCTTTTTTAAGTAGCACTAAGAGGTACATGATGTAGTGTTAATTTGTTCATCCTTGGATTCACTTGTAGGAGGTGGTTGTTGGTCCGGATAACAGAACAATGTCATCTGGTGATAACTTTCTAAGAGTTAGCCTTATTGGTGATTTTGCTGGCTACACAAGTATTCCATCATTCGAGGATTTTTATCTCGTAATGCCGAGACAGGTATGCTTGATTAAGTATACATATTTGAACAACGAATTGATTAGTCTTACTATGAGTGGACAACTGTACATTCCCTTCCTTCTTTACTTTCTGTTTATTTTGCAGTGAAATTTCCATACTTATGTTGTTCCCACTACATTATTACATGCTCTTGTGGTTTGCTCAAGTTAGTCTGAAATATTCATATTTTTTTTGAAGGGTGCCCCTGGACAGCCAGAAAACCTTGGGACAAGTTTTTCTAAGTGGATGCTGCTGGAGAGAGTAAGGTTTACATTAGATGGTCTGGAGTGCAACAAAATTGGAGTCAGTTATGAAGCTTACAATGGGCAGCCTAACTTCTGCAGTTCCCCACTGTGGAGTTGCTTGCACAATCAACTTTGGAACTTTTGGGAGGTTAGTCTTTTAAACTGGAATCTTGTTTTGAACTTTAGATACAATTCCGCAATGTTAAACTGTGTTTTACTTGATATAACATGTTTCAATGCAACACAAAAGTTGGAAATTGAAGTAAAATCTACTCGTTTTTTAGATTTTTGATTAACATCCAAGGTTAGATTCTACTAATATTGAAGTAAGAAATGATATTAGTCAAACAAAAACCAGGTTTTTCTTAAGCTTTCAACATACCGTACGTCAGTCATGAGATTGATGGTGATGGAGAATTAAGTGGGAAAAAATTATATGAATCGCCCCTACCTTGGTTTTGAAATTTTACTCTGACTCGCTTGGATCGTAGGTGTTGAGTGAGGGAGTAATATGAGCGTTGACTTTTGTCAACATTTGTTGAAAGGTAAGATAAATGTGCATGTGTGATTTTGTAGTTGTGATGTGATGGTCAAGTGTTGGCTTTTGATTTTTTGACTTCTTCTGAGATGAAGTGAACAATTTTAGAGCCATAGGGAGGCCGATACAGTTGTGGCCTTCAGTTCATAGGTAAGTGATGGCTTTTATAGTTAGCAGATTTTTGCACATACTGTTTGCCCATTTTGGTTAGAGAATGTCTAATTTTGTTGTCCAACCATGGTTTTTTTTGACACTACTAGAGATGCTATTATGCACCTAAAAATATCTTACAACTTGTTTGCCAATCACAAGTAGAAGTCGATAAGAAGTCACTAGCAAAATAAAAATATATTTCTAAACTAACTTCGGATTATTAATTAAATAGAAAAGTTATTTCTTAATGTGCATTTAAACACTACTCAGTACTCAAATTCTTTCGTAACACCTTAGAAAAATCATTTTCATACTAACTCCTTCACTCAAGCTATTTTGCATCCACAGACCCTACATTACATATCTTGTAAATCCATGTATACTAAAACTCAACTAAAAGTCTATAAAAAACCAAATTCCCCTACTACTTCCCTTGCAATCTATTCAACCAACACCATCTTCCTACTGATACTATTTCTACTAATCAACCAAATTATACGATTTAATTGAACACCAAACACAACTAGTATTCATACAAATCTTAAAAATGAAAACGCAACTTAAAATTGATCTAATGATGATTCCTTTCATTTCTTCCCCATCACTTCAATTCCATTGCCCTTTCCCTCACTCAACTCCCATCCAAAATCATATACTCCTATATCTCTTCCAAACCCCAAACACAATTCTCATTTCCATAAGCCACAGCTTTCAATCCAATCAATTTTTTTTACTTTCTTTACAACATAATCCAATCTTATCTAATTTTGAAAAATCAACTTCAATTTAGTCTTATCCCCAAATTGGGGTACATCTCTTCATTATTAAGTTTACTTCAAACCTCATTTTCTCATGATTTGCTAGGAAAACTCATATTTTTATGGTCAACAACTCCTCACGTTTCCAAACCGCGTCATCAATATCTCCAACTAATTTCCCCCAATAATTTCTATTTTCCTTAATTAGATATATATACTATAAATAATGGTATTAAAAAAGTTTAAAAGAAAAATCACAACTATAATCACTAAACCCTTTAAAAAGCAGCCCCAAAGACCTTCAAAACCCCAAGAACCTCTTCCTCCTACTGAATCTCCATCTCCTCCTGAACCTGTTGATTCAATCACTATGCCTCACAGAGCACCATTCGTTCCGTTTTTGTTTCCGAATGCTCAATCAACTGTAATTCCAGATCCATCTCGTTTTTTCTCTCCTCATCTACTCTCTTCACCGCTTCCCACAAACTCTTTCTTCCAGAATTTCGCTCTGAAAAATGGTGATCAACCTGAATACATACATCCATATTCAATCAAATCTTCATCGTCTACTTTATCTTGCTCTTATCCATCTCGTTTCATTTCTGCGGCTTTTATCTACCAAGTATTTGTTCCTGATCTTACAATCTCAGCTGCTGAGAACAACTCTGGTAATAATGATCATGTGATATCTGATTTCAGTGATCTTAGTGTTACATTAGATCTTCCTTCTGGTTTACGGTTTTATCTTGTTAGAGGAAGTCCGTATTTGACTTGTTCTGTTAGTAATAATACTCGTATTTCAATCTCAACAATTCATGCAATTCTATCTATTTCATTGAATAGTTCAAGAGATAAATACACAATTAAGCTCAATAACAATCAAACATGGGTTTGTTATTCATCATCTGCTATTGTTCTTACACAAAATGGTAATGTTCTTACCTCTAATGGATTCTCTGGAGTAATTAGGTTTGCAGTTGTGCCTGACCCTAGTTTCGAAAACACACTTGATCGGTATAGTCGTTCTTACCCAGTTTCTGGTGATGCTGTTTTTACTAAACCCTTTTGTTTGGAATACAAATGGGAGAAGAAAGAATGGGATTGGGGAGATGTGTTGTTACTTGCTCATCCTCTTCATTTGCGTCTATTGTCGGCTGATGATTGTAGTGTTACTGTTTTGAATGATTTGAAGTACAAAAGTATGGATGGTGATCTTGTAGGAGTTGTTGGTAGTAAGTGGGTTTTGAAAACCCATCCAATTTCTGTAACTTGGCATTCAATTAGAGGTGTTAAGGAAGAGTCTTTCCCTGAAATCGTTTCTGCCTTAATCAATGATGTTAAAGGTTTGAGTTCTACTCCTATAGCTACCAATTCATCTTACTTTTATGGGAAAGCAATTGCAAGAGCTGCTAGATTAGCATTGATTGCTGAAGAAGTTTGTTTCCCGGATGTAATTCCTGAGATTGTTAAGTTTTTAAAACAATCAACTGAACCTTGGTTAGATGGGAATTTTAATGGAAATGGATTCTTGTTTGATTCAAAATGGGGTGGGATTATAACCAAGCTAGGTTCAGTTGACTCTGGGGGAGATTTCGGGTTTGGAATTTATAATGATCACCACTACCATCTTGGTCACTTTCTTTATGTCATTGCTGTCCTTGGAAAACTTGATCCTGCTTGGGGAAGAAAGTACAGACCTCAAGCTTATTCTCTAATGGCAGATTTTATGAATTTGGGTAGAAAAGCAAATTCGAATTACCCTAGGCTAAGGAATTTTGATCTGTGGAAGCTGCATTCATGGGCAGGAGGATTAACTGAATTTGCTGATGGGAGGAATCAAGAAAGTACTAGCGAAGCTGTTAATGCCTATTATTCAGCCGCATTGATGGGTTTAAGCTACGGTGATACTCATCTAGTAGCTACTGGTTCGACCTTAGCTGCGTTGGAGATGCAAGCAGCACAAACATGGTGGCATGTAAAAGAAGGAGAAGGAATTTATGAAGATGAATTTAGTAAAGAAAATAGAGTTGTGGGTGTTTTATGGGCTAATAAGAGAGACAGTGGACTTTGGTTCGCTCCACCTGAATGGAGAGAATGTAGATTGGGAATTCAGTTGCTTCCATTGTTGCCAATTACTGAGATTTTGTTTTCCGATTTAGGTTTTGCAAGAGAATTGGTAAAATGGACTCTGCCTGCACTGTCGAGAGAAGGTGTCGGAGAAGGCTGGAAAGGATTTACATATGCATTGGAAGGATTGTATGATAAGGAAAGTGCTTTGGGGAAGATAAGAAGCTTAACAGGACATGATGATGGGAATTCACTTTCCAATTTGTTATGGTGGATTCACAGTAGAAGTGAAGAAGATGATGATGGATATGGAGGTGGAGAAAAATACTGCTGGTTTCAGCATTATAATCACTGATTGCTGATCATGGTAGTTCTATGTCATTGTTCATTTCTTTTGTGCTAAATATCTGGTGATGGTTTGATTATTTGAATAAACTTTTGCGTTTGATTTCTTTCATGTTGTTGATGAGAAGAGATTCTATGATTAACTCCTTAAGTGACTTAAGGGGATGAGTTCAATACTGAAACAAAGCTTATGTATAATTTAAATGAAAGAATGAAGTTCAGGTTTTGTTTGATCGCTACTTCCTGTTCTCCTGATATTCTTGTTAAATACCATTGAGTTGCATTTTTCTTTCTCGGGTGAACTGAAAATTTTCTGATGTATTTCATCTACAAAGTTTTCAGGACATCCTTACGAAATTGATATTGTTATTGTGTGTTAACCTTTTCACTATAGAGATGAAATGTAAAGTTACGAATGGATGTATCGCTGTTAGTCTGAAAGTGTTGTAACCATATAAATTGGTTAAGAAACTAGAAATGTACTCGTTTAAATTATATTTTAAAGTGGAATTAATACTGATTCAAGTTTGGCGAGCCTTCTTATGTAATTAGGCTGTTTATATCTTCTCTTATTTCTACATGCCTAGTGATTATGCTTGCTTATCTATGATGTGGTGCCAATTTTTCAAATTATGCATTGTTTCTTTTGTGTAACTAGGCTGACCGGAACCGCATAAGTAGGAGTCAGTTGCCTCTGTATGGAATTGAAGGAAGGTTTGAGAGGATAAACCAGCATCCAGTATGTATATTACTTCGTAAGATGCTTCTTTTTTTTCTTTGACCAGAGTGCTGTTCACTTAATACCTAGTTGCAATTGTGCAGGACGCAGGAACACATTCGTTTTCTATAGGGATCACAGAAGTCCTTAATACAAACATCTTAATAGAACTGAGCGCTGATGATATAGAATACGTGTACCAAAGGTTTTTCTGTATCTAACATTTATGGATTTTATTATACTATTACAAAAACTGCTGTTTCATTTGTGACAGTTTGCACCTTATCCAGGAAAGTTGACTTTATGGAAGATTGTGATTTTCTCTTGCTGGATTTCTTATGCATCGAGTCTTTAAAAGATTGAAATGCTAACCTTTTGGATTTTATGTGTATGTTTTGGCATAGTCTAGTAGTTCCTTTTCCCCCTTTACAAGGTATGAGGTTAACTAGATGAGGAGGTCAGCCGTCGTATCTTTCTTCCTTTGGTAGAACTTGTACTTTGGAGCACCCATTAGCTAAGTTGTTTATTACTAGCATGAGAGACATGTAGTAGACCAAGTAGATTTAGACTGTCCATAAGGATTCCTCATCCTGTTATGGTTTAAGACGACATACCAGCTATAGGATACACCCTTCCTGGTCCATCTTTCAACAATGTCAGCACTAAGTAGTAATACACTCATAATTATTATGATTGTTAGGTGGAATTTATTTTGACAATCAATATTTTCTCTGCAGGAGTCCTGGGAAAATCTTAAGTGTGACTATCCCAACATTTGAAGCCCTTACTCAATTTGGTGTCGCTACAGTCACAACAAAGAACATTGGCAAACTGGAAGCATCATACAGCTTAACGGTATTCTCCTTCGAGCTCCTATTATGTTTCTTTCTGATGTAAATAATGTTTCATCATACTTTCCCGGTGGAATATGAATTATCTCACTACCACATAGCTTGGATCATTGATTGCCTAGTGTCTACAATGGTAAATAATTTCATAAACTGTTGGATTCAGTTTTTCTGTTACTTAGTGGGGAATAATAGATCATTTTTCAGAAGACACCTTTTATTTCTAGTTTCTGACCCAACTTGTTAATATATGCTAGAAAAATGAACTAGTATGCAGTTTCTCATGTATATATGGTTTGATTTTGGACGGTGATCACATACCCAACCAATAAATGGTGTAATCTTTTCGGTCACTTGGACTAAAATCTTGATTGGAACTATCTTGTAGCTTAAATATGTGTTTAGATACTCTCCGCGTCTTGGAAAAACAGGTAAGCAATTTTCTAACGGGGATTAACTGTTTCTTGTAGTTCGACTGCTCCAAAGGTGTTACGCTCATGGAGGTACCACTGTTATTCAACCTTCACATCTATTCTCAATGATATGCAACTATCATTTTTACTATTGTAGTCCAATAGTAACTTACTTCAAATATATACTATGTTTTCAGGAGCAGTTCTTCATTATGAAAGCGGAGGAAGTTGTGGTTCGTTCATTTAAACTGTATCCGACAACAGACCAAGCCGCAAAATATGTTTGTGCAGGTAAAACTATGTAGCAGAAGTCAAATGAAGCCATGAAAACCTATTAGTGGCTTGTGTCATGATAACATGAGATGGGACATTAAAACTATATTGTGGTTTAAATGCATGTTCTTGTGTGCAGCTATACTGAAGGACTCTGATTTTAATGAGGTTGATAGAGCAGAGTGCCAGTTCACCACCACAGCTACTATTCTTGACAACGGGTCTCAGGTATGACTCTAAGCTTGGAAATTTTCTTTAACCTTTGCATTTTTCATGTAAACTAAAATAATCTGGAGAGTATTTCTTCTCATTTTGATTGGTAAGTGTTTTCTTTGACATATTACAGACTCCTTTTGTACCACCTAAGAGTAGTGTAAAAGGATTTTTTAAATCTATTGGAAGCATATGGAAGAATTTAGGTGATGGGGTTATAGATTTCATTTCTGGAAAAACTTGCAGGTATGCTATTTAAAATGATTTACTAGTTTTATTTCTATTTTTCCTACAAAATGTATATATGTTGAGCTTTGTAATTTGTTTTGAATTTACATAATGTTGGTTGACATGATTTGGTTTTTAGAAGCTATTGCTCTTATTGCTTGATCTCTATAATGTTAGACTTGAACTGGAAATTGATCCGACTCTTTTCATCATATTTCCTCTACACTGCGATGATTGCTGTATATCTTTAGGTGCCAATTTTGCTGACTATTAATATCGTCTCTTCTGATGCTCAGAAGTAAATGCTCAGGTTTCTTTGACTTTAGCTGCCACATTCAATACATATGCATGAGCTGGGTGGTGCTGTTTGGCTTACTTCTGTCAATCGTTCCAACAGGTAATTCTTTTAGAATGTTCTGGTACTGATAAGAGTCAGGTGGTTTTCGATGAACTAAATAACAAATATTTTACTATAATGGGAGTAACAGTGATGGTCCTCCTTTGGCTTTTGCATCAAAAGGGTTTCTTTGATCCTTTGTATGACTGGTGGGATGATCACTTTAAAGCTGAATATGAAGGAAATGGCTTTGATGCAAGGCATACAACAGAGGTTGCCCGTTCCCATAAACACCATAAACATCGTAGGCATGAAGGAAAGCAGTATGGTCATCGCACACATAATAAGCGAAGAAGCAGTCACCATCATGCGCACCCCGAAGCAGAACCGGACCATTATCTATCTAAGCATGACAATCAGCTTTACCATCCCCATAAACAAAAATTTAAGCATGAAGGCCGTAAGAGGAGAGCCACATCCTATCTGAAGGAAGAACAGGAAAACCTAATGGGTTACTAGTGGTGCTCTATAGTCTGTCATTTAAAGGGCTCTTTATTAATTCTGATTCTCATTGTAAATTGGAAATACAGTAATAATTCACAAAGATTGGTTTTTGAACATTTACAGTAATTTTATATATTTGAATTATAATGCGCTAAGTGTGTTACATTTCCTGGCTTTAATTATTTTGCCAAGATTGTAAGTTCAGATGGAACTTTTGGACGCGAAAATCAGAGAACAAAACTTCGTATGGAGTGGACGACATCCTCAAGGCGAGGTTGAGTTGAGAAGATTTAACAGGAATTGCTTGCTTATGTTTCTTCTTCTACTTTCGTGCAAGGTATTGTTGACTCTTCATATTTTTACAGCTTGGGTATTTTGTCAAGAGACTGTTAGTTGGAACATTTAGGCTTTTAGTAATACATGCCATGTGAGCGTTTTGTGTTCTTGGATCAGTATTTATATTTTTTATGGTCTGCTTTCAGTTATCCTTCTCTGAAATCTTAATGTGCAAACCATTTGGAAATGCTAAACCAGGGGTCCGAACAATATTCCCCCCTCTGATTGCTGTCCACCTGAAAATTCACACATCAAATTCAGTTTCGTCTCTCTCTCTGTCTCTGTGACATGAACACACACACACATCCATAGAATGTTAAATTACCTGTATTTTGTAACCAAGCAATGAAGAAAGACAGCCATTTGAACTTTGGTGAAGTCTGTTCCGACACAAAATCTCATACCACCACCAAAAGCCATGAAATGTTTTGATGCTCCATTCGATTCCACTCCCTGTGACAAATTTATTTGATGTGAATGAGTACCTTGGAGAAAGTAAGCAAAAGTTTGGTAGCCAGGCAATAAAGATAGGAAAATATGTGGTATATTACTCACATCCCATCTCCGTGGATTGAACTCAAGGGGATCTTTGTACTTGTCAGGATTCAAATGCACTGCTGTAGGGCAGACCATAACAGCCCAGCCTGCTGGTATTGTGTATCCTGGAATGATTCATTTGAATGCGTTTTTAGGTTTTGAAATGGTACTAAAATTGTCTATGCCAATTTAATTGCTAACTTAAAGCCATGAAGGCACACTGCTTTGTAGGTCTTACCTTTAATTTGGATATCTTTTAATGATTTTCTGAAAATTGCAGGGACAATGTTCGCCAGTCTCACTGTTTCATTGATTACCTGCAAAATTTGGTGAACTGGTAAGTTCTAAAATCTCGGTAGTTGTAAGAACAGCAATCCTACATCTAGCGGGTTTAGTGACTGAACTCACCTTAGCTGTGAAAGTCATTGATTTGTATTCCTGCCATGTCAGTTCTGAATCCTTATTTTCTCTGTTCCGGATAATTTCTTCGTGTTCTTCCTGATAGTATTTGATGAAGCATGTTAGAATCTGTTACTTTGGGATGTAACTCAAATATGTTAAATTGAGCACTTTAAATATCAGTACTACTCACTGTTAATTCTGCCAGCACTGCAGGGTTCTCCGTTAGTAACTTAATGGCTAATGTTATCGCTAAGGAAGTAGTCTCAAAGCTTGCAAAGAGAAGGACAAACATTAAGTCCAGCGCAATTGCTTCAGTTAGTACTGTTCCTTCTTTATCTAGTTCTTCAAGGACATAATCAAAGAAGTCCACATGACTAATTTTTGGTGCTGTTCGTCTCTCTTGTAGCAAATCTTTCAACATTTTCATTGCTTTTTTCCGACCCTGATCAAATCCATAGATAGTCAAGACAACAATTCACAACTTGCATGAATTTATATATGAAAAATATGCAAATCTGAAATTTCTCATTACCTGTAAACATTTGTGGTATGCGGTGCCAGGAATGTCTAGAGGGAAAGAAATCAATCCCTGTATAAATGCGACAAAGTTTTCTCTTAGATTTTCTGAGGACTTGGTCGGATCATATTGGTAACTGATGAGCTTCTTTGCAGTTAGATCAAATATCATCTGCAAAATACCAAAGAATTGTTAACAGTCTATAAAAATATGAATGGAATAATGCTGTAATTGGTAAGGTGCTGATCAAATTCAGAATTATGGATTTTTGAATTTACGTTTGCAGTGGCTTCTTTCACTTCTACTCTATCCTGATTAGCCCATGAAGACAAATTGCTTCTTGCCGCCTGTGCCACCTGAGGGAGGAGCTTTTGTTTTAGACTTTCAGGACCAAAGAGATTCAGAACCATATTCTTCAGGTACTTGTACATGAACCCGTGTAAGGATCCTACATTCTGTTTCCCAAATATCTCCGTAAAAGTATCAGGATACCAACTCTGGAATAATTTTCCTTCTTGTTGGAAAATAAAGTAATTTATTTCTGGGTCTGTTGATACGATGACTGATCGCCCAACCAAGCTAGTTTTAAAAACTGGGCCAAATCTGAAATTGACATAGCATCAAGTAGTGAGCATTACAAATTTATGAATTTCATATATTTTGAACAAGAAAAAGGGGAAATATTTTCTCTCTCTTACCTTTTCATTCTTTTCTTGATGAAAGGAGGAACATCAGATGAAGTATTTGGTGCAAAGAACTGAAGACTTTCGCCAAGAAGTGGGATACCCATTGAACCAGGAGGAAGTTTTCCATTGCATTTGGGATTTCTCCATCTGTAGACCCAGTGAGTAATGCAGATAAGAATTAAGGTACCAATGCATAAACTTACTGATAACATCTCTATAGTCTGTGATTTATATAGTTCAGATAGAATCTTAGTAAAGAACCACTTCCTTTTATTGAAGCAAGGAAGGCAATGCTGAAAATGGGTTTTTGTAGATTAGGGGAAAAAACTGAACTATTAGCAATTGAGAGAAAGACTGACAGGATCAATTAGTCAGTTGGATCCAAATAGAGGGAAGAGACAAAAAGAGGTGAAGAAAAAGTACTCTGGTGTCTATCTCATGAACTATGACACAAACTGCTTAAATACATGGATGTTGAGCACATAACTAGGAAGAGAATATAATATTTTAATTTAACTTTCATTTTATAGGAAGTTGTTGTTCTTGAAGCTGTAAGTAGTTGAGATAAGTGTAGAAATTGTTGTTTAGTCTGACCCGCCCATTAGAAACTTGTCAACACCTTGTAGGAAAATATCATCTTTGTAATACACCACTTAGAATTAGCAAAAATTAATCTTAACCCCTTGACCCTTGGTGATAGATTACTGATCCACCCATTCAGTATTATTTTGGGTTGACTATGAGAAAGCTCGGTTGTTTTGATAGAGAATCATTTGGCTACGGGGTTATCGATACTTTGACTGACAGTCTATGCCTCATTATATATGATGTCTTCTCAAGCAACATTATTTGTCTGAGGACGTTCAGAGTTCGTAATGCTGTCTTTAGAACTCAAGGATGTTATCGATAAATTTTGACTGACAGTCAATGATATTAGGAGGAACTCTTATTAATTAGCGCTATTATGCAAGGGGTTAGACTACTTTTTATTACTAATAGATTATTAGTTTGGGTAGTCCCTTTTTGAGCATAACATGACCAGAGCAAATGAAGCTCACACGATGCTTCCTGATTCCCTTCAGTTGTTAAGCCAGCTTTTTGGTTCTTTGATTACATATATCCCACGTCCTCTATTATTTAAAAATGTAAAGATCTCTATTGCCCTTGATATGCCCCACTGCCTTGTCGGTTTTATGTCCTTGAATTTTAGAGAACAATAGTGTCCTTGAAAGGCATTGCAGGTTTTGTCTATTAGAAGAGCCAATGTTAACCCAAAGACCAATGAGGCACGAATAAGACATTTTTTAAGGGTTTACAATCACCTAATCCCTAGATTTGAGAGGATGGAGGTTCTAAACCCATCAATAGAAATCAATTAAAATTACCGGTATTCGTCAACCTTTTGAGATCTTCCCAATCTATGTTAAATACTGTTGTATGCTTGTATCTATCTTGCTGATCATGATGTTGCTTTAAGGCATCTTCCTAGATCTCTTTTTGGTTGTTTGAACGTATCGAAATCTTTATTTCATCATCAAAATCCTTTAGCCATTCCAAATGTAGGTTCTTTAAGATGTGCTTACAACAATTCTTCATGCATTTTTCATTTTAGAACTTTTCTCCATAGTGGTTAGCTAAGCTAGTGTATTTGTTTTGTTTTTTTTGATTAACCGTGTCTTGGTCAAGACTTGAGTCCAACAACCCAAGTAGTAGGCCTCTTCTTGTTATGCCATTGGAACTTACTTGGATGGAGCCGATTTTGGACTAAAATTAGTGAGTTTGTTGGAGACTTAGAGAACACAAATATTGGGATCCCAATTCTTTCCAGAATTCTTTGTCTTGTTTTGTAATTCGTGTTCTACAATTTTACTGCAGTCAAACTTAGAAGGGAATCAAGCTTTGGGATCCAAACCTTGAGGGTTTCTCGGTTGCTTGGTTTGTCAATGTGGTCCTTGCTTGATGAATCTATTTCTTCATCTGGGGTTATCCTTTAGGGTCTATTAGGGTTATAGTTTGATTGAATTAGCTTGTTTTTGTTAAATTAGAATGACAAGGATTGCTGAGGTGCTTAGTAAGGCTGATAAAAGGTTCCCTTAGGAGGGTGCACAATGAAGACAGCTAATATTGGAACTTGCACTGCTAACTAAAATATTGCTCTTAATATAATCTGTTATGCGATAAAGTCAAAATCTGTAGGTAAGCAATGCATTTAAAGAATTTGAGTACAGATCCTGTACTTCTCATTGTTAGGTTAACATTGGAATTCGTCCTTTATGTTTCCAGGTGGCCCTCTCTCTTCACCCTGATTGTTCTGCACTGGCCAACCTATTAATTTGAGTATGTTATTCTTTTTTGTGTTACTCATTAGCCCTAGATACATGTATTCTTGCCACCTATGCGGATACTAGTGATGCTTGTTGACAGCAGAATTTTTATGGAGTCAAAACCGAGTTTCAGTGATTTGTAGTTCAGTACCTTGATATATACATCTATTTCGGTGATCAGCATCCTTCAGTGTATCCACCCTCTCTTAGAGCATCCTGATGGAGGGATTGACCTACCTCCACTTGACTATAGAATACTGTTCACAAAGGGATATTGCATGTCATGCATGATGTCAACTTTATAATAATTGAGTGGAGAATTGGAGATAATATAATGTTCTTAAACTAGTAACTTATCACCTACATTTTTTGTGTAAATTTTTAGTGAAGTGCGTGAAAAACTGCAGATAAACTGCCAGAGTATATCTGTATTAACATATGGAGAAGCAGACAGCAAGTTTTGAGCCAAATTCCATAAACAATTTCGTGACTGATCTTACTGAGAATGGCGCACCATTGTGGAGCCAAAAGCATGCGTAAGTTTCTTCTCTTTCTTTTATTTTTATATTTATTTTTATAAAATTTTTATTCTTAATTTGACTGCAGTTAGAGGGTTGATTCTGTTTATATTTGATAAGCGACCTTTTCATCATACGAAAAGCATGCATCTTACAATAATCTCATCTTTTTCCTGCCTTTTACCCTCTAAGCAACTAATACTGGTCTCCTTGATTTAGAATTATTGGACATCAATCTTTTAGGTGCATTTCACGTGTGTTTTTCTTCAGTTACTGTAGTAAGAATATGAACTTAGTTAATTATGTTGGTAAAGATGTTTACTCGCGTTTATGCTAGCATTTATTCGTAGTATAGATTCGGCTTGATTCATATTTACAGTTCAGGCTAAAACACATTAGTTGATATACAGTTCAGACAATTCGATTATTGTATCTTGGTTATCCGGCAATAACCTCTATTTTCTCAAAGGATGGTTTGGAATACTTCTTTAGGTTATTATGGAAGTTTGGGGGTCAAAAGAGTAAAAAATCAGAAAATTTGGATAATTTTAATAAAATAATCTGAAAATTGATTTAATTCCGAGTTAGCAAACCGGAAAATTCCACATCAGTAGCTCCCCCTTTTCATGCTATCTTGACAATTACATTGTTGTTTTCTTTTCCACTTCCAAAGTGGAATACTAGTCCAACTCATGAGCTCGAGGTGATCTGCCTAGTTGTACTTCCAAGTTCCCAAATTTCATTATCACTAATTTAAATTTTTGTTCAGTTGACCCTTAAATTATAAACTAAGGCTATCCTGCGAGAACCGATGAAGGATGACTCATGATTTTTCTTTTGTTTCCTTCTAAATAAACTATTGATTTGTTTAGCGGCGACAGTGCCTTTTTGTAAATTGAAAAGAAATAATTTCCTTTCCAAGTTTTTATCACTTGGTGGCTTCTAAAGGTTACTTAAGTTTGACAGTAAAGATTAGTTATTTTATTTACCATTTGATACTGATTTAATTTATCCGGCTTTATGCTCAGGAGAACCTTAGTTTGTGTCAGGAGACAAATGAGTTCTAGTTCACCTAACTTAGTCTAGAAGTAGTAGACAGTAGTGTGTTTGGTACGGATTTTCGAGGTGGGTGAATAATTATTTTACAAAATTTAATATTAAGGGCATGTGCACCTATCAAACTTGTGGTATATTGGCTCATATTGGATATTGCAGGAGCATCAGGAACTTGCTGCAGTGTAGCCGAGGCAAAAAGCTTGCTTGGAAAAAATGCACTTCTTTTGGAAGGTAAAAGAAATCAGATTAAAAAAACTTGGATAACTGAGTAGGCCAGAGGCTGGCACTCATACCTGACCATCAGAAGTTCGAATCCCCCTAATCATTTCCAGAAAGAAAAAAAAAAGGTTGGATATTGTCCTTGTTTTAGGTCATTTTAATGGATTAAGGGAGACGGGAGCATTGCAATAGAACGAAAATACTGACTGGGTCATGTTAATGTTATTAGAAGTCTCAAAGTTGTATGGTAGTCTGCAACTAGCTACTAGCTAAATTTGTTGGGTTTCAAAAGAACTTGTAATGGTAATGCAGATGTCTTAGCTAGGTAGTCTTACGGCAAAGCATATGGATATCTAGAATCTAGGACATCCTGGTGTGGTTGTATAACCCATTAACTAGAAATTTGGTTATTTTGGTGCAAAAAAATATACTGGTTTGCTTCTTGGACCATGAAGTTGCCAACTGATGGCCTCCAAAATAAATGTCTCTGACGCTCTTTTACATTTCATACAAGTTGTAGCTTTTACTTTTCAGTGTACCCTCTCTAATAATAATAAAAGTTTGATCAGATTCGACATTAATAGAACATTTAATGATCTGCTCAAGCAAGTTGCTTGTAAACTGTGGTGACCGGTGAAGGCATTTACTCTACAGCAGTACAAGCCTATTATGACCCTGGTTTTCGTTGTCTACAATCTACCATTACAATACTATAATGGCTATTGGCTACTATAATGCTAATTCCTTCTGATGAACGTTCTTTCCAACCTTAGCCGTGTTACACGTCCAAAACAAGGTGAGAAAATGATAAACAAGTACATCTTTTTGAAACTATGCGATTGTGATTAAAGAAGTTACCAGTTGCCCTCTAACTTAGTAGTACTAGAAAGGTCATAATCATAAATTGTTATGCCAACTTGGACCTGTATCCTACTACTTCTAGTAAGAAAATTTACTTAAACATCAAGTTGATCGTCTATAATTAGTAAGGTCGGTTTGTCTCTAAAACCTAACTGTTTAACCTCTTAATTAAAGAGGATGTTTACACTAACTAGTGTTTGACTATAAAGTGTTGCTTGTAAAAGAAACAAAACAGATATATTGATGCCAAATACAGAGATTCTAAAGTCTAACGCACTTCACAAGAGTGTGGGGTTGTACTTGGAATAAAAACTTAATCTACAAGAGGCAATATTTTATAAGATTATTTGAATTGTTTGTGTGTATAATCTTCTGTACTGTTGGAGTCATTAGCAGTTCTCTGATAGGCTGGCTAATTTAGTTTTAGATTGTTTTATCAATTTTTTTGGTTGGAAAGAATATAAAGAATTATATGATTGAAGGGAAATGATATTTAAAATGAACACGCGGAGTCGAATCGTAGGGCCTGCTTGATTTATTATTTGACTTGATCGTGTATCAATTGATGAATGATCAATTAAAGACAAACTACACGTCGAAGATTGAGTGTGTTGAGATGGATAAATCAAAGACAAAGTTTTAATTTGATTTAATAACCGCCAAAATTATAATTTGAATTGTTATGTGGTTTAAAACGCGTACACCAACGTACCTTTTGGATGGGCAACCATGATAAAATTTGAGATAATATGGTTTTTTAATTAAACGGCGGAAATAATAATACCATCTAATCTTGCTTAGTTCTCTAATAAGTTGGAAGATAAAATGGTTATGGACTTTTGAACAAGGAATGGCGGCAGTTTCTAATCTTTGATTGAGTTCATATTAGGAACATTCTGTGAACGTACAATTACAGAAAAGTGATGCATATTTTATTGGCCACTATGATGGTTATACAGTGCTAAGTGCTTTTCTATTAAAAGAAAATCTTTTGACTCACAAGATTGGAGAGAGACAAAAATTACCTCGAATTTAAATAAAAAAGTGCACTATGGTGCTGGTAAAACAATTATGGACGGGTCACGAATGCAGCCATCCTATTAGGTGTCAGGTGTTTTATAGACTGTTTGTATAGCACATCAAGTTTTTCGAAAAGTCAAAAATCAGTTTGGTTGTCAAATTTCAAAACGATTTTTAAGAATCGAAAAGTTCATTTTTTATGAAGCAAAATAATTTTGTTTATGACTTCTATTTCTGATTTTGATTTTTGGAGAAGCAGAAGTCAGAAGCAGATTTATATCCAAACGCGCTATAAGCCAATTGAACCTCATATTTACGTAGGAGTTAGAGTGTTGCTAGCCTAGTTAGCAATTCGGCGAGCGGTAATAATTCAGATCACTAAAAAATGCGCATTATTCGGGTTGGTGAAAATGCAAATTTGGTCAACCATCTGGTCAATTATGCACCATTTGGGAAAAATGCGGAACTATGTAGATTCGTGTTTAATGAGTTTCCCATATCCTAGTTCGACACCAAGAATTCGACCCATATATAATGAATTAGTAAGTATTTGTAAGCTTATACTATCAATTTTTGTGTTTAGATAGTGGAGACACAAGAATTTATGGCTTCGTTGGGTTATATTTAAACTCAACCGAATATTTTTCAAAAATGAACGAATGGAACATTGGTGACAGGCTTGTTGTTGTAGAATTCGGATCTTGAAAGACAAATAACAGTTTCGCGCTTGACATAACTCTGATTGGATTATTTGGATACGACTAGATTGATCTTGGATATTGATTATTCGGATCTAAAGTACTCTTCTTAACAATCAGGTTCACAAACTTCATTTTCAAGGATCATTAAGTTGGTCTACTTGCAATTGTATTAGGTTTTGCCCATACAGATTGCCTAACGAAAAAGTTGGTGGTGTACTGATAGACACATTTTTATGTCTCATTTATCTTAATTCTATATGTTGATAGTGCTTATTTTTTGTACTTATTATGGTATTTTATGTGTGTTGGTGTTTTGGGGACATAATTATTTTGGAAAAATTGGCTCGAAAAGTCATAAAGACCCCCGAAAAATTATTAAAAGCACCCATGAGAAAATGCTAAAGGACCCCAACAGCGGATAGGGGGACACTAGCTTCTTCTTCAAATTTAAATTCAAAATTTTTGAGGGAAAAGTGGCAGCAACATAGCAGAATTAGGATTCGATTTTTGGAAGATTTTTGAGAGATTCAATCGCTGATTTTCACGGGATGAACTTGTTATGGATATACAACGCTAGTATGGGTGTTTAATTGCGCTGAATTTGGCTGAATAATCGGGTTTTTGATAAAACAAAGGAGGAGACTTTCACGGGTTCTGGTTTATTTTTGGAATTTCAGTGCCCAAGATACATATTTTAAAAGGATGAGTTTGGGAGGAGTTGCACAACCTAGAAACGCTTGAATCAAATTGGCAGAGAGATTATTGCCGTGACTTACATGGAAAGGAAAAAATAAATTTAATCGGAATTTTAGGGTTATCTGGGGTATAAAAGGTTGAGTCAAGTCCCAGAAGAAGAACACAAGTTAAGAAGAATTTTTGCGAAGTTTAGAAGAGCACCGAGGAAAAAATCACGAGTTGCAGGGTTGTTGTTTCAGCTGGTGCAGCGAAGAACACAGAGAACATTTGACTACTGAGAACAGTCGCACAAACTGTCACTTTTAACAGTGTTTGCTACAGAATTTTAGCAACACCTATCTAAAGGTTGCAACTATTTTTCTGCAACACTCGTATCTGTAACGCCTATACAACGTTGCAATTTCTCTGTTTTATTTGATTTTTATCTCCTTGTACACTCTTGAACTATGAACCAATTTTTTGAGCAAGTGATTAATATGAGGAGCTATACCCCATTGCTGAGGCGACGGAGGAAGCCATTGTTCGAATAAAAGTGGTATATTTCTATTTTAATTTATTTTTGCAATTTGTTTTATCATTATATGCATTGAACTAATATTGAATAATTGATTTTTATTAAATGATTGTGATTTATTTTGATGGATCATGCTTAGTTTAATACTTTTGATGTTCTATACATCAGATTTACAATTGTTACTTTGAAAATATACTACATGCAATAAATTGAATCACTTAATTGGTTAATGGTGGAATCCTGAGTCTCAGTGCCTTTTATTATCTCGATATCAACTTTGTTTTGAATTTTCTATTTTTATTATTATTATTTGAGTCTAAGAATCATCTTTCACAAGTCTGAGAATCGAATCACTTAGAAACCACTTTCAAAACTAGACCAACTTTTGGCGTCGCTGACACGGACTTAATTTTAGGTTTAGGGATTTAAATTTTTTTTGGTATGTTTTTTTTTTTTCTATTTTATGTTTTTGGGTATTTGTCTATTTGCTACAGGTTTGGATCGAAAAGAAAGCAAAGAAAAAGTTTTGGTAATTAATTAAGACTTTGAGTTATAAACAAAGCGAAAAGAACGGAAAAGGAGACAAAGATTTTAGTTGTTTTTATTTTATTTTATTTTATTTTTTTAGGGTTTTATTTATGTTGTTTTTTTAGAACACTGTATTAGGGTTTATAATTATTTTTAGTAATTTTTCTTTTATTTTTGGACTTTTTTGACTTTGGAAATTTTATTTTAAATCCTATGGAAGGGTAATATTAAATATAAACTGCTACAGAGAAGGCGGACAATTACGATGTTGTATCTGCACCTTGGGTTCGTACACTGACGTAGGATTTGGTAGCCCAAGTCGACTTTAATGGTTTATCACTCGTCTGGTACGAGAGATAAAACTCTAACCACACTTGAATCCCCTGTCAGTAGATTAATTTACTGGATGCTTTTGTATGCATATGTGTTGAAGCTCTGAATACAGACTTTAATTTTTCTAGTAAAGAGAAAGGCTTGGCCAAATAACATAAGGGTTCGGATTTCATCATCAGTCTGTTCTTTCCAGCCTTAGGAAAATATTCCCAACGTGAACCCAATCTTAAAATATTGACTAGAACTAGACCAATAAAGTAACAATCTTGTAGGAAAGTCGTCCAAAAGGATTGTATTGAGTATATTGTTAGCCTAACTCAAAGTTCAGGAAGATTATTGTAAGTCGATTAGAGCCGCCTTGTAACCCAGGGAAGCTTTGCTAAAGATGCACGGTTATTCAAGCTCCCTAGAGATTATCCTGCTTCTCTTCGACTTACTTTAATTTAGATCGTTCTAAGAGGTTTGCTAAAGTATACCTAGTTGCCTTTTTAGGAATAAAAGATGTGTCTAGAAACAATCTAAGTTGAGTCATCATGCTTTTTATTTTCTAGATTCTCTAAGTGATTTGGTTGAGTCATCCTTGTTTGTGTTTAGAGTTCCCTTCCATCTTAGGAATTTATTGTATGTCAAAATCACTTATCACTAATCGTTAAAGAGACACTCTAGGTCGTTTTTTTAGTGAAAAACCTAGTAGTTCTATTTCTGGAAACAAGGATCTCGAAGACGATAATCTAGAGAACCCTGTTTTTGAAAACTTTGGTTTTGCTGAACTTGAATTTATGTGAAGAGGCTAATCCTAGTCCTGTAATAGCGCTAGAAATGACAACTTTAAGAACTTATCGAATACTACTATGACTAGTCGTCCATCATGTATCAAGTTAGCTGACACTGAAGTAAATTATGAACTAAAATCTAAGACCATACTGATGCTCCCAATATTTTTAGGGAAAGAAAATGAAAACTCCTATTTCCATGTTAGGGATTTTGAGGAAGTACTCTAAGAATTAAAAACCTAGATGATGAAGCATTAAAACTTAGGTTATTTCCTTTTTCCCTTAGTCAATTGTAACTTATAAACAACTTACATTTGCCTTTTTACAGTTTTTTTCCCTAGGTACAAAACATCATCTATTATGCAACATATTTGCAAATTTGTTCAACAAGAGGGGGAATCTTTATATAGGCATTTGGAAGGGTTAAATGATTTGTTATCACAATGTCCTCATCACGGTTTAGAAAAGTTTAGGCTAGTTAAGATCCTTTATGAGATTATCCAACAAAAACCATGGTTGAGTCTTTATGCAAAAGTGGGTTTGAAAACAAAACTGTTGATGGTACGATGACATTTTGAATGAAATCGCCGAAAATCCCAACAATGGGAAAATAGTAGGGAACCCTGAAAACAATTCTTCTAAGTAAGATAAACATTAATAGGGTAGGGGATAAAAAAACTTTTAGAAGCTTTAGAATTGAGTGAAACTAGTGGTAGAATAGATCCCAAGTCTTTTTGGGAAGGACAGACTTTTGAAGAGCAAGCCTATGCTCTTTACTATAACACTAGATTTGATAACTCTCGGAAGTTTTACCCATATTCAGAAACCTATAATCCTGGTTAAACAAACCATCCTAATATTTCCTGGTATAAGGGCCAAAGTCAGCGTCAGTCTAGTAACAGCCGAATTCCCCCAGGTTTTGGCTATACTAAGAATCCTTTAGGTCCAACACAGTTTCGGAACCATTTAGAGAAGAAGATGACTAGATTAGAGGAATCTCTTACTAGGTTAGATAACACACTACTACATTTCAGGAATTTTCTCAACAAACTCTACAAGATAACTGGAATACTTTGCAAGAAAACACTCGAACTATTTCAAATATGGAAACCCGGGTTGGAAAAATTGCTGAGTCGTTGAGAGAAAGAGGTAAGTTTCCTAATGAAACACAACCCAATCCTAGAAGAGTTCATGAAGTATCTTATAGTGAGAAATAATCAAGTCATGTGAATTACATTAGAACCCTTAGGAGTGGTAGAATGGTAGACAATAAGGTAACCATGCCCGATAGTTAACATATTGTCTTTCACCCCTATGGACCACCAGTAGCTGAGAAGACTGATAAAGTCTCTGATGATAAAAATACAGTTACTGATAAGCCCGATTCCGTGCCTAGAGCCCCATTCTCACAACTACTAGTACCAACAAAGAAGAAATTCAACTTTAATGACATACTGTAGGTTTTTAAGAAATTTACCATAAAACTTCTGTTATTAGATGCAATTAGGAAAATTCCTGATTATGCCAAGTTCGTTAACGATATATGTATGCGAAACATAAAACTTAAAATAGATAAGAAAACATTTTTATCTAGTCATGTAAGTTCGATTAACCAGAACATCACAACTCCTAAGTACAAAGACCCAGGTTCTCCTACCATATTTTGCACCAGAGTTAACTTTTGGGTAGAAAAAGTTTTACTTGACTTAGGAGCTAGTGTGAACTTACTTCCTTACCATGTGTACCTACATCTAGGACTTGGTGTAATTAAACCTACCCAGATGACACTGCAGTTAGCTGGTAAGTCTATCAAGATTCCTCGAGGTGTTATAGAGGATGTTCTTATTGAGGTCTACAAGTTTATTTATCTAGTGGATTTTGTTGTCTTGGATACCCAACTTGTCCCTGAGCCATAGAACCAGATGCCTATGATTTTAGGTCGCACATTTTTAGCTATGTTTAATGCGATCATTAACTGTCGAAACAGTACTGTGAATCCTTTGGCAATATGACTATTGAGCTGATTTTTTTAATGTCAGTAATCTACCTCATGAACTAGATGACACGTGCATTAAAGAAGTGAACATGATAGAAACCTTAGTTCAAGAGTCAATACCAAACATCTTATCCAAAGATTCATTAGAGAGTTATCTATCGCATTTTGGTTAAGATTTTGACAATGATAGCACCATTGAACAAGTGAATGCTCTGTTAAACTCTATCCGTATTAAATACTGATAGATGGAAAACTAGGTTCGAACAATTAACATCTTATGAGTCTACCTTAATTCATCTTTTAGAAGATCCTCCTAAGTTGGACCTCAAACCACTACCAAATACCCTGAAGTATGTGTTTTTAGGCTCATATGAGACTTCACCTGTGATTGTTGCTTCTGACTTGGATAATGATCATGAAAGTAGGATAGTGACCGTACTTCAAGATAATATGGAAGCCTTAGGGTGGACCATATCAGACATTAATGGTTTAAGTTATACAGTTTATATGCATCAGATTCATTTAGAGGATGAACCACCTGATTATAACCTAGATGAAACAACTAACCATTTTCAGGAATCTGATGATCTAGAAATTAGGAAAATTATGACCAGTCTATCTAAAGACACCCAAAATTCTAAGTTTTGGAGGTGGATATCATTCTCCATGTGATGTACTATTGACTCTTAGAAAGATCTGTCACTTGGGACTTAACATATGTGCCTCAACCATTTTAAAAGAGTATCTTCATACACGTTTTCCTGAACCAAACGATGTCCATTAAGAAGTTCAGTTGTTAGAAACTCATCCTCTGGTTGGTGTGGTTTACCTAGGTGATAATACCAAAATTGACTTTGTTTTCCTACCGAAATTTTTGTTCCAATTATGGGAACATATGAGTTTTGAATGTGTCAGTTATTAAGTTTTGAGACTAAGTCTAATTACTTTAGGAGATTACAGTTCATACATTTGTTTAAGAATGACCACCACCTTCATTGTGGTCAATTGTGTGAGTTAAAAATGATTGACTTCGAGGATACACAATTATTCAGGTTATTATAATGTGTTTATGAGTTCTTAATTGATTTTTTCCAGACTCTGCAACCTGAACCTTCGAATCCTTCCAATGAGGAAATCCATCCCAAAAGATTTATCTAGACCCTTTTATAGAGATCGAACTTGAACCACATCTAGATATAGGTGTCTTAAACAGAAAACTTGATAAGGGTGTGCTCGGTTTACCAACTCTTGGCCTGTTGCTGTTTCCTTTTATTTGTGATAACAATATTTGATCCAGATGACCCACAGTTGTTCCGATTACTGTTATATGATTGTACGAGGTGATTAATCCTTTCTTAGTTTGTCTGAAGACTTTAAACTTAACACTTCTTGGGAGGTTACCCATGCTCATACGACACGGTAATATCCTTCCTTATTTCCTTTTCTTCAAGTGGTAACCGTTTCTTCTTGTTCATTATTTTAGTTTCATCTTTAAAACATTGAGGACAATGTTAGATTTAAGTTTTGGGGTAGGGGAGAAACTTTTAGTTGCAATAAATAAAAATCTAAAGCCTAAAAACTTGTGCCGATTAAGGATAACACTAACCAATCTAAGTGTATGGAAATATCTTGGTTGTAATGGTTGAGGATCCCAAACTAAAGAGTCTACTTATAAGAGGACAGAGCTCAGGTGTTAGAAATACATGGTAGTTACCATTGTATCTCAGATTGGTTACCATATCACGTTCTGTTTTTATTTTTGCAAACTTTTTATGTTGATGTCGCCGCTAGGATGAAGTAGAGTGATTGAGGTCAACACCAATTATTTTATTGTTATTGTGTTTTTTTTTCTCCCTGTCTCCGTCGCCAAAGCAAGATGAAACGCAGGACCCATGGAAATTACCATGTAATCTGCTGACAAGAAGCATGCGCTTAGATCTTAATCATGTTGTCAATTCTCAATAAAAATATATATATATTTTTAATTATTATTGTTCAGAAAAAAATCAACCGTTGGGGACCTTGTACATACCAGCTGAGTTGATACCAGAATTAAGATTAAGACCAGTACCTCAATCCATCAAGATTCATCTTGGCATTGATCTCCATTTGCAAACCATCTATTTATCTATCCATCTTCTTAATATATTCGTGTGATTTTTTTGATTCCGTATATTGATGTCCATTGTGCGATTATGTGAGTAGAGTTTTCTCACTTATATATATGAATTTTAGTACGCTTATGTGCAAACTCGTGTACACCAATTGGATTCAAATCAGGGTACTTTATCTTATAGCCAATGATAGTATGCCAACTAAGGAGATTGTTCAGTTTCGTTCCTAAATTCTTCATAGGTATATAGGGTTTAGGCTGGCTCTAATCGTGGTCCAAGATTCAAGCTTTTTCTTGGATCCACGTCACCAAAATACAACGCCCGGGTGCAATGGGAATCCGAGATTCCTAGTGGATACGCAATTTAAACCTGCACGCCACGCCGTTTCTAACCGCGTATCATAGGAAGACTCAAAAGCGCCGTTTCTAACAGCGTATTGACCTTGTTGACCGGTCAACACGCGGATTCAAACTGCGTGTCCTGGAAAACCCTAAATCATACATACGCCGTGCTCCTTCTACTCTGTTCTTTCTTTTTCTCTTTTCTTCTTCAAAAACCGTAGAACCTCATTTCCCATGGGTTGATTCAAGCCGATTTTGTGTTTAAGGAGCGGCAATCTTACAAGGGTTTGTTCTAGAAGCCGTGGGGAAACTATTGGTGGTATTTTTGTGCGATTTCATCAACAAATCCACACTAGGAAAGTATTTTTTTTTCTTGATTTGTTTGATTTTTTTGTTTTTGATTTTAGTTATAATGGAGCGATTTCGAAGCTATTGAATGGATTATGTTGATTAGGTTGATTGAGCAGTAGGATAATTTTTGATTTGATTTCAAAAAAGTAAAATGTGAACTTAGGGTTTATGGTATTTGGGGTTAATTTAGGTGAAACATAAATTCATGATTGATTCATAAATTTATTGATTGATTTAATTGTGTTTATGCTTGGTATAATGAATTTGAAATTTGTAATTTGTAATTTGATAAGCATATCAACAATTTTGTTTTGAGCGTTGGGGATAGAGTTTGATGATTAACTCATGTAGTCATTTTAGTTGATGTTGATATGATTATATGGGTGAAATTGATGTTGTTAATATGATATTGTTGGAGGTTTTCATCAGAGCATCTTGCAATGAGTTTAAGGATTAACTCATGTATTCTTTTGATTTGATGTTTAGAAGATTAAAGGGGTGGAATTGATGTTGTTAATATCATTTTGATGGAGGTTTTCATACGAGAATTGCGCATACCTCAATGTGAGGTGAATTTGATTGTGGGAATTCATATGTTGATTGTGCAAAGGTTAATATATGTGGATGATGGTTTGTTATTCACATGTTGATTGTGGTTCCCTTACTCTTTGCTTTTTTTAGATAATGGAGCATGTCGATTGGTCTAGGTCTGAGAAGTTATCCCAACTATCTCAAGATGTCGGACGGATACAACATAAATGTGAGAACTTAGTTGATAAGAGAGACGTAAATTTTAGGAGTAGTTGGAAAAACATAAATAAACTATACACGATAGTGGTTCATAACAACCCCCGTGCAGTTCTACTTCTTCAAATGTGTAGTTTCGAGTCTGTATTCCAATTTAAATTTAAGTATGTGGATAAGGGATTAACTGAAGCTTTATGTGAGAGGTGGTGGAAGAAGACTAAAACTTTTCACTTTCCTGAGTTTGAGATAGGTTTGATCCCTCTATATTTCTTCCGGTTGACTGGTATTCCAGTCGGAGGAGGTAAGCCAGTCCCAGAATTACCAAAGGAAACAATAACGCCGCAAGAACTTGAAGCTATGGATGATAAGTATTTCCGGGGTGTGTCAGAGGTTATGGGACAAAGAAAAAATCAGGGTCTGAAACCTGGAGATTATGATTCCAAGGCATGTACGATGCGCATTTCTCACTTGGATAATTACATTTTAAGTAGGGAAGGGCAGCCTAACACCGAAATTGCAGATGAATTGACTAGAATCTTCTTGCTTTAGTGTATTGGTTCTTTTTTGTTTGCAGACTTGAGTCTTAGAGTAGATAAACGATGGTGTCTAGTGTTGGGTAATTTGGATGCTGCTGGGTCTTATGATTGGGGTACTCCAGCTTTGGATGTTTTGTATAAACATCTGGATGACTGGAGTTCGTGCAAACAGAAGGATATGGGTGATCTTAGAATTCTGGTATTATTTTTATTTCCGTAATTTTCAACCAGTCTTGAAGGAAAACATAAAAGATGATGAACTTGATCCACACCCTGTTATTCTTCTATTTGGTGGGTCGAACCATTAGGAATAGGGTACAAATAGATCTTCACAAACACTCTGTGTCCGATGCACACGCTCAGATATATATGAGGATGGGAGATGCGGTTATTTGGGACCCCTGGTTCCGGGATAGTTACACCAACTCACTGATGTATTCCAAACATCACATGAGATGTCTAAGATGAGATATTTCTTCAAGGATGTTAAGGACGGAACAAGAGCTTATGCTTATCTGGGAGAGAGGTGTATGAGGCAGGTGTTAGGTGCGATAGTTGTCCCATGCAACCCCACTAGATTGGAGGATGTATCTGATAGGATAGTGCTTCATATTAGTGACCACTACCTTCCTGTCCCGGAAGAAGTGTATTCCCATTTTTGGAGAACTCATAGCATGGGAGCTCTTAGGACAAAAACAACTCACATAGACACACGTGATGATATCAGAGTTGGTCACGCTGGTATACCCCGTAGTTTGATGCCCCAATACCCACCTCCTACCATGTCATTCCAGACATACACATACGACCAAGAAGCACAGTCCATGACGGAACTCCCGAACCTACAATGGGACATGCCTTTCTACAAAGATTCGGGTGAAAATCTAGTTGCAGTCCCCAGGCTAGCAGAGAACCCATACAATTTTTCTGATATCAACGCCCAACACAGTTCATTTGGAGATTATTTATTGTTAAATAAAAAAGTTAAATTTTTTTTAAAATTTATTTAGGAAGAGTTACAGCGGTTTGCGGGGGAGGCTTACCGGCTGATCCAATCCACCAGACAGGGAATCTACGATGAGTCTCGTCGTCAAGCGCAGTATCGCACCCCCACAACGCATCGTAGTTCCGAAACATCTGACGGCCTCTTCAATTCAAGTCAGGAAGAACAAACATTTTCCAGCACTTATAACTCAGGTGTACCTTTACTGGAAACCCAACACCGTCGCAAGCGTCCGGCTGCAGACCCCTCCGCATCCAATGCTTAATACGTCCCTTATGGTGTTGAGAGTAACGTTCCTGTATAGTCCAACCCGTCAATGGCGCATGCCTCGCCAAACTTTAGTGATTTACCAAACTCTAGTGAGTTTTTAGGAATGAGCTTGGGTTGTAGTTGGCAGGATAGTGTTCATGGTAGTGGTTAGAGAGGTGATGATGGTGCTGATACGGAAGTTGTGCCATAAAGTCAGTTTTTTCCCTAAGTCTAGTAAAATTGGTTATCACAAATGTTTATTAGCAAGGGTATAGTAGATGTTTGTTATTATGTTCTTTTTTGATATATTTAGTTTCTCTTAATATAAGCTGGACATCGTACTATCCATATTATATGTTCTTCATATTTCATGTTTATGTGCCTTTTATATTATTTTCCAACGACATTTATGAAACAATATACCGTTTTAAATCCATGGCGTGACTGATAAAATTTTATTTTAGCTGTAATATGGAGTCAAATATCGTTAGATATATGCGACGACAGAGAGATGCGACATAACCTAAACGATACCACGATGATAGTCATGGAGATTACGCAATCATGTATCAGCAAATTTTACAGGTGTTGATGGTGGTTTTTAGCTTAGGGTTAAAATCGTAAAACCTTATATCTGACATGACGTCACTATAACCACTAGCGCATTTATTGAATCATTCAACATACCTACGTAAGAATTACCATGGTACCTTTTTTTATACATGTGTCATGTTCCACGGCAGAACCCTTAGTATTGACCGACATCATCTTCGTACATACCAAACCCTAATTCTCATGCTACCGCGCCAAGGCATGCCAACCATGCCAGCCGCACCACTGTGCCAGTGGAAAACCATGCCAGCCACATCTTCGCGCCAAGGCATGCCAACCATGCCAACCACACCACTGTGCCAATGGAAAACCATGCCAGCCACATCTCCGCGCCAAGGCATGCCAACCATGCCAGCCACATCTCCGCGCCAACGCATGCCAACCATGCCAGCCGCACCACTGTGCCAATGGAAAACCATGCTAGCCACATCTCCGCGCCAAGGAATGCCAACCATGCCAGCCACGTCTACCGCGCCAAATCATGCCAACCATGCTAGCCGCACGATGCGCCAATGGCATGCCAAAACCTTGGCCCCACCATGCCAAGCCAACCGCACCTTGCCTTGGCCCCAACCATGCTAGCCGCACCATGCGCCAATGGCATGCCAAACCCTTGTCCCCACCATGCCAAACCAACTGCACCTTGCCTTGGACCCAACCATGCTAGCTGCACCATGCGCCAATGGCATGCCAAACCCTTGGCCCCACCATGCCAAGCCAACCGCGCCTTGCCTTGGCCCCAACCATGCTAGTCGCACCACGCGCCGATGGCATGCCAAACCCTTGGCCCCACCATGCAAAGCCAACCGCACCTTGCCTTGGCCCCACCATGTCAAGCCGTCCGTACCAAACCCTTGGCCCCACTATGCCAAGCCATCCGCGCCATTTTCCTTGGCCCCACCATGTCGGCCTTCCCTATGCGGCTACCAAAACGAAGGCGTGCGACAATCAACGACCACCTTTCCATCCTAGATGCAAATCCTAGCCGTCCAAGGTCGCCAAACAACCCAAGGTAACCTTTGGCCCCAAACCCTAGTTGTGGCCACGCCAAACCGCGCCAAGGCATGCCATGCCACATGCCAACCACCTTGCCGCGCCATACCATGCCGGCCTTCTCCATGCGGCTACCAAAACGAAGGCGTGCGACGATCAACGGCCACCCTTCCATCCTGGATGAAAATCCTATGACCTATCCGTCCAAGGTCGCCAAACAATGCATGGTAACATTTGGTCCAAAACCCTAGTTTTGGCCACGCCAAGGAATGTCATGCCACATGTGCCAATGTCATGCCAACCACCTTGCCGAGCCACACCATGTCGTCCTTCCCTATGCGGATACCAAAACGAAGGCATGCGACGATCAACGGCCACCCTTCCATCCTAGATGAAAATCCTAGCCGTCCAAGGTCGCCAACCAACGCATGGTAACCTTTGGCCAAAACCCCTAGTTTTGGCCACGCCAAACCGCGCCAAGGCATGCCATGCCACATGTTCCAATGACATACCAACTACCTTACCACGCCATACCATGCCGGCCTTCCCCATGCGGCTACCAAAACGAAGGCGTGCGACGATCAACAACCACCCTTCCATCCTAGATACAAATCCTAGCCGTCCAAGGTCGCCAAACAACGCATGGTAACCTTTAGCCCAAAACCCTAGTTTTAGCCACGCCAAACCGCGCCAAGACATGCCATGCCACATGTGCCAATGGCATGCCAACCACCTTTCCGCATCATACCATGCCGACCTTCCCTATGCGACTACCAAAACGAAGGCCTGCAACAATCGACGACCACTTTTTCATCTAAAATGAAGATCTTAGCTGTCCAGGGTTACCAGCTAACGCATGGCAACCTTTGGCCCTAGTTTGGTCGCGCCTAAACAAAGCCAAAATCCTAACTTTTGGTCGTGCCTAACCTGTGCCATATTAAAGCCATACTGATCATACTTTCATTCCACTGGCTACCAAACGAAAGGTTGCAATAATCAACGGCTACCTTCCTTTAAAGATGCAAAATCTCGACCGTTGAAGGTCACCACCGAGCCGGCAAGTCTCCCAAGCTCAACTTGCCAGAAAACAATAACATGCTACATGTTTTCCACGAAAACACTCAAGACATCAACACATGTCACAAACTGGGGGATGCTCATTGGGTATTGGTTTGGCGGTTTACAGCGTGCGGCGTACACTACGCTCGTTATTAGAAAGTGTCATAAGGATGAGGCGGTTAGTAAATACATGGACTAATGGTGAAACGCTTTCTTTTATGGAATATCAATTCCAAGTGTTTCCGGCTACCACCTCCTCCCATTTACTCACCCGTTTTCCATTTCTTAATGAGACCAGAGTACGTTTCACTTCGACTTGTATAAATAGGCATTACCTATTCCACCGAACAACAAGTTATGGTCAGGAGCATACAACACTCAGAAAACGTTTGCTAGATTTCCCATCTGTTAGCTTCCCACTTTATGATACAAGTCACAAAACAACTACTCTTCCAGAATCAACTATTCTGGTCTCAACACTCTCTTCGCTTCCCTCCCCAAAAGCAACCCTTCTCCTCCACTTTGTGACCGAAGCAAGTCTGGAACGACCATTTCTTGGTTTAGGCCGGACTTGTACAGATTGATCTCTCGAATCTAAAGTACTCCGTTGAAGTACATTGTTTAGGGTTTAGATTTGGTTCTCACCCACATCACACGAAATTACCGAAACAAGCAGAAACTGTTTTCACCCTCAAACAATTGGCGACCACAGACGTCAGGACGGTAGAGGCAAACGATCCGCTCAGGGATCGACGACTCAGCTACCACACGTCCCGATACGATCCTCTCAGGAATCGACAACTCAGTTACCAGACGACCCGATTACCAGTCATGACACGGCAAGGGGCGACCGGGGACTTCTTAGAGGTTAAAAGCAAACAATCTGCCCAGGGATTGACGACTCGATTATCAAGTGACTCCGGGACGACTGGGGACTTTCCACAATTGCGGTGCTTCTCACAAAACTCGGACTTGCACCTGACTCATAGGTAACACTTGTCTATCAACCCAAAAATCCAGAAAATCAAAACCATAAAGCCATGTGTTTCATTTGCCTTCAAAAAAAAAAAAAAAAACGAAACAGAAGAATTTCAGAAGACAGAAGTGCATTCAAAGGAAGTCATTCAACGGTGTTTTGCTCTTCTCGAAGAAGGCGTCCTTCGTCATTTGGAGGACCGCCTGTTTCATCTCCAACTATTTGGACAGGTTTTCGACCTCCGATTCTTGTTGTTTGACCACGTCCGCAGAAGGACCTTCGGTCACCTTGGCCTGCAACTTTTGGATCTCAGAGAAACCTTAACGCCCAGTTCCTCATGGAATCAGTCACCTACCCGTACGTACCTACTTTGCATAATAACGATTACCAATTACTATTCATGATGTAACCGATGCTACTACAATGATATTCGAAGAGAAGTAGGATTTTCCCCAAAACAAGAAAACAAATTGAAAGAGAAACACTGGAGTACATAGATGGAATACGCTTGCCCACTTTATTGCTACCGCGCTACCGCTAACACCAGGACGTGAGAAAAAAGATACGAGATAAAAAGGAGAGCCAACCCCTTTCATACCCATAACACTTTTGGAATTTGAATAAGGAAATGATTTCCTATTTGAGATATGTATGGAAATATGCAACTGGGACCGCAAGAACAAGTCCGCGCCACGCCAAGCCAGTGCCGTGCCAAGCCAACAGTCCGCGTCATTCCCAGCCAACAGTCCGCACCATACCAAATCCAAGCCAGCGTTCACACCAAGGCAGCGCCCATTTCAAGCCGATCCAGCGCTAACAACTTGCATCTTTCCAGCGCCAGCAGCTTGCATCCTTCCAGCGCTAACAACTTGCATCTTTCCAGCGCCATCAACTCGCATCCTTCCAGCGTTGCCTTTTGAACGTCCAGCAGAAGGGAATCATCAATCTAATTTCATCACACTAAAGATCAGGAACGACTTCTCCAGAATCGAAGCAAAGCAAATCAGCAACCCCCCTGAGTTCACAAAGACCCTCTTCCTTTCAGGAGCTGCATGATTTACGGGGACTTCGCCCACAAAATCGTGCAGTCTATGATGAAACGCTTATGTGAGATTCTATAGGCACAACGTCAAGACATATTCGCAGCCCGCAACCGCACTGCATCGGGAAAGCAGCTGTTTCCAACCAGAGAAGCCGTTCCCAAACCCCAACCTCTCCTGGAAAGCACGATTTATAGATGAAACTGGGGACTCCTAACCATTGTTCGCTTGAAGGGTGTCCAGTTTGACATCACACTGATTAACGTAGCCGCTCCGCTTCAACGTCCTCCAGCAGCGGCTCCGCTTCAACGTTCGCTCCGAAAGCCGCTCCGCTTCAACGCTCGCTCAAGCAGCCACTCCGCTTCAGCGTTCTCTCCATAAGCTTCTCCAGAATCCGAAGCCGAAGCTTCAGCGTTTGGCTCCTTAAGTTTCAACATCCTTTACAAGAGCCGAAGCTGCTTCAACGCCGTTTCTTCCTGCAAAGGGTCGTACCACCACGCTCCCCATGTCAAGGATCATGATCACAGCCATCCAACCTTCATAGTCATGACCCCCTTTTGATCCATCTCACCAAAAATCGTGATCATGGACAGTTTGCTCGCTTACGCGTCCAGCCAATCCTTTTACTTCCATGGATGCCCATACAATTCCAGCCAACCTACTTTGTTGCTACGAAAATGTAGTCTCATGTGATTACATCTGCTACCAAGAACTGTTGCCGCTCATTTGTTGATACCATCCAGAGCTTCACCACAGTAGTAATCACTACAAAAGTAACCTGTACTCCTCCATAGTTTAAGTTCCACGTGGAAGAAGTAACAAAATCACCAGTACGAACGCACGATGGTGTATGTTTAACCAACACTCACTCTTATTTTCATTTTCATTTGGAGATTAATTATTGTTAAATAAGTATGTTAAAAAATTTATTTTAAGTTTCTAGGATGAGTTACGCCGGTTTACATCGAATAACATCGAATAACTTTTAAGTCCTACAAATATCTTTTGTAATAAATGTTATCATGTAACTCCATGTGTTTGGTTTTACCACACAACTAGCATTTTTTTTTCAGACTTTTGATATTTTGGGAAGACGCAATTTTGTGTCAATGCAATGTAGGGGTTTTCGATAAATAGTAAGGGTCGCTAGATAAATAGTAAGTGTCCCTAGTTAACAGTAAATGACTTTTGGAAAAAGATTTGTGGGTGGTTAATTATTTGAGAACTGTCTTTATTATTATCCCTAGAATTATTTCCATAATGAATTGTCATAATTTTTGATGCATTATTTTGAGTGATCAAATCATCTGTAGAGTTTTCTTGCGTTTCCCACACTTGTTTCTGACAACATATATACATATTGATTTAACACAACCAAGGGTCATTCTAACATCTCTTCTAGCAAGAGATTGGTTTTTCCTTGTCATTCAAGAGGTGTTTAAAACAGTAAAGAGCGTTTATGAACATGATAAGTTATTTGAAATTAGGAAGGGTTGTCGGTGAAAAGTAAATAGGGTGTGTAAAGAGTATTTCTCTTACAAGTGAATTGGATGTGTTTTAACAATTTCCACGCAGATTAGTAATTTGGATCCTATAAATATCGAGGTTTACCCAAAGTTACTTCACACACACCAGTGCTTGGTATCCTTGAAAATTGTAGTATCTATCTCCCAACAACAAACACCTATTTTCATACACCTTTGAAAACTTGTCACGGATTTCACCACCTCTCATAAATCTTTTTACGAACACAACAATAGGATCATTTGATTCAATTGAATATTTTTAAATCACCAAAACATGGTACAAAGAATCTCGAGTAGTAGATCTCTCTCCTGTAATGCTAGAGCCCGAAACCTTTTGGGAGAAGATATACAACCAATATAGACGAGATTATGGGAATCCAAAGAGAAGAATTCTTCAACAAATTCATGATAGGTACCAGATTATCCAAAAAGCCATTTGCGATTTTATAGCTATTCAACAACGGATCTCCAACGGCGGTCGTATTACCATGTCATCCCAATAATTTTTAAGTATTTTATAATTTCTTTCGTCCAAACCTAAACTGATTGATTTTAAATTACAACAATAATTATATTTCATTGTGTTGTTGTAGAACGAACTCGTTAAAGCGGGGTATTTAGAGGAAAAAGGTGAAGCATTCACATTTGATGAAAGCTATAATTTCATGGTATCCAAAATCCCAGAGTATGAATCACCGGAAAATTCATCTACTACATCCAGTGAAGACTGACACTCTAATTTATGTTTGTGTAGATTTTGTGAGTAAATCTATTATCAACCCTCACGATACTAAACTCGTCCTCTGGGGTGACCCCGGGGTTTGACGGCTTGTTACACGTGCTAAGTGTAACCGTGGTTCATACGAAAGTGAGTTAGGTTTTTAATTATATTTTTCTAATGTACTACGATGTTTAAAATAAAAGTCGTCATTTAAAAAGTAGTCAGTTACATCATTGCAATTGTTTAAGGGTGAAAACGATTTCTGCTGGTATTGGTAATTTTGGGTGTGTGTGAATGAGAAATGAATCTAAACCCTAAACAAATGCACTGCACGGGAATGCTTTCTGATTCGAGAGATCAATCTATACAATTATGGCCTAAACCAAGAAATAGTCGTTCCAGACTTGCTTCGGTCACAAAGTGAAGGAGATGGGGTTGATCTTAGGGAGGGAAGCGAAGAAGGTGTTGATATTGTGAAGGTGTTGGATGATTATGACTTGTATCAGAATGATGAACTGGCTTGCAATAATGTAAGCAATCCGCTCTGGATGTTTTCTGGATACGGATGACAAGACTTGGTTTTTATGTGTTTTTTCGTCCTCCCTTTGGAAATAGGCGAAGGACCTATTTATACAAGTCATTGAGCGAAAAACCTCATCTCGTAGGAAGAAAGCGCGACTTGGTCGGTGTTGAATCCTTATCCATCGGGTATACCTCGTCGCAATCGCTTTTAGTCTTCCTTTAGGGTTTCTTCGATATATATGTATATGTAGGGATTTTGAACCACTTTTTACTGTTTTGCGATAGGATTTTCTTACAGAAACTCTATCATGTCAAACAACAGTAGATCGTCTTCTTCACACAATCCAGGGTCTTCAGCTAAACGTGCACGACCTGCATCTCAGTGTGAACCTGATCAGCTTAATGATGAATCCTATATTCGTGTTCTCCGAGTTAAGAAGATCATACCGGTTCGTTCTTCTTTTCCTTTTCTTTTCCGAACAATTGCTTTTTCTTCAAGATCAGGCGAATAATCCTCCCTTTTTTACAGAGATACCCCACTGGAACATGCGTGATGATTATCGACGACGATGACTTAACTAGTCCTCTTCCTTCAAACTCAAACACACTATACCCTTGCGGACCTTGAAGATGCTGATCTGGGTATCTCATCTTATGAATACCCCAACGCGGTTCTTTCATTCGATTTCCACATGAAATTCCTATCTTCCAGCTACCGATCTGCCGGTGGATTCTTAGTGCGGAAGGAGTTTGTGCCTTTGTACACAAAGGTATGGAGAAAGTATGGCC
The DNA here is from genome assembly GCF_003573695.1 of Papaver somniferum. NCBI lineage: Eukaryota > Viridiplantae > Streptophyta > Magnoliopsida > Ranunculales > Papaveraceae > Papaver > Papaver somniferum. Next base: position 17,375,718 of record NC_039365.1, on the reverse strand, counting down.
ACATCGCAACCAGGAACGTGGTTCGGCACTGTTCATCTGCTTTGGTCACCACGGTAAACTTCCTTCTTCTCATGATTGTTGAGATGGAGAACATCTCTATTCGCAACATTGCTGAATCAAATCTTGAAAAGTGGGAGAACATGGTATCTACCTGCGAGTCCATGGAGTTCAACGTAGGCTGGTTGTGGCAGCGTCTTGACATCATCAAGGTTTATCGAGCTGGTATCCTTGTGAATATAGTTCCTGCTGCGAAAGCTATCTTGGAGGAGGAGAATGCCCTGAATGCGGAATCAGAGAAGGTGGAACAGGAAGTTCAAAACTTGAAAAATAGGACGGAGAGATACCAAACTAGGTTGAAGATGATGCTCTCAAGGAACTACAATCTGCTGGATGGCCTCTTCTAAGCCGTGCCGCCTTATTGTCAATTTCCATGTCATTTTTTTTTGGACATTCTTGAGAAATGAATTGCATTGGTTTTTCGGTAGATGGATGAAGTTTTTTCATTAACGTTTTTTTCTTCTGAATAATTTGATAATTAAAATGTGTAATGAAAGATGCAAGTATCGTCATGTCACGGGACAATAACGGGACAATGATCAAGCATGGTATGCCTTGAGCCATTTTCCGTCAATGACTGCTTCCAACTTGCTTCCATCCACCTTAATGATCTTGTAGTAGCCGGTATTGTAAGCCTTGGTAATCACGTAGGGACCTTCCCATTTCGGAGAGAACTTTGGCGCAGACATGTCTTGCTGGATGGGCTTGGCTGTCTTCAAGACTAGATCTCCTACTTTAAAAACACGTGGCTTCACAGTCTTGTCATACGCCCTGGAGATCCTATTTCTGTATACTTGAGTACGTTCCTATGCCTTGCTTCTTCGGGAATCTATAGTTTCTAACTCAGCGATTCTTGAGTTAGATGCTTCAGCCTTGTTCCAGTGGACCCCACTTGTTGCTGCAATCCTGGCTGACGGTACCTTGATTTCTGCTGAGAGGAACGCGTCCGCACCGTAAAAAAGTGAGTATGGAGAAACCCCAATGGAACTTCTAGGTGTCGTCCGACACGCCCATAGCGTCATCGGTAACTACTCGTTCCACTCTCTGGGGTTGTCATGTACTGTCCGACTGAGAATCTGAATTAATGTTTTGTTGGTGCTTTCAGCCTGTCCATTTCCTTGAGGATAGTAAATGGTGGAGAAGACCTGTTTAATCCCATATTATTCAAGCAACTCTCCTACCTGCTTGTTGGCGAAGGGGGTTCCGTTATCAGTGATAATGTGTTTAGGCACACCAAAACAACAAATGATGTACTCTTTAATGAAAGCCGCAATCGTTGCTCCTGTAGTCCCTCGCGGTTATGATATACTCGTGATGCTTCGATGACGGAGGATTGATCTTCCCAATAATGTCAACTCCCCAGCTATAAAATGGCCATGGACTGCTTATCGAATGGAAAGGAGTGGAAGGTGCGTGAACAAGGTTCCCATGAATTTGACATTTGTGGAAACTTTGAACAAATTCAGCCGCATCATCCTCCATGGTCGGCCAATAGTATTTCTCGTGTATCTGGAGAAACAGTTTCCTCTTCCCTTGATGTTCCCCTTCATGCATTTCATTCAACATGATTAGAATCTCTACCTCGGCCAGGCACCGTAATAGATCCCCTCCAAAGCTTTTGCGATACAGGATCCCTTCGTGAAATACGAATGCTTTGCCTTTTGTTTCATTTTGACAGCATCCTTTTAATTAGCAGGAGTTGCTCCGTCGCGGAGATAGCTAATATATGGCTCTCTCCAGTCCCCATCATGAATTATGCTGAAAATATCCAATTGATGTGGCGGTGTTTGACAGTTAGAGCAAGTCTTTTGGAGTAGCCGAGATTGGGTTTCCATTTCTGGCCAGTAATAGCCCACTACCAACGTTTGTCCACAAATTTCATCGTGGATGCGGTTAAGATGCAGCTACGTTTCTTCATCTCCGAGACATCTTGATAGGGAGCCATCTGGGTTTCGATGATATAGCATACCATGAAGCATGAAGAAGTTCTACAGGGTTTTGAGACTGACCTTTCCTTGAGAAAGCGAGCTGTTGAGTTCTTGAATGATAGGAGTTCGCCAATCACGGGTCACAGTGTCTTTGCACTGTGAAAGCCATGTTGATTCCATCGTCCTCCTCTTTACCGTCAGGGTTTCTTATAAACCTTCGAACTGTAATTTGGATGCCAGCGTGGCTAAACAATCGGCATGCATGTTGTTGTTGCGACCAACATGGGTTATGGTTGCATCAACAAAGTAGTTTAATAATCTTTGCGCCTCTGATCGATACGGGGCCAGCGTTACCTCCTTCAACGCATACACTCCATTCATCTGATTAACCAGTGACTTAGAGTCACCTCTTATCTCTAGGCGAGTGGAGCCTGCTTGTTTGGCTATTGATAGTCCTATGATTAGGGCTTCATACTCTGCTGAGTTGTTGGTGCACTGAAAGTCCAACTTGAAGGAATGCGAGAAAACTTCGCCAGTTGGAGACACTAGGACCACGCATGCCCCTCCAGTGTTATTGTTAGGAGTGTTGGAGCCATCAAAATACATCATCCATGCATCTTCTTCGACAACGGAGATCTCTGGAAATTCTCCAGGGAGATCCTCGTGTAGTGCAGTAGTGCCTTCTCCAGGGAATGCTGCCAGTAAATCTGCAACGGCTTGTCCTTTGATAGCCCTAGGTGACACACACGTTATGTCTAGCTCTGACATTTGAAGAAGCCACTTGGTCGGCCTTCCCATCAAGACCGTATTTGAAAGTAAAAACTTCACAGGATCAGATTTAGATATAAGCACCACCTTGTTGGACAACAGGTAATGTTTGAACTTCTGAATGGAATGAATCAGGGTTAGGCATGCTTTTTCCGCTTTGGGATATCTGAGTTCAGCATCTCTTAATATTCGAATGAAATAGTATATGGGATGTTCGACTCCCTCATCATCCTCCTGAGCAAGCAAAGCCCCGACGGCGGTATCATTGAAGGCGGTGTAGAGGCACATCGATCTTCCTTGGACATGAGACTTCATGACCGCTGGAGACGACAATATCCGTTGAATCTTCTGAAATGTTTCCTGTTGTAGTGTGGTCTAGACGAAACTCGTTCATTTCTTCATCAAGGGGGTGAATGAAGCAAGGAGCTGGGCCAAACCAGGTATAAAACGTCGAATGCAGTTCACCTTTCCCATGAAGCTTTGGAGCTCCTTCATAGTTCGAGGAAGCGGCATTGTGAGGATAGATTGGGTCTTGGATGGGTCCACCTTGATCCCCTCAGCAGTTACCTGGAATCCCAGGAACTTGCCTAAAGAAACGCCGAAAGCGCATTTCAAAGGATTCATCTTCAATTTATATTCACGGCACCTTTCGAACACTAGCAGTAAGACTCCTGCGTGACCCACCCGAGCTTTCGATTTGACTACTATATCGTCCACGTAGGCTTCAACTTGCTTATGCATCATGTCGTGGAAGATTTCCTTCATAGCGCGTTGGTACGTTGCACCGGCATTCTTCAAACCAAATGACATTACAGTATAATAAAAATTTCCGAGAGGAGTTCGAAAAGATGTCTTACTTGCATCATGCTCGTACATCCTTATCTGATTGTACCCGCTATATCCGTATAAGAAGGAGAACATGTCGTGTCCGCTGGTTGCATCTACCAACATGTCAATGTTAGGTATGGGAAAATTGTCTTTGGGGAAGCATCTGTTCAAGTATCTGAAATCCACGCAGCACCTAATTTTTCCGTTCTTCTTTTATATCGGAACCATATTAGACAACCAGGTCGGATGATGGATAGGTTTAATGAAGCCAGCAACTAGCAACTTTTGTATCTCAGTCTTGATTTTCTCTTCAACCTCGTCCCTGAATTTCCTCGGGGACTATTTGATCGGCTTGGATCCAGGTATGACATGTAGATGATGGGTGACCAATTTTTCATCTAAACCGGGCATTTCTTCATACGTCCAAGCGAATATGTCCTGGTATTCTTTGAGAAGTTGCACGAGCTTCGTGCGTTCATCCGTGGACAAAGTTGAGCTGATGGAGATAGGCCTGGGAGATTCTTCTTTCCCGATATTAAAGATTTCGAGTTCATCAGTCGTGGAGTTGGTGCCGTCTTGCAACTGTCGTGGAGCATCTAGCACCTCTTCCCCTGACTCGTCGTTGTTACAGCATTCCACTGGGCGGAGAGACTGGGCAACAGTTTCCCCTGCTAATTGCTAACAGTGGCGTCGATCTACAGTTTTCCCTTTCTGATCACGGCTCGCCATAAAAGTACGCTCCCTCTTAGTGTGAACGTGGGTCGTGGCTTCACCAGATGAAGAAGAACGTCTTGTCAGCAAAGATGCATCGTGGGGCTTAGCCCTCAATGATGCAAGTCGGTCATCGTCTTGGATTAACGCCCACGTGGGGAGTGGGATGCAATGAAATTTTTCTGCTTCTTCCCGCGGAGCTTCTCTTGGTTCAAATAATTCCACTCCACATATCGGTGCGTAAGGAGACAACGATGCAGGAATACGAACGACTTCTTTATTCAGCATAGTCTTCAAGCACTGGTGATACGTTGACGGGACAATCCTATTGTCATGAAGCCACGGTCTCCCCAGTATCATATGGTAGTCCGGCTCCTTTTCTATGACTTCCGAATTTCACCTTTGACTGAACGGGCCCTACAGATAAATTCCGATTGACATACCAGTACATGTTGGTTTGGTTTTCTTCGAAGTCTGTCATCATGGTAGGACGTCGTACGATCTTTCCTTGGCGAACCTTGTCCGTCCAGAGAGTCTTGAGATTAATCACATTCGAAAACGCTCCCGTGTCGATGAGAGCCCTCTTGAACTCCGAGTCCTTGATGTGTGCAGTAACATGTAGGGCCTGGCTGTGACCTTCCTCTGCTATCATGTCTTCTTCTGTAAATGTAACATTATTCACAGACATCTCTGATGTTTTTGAATCTTCTGGGCGCAAAGGAGTTAAATGCACGTCGAGGGCTATCTGGTTGATTGCAGCAAACGTCTCCGCCCGTTGGTTCTTCGAAAGATGTAAAAGTTTGCATAAACTTTCCACTAGAGAAGCCGCTTCCTGATCCACCGGCCTCTGGTTCATAGTGAAGCTATTGAATTGAGAGGGATCGTTGCGAGGATCAGTCCCCAGTGTAGAAATCTCTGTGACATGAGAACCGCTCACATCTGATGGCATCTTGATGAGGAGATCGAGTATGCCGTTTATCGCTTCTTTGATCAGGTCCATGTTCTTCGTGTGAACCTCCTGTACTTGTGCTAATTCGATAAATATTTGGATTCTTCCGGTTACACCATCAGATATACTGTCGGGAAGAGGGGTATCTCCATTAGAGAAACTTCGACCAAGATTTGAAGTTGTTGGAGGAGTTCTAAGACCAACCATTTTTAAATCAACCAAACGGAATTGGGTATTGAAGAAATTGACTTCACAACCGAGAGATTAGTCTCCCACTATGGTCGCCAATTGTTTATGGGTGAAAACTATTTCTGCTGGTTTTGGTAATTTTGGGTGTGTGTGAATGAGAAATGAACCTAAACCCTAGACAAATGCACTGCATGAGAGTGCTTTTTGATTCGAGAGATCAATCTATATAATTCTGGCCTAAACCAATAAATGGTCTTTTAAGACTTGCTTCGGTCACAAAGTGAAGGATATGGGGTTGATCTTAGGGAGGGAAGTGAAGAAGGTGTTGAGATTGTGAAGGTGTTGGTTGATTATGACTTGTATCAGAATGATGAACTGGCTTGCAATAATGTAAGCAATCAGCTCTGAATGTTTTCTGGATACGGATGACAACACTTGGTTTTTCTGTGTTTTTTCGTCCTCCCTTTGGAAATAGGCGAATGACCTATTTATACAAGTCATTGAGCGCAAAACCTCACCTCGTAGGAAGTTTAGTGATGGAGTATTGGGGTCGTGTAGGTGATTGCACGATCACGTCTTAGACCACATCCCTCATCATCTTAACCGTCCCTACCTCCTGACACGTTCTTGTAAATGGGCGCGTTGCACGCCGCACGCTGTAAACCGCCAGACCAATACCCCAGTAAGTATCCCCCAGTTTGTGACATGTTTGATGTATCGAACGAGTGGGTCGAGTCGTGGGACCTGCGCAAGAAATAACACGTGATGCTATTAGGTTAAATAACTAAGTTATTTGAGAAATTGATATTCATGAAATATCATGTGCTAGATGCATGTAATGCATTGAAAAAATCAATATGTATGAAGCATCGCTGTTTTAAAGCTTAACCGAATAAGTCACGCATTAAGCGTCTTAAAATAGCATCACGCCCAACCATCTTCGAGTGATCGTTTGGAGACCCCCGCATGGGCGAGCTATCTCCTGGTCGATCACTCCTTGTAGAAGAGTGACGGACGGTGATCATCGAGGTGTTTCATTGTTCGCCTAGTTCTTAACCTAAGATGTCCGACCAAGCTAGCAAAGTTGGACGAACCAGATGGTTTGTGGCACTTATTTGCGACCATTGATGGAATCCGAGGTTTCCTCAGAAGTGCGCAAGCATCCCTATTTGGCTTGACCAAAACTACTCATGGACGCCAATTTTGGTGGGACCGATTGGTCGTGCATGGAGACGGTCCGTTGTTGTGCGCATCTATACCTCTCTGTCCCATGAAGGCTTGATCTAGGACACTCAAGTTGACTGTAGAAGATGAGTGGTCGTGATCGATTTGTGATAGAAATCTATTGCCTCAAAGGATTTGGAAGCCGCGTGACATGCCACCTTTGGGCGTGCGTTTCGAGGCGCTTGGGCATGGTTGGCCCGGGCCGGTCAGTCACACACATAGGTGGGCCAACGGTGATCACGTCAACATCCTTGGAACCTCTTGGGTCTATATTTTACACCCTCCGTTTAGACTGGTGAAGATGGATGGACACGATCGAACTGCGACAGTTATGCAGCGCCGCAAACCCTAATTAGAGTTTTAAAACGGTCACGCACGCATGACTTTGGCCAATCAGTTTGGAAAGAAATGCTTCTCCTTTGGAGAGGTCGATCGTTTGGGGCCCACGTTGGGCTGACGGTGAACATATGTGCACCTCCCTGATGGTCCTAGGCGCGATCTAAGCCATCCAAATATGCTGGTTAAGTTGGATGGTTGAGATCAATATAAGACACTAGTGGAATTTCCGTGACCCTTGAAAGCCTCAGGCCCATCATGTTTTGGGCAAATGTTCATGGTTCTATGACCACGCAGTGAGCAAGTCGATCAAGTAGGGACATAGTGGCCCGCCAATGTGTGCATTAGCGCTTCACTGATCATTCACGGGATGATCTAAGCCGTCCAACCAGGCTGGTGAAGTTGGACGGTCGTGATGATTTTAAGACTGCATTGAATAGTCTAAGCTCCTCGAGCTTCTTCCAAAGCAGCGCAACCACCCTTTTATAAGGCTGGCGTTTGACATGCTGGTAGGAGTTCGTGTGATGTTCGAACGACTAGGGCATAAGAGGGCCCTCCGGTGGTCATCACGATGATCGCCTACTCTTGCCATGGTTTGGCTAGGCTTGTTAAAGTGCGTGGGCAACTTGTGTGGTCGCGATCGTTTCTGAGACTGATATGGACAGTCCAGATTTTCCTTAAGGAAATTAAATGCGTTCGATCGAGCTGAAAGTGCATCAATTCGAAATTCTCTTTGTCAAAGAGTAGTCTGTAAGGGTATTTCGTGCATGTCTCAAAATTGACACTTGGAGATTCATGTTACTCTGCTGAGAGTTAACACTCAGTCGTCATGTCATGCTAATAATGAGAGTTCGACTAGGAACAACACAGTAAACACTAGGCTAGCTGTGCATTAATTAATAATGCTAAAACTCACAGAATATTTGGGATTGTTGCTACATGCACCATTCTGGGTGAATTTTGTGTATTTATTGAATTGCTTCGAATAAATAAAGCGAAGAAGTATTCATCACTCATCAGACGGCTTTACCCTTTGCAGGATGTCAACATATTAAAGATTGGTTTTACAATTTTATCCCTGAACTAAAATCCACCATCAACAGCAATAATTAAGAAAACACATTACATCATAGACATCTCATGATTTCGAACTAACAATATTAACCACACATAACATTATAAACATCTCACGAGAACAGGATTCGATTTTATATGCGAGTACCAAATAAATAATTGGCCACGAAATGTTTGAAAGGCTTCCCTAGTTCCACTTCATACATGACCATCGCTTGAGCACGATTACCATTTGCAAGAACTCGATACTGTCTAAAACGACCGCAAAGCCTTTTCAGCATGCTAACGCGGTGTTGGATACTTTGGGCAGAATACCAAATGCTTCCATTCCCAATTTGAATCAAAAAATCTTCCCTCACTCGAAACCAAAACGCCCTACCCGCTGGAGGATTTTTTGTATTATGATCCATATCTGCAACCTTACAATAACTTATGACTAGAGTGTTATCTTCATCCATTGAAAAACGTGGCATCGTGAGTGATTATTGTGGTGGAAATAAAATATGGAACTTCAAACTTTGGGATTGAAAAATGTATTTGGTGGTTGAGTTTACATAGCATTACACCTTCGGAGGTAATTCAATGTTGAGGAGTTTTTCAAAAATTTATAGTAAAATTCTTCGATGGGTTTAATTGTAATTTTTAAACGGAAGGAATAAATTAATAATATTGAGATTTTGCCACCATGAGTTATCATCATTTGTCGTGCATTATTTTGAGTAACCATGTCATCTTCTGTAGCGTGATTCATTTCTATAATTTGAGTAAGGGTTGTTAGTGAATAGTAAATAACTTTTGAAAGGGTAGGCGGCTAAAGGCTGTTATACAGTACCACCGATTAGATGTGTTCTAACGACAGCCCTATTACTAAGACAACAATGACCTATTAACATGTTGTAATAGAAGTATCTTACACCTATAATTATCACCTAACATGAAAGACCCATCACAGTGTGTTTTCAGTACATGCCCCATTGAGTTGTCGACCACTAGAAACGATAAATAAAATCACTTGGATGTCAGTCAATAGTGTATAGATAGGCATTGAATTACGCAGTTTGTCCTTTTGCTTTATTATCATACACGTGGACTGGAATAAAAAACTTACTTTCAGTTTCGTTCGTGTTAATCATCAAAGAAACCAAGACGCTCAAGGGTTTTGGGATCTGGTGGTTGGGGAGTTTACCGACTTAATTGTAAATATTCATGGAAGGTGTGGTAAAACATTATCAACTCGTTTGTCCCTAATTTAAAAGGAGGTTCTAAAGTACACAAACATAAACATAAGCAACCTCAACTAAATGTTAACATAAACAATATAAAAAGTACACAAACATAAAACATAAACATTACATCAGACCGGGTGTTATTGACCAAAATAAAACATAGGATTAAACATTACATCATAAACACAAAATATAACACCAGAAATTATTGAGCAACATAAAATAGACTTAGTCGCCCCATTCCACCAATTTACACCCAGGACATTTCCAATAATGTTCACCAAAGGTGTTCTCATCTCTAGAACGATGCAGTTTCATAAGAAACTTACATCCAGGGACTGGGCATGACGCCACCTTTTCATGTTCAACCTTAATTATCCCTTTGTCTTTGAAGTTTTTGTAGAGCTCCTTGATCTTTTTATCATCTTTGGACTTGATTGCATCTTCCAACCACTGAGCTTCTTCACGATAATTATCGAATTGGCAACACAGGTACCTACTTTTTCCCGGTTCCATTTCGAGTAATAATTTGATGCCCGTACAACCTCTCTGTGGGCATATCCAAGGGAATTGCATGGCTGAATGGTCATCAAGGAAACATAGTGGACAAATTTGGTTTGCTTCTACACAGACAATTTGTTTTCCCTTGCGATTAGAATTCATTTTTGACCGGGTGAATTTGAAGGATGGTTTTATGTTTGATGGTGTGTTTCTCTGGGTGATTGATGGAGTGTATTTATAGGAAAAAATTATTATAATTTATAAATGAAATCCCCCTTACAAAATCTTGTAGTTACAGTGTGTTGATAAGGATAAAGAGATTTCTATCCTAAGTGGTTGTCAAAAACAGTGTGTAGATGATCTGGTGGTAACTACTTAAGTTAAGTCGTATGAGTGTTTGCAACTATTGAGTCCACCATAAGATTCAGTCTTATGGGCAACTTAATGGGCATGTCAATAACACCCAATCTTATCCTTGTAACATAATGGGCAAACCTCCCTGGCTTCCACCCAAACCTACCTGACATTGGTGAATTTAAGAAACAAACAAACCCCCAATTAAAATAAAAGTGAAACTCTTCAAGCATCATAGGTAAACTGGATAATCATCTTCATCTCCATCGTCATCACCTTCATCTTCAGGTGCTTGATAGCATGTATCCCTAAGATTAATATCAATTTATTCATAATGGTGTATGTTTAACCAACGCTCAATATGAGAAAGTATACGCAAATAACTTGTCGTATAACATAAGAGTGTAAACTGGGTGTAGAAAAAAAGGGTCAAACAAATATAAAAGCGGCACGCAAGTTATAACCGCGTATATAAAATATGCAGTTTGATTCAGCATGGCACGCTGCTAGGAACGGCGTGCGAAATAATATTTCCGTAGAATATTCGCTGATGCGCATTGAGGAACCGCGTGTGATGCTTTTTTGACACGCGGTTTCAAACCGCGTGCCTGGGTTACTTCCATCTTGGGTCCAAGCAAAACGAAGAACTCTCTGGGAATCAACCAAACTGTAGCACCATAAACGACACTTCAATAGTGCGTATCTTGGATCTTGGACATGGTTAGACACAACCTTAGAGTAAAGGTTTTGTGGGTACACCTCTTGTAAAACTTCCCGAGACTATAACTCGGCTACTAGGGCCACCTAGGGGTTCAAAGGCTTGTTGCACACGCTAAGTGCAATTGTGACACTTGCGACAGTGAGTTAGGATTTTATTTTTTAGATTAGATTTCCTCGATGACTAGCAAATAATAAGTTTGGGGATATTTGATAGACACATTTTTATTTCTGATTTATCTCAATTCTATATATTGATAGTACTCATTTTTGTACTTATTATGGTATTTTATGTGCGCGTAGGTGTTTTTGGGAAATAAATATTTTTGGGAAAACTTGGCTCAAAATTGATAAAGGCACCAAAAAATTACTAAAGGAACCCATGAACAAGTACTAAAGGGACCCCATCAGCGGATAGGGGAAACCAACTTCTTCTTCAAATTCAAACTCAAGAATTTTTGGTGGGAAAAGTGGCAACAACGTAGTAGAATTAGGGTTCGATTTTTGGACGAGTTTTTGAGAGATCAATCGCTGATTTTCATGGGCTAGACCTGTTATGAATATACAATGCTCGTATGGGTGTTTGATTGGGTTGAATTTGGCTGGATAATCGGGTTTTTGATAAAACAGAGAGGAAGCCTTTCAAGGGTTCTGTTTGTTTTGTTTTTGGAATTTCAGTGAGACTCAAGGGAAGATAAGGTTTCCTAAGATACGTATTTATCTAATAGATAGTTTGGGAAGACTTGGACATCCCAGATAAGCGTGAATCAAATTGGCATAAAGATTATTATCGTGACTTGCACGGAAAGGAAAAGGAAATTTAATCGAAACTTTTAGGCATCTGTGGGGTATAAAAGGATGAGTCAAGTCTCGAGTCCCAGAAGAAGGACACGAGTTTAGCAAGAAGTATGTGAAGTTTATAAGAGAATAGAGGAATAAATCACGATTTGCAAGATTATTTTTTCTGCTGGTGCAGTGAAGAACACGAAGAACCTTCGACTACCGAGAACAGTCGCAGAAATTGTCGCTTTTTAACAGAGATAGCTACAGGCTTTTAGCAACACCTATCTCGAGTTTGCAACTAACACTCGTATCTGTAACGCCTATACAGCGTTGCGATTTATTTTATTTGATTTTCATCTTCTTGTACACTTTTGAACTATGAACCAATATTTTGAGCAAGTGACTAATATGAGGAGCTAAACCCCATTGTTTAGGCGACGGAGGAAGCCATTGTTTCAATAAAAGTGATACATTTGTATTTTAATTTATTTTTGTAACTTATTTTTTGATTATTTGCATTGAACTAATATCGAATAATTGATTTTTATTGAATGATCGTGATTTATTTTGATGGATCATGTTTAGTTTAATACTTTGATGTTCCATACTTGAGATTACAATTGTTACTTCGAAAATCTACTACAAGCAATATACTAGAATCACTTTGAGCGTAAGAATTGCATGAATATTGAATATTAGATTGAATCACTTAATTGGTAAATGGCAGAATCCTGAGTCTCAGTACTTTTTATAATCTTGATATCATATTTGTTTTGAGTTTCCTAGTTCTATTATTAGAATTTGAGTCTAAAAATCATTCTTCATAACCCTGAGAATCGAATCATTTATATACCACTTTCAAAACTACACCATGTACTTGGTACCCTCTCCTTTTCATCTTCACCCAAAGATAATCACTAGACCCAAAACCCCCATTGCAATAATGTTTCAACCACTTAGATCCTAAATTTTTATCACAAACCAAAATATGCTCGGAGGCTTGAAATATCTACCGTTACCCTAAATCTACCGGTGACCCAAAGTATGTTATATGTGGCCCAAAATTTGCTAAATTCATAATCTCCCTCGAGGTCCAAAAATCGACACGCAACCCAAAAATATGCATAATACTCTCTGTCTCACGTATAAGAGGGAGTCAATTCTCTTATTTAAGAAAATTACTTAGAATCTATAAATTTTCTTGTTTTTTTCTTATTTTACCTTTTGTCTTATTCCTAACATGATTATTCGTGTACCATAAATATGATAAGTACTTCTGTTTGGGACTTAGTACTTGTTAAAATGGAAAGAATGCTAGCTTCTTAGAAGAAGATTTTCTTGAATAAAACTGATAGGTTAATTCTCATCAAGAATTGCTTGTCATATCTCCTTATTTGTTACTTGTCACTTTTCAGTTTTCCTGTTTGTATTGAGAAAAAGATGATAAGGCTGATGAGAAACTTTTTATAGGGAGCAATAGAAGGAAAGAAAAAGATGGCTTGGATAATTTGGTTAAATGTTTGCATCTCTATATCAGGTGGTATTCTGGGGGTTAGAAGCTTGAGAAATACTATCAAGACACCGTTGGTGAAATGGATATGGAGATACTAAAGAAACAAGAAGTTACTTTGGTAGAGGATAACTCAACAGAAGTTCAAGGCCAGTGAATCAATTACTCTTCCAAAAATTGATAACTATTCTCAATGTAGGATCCTTTGGAAAAATATGGCTAATTTGGTTCCTAAAATAGAACAACATACTACCTCCATTTCAAAATAATATGCTTGTTTCATGTTACACATGAAACAAGCCTATTTCTTTGAAACGAAGGGAGTACTTCTTTTATTCTTAAGAATGGAAAATGAATAAGGTTTTGGTATGATAAATAGCTTGACAGGGGTTGTCTGAAGGATCTCTTTCCTGTAATCTTCAAGGTTGTTAAAGAAAAACAAATACTTGTAGCTAAATCAGTTAAAGATCGAGATGAGGTTACGAATTTAGAAAAAAGTAGTTGAATGCAAATGAGCCATTAAAGTAGGTTTTGCTTCAAAGTACTGAGATTCTACTCCTAGTTTTGGGGTCCGGACCAAAAAAGGTAGCCGAAATTAAGATTTTGATTAAGCAAAGTATTGTTCTTTGGAGTTTTTACTTTGACACTTTCAGATTTGTAGCTTCTAGTCAAGTTCATTGTTGGGGAGATGATATTGCATATGTAATCTTGTTTTCTTCTTTGTACTTTGGTGTTCTTACCAGTTTTTTTCTTTAATATAAATTTTCTCATCCTTTTATATATATATATATATATGAATTCATATTGGAAATATGATTCAGCCTATCTAATAATGCAAATAAAATCTAAATTCCGCCTTTATAAAAAATAACCCTTGAACATAAAATTACTTTTTAAAGGGACCACTAACAATAAATTTGGATGATTTTTTCGGGGACGATAAAACCGTAAATGAAATACAAAGTAAATGAAAAAGAGCGTGGTTTGAGCACTTATCAGTTCGGTGATATGCTCGTAAAACTAGAAAATGCATCCATAATCAACAACTTGATTTTCTCCATCAAAGTTGGGACATGTTTTTTTGTTTACAACTTAAACTTCAAATTATGTCATGTCTTCGTAAAGCACTAATACTAGAACAGTTTTGGGTAATTTGTAAGCCTAAATATGTGTATCCACGCAACATGCGTATGATCAGCCCAGAGAAACCGCATCTGAAAGAACAAGCAAAAGAAATATGCCGGGGGATCATATCATTACAGCTTACAAAGATAACTAAAACTTGACATGAAGGACGAGTGAGTATAATGCAACATTAAACTTGCACGCGATGCATGCATGGGTACATTGAATTAGGCCTTAATTAATTAAGATAACATTACTAAAATATCAATATTCTCAGCTTCAAGTTTTTTCTTCGTTTTAATGCACATGACCCCCACATGCAAGACACCAGACTGACACCTTTGGAATCTCCATTAACCCCTCCATACCCCTTTGAAAACATCTTCTGAACCCCATTCGTCAAGTTGTAAACCTTGTGATGGGAGATGTCTAATTGTAACCATGCAATCAACTCCAACTCACGTGGGCAGCAGCAATTGAAACCAGTTCTTATTTGGACGGCCCATCCTTTTTATTTTGTAGTAATCAGTAACAGTTAGTATTATGAGATCCTCTAATATCCTATACATATTATTGGATATGAGGTCGATCTTAGTTCATTTGGAGGCACTGTCCAACTTTCATTGTTGCCAAATTGTGTTTCCACGTGTTAATTTGACGTTAAGTGCATGATTAAAGAGTAATTGGAGATTGTAGGCAGAGGTTTAGGAATAAAAAATTGTCATAGATGTCATCTGTCAACTGCATATCCAGAGCACTGCCGTTGTAGTATTCAGAGTGTCGAGAGAAAGAGGGGGACCATGAACATCAAGTATAGAGATCGAGCGTGATGATGCATTTTGACATTTCTCATTGGGCCAGCCAAAGAAAGAAATCAGGCAAAAAGTCCACTGGTTCCCTTCTTGAGCGTTTTGACTTTGTGCAGAGTAATGCTAAACAACTCTTTGAAATGTCAACGGAGTGCAGTCTTTCATGCCGAAACTGCAAAACCTTAATCATCACAATTTAGTCAACTTCTACTTGCAATCATTAGTACAATGTAGTTCATTTCTATGCTCGTCATGGATGACGGTTGAGACGCCAACTTTCTGACTTTGTGTGTTAGAAGAGGTTTTGGGGGGGTAAGACAACAGTGCTGCAGTTGGCAAGCCCAATGGCAAGCATCAGAAAATGCCTGTTACAGTGTTACCCCCAATATGTCAAAGAAGGCTAGATTTGTCAAAGGAGTAAAGTCGTTTAAGCCAAAACCGCAAGAATTGAATCATTACAATGTAGTCAAACTCCACGTACAAAACTTAGTACAATGTAGTGCATCGTATGTTTGTCAGGATGACGGCTGAGATTCTAACTTTCTGTCTAAGATGTCACAAAGCTGCAGTTGCCATTTATAGAATAACGAAGTACAGTGAGGGAGAATGTTTGATGCAGGTTATATAATTCCCATCGGGTCGGTTTCTTGCCTGTCTTTTCTTCCATCAGTCTATTTCTTGCCATGAATTTGAAGAACAGAGATAGGGAGTACTGTAATAGATATTGACGTTTTGCACTGGGCCCATTAGACGTGCCAAAGAAATCAGGAAAAAAGTCCATTGGTTTACTTTCTTGAACAATTTGACTTTGTACAGGAAATTTATTGTACAGAGTATGCATAAGAATGTGTAAAAGGACTCCTGATTTGTCAAAGAAGTGAAGTTAATGAAAAAACTGCAGCACCTGAATCACAGCAATGGCTGAATTCCACACTACATTTCACGAGTATAATGTAGCTTTGTCCGTTGCTGAGTAGTATTTGTTTAAAGCACCAACTGGATGAGGTTTGGGTTTCAGCAGTGCGGCAGTTGGCAACCCAACAAATAGTCAAATACCGCTACGTAGTGATTCGGATGGGCCTGGGCCATCAGCCAGAGTATATTACATACGCATCAAAAATCTCATCTACTTCCATTACTCTATTCAAGAAAAAGAAAATCCTCAATGCAGGAGTACTAGGATTACACTATATTGAAATGCTGCATTCCATCAGTAAACAAGAAATAATTATACTTGTATATTTGGTGTTGCTAAACCACCAACCTTCAGACAACCTCAAGATACTACTCGAACCAACCAACCACAAATAGTTAATATCTAGATCTTCACCAGAGTGGGACTCAAAGAATGCGGATCACCTAGAAACACTTTCAGTATTGTGGGTTGTTTGACAAATTCCACAAAGCGAAGTTGTGTGTAATGAAAAATTATCTGTCGTAAAAACAGTTGATATTCAATTCAGGGAAACTAAAAAGAATAAGCACTAAAAAATAATCCAGACAGATAACAAATTGAAACTAACCTCATAACAGGTCTCTGGTTTCATGTGGTCAATTGTTTCCTTAGCATTCTGTCGTGCTGAAGCATAGCACTTACACTCTCGACAACCAAAATAATCTGTCACAGAGCCGAGGGTACGAGTTAAGTAGAGTTTTATGAAAACACTTGCATGCCTCATGTGCACTTCTGATTAAACGTTACGATAAAATCAGTAGGATTTTAAATTTCATGCTCTACAAAACATGATGCTGCAATGTTCTTATTATAAACAAGTGACTTCAAATACTTTCTCATATTACCAATCAGTGATTCCCACATACCTGCAAGCAAGCATAAGCCATCGCGGTTGCATAATAGAAGTTTGCATTTCCAGTACCCTACAGATTATATTTATCATCAAGACATAAGTGAAGAAACTAATTCACCTACAAAGAGGGAGATAGAGAAAGAGAAAAAGAGCAGTACCCTCCATATCCATAGATTATGCATCACAGGGCTAAGCAGGGTGACTCCAACGTATCCACAGAAAAGGAAGAACGAGAATTGCATTTCTGTGAGTAGTAGCAAGTAGAACACTTATAGTTGATGCCGCAAAAGCAGATCCATGAAAAACTGTTATAAATTCAACTAACTGACTTTTTACCTGCTAGTTCATAGACAAACCATCCCAGTAGAGCCAAGTATAAAGCTGAGTCTCCAACCTTAACATTTTAAATGAGAAAGAAATAAATGGATTAGAAACAATTGGCGTGCTTGTAATGCTAGCCTAAGGAATATAATATACTGGCGAACATCTCTAACTGAACAGTTCACTAACAAATTCCCATGTCTTCTTCAAGTGAACATTATAGAAACTTCTTGATCCATTTAACTTTAAACGTGGATTTTAAAGGGAGCAAAAAGGTTGAAATAAGAATTTGCAACAAGGTGTAGTGAAAACTTACCGAAGGATAAGATTTAAGCATTGATGAGATTGCAATGTATATGAGGGCGAGAAAGCATGGGCGGTGGCAAAGACGTATGGCCAAGGGCAACAGCATAAAAAGAATATTCACGTGGAAAACTATTAAAAAGAATTCTCTGAAGAAGTCAAAAACTTCGGCAAAGAAGTACCTGCATTTAGTAACGAACAGGATGTCAGGACAATAATTAGCATATTGGGACTGTATTAAAGAAATCCCTTAAGAAACAGGTTGTACAGCCATCGCACCATAGAACACCGATATTTGGGGACAGATCTTCTAGAGTAAGAATAAATCCATGTGTTCTGCAAAAGAAGACATGAAATTAGAAGCATATTAAGTTACTATAATTCCTACATATCTACATTTCTCTCTCTCTCTCTCTACACACACACATGGATAAGGCACAAGAAACATGTGCTAAGGCACAAGGCTAACCTTTTAAACATTTCTGACAAGCCACCATACTGCTTAAGGTAGATACTGCATAAGACCAAGACATAAACTGTCCAAAAAGACGCCCAGAATATAAAATGTACAACAGGCCGCCATGAAAAACGGTTTTGAATCACCAGATCATTTGCATTTGACTCAGATTTTTGTTGCCGGAACAATTTCTTCGGAGGAGTATCTGGACCATATCCTAACAAAAAGATGACCTGAACAAACAAATTTGAGATGTTAACTTCAGGTAAAGTTGTAGGAAATGCTTATATTTTGTAAGGGTATGGTCCAGATATTTAAGCTAAAACATTAAAAAATGTTTACCGGTATGATTAAGATAGCAGGGTAAAGAGATAAATGTGATGCAAGGACCCATCCAAATGCTGCTAAAGGAGCTAAACCTGCATTGAGTTACCAAATGAATAATTAGTTTAGCTACATCCTGAACAATATTAACAGTTACATATATGCATCGTTCATTGCTGATTGAACTTTACAAAAATCCAAATCAATCAGCAAAAATAGTCCCATAGAAATACATGTAGTAGTTTTATAGGTTCTTACGTGAGCATGCTCCATACAGAGATAATACTATCATCAAATTTTCGACTGGTGACGTTGAAAAGCCCACACATGTGACGATTGTCAAGGGATTCCATAAATATATAAGAGCAGCAATATCTCCAGCAGATAGAAATTCTGAAAACATTACATAGAGAAGTATGATTAACAAGCAACAAATCAACTTTCAAATGGTTAATTAAAATTCATACTTAACGATTCACGAAATCACTCTCATATACAAAAACTGATGACTAAGGTTCAAAATGTTTGAGTGTGAGTCTGTGACCAATTCTGCTAGATTTATTTCACTACCATAGTTTTTGCATATACCAGAACGGAAACTATATGCTTGACAGCTCTAATAGGAATTTCTGGTCAATCAATATGTCTCTTAAAATAACGGACATGGGAATGCATGTGAATGAGTCTTACATAAGTGGCAAAGGGATAATATATTCTTAGAGATGTAAACAGTCAGTTCGATCCAAAAATACCACTCTCATGAGATCCATGCCCAGAAATTTTCTCTACTGCAGTTTTTTCCTCTGTTAACAGAACATGTTCACCAAATGTCAGCTCATATGTAATATGAAACCCAGTTGAAATGGAACAAAGTCAAACATATTTTCCCAACAAATCACAAACAAAGTTGAAACCGAGTTTAACTTAGCACTGCCATACGTCCATAACTTATAAAATACCCAATTACCATTACTTAACAGCATTAGAAGCTAATTACTAAGAATGCAGTTCATAGCAGCATCAGCAAAATGGATGAGTGCAAAAAAGAATTCGCAGCTATTCATCACAATCCTATGAAAAAGAGGAAACATGAAGAGGCACTCTTGCTATGAACCTTGTAATAGACAGTACCAAATTCTTCCAAACCATGGTTCAACGAAAAGTGGCTTTTATATGAGAAACTATTTCAATTTTCAATGCAATTGGCCTAAACGCTCTTAAACATTAACAATCACAAAAGCGAACGATAATTAGAATACCACAGTATGGATAAAGCTGAAAAGCAAATCAATTATGCTCACATAAAGCAGTAATAACAAAGGACACACACAAAAGCTAAAGAAATATTAACACATATGATTCATCTACCACTTAGTTCAACGGAACTAAATAAAGCTTAATGAAAATAGCTTTTGACCAACGTATTAAGAAATAAAAAGCCACTAAGAATTGGTCCCAACTACTTTAAAATGGATAGAAAATCTCTAAGATATCTCCATAAAGTGGGGAAGGATACTCATCATAATATATATTACACCAAAAGAATGCTGTTTATTTTTTTTCAATCGAAAACCAAAAAAAGCACTGAATTTGCAAAATACTGCACCTAAAAACAAGAATTGTGCCACTACAAGATGCAGCTCTGGCTGAAGACCACGTGCAGGAGTTTTAAACGACGCATACAGAACGCTCAGTCCCCAGGGTAAAAACTATGTGCATGAGCTTTAAACTCGGTACATGGAACTGTTCAATCCTTGAAACTTACATTAAGCGAAAACTATGAAACTATGCCTACCAAATCCAATTGCAAAATCCACGCATGTGGTCTAGTAGTCTACTATTGTCAACCTCAATTTATAGCACCAGGTAGCTACAATTTCATCAAAAAGGCAACATAGCACTCACAAAGCCAGGAACTAGGAACTTTCTTTTTTCCATCCATATATGACAAAAAAAAAATTCTATTTAATAATAACCTATAGAGAAGATTACCACTTCTACTACCTTATCCATAACCAAAATTGTCCATCTATAAGCAATTCTACTCAGATCCTATAAAACTACCTAATTCTCTTACAAATTCATACAAACATAAATGAACTGGAAAATTTAAAAGAGACCCAAATAAAATCGGAACCCAAACCAGTTGACTAAGCAAAAAGTAGTACTCAAAACCTCAAAAACCTTCAAAAGGAATCCACACCAATAATTTACCCAAAACAAACAAAAATAAGAAAAAATCAAATTAAATCCAGAATTCTCATTTTCAGACCATATTAACAAAACCAGAGACCAAAACATCATAAAAACCCAATATAATCCATAACCCATCAATGAAAATTGAGAGAAAAAAAATCAGAAGGAGAATAGAATAAGTAATTACTTTCAATAACAGCAACAATTGGATGTGAATCACACATTGATCTCGTTGAACAATTACATACATCTATGAAGTTGATTCCATGAAAGAAATGCATTCTAGAATTATTTTCTGTTTAGCTCAAAAGACTCTTCTAACAGATTAAAAAATCCTAAAAGAATACCAGTAACAACACTCTATACGGATACAGCGGTAAATACTTCAATGCGGGACAGTAATGAGACTGACTTATAACTGAAGAAAAAATTCAGAACTTCTAAATACAATTGAAGTAGAGCGCAATGTTTGGTTAAGCATTCTACACAAAAAGGCTCAGGTCCTTCAAGTTTACCAGCAATAACGGCGTAATGAAAGAAACACATACCAGAAGTTTCCAATAGCTTCGTAACATTTAGTGATTTCAAACTCCGTTTATACGATAAGTGAAGCTTCTGTCCAGTTGCACGTATAAGAATTGCAGTGATCAAATCTGCAAGTACAAATAACAAACTGTACAAAAAAAGGGTACTGAAATTAACATTAACAAAAATAAAGTTTACATGAAATTCAACTTACTGAAAATTACAAAAAGAAGAAGAAATCTTCCAAGAAGAAATACATCCTTTAAAAATAATCCATTCTCTACTAACTAAGCCATTGATTCTTTCTAGAGAAAACTGATAGGTTTCGTGCTAGTTGCAAGCTACTTGCTCATGCATGGTGATGCCACGCCCTGTCAATCCTCAGATCATCGCATTTACACCAAAGGGTGCACCATCCTGAGGAGTTAGGATCTATGGATTGGGCGCCACAGCACCATCGACATCAGAGCACGGTGCAAGTAGCATACACCCTAGCATGTTTGTTACCCATTAGTCGGCTTAACACGTCTTAAACAGTTTATATCCCAAAATATCAACAACTAATCACGACAGTGATAGAAGGCCGCGGTTTTAGAATCAGCATTATAATTAAACATGTTACCTGCAAGCAATGTGCTCAGGTTGTCCTTCAAATCTGCATCACCAATGAGAAAATTTCAAAAACAATAAAATAACACTAAACCAGTACCATCACTACACAAGAATTCAGCTCAAGAACTGACCTTATAACAGTCAATGGACCAAGTATTGCCAGTAACAATGGTGAACCATGGTACATAGATCCTACGCAAGTATAAAATTCAAGCTCTTAATTAGCTGAAATTAAACCTAATTTGATTAATTTTACACCAGAAAACAAATTAACAAACCTGAGTAAGGTGAAATTGAAGATTGCTTTAACCAGTAACCTTCAGCCACTGCAAATAACAAGTAAAAAACCCTAAGTAGAGCTTCATTAAAGCCCTAAATTAACGAGAAAAAATCAAAGAGAGGGAGAAAGAGAATTACAGCGACGGAGACTAGTGAGAGGAGTAGCAACTTCAGGACGAGAACTTAAGTTGAGATTGTTAGGGAAATATATGAGAATGAGTCTGAATATTACAGCTGTTGATACCCAATACCAATACCATTTCATTTTCGCCATTTTTCTCTGTGTGTGTTAAAGAAATTTTGCAGGGAAAAGAAAATTAAACTTCAATCCGATGGATCTGTCATTTTGTTCTTTGTTGTGTTGGCATTGTTTTCCTCCATCTCTTTAGAAAATGACCGTAGGATCTCAAGGGGAAAAGGCTATGGAAGCTGGACTTTGGATAGAGTACGGCTCATTCCATTTGGAGAACCACCGGACTTTGGATAAAGAAAATTAAACTAAGCGAGATTTCACCTAATTAGGTTACTCTCCTCTCCGAATAAGCGGTTACACCAGTAACAACAACAAAAGAGGAAGTCTGTTGTTACGAAGGATTAATTTGTTAGAAAGACAAATTTCGAATATTTATAGATAAGGAAGTTTGGACACCAAGGAATTTCCAAAACCGAAAATATTCTCAACATACTCATTAAAACACAGATTCGGTTTTCATAATTCCTGGAAATGCTTGTCCAAAAATAACGATCGAAATCTCTCGGAAAATCTAATTAGTAAATGCATATTACTAATTATGAAATTTCCATACAAAATGAAATTAATAACCTTAATTAAAATATTCTTAATTTACTTATGTTTCGATCCTGGGATTTTCTTCCCTTAGCCGTTAAGGAATATCTTTGAACAATTAAAGAAATAAACATTCACAGCACGTGTTCAAAGTTTGTCGACATCTTTACTTTGTAAGTTCTCTTTTACACTTACAACCTTGAAACCGATTTCCCACACTTCCAAACAAGTTTAAAATTGGTTCATTTGACTTTCAATAACTATGTGATTGATCAAACCAACATTCAATCACAATCATGGGTTTAAGGGTTCTACCAAAACAAGTTTCGGTTCTACCTCCATGTGAGTACTGTGCATAGTCACACTAGCTTTCCAAAATTCGGTTGACTAGGTACTAGGATCGGTTCCCCATATATATATGGTATCTAACTTATATGTGTTGCACATGTCCATAGGATCGGCTCCCCTTTGCCTAAAAACGTGTTGCACATGTTCATAGGATCGGTTCCCCTTTCTGCTATAAACCTTGCTACACCCCATACAAGGATCGGTTCCCCTTGTGATGTACTGCACCTCTTACTAGGATCGGTTCCCCTCTCCCATATTTGGTCAGACATACAAACCCGATAATACCACAGGTGATTACTTAAGATCGGTTTTACTAATAAAAGTTATACCAATACATAAGTCAGGCCTTTGTGAATAGTTATACAAAGAACACAACAAGTAGTGAGCGGTTATACTCAATCACACATATTGGTTGTTCATAAGATATGCAATGGATAACAAAACCAACAACACCTGGCAATTTCATTTTCGGTCCACAAACAAGTTTATGAACTTACTTCCTCAGAACACATGAAAACATTGTTCCCTAGGATGAAATCCTCACCTCATACCCATACATAATCACAATAAATTCAAATGATTATGGCGATGTCTTATCTACAAAGTTTAATGGTTAAGCAATGAACCTCGTATTGCATTCCTTAATACTATGTCTATCTAGAGTTCAAATATGCTTCACAGTTATGTTTTCAATATGCACGACTTGAAAGATACATTAGGTAATGAAACAGTTCAAGTCAAATATCACTAACCTCAAGTGGAAGGATGATTGTTGTCGTTGTAGCTCCTTGCTTCTTCACATCTTCAAGACTTCGCAATACTTGTAATGTCTCATATCCTAATACTTTCAAGCTAACCTATACGAAGTTGACTCTAATACATAATCAAGCGACTCTTAACATGAGTTTTGATTCACTAAAATATGACAACCAAACTTGACATACCAACGCTTGGTGGGTTCAACCGAGCAATGCTCTAATAGACCTTATGCTAGTACATTGTCGCAATGATATTTCCATAATCCTGCTTAAATCAACCTTCTTGGGTTTAGGACAACTCTGGTTGGTTTTCGTGAAGACACGTCAAAAGGTAAATACTTTGCTTTACAATCTTTTCCTCGTTTCCATATACGTTTTACTGTGGACTCTGATACTGAAAATTGTTGTGCTGCCATTAGAACCGAGCCTTTTTGAACTCTTCCCTTGTTACTCTCTTTCAATAAGAAATGGAAAATACTTAGACGTTGTTCATTTGTGAGATTTGTTTTGTTTCTGGTGGGAACACCCGATTCTCCGGCATGTGTTGTTTCTTCAATAGTTTCTGTGATTGTTTCTGGAAAACAAGGGTTTGAATCCGTCTCCTCCGTCTCTTCATTGTTCATACTGAACTCCATCTCCTTCATCTCTTCATTGTTCATACTGAACTCCATCTCCTCCGTATCTTCATTGTTCATACTGAACTCCATCTCTTTATTATTCATCATGTACTCCTCCTCCAGTTCTTCGATGTTCGTAATGAATTCAATCTCCTCTAGCTCCTCGATTATCACCATCACCTTAATTAATTCAAAAAATATTGCTAATTAGTTCAGTTAGAGTTCATTAGTCATTTGAAGTTGCTTATAGTTGAAGATCAAACGATAATGTAGTTGATCTAAACTTTTAGGATTATCTCCCTGTTTGAGGGTGAAAACAGTTTCTGCTGATTTTGGTAATTTCGAGTGTGTAGGTGAGAAACGAGTCTAAACCCTAAACAATGTACTTCAAGGGAGCACTTTGATTCGAGAGATCAATCTGTACAAACTTAAACCAAGAAATGGTTGTTCCAGACTTGCTTCGGTCACAAAGTGAAGGAGAATGGTTGGTCTAGGGAGGGAAGCGAAAAGAGTGTTGAGACCAGAATAGTTGATTCGAGAAGAGTAGTTG
The DNA here is from genome assembly GCF_003573695.1 of Papaver somniferum. Taxonomy (NCBI): domain Eukaryota; kingdom Viridiplantae; phylum Streptophyta; class Magnoliopsida; order Ranunculales; family Papaveraceae; genus Papaver; species Papaver somniferum. Next base: position 17,350,744 of record NC_039365.1, on the reverse strand, counting down.
TTTGACGACTTGTATCAGAAAGTGGAAAGATAACAGATGGGAAAGCTAACAAGTGATTTCTGAGTGTTGTATTCTTTGGTGGAAATAGGTGAGACCTATTTATACAAGTCGCAACGAAACGTACCCTGGTCTCGTAAGAAGTGGAAATGGTTGAGTAAATGAAAGAAAGCGGTAACGGCTAACGCCTGGAATTGATGTTTCCATAATGAAGGAAACGTTTCACCATTACTTCTTGTGTTTACAAACCACCTCACTCTTATAACACTTTCTTGTAACGAGCGTAGTGTACGCCGCACGCTGTAAACCGCCAGACCAATACCCTGATGAGCATCCCCCAGTTTGTGACATGTTTTGATGCCTCGAGTGTTTTGTGTAACATGTTGCTATTGTTTGGCAAGTTGAGCTTGGGAGGCTTGCCGGCTCGGTGGTGACCTTCGACGGTCGAGATTTTGCATCTTGAGAGGAAGGTTAGACGTTGATTGTGGTTACCTTCCGTTGGTATCCAGTGGCGTGGACACGATGCTGGCATGGCTCGCGCATGCTCTTGGCGTGGATAATTAGGGTTTGGTGTCGTGACCATAGAATTAGCATAGCTAAGTGTGCGCCGTGGCCAAAGAGTTGGCAGCATAGCCAGAGGTTGCCACAAGTCGTTTGGTTTAGTGGCGAGCTTGTACGGCTGAGATTTGCATTCCAGAAGGAAGGATAGCCGTTGATTGTTGCAAACTTCCGTTTGGCATCCAGCGGCATGGAGGTATGTCCGGCATGGCTTTGGCGTGGCCAAATTAGGATTTTGGCACCGTGGCCAAGAGTTGGCACCGTAGCCCAGAGATTGCCATAAGTCGTTTGCTGGCAAGTTTGTACGGATGAGATTTGCATCTCAGAGGGAAGGGTAGTCGTTGATTATTGCAACACTCCGTTTGGCAGCCAGCGGAATGGAGGCATGGCCGGCGTGGCTTTGGCATGGTTTAGGCGTGTCCAAGCTAGGATTTAGGCATAGTATTAGGCGCGGCCAAAATTAGGGTTTTGGCATAGTTTAGGCGCGACCAAAATTATGGCTTGGCATTGGGACAAAAGTTGCCACGCGTTTGGTGGCGAACTTGGACGGCTGAGATTTGCATCTCAGAAGGAAGGGTGGCCGTTGATTGTTGCAACCCTTCGTTTGGCAGCCAGTGGCATGGAGGCATGACCGGCATGGCTTTGGCGTGGTTTAGGCGCGGCCAAGCTACGATTTTTGCATCGCTTTAGGCGCGGCCAATATTAGGGTTTTGGCATAGTTTAGGCGCGGCCAAAATTAGGGCTTGGCATTGGGCCAAAAGTTGCCACGCGTTTGGTGGCGAATTTCGACGGCTGAGATTTGCATCTCAGAAGGAAGGGTGACCGTTGATTGTTGCAATCCTTCGTTTGGCAGCCAGCGGTATGGAGGCATGGCCGGCGTGGCTTTGGCATGGTTTAGGCACGACCAAGCTAGATTTTGGCATAGTTTTAGGCGCGGACAAAATTAGGGTTTTAGCATAGTTTAGGCGCGACCAAAATTGGGGCTTGGCATTGGGCCAAAAGTTACCACGCGTTTGGTGGCGAATTTGGACGACTGAGATTTGGCATACAACGACGTGGAGGCATGGCCGTCATGGATTTGGTGAGGAGGTGTGACTGGCATGTCATGCCATTGGCACTATGGTGCGGCTGGCATGGTTGGTATGCCTTTGGCGCGGAGATGTGGCTGGCATGGCATGCCATTGGAATGGTGGTGCGGCTGGCATGTTTGGCATGCCTTTGGCGCGGAGATGTGGCTGGCATGGCATGCCATTGTCACGGTGGTGCGGCTGGCATGGTTGGCATGCTTTTGGCGTGGAGATGTGGCTGGCATGGCATGCCATTGGCACGGTGGTGCGTCTTGCATCGTTGGCATGCCTTTGGCATAGAGATGTGGCTGGCATGGCATGCCATTGGCACAGTGGTGCAACTGGCATGGTTTGCATGCCTTTGGCGCGGAGATGTGGCTGGCATGGCATGCCATTAGCACGGTGGTGCGGCTGGCATGGTTGGCATGCCTTTGGCGCGGATATGTGGCTGGCATGGCATGCCATTGGCACGGTGGTGCAGCTGGCATGGTTGGCATGCCTTTGGCTTGGAGATGTGGCTGGCATGGCATGCCATTTGCACGGTGGTGCGACTGGCATGGTTGGCATGCCTTTGGCGTGGATATGTGTCTGGCATGGCATGTCATTGGCACGGTGGTGTGGCTGGCATGGTTGGCATGTCTTTGGCGCGAAGATGTGGCTGGCATGGCATGCCATTGGTACGGTGGTGCGGCTGGCATGGTTGGCATGCCTTTGGCGCGGAGATATGGCTATTAGGGTTTAGCATGTCGAAACCCTAGTTTAAAATATGTGTCACGCGTGATTGACGCGTTTGGCTAGCATGCACGGCTGTCATGTGCAGAGATGATGCCACTGAGGGCTCTGCCGTGGAGCATGGCATATAAAAAAGGTACACCGATAATTTTACGCATACATGTTGAATGGTTCAGTAAATATGCTAGTGGCGACATTAATACTCAAGTGTGACGTCACTGTCTGACTAAGGTTTTACGATTTTAACCCTAAGCTAAAAACCACCATCAACATTAAGTCCGCTGCTTAGCTCGGAACAGGGGCATTGTTGCGAGGTAAGCATAAGATGGTGACGGACAAGGACAAAATCGAAATGGCAAGTCATGAAAAGATGGTCAGGAAGATCCGTCTAACCTTTTCGAGAGGTAAGGAGAATTCGTGATTCTAGTGTTCGTGGATTTGCGTAGATTCTGCTCGTGGTGCTGCTAGCTAGGACACAGAGTGGTAGTTGTGGTTGTTGTATGGGATGCAAACAGTTGTCGTAAGCTTGGATAGGCTGGGGAACACGGAGTTGTTGGCGTTGCTGGTTTGGCTTGGAAAGCCGTTGGCATGGTGTGGCTTAAAACGGAGCCGGTGGCGTTGTTCGGCTTGGAATGGAGACGTTACCGTTGGATCGGCTTGAGATGAGCGCTGGCTTGGCACAGTGATGGCTTGGCGTGGCATGGGCTATTGGATTTGCGTGGCGTGGACTATTGGCGTCGCTTGGAGGCCCGTTTTCCTCTTTCCATGCGTGGCTCAGATAGGAAATCCTTTCCTTATTCATATCACAAAGTATCACATCTATATGAAAGGCGTTATCTCTCCTCCTCATGTTATACTGCCGGTTTCGCTTCCAAGTTCAGGGGCTGGCAGTAGAGAAGAAGCGATAACGCAGGCCAGCGTGTTCCAAACACGTACTTCTACGTTTTTTTTATCAACCCTAATTGACTCGCATAGACAAATATCTTTTCCAGCCAATATCACGCCTTAATTCACGACTAGTAGAAAGTTTTCCTTTTTCCGGATTTCATCGCTCTGTTGAATATAAGAGGCGATCTTGAAAATCCTTCATTCGTACACAACGTCTTGAAATCACGTCTATCCTCTTTACATGTATCTTTTCGTGCTTTCTCCTGGTTACTCACTCTGTTTTCTTGTTCATGTAGATTACTGGTGCATATAGGGCGAAAACTTATCTCATCTTTTGATTTTGTAGTACATAATGGGATCTTCCAGTGACACCCGTACCTCTGAATCTTCAGAGAGAAGATTTGGGATCGACGAAAAATGGTTTTCTTCTTATGAGGAGGAATTGGACAGAATTAATTCTCTGTTTCGTGAAGCTGGCGAAATTATTCAGGACATGCCTTCCACCTATTTATGTGGAGTGAGGATGCATGCTCAGGCTTTCATGACGCTAGTGGACATGGAGGAAAAGCGGGGAGATGGTGAAGCATCCCAGCGCATTGAGATACCTCAGGGCAACAAAACTTCTTCACAGCCCAGTGCTGAATGACTCGCCTCTCGGTTGAAATGGCGGAAGACTGAGTCTGTGAAACTTATAAGGGAGAGCCACCTTAATTTCCCTGCCCGAGATGGTGTCATAATCCTTGATTCTGGTGCGGATGAACCGGGACATCCTCGAAAGCCCGCTAGAAAAGCTTCCGAGGAAGACGCCGCTGTGGTTGACGAAACTGAAGAATCTTTTGGAGTGGACGCCGAAACTTCTGTCAGGGACGTTGGAGAAGCTGTGGTGGCATATGCTCAGACGGTTGTCGAAGTGGGTGTTGGACAGGAGGCGGAAACTGTTGCTGCTGAGGCGGATTCCGGGTGGGATGTTGGAGTTGCTATTACGGAGGCGTCTTTTGAATCGAACGTTTGTTGTCCGAAAGATTGTTGGGGAAAGTGCTTGAAAGGGGTCTGACAGAGGCGTTGGCGATCTGGGCGTCTGCTTTCGATGTCCAGTTTCCCTTTTTGCCGTTTCTCTTTGGCGTGTAGCCGCTTTGATGTTTCACAGCCTCACTTTTATCTTCTTTGTATTCACGGTGAAGTTAGGGTTTCGCCAAATAACATCCCGCTTATTTAGCTTCTTTGAATAAAACCTCTTTTTCGAAAGGATCCGAAACCTTCATCAAAATAAGTTGTTTGATATTCCATATATTTCCCGTCGTCTGATGATTCCCTGTATATTCTTCCCTTCAAAGTTTCGAGTTAAGTATTTTTTTAAATTTTTTTTTTGGCTTTTCTGGTCGTGATTTGATGGGTAATGGTTTCACGATGTTTCGGGATTTATGTTTTTTTTTTTTTTTTTTTTTTGAATCCATAAAACTCGTTTGAAAGGAAAAATATGCTTCAAATAGAAATCGGAAACCTAATTAAGAATGCAAGCGGTGCATTCATCTTGGAGGAAATACAAATATTGAGTGGAGGGGGAAATCGCTGAAGAAAATACCAAAGAAAGAACGCTGGAGGAGGAAATAGCACCGTGCTTTAGGTATTGAAGGGATTGGGCCATCGCGAGTGAACTGTTATGCATTCCGACTTGTCAATGTTGATGAGTTTGCAGTAACCTCCCAAAAGAACATCTGCCACCAGATATGGCTCGTCTTCCTTTTCTTCAGGTGAATCAGTCCGACAGCTATCTTCACCGTTATATTTCCGACTTGAAATGAGGTTTCCTTAACTACCATGTCTCCAATTTGAAACTTTGGGCGTGGTGTAACTGATTGACTCTTGGTCTCTTCATCTTCGATTGCAGCTTCCAAATTCTTGGTGAAGCGCTTGAAAAGCCAAGCGTCCCACTCACATCTCTTAACAATGTCCGTACTGATAATCGGAAGAAGTCCCCATGACGGGCTTAGAGAAGAAGGGACTGGTTGTAGAGAAGGTTGTTTGACCATACTTACTTGTGTTTGGAATCTATGAGCGAGCGCCAGCGGGTTTTCTCCGGGTGATCGAGTTCCATTGGTAAGTTGTTGATACAGCAACAGGTTGGACGGATTGTTGGAAACTTTTTCGGGTGTCGATACTGGCATAGGGGATGCTCTCGATTTTTCTTCATTTTTAACTACCCACGAGCGCCCCAGGATCATGTCATAACCTAGTTCTTTGACAATGTGGAATTTTCTATGCGTTATAACGTCTCCCACCTTGATCTCGAGGTTAATGTAGCCATATGCGTTCATTTCTTCTCCTTATGAATTCTTGACCATGGTTGGGGAGTGGGTAGCCTCTTACTTCAAAATTCCTGCAGTTCTCTGAGTCTTGATGGTAACGACATTGAAGTCAGAGGCCGTGTCGATCAGTGCGTTGTCGATCTCAGCGCCTCTTAGATAGGTCGTGATCAGCAGTCCCCAGTTGTGTTTTTCGACATCGTTCCCTGAAAGAGCTTGGGCTCCTGGCGTGGCTTACGTAACAGGAAAAAGTCGTTTGCCCGACACAACACGATTGAGGACTGTAAAGATATCTTGATGATGTGCCTTGGAAAGGTAGAGAATTTCGCATACATACTGCAGCATGGATTGTACAGTCTCGTGTACGGAGTCCCCAAAGATCCCGAAATTCCTAAATGGAAGTCGATCTCTATGTACTCCTTCGTTTCCCAGCTGAAGTTCCCCTGCTTCAACTTTCTCCTTGAAGATATACTTTGGTCGGATGGTGAACAAACCTGTGGTAGCGGCAGTATTTGGGGTTTTCCATCTCGGCTTCGGTCGGTGGGCGCCTGGGAGGTGGTATTCTGATGACATCATCCTTGATCCATGCCTCTAACAGTTCAATAAACTCCTCGATCGGGAATGAGAAATCCAGGACATCTTCTTCAGCTTCGTGATGACGCATGGGAGCTTTGGCGGCGGCCCTCCATGGCGGAGCCGCCCGTCGTGCTGGTTCCGCGCGCTTAGGTTGTTGGTCTGCCATTGGGGCCTTACTTTTTCCTCTTTCGTCTACTACGCTCATAGAGGAGGGACCGACGTTGTATTTCTTGACGAGACCCCTACTTCCTCGAGTTTCGCGTGCATCTTCGCCTCTGGGTGGCCTGGTTCTTTCTAACAATGCTGGTGTTGTCGTGGTCAATCGTTTGGCTTCCTCATGGAGTTCAGAGAATGTCTGGAACCGCAGGTTCTCTAGTAAGGCACGATAGATGGGAGCCATACCATTGATGCAGGAATTCACCAATTGTTATTCGGTCACGTTTGGGTCGTGATAATCTAGCGCTTGAACCCTAAATCTCTTGACAAAATCATTTGGATATTCGTTATCTCGTTGGAACATACTTCCTAGATCCGAGAAGGTAACTTGCTCAGACACGAAGAAGTACTTCTTATTGAAAGCCGTAACCATGCCACCCCAGTTGGGGATGTTGTTTGGTGTAATGTTGTTGTACCTCGTTTATGCTCTTTCGGTAAGCGACTTGGAAAACTCCCTCAGACGAAGAATGTGATTGTATTCATGTTCGCCTAGGGACTCCAAGAATCGAGAGATATGTTCACGTGCATTCCCGGTGTCGTCGTATAAAGTGAATTTAGGAGAAGAGTATCCTCTTGGAAGAGGAATTCTTTGTATTTCATGCGGGTAAGGGGGTTGATGCTAATGCATGTCTATATCATCACCTTTGATTTGATTCCGAAGAAGTTGCTCCAAATCTTCTCGCGTGAAAAAATTGGACAGTTGATTTCTCTCCAATGGGGTTCTGGCGCGAGTTTCTCTGTCTGCAAAGGTGTGCCCTGCTGATGTTCCAGCGCCAGGGGTATTGGAGGTGTTCCTCATCGACTCTGGATGTCGCGACTCCCGTGGTAGCCGCTTTGTTAGGGTCTTGAGAAAGACAAGTACCTCTTTCTGAGTCGAAACCATGTCCGTCTGGGCTCTAGCAAGAACCTCCTATCTTTCCATCAAATCAGCGATGGTGACATGGGGTCGGCTTCCTCTGGCTCCTCCGGTTTCTCGACCTGATGGCGGAGTAACTGGAGGCGCCATAGTCGACGAAACATTAAGGGCGGTAGCAGCAGCTCTGGCCCTGGTGACTGGTGGTGTAACACCTGAAGGAGCGCTTTCCGTGCTGCTGGGATTAGTAGGTGACATATTGATGTCACAGGAAGGAGTGTCAGTACCATGGACGGGTTCCGTGCTGGTGTTCTCAGTGCTTGTTACTGACCCGAATATGAGTTCTACCATGTTGAAATTGGAATTAAAAGGTGAAACTGGAAATTGGAAATCGATATTGCAACCGAGAGATTGACCTCCCACTATGGTTGCCAATTGTTTGAGGGTGAAAACAGTTTCTGCTGATTTTGGTAATTTCGAGTGTGTGCGTAAGAAACGAGTCTAAACCCTAAACAATATACTGCAAGAGAGTACTTTGATTCGAGATATCAATCTGTTCAAATATGGCCTAAACCAAGAAATGGCCGTTACAGACTTGCTTCGGTCACAAAGTGAAGGAGAAGGGTTGGTATAGGGAGGGAAGCGAAGAGAGTGTTGATACCAGAATAGTTGATTCGGGAAGAGTAGTTGTTTGACGACTTGTATCAGGAAGTAGAAAGCTAACAGATGCAAAAGTTAACAAGTGATTTCCGAGTGTTGTATTCTCCTGACCAAAACTTGTTCTTTGGTGGAAATAGGTGCGGCCTATTTATACAAGTCGCAACGAAACGTACCCTGGTATCGTAAGAAGTGGAAACGGTTGAGTAAATGGAAGAAAGCGGTAACGGCTAACGCCTGGAATTGATGTTTCCATAATGAAGGAAACGTTTCACCATTACTTCTTGTATTTACTAACCGCCTCACTCTTATGACACTTTCTTGTAACGGGCGTAGTGTACGCCGCACGCTGTAAACCGCCAAACTAATACCCTGATGAGCATCCCCTAGTTTGTGACATGTTTTGATGTCTCGAGTTTTTTGTGTAACATGTTGCTATTTTTTGGCAAGTTGAGCTTGGGAGGCTTGTCGGCTGGGTGGTGACCTTCGACGGTTGAGATTTTGCATCTTGAGAGGAAGGTTAGCCGTTGATTGTGGTTACATTCCGTCGGTATCTAGTGGCGTGGCCATGGTGCTGGCATGGCTCGCGCATGCTCTTGGCGTGGCTAATTAGGGTTTGGTGCCATCAATATAGAATTGGCATAGCTAAGTGTGCGTCGTGGCCAAAGAGTTGGCAATGTAGCCAAAGTTTGCCACAAATCGTTTGGTTTAGTGGCGAGCTTGTACGATTGAGATTTGAATCCCAGAAGGAAGGATAGCCGTTGATTGTTGCAAACCTCCGTTTGGCAGCCAGCGGAATGGAGGCATGACCGGCATGGCTTTGGCGTGGCCAAATTAGGGATTTGGCACCGTGGCCGAATTAGAGTTTTGGCACCGTGGCCAAGAGTTGGCACCGTAGCCAAGAGATTTCCACAAGTCGTTTGGTGGCAAGTTTGTACGACAGAGATTTGCATCTCAGAGGGAATGGTAGCTGTTGATTGTTGCAACCCTCCGTTTGGCGGCCAGCGGCATGGAGGCATGGCCGGCATGGCTTTGGCGTGGCCAAATTAGGGTTTTGGCACCGTGGCCAAATTAGGGTTTTGGCACCGTGGCCATGAAATTGCCACAAGTCGTTTGGTGGAAAGTTTGTACGGTTGAGATTTGCATCTCAGAGGGAAGGGTAGCCGTTGGTTATTGCAACCCTCTGTTTGGCAGCCAGCGGCATGGAGGCATGGCCGGCATGGTTTAGGCGCGACCAAGCTAGGATTTTGGCATAGTTTTAGGCGCGAAATTAGGGTTTTGGCATAGTTTAGGCGCGACCAAAATTAGCGCTTGGCATTGGGACAAAAGTTGCCACTCTTTTGGTGGCGAACTTGGACGACTGAGATTTGCATCTCAGAAGGAAGGGTGTCCGTTGATTGTTGCAACCCTTCGTTTGGCAGCCAGCGTCATGGAGGCATGGCCGACATGGATTTGGCGTGGTTTAGGCGCGACCAAGCTAGGATTTTGGCATAGTTTTAGGCGCGGCCAAAATTAGGGTTTTTGCATAGTTTAGGAGCGACCAAAATTAGGGCTTGGCATTGGGCCAAAAGTTGCCACGCGTTTGGTAGCGAACTTCAACGGCTGAGATTTGCATCTCAGAAGGAAGGGTGGCCGTTGATTGTTGCAACCCTTCGTTTAGCAGCCAACGACATGGAGGCATGGCCGGCGTGGCTTTCGCATGTTTTAGGCGCGACTAAGCTAGGATTTTGGCATATTTTTAGGCGCGACCAAAATTAGGGTTTTGGCATAGTTTAAGAGGGGAGAAAATTAGGGCTTGGCATTGGGCCAAAAGTTGCCACGCGTTTGGTGGAGAATTTGGATGGCTGAGATTTGCATCTCATAAGGAAGGGTGGTCGTTGATTGCTGTAACTCTTCGTTTGGCATCCAGCGGCATGGAGGCATGGCCGACATAGCTTTTGTGCGGAGGTATGGCTGGCATGGCATGCCATTGGCACTATGGTGCGGCTGGCATTGTTGGTATTCCTTTGGCGCCGAGATGTAGCTGGCAAGGCATGCCATTGACACGGTGGTGCGGCTGGCATGGTTGGCATGCCTTTGGCGTAGAAATGTGGCTGGCATGGCATGCCATTGGAACGGTGGTGCGGCTGGCATGGTTGGCATGCCTTTGGCGCTGAGATGTGGCTGGCATGGCATGCCATTGGCACGGTGGTGCGGCTGGCATGGTTGGATTTGGCGCGGAGATGTGGCTGGCATGGCATGCCATTGGCACTATGGTGCGGCTGGCATGGTTGGTATGCCTTTGACGCGGAGATGTGGTTGGCATGGCATGCCATTGGCACGGTGGTGCGGCTGGCATGGTTGGCATGCTTTTGGCGCGGAGATGTGGCTGGCATGGCATGCCATTGGCACGGTGGTGCGGCTGGCATGGTTGGCATGCCTTCGGCGCGAAGATATGGCTATTAGGGTTTAGCTTGTTAAAACCCTAGTTTAAAATATGTGGCACGCATGATTGGCACGTTTGGCTAGCATGCGCTGCTGTCATGTGCAAAGATGATTCCAGTCAGTACCTAGGGATCTGCCATGGAGCATGGCATATAAAAAAGGTACCCCGGTAATTTTACACAGACATGTTGAATGGTTCAATAAATGTGCTAGTGGCGACATTATTACTCAAGTGTGACGTCACTGTCTAACTATGGTTTTACGATTTTAACCCTAAGCTAAAAACCACCATCAACAGTCCCCAAGTATTTCAACCTGCTTACATTTGAAGACCAAATGATAACTAAGATGCACTGGTTAACTTAGTATATGTGCAGTTTCCATAACTATTGGATAATGTACTGATATGAAGAGTAAACTATATGTGTGAAATTGGAGTATCTTTGTAATTGCAAATTAGATGATGGAGATTCTTCAGTTAATTTGACTTTGCTTTCTGAAATATGTTATTTCTGCATGCTTCCAAAAGAGGTGTAAAAGGCCCTAGTGGCAACAAAGAAAAAGAAGGTAAGATTCAGCTTCTTGTGTACATTTTGTGACTCTTACTAAGCTATTGCTCCCCTTGCATGGAATGAATTAGAGACATGTAATTATGATGCGGACTGTAAAATAGGTTGAATCCTATATCCAGTGAAAGCCAGTTACAATGAATGGCTAGAAGCTTTCATCACTTCATTACAATTTTCAGATATGCAGTTAAAAATTAAGTGATTGCTGCTACATCTGTAGTGTTCTACATCTGCTACTATGCTTCACAACATAAGTTGATTAGAAAATAAGGTAGAGATTTAGAGATTTACCTTAGAAGTTCTGTTTATTCTGAAACTCAAATTGATTTTCCTGCTTTACAGTACTCCTGCTTTGAGAATTTGATTTGATATTTTTCAGATCTGAATTTCAAGTGGAGATTTGATGAACTTTATCTTATTGATTTTTTCAGATGGAGTACTTATCATGCGTACATACAAATCACCTGAAGTTATGAGTGAATAGAGATCTCAGATTGATTCACCTGAAGCTTACAGTAAAGAGAGATTTTAATTTGATTTTAGAACCTTGTTTCTGTAGAAATCTAACTTGAAGTTTATGAGTGAAGAGAAATCTCTGATTAAATTTATTGAGTTTACAGTAAATAGAGATCTCAATTTGATTCTGGAAACTCTGGTGGAAGATGGAGGTGATTTCCTATGATCGTTTCATGCTTGAAAGCATGATCCGAGGTGGAGAATTGTGGGATTAATTCGGTGGTTAAATTTTGACTTTGGTCTTGTGCAAAGCTTGTTCCTAAAGTTTAGGAATTTAGGGGCCAAGTTAGGGAAACTTGTTTACAAAGTAATTTTCTTAAGGGCCAAGTTTTTCCCTCTATATAAAGGACTAGAATCGTAGGTTTGTAAATAATCCAACCTAAAAGAATGGTAAATCCTTGTACTTAGGATTTTGGTCTCTTTGTTAGGAGGATTGTGTACTACCGTGAAAGTCAAAATCGGTGTGATAGAAAAACTTGTAGAGAGAGGATTTTGGTGTTCTAGTGTTTAGGGTTTGGGGCTTTTCCTTAAACCTATTTCTAGTAATTCCATGTTTCTCCTATGTTACTAGCAGCGGTGAAGACGGTGTAGAAGAGAAGGCATGAGGCTGGTTTAAGGAATGGTTAGAGAATTGGTTTCTTTGGTTTCTTCGATGGTGTTCACGGGTATGTCTTATTAACTCTTTGGGTCTTGTCTTGAGTTGTGAAAAGAGCATGTAATGGTCTTGATTTAATGGAGGTTTTTCTGATGCGGTTGGCCGTAGATATAACTTGTAAAGGTGAACCACGTATATCTTGTGTTGTGGTTGTGTGTGTTTGTTTATCTTCTATCTGTTTCTTATTATTTTTCCAATGTTTGGTCCAAATCACCAATTGCCCTTTATGATCCTGATTTCCGCTGCGCTCGGGGTGTCAATTTTCCCAACAACTCCGTATTTACATGATTTTCATATAATCCTATAATTTTTATCAACTAAATCCAGTCCAGGTTCAGCAATAAGATCATCAAGTAACGTTAGATTAAAATCACCGGGTACTGCAAATACGTCACTTACACCAATTTGTACTAAACGTCTTGCTAAATATCTCCTAAAGTTGCTGCAGCTGAAGATATTGGTGTTACCGGTGTTGTACTCTTGCTGGATGATACATGATTTGTAGCCAAAGAACCCACGTCTCCATTTGTTGGTTTGGATGTATTAAGAGAACCAACTTTGAAATCCATTTTCTAAGAAATAACGATTGAGAAGTATGAGAAATGGGTTTTAATGGAGAGTGGATCAGATGAATATTTTGTAAGAAGGAGAGAAATGATAGAAGGATATTTATGGTGGAAGGAGAGACCCAACTAGCTGATCATGCAGCAGTGCTCGGTTTTTTCGAAACCCAACTAACGTGGCTTGCATGCATGATTGAAGTTAACAGTCTCACCATGCCCAATGTGTTACAGGTTTACTGATTTTTCTTTTCTCATTAAAATAATATCTCGTGCAAAACCTGGATTTAATTGTCTAGTTGTGTTTACAGGTTGGACCGTTGGACTTTCTAAGGCTACAAGAAAAAATGGAAGAAAAATAAAATATATACCATCTCCTTTCCAATAGAAGAAAATAAATAAATGTTGTGAAGCATATCTCGACTAGTTATTCGGTGCATGTGAAATTAGTAATACCCATCGAAGAATCTAACTAAGCAAATCAAATATAATAAGGGAAATATGCATTGCTAGTAACATGGCACGAGACATGCATGATGATGCATACGTATGTAGCATAATGCACATACAATACATAAACAAGTCTTGAGACTTCCATATCCGATGGTGGGCAACTACCTCACGACTGACATTTACAGCACTCTCTTTTGGATGATCACTATTCCTACTTCATTAAGAATCCTTGCATGTTGAATTTTGGGAAAGAGTGTACCATGGGAAGCTTATGAATTATGATGATATTAGAGCAACTGCAGTGGACGACTAAGACTATAATTATGGTCCATGGACAAGACGCAACGGGACGGAGTAAAGATTAAAATCTGGACCAAAACCAAATTCAGGACCATATTTGGTCTGGGACCAAGACCAAAACTATATATAGTGGAGCGGATGTATAATCACCATCTGTCATCGGGCGTGTATATAATCTACGCCTGTTGTGAAACGTACGTAAAGTCACCGCCCCATAAAGAGGCGTGTATATAAGTTACGCCCAGTTCAGGCGTTGCTGAAATATTCGCCCGTTGGGACGTTGATAAAGTTTACGCCCCACGCCAGGCGTTCATAAAATTAACGCCCCATTCAGACGAAGATTATACAAACGCCCCAGCCCGGCGTTGATATTGTTAACGCCCCACGCCAGGCGTTGATATAGTTAACGCCCCAGCCCGACGTTGATATTGTTAACGCCCCACGCCAGGCATATATATAGTTAACGCCCCATCCTGGCGTTGATATAGTTAACGCCCCACTCCAGGCGTTGATATAGTTAACGCCCCATTCCGGCGTTGATATAGTTAACGCCCCTCTCCAGGCGTATATATAGTTAACGCCCCATCCCGGCGTTGATATAGTTAACGCCCCACGCCAGGCGTTTATATAGTTAACGCCCCAAGCTTGAGTTAAAAAAAAAAATTAAAACGTTAGACAAAATTGATTTTGAAATTTTTTTATACCGTTGGTAATTCGAACGTTGAAGAAAATGGAACGTTGGATAATTTGGAACGTTGGAAAGTTTGGAAGACATTTTGGAACGTTGAAAATTTCGGAAGAAACACCTATATATACACATGAGATCCTGTGACATTTTCCTCCAACTAATACTTCAAACTATCTATCACACCAATAAGAGGAAATATTATTTCTGCTTTCAAATCATTTGGAAAATTTTCACGGATTCGCTTACAATGGCACCAAGAGTAGCACGAGGTCCAAATTTTACGACAATCGAAGATGTAACAATGTGTAAAATTCATTTATCTATATCTCAAGATTCTAGTGTTGGAGCTGATCAATCAGAGGCGACGTTGTGGACTCGTATCAAGGATGATATTGAACTTCATTTACCTAATAATCCAGAGCGGTCTTGGAGTTCTTGGCAAAAACGATATCAGGGAATAAGTAAAGATGTGGCGTTATTTTCGGCAAAAGAGGCAGAAGTTGAAGGTGAATATCATACTGGATGGGGTCCTGAAAAGAAGGTAAGCATTCTTGATTTTAATGTACAATTGTTTTCTAATATTTAATAAGTGCCCATGTACTTAAGTGTTTTTAAAAACATTAACAAGTTAAGAAGTTAACAAGAGGTTCAAGGAATGCAACGATGGGAAAAAATTTAAGCACGAAGAGTGCTACCCAGTTGTGTTAGAAAATATAAAATATAATCGACGATCGACTTTTGTATTCGATACGACGCATGATTTGGACACTTATGAGAATAACGAGGAAGATGATGAAGGACCGCAAACAACAACTCAAGGAGAGACCGGTAACGACACAGATGGGGGAGACATAGAGAACACATATCTTCGTAAGATGGGGAAAAAAGCAGCAAAAAGATTGAAGAAAACAGGGAGAGAGAAATCCAGTCACCAAGAGGAATTGATGGGAATAATTATTAAAGAACAACAAAATTTCAATACTCATTACCAAGCACAATCAAGATTCAAGATGGAACAAAGAGCAGCAGAGTTTGCAGCAAAACAAGCTGAACATGCGGCAAAAATAGCCAAGCAAGCTGAAGACGAAGAATTTCGCATCATTATGATGGATCTTGAAAAAATGGAACCTGTACAACAAGAGTACTTCCGACTTCGCAGGGCGGACATAGTTCGGAATAAAAGAAACCAATCTTAACACAAAGGCGGAATAGTTCAAACCTTAATTATTTCTCCTATTTAGTGATTAGTAGTATTATTAGTATTATTATGTTTTAAATTTCTTATTATCTGAACAATTAGCATTATTATTATGTAATTTTTGGATTTTAAATTTACTTCCGTTGATTTGAATTAAATTTCTACTTTTTTGAAACATACGACCTTAATTAAAACTTGAGGATGTTTACATACAAAGAGATAATAGAAAGGAAATGACAAACGACAATTTTTAATTCCCATATTCTGCCCATATATATTCGATCAAGTCATCACGCAAGCGAATATGTGCATCTTTGTTACGCATTGCACGTCGGCGTTGCTGAGCTCTAATTTGGGAAAACTCGTCACTATTGCCTCTTAATATATTAACCGGTGCTGCGTTGCTACGTTGTTCATAAACATGTGGCCAGTCACCGGGTAGACGCTCATCCTCGACTATCATATTATGTAAGATAATACAAGTTTTCATGATATAGGCAAGCACATCTGGATTCCACATTCTTGCAGGTTGTTTGATGATTCCAAATTGTTGTTGAAGTACACCAAATCCCCGTTCAACATCTTTTCTTGCACCCTCTTGCATCGATGAAAATATTTCCTTTTTCCTACCAACCGGATGTTTAATGGCCATAATAATAGTAGGAATCTCTGGGTATATTCCATCACCTAGATAATACGGCATATCATATGAATGTCCGTTCACCTCATAGCTCACCGGCGGTGCTTTTCCTGTTACAAGACTTCGAAAAACATATGAACGGTTCATAACATTAATATCGTTGTTAGAACCGGGCATACCAAAAAAAGCATGCCAAAACCATAGGTCATACGACACCACTGCCTCCAACACGATACTTTCGCTCCCTTTATACGCGGTGTAAGCCCCAGATTCTGCCGACGGACATTTATCCCATTTCCAATGCATGCAATCTAGACTACCCAGCATCCCAGGAAATCCCCGGTCTTTGTTTTGCTTGAGCAACAGTTCAATATCACCAGCCGTTGGTTCACGCAAATATTCTTTCCCATACAATTCACAATCGTCTTACAGAACCTACGAGTAGCTTCCAGCACAGTTGTTTCTCCTATGCGTAAGTACTCGTCTATTGCATCTGCCGCACATCCGTAAGCTAACATTCGTACTGCTGCTGTTACTTTTTGATGAGGGTTTAATCCTAAAACTCCACAAGCATCGGGCTTTTGAACAAAATATCTGTTTGCATTGGTAACACCTTCCACTATCCGGTTAAACAATTGTCGACGCATTCTAAATCTTCTGCGAAAAACATTGGGTGGTTGGTTTGGGTACGGAGAGAAATAGTCGTTCCATAGAAGTTCAGCCCCTGACTCACGATCTCTTGGTATTCTGATACGAGTTTGAGGCCATTTTGAATTTGTAACAAGGACTCCCAAACTAACGGCCATGTTATTTTGCATAATTGCTATTGCATCATCATCCGAGGAATAAAAACTACTATTAGAAGAAGAAGATGAAGAAGAAACAGAAGAGCAATAATGAGCGGTTTTCTCATAGTGTTCCATTACTATATGAAGCAGAAGAGATGTATTGTTATTCATATATTGAGTGATCAGTCTTTAATTTATAACCCATTTTCAAGAGCATTAAAAAAACCAAAAATAGATTTTTTTTGGGTTCACGCAAAGTGTTTTCCAAAAAAGATAAAGTGTTTGTCAGTGACCTGATATGACTATATATATGATTGACTATACTATATATGATATGACTATACTATAAGATAAGAAAAGATAACTCCAAAGACAGGTCATCTAAATAGTCATAACAAATTAACCCTTCATATTATCATTATCCGAAGTGGACGATCTTGGTGCCACAAAAGGCATGTGCGTTCTCGGATTGGTATTGACTGAGGACATTGTTGAAGCTGATCCTTGATTCATACCACTCCAAACTTGTGATGGCAGGGTTTGGGAAAAGGAACCGTATCCAAGAGAGGTTGGACAGTGTGCGGCATACGGAAAAGAGATAGTTGTTGCTGCAAATCAACGTTCGCATTATTTAGCCTTTGTATTTCTGCTTCTTTCGACATATAACGTCCATCCTCTCCTTCGTTTGTTTTAATGTAAATTCGCGAAATTGTTGATTAAAATCAGCATTTTCTTGAAATAATGTGTAAGCTTCATGCTGTCAAGAAAAAATAAAATATATAAGTACAAATATACCAACAAAAATCGAACGTACAATAAAAAGTCGAAAGTACACTTACGTGGGATAATAGATGTGGAGGAGGGATATGTACATGTTCAACAGGTTGTTCAATTGGGACCGTATACAAGTCACCGACATACCCATATGTTTGGGCTTCCCAAATAGGATGAGTCACGTAATCTTTGGAGTTGGTTACCATTGTCCAGTATTGTAAATATATATCATAATCTTTAACAACTTGCACTATCTCTGTTGCATCGACCAAACCTTCTTTTTTTAGGCGTTCGGCTTGAATATTGCCAATATCCCCTATAACTGTGTGTAGTCTTATAGGAACAACGAAAGTACAATGGTTTTGCCGCCAACACCTTTCACCAAGATACATGTTGTGCTGTACAGTTAGAAAGGGAATAAGAATTTAGTAAGTATGTTATATAGAAAAAAAGTATGTTATATAGAAAAAAAGTATGTTATATAATAAAATTTAAAAATTAACTCACAATGCCCATGTAAGAAAATATATATCTCGAGTCTGATATCCGCGTAGCCGTGCATCCCATATCAGATGCAAGAACTTCTCTGTATGATTCCCATGGGCGCCATGTCACTTGTTCAGCAGTAAGCTTACTTAGTAAATCCCTACAACGGAAAATATCATTTGTATTCTTCGGTACATTCCATTTAGAAGATACGGGCCATTTTTGTTCTGTACTCGCCTCTGGGATTTCTGGTCGACATATGCCCAGGTATTCATACCCCCAAAACTACTCCATCAAAATAATTAGCCAATTTAATAACTTAGCAACAAAATAAACAATGAGAGGAAAAATAACTAGATTGAAAGAATACCTCTAATACTTGGAATGGACCACATAGTGCCTTCTGTCTCCTCCCAGATAAACGGAGTGCCGCATACAATTTCGAAAACGCAGCACCACCCCAGTCATACGTGGATACTACATCAAGATTTTCAAAAGCAGCTAACCATCCAGCATCAATATAAGTCTTTGCATTAGAAAATAAAAAATGTCCCAAAACATACATGAAAAAGGCAATTGCTACTCTATGAGCAAGGGTGCTATCATTTTCAGCCGCAACCAACTTGTCTTCGAAGAAATATGACCTTAAATATTTAATTGTAATTGAATTTGAAACGTGTTTTTGGACAGAGCGTGACATCTTGGATATCCGGAAAGATATGCTCACGAAAATGTTCAAATTGGTACTTCCCCGAATCATAAGGAACATCAGGCCCA
Source organism: Papaver somniferum (assembly GCF_003573695.1). Lineage (NCBI taxonomy): Eukaryota > Viridiplantae > Streptophyta > Magnoliopsida > Ranunculales > Papaveraceae > Papaver > Papaver somniferum. Next base: position 17,332,069 of record NC_039365.1, on the reverse strand, counting down.
TCACCGATACTCAGTCCAGTCAACATGAGCCAATCTAGGGGGGTGAATCCCATCTCATCAAATGGGAAGTGAAAAGTGTTTGTTGTATCCCAAAACCGCTCAGCAATATAATCAACCATTGAATGGTTGGTTTCGCTACATTGTATGTCCAGTAAATTTTGCCATCCCGCTTTTTCAATAATATATTTAGCTCTAGGACAGTGTTGTGAAATAGTTTGATAGTGATGAATTACCGATGCCAAAGATCCACGATGTTGATACTTCAATTTGTGCTCCCCTGTAAATGTGATGTCCGTAGTAGCGTGCGGTTTATCATCTTGCAGTATAGGAAACCTCCCTAACCGGGGAATATCAACCTCCTTAATTGTACCAGTAGGGATTAAGTTATAATCCTCTTCGGCTACAGATTTTTGTTTCTTGTTCGTCTTCATGCGACCATTGAAACGCGCTGTGAATTTGTTCAACATCTGTGCACACACAATATAGATGCAGTTACATTATTAAAAGACCAACACTCATTAACGAATATTTTTATTAGTCCATCACCATTTATATTCCAAATACTATAAATCCTTAACACAAACCATATCAATTCCAAATTCTATAATTCCAGAAACACAAATTAAATCGTCACCGATGCATTTCGAAAATCATTACAAGATTCCACAACCCAATTTAATCACTTCAAGATTCCATAAAAATCACTAAAAAATCAATTCCATACTCACGCAATTAGCTCTTTTACATATGTAACTCCCAAAATTTACATAACTACAATTTACATAACTAAAATTAATCACCTCAAAATTCAATAAAAAACAATACAAATTCAATTATTGGTAACCATATTCACATACAACATGCAATAATTTACATAACTACAATAATTTACAATAATTTAAAATTAATCCAATAATTTTAAAATTAATCCAATAACTACAATTATTGATAACCATATTCACTAAAATTAATTACCAACAGACAACATGAAGAAAAACAATAAAAGGAAGCTCTCAATTGAAATAGGTTGATTGAAACAGATGAAGGGTGAGAACTATTTCCCACATAATCTACATAACCACAGATTTTTACAATACCCAAAAATTATAAATCTATTCCACCCACAAATTAGATCTTCTATAACTATTTTAAAAAAAAATTTAACCAAATTTACATAAGCATCAAATATGGTTTTTTTTCACATACATATTAATCTCTAAAAAAAACATAAAACACACATACCCAATTAAATTTAACCAATTTCATATTCATATTTGTTCGTTAAAACCCAATTTTAGATAAACTAATTTTAACAAATAAAACCCTAAATAAATTATACAACAATATGGATAAAACAAAAGAGATTAAGAAAAAAAAACATACCTCTTTTGTAACCCGGGTTCATCAAGTATCTCGTTTTTTTCTTTTCTTTTACTGCTCGTTACTATGATGTGTTGGTTTAGAAGCTGTGTTTGTGGGCGGTAGAAACAAAGAGGAGGTAGAAAAGAAAAGAAGAAGACGGAGAAGATTAGGGTAAAGGGAAAGTGAACACGTGGGCTATACGTGGTGGTTAGAGATTGTCTGGGCTTTAATGTCACACGTGCTCGATACGTGTGTTAATAGAAGTCCAACACTATACGTACGCTTGCCATGAGGCGTTGATTCCTTCATTCGCCTGAGTGAAACAAGCGTTGATTATACGTACGCCTGGGAGAAGAGTGAGGCGTTGATTATATGTATGCCTCAAAACAGGCGTTGATTATACGTACGCCTGAAACAGGCGTTGATTATACGTACGCCTCATAACAGGCGTTGATTATACGTACGCTTCATTCAGGCGTTGATTATACGTTCGCCTCAAAACAGGCGTTGATTATACGTTCGCCTGAAACAGGCGTTGATTATACGTACGCCTCAAAACGGGCGTTGATTATACGTACGCTTCATTCAGGCGTTGATTATACGTTCGCCACACCAGGCGTAGATTATACAAACGCCCCTTCTCCGAGCGTGAACTATATGTACGCCCCACAACAAGCGTATTCTTTACCAACGCCCCACAACCAGCGTTAACTATATCTCCGCCCGGCCCAAACGAAGATTATACCAACGCTCCACATGCAAGCGTGGATTATACATCCGCCCGACTAAATATACTCCACTGCCTTAACGTGACATTACAGACTAAACTCAAATTTGATCGTTTGTTTTGGTCCTTGATCTTTGGTTTTGATCGTACCACTGTGGACGCTCTTAGGCATTGAGATCGCTTCGCCAAAGCCGAGGGGAAAACAAGTTGGGCAAAGCCTGGATGAAGAGAAAAGAGTACATCATATGCAACATGATAAATTATGTACATACACAATAACACAGCTGAGATTTTTAAGAAAGAGGCGACTGAAGGAACACAATAGATCATTCAAGTATTGGTGGGGTGATTGACAAGCTAAAGGAGAAATTCGAGTGTCTTAACGATTCTAATTCAATTGACATTAATCCTAAGCATTTTTTAGCTTTTTTTCTTTTTCTTTTTGATCTCTCATTCTTACGCCCTTCGTCCCCATATATTGGCAGAGCTTTGAATTTTTATTGTCCCGTTAGATAGGCAGAGCCCCAATCTTAAGATGACTTTCTCTACGCTAACGGTTGATACACCTTCCATCTCCATTGGTTGCACTTGTCACATATATTCAAGGAATCCAAATTTCTTTTCTTTATTCTAAGAGCATTAATTATGTATAGGTATTAAGGGATTCACATGTATATTATTGTATACACCGTAGTTAATTAGAATCTTATTTCACCGTAGTCAACTCCTTCAACCTGTCTATTATCAAGAACAACCAGTCGATCTTTACACCTTTCGACACTTCCATCAGAATTATATTTAATTCTGTAAACCCATTTACAACCAATAACCTTTTTCCCTGGTGGTAAATCAGTAACGGATAACGTGTCATTCTTATTAAGAGCATCAATTTCTTTATAAATAGCTACACGCCAACATGGAAGTCGTACGACTTTAGCATAGCTGATAGGTTCTTTAAGAGTGGTATTGGCCGCCAAAAGCCGAGTATGACTAGCAGAAAAATGAGCACAAGAAACATAATTAGTTATGGGATAAGGCGTACCTGAAGTTGCTGACGAGTGTGGAGTGGAGGACAATCCTCTTCAACTTATTGCTTATTGTGATTCCGACTGGGCCTCCTGCCTTCTTAGTCATCGTTCCCTTACCGATTATTTCATATTTTTGGGAGGCTCACCTATATCTTGGAAGAAAAAGAAGCGGCATACTGTATCGCGTTCTTCGGCTGAAGCTGAGTACCGTTCTATGGCTCATACTTGTAGTGAGCTTACTTGGCTCAAGGCGTTATTTAAATCTCTTGGTATGTCTCACTCTCAGCCTATGCGTCTTTACTGTGACAGTCAATCCGCGCTTCATATTGCTGCTAATCCTGTTTTTCATGAGCGCACCAAACACATTAAGATTAATTTTCACTATGTACGTGATCAAGTTCAATCTGGTGCTATTATCACTTCTCATGTTCGCACAACGGCTCAACTTGCAGGTATCTTCACCAAAACGCTTGGACGTCCTCAGTTTGAGCTTCTTCACAAGTTGGACAATCGGAATATCCATGCTCCAACTTGAGAGGAGTATTAAAGGATTCACATGTATATTATTGTATATACGGTAGTTAATCAAAATCTTATTTTCTACGAAAGATATTAATTTAACAAAATATTCTCACCATATTTGTAAAGGCGTATTAGGCCTATTTAGACTCTGGGATATCCGGTCTTGTACTCAAGCTTTTTGGAATATACAAAATCTTCATCTACTTACCTTGTCGTTTCAATAGGAAAAGAGATGAGCATTTCCTGAAGAGCTAATAACAAGACTGTTTATTTGTTGAGATCTTTTATTGGTGTATGATGGCGAAAATAAGTAGCTTTGAGGGTTCGTTAGTCGTTAGCGTTTGTTTCTTGGAGTCCCAATTGATAATATGTCCATTTTTATTGAGAAAAAAAAATAATCAAAAGAATAACTTATGATGCACTTTCCTTTACGCAGAAATGATAATAAAATTATTAGAGATTTTGAATCACAAACGCTTAAAAACTTTGAATAATCTAGCATGCCTGGCCAACCCCGGTCAGTTGGACTACTGCAGTGTCTACTAATGGACTCTAAGAAAATGTATTATTTTTAGTCTCGCATGTATTATACACGAAGAAATCATGAGGCAGATTTCTCTATCACCACAAAATATTTGCATCTAAATCTCACCCTTACAGGTTTAATTAATATACGCTCTTACTTGATTGTGACTATATTACGCACATCTAACCCCTAAATTTCAGAAAGAATCATTCATAAAGATCCTGCAGCATGAGGAAAACTGTACGTTTGAATCATCAGTATGGAGGCAACTCTTGCGGATATTCTTGTTTCAATGGAGCATGGCTTGGTACTGAAGCTATGTCACTATACATCTGAGTAAAACCACTGCTGTAATAAGGATTATAATTAGGAACAAGCTTATCAGGCAATGGTGGAAATTCATGACCATATTGGATCCTATCAAAGCCTCCTCCAGCAAAACCACCACCTTGTAATCCATTGTGGTTATCGACTATATTTCTATTTCCCCAGCCATTGTAGAATGAATGAGTGCTTTGTCTGTTCATAGATGATCCTGGATTGAAATGTGTAAAACCAGGGCTATAAGGAAATGCACTCATTGGTGGTTCCAAGGAATCCTTCTGCAAGGATAACATATTTGACGTTGATGACAAACTCGCTATGTCAAAATCGCGAACACTATAATGGTCACTATTCATTATCAAATCGATATCTTGGACGAACTGTTCATTGGTCATGTAATCTTTCTCATGATAATTAACTTCATTATGATTATAATAATGACTATGGTTATAATGAGCTTGACCATTACCTACTTGAGCCATTCCATTTTGCAGTTGACGTTCCTGAACATTATAGACTGCTGCTACTTTTTGATGTCCACGGGAACCTCCTTGAGCAAGTTTATTAGCTGGTAAAGCTTTTACTTTTCGAAGTCCACGAGAATCTACTTGAGCAAGTTCTTTAGCTGGCAATTTTACGGTACTGCTACTTGGTTCTTTACTTCGTTTTCTACCTGATCTTTTACATTTTCGTTCGAGATCTTTGGTATAGTATAATTCATATATAGCTAGTTCTTCAATCTACATGAGAACAAAACAAACCAGTTACTTAATTACACAAACATATATTTTGAAACACCATACGTACAATATTGCATCCAAAATAGATAAATACCAGATTATGGTTTGCTGGTTCATCTTTACTTTTGTCGTTAGAAATCCGATATTCCCACAAATACCAATGTGTTGTTTTATAATAAGGACTTGGGCGAAATACAAAACTACACTTCCTGCCTATTTCAACCCCCTCATGAATGACTGGTTCATCCCGTGTACTATTTTTCCATATTCCGTGCTTCGTATCACGTCTTATTTGTGTCCCGTTAGGATATTTGCGAAACCTTGGTGAGAAGAGGTATACAACTCCTTCCTTTCCATGGGATTCTGAATAATAATAATAAGAAACTTTAGATTAATCCAAGAAAAAGAAACCCTAATTGAGAAAAAGGAAATTTTAAATACTCAGATTCATCCAAGAAAAAAAAACCCTAATTGAGAAAAAGGAAATTTTAAATACTCCAAACCTAAAAGCTGCTGAGGATGACAGTCATCATCGTCATATATGTTCTTTTCAAGAATTAACGGAAAGTGATCTTCAGGCTTATCTAACTTCTTTTGCAAGTAACCAATTAAATGATTTTCTGCCGGTATAAATCTAAAACCAACGGGAGGAGGAGGAAGTTCAGAATAAACACCCCCGCCGCCGCCGTCACCACCACAAACTCTGTAATAATAATCAAAGCAAAAGAATACTCCGGTTTATTAATTATTACTAAAACTAGGGTTTTATTTTATATTAAATTACAATTATAATAAAATATTTCTGTTAAAGCGAATGATAAATATTTCTTTACCTTATCGACGATGACGACTTCAGCTGCTGATATCGACATGATTCCATGATTTCTCGGGATCTTCCTGTTAAGTAAGGTATTCTTTTCGTTGTATGGTATATTCGATTTCCCAATATAGTTATTTATAGTTTATTTAGAATGAGTCGTGCTGTAACGGGTCATCCTCGTGAGAACTCCTATAAGGGTTCACCTTATAGCCGTCGGATAAAACGTCTTAGATGTATTTAGATCTCGAGGTAATATTTAAGATTTTTATTTTTACTTTTTTTATTTTCCGTTCTTTAACATCCCTTAGTGGAATTTAATTCTTTTTATTAGTCCCTCTAATAATTCTGATTAATTCTCACGGTACATTATTATTATCGTTTTTTCCTAAACCTAGAAATCATCTGATCAAGAAATACCAAAAAAATCCAAGGTTTTTTCTTCCAATATGGATTAAGAAGAAGAACTGGTTATGTTAGATTGCAACAACACTATAAGAACTAATCAAAGTCTAGTTAGACGTATAAGTTTTTGGCATCCTATATTAACTTTAATTTTTAATTTTTAATCTAATCTTTAGATCACGTAGAGGAAGAAAGCAACAATGGTTACAATGGAAAGAACTATTTTACCGAGGATGAGCAAGAGCACTACGATAACAAACAAGATAGACAACGTCGACTGCAAAAGTTTCCTCGAGAATGAGAATGAATTACCAACTCGTTTCTTGATTATTAAGCTCATGGCCATGGGAATAGATGATTGGTGACCTTACGGAAGCTATTTAAGAATGTTTGATCGAAACCAAACACTGATTAATTTATCTAGATTGCGAGAGAATGGTTCAAGATTTGTTGATCTTACCTGAACAGTCACTTTAATATAACAGATCAATATACAACCAGTTTTTCTTATTCAGAAGTAGCAAAACTTATTGAGAAGCTTGAGATCAATACAATCTGGTCGATTTTCTCACTTCTCATGGACGATGAAGATTAGTTTGTGTTGGAACAATTGCCAAATTATGTCTACACAACAAATAAAATCAAAGATGAAACAAATAACGTTATGGCTGAGTCGCGGACTAGGTCGCGGACTAGGTCGCGTTCTTTAAGACGTTTCGCGGCTCTGTCCAAGATTGTGCAAGCAGTTCTTCAATGGCGTGTCGTCCCCAGGATAAAACAGCCGAGATCAATCTCTTACACAATCACTCTTGCATGGTGAGAAGATGTGAAACTTCTACACTTCATTCTTGCTCAAAAAGTAATTTAGAAAAATAAGAGATGTTCACACACTTATTTTTCTTTCTCACAAAAATTCATTTTTCTGTAAATCTCATGAAACATATATGAAAACTTTCTATAGGAAAAAGGATCTTAAAACTCTTCTTCTTCTCATTTTGTTTTTCCAACCAAAATTGTGATTTATACTCAAGAGTTTTAAAACATTTAAGTGATATATGAAAATGTTATTTTGGTGGAGTTAACACCACTAAAACCACAAATATATAACAGTCGAATTTTAATGAAAAATTAAATTTTCTTTTTGGAAAACATTATTAAGATGTTAATTAACATCATTAACTCATTCAAGAAGAAACGGTTTTTGACATTAACTCAAAACAAATTTATTCTTTAAGAGAGAATAATTATCACATTTAAACCATTTAAATGAGACACTAATTTTTGGAACATATATTCTCAACAATCCCCCACTTATATTTTTAGAATTTTGCATAAGCAAAGGTGTCTCCCGACTTGAACCTTTACGTAGTGTTAATAGGCTCTCTTAAATATGACCATAGAGTGAATATAAGTCTTGAACTCTAGGAGATAAAAGATTATTTAACACACACGACTATACTAGTGTAAAGTCTAAAGCCAGCACATTATGGTCATGTGCTTGTATCCCAGTTTAATGAATGATTTAGAGAACTGCCCATATTCTCATAGAAAGCGGCCACACTTTCACATTCATATAAGTGAGTTTATCAAGAGTACTCCTGAAAGTAACCCACTCTAAATAGAGATATAAACATCATTAAGAGTTTAAAATTTTAAAATTAAAATTAAACTCAACCTTTTACTCGCTTCAGGATGTCATGCCGTGGGATGAATTCTTCAAAAGTATGATTCTCGCATCTCCATATCATTTATGACTTCATCTAGTCCCTTTGAACCTATTTCTAGGTTGGTATCCATCATAGATGACTCAATCTCAATGGGAATCAACCTCATCCCTAAGATGTATTCACATCTTCTTATCAATCCTTTCGTCAAAGGAGTAATGAAAGCTCTTTTCAGACCTTATATAATCCATTCTCATAACATCAACTCTTGTAGTTGTCATAACGTTCTCAATTCTTGCAATAACTGCGGTACTATCACATTGGTTTAATATGTCTTTTCCTCTATACACTATAGAGGATCGAATCACTCCATCCCTTAAAGGATTCAACTGAAAGGATGTCCAATCAGCTGCACAACATCCTTAAAGGATTTCGGTAACCATTTAGATAGTGTATTTCTAGGTGTAAGGTGTGTTTGAAACACCTCATAACCTTCTCAAAATTTTACCAATTTTTCGTACTAGGATTGGTAAATCTGAATATAAAACCCCCACTACATAAGTAATATATTAAACCCCCACTACAAAAAATACTTATACATAGTCAATCACGTAGCAAAGAAACATACTGAGCTACCATACTCATGTCTAGTGCAATCACACACAATCTCAAAAGCATTAGAACTAAATCAAATGAGTGAAAACTAGTTTACAGTCAGACTATATATATATATATATATTTCTATCTCTTTTAAAGTTCTATTTTCATTGAATGAAATAGATCCAAAGAAAAAAATTATTTTAACAACATACACCATCTTCATTCAAGTCTTTCATGTCAAATAGTAAACTAAGCATGTTCTCAATTTCATTTTCATCCTATAAGTTAGAATAAAAATTCAGCAAGTCACCTATGCATACAAAACAAATAGTATTATGCATTTCACTTTCATCAATTCTGAAATCATCTGAATGAATCAATTAAACAATTTATTTCTTTTAAATTGTTTTAAAGTTGTTTTCAGACTATAAATGATAACTTATATCTAACTTATATGCTTTCTTTTATTGTAGAAACTACTCAGTTTTCCATGCTTGGTTTACATAGATTCTCATCTTTAACTTAAACGAAAGTATATATTTCTACTTATGACTATAACAAATCATACATCGTAGAAACAACATCAACAAAATAAGCATGTGAGTTAATTTAGCGACATGAATGAAAGTGTCAACAACTTTCTGTTTGCTTGTCTAAAGATAGTAGGTTCACGAATTTATTTTCAAAAGATTAAATTTTTGAATGAACAAAGTTACCTTTTATGAGAAGTTATCTTCCAAATTATTAGCAACAAAATATCCATGACTACATTTTAGTCTCATCATAAATATGCTATTTTAGGTTCATTCTTAGTGAATCACTTGTCACCTTCATTTTTCTAGTTCCTCTAATTCAAATCAAATATGTTAAAAACATAGGATTTGGAACCCCCACTATTTTTTTGACTCAAACAAGAATTTCAAAACAATATCAAAAGACTCCAAAAATTGTGAAAAACTAATGAACAAATGATTTAAACCCAAAACGTTATGCACAATATAGTGAATAAAAATTCAAACAATTTTTGTGAAAACAACATTGCCTAATTGACTACTCAAAAGATCATATTTGATATCAAGACAAGTTACTCGAAGCATCTTTATAAAATTCTCAAATATTTTATTTCATCCAATATCATTGCAACTTGCGTAAGATTTCAGAATGTACATGCTTTTATGAATTAGGTAAGATTACATACATGTTACTCAAAAAATTCACCAAGTTTGTAAGAAAATATAACATGCTCACATTCGTTAATAACTCATTGATTTCTTAAAAAGCATGACAAAATCTCATATTTAAAATATTCAAAATTCAATTTATGTTATGATAAAATTGCAATATTATGCTCAAACATTTTATCCATAACATATCATTTGTACTATTGCAATGATCAAATTCAACAACTTTATAATCTCAATCTAGGAGGAAACTAGATTCTTTCTCATTTCGGAAGTATGAACACTTTTAATAAAATTGTTCTACCCGAAGTAAACTTTGAGACCATACGAATACCGAAAATCCTAATGATGTTAGTATATCTGAACGCCACTTTCTTTAAAACGATTTGGTTCATCTTTTGAACCATAACCTATCAAAACAAACATGGTGTAAAACACCAATATATACCAACCTCTCACCGTATCCATAATTCACATTAACTTAGCTTGAAAAGCATTGCTAATAACATTTGATATCCTTGCAATGCCGTGCAAGAATAACAAATAAATCCATAATCAATATTATGTTCATTTCTTGGTGAGAGTTGATATTCACATTAGTTTTGACTAGGTTTCTAATTATTTCGGTTTTGGGTTCGTATAAAATTCTATCTCATAAGTTCCAAACTTATATGAGTCACATGTTTATTGTCATATAAAATAATTCTTAATATCTTGTTTCCCTAAAATTTATTCTAAGATTGATTAATTTATTCAATTTAGAACGCCATTATTTGATCACTACAATAACTACAAATAGTTTATCAAACATACCTCAATTATTTTTAAATCTCAACTGATTATAAACCATGTTCCATTCTTTGCATACCAACAAACAAATCAGCAACTCAATTGCTCCTCACGTTTATTAATTTCCTGCAATTTTTATTTCATTGGGAAATAAAAACTTGCTCAAGTAAGTGAATTTTCACCTGTCACAATCATGTACATGTGAGCATTTGAAACCAAAAAATAAGTAAGGTGTGCACTTACATAATTACTTGAAAATCAACTAATATAGTACTCCAAGTTTCTCTTAATTTTCAAACAAAGATTCAAAGTTATATAATTGTATAACATCATACATATATTTATAACTTTCTACTAAGCATATTATCAAACACATACTACATTAGTTTGATTTCTAACAATGATCTTCTTTTACATTACAAAAACTAGACTATGAAGTACTAGAATCAAAACATGATTTTTAATGTAATTTCTTATATCTCTAATCTCTAATCTCAAGTGTCAAATCCCTTATTTTGGATAGACATACACAACAATTTTAAAATCACCGCATTTCTCAAACCAAAAATATAAATGGGAAATTTCAAAATGGATTTTGAAAATAAAATCCCGATCTACAAGTTTCATGCCCACAAATTCAATATAGTTATACAAAGGTTGGGACATACGAATTCAATTAGTGATAAATTTCTGCTCATCAAAAATTTCAGCAACGTTATGCGGTTTTATAAAATATCTTAAAAATACTTTTTGGTATCTAAATATTCTAAAATTTAACGTGCATTATCCTCATGATGTCTAGTATATCTAGTATAAGTTTCTAGACCCAATTCATTTTCTCCTAGGAGATAAAAATAAAACTCTACAACATCTTAAAAACATTTGTTTATTTTTTATCTATGCTAAATATTAATGAAGAAAAATATTTAACCATGAAATTCCTAGTCCATTAACATCAGTCATAAATTTACTTTAGGTACCAAGTAACCTAATTCCAAGCATCGTGCTAAATCGTTAAAGAAAAATTATACCATTCATGTAATTCTATAAAACAAATTAAACAATGATACTTATCGTGTTTGAGCAATTGTTTTTATCCATGGCAGAATAAAACGTCTTAAAATTGTTGGAACAATTGCCAAATTATATCTGCACAACAAATAAAATCAAACATGAAACAAATAATGTTATGGCTGAGTCGCGGACTAGGTCGCTTTCTTTAAGACGTTTCACGGCTCTGTCCAAGATTGTGCAAGCAGTTCTTCAATGGCGTGTCGTCCCCAGGATAAAACAGCCGAGATCAATCTCTTACACAATCACTCTTGCACGGTGAGAGGATGTGAAACTTCTACACTTCATTCTTGCTCAGAAAGTCATTTAGAAAAATAAGAGATGTTCACACACTTATTTTTCTTTCTCACAAAAATTCATTTTTCTGTAAAACTCAAGAAACATAAGTGAAAACTTTCTATAAGAAAAAGGATCTTAAAACTCTTCTTCTTCTCATTTTGTTTTTCCAACCAAAATTGTGATTTATACTCAAGAGTTTTAAAACATTTAAGTGATATATGAAAATGTTATTATGGTGGAGTTAATACCATTAAAATCACAAATATATAACGGTCAAATTTTAATGAAAAATTAAATTTTCTTTTTGGAAAACATTATTAAGATGTTAATTAACATCATTAACTCATTCAAGAAAAAACGGTTTTTGACATTACCTCAAAAAAAAATTATTCTTTAAGAGAGAATAATTATCACATTTAAACCATTTAAATGAGACACTAATTTTTGGAAATCAATAATGCTTTTAAAACATATATTCTCAACAGTTTGTTCATTTTAGGGATTAAATAACAATTAAAATTAAATATAAAGTCTTAAAAAGATTAAAGAAAATAATAAATATAATTTAATTTCCTAATTTCTGTCTAGAGATGTATGAACATCTAAGATGTCATATCCGATGGTTATAAGGTGAGCCCTTATAGGAGCTATCACGAGGGTGACCCCGTCACAGCACGACTCTATTTAGAATTTCGAACCTTACATGGATATGGAGAATATATATACCGTAAAAATTTGGGTCCAAAGCCGATTTACTATCCACCCACTACAAGAAAATCTAGCTATTGCTACACCATATATTGCCAAACCTTCAATATAAGGGTTGCAAAAGCAAATTTCTAGTCAAAGTACTTTTTAACTACAGCTAAAAGTTATAATTTACTGCTGCAAAAGAAACTTTTGCCACACAAGTGTAGCAACAATATGAAAAGAATGTGGCAAAAAAAATATAATCTCTTGCTGCAGCAATAAAGAATGGGTGCAGCAATAGACTTTTTACTACATAGGTTATCGCGATTCTAATAGGGGTTTATGCCATAACCATTGGATGCTGCAATATATTAAGTTTCTTGGGGTGACCCTCTAAAAAACTTGCATCCCGATAGCAAGATTTCTGTCTGGCTGCGCTTACTGATGGAGACAGGAAGCAAGCTTAAAAGAGAGATACGATACATTCATAATACTCTTGGCTCTTGTTCGATGATGATGATGCGATTACAAGTAGTTGACTAGATTTTGTGCCCGTGTTACGCACCGGGCGCCCCGCAAACCATCCATCATCATTTTTTATTTCTCGCCTGGCCGTGCATTTTTTGATTTGCTGTCGCAGGGCTTTGCCTCGCCTTGTCGTTTAGGATTTTTTATTTGATGTGACTCGGTCTCGTCTCGCCGTTTTGGATTTTTGATTTGGCGTGGTTTCGCCTCGCTCCATCCCAATGCATACCGTAGAGTCAATAATAATGGGGAAAACACTAAATATGTACATTACCAAAAATTTCTAGGCTGGAATCCATCCTTGCCGTAATTATATTTGGTGAACGACTAATTGTTCAGAATTATGAAAAAAGAAATGGTCAAAGTTAAATCGAATATCCAATTGCCGTGGAGAAATAAAAAATATGCACATATGGTAATAAGAAAATGTCGCTTTTGTGATGTACTTGTCCTTCACACATCAAGCACTATGCCTTAAAAAAATATGGCAAGAGCTTACTAATAAGGTCATAATTCGTTAATCACAAACGTATCTTGCATGGGAAAGAGACTAACTTCTTAAGAACACCTAGAGCAAACGTTCCAACCATAAATAAGAAACTCATTAAGATCCACCGGGTATTCACCTTGGAAATCCTATACAGAGCTGATCCAATCTTTGTGCTTAACCAATGCTATGTTGGATATTTTCAAAAACATAGAAAATAAAATGATTTTTGTTTTAGTTTGCCGCTATGACCGGGGGAGAGTCGGTGTCCAATTGACACAATGAATGTTAGTTGGAAATGAAGAGGCACCTCTAATGGGTGTGATGGTTCACAAAAGACACAATCATTCCTATTAGACACCTTGTGTGTATTTTGGAAATGAAGAGGCATCTCCGATAGGCATGAGTCCCCTATAAGTAGTGATGATTGTTTTCCGTTCAAGGATAGATAACATCTCAAAACTCTTTGTTTTCTCTCTTACAAGCATCATCAGAAACAAAACCAGTGTGTTCTTGGTTGGGTCAAGGTCGTACAAGCTTTGAATCCAACACTGTTGTGGGGCTTCAAGTATCCTGATGGCAATATTCATTGACCTGTTTGTACTCGCCAATTCAATTGAAAAAGAGTCGAATAGAATCTTTGATTAGAACCTTGAACCCTAATACAAACATTCTTTTCTTCACTCTGTGTTAGTGTCAATTTCCAACAGTTTTGGACAATTGATTTCCAACAGGTGGAGGGTGAAACAATAAGTTTAAGTACGTCTCCTGGATTGAATTTTTGAAAGTCACGGCATCTGGGGGAGACGTTTATGGCATATGTACGTCCGTGATTGGGAGATACAGAGAGTTTTTTGGTTTAACACAAAATCTGAAAATAATTTTTGATGTTACCAAGGGTGAAAAACGCACAACGAAAATGAAGACAAAGGATGGTTGGTGCCTTGGTGGAACATGATTCTATCATCGTGTTTACGATAAGTATCTCATTTCTCTGCCTTATATAAGTTTTTGATATATAAGATGATTCGTGCTTTAGTTCTTATGATGGTGAATCCAGGATCCATGCATTTATGAAATGATGACTAAATGATTTGATTACTCAGATTCTAATTGATTCGTGGTTCCTTCTTCTAGAATGAGAAGTGAATCTTTTACTTGGATTTCATATTGCATGAAGGAACATAGAATTATTGTTCACTGATTATTGATCAATGGCTATGATAAACATCCGTTCGCATAGGGATACAGAGCCGATAAGATCCATATTCCTATTGAAACATCCTTGTCTCTTCTAGTAACCGTTTGTATCTGTTTGATCTTCTATGTGTTCGTTGATATTGTCTAACTGCTTTTCAACGAAGGGACGTAACGGTTGCCAATATATGTCATTTTTAATTACAATTTTTACAAGAGATATATATATATATATATCTGTTGAAGGCTATTGTATATTTTGGTATACAAGTGAAGTGGGCTGACTTCATAAAGACGAGATTATGAGAAAGACAATGGGAATAGCAATGGAATCAGATAAGTACATTAATCTCACTTTTATTGTGATATCATGTCATGAGATGCCATAATCTAAATACACTTAAATTAACATCTTCATACAGAGGTGATAATCCATGGGATGTGAACTCACATACATTTAATTAAATATGCTCTTAATATTTAATCTTGTTATGTAAATTAAATTTTACTGGGATCACACAGTGATCGTTCCCTATGGATATTGAATTTGAGAATTTCTTTTGGAATTGCATGAGTAGGCTTACTCTGTGAATTTTCTGAGATAGAAATATTCTTGAGGGCATTTGATTCATGCTTAGAACCAAAACGGAAAGATACTTTATGGAAGGGTAGCATACAAAAGAGAGCCAAATCCAAGAAGAATGATATGTGTACCGGTCTTTGGATTTGAAGTGTTTCCTTGAAATGTGAGTGACATGTTTGGTGGAAACTAATACTATATACAAGTATGTAAGCCCGCTTCATGACATTTAATTGCAACTTGGAAATAGTCATGAAATGGAAGGGAAAGATGCTATATGAGTGTCATGTATACTTTTATTGTGGTTAGTAATTCGTCGATAATTGTTGAGAAAACAATTTTACGACATGAGCATAATTTTTGCATTAAGAATTATATGGTTCCAAATCTGGAAATTGGCATGTCTTAAATGACATCGAAAGGAAAGTGAAAAATCAGGTTAATATGTAACGTATTGGAAGATTGGGCGGACGACCAAATATCCAACGATGAGGTGTTACGATATTACAGATGCATAAATTATGAACATTTGCATTACATAATGTAATATGTTAAATAGACATTGTCTATGTCTTTGGGTATAAATTTGTAGATGGTTGTGCATGAGTAGAGGAGTTACTCATCATAAGTATTATACTTGTTGAGATAGCAAGTATACAAGTTGCCTACAAATTTCTTTTGCCTCTAGTGAATGCAAAGTCTATAATGACTTCTTGTGAATTAACTGTGAATTTTACGATTCCTAGAGAAGTTACAACTATTTTGTAAGATTAAATAAGAGCATTTTTTATAATGTTGTCGGAACTAATTGCATAAGTAGATGTAATTAATGAGGAGGAATGACTTAGAAACTAGTTGTAGAGATCCCATTTTGGATGAAGTCACCTCAAACGGTCTTGATTAATTATGAATCAGGCTACGATCTATAACGTCTGTAACAAAGGCTTATAATGAAAAGTTAAGACGCACAAGTCTTGGATATTGAACGGTAAGTCAATTACTCAAGAAAGGAGTAACTGCAATTAACCATTGAAACGGAGAAAAACTTGGCAGACCTGTTTATGAAGAGTCTCCCAAAGGAAATGATTTCAATGAAGTATAAGGAGATGGGACTCAGGTATGTGAAAGAAGTTCGATCACCAATAACGGAAACCCAACTTATGTTATATTTTGAAAAAGATAAAATAAGTTCAATGTGGTACTAACAAGTTATTGCAGTGGTTATGGTACACTAAACTAAAATTTCCCATTTTCCTTCTAGTGTAGTGATTCTGCATGATCTTAGGGATGGATGAAAATCCTTAATAAGTCTAACTTTTATCACAAGGTGTCTCGCAGAAACACCTTCGAGACTTACCTATATGAGTATTTGGAAATCAGGTCGTTTCCTATGAGAATAAGACCGTTCTCAGAAAAGGACTCATGAATCCAGGAGAAAGCACATGGCTATTAATGTGCGAGCTATGTAACACACTACTTCCTGAAATCAATATGTGTGGAGGTTCCGTTTTTATCACAAGGGGTACTTGGTTCAAGATTAAATTCACCATAGGACCTCGATAAAGCTTTGAATATCTTACACTAAGTGAAGGTTCAAACCCAAAAGATACCTATC
The DNA here is from genome assembly GCF_003573695.1 of Papaver somniferum. Classification (NCBI taxonomy): domain Eukaryota; kingdom Viridiplantae; phylum Streptophyta; class Magnoliopsida; order Ranunculales; family Papaveraceae; genus Papaver; species Papaver somniferum. Next base: position 17,314,940 of record NC_039365.1, on the reverse strand, counting down.
ATTTATGTATTGGTTCCAACGATGATGCTTTGTCTCAACTTTCCTTGAACTACGCTGGCTTAATCCCACTCGGGTACGTAGGCAGTCACTTGAGTGATGCAGCCACTCCTGTTTTATAAGTTTTACTTTATTTTCGTTTTTTTTTGGTTATTGAAAATAGGGGAAGATTGTTGGATATTTTCAATAACATAGAAAATAAAATGATTTTTGTTTTAATTTGCCGCTACGACCGGGAGAGAGTCTGTGTCCAATTGACACAATGAACGTTAGTTGGAGATGAAGAGGCACCACTAATGGGTGTGATGGTTCACAAAAGAAACAACCATTATCATTAGACACCTTATGTATTTTTTGGAAATGAAGAGGCATCTTCAATAGGCATGAGTCCCCTATAAGTAGTGATGATTCTTTTCCATTTAAGGATAGATATAATCTCAAAACTCTTTGTTTTCTCTCTTACAAGCATCATCAGAAACAAAACCTGTGTGTTCTTGGTTGGGTCAAGATCGTACAAGCTTTGAATCCAACACTGTTGTGGGGCTTCAAGTATCCTGACGACGATATTCATTGACCTGTTTGTACTCGCCAATTCAATTGGAAAAGGGTCGAATAATTGTCGAAAAAAATCTTTCATTAGAGCCTTAAACCCTAATACAACATTCTTTTCTTCACCCTGTTTTAGTGTCAGTTTCCAACATGCTAGAACATCTACACCATTTGGGATCGTAACTGCATCACTATGTCATTCACGACAACAATCTCACCACCTCCTTTATGGCTTAGATTCCCTTCAATAACTGCAATCAAAGGAAACAGACACTACCTTGTCATTAGATTGAAACATTCTCATGGACTACCTTGTTAAGGTGGTGCATGGTGTACTTACCTATATCTTATAAACATTGTCATTATGGACCACAAGCAGCAACAAAAATGTACACAAACCAACAAGCATCGCATAATAACTCTGTTTATGTCATTCCCTATGTGCACCCAAAAAAAGAGTAGGATTAATTTACAACTTTGACCAAGGTACGTAGTCCTGAAATTGTATAAAAATCAATGTTCTGGTTCCACATCACCCATAAGATAAGAATAGAAAATTGGGAGTAAAACAGAAGGCTCAGTGTTTCCCTGTGAACGGTGATATGCAATAGCCATCTAGACAAACGAAGTTTTTTCTTTAACTACAATCCCAGTCTTAATTTGCTTACACTGTACACTACTTTATGCTCGAAGTTACACAACCTCACTTGATTGATTATTTATACACTACTTTCAATTATTTTTACGGGCTCGCAGAGTGCAAGATTTTATTGTTCTTTTCTTTTTTGGTGTATACAAGTTGAGATGCTAAAAGTTGTTGGAAGTATCCTCATCCTAATATTTGCAAATTTTGACCTATTTCACTATAGTACCACAGAGTAATTATTAAAAATAACATAAATTAGAGTTTGAAATAACACTTACCACCAAGTCGAGAGATAAAAGTAACCATTTAAGAGAGTAAGTAAATATGAAAGAAATTAGATCAGGAGATCACCACGGAAACTACAAACAATCAATTGAAGGTTATAAGAAGAAGGACCACCAACTCCAGCAATCACTCCTCTGTGCAAATCGAAAAATCAAAATAAATAAATTAGTATTAATACCGTTGAATCAGAAGGCGTACCAGGAAACCAAGCAGAACCCGTTTGCAGCTTTTATATCTCCTGAGAAGTTATAGAAACTCATATAAAAGACACATAGGGAAAATAAGGAGAAGAAAAAAAGGAGGTTGTGACGCCTGTCAATTTTGATTGCAGCTTCTCCTCTTCTTGCTACTTCAGTCATAATTCATTATATTCTTATCCATGTTATCTGTTGCAAATTCTGCAGCATTTATACCTCCATGCCCATCAAAAACACCAAGGACTGTAAATTAACGGAGATAGTGTTATTTATGCTGGTGTAAGAGCAAGGGCTATGGAGTGAGGATTCTCATTCAATATGAATGAGCCCCACTCATTTTGGTCTAATTTTGTGCTGTTATGAGTACTAATTGAACCCACTTTCCCCCAAAATCATTCGTGCACTCACTGAAACGAGTGAGAGATGGAAAGTCTTCACTAGGCGGCTAAAAATCAGCCGTTTGGAAAAGAAAAAATATAAGGAGCGGCTAAAGATATGCCTCTTAGAGATATTTTCAGAGTTTTATTAATTTAAAACTCTTTAAAATGGGCCCTTTAAAAATTTTAATATTAAAATAACCTAGAAAATAGGTGAAACGGCTGATGTTTAGCTGCTTATGTGTATTTAATAAATAAAAAAAGAAAACAAACGGCTTATATTCAGCCGCTTAGTCTTTATTTTTCTTTCCCCACGGTCACCACATCACTCTTTTACCTCATGTCTCACTCGTGTGGGAAGTGAATGAATGTTAAAAACACTCATTCCATATCCCTTGGTCTAAGTAATGGACTCGGTCTAAAATTTTTACACTTACTTTAATCTAATCACCACCAGTCGAACACCCCCACTGCCACCAACTCCAACAACATGACCACTCCAACATCCTTACAACCACTCTATTGAATTTCCCCAAAAAAAAAATCTTTTATACTTCTTGTTGAGTTACAGCATCAACAATAAAACCCTGGAATATCTCTGATTTGCTTAGGGTTTTCTTTTCTTTTGTATACTTCTCTATAAGTCACATCATCAACAATTAAACCCTAAGATTTTCCGATATGCTTAGTGTTTTTCTTTTTCTTTTGCATAATTATTGGGTGATTTAGTTCGCAAATAATTTGGATTGACGGAGTAGTAATCCCAATATTAAAACAGGGAGGAATTGGATATATTTCAATATACGCAATCCTAATACATACTTTGTTTTGGAGGTAAAGAGGCTTATCTCTCCATTGGAAACTTTCCAGAAGCTTAGGAGGTACAGGAGGAGCTCGCATCTTTTGTGGTGTGACCATAGGAAGCAGGATCCTCTGAATTGCTATACTTGGATTTCTATATACGAAAAATAAAGGAGATTGTTGTTGGAAAACGATTAATAAAAAAAAAAATTTTTTTTTAAAGTTTTAATAAAAAATTATAATTTATTGTTTTATTTTGTGAATGAAACTTTTTAGTCCCACATCGTGGAGTTTCCAATTTTTAGTAGTTTTAAGAAACTATATAAAGCTTTTAGTCCCACATCGGGGAGTTTTTCTTCTTAAGTTGTATTTGCCAATTATATAAAGAAATTCACTACTTTTGTAAAATCAAGGGGAAAGGGGTTGCTCTATATTTTAGAGGGACCCCTAAGGGAAAATATTTTATAGCGGTTTTTAAGCATTCGCGATTTTCCTTAACGGTTTTTTCGGAGTTGCCAAGCTCAAGTTGAGCATCTACTACATATGCTAGTAGTAGGTGTATTAGGGTGTTTTATCCTGGAGATATCCGTCCTGTGAGGGCTATAGCATCACTCTTGAGTGTAGCCGGGCGCTAATGTCTTAAGGACAGCGTGTTGAACACGTGACTCACTCTATTTTCCAAAGTTTTGCCTTGTTGCTGTTGCGGAGATACGGGGAGCTTGTTCGTTTCGTCAAAGCAATCACTTCCATTATAAAGGAGCTAAGTATCAATAACTTTTGCTTATTTGATTTTTCTTTGTTTTTGATTATTGCACCCAACAATCTTAAGACATTACCATTTGTAATAATCGAAAACGATTGATTGGTTTGTGAATCATGGATGTTAATTGTGGAGTGAAAAAACAAAAACGAATTTCTGGTCAGCTGTAGTGTTTCAATTTTATCTTTTAATCTAGAATGAATTTCGATGAACCCTTTTGACACAACGTAGTAGACATCCTGATAGTTACCCGCGTAAAATTTCAGAATTTTTGGAGTTGTAAAAGTATTTTTTGATATTTTACAAAACAGAAAAACGTTTCTGAAAAATTCTGACGAGCAGAAAATTGTTGTTAACTAAATTAATTTTTGTGGGGTAACCATGAGTTTTTTGAAACGCTGATTCAAACGAAGTTTGTATATATAGATGTTATCTTCAAAACTCATATTTTACTTTCTGATTTGGAATTGTGATTTGTGAATAAAGGTGTCATCTCCGAGGGACATGGCTAATAGCCGCATGTGGTTGGAAACAAATCTTCCAAAGATGGCAAAGGTGAGAACATCGAACGCAACTCTAAGCATGGTCTTCATGATAAAGGTATATTTCGTAAACCTGAATCCGGAATTACTTTAGTTAAGGGTGAGTGTTATGTTTGTAAAATTCTGGCCACGCGGCAGTAAATTGTAGACAACATAAAAACCTTAATAAGTAGAAAGTTAATGCTAATTTAGTTGAAACAAACTAGAACGAGTTTGGTGGCATGATGTCGGAAGTTATTTTAATAACCAATGTGAGAGACCAGTAGGTGGACTCTGGAGCCACCAAGAATGTTTGTTGAAACAGAGACCTGTTCACCTCCTATCATAGGATAGGGGATGTCGAGAAACTCTTATTGAGTAACTCATATGCAATAGAGGTTGCATAAAAGGAAAAGGTCGAGCAGAAGCTCATATCTGTAATATTCTCACATTGAATGAAGTTTTCATGTTCCGAGCATATGCGAAAATCTTGTATCTTGTTCTGTTGTAGATGGAAAAATATTTAAGATCTTAATTGAATCTGGAAAACTTGTTGTAACTAGGCAGTGATTTTTTAAGCAAGAGTTATAGGACTTTGGGTCTATATAAGCTTAACGGAAAAACTGATGATGTGAACGTAGTTGATTCTTGTGATATCTTTGTGTGATTGATTGTTTTACGTGGTAGACTTGGAACCGTAAACTTATAAGTCAATGCTTAACTGGCTAGCATAGGCTTCGTACCCAAATTTAGTTTGGATTTTGAACACAAAAGTGAAATCTGTGAAGAATCAAAATATGCTATAAAATCTTTTAGCACAAATGTTCAGAGTAATTCTAAGCCTTTAGAATTAATTCAGTTAGGCCTAGTTGACATGAGTTCAACCCAAAACCACTGTGGTAAAAGATGGTTATAACTTCCGTAGATGATTGTACGAGGTACTATCTTGTATACTTGCTTAGGATAAGGATGACGCCTTAGAAGCCTTAAGATGTATAAACTTGAAGTTGGAAACCAATTAGAAGCCTTGAACATAACAACCGTATCCTTAAGGAGATGATAATTTCCATGTTGATTAGTTCAGGATTACCTGCGGCCTTGTGGGGGGAGGCAGTCCTCTTAACTAGTATATCCTGAATAAAGTACCCTTTTAAGAATCAGATGAAACTCCATATGGTTTATGGAACGGTAGATGACCTTCTTATGAATGTGTCAAAGTGTGGGGGCGTTTGACTAAGATTGTAATTCCTCTTCCTAAAAGAACTAGATTGAAACCAAAAATGTTGATTGTGTTTTCGTATAGGGTATATTGAGTATACTTCTACAAATAGATTTTTGGTTGTGTGTTCTGATTTTTTCTGACATTGGTGTGAATATTATTACGGAATCTAGGGATGCTGAGTTCTTTGAACATGTTTATTCTAAACCTGTACCTCATTAGAGATGTGTTGTTGATCCCCTAGATTTATTTCAAATAGTCAGAACTTATTTTAAAGGAAGATGAAGTTGATGTTGAGCCTAAGAGAAGTAAAATAATTAGACTTGAGACTTCTTATGAAACCGACTTCATAACATGCCTAGCTTAGTCGAGCCACAGACTTGTAAAGAAGCCTTGATATCTACTGAAACCCCATTCTGGTAAGAAGCTTCATTTAGTGAAATGGACTCAGTCCGTTGGAACCAGACTTGGGAGCTTGCTAGTTTACCTCCAGGTTGTAAGACCATGGGATGTAAATGAGTCTTTAAGAGGAAACGATAGGTAGATGAAACTGTGGAAAAATATTAAGCTAAGTTGGTAGCTAAAGGCTATAAACTAAAAGAAGGTGTAGATTTCCTTGATTCTAATTCAATTGTGACGGAAATTACTTCCGTTGAGATACTAATTGTTATTGCTGCCATAAAGAACGTAGAGATACATCAGATGGATGTTAAGACAGCTTTTTCTAAAACCGTGAATTAGGTAAAGAAATTTACATAGATCAACCTGAAGACTTTGTAGTGAAAGGTTGTGAATACAAAGTTTGTAATTTGAAAAATCTTTGTATGGTTTTCAAATAAGCACGTAAACAGTGACATGGAAAATTTAATCATGTGATAATGGATAGTGGATTTAAATTAATGAATCTGACAAGTATTTACAAGTAACTTGTTAAGGATGTCTGTGTAATTGTATGCTTGTATGTTGATGATATGCTTGATACAAACATAGATGTGATCAATTCCACTAAAAACATGCACTGAATGAGAACATTGACTTGAAAGACTTGGGCCCTTTTGATGTAATCTTAGGGATGAGGATTAGAAGATAATCAAACATTTATAAGTCTTAGTCGTTCTCATTATGTTGAGTTGTGCTTAAGAGATACAATCAGTCTGATTGTAAACCTGCTTGTACTTCGTACGATTATTCTTGTAGTCTCAAGAAAAATAAGGGTAGTGGAGTATCTTAACTTGAATACTCAAAAGTTATAGGATGTCTGATGAATTTAATGAACTGTAAGAGTCCAGACATTGCCTATATTGTGAGTAAGTTAAGTGGATATAATTGTAGTCCAGAGCAAGAGAATTCAGATGCACTGAGTAGAGTATTATGGTACCTAAAATATCTTTTGATTTATGAAAGGTATCTTGTTGTCCTTGGGACTTTATGATGCAAACTGGATAGTTGACTCAGAGAGTCTAAGTCTACGAGTGGATATGGTTTCATTCTAACATGTGGGTTTGTTGTTGGAAGATTTCCAAACAAACATATCGCTCAATTCATTATGGAATCTGAGAGTATTGCGTTAGATAAAGCATGAGAGGGGGCCGAGTGCCTAAGATGATTTTTAGAAGACATTCCTCTTTGGCATAGGCCTGTGCCAGCTATATCTATACATTGTGTTAGCCAAGCTATAATAGTTAAAGCTAAGAAATAACTAATCTCAATCGGCGTTATTTCCATTGATTGGATAAAGTCCAAGGAGAATATCGCGCAATCTTTGACGAAAGGTTTGTACAAAGAGATAGTTAAAAATGCATCGAGGGGGTTGGGGCTTAAGCTCATATATTAAACTTGCCATGAAGGATACTCAACCTTGCTGACTGGAGATCCCATGATCAAGGTTTCGAATGAGACAACTAATTTGTGGTGGGTAAAGGTAAACATTATCAGAGATTTTCATTCTCTGTCCCTTCCCTATGGTGTAGACGTGATAGTGTGACTGCATGTGGAGGATGACTTTTTAATAAGTCTTAATGAGTTCTATAGTTTCAATTTAAGATTGAAGTGGGGTGTAGCAGTAACACTCTTTATGGAAACTCACCTATCTGAATGAGGAAGTGGGTCGCTTCCTGTGAGAATATGAGCTGATTCTCTAGAGCATTCTGAGAAACAGGATACGTCCAGGGCCAAAACATACAAAACGGCACGAGCTTGGCAGCAATCTTGGAGATATAACCCGTGGTTGTTATCACGAATTACATCAAATGCTAGCAGTTCAAGACATAGTTCACTGTCTCTAGCAAGTAATTCTGGTAATATCTCACTAAGCAAAGGTTCAAGACCTCATGGACACCTCTGCCTAAAATGGTATTTCCTGCGTTTTTTATGTGATTTTCATTTTGATGGTTTTGGTATTACTGGAACTTAGGACCTAAAGGTCACTAAGGGTTCACTAGTTCATGCTTTTTCACTTTGGTGAAAGATACCTATAGTCTCACCATGTGAGAATTAAAGATGAAAGCTCTCAATACTATTATGATTTATGCAATCCATAGTATGACCCTGGGGTCAACACACTTTTGTGTGAGGGAGAGGACGTAGAAATGACTAGTATGATTTCAACACTTGCACGATCAGTCTGTTTGGATCGTGAGGTTGGGATGTTTATTTACCAAGATCTATCTGTGTTTTCATGTTTTATTGAGTTTTCATTCATGTGGGGGATTGTTGGAAAACGATTAATAAAAAAAAAAATTTTTTTTTAAAGTTTTAATAAAAAATTATAATTTATTGTTTTATTTTGTGAATGAAACTTTTTAGTCCCACATCGTGGAGTTTCCAATTTTTAGTAGTTTTAAGAAACTATATAAAGCTTTTAGTCCCACATCGGGGAGTTTTTCTTCTTAAGTTGTATTTGCCAATTATATAAAGAAATTCACTACTTTTGTAAAATCAAGGGGAAAGGGGTTGCTCTATATTTTAGAGGGACCCCTAAGGGAAAATATTTTATAGCGGTTTTTAAGCATTCACGATTTTCCTTAACGGTTTTTTCGGAGTTGCCAAGCTCAAGTTGAGCATCTACTACATATGCTAGTAGTAGGTGTATTAGGGTGTTTTATCCTGGAGATATCCGTCCTGTGAGGGCTATAGCATCACTCTTGAGTGTATCCGGGCGCTAATGTCTTAAGGACAGCGTGTTGAACACGTGACTCACTCTATTTTCCAAAGTTTTGCCTTGTTGCTGTTGCGGAGATACGGGGAGCTTGTTCGTTTCGTCAAAGCAATCACTTCCATTATAAAGGAGCTAAGTATCAATAACTTTTGCTTATTTGATTTTTCTTTGTTTTTGATTATTGCACCCAACAATTGTAACCATGAATCAATATAGCATTGAGTCAAGATCACAAAAAGGATGAGAAAGGAGAATAAGGAAAGGGAAACTGTAAGATGTCCATAATTAAGAAACGCAGTTATATCACGCAAGGAATGAACGCTCCCGGTTGTCTCTCCCTGTTTGTCCCTCGATAAGACGTGCCCGTTGTCACTCGCCTATGAAGTTTCTTTTAAATTCTGAGCACCTGTTGGAAAAATCGAACAAAAAAATCAGCCATGTCTCTTTTAGAGTCAAGGTTTTGATTACAGGTAATGAAAGACTGACCTCCATCAGTCCATGCGAATATGAGAAGCATTGAAGTGCAGTTTCAACTTTCCATCGTGACTTACGTATTACATAGTTTCAGCTGCACCGGGGAATCTATGGAAAGACCAAAAATAAGGGTTTAACATGTTGATTTGGGTTATTGATACCGAACTCAAAACTAAAAAAGCAAAAACTCACTATTTATTGGGCATTGGACTAACTCTAATACTATCAGTAAGTTTTAAACCCAATTATCATTATTATCGTAATTGGTACCCGTATACTACATCTGTTTACATCGAATTAAAACCTAATATTCTAGGATTAACGGCAAGTAAACAACGGTGTACCTCTAGTGGCACTTAATCTTCTTCTCTTGTTTTCGTTCGTTCTAATATGAGAAGTGATTGCATATCTACGCTGATTTCTACATCTCAATTGAATTAAAACCCTTGTTACTTTCGAGAACACCTCCTAACCTTGGCACACATCCACAACAGCAGATTCTTTAACCTCAATTGATTTCCAAGGCAACAATAGTCACCTATTCTTCTCCGTCTTCCTGAACTGAACTACAACCTAAAACATGTCCCAACCCCTCGAATTAGCACCTACCAGAATTATCAATCCAACCGGTAATAAATCCCTTCCTTTCTCCAACAATAATCTTCTTCATCAATACGTCCACCTGCAGCACAACAACTCCATTCCTCCTTCCCTGATTTCTCTTGACTCAAATAGTTGTTCACAAATCAACCTTACTCGCACCTTACAGACAAACCCATTCTTCTTTGTTCTTCCAATTTCATTCATTTTCTTTTTCTCGGAAATTTTTCCTAACATATAATCGTCGAGACATTTTATGGAACATATGCAAATAATGAAACCCTAAGGAAGGGATCCGAAATACGTCTAAAAACATAGCCAGGGATTAGTACCAACTCTATATTGTTACGAAAAAAGAGTGCATAAACTTGGTAGGTTAAAGATTTCCATGAAAAAAGAGTATCGTACCCTGAAAAAGAGTCCGTAGGTTAACGATTTCCTTTTCTTTTTTTTTTGGACTTCGATAACTTCCAAGCGAATAGTGCGTTGCCAAGTGTCCTCAACAAAATGTTGGTTTCACAATACTCAAAAAAGACCTATTTCGACCAATAGAAAGCGAGGGTTTCCTCACCGTTCAACAAGAAAGCTTTATTTGTCTAGGTCTTTAAGTCTAATATGAGAAGTGATTGCATATCTACGCTGATTTCTACGTCTCAATTGAGTTAAAATTCTTGTTACTTTCGAGAACACCTTCTAACCTTGGCACACATCCACAACAGTAGATTATTTAAACTCAATTGATTCCAAGGCAACAATAGTCACCTATTCTTCTCCGTCTTTCTAAACTCAACTACAACCTAAAACATGTCCCAACCCCTCGAATTAGCACCTACCAGAATTATCAATCCAACGGTAATAAATTCCTTCCTTTGTCCAACAATAATCTTCTTCATCAATACGTCCATCTGCAGCACAACAACTCCATTCCTCCTTCCCTGATTTCTCTTGACTCAAATAGTTGTTCACAAATCAACCTTACTCGCACCTTACATACAAACCCATTCTTCTTTGTTCTTCCAATTTCATTCATTTTCTTTTTCTCGGAAATTTTTCCTAATATATAATCGTCGAGACATTTTATGGAACATATGCAAATAATGAAACCCTAAGGAAGGGATCCGAAATACGTTTAAAACATAGCCAGGGATTAGTACCAACTCTATATTGTTACGAAAAAAGAGTGCATAAACTTGGTAGGTTAAAGATTTCCATGAAAAAAGAGTATCGTACCCTGAAAAAGAGTCCGTAGGTTAACGATTTCCTTTTCTTTTTTTTTTGGACTTCGATAACTTCCAAGCGAATAGTGCGTTGCCAAGTGTCCTCAACAAAATGTTGGTTTCACAATACTCAAAAAAGACCTATTTCGACCAATAGAAAGCGAGGGTTTCCTCACCGTTCAACAAGAAAGCTTTATTTGTCTAGGTCTTTAAGTCTAATATGAGAAGTGATTGCATATCTACGCTGATTTCTACGTCTCAATTGAGTTAAAATTCTTGTTACTTTCGAGAACACCTTCTAACCTTGGCACACATCCACAACAGTAGATTATTTAAACTCAATTGATTCCAAGGCAACAATAGTCACCTATTCTTCTCCGTCTTTCTAAACTCAACTACAACCTAAAACATGTCCCAACCCCTCGAATTAGCACCTACCAGAATTATCAATCCAACGGTAATAAATTCCTTCCTTTGTCCAACAATAATCTTCTTCATCAATACGTCCATCTGCAGCACAACAACTCCATTCCTCCTTCCCTGATTTCTCTTGACTCAAATAGTTGTTCACAAATCAACCTTACTCGCACCTTACATACAAACCCATTCTTCTTTGTTCTTCCAATTTCATTCATTTTCTTTTTCTCGGAAATTTTTCCTAATATATAATCGTCGAGACATTTTATGGAACATATGCAAATAATGAAACCCTAAGGAAGGGATCCGAAATACGTTTAAAACATAGCCAGGGATTAGTACCAACTCTATATTGTTACGAAAAAAGAGTGCATAAACTTGGTAGGTTAAAGATTTCCATGAAAAAAGAGTATCGTACCCTGAAAAAAGAGTCCGTAGGTTAACGATTTCCTTTTCTTTTTTTTTGGACTTCGATAACTTCCAAGCGAATAGTGCGTTGCCAAGTGTCCTCAACAAAATGTTGGTTTCACAATACTCAAAAAAGACCTATTTCGACCAATAGGAAGCGAGGGTTTCCTCACCGTTCAACAAGAAAGCTTTATTTGTCTAGGTCTTTAAGTCTAATATGAGAAGTGATTGCATATCTACGCTGATTTCTACGTCTCAATTGAGTTAAAACCCTTGTTACTTTCGAGAACACCTTCTAACCTTGGCACACATCCACAACAGTAGATTATTTAAACTCAATTGATTCCAAGGCAACAATAGTCACCTATTCTTCTCCGTCTTTCTAAACTCAACTACAACCTAAAACATGTCCCAACCCCTCGAATTAGCACCTACCAGAATTATCAATCCAACGGTAATAAATTCCTTCCTTTGTCCAACAATAATCTTCTTCATCAATACGTCCATCTGCAGCACAACAACTCCATTCCTCCTTCCCTGATTTCTCTTGACTCAAATAGTTGTTCACAAATCAACCTTACTCGCACCTTACATACAAACCCATTCTTCTTTGTTCTTCCAATTTCATTCATTTTCTTTTTCTCGGAAATTTTTCCTAATATATAATCATCGAGACATTTTCTGGAACATATGCAAATCCGGAAACCCTAAGGAAGGGATCTGACAGACGTCTAAAAACATAGCCAGGGATTAGTACCAACTCTATATTGTTACGAAAAAAAGAGTGCATAAACTTGGTAGGTTAAAGATTTCCATGAAAAAAGAGTATCGTACCCTGAAAAAAGAGTCCGTAGGTTAACGATTTCCTCTTCTTTTTTTTGGACTTCGATAAATTCCAAGCGAATAGTGCGTTGCCAAATGTCCTCACCAAATACTGGTTTAACAAGAATCAAAAAAGACCTATTTCGACAAATAGGAAGCGAGGATTTCCTCACCGTTCAACGTGAGAGCTTTATTTGTCTAGGCCTTTAAGTCTAATATGAGAAGTGATTGCCTATCTACGCTGGTTTCTACGTCTCAATTGAGTTAAAACCCTTGTTACTTTCGATAACACCTCCTAACCTTGGCACACATCCACAACAACGGATTCTTTAAACTCAATTGATTTCCAAGGCAACAATAGTCACCTATTCTTCTCCGTCTACCTGAACTCAACTACAACCTAAAACATGTCCCAACCCCTCGAATTAGCACCTAACAGAATTATCAATCCAACCGGTAATAAATTCCTTTCTTTCTCCAACAATAATCTTCTTCATCAATACGTCCATCTGCAGCACAACAACTCCATTCCTCCTTCCCTGATTTCTCTTGACTCAAATAGTTGTTCACAAATCAACCTTACTCGCACCTTACATACAAACCCATTCTTCTTTGTTCTTCCAATTTCATTCATTTTCTTTTTCTCGGAAATTTTTCCTAATATATAATCGTCGAGACATTTTCTGGAACATATGCAAATCCGGAAACCCTAAGGAAGGGATCCGACAGACGTCTAAAAACATAGCCAGGGATTAGTACCAACTCTATATTGTTACGAAAAAAAGAGTGCATAAACTTGGTAGGTTAAAGATTTCCATGAAAAAAGAGTATCGTACCCTGAAAAAAGAGTCTGTAGGTTAACGATTTCTTTTTTTTTTTTGGACTTCGATAAATTCCAAGCGAATAGTGCGTTGCCAAATGTCCTCACCAAAATTCTGGTTTCACAAGACTCAAAAAAGACCTATTTCGACCAATAGGAAGCGGGGATTTCCTCACCGCTCAACGTGAGAGCTTTATTTGTCTAGGCCTTTAAGTCTAACATGAGAAGTGATTGCCTATCTACGCTGGTTTCTACATCTCAATTGAGTTAAAACCCTTGTTACTTTCGATAACACCTCCTAACCTTGGCACACATCCACAACAACAGATTCTTTAAACTCAATTGATTTCCAAGGCAACAATAGTCACCTATTCTTCTCCGTCTACCTGAACTCAACTACAACCTAAAACATGTCCCAACCCCTCGAATTAGCACCTAACAGAATTATCAATCCAACCGGTAATAAATTCCTTCCTTTCTCCAACAATAATCTTCTTCATCAATACGTCCATCTGCAGCACAACAACTCCATTCCTCCTTCCCTGATTTCTCTTGACTCAAATAGTTGTTCACAAATCAACCTTACTCGCACCTTACATACAAACCCATTCTTCTTTGTTCTTCCAATTTCATTCATTTTCTTTTTCTCGGAAATTTTTCCTAATATATAATCGTCGAGACATTTTCTGGAACATATGCAAATCCGGAAACCCTAAGGAAGGGATCCGACAGATGTCTAAAAACATAGACAGGGATTAGTACCAACTCTATATTGTTACGAAAAAAAGAGTGCATAAACTTGGTAGGTTAAAGATTTCCATGAAAAAAGAGTATCGTACCCTGAAAAAAGAGTCCGTAGGTTAACGATTTCCTTTTTTTTTTTGGACTTCGATAAATTCCAAGCGAATAGTGCGTTGCCAAATTTCCTCACCAAAATGCTGGTTTCACAAGACTCAAAAAAGACCTATTTCGACCAATAGGAAGCGAGGATTTCCTCACCGTTCAACGTGAGAGCTTTATTTTTCTAGGCCTTTAAGTCTAATATGAGAAGTGATTTGCTATCTACGCTGGTTTCTACGTCTCAATTGAGTTAAAACCCTTGTTACTTTCGAGAACACCTCCTAACCTTGGCACACATCCACAACAACAGATTCTTTAAACTCAATTGATTTCCAAGGCAACAATAGTCACATATTCTTCTCCGTCTACCTGAACTCAACTACAACTAAAACATGTCCCAACCCCTCGAATTAGCACCTACCAGAATTATCAATCCAACGGTAATAAATTCCTTCCTTTGTCCAACAATAATCTTCTTCATCAATACGTCCATCTGCAGCACAACAACTCCATTCCTCTTTCCCTAATTTCTCTTGACTCAAATAGTTGTTCACAAATCAACCTTACTCGCACCTTACAGACAAACCTATTCTTCTTCCAATTACATTCGTTTTCTATTTCTCGGAAATTTTTCCTAATATATAATCGTCGAGACATCTTATGAAACATACGCAAATCAGGAAACCCTAAGGAAGGGATCCGACAAACTTAGCCAGGGATTAGTACCAACTCTATATTGTTACGAAAAAAAGAGTGCATAAATTTGGTAGGTTAAAGATTTCCATGAAAAAGAGTATCGTACCCTGAAAAAAGAGTCCGTAGGTTAACGATTTCCTTTTTTTTTTGGACTTCGATAAATTCCAAGAAAATAGTGCGTTGTCAAGTGTCCTCACCAAAATGCCGGTTTCACAAAATTCAAAAAAGACTTATTTCGACCAATAGGAAGCGAGGGTTTCCTCACCGTTCAACGTGAGAGCTTTATTTGTCTAGTCCTTTAAATTTAATATGAGAAGTGACTGCATATCTACGCTGATTTCTACGTCTCAATTGAGTTAAAACCCTTGTTACTTTCGAGAAAACCTCCTAACCTTGGCACACATCCACAACAACAGATTCTTTAAACTCAATTGATTTCCAAGGAAACAATAGTCATCTGTTCTTCTCCGTCTTCTTGAACTCAACTCCAACCTAAAACATGTCCCAACCCATCGAATTAGCGCCTACCAGAATTATCAATCCAACCGGTAATAAATTCCTTCCTTTCTCCAGCAGTAATCTTCTTCATCAATACGTCCATCTGCAGCACAACAACTCCATTCCTCCTTCCCTGATTTCTCTTGACTCAAATAGTTGTTCACAAATCAACCTTACTCACACCTTACAGACAAACCCATTCTTCTTTGTTTTCCAATTTCATTCGTTTTCTTTTTCTCGGAAATTTTTCCTAATACATAATCGTAAAGACATCTTATGGAATATATGCAAATCAGGAAACTGAGAGGAAGGGATCCGACAGACGTCTAAAAACTTAGCCAAGGATTAGTACCAACTCTATATTGTTACAAAAAAAAGAGTGCATAAATTTGGTAGGTTAAAGATTTCCATGAAAAAAGAATATCGTACCCTGAAAAAAGAGTCTGCAGGTTAACGATTTCCTTTTTTTTTGGACTTCGATAAATTCCAAGCGAATAGTGTGTTGCCAAGTGTCCTCACCAAAATGCTGGTTTCACAAAACTCAAAAAATACCTATTTCGACCAATAGGAAATGAGGATTTCCTCACCGTTCTACGTGAGAGCTTTATTTGTCTAGGCCTTTAAGTCTTTAGATGCCGTAGGTAGTCTTATCATTATCCCTCACGTACAACCTAAGTAGAGGGGAAGGGAATATGTGAAAATGTTCACAGTTTGCATCTACACGAAAAAAAAAAAGAAGATCACTCTCTATTAAGATGATATCATTTCATAGTACGTGATGAGAATTCTTTTGGTAAGCGTATAGAAATACAGTTCACAGCTTGCTGAAGCCTTTTAGAAAGAGTGGAAAACTGTCAAGTTAAGCCTTAAGTTAACTGAACATCTGCGTCGCAAAACCACTGAACATTTGAAGTTGCACAGTAAATGGAGTGATGCTGTCTTTTTTCTATATCTTTTGTTGATAGAGTCTCCGTACTACTTAATTCTTGTTGAACGAAAATTTGGTAGTCAGTCTTAAGAGATGGCCAAATTTTACTTCTTTTGGTTACTCATGGAAGCATAGATTTCATATGAATCTCATACTCCGCCCACGTCTAGAGAAACAACATTTTGGGATACTCATGGAACTATACAAGTCTAGCACCCCATTCCGTGACATATCCGTTATGTTGCTCTCGCTGGTAAATTAACCAAAACAAGACCATTCAGGTCTCCAAGGAACTAAAATCCATGATAAATCGGAAGTAAATGAGTATATAGAGTACATTATCCATCTACCAATAAACCAAACAAACCCATTTAAAACGAGATAGGTTTTCTGTTAAAGCAAAAAAAAAAAAAAAAAAAATCAAATCTTCTGTTCGATTTGCAACGTACGGATAGAACTCTAGCTTCTTGTCTTCCACTGATGATATATTTCATCACTAAAAGCACGCCTAGGGTATGGCCTCACCTGCAAATAAACAATGGTCAAATTAGGCAAAAGTTGCAAAAATGATAAATCCACATGACTATAAGTACATCTGACAATGCCCTTAACTAAGTTTTTCCATTTGGTTCGCCCTACAAGATATAACCTCTTAGGGTCGTCGTACATCTTACTACATACATATATATCTACGACGTTAAATTATCATTCTATTTTTATTCAGAAACCTAAGAATACCGTTAGTCGACAATCTATGTACATTTCATCTCAAGTAGAGTGTGATATTTCTATTGGTTCTGTACCCAGAGATTCGGGCACTTCAGTTATCATATATTAAAGAAGAATTACCAAGGAAAGACATACCAAAAGTTTCCAATAGTTTCGTAAGCTTTAGTGACTTCAATCTCAGTTCATACGACAAGTTTAGCTTCTGGGCAGTTGCACGTATAAGAATCGCTGTGATCAAATCTTCTATTACAAATAACAAACTGTACAAAAAAAGGGTATTAACATTTAACAAAGATAAAGTTTACATTAAGATTACAGAAAAGAGTTAAAATCTTCTACCAAAAGTACATCCCTGAAATTCATTCCCTACTTACCAGGCCTTTTATTTTTTTCTAAAAAAGGATCCGAGACAAGAGTCATTACCCATTGGAAACTGATCATATAGGGCGCGTGCTAGTTCCAAGTCACTTGTTCGCACATGGTGATGTGTCACTCTATCAATCCTCAGATCATGGCATTCGACCCAAAAAGTGCACCGTTATGTGGAGTTCGGATTTATGGATGCGCACCATCAACATCAGAGAATGGTGCAAGTAGCATACACCCTAGCATGGTTATTCGTCGGTAAACTTAAACATGTTTAAACAGTTTTATATCCCAAAAATCCACAATGAAACACTTCAGCTTGCTCATACTAGTTTTACGCTACTCTAATCCAGATGAAAAAACCTATAAATATATTCACTTTAGAGTATTAGTTTCATATCTCAAGAGTGACCAACAAAAAGAAAGAAAGAAAACAATTAGTCAGTAGTAGTATTAACTAAAAGTAATAGAACTCATGGCAGGAATTAAGAAATCCTGGATTTTCTTCTCTTTACAGTAGGAGCTGAAATCAAGTCAGTTCGATCAAAGTATTATATCCAGGGTATCTCTCTTCCTTGACAAGGTGTTACTTTACCCACCGCTGAATGCTGCAGCGCCGGGCAACATGTCGACCAGAGCTGCATTTGTAACACTCTTCGCATAGCTTGCTCGTGTAACCTGTTGGAATAGTACCTTTTTATTAATGTTCATACACTGTGTTTACACCTTAACTACTCCAATTATATGAGAGGGAAAATTTCCTTCTTGAGTACTCTTTGTACATACAGATCATTTGATTTCTTACTTCTGATTTCATGTAACGCACAAGAGGAAGATGGAAAATAGCAGGCTATGATGGAGCCACTTAGAGGTTTCACCTTAGTTCCATTTTTGTTTTTTGGATGTCGTAAGAAGTGTAATGGAAAATCAGGTTTAAATTGCTGAAGTTATTTGCAATAAAGAAAACTTAAATTTCTCTGTCTTCTTTTTTTTGAGTTTACACGAGACTTTTTGGAGCCAAAATCTTGCCAGGCTTCAGCTTGGACAATAATTTATTTTTCTATAGCTTTCAAGGCCGCAATTGTTTACGCTAATGGTCCCAAACCTGAATCTTTGCATCATCATCTGAGCAGTACAAGTGGGATCCTAATAATACTTAATTCTATAACCATGCATGTTTTTTACATTTTTATGTCCGACTGATTTCTTATATTCAGCGCTATGTAAAGCTATAATGATAATGATGCATGAAATTCGGAACATGGACATGAAGAATAATTGTTTGGTTGATGGAAGAACAAAGAAAAAAACGAACAAACCTCCACTCAATAGTAACCCATATGCTTTAATCAAAAAAAAAATAAAAAAAAAATAACCCATTTGCTTTAATAAAAAAAAAAAAAAGACGTATACTCCACACAAATAAAATAAAACAAAACTTGAGACAAACCTAAACTTTTTCAAATCTCAAGAAACAAATGCTTCTTGTTTGCTAATCAACCCCAAATCACTTTAGGGATGCCGCACTCTCACCATCACACAAAATAAACAGTAGTCAAACTAGCTGCTTGGAGTGTGATTAAAAAAGGTTTCATGTTGGTGATGAAAGAATTTGAAGATACTTGTATGCTGGATTGGAGGATTAATTGCACTAGTTTGAAGATACTTGTATGCTGGATTGGAGGATTGGAGGTGCAGTAGAGGCTTTTTTTCCATATCTGACAAGGAATTCAATTTGTCATAGTGTTTGTACTGGAATTTTGAAATCTAGAGAGTTTGTGCAAGTTGAAACAATTTTGAATATTGTTTCTGGTGTGTGTATGCATTTCTGGGATGATGTGTGGATCGAGGAATTTCCCCTGAAACAACTTTTTCCTACTCACTTCAGATTGCAAGACAGAAACATGCTATGGTAAGTGATTTGATCTCAGATGAAGGTGCCTGGATTCTAAAATTTTCTAGAACTTTAAATGAGCAGGAAGTATTGGAGGTGGAAAATTTATTGCAGATTATTGGTGATCCTTCTCGGCTTGTGAATTAAGATTCAAGACAGTGGTGTTATGGAGAGGAATTCTTCAGTGGCTAATTCTTATACTGCTCTTGAAACTGGTGGTTTGTTAACTTTTCCAGATAAGCAGTTGTGGAACTCAAATGTGCCTTTAAAGGTTTCTTATCTTGTCTGGACTCTCTACTTTAGTGGCGCGCCAACATTTGATTACTTATACAATGCTGTATTGGTGCAAGATCCTACTTGTGTGTTCTGTGAAGCCTGCCAAGAAACAAATGAACATTTGTTCTTACACTGTAAGTTTGTCTTTGATATATGTGCTTATTTTCTTAAAAGCTTCACCATCAATTGGGTTTTAGCAAGAAATGTGAAGTCAAACCTATGGGAATGGGGTGATAGATGCCAGAGAAGATCTAGAAGCAGAAAAAAGAAAATATGGAGTATCTTGCCATTTGTTGTTTGGTGGTGTGTCTGGAATGAACGAAATGCGAGAGTTCATAATAATGTGAAGAAAGATTTGGATCAGCTGATTAAGGAGATTAATGTTTGATGTTTAATTGGGGTTTGAAGTCTAAAAAAATTTCAGGCTTTCAGTTGTCCACTTTGCTATGTAATTGGAATGCAGTGATGTATACCTCTATGTAACTTTTTTGTTATCCTGTGTCACTTATTTGGTGACATATTGATACTTTTAATCAAATTTTCCCTTTAGTCAATTTTTTTTTTTTTTTTAGCAATAGTCAAATAAACCATCACAGCATTTCCAAATTACCAATAATCAAATAAATCATAACCGCACTCCTCACCTGCAAATAAAAAATAGTCAAATTAGCAAAAGCTTTGTTAGGACCTATTATTCATATATTCCGTATTTATAATTTGTTTCCAACTTGTGTCATCCTACCTCACGTTGTTTCAAAAAAAAAAAAAAATAGTTCCAAATTTTTTTAATGATATGGGTATAAACAATAGTCAATGGATAGATTACGTGGCATTAATGATATGGGTCGTATTCAAGACAAATGACACTATAAAGAAAATAAGAGAGGAAAATTTACCATCAATATGAGTTTCATCTTCACTATCATCATGATGAATATCATCTTCCTCTTCCTCTTCCTCTTCCTCTTCATCATCCTCATCCTCATCCTCATCCTTTTCCACATCGTCTTCGCCATCTTTTGAAAGTCCATTTATATAATAATTATCAGAGCCAATTGGAACTAAGCTTTCAAAATAATTATCGTTCTCGCATCAATGCGTTCATATTGAAATATTTGATTTTCTGAGAGTACCACGCTCTGGGTTATATATGACTAGAATACAAGGTGCGGCGAAATTTTTTTTACCTTTCCTGATAGAAAACAAAAGCCTTATAAAATGTCTATAATCATTCTTCAAAACTAAACAACTCTTTTTTACATTCAAAAAAAGCTCATGGCTAATGACATAGCGTTCTCCCAAGATTCTTGAACTCCATATTCCTGCATCATCCATATCTCAATCCCAACATCTACAACATTAGCAAGTATACAAAGACACCCTTCCAACGAACCCAAACTTCTAAGAAAATGGTTACTCTCCAGCGATTCGTTTGGCAGATGTATTTCTTTGAACCTCTCGTCACTGATATTGAACGAAACTACAACCTTAGACACGTTTTCCCCACAGGTTTCGCCTAACCAGTGAAATTCTCCATCAACAAGTACTCCAGGAACTCTGTAGGAAAACTTATAAGGGATAGGCTGGTGAAAATATTTCCACGAATTTTTTCCTAACGTATAAACGTCCACCAAAGTATCATCATCCATATCCTCCACAAATTTTGCCATCTTATAATCGTCAATTTTATAATCATAACCAAATGCACAAATGATAACTTTCTCATATTTGTGTGGTGACTTAGGTATTAACTGTAAGGAAATGGAGGGTTTCCTAAACTGGGTCAATTTCCATATATAATATGGGTTGCCTAATGGGGCTTAGTATCCTAGTATGTGTTTGTTTCCTAAACCAAGGAGGCTAATACTTGGGAACCAAGTTTGTGACTCATATATAAGGAGCTCTAGGCTAAGTGTTTTAGTCATGGAATCCTCAATGTAAATCTCGTAGAGATGTGAGGGATTCATCCCACCTATTGAGGTGGTTATATGAGAGACCTAATGGTGGAAGGAATACATCATTATGGTGTTTATGGGATACTTATCGATGTTGGAAGATATGTCGTTATGGAGTATTCATATGGAGATGTTAGTAAGACATCTTGTTAATGAGAAGATCATCTTCGTGGTGCTGGATTAGATTATTGGTGTTGAGCTGAAGGCGTCCATGATAATCTATATCAGGGTGTGCAGAGACGATCGTCTCGTTGTGGTAGATAATGTGGTAAACATAATCTCGTATGGTGAAGATTCTACTTTGGATCTTATAGGGTGCTTGTGAAAGTTCTTATGTTCGGTCACGTTGTGGTGAGTCGCTGGATTGACTTAGTCAATTAGTTATGTAATTCTCAGTGGTGATTCTATAATGAATAAAGAGGTTGTAGCCGTTTGGTGGATGTAGACAATATTACACACATTGTGTATATTGTTGAATCACGTTAAATCCGTGAGTACTTTACTTCTTGTTGCTTTGTTTATGGCTTGCATCTATGTGGTTCTCTTTCTTTTCTTCTTATCCTAGATCACAGTAAAGTTCATGGAGCAATCCGAGAAACCAAGTGTTTTTTTTAGCTAATATGTTTCCGCAAGATTAGTACGTAGATGGCTCTGAACCCCAACAATTGGTATCAGAGCATTAGGTTAGATACCAATTGCCCCAACATTAACTTGATTTCTCTTGTTACTGGGTTCCAAATACGAATGATGTCACGCGGATCTTCGCGCTGATTGAATTTAACATACCACAAGGCAACTAAATCATTACAAGACCCCAGTAAGTGAACACCAGCATGTGACCGGCCACAAGGAAAAGGGTAATTTACTTCAAAAACATCATATTTATCATCAAATTCACTATCATGGCTTATAGTGTGTATTGGACTATCTTCGTATTGGCTTCTAAGAATAAGATAAGGTTTGCTTTTCTGAAGAGTAAGAGTAAGATGCCTTTTGATAAATCTAGGATAAGAAATCAGACGTAACCAAGTCATGCATACACACTTACATGCATAAGTTGATCTTGCTAGTACCCTTAAGAGGATCTCAAGGTATATCTCTTCTGGACGGTAGGACGTTGCTTTGATCTCCTTCTTCTTGTTCATCATCCTGACAGAGAAAAAAGGTTGACGTTAGGGTTTCGTGCTTGTTAGATTTCCTTGTCTATGATCTCAGAGTTGCATTCCCGCTTGATTTTCTTAAAACTCTAACTCTAGACGACAGGGAAAGAATATGACAAACTTTCTGGGCAGAAGACTAGGAGGATCATAGGTTTCCTTCGTCAATTATACACATAATCTAGTGCACATATTCAAATTTCAAGTAAAGTATTCTGTTTTTTTTTTTGCTCGATTATTCAAATTTCATTATAATATTGTTGTTTCTCTTTTGCACTTCAAGTTAGAAATGTCAGTTAAGTTCCTCTGAATTTCTTTCTCAGTAGTGTGCGGAAGAGAAATTGTGAAACTATTTTATCTTATAAACAAAATATCGAAGGATCATGTAAACACAAATTGTATATTTGTACTGATGACAAAAAGTATAGATACACTTAAACGTCGAGACATCAGAAAGCCTAACCCAAGTTCAAAGTTAAAACTAAATACATAGATGGGAAAAAAAGAAGAAGAAGTGGAAACTTGTTTATGTTGTAGAGTATTGACGACTTTCAGGTTAGGATTTCCAGACCAAAGAAACCTGCAAGAACAAGTTGTAGGAGTGAGATATCGTACATGTTAGTAAGTATGCGAAGTGAAGATTATATAACTTAAACGAGGGAGATCGCACACAACAAGGTTGAGATGACGTAATGGATGATGTCAGCAAAGTCACGAGTAAAGCGTGAAGATCTGTGCGAAGTATTGTCTGTGCGAGAACGAGTGGTTGTACATGAACGAGTGTATCGCATAGAGATTCCGAAAATAAAGGATTTCTTAGCTGTCATCCACTATGTAAGATCTTATATATAGATGAGAGGTTATTACTTGTGCGGGGGCTTCTTTTAGTGAGTGTTAGATAAGAAATCAGGAGAGAGAAAGTAAATCTAGGAGCAAGTAAGATTGTTGTAATATTTGTATCCATCTTGTAAACCGACTTAAGTCTGGATAATCAATGAAGAGTTTAATGATGATTATCTAATATTGATTATAGTTATAGTGGAATGTGGTTGTGAGGAAAATTGCAACTACACAAGTAGACATTTATTTTTAGTTAAAATGATATTCTGAACCTGGAAATGCAGTCACACTTCGTATGTTCTCAGGCACTTGCGAATTCGCACTACTTCCATTAACTCTGCCCCTTGTAGCAGCAGTAACAATTCCACTATACAGATTTTTCATTATAAGGGAATAAGTAGCGAAGAATAGCATTCAGCCGAAGTGCTATATATATGTTTAAGCATTTAATCACCATTGCTATGTTTTAATTGTTTGGACTATAACTATATACATCTTACAATGTCCTTATCGCGGATTTACTGCAATGTCCTTAAGTTAACTAAGTTTATCCATTTGGTAGGTAGTCTAATCATTATCCCCCGCGTACCACCTAAGTTGTGGGGAAGGGAATATTTCAAGTGTTCATATATAGTTAGCATCTGCACGAATAAGAGATTAATTTTGGTAGGGGGGAAAAACGGTTCAGTCCAAAATCTCCCTCAAAAGTGTGGATTAGTCCATCCCGATCCGACTAGGAACAGATTAATCCAAAGTTAATTTGAAAATGTGTAAAGACGCTGTTATCCTTCACACGCGTCTCATAAAGCGCACGTGTAACGAATTGGAACTGTTTTGTAACTGACGCAGTTAATGTGGAAGAGACACGTTGGTTCGAAAAAAAAACTGAAATTAAAAACTGAGAAAAAAAACGGAAATGTTAGTAATTCATTTAGCAGAAGAGAGAAGATAAAAAAAACTCAGAGAAAAGAATACCAAGAGAGAACTTTAACCTAAAATCCAAAATCGAAAATCGAAACCTAAAGCTTCAAAATCAAACCTTAAATCTTCGCAGAATAGATGAATACAGTAGCAGTAACATAATGGTGACTGCTAAAAAACCAGTTGCAAAGAGAAAATCAACAGAAGAATCTTCTGATACACCATCAACAGTTGAAGAAGATACTTTAAAATCACAAGGACCGAAGACGAGATCAAAATCTACAACAATTTCAACATCAACTGTACAAGAAGATACTTCAAAATTACCACCACCTAAGAACAAGCTTTCTGGGAAGAAGACTAGGAGGATCATAGGTTTCCTTCGTCAATTATACATATAATCTAGTGCACAGATTCAAATTTCAAGTAAAGTATTCCGTTTTTTTTTTGCTCGATTATTCAAATTGCATTATAATATTGTTGTTTCTCTTTTGCACTTCAAGTTAGAAATGTCAGTTAAGTTCCTCCGAATTTCTTTCTCGGTAGTGTGCGGAAGAGAAATTGTGAAACTATTTTATCTTATAAACAAAATATCGAAGGATCATGTAAACACAAATTTTATATTTGTACTGATGAAAAAATGTATAGATACACCTAAACAGCGAGACATCAGAAAGCCTAACCCAAGTTCAAAGTTAAAAATAAATACATGGATGGGAAAAAAAGAAGAAGAAGTAGAAACTTGTTTATGTTGTAGAGTATTGACGACTTTCAGGTTAGGATTGCCAGACCAAAGAAACCTGCAAGAACAAGTTGTAGGAGTGAAACTGTCAAGAAATTGACATTGATAAGTGCGAAGAAAGAGAAAGTAAATGAAGGAATTGGAAACAGCGTATCGCAGAGAGTCAAAGAGCTGAGAAGTTAATGGTAGATGCAGTATATGAAGTTGCAAAAACAAATGAGCAGAATACTGAGGCAGAATCTTCTGCGAATAACAGTGCTAAGAGAATTAAAAATATTGCTTCTACAGAAGAAGGAAGCATACAGGGGCAGAAGTTCTATTTTTAAGAGAAAAACAAAGGATATTAAGAACCTCGCATAAAGGAGAATGAAAAATTATGCGAACTAATATTCTGCAAAACATTTGCAAGCTTAAGGAGATTCAGCAATTCAAGAGAAAAAATGAGTACTATGAGGAATGCATATGCTATTCTTTATGCGAAACAAAAAAAATAAAAATCTTTGTACTAGAGTTGTGAAAACTCAAATAATGGAAATAGAATGAAAAAATCAAATTTCATAAAGTGGTATTACATCAAGAAAATAAGACCTTAAAATAAGGCAACAAAAATGATATTTATTATCAGATAGACTAGGAATCCGAATATGGCGTGCAACCTAGTTCGCATAAATGCAAGAGACAAAAGAATATATAAAAATAAGACCTATCGCACGTCATAGTCGAAGAAACCTAGAAAGCATGACTCAAGGGAAAGCAACTTCGACCCTGGAAATTGAGTGGTGGAGATTTGGGGTGAGAATAAACGAAAATGCCCATCCGGGAGAGATACCTTAAATTTTCAATCTAACATAATAATATTGGATCGAGAGCCTAAGGTGAGAAAGTCTCTCCCAAGGAGTGCAGAAACTCGATCAGGGCGCCGAGGTACACGGTTGAGTCAAGAGTGCCTGGGGCGTCTGGAGCGTACCTTGCCACTCTTGACAAGTCCTGACTATGATGCACTCGGTCCGAAGATACCCCACCTAGGGTGCAATATCACAACCATAAACCTCATCGGTAGTGTATGCGAGAGTGCGAAATCAACTGGTTATTGAATTATGGATGGGAAGATCCATAACCTTAACCCGATAGAGGTAAAGCTTCCTTGAAGGGGCAATCAGAGGGGAAGATAAGGACAGCACCCTCCATTAGGGAGCTGAATTGTGTCAAAATACGTAAAAGTCATGAGACTTTTTACTCACGGGAGTATTAAGACTTGTCATATTTATACGATAAAACCTGAAGAGAAAATAATACAAGAAAAAAATAAGACGAGATTAATGGGTCGATACACTATGGTGTAAAGACATCCTGCAATCTCGTCGCACAGAAATACGGCAACATAAGACCTTTACATAGGAAGGAAAATAGGACCTAAGAGAAGAAACTATTGAAGCTAATTCAATAATGTTCGCACAAGAAGAAGTTTATGATAAATGATATAAATCATACTTATCAAGATGTGTCAATTAACAAGAGGCAAGAATGGGAATGCAAAGTAAATGTTAATTGCCCCATTTGATAGTCTTATATACATGCGAGAAAAAATATTTTCAGCATGAACACGGAGAAAAGAAGATTTGCATAAAAAGGATGAAAGTTAATATCTTCAAGATATACAAAAAGAAAGAAGATTTTACAACAGAGGAATTTGTAACAAGAAAAAAATGAAGGATTAATCTTCATTTCCTTCATCTTCTCGCTCAACATCAAAATCACTAACTTATTCTTCAGAATCTTCATCTTCTCTATCACTTATTATAATATCAGGAATAGGTACGTTTTCAGGAATCTCTAGAAACTTATACTTCGAGACAGGGATATTATTCTCTAGACAGACTCGTTTAACAACAACTATACGAGCGCGATTTGCGTCATTGTTGTTGTTTGAAACCATACGAGTCATGTTTTCCTTCAATTGCTTGTACCTGAAATTGCGAGTAGAAGATTCTTCTTCTTTAGCAGTTAAGCGAGTTTCTAAATCTCTAATTCTCTCAAGATAATCCTTTGCCTTCACTGCGAAATATGAGAAAGCAAGTTAAAACGACGTAAGATGTTATTCTTGAAGTATGAACAAGCGTTAAAGAACAACAAATAACCTTCATAATTGGAAACAATGTATGCGACCAATGCAGAATGCTCAGTCTGAAGGCTCACATTTACACCTAAATTATTCCTAGCATCATTCAGAACTCTAGCAGCCCAACTAAATTCAGATTCACTCTCTATAAGCAGTTTAGATCGAATTGAATTTCTTTCTTCAATGAGTGTGTTCATTTCGCTCAAAGCTGAATCACGTTCTTTCTTAACTTCAGTAAGGGATTCTTGGAACTTTTCTAGTGCTTTCGCACCATTAAGAGTGATCTCATCTTTTTCAGTAATAATTTTATTCCTCTTCGCTTCCAATACTCGAACTATTTCTCTACTTTCATAAAGACGGTGTTTAAAGCTATTGAATGAGGTTAATGCATTTCTATGGCTTTGCCTAAGGGTAGCGTATTTCAACTTTAATTCTTCCGAGATAAGGTTCTCAAATCCTTGAGTGGATAATTATTTAGGGAAGAATTGATATGCTCTAAGAGAATTTCAGCATCAGGGAGATTAGCTGCTTCATCTGAAAGGTTATACAAATCTGCGAACATAATAAAGTAAGAAGTGCGAATTATCACATAAAAGAAGAAGAATGAAGAAAATGATAATTATATACCAATAAGTTCATTATTTCTTTCTCGAGCCTGGAGAATCAGTTCAGAATTAGTTGAGTTCTCATCTTTAAGTTTGGCATTCTCATTTTTCAGCTTGAGAAGCTTCCTTTCGTAATCCACAAAAATTGCATAAGACAAACGAGCTCCCTGCGAGAGTATAAAAGAACCATTATGAGTAAAGGGAGGGGATACTAAGGAAAAATTAAAAATAAAGTTACGAATATTACCATAGCGTTAAGTGTAAATTGGAGATCTGGGTTTATCACAGAGGCAATTCCACGAAGAGATGGATCCTCCAAGTTAGGAGTGATACATACATTTGAGACCATCTTAAAGGCATGATCCAGCCCTTCATGATCAACAGTAGTCAGCATTTGAGACCATCTTACCAGCTAACAGTAGTCAGCATATCAACAGTGGCCTAGTTTAGGCGCGGCCAAAAGTTAGGGTTTTGGATTTGTTTAGGCGCGACCAAACTAGGGCCAAAGCTTACCATGCGTTAGATGGTAACCTTGGACGGCTAAGATCTTCATCTTAGATGAAAAAGTGGACGTTGATTGTTGCAGGATTTCGTTTTGGTAGCTAGTGGCATGAAAGCATGATAAGTATGGCTTTAATATGGCCTAGTTTAGGAGCGGCCAAAAGTTAGGGTTTTGTCTTTGTTTACGCGCGACCAAACTAGGGCCAAAGGTTTCCATGCGTTAACTGGTAACCTTGGACGGCTAAGATCTGCATCTTAGATGAAAAAGTGGTCGTTGATTGTTGCATGCCTTCGTTTTGGTAGCCGCATATGGAAGGCCGGCATGGTATGGCGCGGCAAGGTGGTTGGCATGCCATTGGAACATGTGGCATGAAATTCCTTGGCGCGGTTTGGCGAGGCCAGAACTAGGGTTTTGGGCCAAAGGTTACCATGCATTGTTTGGCGACCTTGGATGGCTAAAATTTGCATTTAAGATGGAAGGGTGGCCGTTGATCATCGCACGCCTTCGTTTTGGTATCCGCATAGGGAAGGCCGGCATGGTATGGAGCGACAAGGTGGTTGGCATGCCATTGGCACATGTGGCATGTCATGCCTTGGCGCGGTTTGGCGTGGACAAAACTAAGGTTTTGGGGAAAAGGTTACCATGCGTTGTTTGGCGACCTTGGACGACTAAGATTTATATCTAAGATGGAAGGGTGGCCGTTGATCATCGCACGCCTTCGTTTAGGTAGCCGCACAGGGAAGGTCGGCATGGTATGGCGCGGCAAGGTGGTTGGCATGCCATTGGCGCGGTTTGGCGTGGCCAAAACTAGGGTTTTTTGCCAAAGGTTACCATGCATTGTTTGGCAACCTTGGAGGCTAAAATTTGCATCTAAGATGAAAGGGTGGTCGTTGATCATCGCACGCCTTCGTTTTGGTATCCGGATAGGGAAGGCCGGCATGTTATGGCACGACATGGTGGTTCGCACGCCATTGGCACATGTGGCATGGCATGCCTTGGCGAGGTTTGGCGTGGCCAAAACTAGGGTTTTTGGCCAAAGGTTACCATGTATTGTTTGGCGACCTTGGAGGCTACGATTTGCATCTAAGATGGAAGGCTGGCCGTTGATCATCGCACGCCTTCGTTTTGGTAGTCGGCCGGCATGGTATGGCGCGACAAGGTGGTTGGCATGCCATTGGCACATGTGGCATGACATGCCTTGGCGTCGCCAAAACTAGGGTTTGGGGCCAAAGGTTACCATGCGTTGTTTGGCTATCTTGGACGGCTAAGATTTGCATCTAAGATGGAAGGGTGGCCGTTGATCATTGCACACCTTCGTTTTGGTAGCCGCATAGGGAAGGCCGACATATTATGGAGCGGCAAGGTGGTTGGCATGCCATTGGCGCATGTGGCATGGTATGCCTTGGCGCGGTTTGGCGTGGCCAAAACTAGGGTTTTGGGCCAAAGTTTACCATGCGTTGTTCGGCGACCTTGGACGGATAAGATTTGCATCTAACATGGAAGGGTGGTTGTTGATCATCGCACGCCTTCGTTTTGGAAGCCGCATAGGGAAGGACGGCATGGTATGGCGCGACAAGGTGGTTGGCATGTCATTGGTACATGTGGCATGGCATGCCTAGGCGCGGGTTGACGTGGCCAAAACTAGGTTTTGGGCCAAAGGTTACCATGCGTTGTTTGGCGACCTTGGACGGCTAAGATTTGCATCTAAGTGGAAGGGTGGCCGTTGATCATCGCACGCCTTCGTTTTAGTAGCCGCATAGGGAAGGCATGCATGGTATGGTGCGGCAAGGTGGTTGGCATGCCATTGGCACATGTGGCATGGCATGCCTTGGCGCGGTTTGGCGTGGCCAAAACTAGGGTTTTGGGTCACAGGTTACCATGCGTTGTTTGGCGACCTTGGATGGCTAAGATATTTACATCTAAGATGGAAGGGTGGTCGTTGATCATCGCACACCTTCGTTTTGGTAGCCGCATAGGGAAGGCCGGCATGGTTTGGCGCGGCAAGGTGGTTGGCATGCCATTGGCACATGTGGCATGTCATGCCTTGGCGCGGTTTGGCGTGGCCAAAACTAGGGTTTTGGTCCAAAGGTTACCATGCGTTGTTTGGCGACCTTGGAAGGCTAAGATTTATATCTAAGATGGAAGGGTGGCCGTTGACCATCGCACGCCTTCGTTTTGGTAGCCGCACAAGGAAGGCGGCATGGTATGGTGCGGCAAGGTAGTTGGCATGCCATTGGAACATGTGGCATGGCATGTCTTGGCGCGGTTTGGCGTGGCCAAAACTAGGCTTTTGGGCCACAGGTTACCATGCGTTGTTTGGCGACCTTGGATGGATAAGACTTGCATCTAAGATGGAAGGGTGGCCGTTGATCATCGCACGCCTTCGTTTTGGTAGCCGCATAGGGAAGGCCGGCATGGTATGGCGCGGCAAGGTGGTTGGAATGCCATTGGCACATGTGCATGTCATGCCTTGGCGCGGTTTGGCGCGGCCAAAACTAGGGTTTTGGGCCAAAGGTTACCATGCGTTGTTTGGCGACCTTGGACGGCTAAGATTTATATCTAAGATGGAAGGGTGGCCGTTGATCATTGCACGCCTTCGTTTTGGTAGCCGCACAGGGAAGGACGGCATGGTATGGAGCGGCAAGGTGTTGGCATGCCACTGGCACATGTGGCATGTCATGCCTTGGCGCGGTTTGGCGCGGCCAAAACTAGGGTTTTTTGTCAAAGGTTACCATGCATTGTTTGGCAACCTTGGAGGCTAAGATTTGCATCTAAGATGGAAGGGTGGTCGTTGATCATCGCACGCCTTCGTTTTGGTAGCCGGATAGGGAAGGCCGGCATGTTATGGCACGGCATGGTGGTTCGCATGCCATTGGCACATGTGGCTTGGCGAGGTTTTGCGTGGCCAAAATTAGGGTTTTTGGCAAAAGGTTACCATGCATTGTTTGGCGACCTTGGAGGCTACGATTTTCATCTAATATGGAAGGGTGGTCGTTGATCAGCACACGCCTTCGTTTTGGTAGCCGGCCGGCATGGTATGGCGCGACAAGGTGGTTGGCATGCCATTGGCACATGTGGCATGACATGCCTTGGCGTCGCCAAAACTAGGGTTTTGGGCCAAAGGTTATCATGCATTGTTTGGCGATCTTGGACGACTAAGATTTGCCTCTAAGATGGAAGGGTGGCCGTTGATCATTGCACGCCTTCGTTTTGGTAGCCGCATAAGGAAGGCCGACATATTATGGCGCGGCAAGGTGGTTGGCATGCCATAGTCACATGTGGCATGGCATGCCTTGGAGCGGTTTGGCGTGGCCAAAACTAGGGTTTTGGGCCAAAGTTTACTATGCGTTGTTTGGCGACCTTGGACGGATAAGATTTGCATCTAAGATAGAAGGGTGGCTGTTGATCATCGCACGTCTTCGTTTTGGTAGTCGCATAGGGAAGGACGACATGGTATGGCGCGGCAAGGTGGTTGGCATGTCATTGGCACATGTGGCATGGCATGCCTTGGCGCGGTTTGACGTGGCCAAAACTAGGGTTTTGGGCCAAAGGTTACCATGTGTTGTTTGGCTACCTTGGACGGCTAAGATTTGCATCTAAGTGGAAGGGTGGCCGTTGATCATCGCTCGCCTTCGTTTTAGTAGCCTCATAGGGAAGGCCGGCATGGTATGGTGCGGTAAGGTGGTTGGCATGCCATTAGCACATGTGGCATGGCATGCCTTGGCGCGGTTTGGCGTGGCCAAAACTAGGGTTTTGGGCCAAAGGTTACCATGCGTTGTTTGGCGACCTTGGACGGCTAAGATTTGCATCTAACATGGAAGGGTGGTCGTTGATCATCGCACGCCTTCATTTTGGTAGCCGGATATGGAAGGCCGGCATGGTATGGCACGGCATGATGGTTGGCATGCCATTGGCACATGTGGCGTGGCATGCCTTGGCGCGGTTTGGCGTGGCCAAAAATAGGGTTTTTGGACAAAGGTTACCATGCATTGTTTGGTTACCTTGGAGGCTAAGATTTGCATCTAAGATGGAAGGGTAGTCGTTGATCATCGCACGCCTTCGTTTTGGTAGCCGCATAGGGAAGGCCGACATGGTATGGCGCGGCAAGGTGGTTGGCATGCCATTAGCACATGTGGCATGGCATGCCTTGGCGCAGTTTGGCGTGGCCAAAACTAAGGTTTTGGGACAAAGGTTACCATGTGTTGTTTGGCGACCTTGGACGAATAAGATTTGTATCTAAGATGGAAGGGTGACCGTTGATCATCGCACGCCTTTGTTTTGGTAGCCGCATAGGGAAGGTCGACATGGTATGGCACGACAAGGTGGTTGGCATGCCATTGGCACATGTGGCGTGGAATGCCTTGGCGCGGTTTGGCGTAGCCAAAACTAGGGTTTTAGGCCAAAGGTTACCATGCGTTGTTTGGCGACCTTGGACGGCTAAGATTTGCATCTAAGATGGAAGGGTGGTCGTTGATCATCGCACGCCTTCGTTTTGGTAGACGCAGAGGGAAGGTTGGCATGGTATGGCGCGGTAAGGTGGTTGGAATGTCATTGGCACATGTGGCATGTCATGCCTTGGCACGGTTTGGCGTGGCCAAAACTAGGGTTTTGGGCCAAAGGTTACCATACGTTGTTTGGCGACCTTGGATTGCTAAGATTTGCATCTAAGATGGAAGGGTGGCCGTTGATCATTGAATGCCTTCGTTTTGGTAGCTACATAGAGAAGGCCGGAATGGTATGGCGCGAAAAGGTGGTTGGCATGCCATTGGCACATGTGGCATGACAATGCCTTGGCGCGGTTTGGCGTGGCCAAAACTAGGGTTTTTGGCCAAAGGTTACCATGCGTTGTTTGGCGACCTTGGACTGCTAAGATTTGCATCTAAGATGGAATGGTGGTCGTTGATCATCGAACGCCTTCGTTTTGTTAGATACATAGAGAAGGCCGGCATGGTATGGCGCGAAAAGGTGGTTGGCATGCCATTGGCACATGTGGCATGGCAATGCCTTGGCGCGGTTTGGCGTGGCCAAAACTAGGGTTTTGGGCCAATGGTTACCATGCGTTTTTTGGCGACCTTGGACGGATAACATTTGCATCTAAGATGTAAGGGTGGGTGTTGATCATCGCACGCCTTCGTTTTGATAGCCGCATAGGGAAGGCCGGCATGGTATGGCGCGGCAAGGTGGTTGGCATGTCATTGGCACATATGGCATGGCATGCCTTTGCGCGGTTTCACGTGGCCAAAATTAAAGTTTTGGGCCAAAGGTTACCATGCGTTGTTTGGAGACCTTGGACGGCTATTATTTGCATCTAAGATGGAAGGGTGGTCGTTGATCATCGCACGCCTTCGTTTTGGTAGCCGCAAAGGGAAGGCCGGCATGGTATGGTGCGGCAAGGTGGTTGGCATGCCATTGGCACATGTGGAATGGCATGCCTTGGCGCGGTTTAGCGTGGCCAAAACTAGTGTTTTGGGCCAAAGGTTACCATGCGTTGTTTGGCGACCTTGGACGGCTAAGATTTGCATCTAAGATGGAATGGTGGCCGTCGAACGCCTTCGTTTTGGTAGCCGAATAGGGAAGGCCGGTATGGTATGGCACGACATGGTGGTTGGCATGCCATTGGCACATGTGGCATGGCATGCCTTTGCGCGGTTTGGCGTGGCCAAAACTAGGGTTTTTGGCCAAAGGTTACCATGCATTGTTTGGCAACCTTGGAGGCTAAGATTTGCATCAAAGATGGAAGGGTGGCCGTTGATCATCGCACGCCTTCGTTTTGGTAACCGCATAGGGAATGACTGCATGGTATGGCGCGGCAAGGTAGTTGGCTTGCCAATGGCACATGTGGCATGGCATTGCCTTGGCACGGTTTGGCGTGGCCAAGACTAAGGTTTTGGGACAAAGGTTACCATGCGTTATTTGGCGACCTTGGACGGATAAGATTTGCATCTAAGATGGAAGGGTGGTCGTTGATCATAGGGAAGGTCGGCATGGTATGGCACGGCAAGCTGGTTGGCAGGCCATTGGCACATGTGGCATGGAATGCCTTGGCGCGGTTTGGCGTGGCCAAAACTAGGGTTTTGGGCCAAAGGTTACCATGCGTTTTTTGTCGACCTTGGACGGCTAAGATTTGCATCTAAGATGGAAGGGTGGCCGTTGATCATCGCACGCCTTCGTTTTGGTAGACGCATAGGGAAGGCCGGCATGGTATGGCGCGGTAAGGTGGTTGGCATTCCATTGGCACATGTGGTATCGTATGCCTTGGCACGGTTTGGCGTGGCCAAAACTAGGGTTTTGGGCCAAAGGTTACCGTACGTTGTTTGGCGACCTTGAACTGCTAAGATTTGCATCTAAGATGGAAGGGTGGTCGTTGATCATCGAACGCCTTCGTTTTGGTAGCTGCATATAGAAGGCTGGCATGGTATGGCGCGACAAGGTGGTTGGCATGCCATTGGCACATGTGGCATGGCATGCCTTGGCGCGGTTTGGCGTGGCTAAAACTAGGGTTTTGGGCAAAAGGTTACCATGCGTTGTTTGGTGATCTTGGACGGCTAAGATTTGCATCTAAGATGGAAGTGTGGTCGTTGACCATCGCAATCCTTCGTTTTAGTAGCCGCATAGGGAAGGCCGGCATGGTATGGCGCGGCAAGGTGGTTGGAATGCCATTGGCACATGTGGCATGGCATGCCTTGGCGCTATTTGGCGTGGCGAAAACTAGGGTTTTGGGCCACAGGTTACCATGCGTTGTTTGGCGATATTGGACGGCTAAGATTTGCATCTAAGATGGAAGGTTGGCCGTTGATCATCGCACGCCTTTGTTTTGGTAGACGCATATGGAAGGCCGGCATGGTATGGCGTGGCAAAGTTGTTGGCATGCCATTGGCACATGTGGCATGGAATTTCGTGGCGCGGTTTGGCGTGGCCATAACTAGGGTTTTGGGCCAAAAGTTACCATGCGTTGTTTGGCGACCTTGGACTGCTAAGATTTGCATCTAAGAATGAAGGTTGGTCGTTGATCATCGCACGCCTTCGTTTTGTTAGACGCATATGGAAGGCCGGCATGGTATGGAGCGGCAAGGTGGTTGGCATGCCATTGGCACATGTGGCATGGCATGCCTAGGAGCGGTTTGGCGTGGCCAAAACTAGGGTTTTGGGCCAAAGTTTACCATGCGTTGTTTGGCGACCTTAGATGGATAAGATTTGCATCTAAGATAGAAGGATGGCTGTTGGTCATCGCACATCTTCGTTTGGTAGCCGCATAGGGAAGGACGGCATGGTATGGCGCGGCAAGGTAGTTGGCATGTCATTGGAACATGTGGCATGGCATGCCTTGGCGCGGTTTGACGTGGCCAAAACTAGGGTTTTGGGCCAAAGGTTACCATGCGTTGTTTGGCGACCTTGGACGGCTAAGATTTGCATCTAAGTAGAAGGGTGGTCGTTGATCATCGCACGCCTTCGTTTCAGTATCCGCATAGGGAAGGCCGGCATGGTATGGTGCGGCAAGGTGGTCGGCATGCCATTGGCACATGTGGCATGGCATGCCTTGGCGCGGTTTGGCGTGGCCAAAACTAGGGTTTTGGGCCAAAGGTTACCATGTGTTGTTTGGTGATCTTGGACGGCTAAGATTTGCATCAAAGATGGAAGGGTGGTCGTGGATCATCGCACACCTTCGTTTTGGTAGCCGCATAGGGAAGGCCGGCATAGTATGGCACGGCATGGTGGTTGGAATGCTATTGGCACATTGCCATGGCATGCCTTAGCGCGGTTTGTGTGGCCAAAACTTGGGTTTTGGGCCAAAGGTTTCCATGCGTTGTTTGGCGGTCTTGGACGGCTAAGATTTGCATCTAAGATGGATGGGTTGCCGTTGATCATTGCACGCCTTCGTTTTGGTAGCCGCATAAGGAAGGTCTGCATATTATGGCGCGGCAAGGTGGTTGGCATGGCATGCCTTGGCTTTGGCTTGGCCAAAACAAGGGTTTGGGGCCAAAGGTTACCATGCGTTGTTTGGCGGCCTTTGACGTCTAATATTTGCATCTAATATGGAAGGGTGGTCGTTGATCATCGCACTCCTTCGTTTTGGTAGCTGCATAGGGAAGGCCGGCATGGTATGGTGCGGCAAGGTGGTTGGCATGTCATTGGCACATGTGGCATGGCATGCCTTGGCGTGGTTTGGCGTGGCCAAAACTAGGGTTTTGGGTTAAAGGTTACCATGCGTTGTTTGGCGACCTTGGACGGATAAGATTTGCATCTAAGATAGAAGGGTGGCTGTTGATCATCACACGCCTTCGTTTTGGTAGCCGCATAGGGAAGGTCAACATGGTATGGCACGGAAAGGTGGTTGGCATGCCATTGGCACATGTGGCATGGAATGCCTTGGCGCGGTTTGGCGTGGCCAAAATTAGGATTTTGGGACAAAGGTTACCATGCGTTGTTTGGCGACCTAGGACGGCTAAGATTTGCATCTAAGATGGAAGGGTGGCCGTTGATCATGACACGCCTTCGTTTTGGTAGACGCATAGGGAAGGCCGGCATGTTATGGCGCGGCAAGGTGGTTGGTTGGCCATTGGTACATGTGGCATGGCATGCCTTGGCGCGGTTTAGCGTGGCCAAAACTAGGATTTTCGGCCAAAGGTTACCATACGTTGTTTGGCGATCTTGGACTGCTAAGATTTGCATATAAGATGGAAGGGTGGCCGGTGATCATCGCACGCCTTCGTTTTGGTATCCGCATAGAGAAGGACGACATGGTATGGCGCGACAAGGTGGTTGACATGTCATTGGCACATGTGGCATGGCATGCCTTGGCGAGGCCAAAACTTGGGTTTTGGGCCAAAGGTTACCATGCGTTGTTTGGTGATCTTGGACGGCTAAGATTTGCATCTAAGATGGAAGGTTGGTCGTTGATCCTCGCACGCCTTCGTTTTTGTAGCCGCATAGGGAAGGCCGGCATGGTATGGCGTGGCAAGGTGGTTGAAATGTCATTGGCACATGTGGCATGGCATGCCTTGGGGTGGCCAAAATTAGGGTTTGGGGCCAAAGGTTACCATGCGTTGTTTGGCGACCTTGGACGGCGAAGATTTGTATCTAAGATGGAAGGGTGGATGTTGATCATCGCACACCTTCGTTTGGTAGCCGCATAGGGAAGGCTGGCATGGTATGGCGCGGCAAGGTGGTTGGCATGCCATTGGCACATGTGGCATGTCATTCCTTGGCGTGGAAAAAACTAGGGTTTTGGGACAAAGGTTACCATGCGTTGTTTGGCGACCTTGGACGGCTAAGATTTGCATCTAAGATGGAAGGGTGGCCGTTGATAATCGCACACCTTCGTTTTGGTAGCCGCATAGGGAAGGCCGGCATGGTATGGCGCGGCAAGGTGGTTGGCATGACATTGGCACATGTGGCATGACATGCCTTGGCGCTGTTTGGCGTGGCCAAAACTAGGGTTTTTGGCCAAAGGTTACCATGCATTGTTTGGCGACCCTGGAGGCTAAGATTTGCATCTAAGATGGAAGTGTGGCCGTTGATCATTGCGCGCCTTCATTTTGGTAGCCGCCTAGGGAATCCCGACATGGTATGGCGCGGCAAGGTCGTTGGCATGCCATTGGCACATGTGGTGCGGCTGGCATGGTTGGCATGCCTTGGCGCGGAGTTGCGGCTGGCATGGCATGTCATTTGCGTAGTGGTGCGGCTGGCATGGCATGCCATTGGCGCAGTGGTGCGGCTGGCATGGTTGGCATGCCTTGGCACGGATATGTGGCTGGCATGGCTGGCATGCCTTGGCGCGGAGATCTGGCTGGCATGGTTGGCATGCCTTGGCGCGGTAGCATGAGAATTAGGGTTTGGCATAGATGATGTCAGTCAGTGTTAAGGTTTCTTTCGTGGAACATGATCCATGTAAAAAAAAGGGTACCCCGGTAATTCTTATGTAAGCATGCTGATTGATTCAATAAATGTGCTAATGGTCATAGTGACGTCATGTCAGGTGTACTATTTTCCGATTTTGACCCTAAGCTAAAAACCACCATCAATATTAAGTCCCGTGCTTAGCTCGCAACATTAGCATTGTTGCGAGGTAAGCATAAGATGGTGACTGGGAAGGACAAAATCGAAAGGACAGGTCGTGAAAAGATGGTAAAGAAGGTCTGACTAACCTTTTTCGAGAGGTAAGGAGAGTTCATGATCCTCGTGTTTGGTGGCCTTGTATAGATTTTATTTGTGGTGTAGACCGTGAAGTGGTGAGATGAAGATCGTAGGTTTAGTCTGGCCATGCATCACCTTGGCTGGGTTGGGAAACATCGAGACGCTGTCTTGGCGAGTTTTTGGTGTTGGTGCGGTTTGGAAGGGGGCCGCAGGCATTGCGTTGGCTTGGGCTCGGTACGGCGCAAGTGTGGGAATGGGCTTGGTTGATGGCTTGGCGTGGCAAGCATGACATTGACGGTGGTGCAAGGTGTGCGCGGACGGCTTGGCATGGTGGGGCCAAGGCATGGCGCGGTTCTGGAAAGGCAAGCATGGCGTGGACGGTGGTGCAAGGCATGACGCGGTTTGATAAGGCAAGCATGGCGCGGACGGCTTGGCACGGTGGTGGCTTGTCTTTGCGGGAATTGTTGCCTCCTTTCCTTATTTGACTCACATAGGAAGTTCATTCCTTATTCAAAACCCCGCAAGTGTTATGCCCGTAGAAAGGGAGCGTTATTCCTTTTCTTCATGTCACCTTGTCGGTTTTGTTTTTCAAGTATCGATGCTGGCGGCAGAGAAGTAACAACGTGGGAAAGCGTGTCTTAGACATGTACTTCCACGTTTTTTCACCAAACCCTAATTCACCTCACGTCCAGGCATTTCCTCATGTTCGCTGGTAGATAACGGTTTCATTAGAATCTGATGTCACGCCTCAATCCGCGGCTAGTAGGAGGCTTTCCTTTTCGGGACCTCATCGCTCTATTGGATATAAGAGATGATCTTGAATCCTTCATTCGCACAGGTTTTCCTGAAGTCGTGTCTATCCTCTATACTTTCTCTGGTTTTGTAGCGCATAATGGGATCTTCCAGTAACGGACGTGCCTCCAACTCTTTGGGGATAAACCTTGGAATCGGTGAAAACCAGTCTTCTTCTCATGGGGAGGCGTTGAATAGAATTGAATCTCTGTTCCGTGAAGCTTGCGAAATTATTTAGGACATATATTTTGAGGAAGACCGGGAAGGCGGCGAAGCATCCCAGTGCGTTGGGAGGCTTTGGTGCAAAAACCTCTTCACAACCCACTGTTAGGGCGGGACAGTTTGGTTCTCAGTTGAAACGGCGAAAGACCGAGTTTGTGAAATTTTTAGGGGAAAATCAACATAGCTCCCCTGTCCAGGACGGTGTCATAACCCTTGGTTATGATGTAAATGGATCGGGAAATTCTCCTCGAAAGGTCGCTGAGAAGACTTCTGAGGAAGATGATGATGCTGCGGTCGATGAAACTGAAACAACTTTCAGAGTAGACGACGAAACTGTTGTCTGTGACATTGGGTAAGTCTTGGTGGCATATGCTGGGTCGGTTGTCGAGGCGGATGTCGGTAAAGAGACGGATGATGTTGCTGCTGAGACGACTTCCGGGTAGGATGTTGAGGCTGATATTGTTGATGTGGCTTCCGGATGGAATCTTCGCTGCCCGGAAGACTGTTGGGGAAAGTGTTTGAAAGAGCTCTGACCGAGGCATTGGCTATTCGCGCATTTACTTTCAATGACTAGCTTCTCCCTTTTTATTGTTTCTATTCGTTGCTTAGTTGTCCTGATGTTTTGCAGACTTATTTTTTTTACCTTCCTTGTATTCGTGGCGAAGTTAGGGTTTCTTTAATTAGCATCCCGCTTGCGGTTTCTATCTTTGAATAAAATTTCTCATTTTGAAAGACCCAAGTCTTCCATTAGAATGGGTTGATGTTTCTGGTTGTGATTGGATGGTTAATGGCTTCTCCATGATTTGGGATTTATTTGGTGTATGTTTTTTTTCCTGAGATTCGAAAAACTCATTCGGAAAGAAAGGTATGCTTTTGAATAAAAACGAAACCCTAATGAAGAATACAAACGGTGCATTCATCTCGGGGAAATACAAATATCAAGTGGAAGGAGAAATTGCTGAAGAAAATACCAAAGGGAGAGTGCTGGAAGAGAGTAGTACATCGTTTTAGGGATTGAGGGGTTTGAGCCATCGTGAGTGAATTATCACACCTCCCAGCTTGTCTTTGTTGATGAGCTTGCAGTAACCCTCCAGAAGGACGTCTGCCACCAGATATGGCTCGTCTTCTTTTTCCTTGGGTGAATCGGTCCGAACAGGTATTTTCAGCGTCATCTTCCCGTCTTGAAACGAGTTCGCTTTGAGCACCATATCTCCGATTTGAAACGAGTTCGGATGTTGTGTAACCGCTTGAATACTGGTCTCGTCGGTTTCGATTGCAGCTTCTAAATTCTCTGCAAAGTGTTTGAATGTCCCAGCGCCCCACTCACATCTCTTGACAGCGTCCGTGCCAGTAATCACGCTAAGTCTCCATGACGGAATAGGAGAAGAAATGAATGGTTGTAGAGAAGATCGTTCGGCCAAAATTACTTGATTTTGGAACCTATGAGTTAGCGCCAACGGGTCTTCTCCAGGTGACCGAGTTCCATCGGTAGCTCGTCGATGCGGCAGCAGGTGAGACGGTTTGTCGGAGATTCTTTCGGGCGTTGACATCGGTAGAGGGGATGTTCCCAATTTCGTCTTTTTGTCGAGTACCCACAAGTGCGTCAATATCATGTCGTAACTTAGTTCTTTGACAATGTGGAATTTTCTATGCGTTATAGCATCTCCCATACTGATCTCGAGGTTAATGTAGCCGTACGCGTTCAAGACTTCCCCTCTCAGGCTCTCAATCACGGATGGGGAATGGGTAGCCTCTTGTTTCGTAAATCCCGCAGATTTCAGAGTCTAGAAGGTAACAATGTTGAAGTCAGAGGCCGCGTCGATTAGCGTGTTGTCGAATTCAATACCTCTTAAATAGGACGTGGTCAGCAGTCCCCAGTTGTATTTTTCGATTCCGTTTCCTGAGAGAGCTTGGGCTCTTGGCGTGGCTTCCATAGTGGGAAAAGGCTGTTTGCCCGACACGACACGATTGAGAGCCGTAAAGATATCTTGACGATGTACATTGTAAAGGTAGAGAATTTCGCACATGTGCTGCATCATGGATCATACAGTCTCGTGCACGGAGTCCCCAGAGACTCCATAATTCCTCACCGGAAGTGGGTCTCGATGTACTCCCTCGTTTTCTAGCTGAAGTTCCCCTGCCTCTATCTTTTCTTTGAAAATATGTTTTAGTCTGTTGCAATCACTGGTTGGGTGATGAACAAATCTGTGGTAGTGGCAGTATTTGGGGTTTTCCATCTCGGCCTCAGTCGGTGGGCGTCTGGGAGATGGTAGTCTGATAACATCATCTTGAATCCATGATTCTAAGAGATCGATCACCTCCTCAATGGGAAATCTAGGGCATTTCCTTCAGCTTCGTGATGACGCATTGGAGCTTTAGCGACGGCCTTCCGTGGCGGAGTTGCTCATCATGCTGGTGCTTCGCGTTTAGGCTGCTGGTCTGCAGCTGGGGCCTTCCTTTTTCCTCCCTCGTTTACTACGCTCACAGAGGAGGGACCAACGTTGTACAACTTGTTGATGAGACGTATATTCCCGCGAGTTTCGTGCATGTCTTCGGCTCTGGTTGGTCTAGCTCTTTCTAATAATGCTAGTGCTGTCGTTGCAGATCGCCTGGCAGCTTCATGTAGCTCAGAGAATGTCTGGAAACGCAGGTTCTCTAGCAAGGCGCGGTAAATGGGAGCCATACCATTGATGCATGAATTCACCAGTTGTTGTTCGGTCACGTCTGGGTCATGATAGTCTAGTGCTTGAACCCTGAATCTCTTGACAAAATCATTTGGATGTTCGTTGTCCTATTGGTACATCCTTCCTAGGTCCGAGAAGGTAAATTGTTCAGACACAAAGAAGTACTTTTTGTAAAATGTGGTAACCATGCCACCCCAGTTGGGGATGCTGTTTGGCATGATGTTGTTGTACCATGTGTATGCTCTTCCGGTAAGCGATTTCGAAAACTCCCTCAGATGAAGAACTTGATTGTATTCATGTTCGCCTATGGCCTCTAAGAATCGAGAGACATGATCACGTGCATTTCCGGTACCATCGTATAGGGTGAATTGAGGAGAGGAGTATCCTCTTGGAAGAGGAATTCTTCATATTTCAGGTGGGTAAGGAGGTTGATGCTGATGCATGTCTATTTCATCATTCTTGATTCGATTCCGGAGAAGTTTCTCCAGATCCTCTCGTGTGAAAAAATTGGACGGCTGATT
Organism: Papaver somniferum; assembly: GCF_003573695.1. Lineage (NCBI taxonomy): Eukaryota > Viridiplantae > Streptophyta > Magnoliopsida > Ranunculales > Papaveraceae > Papaver > Papaver somniferum. The sequence continues at coordinate 17,272,252 of NC_039365.1, read as the reverse complement.
TCTTTCCAATGGGGTTCTGGCACGAATCTCCTCGTCCGCGGAGATGCGTTCCGTCGAGGTGCTGGCGCGAGGGGTGTTGGAGGCGTCTCTCATTGGCTCTGGAGGGCGTGACTTCTGCGGCAGCCATTCTGTCAGGTCTTTGAAAAAAAAAAGTACTTATTTCTGTGCCGATACCATGTCCGTCCGGGCTCTAGAGAGAACTTCCTGTCGTTTCATCAAATCAGCGATGGTGATATAGGGTCGGCTTCCTCTAGTTCCTCCGGTTTCTCGTCCCGTTGGTGGGGTAATCGGAGTCTTAGTGGCGGTTGGAGGCGCCATGCTTGACGAAGCATTAGGAGCGGTAGCGGCAGCTCTCGCCCTGGTGATTGGCGGCGTAAAGCCTGAAGGAGCACTCTCAGTACTGTCAGGATTAGCAAGTTGCACAGGAACATTAGAGGCGGCAGCGGCTCTGGCCCTGGTGATTCGTGATGTTACACCTGAAGGAGTGTTTTCGATGTTGCTGGGGTCAGTATGCGGCGTAGTGATGTCGTTGTAAGTAGCGTTACACCAGGGACAGATTATGCGCTGGTGTTCTCGGTGGCTGATCCGGATCTGAGTTCACCATGTTGGATTTGAAAGTGAAAGGTGATATCGAAAATTTGGAAGTTGATATTGCAACCGAGAGACTGATCTCCCACTGTGGTCGCCAATTGTTTGAGGGTGAAACTGATTTCTGCTGATTTTGGTGATATTCGGGTGTGTGGGTGAGAAACGAGTTTAAACCCTAAACAATGTACTGCAAGGGAGTACTTTAGATTCGAGAGATCAATCTGTACAAATCCGGCCTAAACCAAGAAATGGACGTTCCAGACTTGCTTCGGTCACAAAGTAAAGGAGAAGAGTTGGTTTTGAGGAGGGAAGTGAAGAGATTGTTGAGACCAGAATAGTTGATTCTGGAAGAGTAGTTGTTTCACGACTTGTATCAGAAAGTGGAAAGCTAACAGATGGAAAGCTAGAAAATATTTTCTGAGTGTTGTATCCTCCTGACCTGAACTTGTTGTTTGGTGGAAATAGATAATGCCTATTTATATCAGTCGAAGTGAAACGTACTCTGGTCTCATTAAGAAATGGAAAACGGGTGAGTAAATGGGAGGAGGTGGTAACCGGTAACGCCTGGAATTGATGTTCCATAAAAGAAAGCGTTTCACCATTACTCCCTGTATTTACTAACTGCCTCATCCTTATGACATTGTCTTATAACGGGCGTAGTGTACGCCGCACGCTGTAAACCGCCAAACCAATACCCAATGAGCATCCCCCAGTTTGTGACATGTGTTGATGTCTCGAGCGTTTTCGTGGAAAACATGTAGCATGTTGTTGTTGTTTGTCAAGTTGAGCTTGGGAGACTTGCCGACTCGGTGGTGACCTTCGACGGTCGAGATTTTGCATCTTAAGAGGAAAGGTAGCCGTTGATTACTGCAACATTTAGTTTGGTATCCAGTGGATGAAAGCATGATCATTATGGATTTAATATGGTCTAGTTTAGGAGCGGCCAAAATTTAGGGTTTTGGCTTTGTTTAGGCGCGATCAAACTAGGGCCAAAGGTTGTCATGCGTTAGCTGGTAATCTTGGACGGCTAAGATCTGCATCTTAGATGAAAAAGTGGTCGTTGATTGTTGCAGGCCTTCGTTTTGGTAGCCAGTGGCATGAAAGCATGATCAGTATGGCTTTAATATGGCTTAGTTTAGGAGTGGCCAAAAGTTAGGGTTTTGTCTTTGTTTAGGCGCGACCAAACTAGGGTCAAAGGTTGCCATGTGTTAGCTGGTAACCTTGGACGGCTAAGATCTGCATCTTAGATGAAAAAGTGGTCGTTGATTGTTGCAGGCCTTCGTTTTGGTAGCCGCATATGGAAGGACGGCATGGTATGGAGCGTCAAGGTGGTTGGAATGCCATTGACACATGTGGCATGGCATGCCTTGGCGCGGTTTGGCGTGGCCAAAACTAGGGTTTTGGGCCACAGGTTACCATGCTTTGTTTTGCGACCTTGGATGGATAAGATTTGCATCTAAGATGGAAGGGTGGCCGTTGATCATCGCACGCCTTCGTTTTGGTAGATGCATAGGGAAGGCCGGCATGGTATGGCGAGGTAAGGTGGTTGGCATGTCATTGGCACATGTGGCATGGCATGCCTTGGCGGTTTGGCGCGGCCAAAACTAGGGTTTTGGGCCAAAGGTTACCATGCGTTGTTTGGCGACCTTGGACGGCTAAGATTTGCATCTAAGATGGAAGGGTGGTCGTTGATCATCGCACGCCTTCGTTTTGGTAGCCGCATAGGGAAGGCCGACATGGTATGGCGCGGCAAGGTGGTTGGCATGCCATTGGCACATATGGCATGGCATGCCTTGGCGCGGTTTGGCGTGGCCAAAATTAGGGGTTTTGGCGAAAGGTTACCAAGCGTTGTTTGGCGACCTTGGAGGCTAAGATTTGCATCTAAGATGGAAGGGTGGTCGTTGATCATCACACGCCTTCGTTTTGGTAGCCGCATAGGGAAGGCCGACATGGTATGGCGCGGCCAGGTGGTTGGCATGCCATTGGCACATGTGGCATGGCATGCTTTGGCGCGGTTTGGCGTGCCAAAATTAGGGTTTTGGGACAAAGGTTACCATGCGTTGTTTGGCGACCTTGGACGGTTAAGATTTGCATCTAAGATGGAAGGGTGGCCATTGATCATTGCACGCCTTCGTTTTGGTAGCCGCCTAGGGAAGGCCGGCATGGTGTGGCGCGACAAGGTGGTTGGCATGCCATTGGCACATGTGGTGCGGCTGGCATGGCATGCCATTGGCGCAGTGGTGCGGCTGGCATGGTTGGCATGCCTTGGCGCAGAGGTGCGGCTGGCATGGCATTCCATTGGCGGAGTGGTGCGGATGGCATGGCATGCCATTGGCGCAGTGGTGTGGATGGCATGGTTGGCATATGCCTTGGCACGGATATGTGGCTGGCACGGTACGTCATTGGCACAGTAGTGTGTCTGGCATGGTTGGCATGCCTTGGCGCGGAGATGTGGCTGGCATGGTCTTCCATTAGCACGGTGGTGCGGCTGGAATGTTTGGCATGCCTTGGCGCGGTAGCATGAGAATTAGGGTTTTCCAAAGATGATGTTAGTCAGTGTTAAGGGTTCTGCCGTGGAACATGACCCATGTAAAAAAAAAAGGGTACCCGGTAATTCTTACGTAGGCATGCTGATTGATTCAATAAATGTGTTAATGGTCATAGTGACGTCATGTCAGATGTACAATTTTACGATTTTGACCCTAAGCTAAAAACCACAATCAACAACATGTTGTGTGTTAGATCATCAATTAGAGTAATCTAACCTTTGGTTGTTGATTGTCATTGATTGATCTTTGGATATTGGTCTTTGGTATCATCCAAGTTATTCCTTGTATTTGATTAGAACTCGCAGTTCTTGCTTGAGTAAATCAAATCAAGAAGAGAGATATAAACTCGTTGATATACTTTTAATTGATTGAGTCTTGTTGATTCTGAGTATATTCGACTTTGTCATTACATATTTCTAAGAGAAATATTGGGTGGTGTTGTTAGACCCCGGCTTTTTCAATTGTTATCAGAGCAGGCAAACACGTGTAAGACCTTACAAGTCTTTGTTTGTAGCGATCTGACTCTATGGAAGATAAGTACATCAGATAAATCAACATCAGTTCAAAGCCACTCACGTGAGTCTCAAATGGTTGAAACTTCTGAGAAAAACACAAGAACTTGTCCATTGAATGAATCTACTTTCGACTACAAAAAATCTCTTGAGGAACAGTTGGATGATCTTTCAGATGATAGTGATTTAGAAGAAGGACAAAATATTGATGAATAAGTCTCTCAATATATCAAGATGTTTGATCGGGCCTTGAAAGAAAAGAAGTCAACAACCCGCTTGAGTAAATACATGGGTCCTCTTTGTCAAGAAAATAGAAAGTTGAAAAAACTCTTTAAAGGATACGATGGTGGATATAAATTCTTACAATCTATCGTTAAAGATAGTGAAAAAGATGTACGCACAAAAAAATCTGAATGTGATAATCTTTTCCGAAATCCCTTCGTGTTGAAAGAAATACTTGCAGAAACTAAGCAAGATATGACTCTCAACAAAAACGTTTTTGCGACAAAGAGCGCAGTCTTCTCACCAAAGAAAAATCTTTGGAAACTAAGCTTGCAGCTGTTCTTAATAAAGTAAAATCACTGGAAGAGAGTCCGAGTAGATTCAATTCTAACTCTACAAATTATCTTCTATGCTTGGAGCATGTAAAGAACACTGTGATACACGTGGTCTGGGCTATAAAGGAATAAATGCTCCAAAAAACTAGTAAGATCAACTTTGTTAAAGATAGTGATAATTCTCCATGTGAAAAACCTTTAGCAGCTTGCAATGGTCCCAAAAACAAGGATTCTGCTCCTTCTAAATCTTCTCATAAGAGAACAGTTCAAAATAATTCCTTTAACTGCTATTACTGCGGGAATAAAGGACATTATGAGCAAAGATTTCGCTATCGGTTGGGGAATGAAAAGCTTAATAACATTCTTACTTGGATGTCTAAAGAAGTCATTAAACCGGTTTCACACATTATTGGAAAAGGCACTTTAAACACTCAAAGAATGTATTTTGATAAGTCCTTTCTTAGTTGTGTGTTCAAAACAAAAAATGCCTACAATGGAAGAAGGAAGAATGGCGAAAGGGTGACTGACCCTGTAAAGATAAAAAGGCATCGAAGAAAGAAAGAAAAGCTGAGTTCCTCATCTCTCCCTGAAGAAAGCTGCAAATCCAAGACTTCCGCTCCAGATTTCCTACATACCAACAATCGAGTCTCAGATCTAAAAATCAGTATAAACATATTCAAACGGAGCATCAAGAAAACATGGAAAACAATTGACTCAGGTACTCCTAACCCTTTTCTTGATAAAACTTCTTCATCTATGACGAGTAATGTCTCTCTAAATACCCTTGATTAAGGAAAATAATAAGTGAATATTGATGAGAAAGATGCTCATCTTAATACACCATGACTGCTTGAAGTTGCATCCCTCTTTTCTGTAAAAGGTGGATGCTCTTTGTTATCAAGATGACTCATCTTGGGAAACTTGTCGGGTTTGTATTAAATTCGTTGTTAAGTTTGTTTTTTTTAAAAAAAAAAAAATTTGGTCCTCGTGCTCCTTCATCCCTTCTCCGAATGTCTGTCTCTCGGCAACTCTTTGAAGAATTGGGCTTCTCCTTTCCCCGGGTCTCACATGTGTGATCGACCAAGTACACATACCGGACCCACACGAACGTCATAGTTCCTAGGGTTTCTTGGAACACCTTATAAGTACAATCTTCCATAAGGTCAAAATATTCTATTGGACTCTTTCTGTACACAATGGTTGGAAGGAACAAGGTTGATGAAGTCGACAAGGACATTATTCCTGAGTTGAATCATGTTTCTATAACATGCTTTCATGTTGTTGATCATGAAAACAAACTACCAGTTCAGATGTCATCACAACTGGTAGGAAATTTTCTTCTAAACTTTGAAGTAGTACGTGAACAACTCGGTATTGCAACAAGGAATCTTGATTTTCTGAAAAACAAACTAAAGAAGGCAACTGATGAGCTCGTCCATGTTTAATCCCTAGTTGCTGACAGAGTTTAGAGTGTTTTAATCTTGTTTTATTTATGTTGCCCAGTATGTCTTCTTTTTGGTTTAGTTGGAAGAATAACTAGTGCCTTGAATAGCAATGATTGTAACTACACATAGCTATTATTTTTCATCTTCTTTTTTTATGTTTATTGGTATTAAATTCTAAAAATATTTGGAGGATAATGTTTTGCAGTATTAATCTTTATGATTTGATATATTGCAATTTGTTATGGGATATTGGTGTTTACGTCCGTGAACTATGTTTGTCCCATACTTTGTCAAAAGTAAAGTCGTTCGTGTTCGGTATTCACGTACTGGTAAAAGAATGAATGGACTTTTGGCAAATACAAAAGTGAAGCCTATATTGTCAATTATTTGATGGAAGATAGGTTAAAATCTTTTGTTTTCAAGGATTATGTCTATTATTGTCGTTATGCAAATAGTGATTGAAGATAGAATGAATCCTTGTGTATTCCGCAGTATTGATCATCCCTGATCCATGTTACTGTGAGGCTCTGTAATGTATCTTATGTTGATCATTATACAACCAAGTTGATTTTATTAGCTTAGTTGTTGTTCCGTGAGATATGTTATGTCGAGCATATTGAACTAAATTAATCATCTTGATTGGTTATTTAGTTATTGCTCCGTAAGCATTCTTATGTCGAGCAAAACAAATGACAATTAAATTGATTACTTTTGTAATTAGTTTGGTTGTGTATTCCAATTAGATTAATTATGGGTTCTCTTGTAATTAATCTAGTTGAGTATTTTCGTGACTCCATAAGGTTTTTCTTGTGTTGAGTATATGAACGGTTAAGCTAATCATTTCCTTATGGTTAACTTAATCGTATCTCCGTAAGTTATCTTATGTTGAGAACAATCAATTGAATTGATCACTTTTTGTGTTTAGTTTGCTTGCGTATTCTGATTAAATTAATCATGGGTTTACTTGTGATTAATTTGATTGAGTTTTTGGATATAGAAAATCATTCTCATGGTTTTTGGTGTCCAATAAAAATCCTTCTTTTCTTTTGAAAATAAGGTCGCTCGTTGTTGTTCTTTCGGGAATGACATCAAATGGGGGAGAGTTCTTTTGAACTTGTGCTTAATGGTCATATCTTTAGGGGTGTGCGGCTGTGGAATTTTAGAGGGGTTATCTTGTATCTTTAAACTCCTTGATGAATGCATTTAGCTTCGGCTTTATGATTGCATCTAAATTAGTTGGTATGTATTTTTTGTTTTACTCATAAAATGTCTCTTTCGGAAATTTCATTATGATCCCGTTCTTGTACCTTTGCCAATTTTATTAACAACAAGGGGGAGAATTAATATGTAGTTCACACTTCAAATACATATGGTTTTCGGATCATTGTGTAAGGAGGAGTGGTTTCCATGTGAGATGGAGTATTGACTAAGGGGGAGTGATACATATCACCATAGTATTATTGTTGAAGTTGTGATAAAATTGGACTTTGACACTGTGTAATAATGCTATGACACTGTATAACAATGATCAAGACCGATGCTTTCTCATTGTTATAGCTACGTATCTTCAACAGCGGTGATGCTAAACTTACAACCTTTTGGGATCATTGGAGTACTTGGAAGTGACGAAGATTTCAAGGAATGTTGAAGATTAGACATGTGGAATAGGATCTACTAAAGTTTCTTTATCTTTTTTGTATTCCATATGTATTGATAGTTTTGTCACTAAAATTGACAAAGGGGGAGATTGTTAGAGCATTGCTCGGTCGAAATTGCATGCACTGCTATCTCAAGCATGTTTGTCAATGTTAGTGATCAAAACTATAAGTCTTGATTTCTAGTCTGTTATAGCTAAGGAACCGGTGGAACTTCTTGACAAAAAGGTATGTTAAGACTTGAACTTATATGTCACTCAAAAGTCTATCTACTCTATCTCCTACTCTTTGAGACAAGAAGTCGTATGCTATATATATATATATATATATATATATATATACTTGGATTATGCACATTTGGTATTTCGAGCCGAGTATACCTCGCCTATCTATATCTCAAAATATGTGTTGGTAAGCTTTTCGCTTCGATCAAGTTTATCTTTACCTAGTGACGAAAGTCATGATATGTTTCAATCACTTTGAAAATTGTTTTGACGAGAAATAGTGTAACAACTGTATAACATACTCTAAGAATGTTTCAATGATTTAAATGAGATTTTAGATTACATAACCAATGGTGGACATACGCATTGTTGTGGAAACACATTTATATATAAGTCCTATTCCTTGAACCAAAGTTTGCGAACTTTGTTGATCAAGAGAACCAGAAAAATGGCGTGATCCAAGTCCGCGAACTCAGTCCGCGAGCTTCCGAAGTTCTCAAACCCGAGAATTTCTGCTTGAGTTGACGAACTACTTGCGTGAAGCTAAGTCCGCGAACCCATTTTGCGAACCGGCGAAGTTCTCAAACCCGAGAATTTCTGCTGGAGTTTGTAAACTCTTCCTGGTAACTTAAGTATGCGTCTACGAACTTGAGAAGGTTATATATCTGAAGATGATTTATGAACTTAAAATTTAAAAATACTAAGGAGTGCAGTTTGCAAACCGTGTCCATAAAAGTTCATGAACCGATTCAAGTGAATCAAATCATCTTTGCTTCAATTGTGTCTTGTGTAGTACATGAGATTTCCTTGCAATTGAACAACTCTCTAACTAGTTAATTTGAAGTCATTTGAATTAGTTATGGTGAAGAAGAACATGGTTGATATGAAATGCTCATATGGCTAACCTTTTGGTTAACTATTGTTGAACCAACAAGTGCATACGTTTGGGTACGGTTAACAAACCTAGAAGCGTGCATTGTCAAGTGTGTATAACAAGCTAAGCTTTTGATCTAACGGTTGAGAAATATTAGCTTGAATCTAAATCAGGTTTTCATCTAACATCCAATATTGAATGCTTTGTTACTAAGCTAACATTGATTGCAAACCTTGATTTGAAAGACTATATAAAGGAGACATCTAGTATTATGCAAAACTAATCCCCACACCTTACGTGTGATACTAGTTTGCGTACTAGAGTCGATTCTCTTTTAACCTTTGGTTTTCTTCTTTTAAAACCAGGTTAACGACTTAAAGACTTCATTGGGATTGTGAAGCCAGGCCGATACTACTTTTATCGTAGTTGTGTGATCTAATCTTGTATCTTCTATAGTACAAGTACTATCAGATTGATTGGCTTGAGATTGATATCTCCAATAGGAAAGATATAAAAACTAATCACAAACATCTTTGTCTCATTGTTTGTGATTCCGCAACATATTGTTTCGCTACCATACGATTAAGATTGTTTTGAGGTGATTGATAACTCTAGGCTTTTCTTCGGGAATATAAGACCGGATTACCGATTGGTTCCTGTTCAGCTTGACTATTATCAAAAGATGGAACAAAACCTTTAGGGTTTATCTATGGGAGACAGATTGATCCTTTGATATACTTGTCAGTGGGAGACAGATTTTTTTATTTTCAAAGCCTGCGATTTCGGGTCGTAGCAACTCTTAGTTGTGGGTGAGATCAGCTAAGGGAATCAAGTGCGCAGTATCCTGATGGGATCAGAGGCGTAGGAGCATAACTGTACCTTGGATCAGTAGGAGATTGATTGGGGTTCAACTACAGTCCAGTCCGAAGTTATCTTGGAGTAGGCTAGAGTCGTGGCGGCTTAATATATTATGTATTCAATATGGACTAGGTCCCGGGGTTTTTCTGCATTTGCGGTTTCCTAGTTAACAAAATTTTGGTGTCTGTGTTATTTCTATTTTCGCATTATATTGTTTATCTTTATAATTGAAATAATACAGGTTGTATGTTAAATCATCAATTAGAGTAATCCAACCTTTGGTTGTTGATTATCATTGATTGATCCTTGGATATTGGTCTTTGGTACCATCCAAGTAATTCCTTGTATTTGATTAGAACTCGCAGTTCTTTCTTGAGTAAATCAAATCAAGAAGAGAGATATAAACTCGTTGATATAATTTTAATTGATTCAGTCTTGTTGATTCTCTTAAGAGTATATTCGATTTTGTCCATACAGATTGCTAAGCGAAATATTGGGTGGTGTTGTTAGACCACAGCTTTTTCACGACCATTTCTTGGTTTAGGCCAGGATTGTACAGATTGATCTCTCGAATCAAAAGTACTCCCGCGCATTGCATTGTTTAGGGTTTAGATTCGTTTCTCATCTACACACCCAAAATTACCAAAATCAGCAGAAACGGTTTTCACCCACAAACAATTGGCGACCACAGTGGGAGATTAATCTCTCGGTTGCAAATACCAATTTCCAATTTCATTTTTCAATTCCAATTTCAAGATGGTAGAGCTCAGGTTCGGGTCAGCAACAAACCTTGATGCCACCGGTGCTGAAAACGCCCTTGATATCAACGTTCCTTCTAGTGACATCAATGTACCACCTGTCAACATGATCAACACTTGCGGCGCCGCAGACTCTACCACTAACACCAGCGACATAGGAAACGTTCCCTCAGGCATTACACCTCCGATTACCATAACCATAGCCGCTCCCGCCACCTCCATTGTTTCTTCAAGTGTGACGCTTCCAGTTGTCACCAGAGCTGTTGTCACTCCACCATTAGGACGAGAGACCAGAGGATTCAGAGGAGGCCAACCCTTATTACCATTGCTGATTTGATGGAAATATAATAAGTTTTGCTAAGGCTCGGACGGACATGGCCACAACTCAAAAGGAGCGAAACAATGAACATCCGAATGATTAATCAAGGGATTCAGAATTCGGGCGTTAGATTGTCATAAACCAAATGTGACCTAACATCAATTGGTGGAGTTATGCATTAATGCTTTCTGGGGACTCTGTTCACAAAACCATGTAATCTACGATGGAGCATGTGTGTGAGATTTATTTTATTTCTCCAAGGTGCAGTGCCGAGATATATTTTCAATCTCTCAGCCGCGTTGCGTTGGCGCTTCGAACTTTGCTCCAGGAATCGCTTCAACGTCTCATCTCCAAAAGCCGCTCCTCTTCAAAATTCTCCCGAGAAGCCGCTCCACTTTAATGTTTCCACTTTTTGGTCCATCTCTCCAAAGCTCGTGGTCATGGACAGTTTACTCGCTTACGCATCCAGCCAATCCCTTTTGCTTCAATGCACGCCCGTGCAACTCCTGACAACCTATTTTGTTTCCACGACAATGTAGTCTCTTCGGATCACGTATACTACCAAGAACTGTTTCTGCTCGTTTGTTGATACCATCCAGAGGTTTACCGTAACAACAACCACTATAAAAGTAATCCATACTTCTCCATATTTTAGTTTCACATGGAAGAAGTATTAGAGTCGCTAGTACGGATGCAAGATGTATCTTTATCATTGTCAACTCACCAACTACTACAAAGAAACGCGTAAACAAAACTTGGAGACTGAGGCTCTACATGGAATGCCTTCATTGTCAAAGCTCAGGAGACACGGTCAACCCAAAGTCATAACCACGACAAGGTCATCTACTCTTCAAGGGTGTAGCGTAAGAATATCATCACCTCTCTGTCTAGAAGGCGCCTGCAACACTTTACGAGGCCGCGGCGGATCCCAAGCCTGCTCGGAGAAAACAATTTCAGAAATTAAAGAGAAGTGCGACTGCTCATTGTAGTCCATCCTGAAAACCATCAAGGACTCCAAAACCAAGCCACAGGGATAACATTCACATATCCAGATACAAAAATAATTTAATGCTCGCTTTACCACCGCTAACAAATGACGAAGAGGAGCCAGATGCTGCAGATGAAAGAACGAGGAACATCAGTCTCTTAACCTACGAGCGCTCCATGGCTCCATCACTCCGTGGTCAAGCAAACTCTCCATGGCTCCAGTACTCCGTGGTCAAGCCAACTCTCTATGACTCTAGCACTCCATGGTTATGTTAGCGCCAACGCTCCAGCATTCCGTGATCCATCCAGCAAGTCTTCCAAGTGCCATTTCCACCGTTCCACGGACTTAAGACATCAGCGCCACCATCACCATTTGAAGACAAAGTTCCAGCGCTATCATCACCGCTTGATAGCCAAGGTTCCAGTGCCATTATCACCATTTGGTTGTCAAAGTTCCAGCGCCATATTTTCACCATTCTATGGACTGGAACCAGTTTCACCTTTCCATGAACTGAAGCCAGTTTCACCATTCCAAGGACTGAAGCCAGTTTCACTATTCAATGGACTGAAGCCAGTTTCACCATTCCATGGACTGAAGCCAGTTTCCACCATTCCATGGACTGAAGCCAGTTTCCACCATTCCGAGCAAGAAGCGCCATTCCGAGGTCAGCAGCGCCATCTCCGCATAGCCAAGATTGAAGCGCCATCTCTTCCAGGGTTGCAACACATTCCACTGTTCCACGAACCAAAGACACTGGCACCCTCTTTCCCATTTATGTGTTTGGGACAGCCAACAACGTTATCACTACCGTTCCATGACTATGGTAGCAACATCAGCATCAGCGGTACATGGAAGAAGTTGCAGCGCCAAGACCGGCATTACGGGGCCAAGCCAGAAGTATGTCAATCCACCAGTGCAAAGATCATGAATTCCTCATGCCTCCTTCCAAAGGGGACTGAAGTAAGCTACACTTGGGGACTGAAGCCTCCTTCAGGTTTAGAAGTTTAAACGCAATCACCGCCTTACCAGCGAATGCATTGGAAGCACATCTTCCACGAGAAAATAAGCTCAGGATAATTACACATGGGGACTTTGGTGACGCTGCTTACTCACGGGAGGGCCTGATACATCTAAAGCCCAATCATGCACGAAGTACATGCCTAGCGGAGACAGAGTTAAATAACTATCCTTAAAATAAATGTTTTATATCTATTAGGCATATCAAATAAATTGTAAATCTCTTAGTTTTGAGACGTGAAGATTCCTCAACACTCACTGCTGTGTTTCCAGGCAAACTGCCTCAACACGTTTTTTCCTCTTAGTGTTGAGACGTATAAATTCCTCAACACTCACTACTGTGTTGCTAGGCATTCTTCCTCAACACATCATTCCCTCTTAGTGTTGAGACGTGTAAATTCCTCAACGCTCACTACTGTGTTGCTAGGCATGCTTCCTCAACACATCATTTCCTCAACACATCATTTCCTCTTAGTGTTGAGACGTCTAAATTCCTCAACGCTCACTACTGTGTTGCTAGGCATGCTTCCTCAACACATCATTTCCCCTTAGTGTTGAGACGTGTAAATTCCTAAATGCTCGCTACTGTGTTGCTAGGCATGCTTCCTCAACACATCCTTCCTATTAGTGTTCAGACGTGTAAATTCCTCAATACTCACTACTGTGTTGCTAGGCATGCTTCCTCAACACATCCTTTCTCTTAGTGTTGGGACGTGTAAATTCCTCAACAATCACTATTGTGTTGTCAGGCATACTGCCTCAACACATTTTTCCTCTTAGTGTTGAGACGTGAAATTTCCTCAACACTCACCGCTGTGTTGCCAGGGAAACTTCCTCAACACATTTTTCCTCTTAGTGTTGAGACGTGAAATTTCCTCAACACTCACCGCTGTGTTACCAGGCAAACTGCCTCAACACGTTTTTCCTCTTAGTATTGAGACGTGAAATTTCCTCAACACTCACCACTATGTTGTCGGGCAAACTGCCTCAACACATTTTTTTCCTCTTGGTGTTGAGGCGTTCAAATTCCTCAACACTCACTCCTGTGTGGTCTTGCATATTGTCTCAATACGTGAAATACACTCGTCTTTGTATTCAAGGCTCGCTTCACCAATACTACATGGCACCTATACTCCGTGGCCAAGACAGAAGCGCGCCAGCACACAGATTACAGACTTCTCATGCCTCTTTCCAAAGGTCAATCGAATTTTCCTAGTAATCTTCTCATGTATTGCCTTTTCAATTTTTATCCTCGTCTGTCACCATCTCATGCTTACCCCGCAACAATGTCACTGTTACGAGCTAAGCAGGGGACTTAATGTTGATGGTGGTTTTTAACTCAGGGTTAAATTTGTAAAACCTTGCATCTGATGTGACGTCACTCTGCGAGGAAACGAAGCCATGAGTGTCAATCTCTCCACTGCACATATATTGAGTTGTTCAATATATTTACATGAAATTTATCCAGACTGCTGCGTGTAGCAACCATCCCAGACGTTCTGTAAATTTCGGTGTCGTGCCTATATTCAATTAACATAAGTTCATCTGAATTCCTTCTATTGATATGTTCCCCAGCTGAACCCTTAATGTTGATATGACATGACGATTTGTGTTCATTCGCAGCAGAGTAGCACCAATTTCCAAATATCAAGGATAAGGTCTTTTGCATAAGGTATTCAATCAGAAAAGCATGCTTCTCTCTGGCAATGAACTTAAAAGAACTCTGTGTCAACACATAGAATTCAATCAATTGCCCTGACTAACTTGCAAAAGTTAGGGTTTTGCGCCTCGCGCAGTATATCAGACCTTGCTTGTCGAAATTAAGCCTAGGAAAACTAGGTAATTAATCCACCATGGATTAGGAGGTGCAAAACCTTGCCCATAGTCAGAAAATAGGGAACGGCAACAACAAAGGGAGGCGTGGCCATGCCTTGGCGCCACTTTCCATTGGCCACGCCCCATCCTAAAACCGTCCCTATTTCCCTCGACCAATCAGGTCGCTACACGCACATAAGTTGTGGCTGGGCCCATACTTGTCGGCCCCATTTCCCATCGACCAATCAGGTCGCTCCAAAGCCGCCACACTCTCACCAGAAGTGTAGTCGTGCCTTATGTTTGGCCGGCCCCTTTTCTTGGCCAATCAAGTCGCTATAAACTTACCACCATACATTAAAGGCCAAACGCACCCTGCCGCGCCACCATACTAACTGGCAAGCCAAACGCGCCCTGCCACAACAACATATTGATCGGCATGCTAACATGCCACTCTGCCACAGTAACATGCCAACATGCCACTTCATGGGAACCTGCCATAAATAGCGCCATATGTGCTAACCTACCTCTTGTTCGTGGCCAACGCCATGAAAAGCTTAAAATTAGGGTTTTCGGGTCAAAATCACGCCTATGCATTAACCAAAGCCCTAATTTTCAGTCGTGGCACAAATCATGTCACTTCGACCCCACAACATGCCACGAGCCGTGTGGGACCCGGGAAGCCCTAGGGTTGGCGCCATATCATAGCCACCCACGATAATTCATACTTCAATGGTCGTTTCCACATGACAGCCTTGCCATAACTCCTTTTTCATATCTATGGCGCCATTCGCACAAAAGTATCGCCATGCCGCGTCCGCATGCCACACACACTAATTAGGGTTTCGACATGCCAAACCCTAATTTGGGCAAAGTTGCTACGCCAACCAAAGCCAAATAACCACTACACCAAATTTTGGGATTAGAAACAGAACCAAAACGTTACGAATCAGGGTTGTAACGGCCCTCGCCTGTTTCAAAAGGGCGTATTACAATTTTTTTCGCAACGGAAATGGGGCCGTTACGAATTTTGTGTCGCAACGGCGTTCGTACAGAGTTGAGCCGTTACGAAATGCCACGTGGTAACAGCTGAGAGCCGTTACGACTTTTTTGTAACAACCAGTCGTAACATGTAGGAGCCGTTACTACGTGGCAGTTTAGTAACAGACCAGAACCGTTACGACTCAGAAAGTTGAAACAGGTTTTAGCCGTTACGAACTTCTTTGTAACATCAAAAAATTACTGCCAGGCAACACTGACCTGGTCAAAATAGGTCAATATTGACCAATTTTGACCAGGTCAAGGATAACTGGAAGTTCATTTTCCGCCAGAAATAAGCCGGAATTCTAAATGCAATACTCTGCATACACCTTTCAATACATTCATCATCCACACTCAACAATCTATTCATATCACATTCATATAAGAAAATAATTGAAATTTTTGTAAGTACCAAATTTTACTGAAATTTCTCTAAGTACCAATTTTTTTTTTTGTTAAGTATCAGATTTCTAAGGGAATACATGGAAGGTTCCAAATTTCTAATGGAAAACAGAAACTTACTAACTGCCTACAAAACTTGAATAACTGCAACTTACAAATCTTGAAGCTGCTTTGTTCTCCACCCTTTCTGATCAAATAGAGCATCATTCGATTAACCACAACTAAGCTATATATCATTTGCAGGCTTGGTTTGTTGAAAGCTTGGGCATCAAAAAACTCGATGTAGGCAGTAGGCAATCCTGCATAATACAACAGGTTGCATTATTATGACAAGTAAACTGGAAGAAATAATGTTCAAAATACGCAGCAAGTAAATGCAAACAAGCATAGGTGTAACAGCAGATAGAAAATTTACTAACCACTGGAAAATGTTGGAAACAAGATTCTCATTCTAGCCCATCCACTTTGAGACCAGATACTAGAAGCTTCTCATTAAAATTATCGTTAGCTGAGCCAGGAAACTCGCAAAGTCTGCAATTACAAAGTCAATTACAAATAAAATGCAGACAATGAGTGTTAAAACTACAGGACAATGAGTCAATAACATAAATATAGTAAATAATTGCACAGGACAATGAGTTGCCAAATCAGTGATATAAAAGTCAATAGATATAAAACTTAGAGAAATAAGATGTAGTTCAATTTATACTTGCTCCTTCTGATGTCAACCCAACTGCAGTTCACTTCCTACCATCGCAATACCTCGCAAGTATAAACTGAGTGTCAAATCCACAAATTTAAACTTAATAGTACAAAATTTAACCAAGTGAAGTACTTACCAGGGATTGATATTTCCCCGGCTGGCTAGTACTGCTTCAACTGACCTTGTGTGAAGTCCACGTGCATTCACATATAACATAACACAAACCACCTACAAATATATACAAAAAAATGATGAACTGACTGAAAATATCCGTTCATAAGCCGTTTTGTGTTCACATATATAGAAAAAAAGTTACATTGGACCAAAAAAAGTTGCTTCAGGTAAAGCTCTTCTTATGTACAGCTGCATAAGAGTATGTGCATCAGTCAGCATACTTACAAAAGTGTGAACTACCAAAAAAATCAAAAAAAAAAAAAGATCCTTCTTATGTACAGCTGCATAAGAGTATGCGCATCAGTCAGCATACGTACAAAAGTGTGAACTACCAAAAAAATCAAAAAAAGATCATTTATATGCACAACTGCATAAGAGTATGCGCATCAGTCAGCATACGTACAAAAGTTTGAACTGCACAAGTATAACAAAAAGGTCCATTTAAGTAGAGGCAGATATTACGCGATGCTCAAAAAGGCTGAGATCTATTAGCTCAGAAAGAAACAGATGGGGTGTCTTTGTTCGAGAGGCACATATTTGGATGAAGCACAAATCCTCCAATTCCAACATCTCTGAAGGTCGCTGCATACTTGTTAGCTCTCACAGTGTTTGCATATGGCTTAAGAATATCATCGATACATACCATGGCAAGATGTGTAGGTATAAGATCTCCATGAAACTGATTAGATAAAGAACCAGTACATAGCTCACCAGTTGCAACTACTTCACCCTCGTAGTCCAGTAACGAACAAAGCGGAAAACCACGTACTCTTGATGAAACTAGTGATTTAGTATTCCCAACAGGTGAACTTGTCGCAGCTGGTGATACAGTATTCCCAATAGGTGAACTTGTCGCAGCATGTGAACCTATTTCAGGTGAAGTAGAAACACCGCATGGAGTATGCGAGGCTACATCTCTTGAGGTGTTGGGCATGTTCGAGCCAACTGATACTGGAATTGAAGATTTAATTTCATCCACTACGTGGCACAATTTCACAAAGCCATCAATCATAACACCCACCTTTCCACCTATTTCTTCCACCATCTCACCAAGACAACCCTCCTTCGATTTCAGTTCATTAATCTTGTGACGCGCTGGAGCAGAAAGATTGATTTGCGTACGAGATATAGGACCAACAGCACGAACCCGTCCTCTAGAATCCTCCCCAAAAGCCTTGGTCATTGCACAAGGTTGTTCTACTGGAAGACCTGCATCCAGTTTTTTTTGATCTCATCTTGGGCATTTTTGAGCTTCTCCTGTAGTGTTGAGCATAACAACCGATTAAATTTTAATATCTTAACTACCTAGTACATAGTTTTAAAAGAGTTAAAATAATTGTAAAGTAAACTGACTCACAGCGAATGGCGCCGCGCTAGGTAAAATAGAACCACCTTCTTGTGTATGAGCTTTAAGCCACACATCCTCAGGAGTGATCACTGCACCAGGATTTGCGGCCTCCTAAGTTTACAAATACAATGTGAATCATATACTTGTTCATAAGAGGTTGAGGTAAGTTGTCGATATAATCGATTTTCAGGTAAGTTGTGAATATAACAAAGTTTGAGGTAAGTTGCAAATATACGTACCAGTTCAGCTCTCACCATAGCATGAGTTTTGCGACCAGTACAATGTGTGTAGCCATATTGCTCTCTTTTCCTCTTATGGTCAATTCTACTCTGCGCTGCCTTTTCTTCTCTTTCATTTTTGCAAAATTTTATCCAATCCTATGATTTGACGCTTGGTGGAACATTTAGAATCCTTTCTTCATGAGTAGGGAGAAAATCTTAGTAGGCGGAGCGCAACTCAGACTTGAATCTCCTCCATGGACCAGCAGCTGTCTTCAGAACATTTTCCTTTGATGTCTCAGGTACACCAAATTCAGCCTGGAAAGACATAACAAATTAATGCCTTACTGATATGCAACAATCATAAAAGAAGTTAAGTATTGTACCTTAAGGGTTTTCCAAATATCCTCCTTATACTTTTGAGGCACAACATTCCAGCTTTTGTATGAAATAGGCACATGTGTACGAGCCAAGGCGCCTTTCCGGTGTTGTTACGTTCCTGGAAACTGGTTTTCCATATTCATTGACCTCTACTTCTGCCATACCCTGTGTAATTCAAACATCAAAATAGGGAAAACCAAACAAAGCTAAAAGAGAGCATCCACGTACACCAAAAATAGCTACCTAACACCTCAAAAATAAGTGACCAGACAAATAAAACCAAACAATTCATGAAAAGAGAGCATTCATGGAATATATTGTTGGGTAAGGTAAAACACATCGCGACTGTTTCAGTTCAAAATATACAATCAGTAATGAGCAGCTTTCTCAAACTCTTATTGTCAGTCAGAACTGACTGAAAAGATATAGGAACTTCAAATTTATCTACTGCAGACGTTAATCGCTGTCGTGAGTGCAACACCACAGACCATCCCTCTTCAGTAAGATCCTTCGAGTAGAACACTTGAGTAGCTTCAGATGCAAGGATAAACGGCTCATCCACCACTGTATTTATGCTTCTCATTTTCGACAAGTTGACCTTTATAACCTTGGAAACTGCATCAACTTTGCAAGCATTCTTATCTCCAACACTAACCCAATCATAATAAAAAACAGTTTCTTCAAATTCAATATATTTCAAGTTGATGATCTCTTTAATTACTCCATAATAAGTTATTTCTGCTTCTTCGGTCGACTTTGCATGAAGCCTTGTAACAGCTATCATTGACACACCGCTGTTCTGTGATACATTCTTCATCCCAGAACTGGGTTTGCTAAAAGTAAACCCATTGACTTGGTACTTCTTATATGATTGTGCCTTGAAGAATGGTCCTTGCAGGAGTCTCCAAAGTGTTGAATCAGTTTCTTTGTCCTTTAACAACTGTAATAAAGCATGGAAGGGTCAGTATCACAACCAAAACCATAAAAATTTGTACTCAAACCACTAGTGAAAACTTTACAGTAACATATTACCTCGTTGCGCAACCATAGATGAAAACTCTTTGAGCTCTGACCATTAGACTTGTCCCCGTTAACATAAACATCATACTTCCTACAGCCAAATACCAATTCAAAGACTATCAAAGTTAAGTTTCTCATAACTAATTACAAAAATGACATCATGGCATCACTTCATCGATACGCAATTCAGTTCAACGCCATTAAGTTAAGTTATGGGTATTTTCATTTATGCTAAAATGAACTAAAATGCACTAAGTCAGAACTGTGCTACTAGCCTCTAACACGGATATTTTCATTTATGCTGAGGAGGACTAAAAAAAATTCAGAATTGAATGAGGCATAATTAAAATTTACCTTTGCCAGTCATCTATTCCAACATACTTGGATAGGATCCAGTTGCAGCATTGTTCAAATTGTGCTTGAGTTAGAGTAATCGGGGTTGCAGTACTTAGAGGCATCTCATCGGCATCATCACAGTCATCATCCAAAAAAGCCTGTCGAGTATGTTTATGAGTACCATCACCATCATTAGACATGTCCTCCATAAGGTATAAGCTATCTTCTCGCAACGCATACCCTCTTGTAATGCACCCCTCAATGTCCCTTTAATTGCGCACCAATCCTTTAAATCCTTCATTAACCTACACAGAAAAGTTAAAAAGATCAGAAAAGTTCAAACATCAGGAAAGTTAAAAGATCATTAACCTACAAAATCTCAACTTAAAAATTAAACAAGAACATTAGGGGCTGTATTTACCTCTCAAAGGGGTACATCCACCTAAATCTGACCGGCCCACAGATTAAAGCTTCATCGGCCAGATGAATCATCAGGTGGATACTTATAACAAAAAAAGATGGTGGAAAATATTTTTCCATAACACACATTGCTTCCACCGGACTAGCTTTTGCTTGTACAAGTTCGTCTATGTTGATAACCTTTGCGCACAAAATTTTGAAAAATATATTAATACGGAGAAGAGAAACTCGCAGATCTTTAGGTAATGAAGTCGCAGTATGAACTAACAATGGAAACAGAGATTGCATCATCACATGGTAATCGTGAGACTTGAAGTACTTGAACTCCGGTAGACTAATGCTCACACAGTTACGAAGATTGAAACAGAAGCTAGAAGGAACCCTTATATTCTTCAGCACTATACAAAAAGATACCTTTTCCTCTTTTGTTAAGGAAAAAAGATCCATCCTCCATTGTTGTCTTACCAGTTGCACTATCCTTTTTCAACCATAACCGTTTCTTAATACCCATAGCTTCCATATCTTTTTGTGCATTTACACCATCTTTTCACTTACTGTTACCCATGAGAGTGTTAATGATATACTCAGTTATATTCTTCTCTGTATGCATAACATCTGTACAATGACGGACTGTGTTTGATCCCCAATTCCGCAAATCATGAAAAATGGACCTTCGAGAAAAGAGTGAGTGGTCAAAAACATCTTCATCGGCTCCCTATTGCAAACTATCACCTTCTGCTCCTCTTTTACGTTTCTTTGCTGGTGGTTTACCCTTACCCTGTTTGCTTCTCATATCCTTCACCATTTCTTGAATTTACAATCGTGTTAGTGTCCATGGATCCTTACCATGTTATACCCCTCCACTGAAGTTTGTCTTGTCATCTCTTTACTTGTGTTTGGATGGCAGCCATCTTCGATGTCCCATATAACATATTTTCTTATTATAGGCAGCCACTCAGAAACTGTTTCTTCACCACAGGTAGGACACGCATAATATCCATGAGTCACACATCCGGACAGAGTCCTTAATGCCGGAAAATCATGAATGTCCCATAAAAACCTTGCCTTCAACAGAAATTCAGACTTTGTGAAGCTGTCGAATGTCATAACACCATCATTCCATAACTCTTTCAACTCCTCTATCAATGGTTGTAAGTACACATCAATGTCTTTACCTGGTGTTCTTGGGCCTGATATCAACAAACATAACATGGAGAATTCGCGCTTCATACACATTGAAGGTGGAAGGTTGTACGGACACAATATCACCGGACAACAGCTGTAATTGAGACCAAAACATCCATTTGGGTTGAAGCCATCAGTTGCTATCCCAAGAGTAACATTCCTTGCTTCCTTAGCAAATTCAGGAAAAAAGTTATCCGCACACCGCTAAGCTGTAGAATCAACCGGATGACGCATTATATTGACATCTTTCTGTGCTCTAGAATTCCAAAGCATCGCCTCTGCTATCCATGATATACTGTAAAGTCTTTTCAGCCTTGCAATTATTGGAAAATGGCTTAAAGTATTCTGCGCAACTTGTGTAAGTTTTCTCTCATCATTAAAAACTCTTACATATTGAGGTTCTTGACATACCGGACATTTCACCAATGAACTATTATCCTTCCAATAAAGTACACAGTCATTTATACAAGCCTCATAAGTGACATAGTCCATCCCCAACTCTTTAATAATCTTCTTGATATCTGGAAACTTGGATGGAAGGGTGTTACCTTCGGGAAACAACTCTTTCATCAACTCTAACATTTCTGTAACACCGTTGTCTGAAATTCCAAACTGATTCTTTATGTTGTTCACCATAATCGCAGCGTACATTGCTGACTTTCCTTTAGGACATGAAGGATATAATGGTTCTCTTGCCTGCTCATCCACTGACTTCTTTTTCTGATAACACCTTCTGGTTCCAACATTCACATCAACACCTGCTTCTTCATTCTCATCAACACCTGCTTCTCCATTCTCATCCATCCCTGCCCTAACATTTTCATACACATTTGCTGTAATACTCTCATTCAAAACTGCTGTGACATCATTATCGGCTACATATTCAGTTGTAGTGTTACGTGCTGCTTCTAAACTTTCCCCATGAAAGCGCCATGTTGTGTACATCTCTTGCATACCATATTTCAGCAAATGAAATGATATCTCACTCAGGGTAATTAAACCTTTAGCATTCATACAACGACGACAAGGGCATGAAAACAAAGTACACCCACCACCATTAATCCTGGCAAACTCTATGAATGACGTCACACCTTGTCTGTAATCTATCGACTTACGGGGACACTTCATCCATTTCTTATCCACATCATTTGACATATTACCCTTCAAACATCAAACAAAATCATTTAGTCCTAGTGGTACAGGGTTGCCGAAGCCCTGCATGTTAGCGACAGAAACATCCCCTCAAAGAAGAGAGAATGAGCTACAAGTAGCTTTTGCGAATATCCACTAGGACTGTTATCATATTGCCCACTGAGAATCACTCAATATCAAAACAAAACTTCCTAACTATAGTTCATTTAAACTTAAAAAACTACCTTAACATGAAACTAAAGTTCAAATCATGATGAACATATTTAAGGAACAACTAGCTGGCTATGTTCTTAGTTCAAAACTTCTTAACTTTAGTTCATTTAAGCTTAAAAACTACCTTAACATAAAAACTAAAGTTCAAATCATGATGAGCATATTTATGGAACAACTAAACATAGTAGTTCATAAAAACACATACCCCAGCTATGTTCTCAGTTTCAACTTGGACAAAAGTTCTTCAAAGTTCAATAGTTGATGAGCAGCAACAAACCCTAAAGTCATAAAAGAAACACCCATATTAGAAAAATAAACCTAAAATCAGTTCATACTTTCATTTGACTTCCATTTACTAAAATCCATCAATGGACACATTAAATCAAAATCACCACCTCATACATTGTACAACTATTTAACTTGAATTGACTATTGTTATCAATAGCATAAAAGAATCACAAATTATCCTAATTCACAAGCCCTATTACCTACCAGAAACTAGCAGTTCATTTAATGAGTTTATACTTCAACTTTGTCAAATCAATAAGTTATTGCAGTTTATAAAAGATTTAGTACAGCCAAATAGAAAGGAATTAAGTAACCAGTAACCCAAAATCACAAATCACTGCAACAATATTAACTATTAAGTGTATAATCATGGATCAAAAACTCTCAGTGACTTATAGTATGTAACTAATTTCAAGTGAACCTAATGATGTCAATCAGCACCCATAGCTTATAAACTAGAAATAGAAATTTTCGAAACTAACATAAAACCCTAAAATCAGTTCAATTTTTCGAATCTTATACCTTCTAAGTCTTCAAAATTCTTCAATCTTCAAGTCTTCAAACCCTAACAGGAAATTAGAAAAAAAATCGAATTAGATTTATATGAAGAAGATTAACAAAACATAACTCATATGAAACAAATCTTTTTAGATTCACGGATTAAAAAATGGAAAAAATAAAAATAAAAATAAAATGAAGCCCTAAATAACAAATCGATTAAAAAAAAAGATGAAACCCTAAAAATTGAAAAAATTATAACGATTAACACTTACATAAATCGATGATTGAAAGGTATTGAAAAGATTAAAGAGATTTTTGTGATGTTTCTCGGCTAATACGATCTTTGTGATGAAACTATGGTTTCATCGCCTGACAGGAGAGAAAAAGCAGAAGCAGAAGAGAGGAGAGAAAAAAGAGAAAAAAAGAATAAGGATAATGAGTCTCGATCTGTTATACTATTACTATCACGTGAATGTCACACTCGTGGGAGGAAATATCCTCTCGTATAACTAATCGTGGGTGGAAATATATTGCTAGGCGTGTGAGTCGCAGGCGCACATACTCAAGGTGTGACGACCCAAGTGTGACCAAGCGTGTGAGTGGCACGCCTACAAAAATTTCGTAACGGCTTAGACATGTTACTAATTTCTTAAAATTTAGTAACAGCTCCAGCCTGTTACGAAATTTTTGTAACGGCCATTTGTAACAGGAAATTTGTAACGGCCCATAAGCCGTTACGAATCCCTGTTACTCTTCCAAGAATTTTACGTTTCCCAGAGCGATGGGATTGATGTGGCAACAGGGCCAATGTTGCCACGCCACATGTGGGTCCAACACCATGTCTCCAAACCCTAGAATTGGCCATTCCGCCAAGCCCTAACTTTGTCCACGGAGCCAAATCTTAGCTTTGGCCATGCTACAACGCCACAGGCGTGGCCATTCCACAATGCCACTAGCATGCCGCTATACCACGGCTACTAGCATGCCACTATGCCATGGCTACTGGCATGCCGCTATACCACGGCTACTACCACGCCGCTATGCCACGGCTACTAGCATGCCCCCATGCCACGACGACTAGCATGCTGCCATTCCACGTCTACGCCACTGGCATGCCGCTATGCCATGGCTCCACCAGGCGCCACTATGCCAATGGCGCCACTCCGCTATACAACAGGATGCGGCCATAATTAATGGTCATCCTTCCTCATGAGATGCAATATCGGCCATCCAAGTTCTCCACCGAACTGACAGACTTGTGGCAAGTTTCAGGGGATCAACTGCCTAAATCTAATGGCCATAACTACGCCAGGCGCCACTTGTACCACCGTGGCACTAGCATGCACGATCCATGCCACATTTCCACTGGCGTATACCAAAACGCCACCGCTCCATTATCAGGCGCCAACACAAGGTAGCCATAATCAACGGCTACCCTCCTTCATGAAATGCGATCTCAGCCATCGAAGTTCGCCACCGAACTGACAAACCTGTGGAAAGTTTTAGGCGACCAGCCAAAACGAGCCTAATAGCATTATATGTTATTTTCCTGCGGAAAGTCCTTGACTTTGACTTGCCACACGTAGCGAAGTGCTACATGTTTTCCACGAAAACACTCGAGACATCAAACATGTCACAAACTGGGGATGCCCATCAGGGTATTGGTCTGACGGTTTACAGCGTGCGGCGTGCAATGCTCCCGTTACAACAAAGTATCATGAAGTGGGACAATTAGTGGTGGTGAAAAGTAACGGTGTAAACGAATTCATTTCCTTTATCATGAAAGCATAATGTCTGACAGTTACATGAATTCACTTTCTTCATCATAGAAGCATAACGTCTGACGGTTACACGTTACTCTTTTCTTCCACCACTCAATCGTTTCCACTTCCTACGAGACCAGGGTACGTTTCAATATGACTTGTATAAATAGGCTTCACCTATCTTCACCAAACGACAAGTTTTTGGTCGGCAACAACACAATATCTAGAAATCACCTGGTAGATTTCCATTCTGCTAGCCAGTTCTACTTTCATATACAAGTCATAAACAACCACACCTTCAAAATTAACTATTCTGGTCTCAACACTCTCTTCGCTTCCCTCCCTAAGGACAACCCTTCTTTTTCCCTTTGTGACCGAAGCAAGCCTGGAACGACCATTTCTTGGTTTAGGCCAGGATTGTATAGAATGATCTCTCGAATCAAAAGTACTCTCGTGCAGTGCATTGTTTAGGATTTAGATTCGTTTCTCATCCACACACCCAAAATTACCAAAATCAGCAGAAACGGTTTTCACCCACAAACAGTTACCAAGGAAACAATTTTCCGAAGCAATTTTCCCTAATAGTTTAGCAAACCAAAAATCGACTAAGCACCTTAGTTCCTTTGCTAAGCCGATTCTACAAATACAATCGCTTATTCGATAAGACCAAAATAAAGATCAGAATTAACTTTATTTTTCTCATCAGGTTCTAATTATTCGAATCAATAACTTAGACCTTTCACTTTAAACAAGACATGTACTAGGTTAGTTAACTAGCATTTCTTGTTAGGGCATTCGATTAGACTTGAGTAACTGAATCCTACACTTTGATAAGTCTAACTAATATCAGAATTAACTTAGTTTCTCTTATCCGGAATCGAATTGGACTAAACAATTGATCCCAAAACACTTTTATTAAGCCATAAACAATTCATACAAACCAAATAAATCAACTTTCATAATTATTTATCTCAACCGGAAGCAATTGAAACAACCATAGACATTAAAGCACCGCAATTGCACCGTAAATTTCGTAATTAACCGGAAACAATTGAATCACACACATACATCCGTACACACATAATGGAATAAATATCAATTGTACCGAAATTTTGTTAAGCAAAAGCAATAGATATATGCAATAAAATCAGGTTTTTATTAAACAGGAAACGGTTAACTAACAAAGTCGTTACCTCAAATTTTGTTATCCTCTTGCAAGACAAAAGAACAACAACAACCAACCTTTACCAGAGAAAGGTTGAAAACCGGTTTTTAACTAGTGTAAACCAAAAGTTGGAAACCCTGAAACACATATGCTTTTATGCTAAGCCAAGACGATTCAACATATTGTGACTTTTTCACATATTGTTTCAATCGGAACCCCTTATGATACTTTGATAAAGCCTAACAACATGTTCTAGAACTTAATCCCGCTAAACCAAAACGTCACCCAAACCATAAGGATTCACAACATATGAGATCGAATTCCTTATTTGAGTATAATTCATCTTTCTGTATGAATTGGCATTGTTGGAAACCCATTGATTGTACTTGATGATTGGAATTAATTCTTGATCCCTGACTTTTAATCATGGAATGAATGTTGCTGAATGAAACATCTTTATTTCCTTAAGTGGTAGCTCTATTCTTCTTTGAAAACGATCGATATTAATCTTCAAACTGATGATATAAAAGTTAGCAGAAGTACTGATAATATTGAGTTTGTTGATGTATATACCCATCCTTAGTTCTTCATTGATGTATCCTCGATAAGTCTTGAGCTTTATCTCTCCTTAATCATCTCTGATGCACACTTCTTCGACCATTGAATAAATAGAATTAGTCGTATTTGTCAAGGATTCTCTTCGTTTAGGTGTTTGTCATCAAATTTCAGATTTGAGATACTTAGTGAGAATGAATGTAAAGTCTTCATAGATACTCCGATTTGAGTCACCGACCCAAACTTTGAAATGTAAGAGGATAATCTTTATAATGCAAAAAGATCACTTGATTCCGAGTTTGTTTGGTCAATCAAATCCGTGTACACTTTTGACTTCAGAAATATCGTATAGAAAATTAGGAGTTTTTCAGACTACACTTACTTCGGTGTTGGGACCACATATCCTAGATCATTTGTCCGTTTGAGGCGCCCTTTTGGTATGTTGTTGGAAAGACATAGAGGAATATATTTGCTTCATATATTACCCCGAAATTCCCAGTTTTCAAGTCTTTGCGCTGGAATATGCGGATGTCTGTTTTCGAAATGAGTCCTTGTTGCGTTTGAACTCTTGATGTATTGAGACTCTTAGGAAACGATCTCTTAGAGTTTTATGATCTTATTAACCCTACTTAGATTAGTGTAGGTCGTCATTTTTGCCTCCCTTGGTCAGAGACATGCCCATCATTTGATTTTATGTTTATACCCTTTGTCGTGAAGAAAACGTATTTTCCTTGATCCTTTGTTAAAGTGTGGACCCAAACAAATCCACGAGTATCTATTGAGATGTGAGATGAATTTCTTGATAAGTATAGGACTCTAGGCATGAGGGTATGCTTGAAGGTATTAGGAGAAGACAAGGCTTGAAGATATTAGAAGAGGACAAGGCTTGAAGGGATTGGATGTGACAAAGCATGAAGGGACTGTATGAAGACAAGGTTTTAAGGGAAAACACCAGTCTTCATGTAAATCAAACCATAGTCCTGTGTTGTTGCTCCCGTGATTTTAAATTATGTAGTTTGAACTTTGCAGCCTTATTTGATATTCTCTTTGTTCGTAGAGTACTCTTCATGGTGAGAACAAGTTCGACCTTGTTAGAATGTGGATGAGGCGGGCGACGGATTATATCGTGAGAATTATAACTATGAACGGTGTTTCTTATGATGATCTTGTAAACCTGGGAAACTTGGTGACAACCCGTGAGAATCTTTGCTTTCAATATGAGGTGGTTGTGAGCGGCTCAATTCTGTCAGGATCCGTCGGGGTAAGTTGAGTTCAGGTCCTCGTATTTTAGAGAGTTTCTTAATATGGAATGAAGCAAGGTAGATGAAGAGATGGAATATTCTAAGCAGGCGGCTCGAGATGCAGAGGCCAAAGTGAAGAAGCTGAACATGAAGCATGAGATTTTCTTGAGGGGCCTCTGTTCTTTAGGGATGATATTTTCCTTTTCTGGAACTTTTCCGTATGCATCTGGTAAAGGAAGAAGACAATCATGAGTTCTTAATTTTTGCAAACCCTAGATGGATTTGTTGCATATGCGAGGAGATGAAAACCCTGAGTAAAATTCGTAATAGGAAGTCCTTTCTTGTGTGATCTTCACTTCAGAGGTTGTCGAAACTTTGTTTGACGTCCATTTCAGTGGTTGACCCCCAACTATCAAACTGAAAAGATATGCCTTTCATATATTATAGAGAAAAATTAAGATATGGAGATTATTTTCAGGTGATAAGTCCACGTGAAGTTGAACTCGGAAATATATGGTTTTACAACAACTATATATTCTTTCAAGTGTTTTGATGGTATCTCTTGGACCATATTTCGAAACATCATTCCATTTTAACACGTGATAGGATAGACATAGACATATATTTTTCATCAAGGGCGTGTTGTAGAATTCTCTACCCATTTGTCTTAGTTCGTCGAGTTATGTGACTAAAGTATGAGTCGCGTATGAGTAGAGTGGAAACTATGGACTCCTCATCAAACCAAATTGCGAACCCTAGTTTGTCTCTTGCGTGAATTTATTGTCGAGGGATAACTTGAATGCTTCTTCTACTTGATATAGTCATGTTACACGCGTATAAAACCCTAAAACATCTTATCTTCAGTCAGGATCCGGGATATAGTTGCAATTGCTGAGTACATAGAATATGTTGAATGGAGGAGAATTCGACGAGACCGAAGAGAGATGTGAGATTTCTCGAGTCACAGATAAGTCCCCTTTACGATTTTGAAGACCGATCTCTATTCACCTAATCCCAAGTAATAACATGTTGTGTTGTGGGTTTGGGGAGTTGAATGGTCTTGATGTGTCCTGATCTTTTGAGACTCTTTCGCTGATCATTTATAAATCTATTATCTGAAAACTGGATGTCTAGGACACCTCCTGTTGGCCATGTAGATGTGTGACGCACGATTCTTCATTAGTCCCCATTTTGATAAATGACTATGTATTCTCATTGACTCGGAACGCTTGTAAAATGAAGTAAGACCCTTATAGCGTACGAGATTGAGTCTTTAAGGCGGGCAAACGATAATCTGTGGGTTGTATACGTCTGTGGAGAGTCATGTCGAGATATTTCCGCATGTGCCTTTTTGGACAAGATGAAGTTGTTGTTCCGCCTCTACTAGGTGTCTTGACATGGATTCATGTGAATTTCTGTAGCAAAATTATTCGTTGAGATTTATTCTTTTATTGGGATGATGCTCAACCGAATTTGAGATTAGTATATGCCTTCCGGTACCAGCAGGGTAATGGATACATTCATGTCTAACTGTGCAGTCGATTTTTGTTTGCTTCATTTGATGAGAGAGTTCTCTGGGAATCCGCTAGGTAATTCTTCACGTGGAGGAGTTGTGTTTTGGCATGAGGAAATTGTATGTGATCGTCATATCTTCGCTCGTCGCGTCTGACTCTGACTCATTGGATATTCTATCTAGCATATATTTTTGAGAGATGAGGCTTTCACTGAGGGAACTGCAAGCAGACCTCCGGATAAGTAGCGCGTGGCCTGGAGCTACGATCTCGGTTTTTTCCCCTGTTTACTTCAGTGACAGTAGTTGGTTGCGTCTGTATGCCGAGTAATGAAGTTTTATATGAATTTTTGGCCTCACGAGTATCGCTTCAGATTTATTTTCCCTTGATAGATTCGACTACAAAGATATTATCCTTCTCCGTATTGGGTGAACCGATGTTCCATCAGAAAATGAAATGTGGTAGTTTTTGGTAAAGCTGAACTAGAGGCTCATCGAGACTTGGACGTAACTCCTAGGTCTAGTTGCTCTTCTTTCTAACAGAACGGGTGTTGAGGTAGCATATCAAATAGAAGCTTTGCGACTTTGGATGAGACTGAGTTTTGGTTAAGCCTCGTCTTGGGATCTAGTTTCGCTTAATACTTTATCGCGTTCTTGTCATGATTCTCTGAAGAAGGAAAGGCGAAAAGATGTATCTTTGTTGGCGGTTTATGACCCTTCTGCAACGCTTTTGACTAGGTCACGAATTTTTTGAACCTTTTTAAGTTTCCGCTAAGTTTATCATGTAGACGACGAAAAGAAAAATCCAACGGAAAAAGAACTAGGTCAATCGGATACAGAATGAAAAAGTTATAAGTAAAATAGTAAAGTGAGGGCCCTTGACCTAAACGAATTTTGGAGCAAATATTCGTCAGAATCTCCAAGTTTAAATCATCATCTGGTCTTGGAGAGAGATGGGGTCAGCTGGATGGTTTCTCCTTTACTCTGTCGCGTTTTTAGTGAGCTACATCTTCTCCGGTGAGGTCGATTGCATACATACTGGATCTTGTCCGTGCTATTCCCAATAGTTTAGTATTCCTTCTCTAGGGAACATGTACTCGATGTAGATTCATTGGATATATCCCTACTGGTAACTTTAAAGGCGTTTTCAGATAAGTCTGTATATCGATCTGAGATTTTTCAAGATTTTGTTGGGTCTCAGTAGTTCGCAGGTCTTTAGCCAACGTTTTTAGGGTTGGTAGTAGGTTTTTGTGGAAGTAGGTTAATGTGAAGTTTTATTATGTAGGAAGAGATCTAGGTGATCTGGGACGCACTAACCTATTCACTAAGATCAAACTCGAAAGAGAGAGAAAGTGCCGGTAGGGATAACTTTCTCGACAAAGTCTGTAATGGATTTACAGAGACTGAATAAATTGAACGTTTTTGTGTTTGAATTGGTGGAATCGACTTCCTTCCTAATAGTGACCATGATTGAAATCTGTAATGGAGTGAACAACCTCCCACTGTGGTCGTCAATATGTAGTTACCTAAAATCGGTTAGAGGCTAAAGTGGGACTTTAAGGTTTCTGAAAATGAGTTACGGGAGGTTGAGCAAACAGTCTTCTTCTAAACCACACACAGTGGCCGTTCAAAGGCTGCTTCAGTCCCAGAGAAGAGGCTTAGGGCTAGTCTTAAGGAGGGAAGTAGATGAAGAGAGAGATCAGAGAATTCTAGGGTTTGAAGAAGAATTGCTCTGAGAGTTTATGAGAAAGTTCTTGATAGCTTGGAGAAATAGAGGACCTATTTATAGTTGAATTCTCTAATCTCAGGTCGGTGAAGATAAGAATTGCTTTTCGTACCATGCGGAGCAATTCTCACGTCTGTTCAGGAATATATAGAGATAAACTAGGTTGAGTTTATCTCATTATTCCACCGACTTTACTCTCTTATGCGGTGAGAAATAAGCCGAGTATTTCTCACACGTGTCGTAGACCGCCAGACCAAAATCCTAATTGTTATCCCCCCATTTGTGTGAAGCTGAGACAACCTTTGTGATGATGTGTTGAGAGAGAGAAATATTCTGTTTAGACGAGTTGGCCAAGATAGAGATATATTTTCTCATTTGTGAGAATGACTAGGATGAGTCACATGAAAAGACATGGAATGCCTCATGAATCGTGTGCAGAGTGTGAGATGAGCTGAGGTTGATCTCTCTTTCTCCATGACCGATCACATATGTCATGTAGAGACCGTATTATTGCTTTTGGGTCCTTTTGTTGAGCATGCGGATCTCAAGAGATCTTATCCACTTTTTTGGATAGACATGTATAGTTTAGGCTCAATTTACTAGCCGTGAGTATGTTTGAGAGGATGAGAAAAAGTCTTGAGCCCTAGGTAAGGCGTGTGCCTATTTTGGGGAATATTCGGCCCTGTCTGAGATTTCCTGAGAGATTTGAATCTCACTGAGATTTTGCGGAGATATGTAAATCTCTCATGGGTTGTGAAAAGAGATGTGAATCTCTTTGAGATTTTTTGGAGAGATGTGAATCTCTTCGGGGTTTGAGAAGAGATGTGAATCTCTTTGAGATTTTGTAGAGAGATGTGAATCTCTCCGGGTTTTTGCGTAGAGATGTGAATCCCTCCGGGATTTTAAATATAGATTTGAATCTCTCCGAGATTTTGAAGAGAGATTTTGCATAGAGATTTAAATCTCTCCAAGATTTTGCACACGAATCAAAATCTCTACGAAGTTTTTCTTAATAGTTCCAAATCTCTCTGTGGTCAGCTGGGACTCTTCCTGAAGAGAGAGAAAAGGATTTGTACGCCCGATTAATGTCACCGCGCGACTTTGGCTCACTTGTCTTTGACCATCGTATCTTGCAGAGATGTGCTAGGAATCAATTGTGTATGTACTTATGGGGACGAATAGACCAGTGTATCTCGAAAGGATGTTCTAGGAGTCTGTCGAAAGGGCCCGGACAGAATAACCAGTGTATCTCGCGGGATGTACTAGGAATTATTCGGAAGCCTCGGTAAGTCGCGTCAGAGCCTAGAGTAGACATGACCAGTGTATCTCATGATGATGTACTAGTAATTAGTCTTTGATCTCAAATAGGGTGAGTCGTGCTTACAGGAGACATCTATGTCTCTGCTCTGGGTCATAACCGTCGGTGACGTTTTTAAGCTACAGAGCCTACATGATCAGCAGTATCTCGTCGAGAATGTATATTAGGAATCATGACATCACATTCAGCTGCGTCTCACGAAGACATGATGGAGTTCTGGCTGTACTGGTTCATAAGTCTACTGGGGACGTTTTACGCTCTACAAAACCTACGTGACCAGCAATATCTCGTCGAGGATGTACAATAGGAGTCACGACATCACGACCAGCAGTGTCTCGTGGGGATGTATACTAGAAATCGTGACTATGAGTGCCTTGAGGACCAAGGGATTAATCTCTCCCGTGAGAGTTGAATCATGTCCATGGTCTTGAAATGACACTTTTGCCCCTTATCCAAATTTCACCATCTACACCACTGTTGTAGAAAAACTAACATGACTTTTATTATCTGGCTAGGATACATCCTATCTCTACTTATGTGAAGATTTATGAGGAGTGGTGCTCTCTTGAATATAAATTTTTATTGTGGATAAGGTGAAAACAGTGTTTTTCGGGCATTAATTTGTATCGGTTTGGAGTTTTTATTTCCTTGTTTCATTGGGACTATTTTAACCCCACTTGCTTGTCAAATAAAATAAATCTATAAAAAAAAGTATCTACCTTTTTTCATAAAAAAATCACCAACTTGGAAAACCACCATTTAACAACCACTCGCTCGTCTGTGGCGATGTGACATCTTATGAAGTAAGGGACAAGACTACCCTTCGAAACCTAGGGAGTAGGGACATGTGGCAATAACTATTCCAAATGTGCTCTACCTTGGTTTACAAGCCATGAATATAAATCTCGCCTTTATTTTTCCTCTTTTTCCTTTTTCTTTTATTTTTGGGGAACGACTAGAAGACCAGTGGAACATTGAAGAAACATCCCCAACCCAAATAAACTGTATCCATCTTTAAAAATTCCTACTCTTTCAATTTCCCAAAATTCCAAACCAAATCCCATCAAATTCTCACACCCTCTCTCTTCTATATATATCCAATTGAATTGTAACCTAACTAAAAGTCTTCTACTAACAATGGCAAGACCTAATGAAGAAGCAATCGAAACATTTATGAGTATTACAGGCGCTTCACAAGAAGTCGCTTTACAAAAACTTGAGGTAACCCTTTTTTACTTATTCGTTAATTAATATAGGGTTCAACTCAATTTGGGATTTTTATTCGTTTTTATCGACTTAATTTTGATAATGGATTCAAATTAAGAATGATGAGGATGTTAAGGATTTGTTTTTGTTTTTCTTGTTGGCGTATGATAGATTTAGTCTGTGTACTGTCTAATTTAGTCGAAACAACACATCTGAGTATTGGTTGTACAAGTTGAAGCCAAATTTAGTATAATTGGGGAAATTGTTTTGTTTTAGATTTTAGGGGTTTACAGTGGGTTTAATTAGTTGTAGGTTGAGATTAGGGATAACTTGGTTTTTTGCAGTTAAGTTTGTAGGATTTTTTGAGTTGGTTTACTGTTGGAGGAAGCCAGCATTGGGGTTCTTACTTAAACTGGACTCAGGGTAAAGGTTCTTAGTGATGTCAGTGAGCTTCATATTCTGGGGTTCATTATTTGAAGAGTAGAATGTATTCTGTTGTTTTTTGTTGCGGTAATACTGGGACTGATTTTTGTAGAAAAACATAGAAGTGTAAATTAGCTCCATTGGTTTGATGAAAATGAACTGTGGTCTGTGTTAGTGAGCTGTATAGCTGGAAGTCACTTGATTCTGTTTGAACATCATTAGTTATTTGTATGCGCCTTAAACGGGTGGATTTTTGTCTCTGTTTGACATGATGCTGTTTTTCTCTATCCTGAGAACTTTGATTTTTTTTTCTTTTCCAGAGTGGTGATTGAAACATGCTCGACATGTATGTGCATTCTCCCTTTTTTACAGTGCAAGATTTGTGTTTTAAACTAGCTTTTGGTTTTCTTCGGTGTTTTTAATCTTTTATTAAATTGAATTTATGGCAATGATTAGAAAGAGAGAGGGCTCGAATGGGGATTTGAAGGTAGAGAAGTAGAAGGTGCCGCGCTTTTGTATTTTCTACAGATAAGGCTTGGGTATCTTTGATTACTTCCTTCTTCGAGCAGTTTCCTGCAATGACAGAGTTCCTAAAATTACACTTGATATGAGCCTTACCTTGTGTGGTCTTAGCAATATCATAGAAGTAGGCTGCTGACTTTCTACTCGTTTTTCTTTATTTTCTTTGTCCTCCCCTCCGCCTCATTTACAGTTTTTCCTTTTTTTTTTTTTTAAATGAGATGTGATTGTTGGATCGGTATCTTTTTTATTAACCACAAGTATCAATGTTCTTGATCTATGAATTGAAACTTTTCTTGCCTAAGTGCTTCTACTGAGACCTTGTTTAGGCGATATGAATGTTTCAGAGTACATTATTGTAGTTTAAGAATAGATACTGTCAGATATACGCGCAGGGTACCTTCTAGAGGCTCCCCTTTTTCTTTATCTTAAAGTACTAAGCATTTTTTTCCGAGATAAGAGATTTACCGCATGCATCGTTGGTTTGAGAGTTGAGAGATTTTCAGGTTCCCCTGATGCTCAAGGTGAATGCAACTCTTAGTACTGTGGTAATTCGGTATGGTCTGTGTCAATTGTTTTTATCGTACATTGTTCAGATATATTTGTAAGATTGCAAGCATCACCTGAAATGACAGATAACTACACAAGCCATCTTATTTTATCCTCATATATTTAATATTATTCTAGAGTCTCCGTTCATCTACTTCTTCTTTATGCTTCTAGTTATCGTATTTCATTACCATCAATGTTCCTCAAAAGAGTTCTGATGTCTTGTGCGTTATCCTGGCTCTCAGGAACGTGGTGGCGATCTCAATGAAGCTGTAAATGCATATTTTAGTGAGGGAGATAGAAACAGGTACTCAATTTTCAGTTCAATCTAGTAGTTTTTCTGTAGTTTGCACAAATGTATCTTTCTACTGTGGGCTCATGATTTTTATGTCTGCTGATACTTACCTCTCCTGTTCTTGCTTGTGTTGTTCAGTGCCCATCCAGCTTCTACTGCGATCCGTCAAAATGATTTCATGGATATAGATAACGACGATCCACTTCTCGTGGAACCCCAAGGACCTTCTTTACCACTTCTATCTGCTGCTCGAAATTTGAACCCGTTCTCACTGCTAGACCCAACTTTTGGTCATAGTTTCCTTGAAGGAAGAGGTTTTGGGGTTGCCACTGGTGCACCATTGGTTTCGCATCCGAGAGAGGTAAGGGAGATCCCTATAGAGGTCAAGGATGGAAATGACCAATCTATTCCATCCGGATCCAGACCTGTTATTGAGGACATCACTGGAACAACGACGCATGGTCCTGAGATCCATGGAAGAGTAATAATTGATGATGACGAAGATGAAAACATTCCAACTGCTCCCACTGCTCCTGTTCTAGACTACGATAATGATATAGAGGAAGAAATGATTCGAGCTGCCATTGAGGCTTCAAAGCGAGAGGTTGAAGAGGGCAACCTTAATCACCAATCTAGTGTTCCTAGTGTATGTGACCATAATCCTGATATTGTCAGCCTTTTTACTGTGGCGCTGCCAATATTTTATCATCTTGATTTCTTGAACCATTTTTATGTCAATCTAGGTTTTGTCTGGTCTAGATCATCAGCAAAGGGAGCCTCCTGCAGAAGATGCTGAGCTTCTTCGTGCTGTTTCATTGTCGATGAAGGTATTTTCAACTGTTATTTTCACTTTCTCCATTTCCACTTTTCCATATATGTAGTTGTCTTTAACATGGATTTCCTTCAGACAGCAGAGCGGGAGAAAGCATTGCGTGGGCAGGGAAATGCAGAGACAACAGAGAAGGTTGTCATTGATTCATCCGATGAGGAAGAAATTGAAACATTAGCGGCAAACAGAAGGTTATATATTTTGTTATTTATTATTTGTAATTTATGTGCTCAGAATCTCTAGAACTGATATTTGGTTTTGCTTTATTGCCCATGAAGGCGATTACGCTCTTTTAACCAGGGAGCTTCAAGTCAATCTAAGGTGGAGGCTGGAAGCTCATCTGTCCAAGATGAAGCTGAAGATATTGAAGAGCAGCCTTTAGTGAGAAACAGATCCAGACGTGTGGCTTCTAGGTCTGTAGGGTCTCTTAGAGAAGTTGGAGAGATGGACGAGAGCCCACCGGCAAGTCCTGGCCCACCTCTCCCACAAAATGGAGACACGTTTCCTGCTGAGGTATCATCTATCTTCACATTAAACTATCATGTGAAAAGATTAGAGTTTTTCTTTTTGGATATATCTGATTTTGCGAATCTTAAACATATTGAATTGATCATAAATTAGCATATTGGGTTGTTGAATTCAAAAACTCCATCATTTTTTTTTAGTTCTAACGAAGTCTTGTCGTTTACACTGTGGTGAAGTGGGGAGGCATATCTTCGGAAGAGCATGATGAAGCAGTTATGCTTGAGGCTGCACTATTTGGTGGAGTTCCCGAAGGGCCTGCATATAATTACCCGTACCCAACACGTCAAACTAGAAACATGGGCTACTATCCTCAGTCAGCACCTCGTCCTCCATCACCTACACTGACAGCTCAGCGTTTACTTAGAGAACAACAGGTGTGTACTCTTTTAGTGGCTGAGAAACTGTTTTTATCATTACCGTATTGAGCCAACATTGAACTCACAGGACGATGAGTATCTTGCATCTCTGCAAGCAGACAGAGAAAAAGCTGAAGCACGCCTTTTAGAAGAACAGGCTGCCAGAGTAGCGGCGCTTGAAGAAGAAAGAAAGAAGGAGCAGGAAGCTCAACAGAAATTATTGGAGGAAGAGGTAACCTTTACTCTCTTTTTGCTGATATTTGGTGAGATGAGTTTTTATGTATCTAACACTACTTTCTGTTGTATGTTGAACTTAGGAATCAACTAGGGCTAGTGTTTAGAAATGCCCTTTTGTGCTTCACTTTTTTGCTGCCTTGATGCTTGCACATCTAGTTTTATTATGAGGCACACACTTTTTTTGGGCTTTAGAAGTCCAAAACCTTGGCTTTGATGCAGGACTCAGATCCGTTTTATTACTTAGTCCCTACCTGCTTAAATATTGTTGAAGATGACATGTCTCGAAGTTGTAGGTGGACACTGTCCTGTAGCATGCGAAGAACTCAGTTTTTAGTTACTTTTTGAGATCTTGTTTTTATGATATGTGTTATCTTTCTTGTCATATTTTCAGCTTTTCTAACATTTTATGAGTCATGTTTGTTTATATTTATAATTCTAGCATATTCTTTATCCAATGTGATGCTGTATATCGCCTTAGCATATTCTTAAACCTTGACTAGGATATTGCGTGATAGAT
This sequence comes from Papaver somniferum, assembly GCF_003573695.1. Classification (NCBI taxonomy): domain Eukaryota; kingdom Viridiplantae; phylum Streptophyta; class Magnoliopsida; order Ranunculales; family Papaveraceae; genus Papaver; species Papaver somniferum. The sequence continues at coordinate 17,233,980 of NC_039365.1, read as the reverse complement.
TAGACAGAAATCAAGTTGAAAGACCAAAGAGATTTGGTCCTCGCTCATTGCTACTGGCGGCAATTACATTACAGATTTGAATGTTATGTAGGTTGTCTGAGTTTCTTTGTCAAATAACACCTGTTTCCAAAGTCAGGATGATCTCTTTCACTTCTTTGTCTATTTCATTTGATTTGTGTAACCCTGTTCAAGATATATTTGACATATCTGATTTCATTTGACATATCTGATTTCCAGTAAGAAAATAGTTGCACCTTCATACTGTTTGTAACTTCTCTTATTGATTACAGGAGTTCGAGAGAACACTTGCTGCAAAAGAAGCATCTCTTCCTCAGGAACCCGCCACAGATGATGAGAATGCTATAAATCTTCTTATCCGGATGCCAGATGGTTCCCGACGTGGCCGTCGCTTTCTGAAGTCTGACAGGCTACAGGTAATGCGGGCAGAAGAACTAGCTAGTAGTTAAATTTCTTCGTGTTGGCATCTTTGCTCTGTTGTATATATGAACTTTGTCATTTCTTTTATTGCAGTCTCTTTTCGATTTCATAGATGTGGGAAGAGCAGTTAAGCCTGGCACGTACAGATTGGTAAATTTTCTTCTCCTATTGCGCTTTCTCCAGTCTCTTTTGTCTTGAGTACGGCCATATCATCAATGTCATGTACTTCTATCCATTCTTAGCAAAAGAAATTTGTAGATCTATTTTCCGTGAGGTAGGATAAGATAAGTTGCAAATATATGAATAATCTGGTGCCTTGCAAAGTATTGAACTCGTGCATTATTACCTAAACATAAACTTTACCTTCATCATCTAATTCCCAACAGATCTTCATAATGGTCTTCTGCAAAATCAATAAGTCGTCTCATTAGTAGCTGCCATAAATATTTGTAATAACTAAAGCAGCAGTTGAAATAAATGTAAACTATACTTTCATCATTGTTCTCTTTGTCACTATCTCTTTGTCACTATTATGTCCATGTCCATCATTCATGGCTTTGTCACCATCACAGTCAGTTTGAAAAATGAAACAGTTATTAGCAAACTTTAGCTTTGTTTACTCATCAACCTTTAGCTTTAACTTATCATTTTGGTTGTCCTTCATGAACCCTTCATCATCCAACTGTGTGTTGCCTACAATATGAATTTAATTCTAATTGGATAAGTTAACGCTAATACTAAAATTGCTTGTCATAAGAAAGAGTTGCAAAAACTAACAATAGTGAGAAGCAAATTTTCTAATGTTAAGGGTGAATGCTAGAATTGTGAGAACCAAAATATCTATTTTGTTAAACTCAAAAAAGAAGAATTTGATGAAGAGGGAGCAGCGAAAGTTTGTGGAAGATTGCTCCAGTGTCATTCTCCAGGGTGGAGAATTCTCCAGCGTGGAACATTGTTTTCTACTTTTATGACATTGATTATTTATCATTTTGGCAAAGCTTTTGCCTAATCTGACTATGGTTTATTTGCAGGTGAGGCCATACCCAAGGCGTGCTTTCAGTGATGGTGAGAGTGCGGTATCCCTAACTGATTTAGGGTTGACTGGCAAACAAGAAGCATTATTTTTAGAGTTAATTTGAAAGTTTACAATAGAAGAATCCTTGTTTTTAGGTTTGTTTGAAGTTTGCGTTTAGGTAACGTAAAAGGAAAATATATCAGTGTGGGAGTAAGGATTTCAGGTTGTGCTGGTCGGTTAGTAGAGGAAATACATTGAATGGCAGGAACTGAACGAAAGATTTGGTTCTTTTCTAGCTTCGGACTTTCAGATATCCTTTACCCTTTTAAGCACCTACAATCTCCCATTTTATCTTTTGTTTTTAGAGTTACGGAAAACCTAGTTCGTTTTCAATGGTTGTGTTTGATTTGTTGATAGATGCATAATGTACATAATATATTCATTTATCCTGGATTTTAGTTTCTTGGAAAATTGAACGGATTTGTTTTGGTTGATTTGCCTTTGCGAGGTAAGAGAATTTAGCTAGATATCTAGCCTTTTTTATTTGAGAACAGACACTAGTTTTACCAGCATTTTGCTCTCTGCATGTGGCGTATCCTAGATTTCCATGTAAGTTGGTTGCATGTCTAGTAAAGAGAGCAACATAGGAATGAGGTATTGGACTCATGCGCCAGGTAAGAGGTATTGGACTCATGAGCCGATATATCTGTATGAATTCCCAGTCTTTTTTTTTATTATTTTTTTTTATTTTGAAGCTTCTGAAAATGTCGTACGCTTCCACGAGTATCCAAAACAACCGTTTACAAACTGAGAATTTAGACAAAATAAAAAACTGACTCCCGCAGACGGTGCAGTTGCTGAAATTCTATGTCTCTGTATCGGTTTCCGTGGTTTCTAAACTGTCGGTCTGTTTATACTAGTAGAGATGGCACTGCTTAGTGAGTGATAACCCGAATGTGCTTACATCACTCACCGCACCAAACAAGTAAAGTTGACATGACCATTGCACGAAGACAAATGTCAAGATTGGCTACCGATGAACGCGACACTCATAAGTAATCACATGTTGTAGATTAATGGCCATGTTTACCTTCTTTTAGATTCTGAATAAGTTTTTAGTTGTATTGTCTGTCTTGTATTCCTTCTTGTGGGTGAATTTCTTTTGAATTGTATTCATAGTAATAATAAGATTGTGCTAATTTCATCTGGCTGTCTAGATTCTTTGTTCTTTAGACCGTTCGTTTCATCTCATTTTTTCTGTTCTTGAATGCGATTTTGGAAACTTGTCATCTTTAAGCTTATCTTTGTTTCTGATCATTTAATTGAAAATTTCTCTCCCTCTGCGGACTACTCAATTTCATTTTCATTATAGTTGCAGTTTTTTAATTTCTTCTTACTGAGCTTTCATCCATTAATGCTTTCCGATGAATTTTCGACGTTTTGGCGGCTCAGGGAGGTTATCTGGGGAACTCTGTTTCAAACGGTCATTTTTACAAAATAATAATACTATTTCATTCCAAATTTGACTTTTTTTTTTTTTTTATGAATTCAAGGAAGGAAAAAATATGGTTTAGTCCAAAATCCCATCCAAATATACTAGTTAGTCCTAACCCATTCAACCAGGTACAAATTATTCCTTTTACATGGAAAGTACATAAATAACCTTCATGGTTTACAAGTTAGACCAAATACTTCCAGTTTAGTCCAAAGTGACTCATGATGATGTCAGCAGTTTTAAATAATATAAAATAAATTTATCTTTGGAACCGCTTGTCCAAAATTCGCAAACTTTATATATTCGGAAAACTCTTTCCGAGAGCTACAAAAAGAGTACCCATATGACTATATAATTCTCACTTTTTAAAAAACTTCGTTTACATTGGTGTACAAACATGTACATATCTACAAAAATACAATTTGTCTACAACCCAAACTCATTACCAACACCAGCTCTTAACCCTGCTGCTGCAAACAACTACAGCACATCAACCATTCAACTCAAAATTTTTATCCGTTTTTGTAGCTTTCCAACCTTTAGCTACACTTCTCTGCAGCAACACTATCCATCCAACAAGAACATAAAATCCTGCTCCTCAATACCACCAACATCACACATTTCAGATTTCATCTTTGCAATTCCATCGGCATTTCATATTTATTCACCAGATTACCACTTCAGAGTTCTACCATCAGTTACTCAGCCGCACTATTCCTTGTACTGCAACATAGAAGCAAACCCATTCTTTCAAATTTCCTATAGCATCACCTGAAAAATTGCTTCATAGCCAGCTGCAGCTCATCCATACCCTGTAATTGCTCAGCCAGCAACAATACACAGCGTTTCTTCATTTCGTTATCAGCTTACTCACTGCACACTCTAAATCTTTGGCAGTTAAAACTTAGAATACCAATAATAAAGTTGGTTTACTGTTTCCACTGCAGCAAAATTAATGGCACATTGCATGATACTAGAAACCGAAATGGACATATACATAAAAAAGATTACCCCACGTCTCGCAACAATGGCTAAACAATTGGTTAAATGATGAAACACTAAGAAATTCTTTGTTGTATGATGACAAACTCATTGTTATCAACATCAAAATATACAGATAAAGATATATAAACATCATCAAATTACTCATAATGAGTAATTTTTCAAGTAAGGGAAAGGCACATACCCGACGCCTGAAACGTGGAGGTGGATTACGGTTCCTTCTCTTCTCTCTAGAACGAACCCTCACAATATGAAAATAAATTGCACATGAGACACCGTAAAGCATCTTGGCATACAGCTTAGGTAAAGTGTATCTACACATAAAACACCCAAACTCGAATTACAAAACTATTAACTACAATTAATCTTAAATAAAAATGTAAAAAAACAGTTATGATTTATCATCATAGATACAAGCTTCTTGAACATCTCTAACCGCAGCTTCCTAACTAAGTCATTAATCACCCGATTCCGTATCACCTAAACAATCATTAATCACCCAATTTTGTATCCTTAAAAATCAAAGATAAATCTGACAGAGTCATACAAAGCCGTCAAACAAATGATTCCTGACTAAGAAAGTCGAGTAAAAATGTCACACCTATGGAAAAGCCCTTTTAAGAAGATGGGGAACAAACTACATAGAGATATTGCCAACTAACTTCTTCCTAACGGGATACAGAACAACCCATACATCAAATTTATATTGACCATGTTCATTAAAAATCTACAGGTGTACAATTATGTATACATTAACGATCAACAGGTGTATACCTACCTGCACATTTATGAAAGGTGTACACTTTTGTGCACATTGAAAACCGACGGGTGTACAATCATGTACACATTGAAAATCCAACCCATCATATAAATTAGAAAACTTATTTGTCGTTGGATCTCTATTCAGTACACTTTTATCGAAAGAGATGGGAACTCCACTTCCCATATATAAGCTCAGTTTGCTACCAAAATAAGCACAGAAAAAAACAAAGACTTATTCAAGCAGATGTTAGCTTTAATGTGGCTAAACAAAGCATATCTAGACATTTTTATCTATAAGAAAAGTGGTACCTTTTTAAGCATCTCCGTTTTTTTAAGCACAAAGTTAGATCAACCGATGTACGATTATGTACACATTAGCGATCAACAGGTGTATATCTATGTACACATTAAAAATCAACATCTATACACCTATGTACACATCTTCAATAACACACCTGATTAGCAAAGATTGTAATTCCAACAGGTAATAAATCAAAGGTCTAAATAACAGATAAAGAAAAATGAATATTTATTCTTAAAATAAAGCTTCAAATCGATATTATAAAAACACAACGTTCAACTGGAATATTTCATGTAAACCACCCTAAGTTTATGTTTTGGAGCCGCAGAGACGTGAAAGCTCCCTAATTCTTTGGCAGAGACGTGGAACCACCCTAATTAGCTAGGATCTACTTTCCTTGTTGGTACAGTTAATAAAAGACAGAGAAAGTCAGGTCCTATGTCCTAACATGCATTATCCAAAACAAAATATACGGAAATGCAATATACATTTGTATCAGCTCAAAATCCAGTAGCAAATGCGAGTCAACTTAATTAAAATGCAATAAAGACAACTGCATTTTTTATAAGCGCTGGATTCTTTATGAATTCCTAGCTCAAAAACATTGGCAATTTTCTGTACCACTAATAATCAGCACGTGCACAACTGCGTGCACATTAATAACCAGCATGTGTACAACTATGTACAACCAAAACATGTATAAAATTAAAATCAAAAAATTAACTAAAAAAAAAAAGTAATTACAAAACATACTAGTGTACAAATATGTACACCTCTCTAGAAAACCTAATAAATTCAAGCATACATGCCCACAAGATTCATTAGGTATTAACAATCAACAGGTGTACAATTATGTACACATCAAGAATGAGCAGGTGTACAACTGTGTACACATTTAACAACTCGATAATAAAAGGTGATTGTTGAAATTCAACTGCTATATAATTTGAGAAAATGGAAAAACAGAGAAAAGGGAAACAATCATACACAACCATAGAGAAATAAATTTGCAAGAAAAATTCAAAGACACAATTAAACGAATAACAAAATCCTTTGAAATGTGCATAAGTCATACTTTGAGATGCATCGACTGTACAAACATATCAATGACATAAAATAGTATAACCAGGTTCTTTAATTTTCACCTTTCTAGTGTATTTTACAACGAATTATAACCCAATACAGTTTCCAGCAACTTGAAAGCCAAACTAAATAGTAACTTGAAAAACAACAAAAAAAAAATAATTTTAGTTAAATTAACATCTCCATTCAACTTCCCCATTTACATACTTCATAAATGACTCTATCTTAATTCTAGTAAATTGCATTTGATTGCATTTTTTTAAGTTTTCATCCTAGTTACACCATGGTAAACAAACACTAAATTTCAGGTTATTAGAAAAATATATAATAACTCAATACTTCTCAAGTGGTAAAGCTCATCTAGAACCAGAAAAATTCATTTAAAAGTCAAACTTTGAACGAAGGTCAGTAAACAAGTGACCCGGTCCCACATGAATATGTAAAGAACAAACTATCTAATACAAGGTCATTAAAGTATACAATGATTTTTTTCATAAATATACGTTCAGACAAAATCACTGGGGAACCTTACTTCTACTCCATGAAGTGATAAGAATCAAGCAAAACTTAATTGGGAGAATCAAGAGAATTGTCTTCCACGTACTCATGCTAAGTAAATTAAAGAATCAAAAGAACCATTCTATATTCTCGCTATGCTATCCACAATATAGTGATAACACAAATGCCGCTTCTAAGCATTATCTACTAATTGTATGACTTCTAAAAAAATTCAGCAAGTTAAGCATTAATTTCTTTCTGTTGGAATTTAAAATGTGAATCCTAACTGTCCTATGCAAAGTAAAGAAATGTACATACCTGACCTTTAGTCCGGCATCTTTTGATAGCATGAGTCTTCTTTGGCATAAAATCCAAAGGCAAAACTTCTTGTTCATTGTATGTATCTCTAAGTGAAGACTTCTGCGAAAGAATTTTAATGCGATCATTAGATAAAATTGAAGAATATTATGCTGAATATATGAACCACTCAATGGAAAGAGAAAATTACAATGTTTCCAATAATTTCAACTTTGATACTAAAATTGATGTCTCATAAATCTCATTGAAAGTCATCCTTGGCACGATAAAATGATAATCATTTAATCAAGGAAGAAAATGGGGTCAGTAGATGCATTGTCGCTTTACATACAAGTATCGATAAGCAAGAAACTCAAATATCAGTGCACTTTACTTGTTTATCTTTGGGGTTGCAGATGTCGCATGAATGGATTGAGAAACGCAAAGGCATGAATCATGTACTGTGGTAAAAAAAACCTTTTCGCACTTCCGCGCGACTTCTTCATCAACCTCATAATTTCAGACAAACAAAGATGTAAATTTTAATTAGTAAATCAGCATTCCTGTAAGCATATACAAAATATATATATACAAAGAACATTTTGAGAAAAATATAAGGATGCTCCCAGGTATTAGAGGGCTCCACCTCAAGTTGTTCCATTTCCTCTTTGTGGGAAAAAACTTCATGAAATTTTCCACCTAATCACCATCTAAAATCAATACGTCAATTCCTAGTGCTGTAGCATGTGATGTGTCAAACTACACTAAAAGTTTTCATGATAACATCCAGGTCAATAAAATATACTAGAAATTATCAAACCTGTAGTTGAGGACAAAATGAGGGAACGAATTCTTCCAACATTTTCTAAAATAACAATAGCTACGCTAAAGATCTCATTGATAATTTCTAGCAAAATAGAAAAGAAAAATACTAATACACTTACCTTTGCGACAAGTTACCAACATTTAAGAAATGAAAACAACAAATATACTTACTACCATTAAAGCAATTGAAAGGCAGGTTAAGTTTAGAGAGATTATCTCTAAGAAATTTTGTATAATTTTTGACGAAATTCTTATCTTCAAAACAATTAACAAGATGAGATGATGGTGGATCTAAACTTTGATCCCGAATCGAATAAAAATTGAATCTGGATCTAAAGTAATTAGGTTTGTGAAACCGTAATATTTTTTTCTCAAATCGATTCGAAATCAATAAATTAACAGTAGCAATTAAATTAGACGGTAAAAACATATTAAACTTATCTCTAATCGGCTTTTAATGATGAAATCTTCAAATTAAACTGAATCTCATTAATTATTAATCCCCTGCATTGCAAATTAATTTTCAAAAAAATGTATTGATGATAACAATTAAGTCTTTGTTTATCTGATTATCAAATTTATATTTGGGGATTGAATTTCCAGCGAGACGCGATTAGATTTTAGGATTCGTTTCCGGGAGAGTTGTTTCTAGTTTCAACGGAAGGAAAAATGAAGAAACAGAAACTTAATAATAAAAAAAGACATCTTGATGGGTATTTTTGTCATGACCAAAAAGGCGTTTTAGACTGAATCGTTTCCAAAAGGACTAACTCGTTTCAAGTTGTGTAAATTTGGACCTCCTAATACTAGACTTGAAAGTGACGGACTAAAGCGTCTAAAACCCAACAACTATGGAACTAATCGTTAATTTCTACATCAAGGAAAAGGGACTTTTTGAGAGGGCTTTGAATTGTGACACTGGTCATACTTCACCTTCGCCTAAACCGGTCCTCTCTCTAGTTCTAAACGTTGTTGGGTTTTATTTTGAACCAAAATTCAAATTTACAATAAGTACTATTGGGTAACCAGCCTTGTTGTATGAATGTTTTTCTATTGCTTTTTAAAACATCTGTAGGATCGTGACACCGGTCGCTTTCCATTAAATGATCCTTATAAGTAATGCATAAGCTCTTTTTTAATCTTTTGGATTCGAGAGATGCTAGACACACCGAAGTTTTACACTTGGTTGTGTCCTGAGATTAGATCTAAACATTTGGATGTGGGAAGGGCAGATGTGAGCCCGTCCTTTTCCCTCATACGGTGCACTTTCGGTGCAATTTTTTCGGTCAATCAATCATTCTCGTTTGGATTTAGTTTGGGAGGAAGTCTAAGTTAAATTGACAATGGTCATTTTTCTTAAACTTTCTTTCTTTTGATATTTGAACTTAAAGGTTCGTACCTATTTTTAAGGTTTTCACGATTTCTATTCTATGAATAAGTAGACACTGGTCTCGTTATCCATCTTTAAGCTAGAATCATTTGATTTCTCAACTATGATTCTCCTTGCTTTCTCTTTATTTCATTGAAGGTTTTTTGACACTGGTCTCGCCTTCTCTGATTGGGAAAACTATTTTTGGATACTTAACACAGTATTCTGTTTCATTTTCAACTATAACTAAAATATTTCAGTTACGACAGCATTTTTTTTGAAAATCTAAAGTTTTAAAAGACTGTATTTGTCTTATACAGCTAAGACCATACTCCCCTAACCCATTCCCTCTACTGTTCAACCCATACCCTATGTCAATAGGAAGCTTTAACACTATAAACATATGCTTTTTTTCTCTCTCTTTAACGTGTCTATTTTTTTACGTTTCCTATCCTTTCTATTTCATTGCTATTTAATGACTTCGCCTGAGCCTACTGCCTTTACCCCAGTTCTTTTTGTAAACTTTCTATGCAAAAGAACTTACTATCCTTTCCCTTTCACTCTTCTCCGTAAGAGTTTGTTTTTTGTTCTTTGGCGCCTGTACTACTTCAGTTAGTTGCCTTCACTACGTATCTGTTTTTCCTTTAATGAATCTACCATTGATTTTTCCGGTGGGTTTACAACCCTTACATGCTAACCTAATATTAAGATGTGCACCTACCAGAGACTCACCCCCACCTCCTTTATTCCCTCTAATCATTGAAGATGTTAACTGCGAAACTTCTTTAGTTGGCAGAGTTTTCTGAACCCCCACTTTCGACAAAAGATACATCAAATATGCTCTAAAATATATATGAGACCTAGAAAAAATTCAAAATATCAACCATTTCTGAAAACTTGTTCCTAGTTGAACTTCAACAAAGAGAACATGTTGCTCCAATTTTAGCTCATAGACCATGGCAGGTGTATGGTGATGCATTTCCAATGTGCCCCATATTCTCGGATGGTCTGATTGAAAGAGATGCTTTTAAGTTTATCTCAGTTTGGGTTCAGCTGCTCAATCTTTAAAATTTCCATTACCATGACTGTATCAATGCTAGGATCTGTAAGAAGCTTGGTAGAGTCTTTGAAATCTTTCCCCCTAATATTTCAGAGCCAGGTGACCCTCTTTTTATCAAAGTAGAACTCAACATAGAAAGACAGTTATCAAACTCTATCAGAACAAAGGTGAGCTCTAACCCGGAATCAACTATTTATTTTATCTACATGAACTTACCACATCGCATCTGCCTAAGCTGTAACAAACTAGGCCATGTCCAAGGTAATTGTGCAATACTAGAAAACCGAATGCTTGAAAGGATTTATGATAACTCACCTTTTATATATTTATATGATGAATCTCAGAGTTGGGAAGATGAGTTTAAGGTCCTAATCGATGAGCAAATTGATTTGGCTTAATTTTCCGATTCATCCATGAGTTCTCCTTTGTTTGTGTTAGAGCACTGCTCGATCGAACTCGCAAGCGTTGCTATTTCAAGCTTGTTTGTCAAGTTTAGTGATCCAAACTATAAGTCTTGATTTCTAGTCTACTTATAGCTATGTCTCGGACTAGGATAGATTGTATAGTTGAGCTTTAGACTTCACGGCGTTCATCAATTGAAGACGAAGATCTACTAAGGAGAGCTTGTGGAACTTCATCAACAAAAGGTATGTGGAGACTGAAACTCATCTATCACTTGGAAAGTCTATTTCTACACTATCTCCTATATTGAGACCAAAGTCGTATAGCTATATAATATTCGATTATACACATTTGATTTTTCGAGCTGAGTTTAACTCGCTTACATATTTCTCGAAATATGTGTTGGTAAGTTTTCGCTTTAACCAAGTTCATCTTATATTCTTGACGAAAGTCAAAAGATGATCATGTGAAAATCGCATGGAAACATCTTGCATGATTTATGTGAGACAGTCATTTGATGTAGACCTGGAATGTTTCGTACTGATTATTTCAATAACTTAAAAATTTCTTTGATGCTAATGGTTTGTGAAAACAACTATTGTCATCCACTAAGAATGTTTCAATCATTTAAATAGAGTTTAGAACATTTAACCATAATTGTATTATAGACATAGTATGCGTACTTGCATATATGTTGATCCAAGACCGGTATAGTATGCATACGCAATGCGTACTGGCGAGTTCAGGTAAAGTCCGGCAGCTTTTTATGCGTAACCGTACGCATACTGGCGAACTCAGTGGAAGTCGGAGAACTATTGTATGCGTACCCGTACGCGTACTAATTCAAATATTTTTTTGGATGTGTGATAGTATGCGTACCCGTTCGCATACTATCGGACACAGTCCAAGTCCGGCTACTTAAGTATGTGTACCCGTTTGCATACTTGAGTGGGTTAGGTTCTAGAATCGGTTGTGACATGAACAAATATATTTATATATAATAAGGAATGCAATCTTTTGCAAACTGTGACTATAATGTTCATGAATTTATTCGAGTGAATCAAATCGTTTTTGTTTTAGTTGTATTCTTGTATATTTCTATGAGAATATAGCAATTGAACAAATCTATAACTAGTTTCATTTGAGTCATTTTAACTACTTGTGGTTAAGTTGAATAAGGTTGGTACGAAAGTGTTCATATGGCTAACTTCGGTTAACTGAGCCAACCAAGTGTACACGTTTAGGTATGGTTACCCATATCTAAATGAAGGTGCATTTTATTTTTTTATAACAAGATAAGTCCATCTAATGGTGGAAATATATTAATTTTGTTTCAATAAAACTTAGCTTGGCTCTTAGATCAGGCTTCATCTAACGGTGAATATTGATTGCTTTGTTCTAAAGCTATCAAACCTTGATTTAAAGACTATATAAGGGAGAACTCTAGAAACTGGTAAACCTGATCCCCACACCTCTTGTGTGATATTATTTGCGACTAGAGTCGATTCTCCTTTAACCTTAGGTTTATTCCAAAACCCTGTCGGTTAACGAATTGAAGACTTCATTGGGATTGTGAAGCCAGACCCCACTATTTTCTACGATTTTCTTGAGATTTATCTCCGATAGGTAAGATTAAAAGAAGTTACAAACATCTTCGTCTCATCATTTGTGATTTCGCAATATCTTGTTTCGCTTCCATACGGTTAAGATTATTGTGAGGTGATTGATGATACTAGGTTGTTTTTCAGGAATATAAGTCCGGTTTATCAATTGGTTCTTGTGCACCTTGATTTATCATAAGACGGAACAAAACTCATAGTATTTTTGTGGGAGATAAATTTTTCTATCTTAATAGACTTTTCTGTGTGAGACAGATTTGTTTATCAAGTCTTCGACTTTGGGACATAACAACTCTTAGTTGTGGGTGAGATCAGCTAGGGGAATCAAGTGCGTAGAATCCTGCTGGGATTCAGAGACGTAAGGAGCGCAACTATACCTTGATCAGTGTGAGATTGGTTAGGACTCAACTGCATTCCAGTTCGAAGTTCATTGGTAGTAGGCTAGTGCCTGTAGCGGCTTAATACAGTGTGGTGTTCAAAGATGGACTAGGTCTCTGGATTTTTCTGCATTTGCGGTTTCCTCGTTAACAAAATTTCTGGTGTCTGTGTTATTTATTTTCCGCATTATATTTTTCTATATAATTAAAATATCACAGGTTTTGGGTTAAGTTCAATCAGTTCTTGAATCCGACCTTTAGGTTGTTTAATGAATTGATTGACACTTGGATATTGGTTTGTGATACCGTCCAAGTTATTTCTCTTATTCAATCGGGCTCGCAAATTTCTATTTGTTTGATTGCAGATTGAATTGAGAAATTAAGATATTACTCTTTGATATACTTTTAGTTTGAGTCTGACTGTCTAGTTGATTCTCTTGAAAGTATATTGGAGTTTTTCCATTCATGTTGTCGAACGAAATATTGGTGGGGTTGCTAGACCCCCGTTTTTTAATTGGTATCAGAGCAGGCAAACACGTTTAAGACCTCATAAGTTTGTGTTTGTAGTGATCTGACCATGGACAAAAGTGTTATCTCTAGAAACGTGCCACCAGTCTTCGATGACTCAAATTACTTGTGGTGGAAAATTTCTATGGGTGCCTTTCTTCAAGCACGTGATTTTTAATCATGGGTTCAGGTTGTTAATGGCTATGATCCTCCCTTAGTTATGGTGAATGGTGTAACTACTCCAAAGCATATTGGTGAGTATGATCCTTTAGAAGTTCTTGTTGCAAAGCAAAATTATGACGGGTTAAATGCTATCATCCATGACATTACCCCAGATCTCCAGCATCATGTGACTACTTGCACGAAGTCTAAACATGCTTGGTATATCTTAGAAACTGTATTTGAAGGGAATACCTGTGAAAAAGAAGTTAGGCTTCAAAACCTAAATTCTGATTAGGAAAAACTTCGTATGGAAGATAAAGATTCATTTGATGAGTTTAGTAACAAAGTGTCTGAAATTTTTAATGCATCTTTTGTATTGGGTAAGACTATTCCTGAAAAGGACATTGTGATAAAAAAATTCAGATCATTGCTATGTAGATACGATTTTAAGAAGCATGTCATCGTTGAGGGACATAACATTGCAACTATTTCCAGAAATACTCTGGTTGGGAAGTTAAAGATCTTTGATCATGAGCATGTACCCAAAACTGGAAAGGATATTGCTTTCAAAGCACTAAAGAAGACTAAATTACTTGATAAAAGTAAAAGTGTCTATGTCTCTGAAAATGATCTTTCTGAGGTTAATTCATCAGATGAAAATCTTGACAAGTCAGTCTCTTTGATCACAAGACAATTTAGAGATCTTCTTTTGAAGAGAAGTACATGGTTCACCAGAGATAAACCTAGGTCATCAGTTAAACCTCATAATCGTGTTCATCTTAAAAACAGGGATACTGACGATAATGATGACGAGGATATGCCACAGTGATATAAGTGTAAAAGATTTGGTCATTTTGCAAAAAAGTGTCTGAATCGCAGAAATTACGTTGGGAACAAAGGTCTTGCTGCAACTCTTGATGAAATGTCTGATCACTATGACTCTAATGAAGACGAAAAGTCAAGTGTTGCATTCTTCTGCAAAAATATTGATTTTGATAATTGTATCAATACATACATCAACTTTGATATTCGTTCAGGAGAAACCTCAAACGTTCTGGAAGAAAAAATAGATTTCTCCGTGTCTGCCGGAAATTCTCTATCTGATTTTTTAGGTTTTACTGTGTGTTTAGCTGCTTACACATCTATGGCGTCTGAATCATCTTCCTTGTTGACATGTTCTTATTGTACTATCAAGGGTCATAAACTCTCCAAATGTTTCAAGTACAAACATAAGATAAGATATGTCAACAAACTTCAAGGAAGTGCAAATCGATTAGAAAACAAGCTCAAACTTGTTCAGAAGTCGTCTGAGGTATGTAAACTAAACTCTTCTCTAAAGAAGTTAAATTCCAAAGAAAAGACTAGACCATTAGAGAAAATAGTACGGTCTAATTTACATGGTTCTAAGAATTCCATTCAAGAAGGTTTTGGTGAACAGATTATTGTTCACCCCAGCACAACCTAATTGTGTTGTTTGTGTATCTTGTCTCATGTGTCTGGTTCAAAAGAGACAAGAGTTTGCACACTTCAGGCTTTAGGAAAAGAGAAAAATAAAAAAAATTGTGTCTTGTTTTTCTTTTGGTTTCGTTCCTTGCCGTTTTGGAATTCTTCTATCTTTTCAAATCTAATTGATATTAAAAGGGCATTCCATGTTTAATCAATAAAAGATGGTTAAAATCGACAATTCTATTTTCTTTAGGGTTGTGAGTTGTGCGTACGTGAATCTTTTTAGTTGTTTAAAGGTTCCATAACTCTACATTCCTTTTTCCTTCTCTAAAAACTCTTTTTATCACAAGATTGCTTGTTGAGTCTGTTTTATGAATTCCTCTCACATTGTCATACTTGTATGGAGACTCCAAGTATTATGTCTTCTGATGGAAAAGATGTTAATATGATTGTTAAGACATCAATCACGAAGGAAAAAGATAAATCTCCTTTACCACCAACTCTGAAAATAAAAAGAAGGAATGTGAGAAAACCAAGAGTTGTTCCCTCAAATTCTCAAAAGTTTTGTGGTGTTCTTGAAGAGTTGAAGGAAACAAGAAAGGAGATTCAGCAAATAAAGGCTATTTTTTTGAGGACTCTTGAAATTCAGAAGGCCCTAGTTCGACATCAGTCTAGAAGGTTTGTTGGAATTGACTCCTATCTTCATGAACCATATGTTCCCATGACTGTTGACGACAAGGAGTTCGGGGACGATAAAAAAAATTCTAAGGACTCAATGTCTAGGAAACTTCTTATGAGAATTTATTTTTGTGTTTTAAGAAGGATAACTAGGGTTTGGAATAGAAATTATTGTGATTACACATAGCTATTGCCAACGGTTTTCATCTTGCAATGTTTTTAAATTTATTTATTTAAATTCTAAATTTTGTTTGGAAGATGATTTTTCAGTGTTAATCTTTATGGTTTTATATATTGCAACTTGTTATGGGATATGTGTCTTTACATCCGTGAACCTTGATTATGCCATATTCGCTCAAAAGTTAAGTCTATTATATGTCATTATGCAAATATTGATAAAAGATAGAATGAACTTTTGACAACAAAAGTTAATCCTATTATGTCATTATGCAAATATTGATATGAGATAGGATGAAATTTTGATTACAAAGATTAATTCTATTATATTTCATTGTGCAAATAGTGATGAATAATATAATGAATCTTTGTTTATCCCGCAGTGTTGGTCTTTCTCTGATCCACATCTTTGTGAATGTAATGTGTTACTCCATAAGTTTTCTTATGTTGAGCATGGCCAATTGAATTGACCAGTTCCTTTGTGGTCAATTGAGATTATGGGATACAAATTCATGTTTCATGTGATTTGATTATGTCCAAAGAAATCCTTCTTTTCTTGTAAAAGTAAGTTCACTCTTGTTGTTCTTTCGGGAATGACATTTTATGGGGGAAAGTTCTTAATTGAACTTGTGCTTAATTGTCAAATCTTTGTGGGAAGTGCGGCTGTGGAATATTGTAGGAGTTTTATTGTATCTTTATAAACTCCTTGATGAATACTCTAAGTTTCTACTATGTGAGATCATCGAAACAAAGTTGATATGTTATATTTTGGTCATGAAGTAACTCTATGAAAATTTCATTAGGATCCCACTAGTTTTCGTACCTTTGTCAATTTATATTGGCAAAAAGGGGGAGAATTAATGTGTAGTTCACACTACAAATACATATGGTTTACGGATCATTATGTAAGGGGGAGAGGTTTTCATTGTGAGATGAAGTATTGACTAAGGGGGAGTGATACATATCACCATAGTATTGTTGTCAAAGTTGTGATACAATTGAACTTTGATGTTGTGTAATAATACTATGACACTATATAACAATGATTGAGAGCAACTGTTTTCTCATTGTTATGGCTACATATATTCAAAAACTATGATGCTAAGTTGAATACGTTCACAATCACTGGAATACTTGGAAGTGACGAATATTTCTAGTAATGTTGAAGAACCAATAAGATCAAGCATTTGGATGAGAAGCTACAAATTTTTATTTATTTTGTAATCCATACTAGGTCTCAACCCGTGCCGTAACGGCATGGGAAAGGATATATGTTTCAAATGTATACATCGGTTCATACATGTCGTAATTGTCTGAGAATAATCGAACCGTCGATCCAGGTCTAAATGTTTTGAGGAGTTGGTTAATAAACATGTCCGTATCCTCGAATCTTTTAATATTGTGTATTTAAGTCATACAACCCTTTGTGACAAACATAGTTAATCATTAGAGAAAATCCTATGGGAGGTAGAACATTACTGCGTCCACTACTTCAAAAAAATATCATCAAGGTCATTCACCAAACTTGTAACAAAACTAAAAACACCTAAAATTACTTTAAAATCAATTAGATTAATCTTGCAAAATATGTTAGCATTAGAATTTAATTTTTCTTTTTGATATAAATTGTTGGGCTCTCAATTTACATAGATTTGTGTTTATTCATTTTCCTAAAATTTATAATAATATTTAATTCTTGATCCATTTCTTTTCTTGTCTCTTTACCTATTATCATGAACTATTTCTTAAGCATGCATAATTACACGAAGTTGGGGAGAAATGATAAAAATAGAAATCATGACAAAAAAGGGGAATAAAGAGAGATGTGAGAAACTGAATCGATTACAATTAATTCACGTGTAGCCTTGCATAATCCCATGAAGTAGGGGAGAAATAATGACAGAAACAGAAACCATGACAAAAAAGGGGAATAAAAAGAAAGATGAAAAACTGAATCGATTACAATTAATTCGCGTGTAGCCTTGTGTTTGGTCAATTTTTTTTTATAGGTTTCATTTTTCTTCCTGCCCCCTACCTGGTGAATCTTACAATCACAGCATATTGTTTTTTGGAAAAATCCGGCCTTTAAAAATTGTTTTGACTTTAAAAAAATAATTAAAAAGGTAATTTGAAAACTAGAATCAAATTAAAACAAAACAAAGAAAAATTAACCAAGGGTGACTAAATAATTTACCTATCTTGTGACACCTTTTCTCACCCTACTACCAAAACTTCTTCCACCACCACATTATCGTCACCACTCCACCAGTCTCACCAATACCCACCATCATTATCCCCACCGTCGATCCACCACCACCACCCAGCATCACAATCACCATTACTACTTAATTTAACTATCTTAGGACCCATTTTCTCACCCTACTACCACTACTTCTTCCACCACCACATTATCGTCACCACTCCACCAGTCTCACCAATACCCACCACCATTATCCTCACCACTGACAACCATCACAACCACCATTAATGCTTACTGATATGGTTAACATCGAATAAATTTATTATGTATCAACAAAAATATATTCATTTGATTAATTAAAGAAACATTTATTATGAAATATCAATTGAACATTTATTATTAAATTTTAATTTTAATTTTTTTTAATTTTTTTTTAATTAAATGTGATCATTTATAGCGGTAGATTTATGTTCTGCTAGTATAGATTTGATTGTTCTTTATCTAGCCTATCTTGTCCAAGCTTTGTTTTGTATTCTGGAAATGTAATGGATTTTATTTTAATACTAAAAACCGTGATTTATTTGATCGGGTACTATAAATAGATCGGATCCATTTGGGTGATCCAATGGTCATGATCATATTGTATTATATGATCTAGTATCCTCCTCAAAATATTTGTATTTTGTCCTTACCAATTGTGCTAAAAACAGCCAACTACATCTATCAAAATAGAATTTTGCCCATTTTGTAAAGATACAAAACTATCATTGTTCACTACTATTCACTAACATCCACCACCGTACGTAAAAACCAGTCACACCCACTATTTTTTCCACCACCTGTAATGTTACCACCTCCACCACTCACAAATACCTGCCAATGTTTCCACAACACACTGCTTCTTCATTACCACCATTAAAAATTATTAGTATAATTTTCAATCAGGGTCACTGTAGTACAGTGGTAAAGTCATTACGTGATGATACCAGTTACCTGAGTTTGAAACTCGCTAGCACCAAATTATTTACCTATATATATATATAATTTCTAATAAACTTATTTATTAATAAAAATATGTATTTATTAGATTCATTAAATGAACATTTATTATGAAAAGTTAATTAATCATTCATCAAGAGCAATTAATAGGACACTAATTAATAAAGTATTTATAATGGTTAGTTGAAAAAACCATGGCCGTAGATTTACCCCTCCTAGACAAATCTCGGCCGCTCTTTATCTAGCCTAACTTATCAAAGCTTTGTTTTGTATTCTAGATGTATCGATAGTTTTGTCACTAAAATTGACAAAGGAGGGAATTGTTAGAGCACTGCTCGGTCGAACTCGCAAGCGTTGCTATCTCAAGCCTGTTTGTCAAGTTTACTGATCAAAACTATAAGTCTTGATTTCTAGTCTACTTATAGCTATGTCTCGGACTATGATATATTGTCTAGTTGAGCTTTAGACTTCACGACGTTCATCAATTGAAGACGAAGAACTACTAAGGAGAGATTGTGGAACTTCATCAACAAAAGGTATGTGGAGACTGAAACTCATCTATCACTCGGAAAGTCTATTTCTACTCTGTCTCCTATATTGAGACAAAAGTTATATATTTATATAATATTCAATTATACACATTTGATATTTCGAACTTAGTTTAACTCGCTTACATATTTCTCGAAATATGTGTTGGTAAGCTTTCGCTTTAACTAAGTTCATCTTATATTGTTGACGAAAGTAAAAAGATGATCATGTGAAAATCGCCTGGTAACATCTTACATGATTTGTGTGAGACATCCATTTGATGTAGACCTGGAATGTTTCATATTGATTATTTCAATAACTTGAAAATTGCTTTGATGCTAATGGTTTGTGAAAACAAATATTGTCATCCAGTAAGAATGTTTCAATGACTGAAATAGAGTTTAGAACACTTAACCATAATTGGATTATAGACATAATATGTGTACTTGCACATATGTTGATCCAAGACCGGTATAGTATGCATACCCGTACGCGTACTGGCGAGGTCAGGTAAAGACTGGGAGCCTTGGTATGCGTACCCGTATGCATACTGGCAAACTCAGTTGAAGCCCTTGAACTATTGTATGCGTACCCATACGCGTATTAATTCAACTGTTGTTTTGGATGTGTGATAGTATGCGTACCCGTTCACATACTGTCGGACACAGTCCAAGTCCGGCTACTTAAGTATGCGTACCCGTTTTCATACTTAAGTGGGTTAAGTTCTAGAATCGGTTGTGACATGAACAAATACATTTATATAATAAGGAATGCAATCTTTTGCAAACCATGGCTATAATGTTCATGAATTGATTCGAGTGAATCAAAACGATTTTGATTCAATTGTGTTCTTGTATACTTCTATGAGAATATCAATTGAACAACTCTATAACTAGTTTCATTTGAGTCATTTGGCCTAGATGTGGTTAATATGAATAAGGTTGATATGAAAGTATTCATATGGATAACTTCGGTTAACTATTTTTGAGCCAACCAAGTGTACACTTTTAGGTACGGTTACCCATATCTAAATGAAGGAAAATTTCATTTGTGTATAACAAGCTAAGTCCATCTAACGGTGGAAAAATATTGCTTTTGGTTTCAAGAAAACTTAGTTTGGCTCTTAGATCAGGTTTCATCTAACGATGAATATTTGTTGCTTTGTTCCAAAGCTATCAAACCCTGATTTGAAGACTATATAAGGGAGAACTCTAGCAACTTGGAAACCTAATACCCACACCTCCTTTGTGATACTAGTTGCGATTAGAGTCGATTCTCCTCTAACCTTAGGTTTATTCCAAAACCCTGTAAGTTAACGACTTGAAGACTTCATTAGGATTGTGATGCCAGACCCAACTATTTTCTCTGTAGTTACTTGTTCTGATCTTACTAATACTATCACGATTGAGTACTATCTTTTCTAAGATTTGCTTGAGATTTATCTTCGATAGGTAAGATTAAAAGAAGTCACAAACATCTTCGTGTCATCTTTTGTGATTCCACAATATCTTGTTTCGCTTCCATACGATTAAGATTATTGTGAGATGATTGATAATACTAGGATGTTCTTTGGAAATATAAGTCCGGTTTATCATCAATTGGTTCCTGTGCACCTTGATTTATCATAAGACGGAACAAAACTCATATGTATTTATGTGGGTGACAGATTTATCTATCTTAATATAATTTTCTGCGTGAGACAGATTTGTTTATCAAGTCTTCGACTTTGGGTCGTAGCAACTCTCAGTTGTGGGTGAGATCAGCTAAGGGAATCAAGTGCGTAGAATCCTGCTGGGGTTCAGAGACGTAAGGAGCTCAACTTTACCTTGATCAGTGTGAGGTTGGTTAGGTCTCAACTATAGTCCAGTACGAAGTTCATTCGTAGTAGGCTAGTGTCTGTAGCGGCTTAATACAGTGTGGTGTTCAAAAATGGACTAGGTCCCGGGGTTTTTCTGCATTTGCGGTTTCCTCGTTAACAAAATTTCTGGTGTTTGTGTTATTTCTTTTCCGCATTATATTTTCTATATAATGAAATATCACAGGTTGTGCATTAAGTTCAATTAGTTCTTAAATCTGACCTTTGGGTTGTTGTTTGAATTTATTGACACTTCGATATTGGTTTGTGATACCGTCCAAGTTATTTCTATTATTCAATCGCGCTCGCAATTCCTATTTGGTTGATTGCAGATTGAATTGAGAAATTGAGATATAACTCTTTGATATACTTTTCTAAAGATTGAGTTTGACTGTCTAGTTGATTCAGATTGCCGAACGAAATATTGGGTGTGGTTGTTAGACCCCCACTTTTTCAGTTTGTGTCTCCTAATTCCGTTCTAGGAGATAATGTTGTGATAGATACAGATGATTTCTTCGATAGCATTTATGGTCCTGACTCAGTATTAACTGACACTGACGTGGAGGAAGATGATTTAGATGTCCTTATTGATATCCATGTTGGGACGGACTCGGATTCTCCTGAATACCCCTCTAATCTAGGTAAAAGACCCTTTTCAGAGCTTTCACCCGATATGCAGACTTTTTCACCCTTACCTGATTACAGAGAAATTTCAGATTGGGATTTCAAGATTAGGGTTGAAGATCATTTAGGGGATGTAGTGGGGAAATATGTTTATGACGTAGGAGAATCTTCGTCTGCTTTTCCGGCTTTTATTGATCTGTCTTCTTCTAATCTCTCTGATGAGCAGTTTTTTACTCCGAAAAATGAACTCACTCAAATTATAAAACCAGCTTTTATAATCACCTTTTCCTCTTCATCTAGTGATTTTTCTGCATCTCAATCTTGTATTTTTCCGATGGAATCTTGAGTTCATTCTTATTTTCCGGATATTCCTCCACCGTCTCCTCCTTCTTTCAATCTAGAGGTTCCTCTGAGTCAAAATGTTTTTAACCAGTTGGGGACTTTTTTTTGAAGAGTCTGAAAAGGTTCATTTAGATTCAAAACCAATTGAAGAGAAATAATTTTGAAAAGGCGAGGGTGTCCAAATATACCACAAGCTAAAACTTTACCTACCTACAAGTCCTTTCTCCGAAAGTGATTGTCTATGGACTGAGTCGAGACAATACAACTAATCGGTCCACACTTCTTGTGATCATCTATGGATACGAGATCGAGACAATACAACAACGAAGTATGTTACTTGATAAAAAAGGTTCAGACTTAACCAAACACAATAGGATTCACTTATCAAGTAAATAGGAATTAACATCTGTGTAATCTACTTTAATTATAATAAAATAATTATAATGAGGAAATATAAAGTAAATGACACAAAAAGATTTTGTTAACGAGGAAATCGCAAATGCAGAAAAACCCCGAGACCTTGTCCAGAATTGAATACTCTCAGGACTAAGCTGTTACACAAAATTACACATAACTTCGTATAGTTGAGATCAAGCAACTAAACCTATAGTTCACCTAGTTCCGTGTGTATTCCCACTCCTCCAACTTATAAATAAGTCACGTACTTGGAAAAATTACTTTGGTTTGTATTCCAAACAGTAAAGGAACAAAAAATCTCTTTGGTATCAACTCTCTTCAACCAAGTTACATGAGTCGGACAAACGCTCTTCCGTTTATCTTAACATAAACTCCTTCGTCAGGTCCTTAGATCTATCTTATGTTCAATTACCGAAATTATCGTTAAGATCAATCCAACAACACTCTTAATCCAAAGAATTGTGTTTATGCCGTTCTACTCAATTAATCAATCCAATCTATCACAAGGATAAACCGATTATTAATTGGATCCTATTTTACAGAAACAAGTATTGTGCACACCAAAGATTATGAACCCACTAATCAGAAATCTTCAATATCTTATTCGTCTTCAAATATTCTTAGATCTTCAATATAAACCTGCACACAATCACTTGAATCTCTTGTGATCAATCACGCACAGAACGGAGTCTGTTAACAATGGATTATCACAAGATGGTCTTTAGTACTAACAACAGTCTAAAGATCCCTGTCGAAACTCTGAACTAGTTTGAGTGAATCTTATATCAGAAGAGAAGATTCTCAAGCATAAGCAAACTAGGTGCAATCATATTCAACCACCGTTAGTCAATCAAATCAATCGAAAACAAAAGATAAACCGCAATTATCTAGTTTCCCACCAACGGTATATGCTAGAGCTTCTCAACCCCAAAGAAGAATTTAAACTGAGCGTCCGTAAGAGATTTTTCCTAATTAGGTTACTGTCCTCTCCGAATAGGCGGCTACACCAGTAACAAAAACAAAGAGGAAGTCTGTTGTTACGAAGGATTAGTTTGCTAGAAAAACAAACTTCAAGTATTTATATAGAAGGAAGTTTGGACACCAAAGAATTTCCAAAACCTAAAATATTATCAAGATATTCATTAAAGAAAAAATTCGGTTTCCATAATTCCTGGAAATGCTCTGTCCAAAAATAATGATCGAAATCTCTCGGAAAATCTAAATAGTAAATGCACATTACTAATTCTTATATTTCCCTACAAAATGAAATTAATAACCTTAATTAAAATATTCTTAACTTACTTATGTTTCGATCTTGGGATTCTCTTCCCTTAGCTATTAAGGAATAAATTTGAACAATTAAAGAAATAAACATTCACAACACGTGTTCAAAGTATGTCGACATCCTTACTTTGTAAGTTCTCTTTCACACTTACAACCTTGAAACCGATTTTCCACACTTCCAAAGAAGTTTAGAATTGGTTCATCTGACTTTCAAGAACTATGCGATTGATCAAATAACATTCAATCACAATCATGGGTTTCACGGTTCTACCAAAACAAGTTTTGGTTCTACCTCCATGTGAGTACTGTGCATAATCACACTAGCTTTCCAAAAATCGGTTGACTAGGTACTAGGATCGGTTCCCCACATATATATGGTATCTAACTTCTACGTGTTTCACATGTCCATAGGATCAGTTACCCTTTGCCTAAAAACGTGTGCACATGTTCATAGAATCGGTTCCCCTTTCTGCTATAAACCTTGCTGCACCTCATACAAGGATCGTTCCCATTTGTGATGTACTGCACCTCTTACTAGGATCGGTTCCTCTTTCCCAAATTTGGTCAGACAAAATACAAACCCGATCATACCATCTCAGATGATTACTTAAGATCGGTTTCACTAATAAAAGTCATACCAATACATAAGTCAGGACTTTTTGAATAGTTATACCAAGAACACAAACAAGTCGTGAACGGTTATACTCAATTAAACATATTGGTTGTTCATAAGATATGCAATGAATAACAAATCCAATAACGCTTGGCAATTTCCTTTTCGGTTCACAAACAAGTTTATGAACTTACTTCCTTAGAACACATGTAAAACATTGTTCCCTAGGATGAAATCCTCACCTCATACCCATAAATAATCACAATAGTATTAAAATTATTATGGCGATGTCTTATCTACAAAGTTTAATGGTTAAGCAATAAACCTCGTATTGTATTCCTTAATATTATGTCTACCTAGAGTTCAAATATGCTTCGCAGTTATGTTTTCAATATGCACAACTTGAAAGATACGTTAGGGAATGAAACAGTTCAAGTCAAGTATCACTAACCTCAAGTGGAAGCATGATTGTTGTCGTTGTAGCTCCTTGCTTCTTCACATCTTCAAGTCTTCCCAATACTTGTAGTGTCTCAATATCCTAATACTTTCAAGCTAACCTATACGAAGTTGACTCTAGTACATAATCAAGCGACTCTTAACATGAGTTTTGAATGACTAAAATATGACAACCAAACTTGACATACCAACGCTTGGTGGGTTCAACCGAGCTTTGCTCTAACAAGTTTACATAGCGAAGGCTGCTGAAGAAGGAAACAAGGGGGATCAGGTACTTTCCTAAAATCCTTCATGTTTATATATTTCAATGCTCAATCTAATTCCTTTTATTTTCTTAATTTCTTCTATTTATTTTGTGAATATGCATCCAGTTTGTATCTCCCTAAATTTTCTTATACTTCATAGTCTAGCTTTCTTTTAACAATAAATTTTCTAATAGCTTATATCTAGTTAAAAGAGCTTACCTTTGTTATTGTTCTGTGAAAATTTGGGTGTTTAGACTTCTGTTCTTTTCTGCTTGCTTAGTCTTTATTTACTGTTTCTCTGTCTTGTATGAATCTAGCACAATGAAAATAATAGCCTGGAACATTCAAGGGTGGGGAACTAAAAAAACTAGGCAACACCTAGATTATATCATTAGAATAAAAAAACAGGAAATTCTTTTCCTGTCCGAAACCAAGTCACAAACACATTACTTGAAAATTTTTTTAGCATACTTCCCAAATACTTTGTTTGTAGATCCAATTGGAAAAGTTGGTGGTTTGACTTTGGCATGGGTGGATTGGTTTCACTTTGATATTTTCCATAGGAATAGTAACATACTAAATGTTATAATAAAAACTAATTTCTATGAAAACTCTTGGATCTTAACAGCTTTTTACGGCAATCCTTCTAAACCCAAAAAACTAGAATCTTGGAGTTTCTTAGAGGACATATCTTCTAAGCTATCTTTATCTGTATGCCTTGGGTTGTAATTGGAGATTACAACCAAATCCTATGTCCTTGCGAGAAGTTAGGAGGAATTTTTCATTAGTAGAGAAGCTGCACCTTTTCTTAGACTCTTGCAAAGAGCTCGTCTTACAGACCTAGGTTTTAAAGGAAATATCTTCACCTGGAATAACCAGTTTTAAAGGAAATATCTTCACTTGGAATAACCAGAGAAAAGGTATGAAAAACATACACGATAGGTTAGATAAATCCTATACAAATGATGATTGGATAAACCAATTCCCAGATTCTTCTCTTACACATCTTCCTTTTTTTTTGGTTTTGATCACAGTCCAATTAGGCTAGATCTAAACCAAGACTCCAACTATAGTCAATTGTTTCCTTTTAAATTTTTTGATACTTGGCCCAAGGAGAGTTATTGTATTCATCTAATAAAAAGAATACTTCAGACCCTTTCCTGATAAATGCCATGGAAGTGGTTTTTCAAAATTAAAAACTTTAGGTGAACGCTTAACAATTTGGAGGAAAAAGGTTTTTGGAGTTCCAGAAAGAAAAAATCTCTACCCTTCTAAAAAGTATTGAAAATAAACAATCTCTTCTAAATAGTAAATACCTTGAGTTGGAACACTTGTATGATACTCAGGAGGCAATCTCAAAACAACTTTCTAGAGACAACTTTGTTAAATTAGGAGAACGAAATACCAAATATTTTTATATAAAAACTCTTAAAAGAAGAAAAACGAATATAATTGACTGTTTACTGAATCAAAAGGGAGAAGTTTTAAAACAAAAACCTTTAATTGCAGAAGAACTGAAAAATACATTTTAAAACTCTTTTTACTGCCTCTCCTGTTGTTCAGGATAAAGAACTTATGGACTTGGTTCTAAGGGTGTCATCGGGCCGAGCAGGCCAGCCCAAGCCCGATTATAGCATAGGCCGGGCCATACGAGCTTGTAGTCCTTACTATCCATTAAGTTTAACAAGCCGGGCTGGGCCAGGCAATAGGAAAAATTTACAGCCAATGGCCCGTCCATACCCGTGAAACAATACAGTCCAGGCCAGGTCGGGCCGGGCAGACCTCGGGCCCAAGAGATAATTCAAAATTTTAAAAAGTATATAGGTTTGTCGTCTAGCTTGATGAATGATGATATATCTGTAACTTGTTCAAATGATAGTTCAAGCAATTCATATTCATTACTGAGAAATTTAATTTAAAAGTTTCTTTAACCCCAATAAATTGTCCAAGTATGAAATTTAAGTTCTTGAGAAATCCATCACACTAGTAGAAAATTTTATTCCAGGCTATCAGCAGTAATGCAAGCCGGGTAAGTAAACAGGCTACCGGGAAGGCTAACAGGCCGGACTCCAATATTTGAAAAAAACCCGGGTCCTCCCACTTATAATTATCGGGCAGGCCGGGCAAGCCCATGACAGGCTATCAGGCGCCCATGGGTTCTTTCAGACCCGGGCGGTACATGGCAGGCTGGAGGCTTCCGGGCATTCTGTACACCCCTACTTGGTGCCAAAAGTTATTTCTGAACAATATAATACTGATTTACTTAAAATTCCTACTGCTGATGAAATTTGGATAATAGTTAAGGTTGTGAAGACGAACAAATCACCGGGACCAGATGGTTTCTCGGTAAGCTTCTTTAAATATAATTGGAATTTAGTTGGACATCAAATAATTTCCATTATACAAGTAATTTTCAAAAATAAATAGATTAGTCCTAAACTAAATGAGAACTTTTTATTCCTAATCCCTAAAAATTAAAAACATCAAAACACCTAACGACTTTAGACCAATAGGTTTAAGTAATACACCTTGTAAGATTATGTCTAAACTTTTAGCAAATGGACTCAAAGTTTTCCTTGAGAGAGTGATGTCTCCCTTTCAATCTGCATTTTTGTCTTCAAGATAAATTGCAGACAATATCGTTGTAGCTCATGAAGTCATACATTCTCTCAAGAAAATGAAAACAAAAAATGGTGGTTTAGGAATAAAAATCGACATATCAAAGGCTTTGGACAGAGTAAGTTGGGACTTTTTGATGAAAACTTTAACTGCTTTTGGTTTCAGCAAGGATCGGTGTAGCCTAATACACCAATGTCTTTCTACTGCCTCCATCGCAGTCTTACTTAATGGCTCGCCAGGGAACTTTTTCTGATCTTCTCGCGGGCTCATACAAGGAGACCCGCTCTCTACTTATCTGTTCCTAATTTGTATGGATGTTTTTTCTAGACTCTTGTCTGCTAAATAAAAAATTAAACACATAACAGGTATAAAAATCTCAAATAATAGTATTCCTATTTCTCATCTTCTTTTCGTAGAAGACTGTCTTCTTTTCTATAAAGCCAGCCTGGTTAGCTGTAAGAACTTACTCAACATGATTTCTCAATTTAGCAACGCCTTAGGTCAGCTGATAAGTTTATCTAAATCAGGGATATTTTTCAGTAAAAAGATTCACTCCAAGCATCAAAGAATAATGATAAGGCTGCTAAAAATTGAAAAAATAAGCATCTTTGCCACCTATCTAGAAGGACCTTTATTTGTTGGTAGATTGAAAATAAATACTTTCGATAAAATTGTAACAAATATAGAAAATATAGCTCAGACCTGGAATGACACAACTTTGGTCCAAGCTAGCAAATTGGTTCTAATAAGATCTGTTTTATAGAGTTTTCCTATATACCAAATGGGCTGTTTTTCCCTTCCTAAGAAAATAACAAACTAGGTCGATGCTATCCAAAGGGAATTTCGGTGGGGAAAACAAAAAAAACTTCTACCCGATTGGATGGGATTTTCTTTGTGATCTTGTAGAACTAGGTGGTTTAGGGTTTAAAAAATCTAACAAGATGAATAAATCAATGATTGTCAAACTTGCTTGAAGACTGGCAACCAACAAAAATTTTCTTTTAGTGTTTTTCTAATAGGATAAATACTTTAAAAATTCTTCTGTTTTATTTTCAAAAAAGCACTATAATTCTTCTTGGATATGAAGGTGTATTTTGCAGGGGATATCTTTGATTCATAAACATAGTTGCTGGGAGGTAGGCGATGGTAAGTCAATAAATGCATGGTCAGATAAATGGGTACCATGTATGGAAAATAACATGTTAACACGTTGTGGATCTAAATTAAACTTTTTAACGCTTGTATCTGAGTTACTTGACTCAAATACGAATAAGTGGAATGAACTGAAAGTTAGGAATAACTTTCAAAATGACATAGCTGAAAAATTCTTGGTATTAGAATCTTTACTAATTTTCAAGGAAGGTTGAAAACTGATAAACTTAGATGGCTTCTTACCAATGATGGAAACTTCACAGTCAAATCCATGTACCTAAAACATAAGAACCCATCTACAGTAACACATTGGACAGAAATCACAGCCTTTTGGAAATCTTTTTTGAAATTACATATATCTCAAAGGATAAAAAAATTCTTGTGGAAATGTCTTCACAATGCTTTGCCAGTTAGGAAAAAGCTAGGTCAATATATGAAAGACATATAATGATGTGTGTTTTCTGTGAACATGAATGTGAATCCCTGAAACACCTGTTTTTTGATTGCCCCTACGCCAAATCAGTTACAATGTTGCCCCCTATCGTAGGAATTAATTCTAATAATGATGGTCACTTATCTTTTGCACAAATGTATGAAAACTGGATCGCATGAGTGCATAGTAGTGGTGAAATAGAGATTACGGAAACCAAGTGCTGG
Organism: Papaver somniferum; assembly: GCF_003573695.1. Taxonomy (NCBI): domain Eukaryota; kingdom Viridiplantae; phylum Streptophyta; class Magnoliopsida; order Ranunculales; family Papaveraceae; genus Papaver; species Papaver somniferum. The sequence goes on along the minus strand of NC_039365.1, from coordinate 17,204,476 downwards.
TTGATTTGGACAGAATGATGCTCAAGGATTTTTTGATCAAAAATAACCACTAGTATTCAATTGTCTCTAGTTGTACAAAGACATATCAATTTCTGGTCTCCTCTGAAAACTTCTAATCTTGACAAAAGATCTGTTGCTCACTATGATGCTCAAAATTTAACTGACCTTAAAGAAGTAGGATGGACAAAGCCTTAACATAATCAATCAAGATCAATTTTCATGCTTCTTGGACTGATAACTTTTCTCTTGTTGTTTATGGTATGATTTTGCGTAATGAAACAGGTGAAGCTGTACAAGCTAAATCTGGGTCCATCAGATCCTCTACTGCAGAAGAAGCAGAGGCTTTGAGCTTGCTAGAAACTGCTTATTGGGAAAAGAGTATGGAGTTAACTAATTATTGGGTTGAAGGGGACTGTCAAAGGCTCATTATTTTTGCTCATAACAAGGTAAACAACATTTTTTGGAGTAACCAGGCGATAGTTTCAGAGGCAGTGAGGATTCTTTAGACCTGTAACAACTTTCTGGGGTTTGCTTTCAAGAACAGAAAATGTAATGAAGTAGCTGATGCTCTGGCTAAAGAAACATGAAAAAAAAGGGATACATAAACAAGTTTGGTTGTAGATGCCTGTTTTCATTTCTAACTTTTTACTTTCCGATGTTCTTTTTTTTCCAATTCTGTTCGGAACTGTATTTCTCTTAATGAGGGTACTAGTATGTTGGTGGAAGCCAAAATCTCAATGCGTTGTAATGAGATAAGGGTAACCAACATACTAGATAACTCTTTGTAGTCTTTCTTGTTTCAATATAAGTAACTTCAAAACAAAAAAAAAAAACCCTTTAGGGACCATGAGAGCACGTATGTTTTGATTTGAATTTAAAAATGAATATGTCATCTATTTAAGAACAGAAAGAGTATACATTTTCACTTAAATTTTATGGGAAAAATAAGAGAATATAGTTATCAAGGATAATACAGTAATTTGAAAAAAGTAATAAATCAACAACTTCAATTAGAATCCAATGATTGATATATAATCTCCACGTTAAACCGATTTTTATTTTCCCCATAATCTGATCTACTTCTTTGTTTCTAATACAATTTTTGTTAACAAATTGTGAAAATGTTACCAAAAGCAAATTGTTACAGGTTGGAATGACTAAATGACCTTTCATATTCGCATCAACGACTAGCACTTGGGGTCTAAAGGAGCCCTAACAATTAAAGTATAAGTTATAATATACTTGTTAATTTGGGTTACATCAAATGGGGTTTAACTTGAACCCACGCCTTCTAAGAGACAATTAAGCATAACGAAAATGATGAACGGACCGTGGTTTTAAACCACGGCAAAACAACACGCTCACAGTAGATGGGCCCAAAACCTGCACCTTCGTTTCTCCCGCCGACAGGGCCCACCCACTGTGAGGGGGTGGTTTTGCGCTTGTCCAAAATCTCCGTTCATAAAGAACCATCCTAATCAGAATTTAAATGAAATATGTAGTTAAGACAAATATTAATTCCTTTTGCAAATAGTAATACTAGTACAGAGGATAACCCATTGAGTCATCTTACCTTACAAAAGATAATGCAAACATAAACACACAACACAGGAATAGAAAGGCACTTCTGATCTGCTCTTTATTCAAGTGGTCCAATCCATCGAACTCATACATATTATTCGACTATCTTAGTGAACCACAATTTATTAAAATAACTTAAAACTCACGGTCTTAGTAATGTTAGTTTCAAAATTTTCACGAAGATAATAGCTACCAGAATGGATACTCTTATGAATAAACTAATTTCACCTCAACAAGCAGCATATGTGAAAGGAGTATCCAAGAGCAGATTCTTTTGGCTTCAGAAATGGTGAATGAAATGAAAAAGAAAATAAGATGTGGAAATGTTGGTCTCAAAATTAATATCTCTCAGACATATGACACTGTTAGTTGGAAATTCCTCTTTCAAGTGCTCAATAAGTTTGGTTTTTAAGAAGAGTGGTGTGAGTGGTTACATATTATATTTCAGTCAGCCAAAATTTCTGTCATGGTTAATGGAGGCCCATGTGGATTTTTTTCAGTTGGGAGGGGATTAAGGAAGGGAGATCCACTCTATCCAAATTTATTTGTGCTAATGGGGGAAGCTCTGAGCAGGAAATTGACTCAAGTTGTCAAGGAAGGAAAAATAAAACCAATGATTATAAGACAAGGCATTCATCCAACACATCTGTTTTTTGCAGATGATGTTTTTATCTTTTGAAATGGAGAAAAGAAAAGTCTTATTGCTCTTATGGAATTATTAGAGGAGTATCAACACAGCTCTGGTCAAGTTATCAACAAAAACAAAAGCAAATTATTTTTGATGGTACTTCAATTCAAAGGAAGAATATGATTAAGGATATATTGCAAATGGAGCTAAGCAATTTTCCTGACAAGTACCTAGGAGTAATTATAATAGCAGGAAAGGTTAAGACCAATACTGTGTGGCCAATGGTGGAGATGATGCATGAAAAATTAGCTACTTGGAAGGGTAAATTATTATCATTTCAAGAAAGAGTGGTTTTAGTCAAATCAGTCATATGCAGAATGCCAATGTATAACATGGCAGTGTACAAATGGCCTTCCTCATTAATTAAAACTTGTGAAAAAGTAATAAGAAACTTCATTTGGTCTGGTGATGGAGAAATTAGAATATATACTTCTTTTTCTTGGAGAAAAGTGTGTACTCCTTATAATGAAGGAGGTCTGGGCATTCAAAGATTGGAAATAATGAACAAGGCATTACTTATGAAAATGATGTGGAAGATTCAAAAGTCAGTTGAAGATTGGGATCTATTTTTCAAAGCAAAATATCAAAACAAGTTTGGCCAATGGAATACAAATTGGAAGCTATCTTCAGTTTGGTCAGGACTGAAATGGGCATGGGATTCTCTTAAGGAGGATACAAGATGGAATATAGGTGATGTAGAAGACATTTTAGTGTGGTTTGATATATGGATTGGGGATAGTCTTATTATTGATCAAATTGGATTTACTCCTTTTGTTAAAGAAAACACAATGTTAAAAGTCTCAAACTTATTGGTGAATGGAGAGTGGTCCCTTCCTAATGAACTGCAACAATTGTTTCAATCTATTTCAATGCTAAATGTGGCTGGTGGGAAGGATGAGCTTATTTGGATTGGAAATCTGCAAGGATCATTCTCAGTTCATGATGTTGTTAAGAAATTACGGTACAAAGAAACTATTGTGCATTGGTCTAAATATATCTGGAATTCCTTTATTCATCCTAGTGTGGCAAGCAATGTATGGAAAATCATTCAAGGAATATATATGGATGATGAAGTTAAAGTGAGGAAAGGCTATGACATGGTTTCTAGATGCTGCATCTGTGAGAAAGCTCAAGATAGTATGCATCATCTTTTATGGGAATATGATTTCAGTGTAGGAATTTTGAAGTGGATTTGCTCATGTTTCCAATTTGATAAGCCTAAAGATTTTACTGATGCTTGGAGGAAAGCAAAAAAAAAAAGCCCCCTGATTCAGCAGGTATGGATTACAGCAGTTTGCATTATCCTCAAAGAATTGTGGTTTCAGAAAAATAAGAAGTTTTTCGAAGAAATAAAGCCAAATAAGCCAAGTTTCAAGTGCAGAGTCATGAATTTAATAACAGAAGGAGGTCTAAGAATTTCAGGCAATAAATGGAACCAGAATTACGACCTGCAGATAATTGCAAAGTTCAAGTTGGTGGTTAGAAATTCTAAGTTTCAAATGATCAAAGAATATTATTGGTTTCCTCCATATCTTAATTTAACTATGTTCTGTTGTGATGGATCTTCTTCTGGTAACCCTGGAAATGCTGGTTTTAGGGTGATTGTCAGGTGCTAGGTACTTTAACAATGGGCATATGTATTGCTTCAAACTTTATTGCAGAGTTATATGCTGTCATTATGTGCTTTAGAATTGGAAATTTAATGGAGGAAACAAAAAGCGATTATTGTCTCTGACTCAAAGTTAGTGGTGAATGTCTTTAATCAAAAGGAAGTGCCATGGTTCATAAGAGCAAGATGGAAAAAAGCTGTGAGAAAGCTTTCAATTATCAAATATCTTCATTGTTACAGGGAAGTAAACTTCTCTGCAGATGGGATCGCCAAAAAAAGAGCATCATTAGCTGCATGAGAAAGGCATATTTGCATTGGAAGGCCTTCCTCTCTTATTAGAGTTGAAATGACAGATGTGAAGTACTATATATTTAGCTAACTCTTTTGTGGGCCTTATCTTTGTGGGCTTTGAGTTGTGTCTGTTTCCTTTTCCCAGTCCTTCATTTTCTTAATTTTCTTGATGTAAATTATTTTTAAAAACAATAAAATTCATGCGATTCAGAAGAAGAAGAAAAAAAAACCCTTAAAACTCACGGTTGCTCGGAAGGCCAAGTACATGTTTTCGGCGTCACATGTATTCTATAAAGGGGGACATGAGGTTGTGGGAGGCGGAGGTGGAAGCTGATGCCGGTGTCCTACAGCAACAGTTGCAGTCAAGAATATTATCAACCAACACACACATTTCTCTAGACACTATTTCATTTCTCTTCTGACATTTTCGTTTACAACCATTTCGACAGTTGTTGCAGCTCACGGAAGTAGTTGTGAATGATAGATCCGCATCGCCGGCTTGGCATTTATCCGTTATAACTGGTGGTGGGTGTGGCACAGGTGCTCCACAACAACCTACACATTTTGCTTTCCTTTTTGACTTAGCAGTGTCCCACCAATTGCACTCGATCTTCGAAACTGGTCTGCCTATTGAGTTACATCGAGTTTGGATATCTCCAGGGCACGCCTTGCATGACGTTCCGCCGTCTTGCTTTGTGTGTGTCGTATTACTTCCCATATAAACTTCCGTGGAAGGATCACATCGAAAGTTTGCTGGTGGAGATGGAGGTGGTGATAGAGGTGAAGGTGGAGGTGGACTTGGGGGAGGTGGAGGTGAAAGTGGAGGTGGACTTGGGGGAGGTGGAGGTGGTGATGGAGGTGGAGGGGGTAACCTGCAACAGCATTTGCAGTCATAAATATCACCAATAATGGTTGTATACGAAACCATACTACACATTTCCGTAGACAACGTTCCCTTTCTCGCCTCACATTTAGTTTTGCAACCATTTTGACATATGCCGCAATCAAAAGGCCTGGATGCAGGATGTGTGAATGATAGATCCGCATCGCCGGCTTGGCATGTTGCCGGTGGGATGAGAGAGCTGCTCCACAACAACCTGCACATACCGTTGTCCGGTGTGTCCCACTAATGTCCCACCAGTTGCAATCCAACTTCGATACTCTTCTTCCTAATGAGTTACATAAGGTTTGGATCTCACACGGGCACTGCTTGCATAACAAGTCACCGGGTCCAAATATTTCTGTCTTATTTCCTGGTCCCACATAAACTTCCGTTGACGGATCGCATGAGAAAGCTGCTGCTGTTGCCAACGATGGCATATCTACATACATATGTTAAGAACAAGAAACCAAAATTTAATTAGTACAAAAAAGGAAAAAAAATAGTACAACAAATATCTTATTACTAGCATACAAAATAAGATTATGGGTTAATTGCTTAGCTTTTGAGTTTTTCTCCCTCCCTGGAGAGCTCTTTATAACCGATTCACCATTAAAAACATCAGTTTATTAAAATTTAAATCAATATGGTTTTTCAATTCGATGTAGGTTGAACAGAATTAGTTATACAGTTGATGTATTCGGGTGGATTGTATTCTTCATACCTCTTGAGTTTCTAGAGTTACTTGGTCGATTAAGTGGAAAAATCTGAATCTTCCAGTAATCGGAAATTGGATTGAGTACCTGGAATCTTCCTCCGCTTTGTCTCCTGTAAGTTTTTCTCAAGTTCTTAAGCATCGTGCCATTTTTTTAATTTAGTTTGTTTACTGTATGGTTTTATCTTTCGAATCGGAAAAGGTATACTCACAATCCCTGGCTGCTCCAAATTTGAAATTCACCTTATACTTATGATGTTTTCATCTCGTTGCAACTCAACCCTTGATAAACCAAAATCAATCACAAAAGTGGCCTCAACTGCACCTTGTTTAATGAAACCAAAACCAACATCAATCAACTCTGGATCCTATGTATTACCAGAAACAACGCCTAAAAATATGGTTTCCTGTTTTAATCATATAAATCCTCATACATATTGATTTATCTATGATGGTGTTGATGGTGGTTTTTAGCTTAGGGTTAAAATCGTAAAATCTTACATCTGACGTGACGTCACTAGGACCACTAGCGCATTTATTGGATTATTCAATACGTCTACGTAAGAATTACCAGGGTACCTTTTTTTACATATATATGTGTCATGTTCCACGGTAGAACCCTTAGTATTGACCGGCATCACCTTCGTACACCAAACCCAAAATTCTTACACCACCGTGTCAATGGCAAACCATGCCAGCCACGTCTCCGCGCCAAGGCATGCCAACCATGCCAGCATCAAGTGCCAATGGCATGCCGTTCCAGCCGCATCTCCGCGCCAAGTCATGTCAACCATGCCAGCCGCACCACCGTGCCATTGGAGAACCATGCCAGCCACGTATCCGCGCCAAAGCATGCCAACCATGCCAGCCGTGCCAGCCACATCTCCGCGCCAAGGCATGTCAACCATTCCAGCCACGTCTCCGCGCCAAGGCATGCCAACCATGCCAGCCGGGCCACCGTGCCAATGGAAAGCCATGCCATCCACGTCTCCACGCCAAGGCATGCAAACCATGCCAGCCGCACCAACGTGCCAATGGAAAACCATGCCAACCACGTCTCCGCGCCAAGGCATGGAAACCATGCCAGCCGCATGTGCCAATGGCATGCCGTGCCAGCCACATCTCCGCGCCAAGTCACGCCAACCATGCCAGCCGCACTACCGTGCCAATGGCAAACCATGCCAGCCATGTCTCCGCGCCAAAGCATGCCAACCATACCAGCCGCACCACCGTGCCAATGGCGAACCATGACAGCCACGTCTCCGCGCCAAAGCCTGCCAGCCGCGCCACCGTGCCAGTGGCAAACCATGCTAGCCACGTCTCCGCGCCAAGGCATGCCAACCATTCCAGCCGCACCACATATGCCAATGGCATGCCGTGCCAGCCACACCTCCGCGCCAAGGCATGCCAACCATGCCAGTCGCGCCACCGTGCCAATGCAAAACCATGCCAGCCACGATTCCATGCCAAAGCCATGCCGGCCCCGTTACATGCCGCTGGCTGCAAAAACGAAGGATTGCAACAATCAACGGGCACCCTTCCATCTGAGATGCAGATATTAGACGTCCAAGGTCGTCAGCCAACGCATGGAACCTTTTTCCTAACGCCAAAACCCTAGTTTGGCCGCGCCTAAACCATGCCAAGGCATTCCGACCATGCTACATGTGCCAAAGCTATGCCGCGCCATCCACCTTGCCGCGCCTAAGCCATGCCATGTCGGTCTTCCCTCCACGGTTGCCAAAACGAAGGCGTGGAACAATCAGGGACCACCCTTCCATCTTATATGCAAATCTCAGCCGTCCAAAGTCACCAACCAACGTATTTGGCCCAACGCCAAAACCCTAGTTTTGGCCACGCCTAAACCGCGCCAAGGCATGCCGACCATGCCACATGTGCCAATGGCATGCCGTGCCAGTCACCTTGCCGCGCCTAAACCATACCATGCCGGCCTTCCCTTTACGGCTGCCAAAATGAAGGCGTGCGACAATCAACGACCTCCCTTCCATCTTAGATGAAAATCTTAGTCGTCCAAGGTTACCAACCAACACATGGTAACCTTTGGCCAAACACCCACGCCTAAAACGCGCCAAGGCATGCCGATCATGCCACATGTTCCAATGGCATGCCGTGCCAACCACCTTGCCGCGCCTAAACCTTACCAGGACGGCCTTCCCCTCACGACTGCCAAAACGAAGGCGTGCGTCAATCAACAACCACCCTTCCATCTTAGATGCAAATCTTAACCTTCCAAGGTCACCAACCAATGCATGCTAACCTTTGGCCCAACGCCAAAACCCTAGTTTTGTCCACGGCTAAACCGTACCAAGGCATGCCGACCATGCCACATGTGCCAATGGCATGCCGACCATGCCACATGTGCCAATGGCATGCCTTTCCATCCACCTTACCGCTTCTAAACCATACCATGCCGGCCTTCCCCTCACGGCTTCCAAAACGAAGGCGTGCGACAATCAACGGCCACCCTTCCATCTTAGATGCAAATCTTAGTCGTCCAAGGTCACCAACCAACGCATGGTAACCTTTGTCCCAACGCCTAAACCGCGCCAAGGCATGTCGATCATGCCACATTTGCCAATGGCTTGCCGTGCCAGCCACCTTGCTACCCTTAAACCATACCATGCCGGCCTTCCCTTCACGGCTTCCAAAATGAAGGATTGCAACAATCGACAGCCACATTTCCATGTAAGACGCAGATCTTAGCCGTCCAAGGTTACCATCTAATGGAGGACAACCTTTTGGCTCGACGCCAAGCCCTAGTTTTGGTCGCGCCCAAACAATGCCAAAACCCTAGCTTTTGGCCATGCCTAAACTAGGACATATTAAAGCCATGCATGCCATGCTTTCATGCAACTGGCTACCAAACGAAGGGTTGCAATAATCAACGACTAACCTTCCTCTCAAGATGCAAAATCTCGACCGTCGAAGGCCACTACCGAGCCGACATGTCTCCCAAGCTCAACTTCCAAAAAACAACAACATGCTATATGTTTCCACGAAAACACTCGAGACATCAACACATGTCACAAACTGGGGGATGCTCATTGGATATTGGTTTGGCGGTTTATAGCGTGCGGTGTACACTACGCCCGTTACAAGACAGTGTCATAAGGATGAGGCGGTTAGTAAATACAGGGAGTAATGGTAAAACGCTTTCTTTTATGGAACATCAATTCCAGGCGTTACCGGTTACCACCTCCTCCCATTTACTCATCTGTTTTCCATTTCTTACGACACCATAGTACGTTTCACTTCGACTTATATAAATAGGTCTTACCTATTTCCACCGAACAACAAGTTCTGGTTAGGAGCATACAATACTCAGAAAACGTTTGCTAGATTTCCCATCTGTTAGCTTCCCACTTTCTGATGCAAGTCACTAAACAACTACTCTTCTAGGATCAACTATTCTGGTCACAACACTCTCTTCGCTTCCCTCCCCAAAACCAACCCTTCTCCTCCTCTTTGTGACCGAAGCAAGTCTGGAACGACCATTTCTTGGTTTAGGCCGGATTTGTACAGATTGATCTCTTGAATCTAAAGTACTCCCTTACAGTACATTGTTTAGGGTTTAGACTCGTTTCTCACCCACACACCCAAAATTACCGAGATCTGCAGAAACCGTTTTCACCCTCAAACAGATGGGTTGCTATTCAAACTTTTGGCCTTCAAGAGAATCCACATATGGATCACTGAACCGATCCATGCAAACATGGTTAAAGCCTTGGCTACAAATTCCCATCTTTTTTATCAGATGAATAATTGTAAGATTTCTGGGCTTCCAACTCAAAACCAATTGGCAATGAATGGAGAGGCCCATAGTGTTATATGGGTATAGAGGCTAAGTGTTTTAGGCAATGTGAGACTATTTCATCTCAAACACTCCCCTTCACGAGTAAGGGCGATTTAAGCCTCTTAACACGTGGATCATATACGGGTGGAATTTATACCACTTACGTATGGCCTCGCTCTGATACCATGTAAGATTTCTGGGCTTCCAACTCAAAACTAATTGGCAATGAGTGGAGAGGCCCATAGTGTTATATGTGTATAGATGCTAGGTGTTTTAGGCAATGTGGGACTATTTCTTCTCCAACAATAATATTTTTAATCAACAAAGAGAAAAATGTTGTGTACCAAAACTGGAAGCGAAAACATCTCGATGGGTAATAGTTCATCCACGGAACGTTGAGTGTCGGAAAAATTGGGGAAGGGATCTCCATCGTAATCAAATCAGGGGAACGCAAACTCAAACTGTTGTCCACGTTGGATATTCCAAGGAAGATTCACTCTTTATTAAGTGTATTATAGGAAAGAAGACAGTTCGTTCTTCATCTTCATTGCACCCTCCGCTGAACAGCTTGGCCGAGTCACGGGAAAACTGGGTTATGGAATATGAACACACCTCACTCAGGATGACCCGTCCGTTCTAACCCGATATACAACATATCTGTTTTAAAATATCTTTGGTGGGGACATGTCTGTTTTTGGGAAATGGGACTTTCTCTGTCACATTTGTCGGTTCAGATAAAGAAAATAACATGTGTTCTTTTGGAAGACACGTAGAGACTTATGCAGGGAAGGATGTAGGACGAATATTTAGTGACCACCTGGTGCGACTTTTCATGACCCATAATCGAGCTTCAAAGCACACTTTACTAAACGGAGTTGCTATCAAATACTCGTATGATAAAGTCAAATCGGTGATCATCAATGCAACAAGCAGTCAAAGCTCCGGTATAACCCCGATCAAACCAAGTCAAAGGCAACCACAGCTGGGATGGAACCTCTTAATCGCTGAAGAGAGGTTTGTTGAGACCCTTTGTGGAGAAATGTGAGATGTTGGCTGGATCCAACTCTCGCATGCAAAATGATTAATTCCCAGGGGGACTGTCAAAGAAAACTCCATATTTTGATAGTCCAAATATCGTGTGAGCTCACGTGTAATGTTAGGTCAACTCTACCTTTTCTGTATATAAATAAAGGTGTTAGGATACCATACTTCAATGGTACTTTAGGTCTAGTTTCATGTTATGGTCTCTCCCATACATTATCATGGGGTCATCCTGCAAGCTTTTTTCAATCTCGACTACTACAGTGCTATACCCAACAATTCAGCTCTGCACCATCACAATCAACTACAACTACCATCTTCAGTTTCTTGTGCCTTTTTTCGTAATGGCAGGTCTCTCTGGCGAGTACTTTGCTTACCAACTAGGGATGATAGCTGTACTGAAATCGGGTTTTGTTACCTCCGGCGGGTACTTGGTTTATCAACTAGGGTTAACAACTTCTCGAAGCAGGGGGTACTTTTAAAATTTTGCTTTTCTTGTGGAAAGTCGTTGAAGAAGAAGGCATTCCATCCTTCGTTTATCTTCATGTTCGAGGATTAATACGGTATCACCTCCATCATAGGCAGCTGAATTCAAGGAACAAAGATAGTGGTCGAAGCAACTTCGCCAACCAGTATGAAAATCACCATAATCTCCAACCAGTATTTTCTATTATGTATTTTTCTTTCATGTATTTAGATAACTTTGTTAGTAGTACTACAAGATAGTTTAGGTTCTGCGGATCATCAATAAAAGGACACCGCTATGCAAGTTTTACATCAACAACGATAGAATATCCTCATAAAAGGAGGAGACATGAGCCGTACACCACATCACAGCAGCAACAGCTACCCATCCGCCAAACCATCGGCTACACAACCATAATCAGCACCAAGAGATTACTTCAAGGTTCATACTAAGAAGTATCCATCAAAACTTAGGCTATTCTTGTGGATAGTCATTGAAGAAGGTGTCAAAACCTTCACACTCCGGATCTACAACCACCGTACATCAACAACTATTGGGCTAGCTATAATTGTTGTGTTCTACCAGGATCAAGAAATGACCAAGATTGTGATGAAACTATGCAGGTAAACGGAATCAAAACTCACAAGAACATCGACACCATCGAGGGGATAAGATATTTTCGAAAAAAATCGGTCAAAAGTGAATGCTTATAATTGAGAATTAATTATGCTTATGTTTATCTATCCGATTATAAAGACTAGGAATGCTACATCCCTAAACTATGTAATACTGGACATTTCGAACCTATAAATAAACCTCTCCTTTTCAAAACAAAAATAAATAAATAAAAAGCATACAAAATAAGAAAAGTTTGGAACAAATCACTACTGCTACGTACGTAGCAGCATCAACGAAAATTTTAATAGGCTTGCCAACATCAAAAATGCAAAATTTGTACGAGTAAACTCCATGATCACTACTAATGAGGTTTTTGTGTTTTTTTTAACTTGTGCGTTTCCGTGTATTTATAGTAAAAATCAAATCTAGATTTAACTAACATTCTCGATATAGATAAATCTACGTCATTTGTCCAAATATTTTTAAAACATGGTTCAAATGTACGAGTAAAATTATTATGGGTGAAATGGATACCAAAAAAAATAGCAAGGATAAAACTAGATTCATCCTGACTTAAACTTAAAAAATAGTAAGGATGAAACTGGATGTATCCTGATGTAAATTAAAAATAAGAAAAAGTATTTTAAAAATGGGTAGGATGAAACTGTTTACATCATGACTATTTTTACATTTTTGTCCATTTAAACAGTATCAAAATCTAAATGTCGTTTTTACCCAGAAATTGTTGATTTTGGTCTTTTTAACCAATTTTATGAATGCGATAAAGGAAATTCATTTATTAGGACCCTCCTCAACTTCCATTCAAAGTAAATTGCTTTCCTTTGGAAGCTCGGAGACATAGAACAAAATTCGTTTATTTACATCAACCAGGGCGCATTCAAAACTTATTCGAAATATGACTCAACGTAAAATGAGATGCAAGGCTAAATAAAATCCTAACTCAAAGTAGAGGTTTCAAACTTGCTAGTAGGTGTGACCGTGTCATGTTTTTCTCATAAATAAATGCCTAAAAGTAAAACTTCCATGTAAAATTTTTAGCACCGGCTATGAGAGATACGTTCTTACTGCTTCATTATTGCAACCTTAGCAAAAAAAAACCTAGAACATGCTTATCCCATTGTCACATATACTCTTGAAATTAGCAAACAACAAATCCTCAAAAGAAGTCCATAGCCGGCAATTAATAATCCTGTTTAGAAAATCTTTGCTAGTAATTGTAATAATGAACGTACAGTATTTGCATTATAAAATTATGAAAATTGGATTTTCTAAGCAATTTGTATCTTGGTAAACTTGGATAGTCTTAGGTGATATATTCGAATCATACAAATAGCTTAAAAAAATCACTTTATGCCTTGGATAGTCATAGAGATGAGATGACTGATTGGTGTAATTTTACGGCACCAGTGATCTGCAAGAAAATATTTATACCTTTAGGCCCCAAGAGAAGCATCCATCCTTTGCTGGTGGCTGGAAAAAAGAAGAAGAAGATCAGTTATTATTGCAAGATGTCCATTCATCTATTTTTTGTAGGTGGCCATAAAAAACTACTAGCGTAGTACAGTGCATTCTTAACTCATTCCTCCCATTGTGATGTGGGAGGGCTGGGCATCCAACTCCCACCTGCATATAAATAGAGATTACAAAATTTGGTTCGGAAAATAGAAAATTCTTCCATGTTCCATAGGTTCACCTTCCTCCCCTAACAATGATTTAAAAAAAATAAAATACAAGAGTAGAAAATAAAGAAAGTCATAAGACTGAAAATCATACGGAGACGCTGACTTTCCAATTAAGTGTGTGCAACTGTGGAGAATTTAGAGGGTATCTCATCAGCCTTACTTGGAATTACCCATTCATGTTATTCGTCGTGGATATGTCTCTTCAGTGCACTATGAACGCTAGAATCCCGATTAAACTCAAAACGGATAGCATGGGCCTTCCTTCCTTCATCTATCTGCAAACCACCCAACAACAAACCAATCAAGTCTTGTAGGCTTTTTAATGGAATTATGATTTTGGGCATACTGAAATCTTATTAGGCACACTGAATAAAGACAAAAAAGGATGTGAAATAACAAAATCAGAAATTTCCTTAACCAATTTTTTTTAATGAAAATCTACCCTTTACGTATTAGTGTTAGTAATCTGGATTAGTGATTAAAAATTTTGTTTAGTGATTAAGATAATTTTCAGAAGGAGAGAAGGTTTGTTTAGATGAAAATTTTTGGGGAAAAAAATAATCAAAGTTTTTATTGAGAAGGAGAGAAGGAGAAGGAGAAAGTGAAAATTTTTCTTTTTGATTCAATGGAGGATGAGGAGGGTCATTCTTCATCTAAAAAACCTAGGATAATACATATCAACCACAACAATGATCCAGAAATGGCTGATTTCTTAGATTATGAGAATGATTTTACACAAACTCAAACTCAATCTCAAGATGATGATTTTTATGAGCCAAATCCAGATGATGAATACATAGATGAGGAACCCAATGCTTCTAACACACATGTACACTTCTATTTCATGTTTAATCTCACTTTTGTAGCTTGAAATCGTCAAAAAATTGTATTTTTCATCATGGTTCGGCGAACCAGGACTATGTTCAGCCTAAAAATATAAGTCGCACCCACTAAATTGATGAGCAGTTCGGCTAGCTGAATTTGTTAACGTTATACGTCGAACCCTCATTTTCCAACTTCCAACCTATTTGCAAGATCGTAGTTCGGCTTATATTAAAGTCTAATACCAAGCCGAACTTATTCCTGAGAGTTAGATTCGGTTCTCACTCTAAATATCGTATCAGCCGAACTTATATTTTTCCAAGTTCGGCTCATATTCAAAAAATCACATCAGCCGAACATGATACTGATTTTTCATGAAACACTTAAATTCATACACATTTAGGGGTTAGGATTTTTATTACATATGTTTTCTATTGTGGATCCTTTTCATAGAATGAACCAAACAAAAAAAGTGGAAATTACTAAAAGTGTTAAGAAAGTGAAGTCTAATGATGGAGAATACCAAGGTCCATATTAAACTCATTAAAATAAATTAGATCTTATCTTCAACTTCAAGAGAATGAAAAGACAAACACAACGCAAAAAGAATGAGGTCATTCCGACATCGGACGAAAAAGTTATGGCCAAAACAAGATCGAAAAACTTGAGTGTGCAAAGAGAAGGTTCGGCTGATAACTCAACAACACGAGCTAGCTGAACCTAGAGCCTTCAAATAAATATTTTCGAAGTGTTTACAGAGAGAGGTTCGGCTTGAAAGTGATCTAATCGAGTCAGCCGAACCTGAAAACCACCTGGGGTAAATTTCACTTCTCAGGTTCGGCCGGGAAGGTTTGCAAGGTATTAGCCGAACCTGACACTATTCTGGGACGTATTCAACACACATTTTGGGGTTCGGCTAAAAATTGACATTTACAGTTTAGCCGAACTTTTCATAGACACTTTCAGGGTAAAATTTCAAGAACAGTTCGGCTCAAAACTCAACTCAATTATCAGCCGAACCCGCTACTGTAACCGTCAAAACCCCTAATTTTTTAGCAATTTAACCCATTCAATCCATGAAAAACAACAAATAAAAGATTGAGTTTGTAGGGAATACCTTCTTATCCTCATTTCAGTTTGGAGCTTTAAATGGTTGAATTTCCGATTCAATTTCTGGTTAAATTATAGTTTTTACACCTTCATCTTCAATTGGTTCTTCTTCTTTAATTCATGGATTGGAAGAGGATTTAAAACACCTGACGTTTGCCTTTTTCTTTGTACGATCCATTATATAGTTCAATTTAACCGATGATCGAATTTTCACGAATCGATAATTAATTACAGTGATGAAAAAAAAATCTGAGAGAAAAGGAAGGTGGTTTGGCTGGAGGAAGAAGAAGAGATGTTTAGGATAGTTTATTTTTTGATTTTAGGTTCAAGGGTATATAGGTAATTGAACTATCCAATAAACATTCCTTAAAAGGTCACCTAGGATGTGAAAACTATTTTGTATGCCTTAAAAGTTTTTGGTATGCCTAAAATCATAGTTCTTTTAATCACCTTTTCGCTCAAGCTCAGAATAGGCCCCAGCTGTTATTTCCATTAGTAGCTGCTCAATGTCAGAATTTCTTCTGGTACATCAAGTCACACACTTTTTCTGCTTCATCATTTTTCTCTCGAATTAAAACATAAAAGATACACTGAATTGTCACTTGATACCGATCTCCCAATCACATTGCATGCGTCTGAAAATCTCTACCAACTTTGACTAGAGATTCCAAATATATAATCTCTATCAACAATCTCTGGGTGAAAAAGATATGTAAAATTTGATACTGTTCAAATGGACGAAATTATAAAAATAGTCAGGATGTAAACAGTTTCATCCTGTCCATTTTTAAATATTTTTTCTTATACATCAGGATGCATCCAGTTTCATCCTCACTATTTTTTAAGTTTAAGCCAGGATGAATCCAGTTTCATTCTTACTATTTTTCCAGTGTCCATTTCACACATACTAATTTTTACTCGTCCATTTGAACCATGTTTTAAGAATATTTGGACAAATGACCCAATTTCCGTTTTGTGAAATCCACATGGTCTTGCATACGCTGAATATGTCCGATGATTTCATAGGTTCCCCGACCCTAGAATAATCTTCCATTCAGTAAACAAAAGCTTGAAAGGAGTTTAAGCCATGTAAGTTCTGTCCCGTCCACATCCCCTTCCTTCAAGTAAGCCCTTAATAAGGACACAAGCACATCTGTCCCCTCTTGAAATACAAGTCGCTACATTTCTTCTCTCAATTCCATAATCCTTTGATTCCTTTCCTTTCTCTATCGATTTTGTCTTGGTAGCTATGCAACCAAATCAAACCTGCATAACTATCTTTTTGTATGTTATGTTATGGAAAATGAACTCCGCTAGCTGGAGATATTGTTTCGAGGAGCCTCCTGTTTTACCAATAAGAGCTCTGAATAGAGAATTGCGTGAGCTAAGACGAGGTTGGTATCCTCCAAAAAGAATCATGCGGTTGTAAATCCCACAGGTATCTTCTAAACAGTGCAAAATATCTCACGGTATCTTGAGAATTTCCGCTCCTTCCCTGTGTGTAATCTCTGCTAGCCTGGTTGCCAGTGCAAAATCAAACTGTAACCAAGCAATTCTAGTCCTCCACCATTGTTCATCACATACTGTGAAAATGGTGCCAGTCTTAACAGAGAGTGACCTCTTTACTACGACAATTACATATTCCATTTGACAACTTGAGTATTACGTTAGGCATAATGATAGACTAATTAACCACTTGCCATCGCATCTTCTTCTTCTTCTTTTTTTCCTTTCTTTTTTTGAGTTTGACTTGAGCTTCTTTAAGTATTGGGTTCACTAGAGCTTATTTTCACAGGCCCTGTGAACAAAAAGGAGTCGATATAAGCAAAAATGATCGGTTACTAGGGGTGTGAAACCGCGGTTTTCACCCGCAACCGTCCGTAAAATTGCGGTGAAAACCAATCCGCAAGAGTCTATGTATCGGACACGGTTGAGTTTTCAAATCCGCAAGATTTAGCGGTTTGGTTGCGCTTGGACTTTGAAATCCGCGGATTCACCCGCACCTGCAAAAATTGAGTTTTAGATTTTAGATTAGAATAGATATCTCTAATTTAATTTACTGGGAATAAGAGGTTCGTCCTCTTCAGAGAACATTTCAAGATCTGCATAATCTTCTTGAAGAAACTGAAGGTTTTGAAGCTTCTCGATGCTTGCATGTGATCCACTCCGTGCGTTGTGAGAACTACTGGAAAAAGAAGTTGTGCCCTCCTCTTAATACTGAATATAAACACAAAACAAGGTAGCAGTTAATTATCCGCCAAAGGTGGTCTAATGTGGACAAGAATCCTGCTAAAGCACTAATGCAGGAAATTTATCCTGCTGTTTGTCAATTCATAGAGGAAATTAAATTTGTTTTCAAAAACAAGGTGCTACATCAAATGATTAAAGATCACTACACTTATCAGTTGCAGTGTTAATTAAGATTACTACCTAATAAGTATATATTGTACTCATAATATTGTGCAACAAAACTTTGACAATTGCTTCATTGTTATTTATTTATTATCATGGGAGTGAGACAGTGAGTTAACATAAATAGAGAGATCAATTACCCATACGAAGGGATTTTCACAGATAGGCAGACTTTTTCTTTTTTTTAAAAAAATTCTAAATCCGCGGTTAATCCGTATCCGATCCGCATCACCCGCTAATCCGTGAATGTCAAATCCACAGATGATTGGCCCGGTTACGGTTCAATTTTCCAAATCCGCAACTTTGATGGTTTGGTTGCGGGTGACCCCTAATCCGCAACCGTCCGTTGGTTGCACACCCTATCGGTTACCAAAGTTCATTTATGCGCAAGCCTCATCTAAACTTGTCACTTTATTCATTGGTTGTCTCCATGGGATTTGTTTCCTTTCCGCTGCAAAGATAAGCCCCTCAAAAACCATGAGGTAAAAATTGCCAAGCCCAACAAAAATAATGATACTCCGTATTTAGAAATTAAAATTTTCTTTATTGAAACTGAAAGTAGCTTCTACATTCTAAATCTGATTTTGCATTACATTTCTTATTTGATGACATCGAAAGACAAGAACAAGATAATGGAACTAAGGTGAAACACCTGCTGTCTTGCTCTCATTATCACGTACTACCCATTTTCCATCTTTCTCTGGTGCATCACCTGAAATCAGAAGTGATCAAATTATTTCAGAACAATGTGCAGAAAGAGCATAGTAAAAAAAGAAAGAAAAGGAACAGTTAATAAATTAATTACCACAGGTTAGAGCTGGGAGGTTGCAAGCTCTAGGGATACGAGCAGCAATGCGAAGAGTGTTACAAATACAGCTCTGATCAACTCGTTGCAGGGCGCCGCAACATTCAGCAGTCGGTAAAGCGACCCCTTGCCCCGGAAGAACGAAGGGTGCACAGACGTTAAGATTAGTGATATCCTTGGAGGCAAGACTGTGATCGAACTGACTTGATTTCAGCTCCTAAAGTCATCAGCATGAGAAACAATGCAGCTGAAGAATAGTAAAGAGAAGAAACACCAGATTTCTTAATTCCTGCCATGATTATTACTTGACTATAAAAATACTACTTGGTAACTTTTTTTTCTTCTCTATTTTTCTTTTACTTGAGCACTTTGAGATATGGAATCGGTACTCTGAAGTGAATGTATTTATAGGATTTTTCACTCGGATCAGCACAAAGAAGTGAAAGTTGTATGAGTTATCTACTACTAAATAATCCACTGTTATGCTTGTGTTATCAGTTGAGACACAAAGTTGTGGTGAGTTTATCATTTTAATATTGTGATTCATCCTATCATTGGCGTTTTACGTTCATATGGAATAATGCATTAACGTAATATTCAAGGATTTTCCTTCTGGAAGAGTGATATTCCCATATTTTTATCACCAGTTACAAAAATGTATAGGCACATTATTCTGTTTTATCCAAATGGCAACAAATGTGGATCCTTGTTAGCAATTCGGGTTATGGAAATCCTAGTTCGTTTTCAATGGTTGTGTTTGATTTGTTGATAGATGGATAATGTACATAATATATTCATTTACTTCCACATTATCCTGGATTTTAGTTTCTTGAAAAATTGAATGGTTTTGTTTTGGTTAATTTGCCTTTGCGAGGCAAGAGAATCGGGAAGGGAAGGTATTTAGCTAGATATCTAGCCCGTTTATTTGAGAACAGACTGGTTTTACCAGCATTTTGCTCTCTGCACGGACTTGCCTGTGGTGTATCCTAGATTTCCATGCAAGTTGGTTGCATGTCTAGTAAAGATAGCGAGAGCAATATAACGGATATGTCCCGGAACGAGGTAGACTCATGAGCCGATATTTGTATGAATTCTGTCCTGGGTAGTTAACAGATTTGGACTTGTAGTTTTTCAAAATGTTGAACCAATATAGTATGTACTGTAGAGATGGCATTGCTTTGGGATTACGCAAATGTTCTTACATCACACGGTGCAGCAAACAAGTAAAGTTGATATGACCGTTGCATAAGGACGAACTACCAAACTTTCAAGAAAGAAGTAAGTAGTTAGGAACTGAGTAGTTGGGCTGTAAAATCTCCATCAATCAAAAGAGTTGAAAAGAGAGCATGATTTTTCGTTGAATCAGAGTGAGGTCAGCACCTATGTAATAGCATCATCTTCTTTGCTTTTTTCTGAGCTTGACTTGAATTTCCTTAGTAGAGTTAAATTCCTTTATATGGTAAAAGAAAGAAAAATGATTCTTCGAAAAAGAATAAAGCAATGTATGATGTTACTTAACATTCACTTAAAAACAAAAATGAAAATATGCAATTTGAAACTTAACATATAAGATCCTTCTCGCACTGTTCCAGATTGTTTTAGGCAAAGGTTCACTTTTGGGTCCAGTAAACTTGGCTGCGCAAGTCGAAGAAAAGCAAATTGTGGCATAAGCTGAAGTCTGTAGTTATATCTTTTTAGTTATTTTTGAGCTTTTTTTGTACCAACAAGGCCTGTGAACGTGGCGGAGCCGATAAAGGCAAGAATAATCGGCTCCTAAAGTTTATCTATCCATAAATCTCATCGGAACTTGACATTTCACATTGTTTGTCCCCATGGAAATACTTTTTTCCTTCCCGCTGCAAAGATGTTTCTCCCCCTCAAAAAACTCGAGTGACCATGACGTAAAAATTGCCAAGCCCAACAAAAAAATAGATATTTAGAATTTTTTTTTTTTTTTAGAAGCTGATTTTTTTTTATTGAAACTGAAAATAGCTTCTACATTCTAAATCTGATTTTGCATTACATTTCTTATTTGCAAAACAGATGACATCCAAAGACCAAAACAAGATAATGAAACTAAGGTGAAACACCTGCTATCTTGCTCTCATTATCACGTACTACCCATTTTCCATCTTTCTCTGGTGCATCACCTGAAATATGAAGTGATCGCAAAAAAATTCAGAACAATGTGCAGAAAAAACATAGTAAAAAAAAGGAATAGTAACAAGTTAATTACCACAGGTTAGAGCTGGGAGATTGCAAGCTCTAGGGATACGAGCAGCAATGCGAAGAGTGTTACAAATACAGCTCTGATCAACTCGTTGCAGGGCGCCGCAGCATTCAGCAGTTGGTAATGCAACACCTTGCCCGGGAAGAACAAATGGTGCGCATACGTTGAGATTAGTAATATCCTGGAAGCAAGACTGTGATCGAACTGACTTGATTTCAGCTCCTAAAGTCATCAGCATGAGAAACAATGCAGCTGAAGGATAGTAAAGAGAAGAAACACCAGATTTATTAATTCCTGCCATGATTATAAAAATACTACTTGCTAACTTTTCTTCTTTTCTTTTGATTAATTACTTTGAGATATTAAATGATACTCTGAAGTGAACATATTTATAGGATTTTTCACTCGGATCATCAGTAGAGCACAAAGAAGTGAAAGTTGGATGAGTTATCTACTACTAATTAATCCGCTGTTATTTTATCAGTTGAGACACAAACTTGTGGTGAGTTTATCATTTTAATATTGTGATTCACCATCTATCGTTGGCACAGATATTCGGATTCGTAAAAGTCAAATCTGGCCGACAGTTTGTTTTTCGGCAGTAATTCGGATTCGTGGATCACTTTCCAGACTCTTAACAATTTGCACTATACGAAAAACTACAGTTACAATGTACATATTGGACCCAGATGCATATATTTCTTTACAATGATAGAGATTTAGTCACAACATAAATTGTGTGATAAATTATTTCTAAATTGTGCTACTAGGTAAACTAATAGTGGGACGCATATAATATATCATAAGATAGATTTCAATCCAACGATAAATTTTTGGTCAAGAAGGAGTGTTTAGGGTATTTAGGTCCCCAAATAGATTTTAGATTACAATGGTAAATTTTGATTTAAAATGCAAACTTTGGCCGCTTGGGTTATGGCGCTATTTGCATTGGGGTGACCAAAACTAGTGGAGGCACCGCTTCATATGAGACAAAAAAATTACATCCCATCCTAAACGTTGGATTACTCAAACGGTATCCCCTGTTAATCCCGACAACTTCTTTAGCAATCATGGCTATTTGGAGGTCATGAGTATGAAAAAAAATTCGACAACCTTCTTACTCGCCAAGTAAATTTTGGGTCATTAGAGCCACTTAGCATATATAATCTAGATCAAGCTGCAAATTTTAGTCATGACGAAAGATTAAGACTCACAGTTGTACATTTCTGGTCATTTTGCGTCTTCTTTTGTCCCAATATAATCTTGAGTTTGCAAAAAATTTAATTACAATAGAGATTTTGGATCCTGAAGTAGATCGAATGTACATTTAACTTGCCGGTCACAGAGCAAATTAACAGACCTCGGATAATAATAGTACATTCTGGGTCGTCGGGCGTAGGTATTCGGATTTTAGGCACGGTAACAAACTCATTTATCATATATGTGATTAAAGTTTATAACACGTTCACTACACCTCATTAGTCATTATCGTGAGTACCGTATTCCCTCGCCACATCGTTTATCCCACTATAGTATAAAAAAAAAATTGACTAAAAATGGCAAAATATATTAAAAAGAGTGTCGCACTCAATGTGACAAAAGTACATGACATCCCAGGAGAGCAAAATAAATGTACATCAAGGGAAACTCACAAAAGCTTCTCAATTACATGCTAAAATTGAAACAGGTTAACCATCAAAAAATTTGGTACGAAATCACTAATTGCACATGGTGCACTTAATTACAACTATGAGTTGCTTACTTCTCTTAGGTTTATTCCATTCTTGCTAAATAATCGACCGAGCTACCGAAGGTAAAAAGATACGACATCCATTTCTTTGTTTTTGTTTCTATCCAACTACAAATTTTGTCATTCTTCCCTTGTTGTTTCAAGCTATCTCATGCTCGCTCCGCTCCATTTTAGATGATATTTTAGGGTTACTATTTTGTTCCACAATACTCGAAAGTTATCATATTTTTCCACAAAACTACCACTAATACCCTAATATTTTGTCTTGGAATTATATATTTTTTTTAAATGCATTAATAATAATTAATGATTGAAGACTTTTCTTAAGTGTATAGTTGGAAAATCTTCATATCTTCCTCCATTTCTTAATCTACGTGAAAACTTAAAAAACATCATCTAAAATTGAACGGAGAGAGTACGAGGTAAAAATATGCAACTTATTATTTAAAAAAAAAATAATTGAAAGATGATCATCGTTTGGGGTATACGAGGGAAAGTCATGTTATGGATCCTAAAGTTTCTTTTGCTGACAAAGTAAAAGGAAACATAGAGCCATGGTCGTATTGGAAGGAAGATGAAGAACTGGTGAATAATGATCTTTATATAGAGCATCTTAACTTAAATGAAGATGGGGATACATATGGAATTGAAATTCCAATTATTAATATATATCTGGAAACAAGACAACGAATCAGCTCTCCGTGGAAACAATATTTGATTGGGAAAGTTATGCGGGGGTAACAGTTGGATTCAAGTTTATTCAGTTCAAAACCAGAATCTTATGGAAACCCGTGAGTAATATTCAAGTACTTGATTTGGGTAAGGATTTATTTCTCTTCAAATTTGATGATTTAGATGATATGAGGAAAGTAACAAATCAAGGGACTTGGTTTATTGGATGGCATTTTCTTTCATTACAGTGGTGGTTACCGGAATTTAAACCATCTAAAGACTACTATCATTTGGGCTAGGATTCCTGAGTTACCAATTGAATATTTTGATAAGGAAATTTTGAAACAGATTGGAAACAAAGTAGGAAAATTAATGAAGATTAATATATTACTACTGATAATGTAACCAGAGGGAAATATGCAAGAATTTGTGTTGAGATAGACTTATCTAGAGCTTTAATTCCTCGTGTTTGGGTTGGTAATTCTATTCAGATGATTGTATATGAGGGTATTAGGAAATAATATGTGAGAGTCTATATTTAGGAGATATGCACTTTAAGTTGTGAGAGTTATATTAGGAATTTTTTTGAGAATCAAGTCTTGTGATTGTATAAATATCTTTAAGAATTAATGAGAAAGATACACCAAGATATTATCAATGTAATCGTTTTGTGCTTCTGCGTGTATGCTCTCCTCTCTCTTGCTCGATCCTTAACATGGTATTAGAGCAAGGTGACAGGGAGAGAGAGGAGAGGAAGAGAGTTAGAAGAGGCACAGTTGTTAGTTAGTTTTATTTTTCATTAAAAGAGAAGTAGTTGCGCAAAGTTCTGATGAGTTAAAGAAGAAGAGAGAATTGTTTGAAGGCTGTCAAGCCGTGTTGCTCTTATTTGAAGATTAATTGGACAAAAGTTTGGTCGGAGAAGAAGAGATGATTCATCGGTGACGCGCAATCAGAAAAAAAAAATTGTGTGATGTTCTGATTATAATTATGAACTGAAAGAAAGGTGTCGTCATCTGCTCTCTGAATCGAGAGAACTCATGAAGAGATCGAGAAGAGGTCAGAGTTTTGACTGATTAGGGTTTGAGTCGAGAGAAGAATCAAAGAGAGAGAGAGAAATAAAATTAAGAGTGGTTTGTTTCCTAGGGTTATGACTTCAGTTAGAAGCCGAGATGGATCGTCGTGATGTTCAGATAAAGAAGTTAGAAGCACCCATGATTATTGAAACTGCTTGACAAGGATTGGAAGATCGGTCAAGATAGGGAAGGAATTAGTACTATGAAGATGAGTTGATGCCGACTGGATTAGAACAGGTATGTTATCTTCACGTAATTTTGTGTTTGGTTTCGTTGCAACTGTCTTTGACGGATCGGACAATGGATTTGTTGTTATTGATTCTTCCCGGTAAAAATGAGGAGATTATGGAATCTGCTACGCTAATTTGGAGAGGTTTGATCAAGCGAATCCGTGAAGAAGAACTGTTGTTTCCATCAACGGGACAAAGAGACGGTGGTTGCTAAGAAGAAGATGTTGAGGTGTTATGGGCTCGAAAAAGTGAGAAGAACTCTAACGAGTTGCTAATAAGAGATGATATGCTAATTAACGGGAGTTGTCTGTGATCATTGGAGATGGCTAGGCAGTAGTGGAGGTTGCTGGAAATAGATTGAGTTTGTACGGACAGTTTGGCGCAGCAGTGATTGAAATGGATTTAAACAATTAGATGAATGCTAGGATCCATCCATCCAGGTACAAAGTCCAATGGTGGTTGAATTGAATGGAGTCAGTTCTGGTGGTTTGATTTGAAGATTACAAGATGGTGGTCGTGTACAAAGCAGTTTGAGGTGATGGTAGTTAACACGAGAAGAGATTATGTTGCTGTCACTTAGTCATGGTTTGATGACAGTAAAGGAAGGTAGTGACTGCCGATAATGGTAAGGTTTTGTTTTAGCTTGAAGCCAAGAAATCAGATGGAAAAAAAAAAGAGAAAGATAGATAGAATTGTGTTGGTATTTGACAGCATGGTCTGTGTTTAAAAGATGTCGGAACTTGATTTAAAATCTAATGATGATACGGAAGTTAGGGAAATAGTTTGTGGTGTTTTTATTTTTCCACAGAACTTATAAGCAAGCGAGACAACAACTGGTTGTCGATCATGAACAAAGTTGGTAAAGATGAAGTAATTGTTGCTTGCGTTGCTACAACATTCTTGAGATCGAGAAGAACAAGAAGAAGAAGAAAGAAAAAAAAAATTTGAAGAAAGAAAATCGATTACCAAAAGGTGATGAAAGAAAGAACAACAATAGTAGGTTAACATCCTATGAGTTGTCGAGAATACAAGAAGTATTCTACTGAAGAATCCAAGAGTACGACAAGTATTCTACTGAAGATACAAAGAGGACCGAAACGTCCTTAAAATACGAACGGGGCCGCAATGTCCTTAAACTACAATTGAGACCGTAATGTCCTTAAACTTCCGAAGATGGGACCGTAATGTCCTTAAACTTCCATTGGGACCGTAATGTCCTTAAACTTACGAAGGGGACCGAAATGTCCTAAAACTACGAAGAGGACCGAAATGTCATAAACTTATGATTAGGGCCGAAATGTTCCTAAACTATGAAGAGTAATGTAATGTCCTTAAACTACGAAGATGGGACCGAAATGTCCCTAAACTACGAGAGGACCGAAATGTCCTTAAACTATGAAGAGGACTGAAAGTGTCCTTAAACTACAATCAGAATATATTTTCGCAAAAGCGTTGGGGAAAGCTTAGTTTCTATTCTTTTTGTCCAAGATGGGTATTCGTGATCTACATGCTCCATCTTGAGGGAGGGTGTTAGGAAATAATATATGAGAGTCTATATTTAGGAGATATACACTTTAAGTTGTGAGAGTTATATTAGGAATTTTCTTGAGCATCAAGTTTTGTGATTATTTAAATATCTTGAAGAATTAATGAGAAAGATACACCAAGATATTATCAATGTAATCGTTTTGTGCTTCCGCTTGTATGCTCTCCTCTCTCTTGCTCGATCCTTAATAGAGGGGATTAATAATTTCTGTTTCAATTGCGGAAAGGCTATTCACAAAAAAGATAATTGTCCTTTGATTCACAGTGGTGAAAAAGTGTCTAATATCAACTAATAAGGAATTGAACGATGATGAGACTAAAGATGATACACATGATTTTGGGGTCATGGATGTTGGTTGAGAATCGAAGAAATCATCGGAAAAATTCTTCTCGGGTAACATAAGGTTGTAGATTTCTTAATGGAGAAGGACAAAATGCTAAGGTGAGTTTAACTCAGGAAATCAGCATGACATTAACGATCAAATAGAGAAAGGTTCGGATATTAATAAGAGGAACGATGCAAAAGGAGTTATCAAGAGAGGTGGTGATAGACACATTTTTGTGTCCAATTTGTTCTCAATACTATATATTGTTGGCACTCGATTTTGTACTAATTTTGTTATTTTATGTATTTGTAGGTATTTTTTTGGAAATAAATATTTTAAGAAAATTCGGCTCGAAAAGTTGATTTTGGCACCCGGAGGACACGTGTTATTCGTACTCCCAAGTTTGGATAAGGGGTAACCTAATTACTAAGGGGCACCACCAGGTCACCCCCAAGGCATCTGATATTCTCACCCCAGTCCAGGATAAGGGGCACCTTCTTCAACAATTTGAAAACTGAAAATTGGCGGGAAAATGTTCACAGTTCAGGAGAATTTTCGATCGAAGAAATGAAGTAGTTGTAGGTCGATTCAATGGCTGAATTTTGGCAGAAAGATGTGATTTAGCCTATGGAAGATAGTTTGGGTGTCGAATTTGATCGGAATTGGCTGGAAATATCGATTTGATTCTCGAGCTCAAAACAGAGCTACACGGAGTGAACACGACCTGTACACGGTGTTTTGTGTGTTTTGGTTGTGCATGGAAGTGTTTTGGAGGAGTTGGATGACTTATGAGGCATGTATAAGGCTTACTAGAGCGTGCAGGATCTAAGTTTACGTGTGAAATTCTAAATCTGGTAAGAAAATATTCAAAAATAATGTTATTCACTGCCGAGTAAAGACGAATTATATATTTGGAGTTATGGCGAGGGATTTCAGCGTGTCTTTGAGTATAAATATGATCTTTGGGTCTACTAAAATGGGGGTCGATAGTTTTGGGGAGGTTTGGAGGCGAGCAGAGAGGCGCAGGAGGAGTTGCAGAGAAGTTACCTGCTGCTGTTGCTGCTGCCATTAACACGCCTGAAGAACACGAAGAACGGACCTGCCAGAGCAGTCGTTCTTAAACAGTGACAGCGACAGCGGATCGTGGGTCGTAGTGTGGGTCTTAAAACGCTACAACAACAGTTTATCTTTTTATCGTTCTTCCTTTTGTAACGGTGAACAGCGCCTTTGCAACAGTTATTTCTGTTGCAATTTTTCTGTTCACTTGTTTTACTCCCTTTAATCAACTTTTTGAGCTTAATACATGTATTTTGAGATTATGATTAATATGAGGAGCTAAACCCCAACACTGGGGTGATGGAGAAAGCCTTATTTCACACTTGGGTAATTATATTTAATTCTTCTCATGACTTTTGCACTAATTTTAATTGAAATTATGATTTGAAAAAATTAGTTGTCATTTGATTTGATGCGGCATGCTTAGCTTAGATGATTTGATGCCTCATGCTTAACATTTACATCTAATATTTGGAGAATTTATCTTGGCAAAAATAAGAGTCAATATATTTTATATATTTACTGAGCTATAATTGTTAAAAGAATCATTATTTGAACCTTAAGAAATGAATTCGGTGGAATCCTAAACCCCAGTACCTCTTGCACCATTGTTAATATCTTTGTGTATATTATTTTTATAAATCTAAAAATCCATTACCTTCACAAGTCCGAGAGTTTGAACCTTTATTACTACAACCACACGAAAAATCTTAAATCAGGTGGGTCTGGCCTTAACAGTAACTTATCCACTAAAGTTATGCCCAACATTGGGAATAAGGAAGTTCAAAATATAAATTATAAGTATATATGAAGATATTAAAGATATAGATTATAGTAAATCTAATGATGATTTCGTGTCTAGGGGATGTAACTCTGAAGGCTTTATCAGTGAAGGTGAAGAGTTGGACCAATCTGGGAATGGTCTTGCTGAATCAGGTGATGGTCAAAGTAAGCTACACACATGCACGAAGCATGGAGAGAAGCCTAGTAAGGAGATTTTTGGTGCCAATAAAAACTATGAGTTTTGACTCTAATATTTCATAGAACAAACAAATCCAAAGAAAATACTACAGAGAGTATGGAGAATCAAGCGCATCCAGTGAGAGAGGAGGAAATATAACCAGAGGTGGTAGTCACTCTAGTGGACGAGGAAGAGGAAGCGTAATTGGGAGTGGAAGTGGAGAATCAGAATGCTTAACCAGGCCCTTGGTGGAACCATGAATAATGGATGATTTGTTGAAGATAGAGATAGAGAAGGAAGTGAGACAATGGGGACCAGAGTTTCAAAGATGTGAGAAGGAATAATGACATGTACTGGTAGACATTCTAGAAGCTATACTTCAGATGGCAGACTTCTTTGCAAGATCATACGATCGAGAATGAGGATGTTAGGAGAAGAAAATCATGTGAAGAGGAGGAACCTCCAGTCCAGAGGGAACAAATAAAGTAGATGATAGAGTCGACTCTATAGATTTACCGCGGGAGAAGTGGGTTCAACTGGCACAGATAGTTCGCAGACATGAGGAGATAGATCCTTCAGGAACAGGTTGCTCCTCAAAGGTTTGGCACGCAGACTACATGCTAGAAGTAATCCTTCCACCAAGAATGGAGACCCATGCCTTAGTAAGAGGGCCAAGTGATCTCTCGAGGTTCGAGATGGATATTGCTACATGATGGGATTTCCCCCCCCCCCCCCCCCCCCCCCCCCCCCCCCCCCCCCCCCCCCCTTCAAATAGACAGAATGTATCGGAACTCGATATGAACAAGAGTGAGTCCAGTGAAGATGGAAGAAGGAATGTAGAGACTTCAGAAACCCCATCAACAAAATTGGCGTGCATTACCGACGGAGATGGACAACCGATCTCAACATACCTCTTTTCCAATGAAGATCATGACATGGAATTTTAAAGAGGCTGCTAAACCCTCTTTTGAAATCATTGCTAAGGATTTAATTAGGAATTATAATCCTAATATTTTGATCATACTAGAGACTCACTTATTGTCGATTCTTTAAGTATTTCTGGTGGTTTATAGATGCTATGGAATAAGGAAGGTGTTGATGCTAAAGCTTCTTTTATCTCTTTATGGGATATTCATGCTATGGTGAATATTACGAGAGTTAAACCTTGGATTTTATCCTCGGTTTATGCTAGCAAAAATCTTGGTCTCAGAAATGCGGTGTGGGATGAAATAAGAAAAAGACAAGTGTTGATTGCCCAGTTGGAGTTGTGGGTGATTTTAATGTACGTGCTAAGATATGTGACCAAGAAGGACGGTAATATTCCTACCTACAGTCAATTAAAGGAACTCAAAACAGTTATGAATGACTGCAACCTAATGCTTAAGAAGGCGGTTGGTCCAAAGTACACTTGGACAACAAGCAGATCAATGGAAGGAATATTCAGGAAAAACTGGATAGAGAATTCTGAATAATGAGCAGTGGAGTTTTCTTTTTTCCGACTGTCAGTTATCTCGCTTATACTACTAAAATTCAGATCATCGTGTTTTAATGATTGACACTTGTCCTAATGTTAGATTTCTCCCTCGGCCTTTTTGTTTCGAGGCTATCTGGCTGAATGACCATATATTTAGAAGCCTAGTTAAGGATATTTGGAAGGAGAGGGGTTCTGGCGAGGATGAAAACTTATACTCCCTCTGTCCCTAATTAGTTGAGCTATTTGGTTTTAAATTTTGTCCCACAAATAGATGAGTCATTTCACTAATCAAGGGGATATTTCTAAAACTACCTTTTTAATTGATTATTGTTATTATAATAAATATACATAATTTGATAGTCATGTTTATATTCGTCATGTAGGTGTTTTAAAATGTTATTCAACGGTATAAAGTTTACGAAAAACCGTGGTATACTTTAAGAGATAAATCATTTTGAAGTTTTACAAGTTATTATCCATAAGGGTATATTTGTAAAAAATACTTAAACATACTCTCCTTCTTTCTTTGCCTTAATAATTGTGCAAAATATAAATGACTCAACTAATTAGGGACGGAGGGAGTATATCTTTGTTACAGAAGCTTAAAAAAAATTCCGTTTGAATCCAAAATTCGGAACCAAAAGGTTTTTTGGGTGTATTCGTAAGAGTGTCTAGACAACTAGAATAAATTTGTGTCTGTCCCAAGATTGCTTTGCTTCTAATCCGTCTTTGGAGAATAAAGCTTCCGAAGTTAATTGTCTTAAAGTTTATTTGGAAAAACTTAGGCTTAAAGAGTTGTTTTACGCTCAAAAATCTCGCATTCAGTGGCTCAAGCATGGTATTTGGAATACCAGATTTTTTTTTCATTTTTCAACTCTATTTCGTCGACACCGTAACAAATTTACTTGTCCCAAATATGATTTTATAAGTTGGATTGAAAAGGAGGAAGATGTTAAAATTCTCATTAATTAGTACTTCAAACAATTTTATACTTCTAATAATCCTTCCATTTTTTCTTCGGAGTCGAAAAGTTTTATCCCTTGTGTTATCAGTGAGGAGGATGATTTGAATATTACCGGACCTGTCACGGAGGATGAAGTCTTAGATTGTATCAATCAAATAGGTTATCTTAAAGCTCCCGGTCCTGATAGTTTGCAGGACATATTCTATAAGGATTTTTAGGATATAGTTGAACCGTCAGTTTTGAAAGTGGTCAAAGATTTTTTACCCTTTGGTTCTCTTAACCCTGAAATGAACAAAACTTTTATTACTTTGATCCTAAAAGTTTAGAATCCCTCTCATATTAAATTTTTTGACCTATAAGTCTTTGTAATTTTTTGTTACAAGATAATTTTAAAAACTATGGCAAACCGTCTGAAATTCTACATGCCTAGATATATTTCTGCTAACCAGAATGTCATTGTTAAATATTCGTCAATCTTTGATTCCATCATTCTTACCAGTGGTATTTTTAATTCTTTTCGTTATATAGGTGGTAATAAAGCTTGGATGGCCATGAAAATCGATTTTAAAAAAGCTTATGATCAGTTGGAGTGGGATTTCATTTTTAAAACTTTTGAAGATTTGGGTTTGAATAATACTTGGATAAAGCGGTTAAAATTGTGTATTACTTTTGTTTTTTTTGAAGTTTTGTTTAATGAGAGTCCTAGTGAAAGTTTTGTTCCCTCTAGAGGCATCAGACAAGGGGATTCTTTGTCCCCTTATTTGTTTATCACTTGTATAGGGGTTCTTAGTAGAATGATTAATTATGGTACTGATCATAAGATTATAAAGGGGTTTAAAGTTTGTAGGGGAGCTCCTATGGTCATTCACAACTTCTATGTTGATGATATAGTCTCAGTTTTCTTGATGCTAATCTTCGAAATGTTAAGGTTATTAGAGATATTTTAGACAAATTTTCTAGATGGTATGAGCACCTGATTAATAATTCTAAATCTTTGGTGATTTTCTCCAAAAATATGCACAGAAGATTGGCTAAATCTCTTTGTAGAGGTCTTCAAATGCAGTTGAGTGATAAGCCAGGTAATTTTGGGTATGAATATCCTATGGGGTCGGTTAAAGGGTAGTGATTTTACTGATGTTTTAGTTAAAATTACTAATAAAATGGCTGGGTGGAAGTTAAATTTTTTGAATCTTGCTGGTAGAGATACTTTAATCAAATCTGTGTTTGATCCTTCTTTGAACCACCTTATGTGTACTTTGAGAATTCCTAATTTATTCTTTCAAAAGTTACAAGTTAAGAAGGAATTTTCTTTGGCAGAGTAAGGAAGGTAATAAGAAAATCCATCTGATATCTTGGGAGAGGGTTTGTCACCCTGTAGAGTATGGGGGCTTGGGTATAAGGGACCTTGAGTTTCATAATTTTGCTTTTTTAGCCAAGACAATTTGGAGAATTGCTTGTTTTAATACTTCGGCAGTTTCAATTCTTCTTAAGGATATGTATATTAAGAGTACCTCTTTCTGGGTAACCAGTAGCCCTAATCGGGCATCTTGGTGTTGGAGAAGTATCCTTAAGGGTAAGGAATTGATCAAGGGAAGTCTGAAGTTGAGTAATGGCTGTGGAGATAGGTTTGATGTTTGGCAAGATAACTGGTGCAATGATGAACCACTAGTTAATTTATTAAACCCAGATATCAATTCCCATGATCCATTGAGAGTAGCTGATCTTATTGATGCTTTCTCTAATGATTGGAATTTAAATCATATCAACGATAGCATTCCTGGGGACATTATTTTTAAAATAAAGGTTATACATATTTCCATTTCCAAACGGTCAAAGGATAAACTTGTTTGGCCTTATTCTAGGGATGGTCAGGTGTCACTCAAGGATTGTTACAGTTAGTTGATTAATTCCAATGTTAGCGACTTATTGGCCAGTACCAAATGGAAAGCATTATGGAAGGTTAAGTCCCCGGCTAATATTAAGCATTTTTTGTGGTTACTAGCGCAGGACTTTGGTTAGGCATCTTCATTGCAACTCCAATAATCTGGCAGAAATCTGAGCAGTTAGGGATGGCTTGAACCTTGCGGTCAAATTGGGCATGAAGAATATCATTGGAGAAAGTGATTCTCAACTTACAGTAGATTTTAGTAAAAAAAAGGTACGGGGAAGTTGGTTTTTTTGATAGTATCTTGATGGACATAGCT
This sequence comes from Papaver somniferum, assembly GCF_003573695.1. NCBI lineage: Eukaryota > Viridiplantae > Streptophyta > Magnoliopsida > Ranunculales > Papaveraceae > Papaver > Papaver somniferum. The sequence continues at coordinate 17,171,439 of NC_039365.1, read as the reverse complement.
AGTTTTAAGTCTTTTTTTAATAATATTGTATTTCAGCACCATTACAGAGAAGGCAATTCGGCTACTGATATTTTGGGAAAAAAAAGCTAATGAATAATTAATCGGAATTTCAGTTGGGAATCCGCTGGACTTTGTGAGTCCTTTTTTGTTTAGTGATGTTTCGGAAAGGGCCTTCCCCAGGCTTGTAAGGCCCTAGTTTGTGTTTAATGAAGTCTTATTACCAAAAAAAAAAAAAAGTTTTATTTGCGTTGTATTCGAATCACGATTGAGTTAAACGTTCCAACAATCTAGAGAATAGTCCATAAAAGGGTATTTTAGTCATGTTCTAAGAATCATTAGACTAAAAGATAACGCAATTAGGGGAGAAAACAACATATTAAAGATTTTTGGATATTTAATATCAAAGACACCATACACTGATTTTGAAGAAGACCCACACTGATCCAGAGCGATACAGTTACATTTGTTAGCTATTTTACTGCTACTATGAAAAAGTCACTGACAAAAGGATAAATCTATAGATTCTACTATACCTTTGTCTGTTTTACTGTGATTTTGGAAAAACCCTTGAGAAATGGATGGATCTTTTAGTCCACAAAAGGGTATTTTAGTCATGTTCTAAGAATCATTAGACTAAAAGATAAAGCAATTAGGGGAGAAAACAACATATTAAACATTTTTGGATATTTAATATCAAAGACACCATAGACTGATTTTAAAGAAGACCCACACTGATCCAGAGCGATACAGTTACATTTGTTAGCTATTTTACTGCTACTATGAAAAAGTCACCGACAAAAGGATAAATCTATAGATTCTACTATACCTTTGTCTGTTTTACTGTGATTTTGGAAAAACCCTTGAGAAATGGATGGATCTTTAGATCCTAATATCACTATTGTTTGTAGTTTTGTTATATGGTTTGGATGAATCCCTCTTAATCCAACCAAGACCATAAAAACTTGTCATGATATCTTGAAATCAGTTATAAATTGTAGGAATCTCTTTTCAGATTACGGACTGGGACTATAATGTACCATGGTATGAATATTTATGTTGTCTGTTTGAATTCTTTGAATTTATTGTAATAGCTGGAGATCAGTTCTATAATTTATCCTGATTTTGAATCAGAAATTTATGCTCAATATACATGAGGCTAACCTCTGGTTCGGGAAAAAGAAAAATTTGGATATTAAACATTACCTATTTTTAGATGTCTTCTAGGTCTAGAAAAGAAAAACATAAGTTTTATTGAATCAACTAATTGTTAATTATTGTTTTTCTCTATACTGTGAAATTTAGTTTTTATTCCTAACCAGCTTCGGATATAAGCCCGACAAAAACTTGATGAGGTAAAAATCCCTAAGCCAAAGAAAACAGCTGCAGTTCTTATTTCTTTATTGAATGTAACTTGTACATTTTAAGGCCTAGTTTGGTATTGTTGCGGCTTTTACAAAAGCACTTTTCTGTTGTGCGTTGATGTGTTGTGCTGTGAGAAAAAAACAGTTAGACGTTTGGTAAAATATTAGTAATTAAAGTTAAAGCTGATTAACAAAACCAATCCAAGTGTGTTTGGTAAAATATCATATTCAACTATTATTATTGTAGCAAATGACAAAATAGACATATATCTGAAAATAATTTTGTTTCAATTTTATTGGGTTTATAAATAATTAAATTTTTTACTATTAAATATAAACATATATAATATTAAATTTACTTAACTACTTTAATATATATATATATATATATATAATTTTCAAACAAAAAATCAAACTAAAATTAAGTAATAATTTAATATTATCATCAACTGTGTTATTAAACAAATATTTTATTATTTAATATTTGTTTAATTTTTATTTTTGACAAACTAAATGAAATGGTATCATAAAATAGTTTGAAAATAAAATATAATAATAATTTAAAGCATAAAATATAAGAAATAAAAATTGATTGTATATATATTTAAGGGTAATTTTTGTCATTTACAAAATAAATAGGGACAAAAAAGATAAATCAAACATTAAATTTTGGTGGGACCAAAGCTTATGCTTTTGTAGCTTTTAAAAGCTCCTCCTCCCCAGCTTTTAAAAGTTGAGGAATTTGGGTAGTGTTTTGGGTAAAAAACACTTTGATTTTTTTTTACCAAACACCAATTTCAAAAATTATTAACATATATAGGTTTTGAAAGTGCTTTTGGAAAAATAAAAGCATTACCAAATCCAACCTAAAAATGATTGTGTTACTGTTCTCATCGGCAAAACGTATCACATTCCTTTGGTGTATTCTTACCCGAAACCAGAAGTAACAGTTAATCAAATGATTTCAAAACAATGTGCACTTACAAAGAGTACTCAAGAAGGCAATTTTCCCTCCCGTACATATATGACTGGACTGGAGTGGTTTACAGTGAAATCAGAGTGTATGAATCAAAATAATAAAAAAAAATAACAAGTTAATTACCACAGGTTAGAAGTTCAGGGAGATCGCAAGCTCTAGGGAGACCAGCAAGTATGCGAACAGTGTTACAAATGCAGTTATCACCGACTTGTTGCAAGGCGCTGCAGCAGTCAGCAGTGGGTAAAGCATCAGCTTGTCCTGGAAGAAAATATGATGCACATACGTTCCGATTAGTAATATCCTGGATACAAGACTGTGATCGAACTGACTTGATTTCAGCTCCTAAAGTCATCAGTATGAGAAACAATGCAGCTGAAGAATAGTAAAGAGAAGAAACACCAGATTTCTTAGTTCCTGCCATGATTATTGCGTAACTTTTAAAATACTACTTACTACTCTCTCTTTTTTTTGTTTCTTTTAATTAGTTAATCACTTTGAGATATGAAATTGGTATTCTGAAGTGAATCTACTTTTATAGGTTTTTCAGTTGGATTAGAGTAGAGAACAATGTGGTAAAACTTGTATGAGTTACCTACAACTAATTAATCCACTATTATATGATTGTTTTTGTCAGGCGTGAAACACAAACTTGTGGTGAGTTTATCATTTTAATATTGTGATTCACCATCATTTTATCATTTATTTTTTCTACTAGTCCATACGACAATTTACAGTTACAAACTTACAATGTACATTTTCTACTAGTATAATTTTAGATTCCGAGACAAATTTTGAATCAAGGATAAAGTTTTAGTCAAGAAGTAGTTTTTAGGTCATCAGATAGGTTTTAGATTATAGTGGGTAACTTTCGAGTTAAAATGCAAACTTTGGCCGCTCGGGTTGTGTAGGTATTTTGAGGCCACGAGTCTCGATTTTTTTTTGACAAAATTTTGGGTCATCACTAAGTTTTAGCTCACCGAGTAAATTTGGTTTTTAGCCGCTTAGCACATTCTGGATCAAGTGGCAATCTTGTATCATGGCAACAAATTTAAACTCCCTTCTGGATCAAGTACGATCTTTTATCATTGCACCAAATTTAAACTCCCAGTTGTAGATTTTGGATCATCTTACTTGTATTTTTTATGCTCGAATTGCGAAATATTAAATAATAGAAATTTTGGATCGTGAAGGCTGACGTAAATTGTGAACCTCAATGTACAATCAATTTGTTGGTCATAAAGCAGATGTGGGTTTTGTTATCTTGTACATTTATGGATCATAATTGTAGATTCTCGGTTATCCGGCATAGGTACTCCTATTTTTGGCACCGTGACAAGCTCAATTTAATTTTTATTCGTTTCATTTCATGTTAAACTTTGGGAGATTCAAGTAACGAGCGGTTAAATAAGTTGTCCCTCAGGTTATTACATGCTTGAACTGGCCCTCTTTTGAGATTTTGGCATTATCTTATTTCGTATCCGCAGAATGATAACTTTCTACAAACTGTTTATTTGCATAGGATGTTCTTTTTACTGTGCACTATGTCCCCTCTCGCAAAAAATAAATAAATACTGCGTCATGTAATGCTATCATTGATTTCGACCAAACCAAGATTTTCTTATTTTTCTCCAATTATTATTAAGTTTTTCCAATGCCATTTTACATTAGCACATTCGACAGGACATCTCAAGACAAAAACAATAGAAAGATACTACTACGTAAAGGCGAATGTTGTCCCATTATTCATCACATCCCATCTTCGTCTTATGCACTACCTGAAATCAAAATAGAGATCAAAAGATTTCAAAACAGTGAGCCAGTAATACAAATATACGACACCAAAAATCCCATCTGCAATTCCTAGTACCGAAAGGAATAAGATATGCTAGTCCTTGAATATAAATCAAAGATTTGAGGGCAGTCAACAATGCAAGTTAATCAAAAATCTCATCTTCATACGACCAGACGATCGACAGATAAGGTGTGAGCAAAGTGTATGACTTATAATAAGAAGGGGGCAAGTTAATCACCACAAGTTAGAGCAGGGAGACTGCAAGCGCTTGGAATACGAGCAGCGATGCGAAGAGTGTTACAAATGCAGGTCGAATCAACTCGTTGTAAGGCGCTGCAGCATTCAGCAGACGGGGTGGCAACACCTTGTCCGGGAAGAACGAATTGTGCGCAGACGCTGAGATTACTAATATCTTGGAGACAAGACTGCTGCGATTGAACCGACTTGATTTCAGCTCCTAAAGTCATGAACATGAGAAACAATGCAGCTGAAGTATAGTAAAGAGAAGAAACACTGGATTTCTTAATTCCTGCCATGACTATTACTTGACTATGAAAATACTAATTATTTTTTTTTTCTTTTGGTAAATCACTTTAACATATGTAATTAATTTTCTAGTGAATGTATTTATAGGGTTAGAGTGGGGAACAAATAAGTAAAACTTGTATGAGTTATCTACTACTAACACAAATTTGTGATGAGTTTACTGTTAATCATTCTAATATTGTGATCCCCTGCCATCGAATTATATTAGTCTGATATGGAACATTTGTAAACTTATCAGGTTATAGGAAATCGTATGCAAGTCATTCTCATTCTGTCTTTTGAAAAAGTGAGATTTTCATACTTAACATACCGGTTATAAAAAGAAGTGAATGCACAATACAAGCTTTAAATTGTGGGATAAATTTTCGGACGGATAAATATTTGGCCGACATGTGGTAAATTTTGGTCGCGACATTTTGATTATGCAGATATTTTTGTGTCACGAGACAAATTTGACAAACTTCTTTTTATAATGGTAATTTTGGGTCATCTAGTAAATTGAACGGAAAATGGGTCATTTGTCCAAATATTTTTAAAACATGGTTCAAATGGACGAGTAAAAATTATTACAGGTGAAATGGACACCAATAGAATAGCAAGGATGAAACTGCATTCATTCTGACTTAAACTTAAAAAATAGCAAGGATGAAACTGGATGCATCCTGATGTAAATTAAAAATAAGAAAAAGTATTTGAAAATGGGTAGGATAAAACTGTTTACATCCTGGTTATTTTTTCATTTTTGTCCATTTAAACAGTATCAAAATCTAAGTGTTCTTTTACCCAGGAATTGTTGATTTTGATCTTTTTAACCAATTTTGTGTAAATTGAACTCGATGACGTAGTTTTAATTTTAATTATAGACAACTCAATAAATTCTCGATCACATGGTAGATTTTGGTCATGATTGCAAATTTTGGGATAACAATTATAGATCGGGATCATCTTTTTTTGGTGTAATATTTGAGATATTGACAATTTTTAGATCGATGTTCCTGTATATATCCCAGAAAACACTAACGGTACCCCAATAGTTGGTTATGTTGGTTTCAATTTGGGTAACTTAAAGTTATGATAATTTATTTATAATTGTACCCCTCGTGTGCTCTCTAAAGTTTGTTCACAAACAAAATTTTCATAACAAATTTATTCGTCTGTATCACTTTGGTCCTCATATATCTCAGTTGTACAATGATAAAAATGAGGGAGAACAATCGTAAACAGATGGTGCATGATTGATTATCATAAACAAATTTGTTTTTAAACTAAGTTGTCCAAAAATTGTTATCAACGGAATTAGCAGTTGGATCCATCACCAGACAAATCGAAACCAATGATGGAGAAAGTTGATAAAAAGGGTGATTGATTTGTGTATTTATCATGGTTATACTGATGAAGCTAATGAAAAAGTACTTAATTTGAAGGCGTTCCTGGAAAATCCATTAGAACCCCGAAGCTCTTGATTTTGATCAAGAAGTATTTTTAATCAATTGATGAAACTAAATACAAGATGGTTTTACTGATACGACAATAACAGAGATTTTCGAAATTGAGATTGAGGACATGGGTTTGTGAGAATAGAACGAAAAGATCAAGATTAAAACCAGATAATTAACGAATTAAACAAGGATTAGAAGAGCTAAGAAGAAAAAAGCTAAATCTAGGGCTTGGTATCCTAAGACAAAAAAAAATACAATACTTCCCAAAATCTGCTCTTTTGAAAAGGAGTTTTAAGACAAAAAAGAATACAATACTTCCCAAAATCTGCTCTTTTGAAAAGGAGTTTCCTGAGCAAAAGAGGTAGTGATGGTAGTCGTCGTTCATGAAGAAGATCGTGATTGATTTAAGATCTCTGTTTCGGGGTATACGAATGTTAGTGGATTTAATTTGATGGGTAGGAAGATGAGTGTAGGGGTATAGGGATAAAGGGGTACCATTAGTTTTTTCTGGGGTATATACAAGATACAAAATTTTCACCGAAATGTATATTTTCAAGCCACAAAACAAATTTTAGATCATGGAATAGATTTTGGATTAGGCTAATTCCTATGGGATAGATTGAACTGCTAGATTGGTCAAAAAGTGTTGCAAATCAAGAAAAAAGTTAGCACTACTTCTGGATACTTCTCTCTCCTAACAACTGCTCGCAGTTTAAGTAGCAGAGAGATTGAAACGCTGAATCATTCAGCGCTGAAAAAGTGACATAAACACTGAACCATTCAGCGGTAGATAAATGTTTTTGGTAGAGAAAAAAAGTATGTCGTATTTGAGAGGGAAAAGGTGGAGAGAGAGAGGAAAAAGAGGGAAAAGGAGAGGAACAAGAGGGAGAGAGAGGAAAAAGGTGGAGAGAGAAATGGTAATGATTAGTATAATTATATTGTGACGTTGTTTGGTTCAGGGTTCAGTGTTCAGCACTGTTTTATTCAGCGTTTCGCTGCTAGATTAGAAATATCATAGGACTTAGGAGGTTGCCTTAGCTGACGTGGATGGTCAATCTAGCTGCTAGATATCTAGCCCATAGGGGTTATCCTTATACATAAGTAGATTCTGGATTATCGTACATTTTATTTGTCATAGAAAAAATTCCTGACAAAGTTAATTTAATTTTTATTGTATTTTTTTATATGTTAAAACCGGACCCAGATCCCTGCCCAAATCCAGCCAGTTCATTTAATTTTTATTGTTTCATTTATTCCATCGAGTAGTAATTACTAATATCATTTCAAAAACGATTTGACTATCATGTCATGTCAAAATAAATCCGGGAGTGTAACGTATGTTTAGTGTAACTTTATGGTTTAAATTAAGTTTAAATCTTAACCATTGAGATTGATAACTACGTAAAAAATTTGGTGCTGACGAGTTCGAACTTAGGTCACTGGTATTATCATCCAATAACTTCACCGGAATACTACAATAACAGCGGCATTTTATTTTTATTCGTTGATGGCGATTTTCTCATGATTAAAGTTTGCATTGGCCTTGACAAAGTGTCACATGTTATTTGGCAAACTACAGTCTCGATTTGCATTGGCAGACCACAATCCGGCCCATAAACCACCGACCACCCACCCACCTGTAGAAACTCTTTCTAATTTATATCGATCAATTCTAACAATCAGGGTTTTCTAAAAAGAAACTTTCTCCGGGAATTTCTTCAGATCGAGTTCACCTCTAAAATTCCCTTTTTTTTCTCCCCCGCCTCCAAATCTGTAGAAGATTTCTGAAGCTTCAAAAATTCCTCCTCATTTTTCATCTCCCGCTCGTAGAAGATTTTCTTTCCTGAAGATTAGGTCTCAATAACTCTAAAAAAATTCAACAAACTGGGATCCAAAAATTCCCTCTCTTTTTCATCTCCCGCTCCTAATTTTCATCAAAATTGAATTCCAAAATCCCTAAAGTTTGCTTATAAAAGAGGCCTTCAACACAATGGTTTTCACAGTCTTTGAAAAAGAAGTTTTTTTGTTAAGGTACTTTCATCCAACCCTTAGTTTGTTTTTGATTTTTATTTTTAGGGTTCTTGAGGTTTCTTATTAGGGTTTTTTTTTCCTCGAGAAGATGTTTTGGTTTTAATCTGTCTCAATAGATTAAAATCAGTTACTGAGAAATTGACAGGGGGTTAGTCGTGGGAGAGTTCGAGAGATTTTAATGTATTTGGGTTTTCTCCTGTTAGTCCTGAGGGAGTTTGAGGGAGTCTCTCCAAATCCCCGTTAGTCGTGGCGGAGTTTAGAGGAGTCTCCTAAACTCCCTAGAAAACACCTGTTAGTCGCTGGAGAGTTTAAAAAAAGCTCTTGAACTCCTTGTTAGTCATAAAACCCTACAATACTAGGGAGTTGGTTGCTTTGGGGAGTTCGAAAGAGTTTTTAGTGTATTTTGGTCTCACAACAAATCTCTCAAAAGAGTAGAGATTTTAGTGTATTTTGGTCTCACAACCAAATTTGGTTCAAAATCTTTCTTTTCAAATCATACGGATTTCTCAAATCTCACCAACAAAAATGTTGTTCCCAACATGATGAAATGATTGTCAGATGATGGCCATTATGATACGGTGAAACATTTCTAAGAAAATATTAGGATAGTGATCTAGAGTCCATGAAAACGTGTGGATATATAGATTTGTTTAGATCTACATATCCCGTAAGATGCACCAGCAATAAAAAATGTAGAAGTCTTCACAATTAGCGCTTCCCTGAGTTGAATTACATTACCACTTCTGCAACCACCGTCAAACTATTTTCTCACCACTACCATCACCACCTATAACCAACCACTACTCCCTTAACCACCCCAAATAAGAACCATAATTTTAGAAATAAATAAGATTCAATAAATGCTATAGCTGGGAGAAAATATTTTGAACCAAATTTTAATTCCATCACAATACGTGACACATTTGGTCGCTCTCGGTGGACAGTTAGTAAAAACTTCAACAGGAAAATGTGGAAAAATGTTCGTGAACAAAGGGAGTTAGAATTGTATGGAGACCGTTAAATTGAAGGAAAAAAATTATCTCGTTGCACAAAATAACATACTATTGATACAGAGATATGATCATTTTCATTTATTTTTTTTCTTTTGATTAAAGATCAATGTTATTTGCAAATGAGGGTTTATTGTTTCTTAAAAGACAATGAGTTAGGAGTGAACTCTCTCAAACTCCCCCAAACTCCCTCTAATAAACTCTCTCAAACTCCATACACTCCCCCAAACTCCCTGAACTCAAAAACACCAAACTCTCTCAAACTCCCTACACTCTCTCAAAATCTCTCAAAATTCCTGAGATTTAAAATACACTCAACTCCCCAGAAATCACTCGAGGACTAAGCCCATGTGAGTTTTCATCTTCTCACATATAATCAATTGAAAAGATGTTTTGGTTTTAATCTGTCTCAATAGACTAAAACCAATTACTGAGAAAATGGTTTTCATCTTCTGACATATAATCAATTGGATGAAAATTATGATGATGGTTTAATTTTTTTCTAGGTTTTGGTAGAACATTAAAATCAATTGAAAGGGTTTTATTTCTTGTTCTTCAATTCTTATTTATTCACTTGGATTAAGTTCTTTGGTTTTTTCTTGAAATAAGTTTGCTAGTTTATGGAACTGGTGTTGGGTTTCTTTGGTTTTTTTACTTTTCTGTTAATTAAAAGGTTCATGATTGTACCATATATCACTTTTTTATGTTTTATTTGTTTTTATAGTTGTTCTTTTTTGCTGTATTACAGATGGAACCAACTGCAATCTCTAATGGTGCACCCACAACAGTTCCTACATCTCAAACTGCTGAACTTGCAACAAATGTCCCCACTGCTCCAAAGCACTTGTCCGGGCACATTGTCCGGTGTCATACCTAGATTGGAGGGTACTTCCAAGGATCTTGAAAGAGAATGTCTGGAATAAGTTGATGGTATATATTTGATACATTGTACTTTCAATCCTAGATACCGTGATGTTTGGTTTATTTCAGTTTATGTATGTGTTATTTTGTGTTTGATTTAGGATAGGATGGCTTGATGAGTCTTGTCTTTGATTTTCTGACGTAAAAGCTTGTTTATTTCAGCAAAAGTATGAGTTTAATGTTCCAAGTCATTTGGCCAAGAAGTTTGTGATGAAAACTTTCCCACAGAAGTTGAGGTCATTCAAGTATGAGTTACGAAGAGGTCCTCTCAAGGGCAAAGTCACCATGGCTGAAAAAATAGCTGCATGCCCTATGCATTACAGCCTTGATCATTGGAAAACTTTTGTGAAACACGAGATTGACCCTGCTGTTAAGCAAAAGCATGCCAAGTATGGATCAAATCATAAGAATAAGAGCATTAAGCACACTCTTGGACGACTATCATATGCAAACAAATGTTATAATCTTGTAAGTAGCTGCTATCACATTTTTCATCCTTTTAAATCATCACATGTTATACTTGTGTAAGACTAACATGTACATACTGCATATGCAGGCTCAAAAAGAAGGTGGGGTTGATAATGTTAGGCGGGGCGTCTCGTAGATGGAGGGCCATGTAGGAAAAGATGGAAAAGTACACCCTTCAGCTGTCGAGGCATATGTAAGTCTATTAAGAATACTTCAAATTTATCTGTTTACTTTTGAATGATCACTTACCCTTGTCGATATGTATCACAGGAGAAAGTGAAGGATGCTACTGAAAAAATAAAGATACTAATTGATGAAGGATTGGTAGACCCCATGGACATCGATAACGATGAAATAACCGAAGTCTTTGCCCCTGACAAAGGCAAATCTGGTTTATTAGGTTATTCCTCGCACAATCTAAAGCTCAAATTTTATAAGAAAATCTTGCAACATTTGTCATGGCTGCAAAAGGTGCTAGGATGGACGAGATTGAGCTGGAAAGGACAACCCAGAGAATTACAAAGGTGAACCATCGAATTATCAGTTCTGTTTTCATTTGTATTTTTTTTTAATCTAGGAGTTGTCTGAATTGTGTTTCCGGCTGGTACAGATTGTGTTGCAAGCTATGGAGACCAGCAGAAAAACCAGCATCCCCAAGCTATGGGAGACCAGCCGGAAAACCACCCTGTAGCTACGGGAGAACAACAACATAACCAACATCACCAAGATACGGGAGAAGAACGGAGAAAGGAACATGTTACCAACAATCAACTAATTCCAGATGTTCAGAGAACCACAGTTCCAATCCCCAATCACGGCTCAAACATCGGTCTTGCTGGCATTGAAAACCCCCTGGACAGGGTCCAATTTGTGCACCTTTTCAACAGAAAGAGATTAACAGTTGCTACGGGATATATAGTTTATGAAGAAGAAGGAGAAAGATGTCATACAGTTCAAGTCTTGGCGGATGAGAGGAAAATACGTATGAAATCCATTTATGATGGTGACTGCCAAGTACCCGATGCTTCTCAAGGCGATGATCGTAATCACTTGTGGCAATATACTGCAAACGAATGTTTGATTTGGCCTGTTTCGCGTATGGAGTTGATGAATGAATGAACTATTCCTTGTCTATTAGGTTTTTCTGCATTTTAGTCCATGTCTTTTATGAACTTTGAAATTAGATCTTTGTCAATTTTTCATCTTTAATAAAAGTTTTTTTTTTCTTGTGTTGTGTCCAAAGCAACCCCTTTTTAACTCCGCCATTTGTAAAATGCCGGTCCCAGGCCCGGGTAAAGGAGGAGGGAAGAGGGGAACTGGTTCTTTTCTTGTCATTTGCCTTTTTACATTTTCTCCATTTTCAGTTTGTAAAGTAGTTTATCGAAAAAACTCTCATCTGTAATCTTGGTAGCGAAACACATAATTGCATGTCTTTTATCATTTCATGTTTTGTTTTACTAATACCATCGTTGTTTGGTTCTAGCAGGAATAAGTAGAAGCTGGCTTTATTGAGTACACTCATGGAGTTTTTGTTGGGGTGCAATAATCAAAAACAAAGAAAAATCAAATAAGCAAAAGTTATTGATACTTAGCTCCTTTATAATGGAAGTGATTGCTTTAATGAAACGAACAAGCTCCCCGTATCTCCGCAACAGCAACAAGGCAAAACTTTGGAAAATAGAGTGAGTCACGAGTTCAACACGCTGTCCTTAAGACATTAGCTCCCGGCTACACTCAAGAGTGATGCTATAGCCCTCACAGGACGGATATCTCCAGGATAAAACACCCTAATACACCTACTACTAGCATATGTAGTAGATGCTTAACTTGAGCTTGGCAACTCCGAAAAAACCGTTAAGGAAAATCGCGAATGCTTAAAAAACGCTATAAAATATTTTCCCTTAGGGGTCCCTCTAAAATATAGAGCAACCCCTTTCCCTTGATTTTACAAAAGTAGTGAATTTCTTTATATAATAGAATAAAACAATTTAAGAAGAGGAATTCCCCGATGTGGGACTAAAAAGCTTATATAGTCTCTTAAAACAACTAAAAAGTGGAAACTCCACAATGTGGGACTAATAAGTTTTTCATTCACAAACAAAACAATAAATTAATTTTATTTAGTTAAACACATTAAAATAATAATTAATAAATATTGTTCCAACAGTTTTGTCGTTATCAAAATGCATCTTCAAGTTGTATCTTGCTGCTACTTATGATGAAATTGATGTACTCGTTCTGGAAACTGCTTACATTCCTAAAACGATTAGAATTAGTATTGGAAAATGATTATTTTAACTTTGTTGTTTATAGATTTTGGTGTTGATCCAGCTGTGGCTAGTTTACATATTACTTCAAATGGTAAACCAAAAATCCTTGATGTTATTGATTGGTGTTAATGTGTTTGATGCATATTTTTTACTTAGCATCTTAGGCTGCATGGTTGTATGGCAATTATTTATCTGCTTGAGCTAATTGGAAGTAACCAAGTGTTTGTGAAAAATCGTTTTTCTTATTCTTTTGTTACAGGTCTTTTTCAACTTCAAATTAACTACCTGTTTGTTAATTATACATTTGACTCAAAACATCCTTTACCCCTTTCATCATTTTATCATAAGCTACAGCCTGTTGAGACCTCCCCTTGCACATTCCTCCAACTAGTTTTTGGGCATAGGCATGCCCCGTAATTATTGGGTTTCATTCCTTTGCTTAGGAAGTTGATTGCTTTATGAAAACAATACAGAGTTTTTTTTAGGATTTTTAAATAAACATTCACTTTGGTGTATACTTAAAAATTATGTGCATGTGCTCTCTATGTCTTGGACTGGGATGACTAATAATCTAGGCCTTACAACCAAAAACCAAGAATCGGTGAATCCATATTACTCATGTCCCCTACATCCTTCCATATCTCGAAAAGCAGTTCCTCAAACGCAACAGAACTGAGGTTTATTTGGAGATATCCAGATGGTGAAAAGCTAGCTAGCTGAGGCTCTTTAATCAAAGGTAATCATACAGTTGAAAATATGAATTTTATACTTACTCTCTTTTCTTTTTGACATTTTCTTTTATCAACAACTAACGTGAGGTTATCATTGGCTGCAGGTACAAAATAATCAAAGTACCCGCTGGTAGAGCGTATAGATTGTTGGTGACTAATGAAGGGAGTTCTTTGCCTTTGGCTGGAATAAGCATGGACAATGTGGAACAGGTTCAACAAAGACTGGTAAGTAAGGTTTTTGATAGTTTGATGATGATTTACTTTGAAAGAATCCCAAAAATTTATAGATATGGGGCTACAATGTCTAGCACCCGCTTCTACCTATGGAGACATTTCTATAATTAATTTCTGCATACTTCGAGCAATCTCCAATTTCTAGTGGATGTGCATAACCGTTTCTGCGTCTCTGAACTGCAGGTCTGCCATAGTATGGTCAAATAGGAGGACATGGGATAGACAACGAGGGATGTATAAGAAACTGTGCACACCTCATTCTTTTCAATTATGTTTTCTTTAGGAGTTCTAAAAGATTGTTTGCTTTAGTTGTAGACAAAACGAAGACACAGAAAGCAAATGCAAGAATCATGCTGGCAACAACATAAAGCAATCAGTAGATTTGCAAACAGGGTATAACAATGAGATTGAATAGCAATAAAATTTTGGTTTGTTATGAGTTGAATCATAAAATTGTTTGATTATTAATCATTGGATCGGGATGACCTGAAACTGCACCATATCTACAGGCGCAGGGCACCTGAAATCCATTTTTTTTTATTTGCAGGTACTTTATTTTATTACCTAAACCACGCGTGAGTGAATTTGTAACACTAAAAAAGAAGACACGTGTCGTCCTCTTAATGGACAGCTAAATTGTATTAAAATCGCTACAAAAACGGTATGACAACAACCATAAGAAATGAAGCCACGTGTCATGATTTAAATGGTCAATTAAATTTAATAAACCTGTTACAAGTATTACACAACACTTACAACCATAACAAAAACAAGACACGTGTCATAGTTTTAATGGTCATTTTAATGTTACTAATTATTTTATTACATTTACAATATTAAGAATAAAGGACACATGTCATTCCCTTAATGGTTGGTTCAATTTTATTAAATTGTTTGTGACAACTTTCAACCATAATAAAATTACCATAAGTGTAACATAAAATTTTAGGTCAAATCATAACAAACTTAATGTGATGGATTTTAGGTATAATATTAATTATATATTAATTATTTTTTGTAATGGATGCTAATCATCATATGAAAATTGTAACACTAATTATAACACTATATTTAGCACAATTATAATCCATAATAAATATTTTAAGTGATGGATTTATTATATAATAAAAACCTTAATATGGTGTAGTGATGCGAAGCTTGGGGTGTACCACAAACTGTATAATACAAAGTGTTCCTTACCAAGGGACTGGTACTCAAGCAAATTGGCGCACCTATCAACGACGTTGTTATAAAGGAATGAGGTTTTGTAGCTACTGAAAGAAGAATTCAAGAAAGGTTTTGCTAGAGATGGGATTTCCCATTAACACCTTTTAAGCACACATTTTGAGCCTCATTATTTCTTATATATGCAAGTTATTTACAAAAGGAATTGGTAATCATTTGAACTTTAAATCTTTTATTCTTCTCTCTCCTCTCTTTCCCCTCTTCTTATTATTCAACAAAAACACCTCTTGCAATTCTTTTTCTGCTCAGATCTGGTCCGTTTTGGGCTAGATCTGAGCGATTTCTTAATTTTTTTCTTGTTTTCTAGGTTAATTATAAGTTTAATCTAGTTGCTATCATGTGTTAGAGCATTTTTCGATCGAACTCACAAGTGTTTCTATCTCAATCTTGTTGTAAAATTTAGTTGTCAAAATTATATCTTGATTTCTAGTCTATAATTAGTTAAGTCTCGGATTAGCATAGAAAATGTGGTTGATAAACGGGTATCGCAGCAGTCATCATTGTGTTCTACCATTTGAAGGCGAAGATCAACCGAAGGTTTTGGAGAACTTCTTCAGCAAAAGGTAAGTGAAGACTGAACCACCTATTTCTCAAGTTATATTCATCTTTTTATCTATGAGACGATGTCGCATAACTAATAAGATTATTATAAGCATATTAAGAATTTCGAGTCAAGTTTATCTTGTAATTAGTCCTCAAAATATGACTAATCTTAATGAATATTGTTTCATACTTGATGAATTTCGGTTAAGAAAAATTTATTGTTCGCAATCAAAATCATGATTCAAGAATTACCATTCGAAAAATAGCCTAGAACAGTGATTTGTGCCATTGATGTTATTTGGGAATGTTTCGAATTGATTTAGAGAGAAACATAGAACTACTACAAATTCAGATATAAGAGAGTATACATACCAGTCTTGTAAAATGGGAAAACTGTTACAAGTCTGAAGTCGTGGTACATGTACTCAGTACACATAACGTAGTATCTATATGTAGATAAACATATTTTGGTACGCATACCCGTATAAACACTTTAATAGGTCTATGAACTCGTGAACCCGGATCGATACGCAAACCAGTATGCGTAGTAGAAAAGAACTGTTGGTCTCAGAACCGGTTTGGTATCCATACCGGTAAACGTACCAGAAAAGTTCTGTGAACTCCAGAACTTGTTATTGTCTTAGGGTATCCATACCAGTACACGTACCATAAAAGTTCTGTGAACTCTGGAACTCGGTCATGTCATAAGGTGTACATACAGGTACACGTACTTTGACTTAACCGTTCACGAACAGGTTAATTATTTGTACCTTGTACATTTACTTACCATGTCGATTAAATCATGCACATAAATTATTTCTCCCAGATAATTATCATTTGAATAATCTCAAAAAAATACCATAGACATATTTGATCACATAATTGTGACTCAAGCTAAGTCTTAAGTGTTATATGAAAATGCTCAAGATTATAGTTCAGTTGGCTATTTTCGACTAGCCATTCATGAGTGTGTTATTTGTACAAGGTTCATCCTAACCAGAGTGTATATCTTGTTATGTAAATCAGATTCAAAGATTTATCTAACAGTGGATAATTTTTACTTGGTTCCCAAGGTATCTTAGATTTAAACCTAAAGCAACTTATGCTTTGAATGTCTATAAAAGTGGAACCTCAAGCAACTGGGATCTTTGAATCCGGACACTACTTTTTGGTGTGTCCTATTTGTAACTAGAGTCGTCCTCTTCCTAAAAGACTTCATAAGTATTCGTGAATCCAAGTCCAGATATAGTTTATCTTTATAGACTGAGTATCATGATCTTGTTCGATTGTTGAGCTGCGCACTTGAACATGATAGATAGAAATCTTCAAAGTTCTCTTCGTCTCAGACTTTGTTGATTCCACAAGTTTAATACTTATGAGGTGAATAATAATTTATGATGCTCTTCGGGAAGCATAAGTCCAGATTTTGAGGTTAGCTAGACTTTGCATATTTCTATCGATTTTCAATCACCTTGATATACGATCAAAAAGGAAATCATGCATATAAGCTTATCTGTAAAGGAAGTCATCTAAGAGAATCAATTGCGCATAGTCTTGTTTGGATTCAAGAGGTGTAAGGAGCATGAATGTAACTAAATTGATGTGAGGGTTCAGTTCGGTCTCAACTACATTCCATTCCGAAGTTAGTTGGTAGTAGGCTAGTGACTGTAGCGTCTTAATACAATTTGGTGTTCAATATGGACTAGGTCCAGGGGTTTTTATGCATTTGCGGTTTCCTCGTTAACAAAATCTCCGGTGTTTGTGTTGTTTCTATTTCCGAATTATATTAATTGTTTATCTTTATAATTGAAATATCACAGGTTGTGCGTTAATAAATCAAAGTAGATACATCCATCCTTGTTTGTTGGATACGACTTGATTGATACTTGGAAATCGATCTTTGGAATCTCCATGCACTCTCACCCGAAAATCAGGTTCACAGACTTGTCTCTGTAGACTTTCTGATTGTGAGAGAAAGACATATACTTCTGAATATTATTTGTTGATTGAGATTCATTAAGTGGAACTCTCAGAATTATATTTAAGTTTGTCCATACAGTTTGCCTAAGAAAAAATTGGTGGTGTATTTTGGTGCCCCTGCGTTTTCAATTGGTATCAGAGCAGACAACCACGTTTAAGACCTAAAAAGTATGTGTTTGAAGCAATCGAACTCTATGGAAATATTTGATTAACGTCACACCATTTTAAAAGAAACTTTTTTTATGGATTCTGTAAAAGAGTCTGAATTCTCAAACTCTCGTATGGACGAACATTTTGTCCCATAAAACAGTTGAATGTTGATATGTCTTATCCCTATTATCTTACTGACGAGTCTGACTCATAAGTAGAACGAGAAGCAGTCGAAAAAATTTCTGAGATTTTCAAGCGTATAGAATTTCAGTCTTCGGAGGTCAATCGGCTAAAACACAAAGTCAATAATCTCATTGGTACAATTTCTAAACGTGATTACGGTACCTAAAATACTCTGTTACCTTTTGTTTGATTTATGAAAGGTATCTTACTGTCCTTGAGGAAATATGTGATGCAAATGGATAGTTCACTCAGAGTGGTTTAAGTCTACGCGTGAATATGTTTTCACTCTAGCAGGAGGGTTTGTTTTTGGAAGATTTCCAAACAGACATATATTGCTCAATTTATTATGGAATCTGAGAGCATTGCGTTAGATAAAGCATGAGAAGGGGACGAGTGCCTAAGACGCTTTTTAGAAGACATTCCTCTCTGGCATAGGCATGTACCATCTATACGTATACATTATGTTATCCAAGCTGTAAATATCTAGATAAAGCTAAAAACAATTAATCTCAATAGGCGTTATTTACATTGATTGGATAAAGTCCAAGGAGAATATCATAGACCCTTTGACGAAAGGTTTGTCTAAAGAGAAAGTTAGTGCTGCATCGAGGGGGATGGGACTAAAGATCATTAAATAAATTTCCATGAAGGATACTCAACCTTGATAACTGGAGATCCCACGATCAAGGTTTCAAATGAGACAAATAATTTGTGGTGATTAAAAGTATGCACTATGGAGAGAATTTCATTCTCTGTCCCTCCCTAGGGTGCTTTGTTGTGATAGTGTGACTGCATGTGAATGATGACTTTTAAGAAGTCTTAATGAGTTCTATAGTTTCAATTTAATATTGAAGTGGGATATAGCAGTAATACTCTTTATGGAAACTCACCTATCTGAATGAGGAAGTGCGGCCGCTTCCTATGAAAATATGAGCTTTGATTCTCTAGAGCATTATGAGAAATAAGACTTGTTTAGGGCCAAATTGGATAAAACGACACGATCTTGATAGCGACCTTGGAGATATCATCTGTGGTTGTTATCGCGAATTACATCAAACATTAGCAGTTCAAGACATATCGTTCACTGTCTCTAGCTGTTAAGAAACAGAACTATCTTCTGAAGGGGCAGTCAAATGTTATTTCACTGCAAATAAGATTTTCTCTCTAAAATGAGGGTTATCTTCTAATGGAATTATGTTCTTGATGAAACTGTGAATCTATTCAAGAACATTATTACAGAAACCATGAAAAATGAAAAACCAGACAAAGTTGTGTATTCTCTAACTACCAACAGTAATGACAGACCAGAGTAATTATACTCACATTACAAGAACCGACATTACAGATGACTTAGGAAAACAATGAACTAATCATAAAGTAGCACGTGTAAGAGAAGTGCTGGTACAGCTGTGATCAGCTAGAGAAAATGAAATAGTGACAGCTGTTAAGTGACAGCCTGTCTAATAGCCCCCCTCAAGTTGATGTGTCCAGATGGATGAACCTGCAACTTATCTCTGAGAAACTGAAATCTGGGAATGTCAAGACCGTTGGTGAACACATCTGCAACTTTATCCAATATAGAAACATAATGAACTTGTAAACACTTAGAATGAATCATCTCCCTGACAAAATGAAAATCCACAGCTAGATGCTTCATGCGGCTATGAAATACTGGATTGGAAGAAAGGGAGATGGCACTGATGTTGTGACATTGAATAGTTGGAGTGAGTTGCAGAAAAAGATGGAGATCCTTTAGAAGCTAACACACCCAAACAACCTCTGCAGCAGAATTTGCAAGTGATCTGTATTCTGCCTCTGTGCTTGATCTAGCAACAGTGGCTTGTCTTTTGCTTGACCAGGATATGGGATTAGTATCAAAAAATATGCATTAGCCTCATGTACTTCTTCTAGTATCTGGTGAGCCTGCCCAGTCTGCATCACTGAATCCGTTGACTGCTAGCAGTCCTTTAGTGAAGAGAATCCCATAGTCAACGGTGGACTTGATGTACCTTAAAATTCTTTTAGAAGATATTAAATGCACATTTGTAGGGGACTGCATAAATTGACAGACTTGATTGACAGAGTAACTAATTTCAAGCCTAGTCCAGGTAAGATATTGTAAAGACCCAACTAGAGATCTATATGGTGTAGGATCAGCAAGAGGTATACCATCATCTGCAGAAAGTTTAGTGCCAACACAAACTGGAGAAGAGAAAGGCTTGACTCCCATCATATCAAACTTATTGAGTAAATCCAATGCATACTTGGTTTGAGAAACGAATATACTGGAATCATTCCTCTTAACTTCCAAACCCAGAAAATAGTGCAAAGCTCCTAAGTCTTTAAGAGGAAAATGATGTTGAAGAAGAGTGATAATCTCATAACAGTATGCAAAATAGTTACCTGTGATGAGAATGTCATCTACATAAACAAGAATCATTGTAATCCTTGAGCCAATCTTTTGAACAAATAGAGAAGTATCTGCCACTGAAGGAACAAAGTTATATGACAAAAGAACATTCATAAGCTTCTCATACCATGCTCTAGGATCTTTCTTTAGACCATAAATAGATTTGTGTAGCTTGCAAACTTTATTAGGATGATCTGGATCAGTGAAGACAGACGGCTGTGTCATGTAAACCTCCTCTTGTAAATCCCCATGAAGAAAAGCATTACTCACATCAGGTTGATTAATATTCCAACCAAATTGAATTGCTAGAGAAATAAGTACTCTAATTGTAGTAGGATTAGCTACAGGGTTAAAAGTCTCATCATAATAAAGACCAGCTTTTTGATGAAATCCCTTAGCAACAAGTCTAGCCTTAAATCTTTCTATGGTACCATTAGGATTCTGCTTTACCTTGAAAACCCATTTGCAACCAACTAAGTTTTGAGAAGGGTCTGGATCCACTAATGACCAAGTACCAGTTGTTTGTAAAGCATTACACTCATTGACTAAAGCAACACCCCATTTAGGATGCTTTTTGGCCTGAGAAACACAAGTTGGTAGAGGAGGTGGTGTAGTAGAAACGATAGAGCAAGACAAAGCATATTTAGAGCAATAAGCTTTAGGCTTTCTAATTCCCATTTTACTCTTAGTGACTATATTTTGTTGATTGATGATAACATGAGGGACTGAGGTAGAAGAAGATACCTCTGGTACTTGAGTGGAACTAGCCTCAGTAGATGGAAGCAATTCTGACATAGTTGTAGAATCAGAAGGACCATTATCTGTCACTGAAATAGTTGTCTCTGACACAAGTGGAGAAGTGGTTGAAATAACATCTGACACAGAATTAGATATCTCTGACTCAAGTGGTGTAGCTGATATAAAAGTAAAATCACAAGTTGATGCAGGAGCTGTAAAAGAATCAGTAGGTGTGGAATATAATGGTGGTGATCTGAGTGGATAAGTATGCTCATCAAAAACCACATTTCTAGAAATATACACTCTGCTAGTAGAGGGATGAAGACATCTGTAACCTTTGTGGTTCAAACTACAACCAAGAAATATACATTGCAGGGTCCTAGGTTGAAGTTTATTGGTTGTATATGGTTTGAGCCAAGGATAACATAGACAGCCAAAGGATTTCAAAAAATGATAATCTGGAGATCTTTGAAAACGAATTCATAGGGAGACTTATTACCTAAAGACTTTGTAGGTAATATGTTAATAGTGTAATTGGATGTTTGAAATGACTCAACCCAATAAGATTCAGAGAGGCCTGACTGAATGATAAAGGTTCTGCCAACTTCAACTAAGTGCCTGTGTTTTACTTCAGCAACACCATTATGTTGAGGACTGTGTGGACAAGAAAATTCATGAAGAATGCCACATAAGGATAAGAAAGATGTTAATTCATTGTGAAGAAATTCTCCACCTACACCAGTTCTGATAATGCATATAGGAAGGCCAAAAACAGTTTCAACTTGAGACTTAAATTTAAAAAAGATAGTCTTGAAATCTGATTTGTCAAAAAGTGGAAAAATCCAACAATATTTGGAGAAGTCATCAATTATATTCACATAGTACTTAAATCCAGCATTTGAAGTTACAGGACTTGGACCCCAAAGATCAAGATGAAGCAAATGTAATGGTTTAGTATTACAATGTGAATAGGAACAAAAAGGTAATCTGTGACTTCTACCAAGTTGGCATTCATGACAAAATATAGGAGTCTTTATTATGTTTGACAAAGAGAGAACTCTGCTAACATGTTGCATTGTATTGAATGAAGGATGTCCTAGTCTCCTATGCCATATAGAAGTTCTTGTAGAAGTTGAACTGGAGTAAGCATGATGGCCTGACTTTGCAGTAATTGCAGGTGAACTCTTGGTATTGAATGTGATGGGATATAATCCATTACTGTGTGGGATTTGTAAAGTAATCTTCCTAGAGAAGATATCCTTAACAGTGAAACCAAGAGGATCAAAAGTTATTGAGCATTTGTTGTCTTTGGTGAATTTAGGCACTGATAATAAATTTTCTGAAGCTTGTGGTACATGAAGTATATTATTCAAGGAAAACATTTGAGCTGGTGTATACTTAATAGTAGAACCAACATGAGATATTTTCATACCTGAGCCATTGGCAGTGTGAATTTCTTCAGAACCTTCAAAAGGATTGGAAGAATGAAGTTCAGAAATATCAGATGTGATGTGATTATTGGCTCCAGTATCTGCATACCATGGATTCTCTCCTAGAATATTTGCAGATGCTAACATTACACTTAGATGATGAGGAGTCTTGGTATTTTGATAGGAAAAATTCATCCGATTGCGACAAGAGAGAGCATCATGACCAGGTTTAATACAAATTTGGCATACTATAACATCAGAATGGTCAGATGTAGGAGCAGGATGAAATGTTGGTGGTGGAAAAGATGTAAAATGGAACTGACTAGGAGAGCGTGGATGAAAATGAGATTGATTACTATGTGGTGGAGTGAAGTAATGACCTCTACCACGACCACGAGATTTGGATGCATTTTGATTACGCATAGCAGCTTGAAAGGCAGCAAAATCTCGACTGTTAGCTTCAGAGAGAAGTGTTGAAGATCGATTTTGGACATAAATTTCTTCTGAAAGAAGAAGATTATGAAGCTCTCGAGAATCAACAGGAGGATACCGTATGCGAATCGAAGTGCTAAAGGCTTGATAATCTTGTATAAAACCATTCAGTATAGTTACAACCAGTTCATCATCGGAAATTGGAGATCCAGATGCAGCCAATTGATCACCAATTTTCTTGATCTCACCTAGATATGCAGACATTGAACCTGAACCAAGCTTTAACGACTGAAGTCTGGTGCGAAGTTGAATTGAGTGAGTTGTGGAACTTCTTGCAAATTGCAACTCAATATTATCCCGAAGTTATTTAGCAAAGCTTGCACCTGACAACATAAGGAAGAAAAGAATCAGAAATAGTTGATTGGATCCATATAATTAAGGTGTTATCATCTTCTACCCATTTTGTGTGAGATAGATTGATAAAATCTCGGTCTTCTCCATCAATCCATTCTTGAATGTATTTCCTAGGTCAAGGAATAGATCCATCAAGAAAACCTGAAACTTTGTATTTCTTCAACAAAGTAAACAGAACACTATTACAGGTTAAAAAATTGTCTTCTGTGAGTTTAAAATGGATGATAAGAAATATGATTAAGTGGAGTTTGAGAAATTCTGGATTCATAATGATTGTAAGCCATGAGAGATCTAAATCAAGGTAGAAAAGATGAAATAAACTTGCAAAGAGATCAAAGATGAAGATAAAAGAGTAAAGAACGGCGGAAAAAGGATCGTACTAGACGATTGATACCATAATGGAATTATGTTCTTGATGAAACTGTGAATCTATTCAAGAACATTATTACAGAAATCATGAAAAATGAAAAACCAGACAAAGTCTGTGTATTCTCTAACTACCAACAGTAATAACAGACCATAGTAATTATATGCACATTACAAGAACCGACATTACAGATGACTCAGCAAAACAATTAATGAATTAATCATATAGTAGCACGTGTAAGAGAAGTGATGGTACAGCTGTGATCAACTAGAGCAAATGAAACAGTGACGGCTTGTCTAATATCTTCTTGATCGATAATCTGGCTACTCCATTCAGAACCTTCTGATTTTAATCCTCAACAAGATATTCACATCGTCTCAAAAATTTACTGTCCCTTATGGCCTTAAAATTTTATCCATCTCCAGCAGGATATCTTCCATTTCGCATTTGAAATGCAGCATAAAGTTTCAGTTGCGAAAACTATGGGAGGCTCTTACGGATTGGTTTTACCTGTTTTGATGGAAACTAAATACTGAATCCGCATGGATGAGATCTTATGTCCTAGGATAAGTTGACATCGCCTCACACCTACATTTCGAATCAACATCGTAAGAAAATGAGAAAACACTGACAAGAACATTGTGGGAACAAATTTGGTAGTAGTATGAAGCAAGAAATATACGAAAGAATACAGAACGAATTTATTTGATAGCTGAGATCAAAGAAAGGGCAGTAAAAATAACAGTGGTTTGAAGTATAAGCTTTTCCTTAAATATTTAAAAAGTAAAGCACAAGGGAATATGCTAAATATTTTTGACTGACAATACAGGCTCATATTTTCATCTTCGTCTTACCACCAAAGACTCTAGTATTAACTTCGTTCTGAATCGTCCTCATGCTGGAGTGGGAAATAGTTATCTTTCATGTTCGTTTGACAGGTAAACATACTCGACGAATGGGTAGTTTGACATTATAATTAGAACCGTGTTTTAGGGCATACCGAAAATTATTAGGGCATACAAAAAAATTGAACTAGCTAGGATGGGGTGGTAAGAGTATCTTAAAATAGGTAAAAACTTAGGTATCCTAGATTAATTTACCTATTAATCTTTTTACAGATTTTTCTTATAAAAACAAGGATTTTTATTAAGAAAGGAAAATATAGTTTTAGAAGAAATAAGTTGGGCTTCAACATTTTTTTTCTTCTTCTCTTCTCTCTCCCCCTATACCAACCGAAATATAAAATAGAATGTATTTCCCAAAAATCATGTCTTATTTTCTTGCGTTTAATTGATAGATTACTTTTTAATAAAAAAAATGGAACTTTTCAATTATTCCGAATTGAGTTCAGCTGATAACTGAAAAGAATTATCATCCGAACTGCTCATCTTTTTTTCATTCTAAAGGTACTGATGAGCGGTCCGGCTGATAATTAAACACGAAATTGTTATCCGAACTTCACCTCACGAAAAACACCACTAAAATCGGTTATCCTATTTTTAGCTCGAATCAGCTGAACCTAAATTCGACAGTTACAGAGTAACGTTCGGCGGATAACTTGTCAGCCGAATTGCTCATTATGAAGTTCAGTTGATGACTTCTCAGCAAAACCTAATGAAACTTAATAAAAAAAATAAAAAATAAAAGGCAATTTTTCCGTTAAGCAAAATATATAAATAAGTGGTTTTTATTATTACCATCTAAAGCCCCATTCTTAGGCTTAGTTTGGCATTGTTGCGGCTTTTATAAAAGCACTTTTCTGTTGTGTTGTGCTGTGAATAAAAAGCAGTTAGACGTTTGGTAAAATATTAAATAAAATTTAAGCTCATTAAAACATCAATCAAAGTGTGTTTCATAAAATATCAGATTCAACCATTGTTGCTGTGGCAAATGACAAAAACAGATAGTCAGATATATCTTTGAAAACAGTTTTATTCAATTTTATTGGATTTAAAAATAATTAATTTTTTACCATTAGTTATGAATATATTAAATATTAAATTTACTAATTGTTACAATTATTATGATTTAAAAAAAAATATTTTAATTAATCACTTTTTAGTATATATAATTTCCAAACAAAAAAACAAATTAAAATTAAATAATTATTTAACATTTGCTTTTATTTTTATTTCTGACAAATTAAATGAAATGATATCATAAAATAGTTGGAAAATAAAATATAATAGTATTTAAAGAATAAAATATAAGAAATAAAAAAATTGATTGTATATATATTTAAGGGCATTTTTTGTCATTTACAAAATAAAAGAGGGACAAAAATGATAAATCAAGCATTAAATTTTGGTGGGACCAAAGCTTATGCTTTTATAGCTTATAAAAGCTCCTCCTCCCCAGCTTTTAAAAATTGAGGAATTTGGAAAGTGCTTTGGGTAAAAAGCACTTTGATTTTTTTTTACCAAACACCAATTTCAAAAATTATTGACATATATAAGTTTTGAAAGAACGCGCAATTGGGGGATATGGAAACTAATTGGGGGATATGAATTACTTCCCCCAACCAAAGGTGTCTGTTAAGGGGTGTTTTTTGGGGCGAAAATACTAAAACACCCTTAGATTAATTTAAAAACATTATGAAAAGACTGTTATACCCTCCGCACTAAATTAAAAACTTAAAATCAAAACCAAAAAACCAAAATCAGTTATCCCCCATTTGATTTGTGCCGGCATACTCGATACTTAGGTTTAGGCGTTGAATATTTTTTTTCTTCCATCTTCCTCTCCTCTTCTTCATCGTTCTTCATATACTCTACGATTAATCGTTGAACCAAAAATTTCTTCGTCGATTAAAACCAACCCATAAGAATGCCTCCAGGAAACAAATCAGATGCCCAATCGAAATCAAAATCGATTGCTCAACAGAAATTAAAGAAAAGGCTTGCTTTGATTACTCAAGAGGAAGAAAACGAAGAACAAGAGTTATCGGACGATCAACTACTCAGAAATATGGCTTCTATGAGAAGGTAAGTCATTTAAAACTGTTCAATTAGTGTTTCAATCGATTTGTAGCAATGGGTTTAGGTCGAAATCGCGAAACCCTGAGTGAAACAGTTGAGTTTCAGAAATTCCGTCACTCATTTTAGTATGAAGATCACGCCGGAAACTAGTATCGGCAGTCAATCTAGGATAAAGACCACACCGGTATCCCGTTCCGGCGTTCAATTCAGGTTGAAGACCGCACCGGAACTTAGTTTCAACATTGAATTTAGGATGAACACCATTTCTGAACCTAGTACCGGCATTTATTTGTTACGAGTACGCCAGTAGCAAGATTCTAATCAACAGAAAACCCTATGATTTTGTTAGTTGTTTCGGCGTACATTGTATGTTAGATTCCATGCCGGTACTAGAGTTTTTCTATCCAGAAACTTTAAAACTACTACAGGCATCCTGGACAATTTTATTTCAATGCTGGTACTCCGTTCTGGCATTTATTTTTATTTTACGTAATTGTCGGTACTTGAGTTTTCTTATCCAGAAATTTCCTATAGTAAACCGGCATCCTAGAAACTTATTTATCAATGCCGACAGCTGCTCCCGACATGTAATCGTTTTGATATACTATGTCGGTATTGTATCGGGCATGTTCGAAACTTTTTTTCAATATGCCGGTATTTATGATTCTATGTCGTAATGTGGTTTATCTATGCCGGTGTTAGAAATTAAAGTTATTTGTCTTATATTTATTTCGTGCTTCTTTTGAAATAGATCTAAAGCAAAGCAAGCTAAAGCAAAGGAGGATAACAAAGGAAAATCTAAAGATGTTGTTACTAAGAAAAGAAGGAAGGATGGTCTTGATACTCCTCAATCTCTGCCTCCTCGAGGGAAAAACAAAAAGCGTTTGGGTGCTAATACAAGAGGGGAAATTTGGGAGAGTGGTCGTGATCGTAGTAAAACCGGAGCTGTTGAGGAGGAAGATGAGAAAGATGGGCAAGATGAGCAAGAGAAAAGTGAGGAGGAAGATAATGAGATTGAACCAACTCAATTAGCAATCCAAATCCAAGGAGTAGTGGAACAAGGTGGTCCAAGTCAACAAATCACACAAGGCAAGGGGAAAGGAAAAGGCAAAGGAAAAGTAAACGTTAAAGGTTCGCACATTCCTCATGTTGATGACATGATGCCCGACCTTGATCGTGGTAGAATTTGGGGCACAACTTCTTATGATCCGGTGTATCTATTTGGCTACAGGAACTCGTGGGCTCGTACTATATATCAAACCTATGTAAGAATTTCTATCTCGTGCATATGTATTGTTTTATATTTATGCATAATATCTTAATCATATTATCTCTTAATTGTAGGATCATACGAAGGCTGTGTGTTTTTGCCAAAACCAAGCCGCGGCTCATTGGGATTTGTCTAAGGAGCATGAAGATGTTCAAGCAATAGTTAAGGATTCTGGTCTATATCCTTTGGTTGAAAATTATGTGAAACCAGATATTGTGATAGTCAATTGCTTCGTCGAAAGGTATCATGATGAATCAGATACCATGCACTTCCCGTTTGGCGAGATGACCTTGATCCCTTATGATGCTCAGAACATCCTAGGCTTGAGTGTTACGGGAAAATAAATTGCAGAAGGAGATAATCATTCTTTTGATATATAATGGACGAAGTTGCACGAGCTTACTAAAACGTTGCTTGGTTGGGACTACAAAACTTCGGTGGAAAGCTTCTATGTATCTAAGATTAGTAGGACAAAGACCATCAAGCTGACCCTGCTTAAGAAGAAGTTTCAAAACTCAAAGGAAAGAAGTTTGAAGGATGGATGGTACCCCGCACAGATTCGTTATACAGCTGCTGCGTACCTGTTATTCATCTTGGGCACTAGGGTATTCCCTGACACTAGTGGCAACAGGGTTAGCGCAAACTACCTTCAATACTTGGATCCGTTGGAAGATGTCTTTATCTATTCTTGGGGCACCGTGGTAATGGCACATTTGATGATGGAGATGAGAAGGGCCTCTTTGGCGGTTACAAACCAATTTGTCGGAAATTTCACTCTACTCCAGGTAATTTTATTTTTAAACTTATGTTCTTATTTATATTTTTCACATGTACCCTTTTCAAAAAATTTACTGATTTTTTTTATGTATCATTTCACATTGGTATAGGTGTGGGATTATGAACATTTCCCAACATTCTTCAAGGACAACCCCTTTTTGAAGATTATTCCTGTTGATGACCCCAAGGAGCCTAGAGCCAAGAGATACCAGTTCAACAACCATCCGAAGCCCGGTAACGATCATCGACTGACAGATATGAGATTGGCTCCGGACGCGATGAATACCAAAGATGTTGTGTTCGACCCTTACAAGGAGGCTAGAGAAAACTGCCAATATTTGAGGTCTCATAACGTTGCATTTTACAACGGGCCTTTGTTCCACTCAAAGGGATACGTTATGGCTGATCCTCGACGTGTGAGCGACAACTTGGATACAAGCAATTACCCTGCTACATGACATCCTCTACTGAAAGGTATCATCTTGACCTTTCTGTGTCCATGGAAAGTTCCACAAGGTTGAGGGTAGAGTATGATCCAACTCCAGAACCAACACATTGGAGGGAAAGGGAACCACGTCGTTTGGTAGATGCTACTAGTTAGGATCATGTGAACAACGATGATGAATCCGACCCAACCTACATTGCTAATTACTTGGAATGGTCACATCCTTTTGTCGTGCGCCCGGAAGACGTCGAAGTTCCACCCCAGAAAAACCCTCTCGTTCCAACTCCTATAGAGGCACCACCTACGATGACCCAACTTAATAAGACCGTCGGAATGCTAGTAAGTATTGTTAATTTCTTACTCGTTTAATGTACACATAATTTTATATTAGCATATATATACTAATTATGTGTTGTATGTATGAAAATAGCGGCATCTGCTTGGAAAGTTGAAGAAGATGTTAGGTTGCAAGTACGAGGAAGGAGAGGTGCTATCCCTTGAAGAAATGAAGGAAGTCGTGGAAAAGCTTGATAAAATTGAAGAAGACCCAAGTGAAATAACTTTGTTTGGGGAAACAAGGAAGGTGCCCGTTTCCAAGAAGCAAAAGACCAAGTGATGACTCTATAGTTGTGTTTCGTTACTTGGATGGTGGGTGTTATGTTTTGAACAATTTCTAACTTTGTTGAACTCTATAGTTGAACTATTTATTTGTTTGGTTTACTTTTGGTTTATTATACTTTGATGAAGAACATTTAAGCACGATTCAATTGTTTGGTTTATGTTAAACATGTTTAGATCTCTGTAAGTTGTTTGGTTCCGGCATTCAACGCAATTTAATTTCAATGTCGGCATGTATACCGGCATGGAACTGTTTACTCCAAAACCATTCCGGGCACAATGGATAAAAATGAACAAGTTTATGTGTAGATTACAGGTAGTTCCGACATCAGAAAAAGTATTGGATCTACGCCGGAAACCTGATTTTCTTACTCTTGCATAGTTTTGCATAATTCCAGCATTGGATTTTGATAAATGTAGTATGCCGGTATTTTTTATAAATAGGTTACGAATTCTCTATTTATTTCATTCCTAGATAATCTATTACATTAGATTTCAAACTTTAAATTAAAACATACTAAAACATGGTAATGGAGTAACTTTGGTTAAAGATGATCTCATAATCTATTTCCATCCCTTTTCAACAATTGTGGATCCTTTGAGATTTTCGCAAATATCTTTGAAGACATCGTCTGGAATGGGGGTGTCAAGGACAATCTTCATTGGTTCATCTTCCCTTTCAACATATTCTTTTCTCTTCATATAACACCCATCAATAGGATTTCATTGTCCCTTGTGGTTTTCTCTTGATTCTGCTAGTTCAACAGCTTTGTCAAACCATTGAAACTCATCGCACTCTGAGTAATTCAAACACCTTAGAAACATTCTTCCATTTTAAGCATCATCAGTTTTTGCAATCCAAAACCGGCGTGTCCCATCACATCTTATACACTTTGAATAAATACAAGGACAATCCATGGCTAGATGAGAAGGTGACTTGCAAATTTTACACCGGCAATCATGATTCTGTAAGAGAACATTATATTAGTTATGCATCATAGTAGTGAATATTTTAACTGTCCATATATTGTTAGTAATGTTCAATCTACTTACTTTGCAAGTAGAGCTTGATGATGAATCTCCCATCGCTTGTGAACTTTAACCGTGCTTGATTGATCTATTTATTGGTGCTTGCTTTCTTGAGAGAAGGTTTTTTGTTATTTGGTGGGTTCTTTGTGTAGATTTTTCCAAAGGAATGGGGGTATTATATAGAAATGAATCTCCAACGGTCTTATTTTTCAAAAAACTAGCCGTTTTTTTTTAAATTCACAAATACCGGCATGCTCGCAGTTATATATTTAATGCCGGCATCTAGTACCGGCGTTGAACCTTGTTGTTAAACTATTCCGGTAATAGTTGCATATTTCACTGTGAAGAAATTCTTTTGTACCGGCATGGACGTCTAACGGTAAAGTCTACCGGAACTGGGTGCCGGAATTCTATGTCACATTTATTTGTATGCCGGTGTTTGGGTGATTTCAAAAAAACTAGTCCTTGAGGTTTTTCTCTATATAAGGAGAGCTAATACTTGGACCCAAAAGCCCAAAACTCGTGTGTTCTTATATATGTCCTTGAGCCTCTTAACTTAGAAACCCTAAACCCTAGAATAATCATCTATAAATAGCTTAGTATATATAGTGGCTAATCCCACATACAACAAATGGCATCGTTCGACTCCGAGAAAGATTTAGAAATCACCCAAGCATGGTACGCTGAAACTCGTCCTTCAACTATAGATAACAGCACGCGGGATTCCATGTGGTTGAAGATTTTTAACAAATGTATTCACGATTACGGTAGCCCGAAAGGGAGAACCGCTCAACAAATCGAGCAACGACACGACATCATCTTAAATGCGGTGGTTGAGTATCTAAAAATGAAACACCGGATCGAGCACGCTACCCCCAATAGATTGTCCCCTCAACAACTTGTAAGTATCTTTATGATTAATTCGACACAAACCACTATTTTTCAAATTGTATGTAACGAACTAAGTTTTTGTGTTGTTTTTGTAGCATGAAGCCGTGAAAACGCGTTACTTACAGGAAAAGGGAGAAGCATTCATGTTTGATGCCAACGTGAACCACAAGTCACGGGGTACCACCAGCTGGGTGAATCGGAGGCGGATTCTTCTTAAGAAGATTGATAGATTTAGTGGTATTTGGTTAGGTTTTTAGGGTAGTTTTTTGTAAGGTTTTGTGGGTACATCTCCATGTAAACCCTCACGAGACTATAACTCGTCCACTTAGGTCACCAATTGGTTTAAAGGCTTGATGCACGTGCTAAGTGCATTCGTGCTTCCTACGATAAGGATTACATTTGAAATAAATTATATTACCGGCTTACACCGTATAATTCAATATTGTTATATCTCCGGCATAGAAAGTGTATATTATTCAATGCCGGTATTAAGTGTCAAACTTCTGTGTGCAATAAACCATGTTCCGGCTTTTAATTTATACAAATTACTGCGCTGGTACTCCCTACCGGCATAGCGGAACATCTTAGTTCACTGCCGACATTGAACATTCAATGCATAACGGCTATTTTTTTAAACCATAAACCAGTAAAGACCATTACCGGCGTGGGATCTAAGTTACTTAAAATGACGGTATGATAAAGTGGAAAAGAGTCTTTGTGTCCTCATCTATTTAAAGTGGATACACCTATTGCAGTTGATACCTCAATAAAAAAAAATAGGTGAGCTTCAACACATTTCTCTGATGGAAAATCAATCACCAACTACCGATTTAAGAGAATTTTTATATGAAAAAAAAAATTATCCACTCCGATAAGGAATCAATCATCATCCACCACCAACTCAATTCCCATGATATCGGAAAAACTTAGAAGGATTGAGCAAACCACCAAGTCACTTGCTGCAATGGAAGCTTTAATAAACTAGCCGTTTTTTTTTAAAAATTCACAAATACCGGCATGGTCGCAATTATATATTTAGTGTCGGCATCTAGTACTGGCGTTGAACCTTGTTGTTAAACCATTCCGGTAATAGTTGCATATTTCACTGTGAAGAAATTCCTTTGTACCGGCATGGACATCTAACGGTAAACTCTACCGGAAATGGGTGTCGGCATTCTATGTCACATTTATTTGTATGCCGGTGTTTGGGTGATTTCAAAAAAACTAGTCGTTGAGGTTTCTCTCTATATAAGGAGAGATAATACTTGGACCCAAAAGCCCAAAACTCGTGTGTTCTTATATATCTCCTTGAGCCTCTTAACTTAGAAACCCTAAACCCTAGAATAATCATCTATAAATAGCTTAGTATATATAGTACCTAATCCCACATACAACAAATGGCATCGTTCGACTCCGAGAAAGATTTATCAATCACTCAAGCATGGTACGCCGAAACTCGTCCTTCAACTATAGATAACAGCACGCGAGATTCCATGTGGTTGAATATTTTTAACAAATTTATTCACGATTACGGTAACCCGAAAGGGAAAACTGCTCAAAAAATCGAGCAACGACACGACATCATCTTAAATGCGGTGGTTGAGTATCTAAAAATGAAACACCGGATCGAGCACTCTACCCGCAAAAAAATCTTTCGAATCCCGGTGGTTATGACGGCCAAACCACACCGCACAATCCCATTCCTTTTCTTTGTCTCTTAAATAGAATACAAGCTTGAAGGGGAAATTATCCTTCCTCGTATGAGTCTTGTATACCCTATTGGTCTTCTTTGGATATACATAACCTTTTCTCTTATGGATATTCTTCTCCTTGTATTGCCCACTTCTCACACAAAAACCATCTCAAAACGTTTATCTGAACGTTGGGTATTCCTCACCAACACACACATGTTCTTAAGAGCTGTCTCTTTTGCCCAAGAAATCGCTTCTTGTGGAGATTTTATTACCTACATAAGGACAACAATGGAATATTATAAGGTTCATTACAAGCAATCCCCACGTAAAATTCTAGAAACTAGGTGAAAAGTATTGTTTGGTAACATACCGGAGGCATTTTATAGTATTCGGATGTATCCGGATCAAGCGGTTTGGAATTTGTTGGAATGAATGAAAAGAAAATTGAATTAGTTCAAAACAAATTTAAAGTACTATGCCGGGCACTATTTCCGGCATGCTCGACGGCAGTTCGGCAAAAACGACCTAAGACGGAAATTAGTGCCGGCAATCTCAAAAAATGTTCCGGCTTTCCGGAAATGCACTTGAAAAAGAGCACCTAATTTTAAACAGTACTGTCATTATATTTTCTTGAACATCGATGCCGGAATTGGTAATACCGGCATTCTCTTTACACAAGGTCCGACGCCGAAAACCGGAGTCGGCATTCCAGATACTTCTAAAACAACGCCGGTACCAAAGTGACTAACTTTTGGATGTTTTTTTAGTGGTACCGGCATTCTAGATATGAAAGATTCCAAGCCGGTATCTCGTGCCGGCTTGGTCCGTAATTTTTTTACCACGCCGGTAATAGGTTTCGGCGTGCTCGATAATTTGTATAAGACGCCGGTATTTAAGTTCAAAACTCTCTAACTCCTGGATGTTTTATTGGTGGTACCGGTATGGAAAGTTAGGAGGGAACCATGACAGTTTGGATATTCCATGGAATATTCGGTGGCAGGTAAAAAGTTAACTTCGTGTCGGCATGGTTTTTTTGGTTGAAGACCACGCCGGAAATTGTTTCAGAATCGGGAGAATCTATTGCCGGCATGGAAATAGTATGAATACTGTGCCGGTTCTGGTGGTGCCGGCGTGGTATTCATACTACGGGTATGCCGACACAATCTTTATCATAGAAAAAATGGCGGTTTCAAAAAAAAAAATCGACCCTTAGCAGCATTACCTGTGTGTTGGGGTTGCTTGTATGTTGAACATGTTTACTTTCTTGGGTTGGTTTTTCAAAAAACACTTGATGCTCACGAAAATCATGATCCAAGGGTGTTGGTTCATCATATATTTCCAATTGTGAGTTGTTATCATTAACCGAAGATTGAATATATGATTGTTGTTGTAGTTGAGCTAAAGATTTAGCAGCTGCAATTCTCTCCTCACAATCATCTTCCATTTTCACAAAAAAAATTCCACTCAAAAATATTTTTTCCTCCTTCTACTCTCATCTCCCTCACACAAATTCAAATAAAAATATACACTAATTTATCCCCCAAATACTTAAGATTTTTATTAATTATTATTAACCACTAAACCTGATTAGTGAGGGCTAGATTAGGAATTAAAAAAATAATTACATAAGGGGTGACCCAGATTTGATATTTGAATCCCTATTTTGTCGTGTAGCTATATCTCCCAATTAGTTTTGATATCCCAATGGGGCGTTCTTTTGAAAGTGCTTTTGTAAAAATAAAAACTTTACCAAATCCAACCTTATACTTACTAGATTTTGATGCCCATAAATTTTTCTTTATGCCCAAAAACATTATTTTATAATTAGGAGTTTAGTTTTTTTTTTCCCAAAACGAAGGAGCTTGAGGCCCGCCCACCAAGCCAAACACCCTAGAACTAGTTATGTCTTTCTGTAGCTTCTTGCCAATTTGAAGTCAAATCATTGAAATAAATTAGCCTAAATATATTATCAATTGATCCCAATTGGCAGATGAGTCTGGTAACCTCAATGATAATCATGTCTGCTGAACTATCTCTTAACCCCTCCACAGTACTTCTCATTCTTTCCCACCAAATGGACCAAGAGATAGCAAAATGGGGAATTAGCCGTTTAGTGGAGACAAGCAATTGAGAATCAACGGAAGATCCTAAAATTCCAACTAAAACAGAAATGAATAGGAATCAAAATATATATTCCTTAATTTCCTCCAACATCTTATTAAATTTTTCTACTATGAAATATAATGATCCAATATCAATTACCAAAAATTAAAGACTCCTTTTTGGAGTGTAGAAACTAAAAGAACATAAATTATGAGGCCATTATATAGAGGTTATTGGTGTATATCATGTTGTGAAAGACATTGTGGAATAGCATTTTCCATTTTTTTGTTGAAAAGCTCATCAAGGCCCCTCTTCAAAGTTCAAGTGCTAATTTTTTTCCAAATTTTATTTTACTTGACAATATCATAAGTCTTGATAATTCTAACTTTAAATTCCACGGTTATCATAGGGAATAATAGTGCTACTGATATATATATATATATATAATATAGAAAAACAATCCTTATCATTGGATCTTTGAATTGGTATACCAACCAGTACCGATATCCCATTTAACAATCATGTCAAAGTTGCTAAAACTTTGAAACAGAGTGAGTACGTTTTCTTTTCTCCTATTTAAACCTGAAAATTGTGTGAACCTTTTGGTGAACAAATGAATGACATGGTAATTCATCTTTTTTAATAATATTTAATTGGTTTTTACTATTTTGTATTTAAAAGTTTTCTTACATAATTGAGATACATTGGTTTTATTTTAGTACTATTGTTCAAGGAAAATATGATCATATAAAAAAGGAGATCTGACGTGCTTAAATTAACTCCCCCTTGACATTTTAGCATTAGTATTTTTATTTTGAACGAGTAATTGAGGGATACTTTTTTTAATTGGGGGATAAGTTATCGACATGGTTTTTCAATGATGTCGGCATGGTCGATGGATTGGCGGCATTGAAAAACCATGTCAACAGTTACAGTAAAATATCTCCCAATTAGAAAAAGTATCCCCCAATTAATTGTTCTTTATTTTTGTTATCTGCCTGATGATAAATTTTCACTTTGTATCAGTACACTTTCGAAAAATGCTAGCTATCTCGACCAAAAGTTCCGCCTATAGTAGATGGCTGGGCCCTACTTTACCCCATTGATAATCCTAAATGACTTTTGAATCTACTGTTAGTCCGTATAGATTTTCAGAGAGTCTCGGAATGTCTCTTATTATTGGTTAGATACTTTTTTAAGTCATTTAAATTCTCTGAAACTCCATGTTATTGGATTAGGATTTCATAAGAGTCACTCCAACACTCTTGTTATTCGCGGGAGAATTGAAAGTCATTGATTTGTATTTTTTTCAGAGATTTGGAGAGATTTTTTTTGGAAAATAGGCATGGTTGAAATCTCTCCCCAAGAGATGATATTTTGGGAGACTTGGAAATATGGGGAACACTTGTTTTTGAGAGAATGACCAAAATTCTTTTCTCCTTTTTTGTTTGAGCTGATGACCAAAGAATGGGTCATTTACAACGAGAAGATGCTAACCAGTGGCAGATGTAGCAAATAAAATGTGGGATGAATGGAATAAAGAGAATAAAAACTTAGGCATATGACAACATTGAGATTTATTTTGACAGTGACACATATTTTACTATGTATTCGTGGTACTTTTATTAACATTATAACGTGCATAATAAAAAAAAAAGAGATTTGAAAAGAGCCTTTGTGATTTGTAGCGAGAGAAAAAAACAGTGAGATTTATTTTGACAATGAACACATATTTTACTATGTATTCATAGTGCTTTTCTTAATAACATTATAACGTGCATAAAAGAAACATCAGTAGATGTTTTGAATTTTTAATTAGATATTTTACTTTTTACTACCTTCGTTTCTGGAAAAGAAGTACTTTCACTTTTTCATTTTAACATAAAAATAAGCCAAATTGAAAAAGTGAAAGTAACTCTTTTCCAGAAATGGAGGGAGTATTTCTCTACAAATCACAAAGACTCTTTTCAGATCTCATTTTTCTGTCTCTACAAGTCACAAAGACTCACTACAATACTCTCAGAGAATCACTCGAAATTTCTATATTTTCAGGGAATCTCTGAGAGTCACTCAAATAAAAAATCTATGAAAGTCTACAGAAATCTTATTTGACTACCCCTTGTAAGAACGCGGCATGAGCTGTCTATTCCGCTCTCGGGATGAAAATCGGGAGGAACTTTCGGTGAGTGTATCACCTCTTTCTTATGAAAATTCCTGCAATGGGTCATTGTAACTTTATTATTTACCAGCTTAAATTTCTACACTTTATTGATTGCAATTTTTCCAATATGATTTTATGATATAAAGTAACTACGTTGTACAGGGTAATCTTGTCCCGTTACCAATCACTCCCAAATCGTATCCTCAGCTCATGCATTACCCGAAATCAAATAATATCAAAAGATTTCAAAATAGTGAATCACTTTTTTTTTATCTTTTATTTTAGTTTAGTCTAATCAATGTGTGATGATTTTCCTAAGTGAATATCTTTTTATGGTTTTGGATATTTTTCTGATCGACATAAATAAATAAATTAATCAAAAAAGAGGTATGAAAGGCTTGCAGTTCCAAGAAATACAAAACAAGTTCAATTGATAGTTGAGATCAAGCAAAGAGAAGCAAGAATAACAACGGTTGGAAGTAGCAGTTCAAGTTTATCCAATTCATCATGTAAACGAAATGGAGTGTTCCGTAAATTGTTGAAAACTAAAGCGCAAGGAATAGACTGCAATATGAACTCATGCATCCATCTGCATCTTACCACCAAAGATTCTCGCATTGACTTCATTCTGGATCGCCCACAAGCTGCAACGAGAATTAGTTATCTACCATGTTTGTTTGTCAGGAAAACACACTCCATGAAGGCGCCAATGAGTAACTTGACATATAATTAGGCATTTAGTTTATTTTTTTCTCATAGGAAAGGGTAATTGGGTAAACTTTGTAGTAAAATGGAAGGGAGAGAAAAAAAGTACAACAGCTTGAGGCCCGCCCAACAAGCCAAATTCCCTAGCCCAGTTAGTTATTTTAGCTACCTGCCTACCTCCCAACTTGAGATTATATCATTGAAATGAATTAGCATAAACCAATTATTAGTTTTGATCTCATTGGTTGATGAGTCTCATAACACCAGATGTACTGAGAGATAGCAAATGGGAGAATTAATCGTTTAGCCGATACAGGTAATTCAGAGTCAATCGAAGATCCTAAAAGTTCTAACTAATTAAAGTCAAAACGGATCGATGTATACATATCTCAATTTCCTCTAACATTTTATTAGATTTTTCTTATATAAACTGTAATGATTCAATATCAGTTACTAAAAATTAAAATTTTCTTTTGTATTGTATTAGAAACTATAAGAACATAAATTATGAGGACATTATTATAGGATAACAATTTATTGGATATGTCCATTCTATCACATTTGATGAATTTATTGGTTGTATCATGGTGCCAAAGACATAATAGAATGTGCATGAACTTATCATGCACACAATTTTAGTTCATGCAGTATTTTATTTTAGTGCAAATTCACTACAACTTTGAAATCATGTATGTTTTCTTTTCTTCTATTTTGTGAAATAAATGTATGATGGGGTACATAAGGGACGGAGGTAGCTAGTACAAGCCCATTTGTTCAAGTTTTTCCAATTCATCCTTATAAACTGAAATGGAGTGTTCGGTAAATTTTTAAGGCTTCTCTTAAATATAGCCCATTGTTTTATTAACTATAACCCACATAAAATAAGTCATTAATTTAACCAAACGGATTCTTATAATTATTAACATAACCTATAAAATGATACACGATTTTTGTATACAGCCCACGATAAATTATCAAATCCCTAAATCAAAAAAATAAAATATAGTTAATCATATTCGATAATTAAATTTATGTAACCTCTATGGCATAATTGATGATTTTTAAGAATATTCAGTTTAATACAATCATGATGGAGAAAAAAGAACATCTTAGAATTTTTCTATAGATAATAATACTTATGGAATTTCAGAAAATTGGTTTTAAGAAAAAGAGTAATTGATTTGATTTGATTTCAATTTTAGATTGATATTTTTGTAGATTGTTAAGTGGATATTTAAAATATATAACCTCAATAGGTATTACTGTAATCATGATTTAGGAAAATAACTTCATTATAGAGAAAAGGTGAAAACTTGGGTTTAGCTTGTTTTGAAAAAATAAATATTAGGGTTTATAATAGGGTTATAAGAATAATGAGAGACCAATTAGAATTGGATGGAAATATAATTTAATTTGGATCTAAAAAGAAGTTAGGGTTTATATTTTGATTTTGGGAAGAAGTAGGATTATTGGTTAAAAAGTTAAAACTTATTTGGTAACTTTGGTTTTTCGTTTTAACTTAATTTTTTTGGACTATAGTTAATAAAAGCATACGCTATGTTTAATAGAAGCCATCTTTAAAAATTAAAGTGCAAGGAATAGACCGCAAATATGAACTCATGCTTCCATCTGCATCTTACCACCAAAGTCTTCGCATTAACTTCGTTATGGATCGTCCACAAGTCGGAAGGGGAATTAGTTATCTGCCATGTTTGTTTGTCAGGTAGACACACTCCACGAAGGCACGAACGAGTAGTTTGACAATATAATTAGGCATTAAATTTATTTTTTCAAAGGAAAGCAGTAAACTTTGTGTTAAAATGGAAAAGGAGAGAAAAGAAGTACAACAGCTTGAGGCCAGCCCAACAAAAAAAATTCCCCTGCCCAGTTAGCTGTCTCTCTCAATAGCTGCCTCCCAATTTGAGATTAAATCATTGAAATAAATCAGTCTAAACCAATTATTAATTTGATCCATTAGTAGATGAGTCTCATAACCTCAATAATTATCATGTCCACTGAATTGTCTTTCTTCTCGGCCATAACTCTCATATTTCTTTCCAATCAGATCTATTTTTTTTCCAAGGTATCGAGAGCAAATTGGAGAATTCGGCATTAGTTGAGAGTCAATCAAAGATCGCAAAAATTCCAACTAGCTAAAATCAAAACAAAACGAAGTATACATTCCTCAATTTCCTCCAACATTTTATTAGATTTTTCTTTATAAAATGTAATGTTCAATATCAATTACTAAAAATTGAAAATTTATTTTGAAATGTAGAAACTATAAGAACATAAACTATAAGGCCATTATATATAGGATAACAATTTATTGGATATGTCCGCTCTCACACTTGATGAATTTATTGGTGTGTATCATGGTGTGAAAGACATAATAGAATCTGCATGAACTTACGCACACAATTTTTAGTTCATGCAGTATTTTCTTTTAGTTCAAATTCACTAAAACCTTGTAATCATATATGCTTTCTTTTCTTCTATTTTTTTTTCGAAAATAAGGATATATTACTGCAAAGACAGTTAATCCGCTGATTCAGTCTCATTTGAACTAGTTCAGACTGATATGTCTTTCCGATGGCTGAATTCATATGGTTAAACTCATCTGAAACTGGCATAGAGTTGGAATTAAGATTATATGTATCATAAGGTTTTACACTGTCAAAGGTTATTGTAGAAATTAAAAACATAGGTGCATTGTAAAGCCAGGAAACCATGCTGGGTTCTTTTTTTCTATTTAAAGTCGAAAATTTTCTGAAAGTTTTGTGAATAAATAAACGACGGGGTACATCAGGGACAGAGGTAGATACTACAAGTCCCATCTGTTTCCCAGAAAGAAGCAGAATTGGCTTCACACCTTCTGGCCTCAAAATTTTGTACAGAATGAGTCTCCTTCTTCTTCTTTTGTCCGATAGAATGAGAGTCAATACTCGTACTGTTTTCCGAGACAGAATTTTTGCGAAAAAACGCGTAAAAATTGTAGATTCCCAACCTCAAAAAATGCGGGAAAAAAATGGGTAATTTTTTTCACAATGTCATCCGGGGTACTACGTGTTTACAAAATCCAGAAATTACCAGTTTTGTTTCCTCAATGTTTCTGATTTGCACAAGGAATATCTTGGGACTAAAACCTGCATAAGCTGCCAAAGGTATAACATGAAAATTTTGTGGAAAATTGTGAGAATTTCATCCGCATTCTCAGACATTGTATATGCATTCTCTGGTACTATACAAAATACCATTTTGACTCTTTTGTGCAACCACAAAGAATAATAGTAAACCCAAAAATAAAAAACTAAGGTTAAGAAACACAACTAGCATCTGAAGGTGCAGTCCAATACTTTTTCGCTGCAAATAATATTTTCTCTCTAAAATGAAGACTATCTTGGTGATCGATAATATGGCTACTCCATTCAAAACCTTCGGTCATGATTTTAATCTTCAACAAAATATCGACATCGTCTCGGGAAATTATTGTCCCTTCTGCCCGTAAAATTCTATCCATCTCTAGCAGTATATCTTCCATATCGCATCTGAAATGCGGCACAAAATTCTAGTTGAAACTGAAAAAAATACTAGTTATGCTTTTGGTTAATATGGGTGGATCTAAGAAATTTACTTTAGCTGTCTTGATAGAGACTAAAAACTGAATCCGCGTGAATGAGATCATACATCCGGGGATAAGTAGACATCGCTTCACACTTACATTTGGAAACAACAACATTGTAAGAAAATGAGATAACATTGACAAAAACATTGTTGGAACAAATATACTAGCAAAGCCTGGATAATAGCGACAATTTGAAGCTTCTTTTTATCTTTTTATAAAAACAAGGATTTTATTAAGAAAAAAAGTATAGTTTTACAAGAAACAAGTTTGGAGCCTAGCAACAGGCTGGACTCCAACATCTTTTCTTTCTTTTTTTAACTCTTCCCCTGTACCAAGGTTTTTAAAATCGTGGGATTTGAAACAAACATTTCTATTTCGCTTCAAAGCGTTAGTTCAAATCGTTTTTCACATGAATCGTATCCATGAATCGTCACTTTGACTTCTGAAGATACGATTCTACTATAATTTTTGGTGGATACGGTAATGTCCACCAAAAATTTGAACAAAATATAGAGATAGAGAATCAAAAAAATATGGAAACTCAACCTGAATCTAGAATCTAAGATTAAATTCACCTTTTGGATCTTCAAAAAATAAGTTGATTGCATTTTAAATCAGCGGAATTCCAATTACAGATCATATAACAAGATTAAGACCAAATAAATATTTCCTTAAAAGATCAATTTCTAAAGCTAAGAAGCATGATCTTTCTAAATCGTTAATGGTTAGAGTTGTAATTAAAGACGGTGGGTAGAGCCGTGGAGGTGGTGGTAACTGAAAATAGTTCTTGTTTTAGATTTTACGATGATACACCCTAGCCTAGATTTTCTTTACTCTACAGCAATGTAGTCAATATCGACCGTATCGGCCGATATATCGGGGATATTTCGGATATCGGCCCAAAACGATACGATAAGAAGGATATCGAGGATACGATATTCGTCCGATAATATCGGCCGTATCGGTCGAATATCGGCCGTTTCGGTCAAATATCGGCCGTATCGGTCGATACGAAATTTTCCTACATTTCCTGATATGAGACGGTATGCGTAGGCTGAATTTTTGGTGGATACGGTAATGTCCACTAGAATTTGGTGGGTGGGAGGGGGGTATGGTTAGGTTGATTATGAGTCAGACATTTGTATCCCGATAAAGTAGTGTATTTTCTTGATTTTGAATGTGGCCAGATAATTTTATCCTGGAGTCTATCTTGGGGGAGGTGTATGTTTATGATTTTTTGTGATGTATGACTAGGGAGAGTGTTTAATTTTTCTTGGTTCCAGTTATGAAAGATTGGATCAATGATATTAGCTACATTTCGGATTGGGTAACAATCAGTTGGATCTAGGTTTGGTGAGTGTGGGATCTAGTTTGCTTCTATTGGTGTTGAAACCCCATTTCCAATACGATGAAATATCAGTTGTTGCATGGTAGGGACAATTGATGACAATTGTCGCCACTGGGGGCTGGAGGAATACGGTATGGTATCAATGCCTTGCAGAATTGGTTGTTGATCTCGATATTTTTCACTGAAAATTTCCACAAATGGAGTTAGGTTGTTCGTGCAAACTCCATATTATTTTCATGAGAAGAGCCTTATTATGATCATTTTTGTTTCTTATGCCTAGTCCTCCTTCAGATATTGGTTTTGTTACTTTGTCCCAACCTATTGGATGAAGCTTTTTAACTGATGAATCATGTTCCCGGAAGAAATTTCTGGTGATACGATCTATTTTTTGTGTGGATGTTGACGGGAAGGTTTTGAGTTTGCATAAGATGATTTGAGGTGGGAATTAGAGATGTTTTGATGAGTGCGAGTCTTCCAGCTTGAGTTAGGCACTTTGTCATCTATCCTGTAGCTTTTAGAACTAATCTTTGAAGGAGTAGCGCAAATGCGTGATTAGATTCTCTTCCTTGCTTGAATTGGCCTCCTAGATAGATTGGAGGTTTTGATGTTGCCGGAATATCGAAGATTTGTTGAAGATTACTTCGATCGGATCCAATTATAGATAGTGAATGATTACTGATTCAGAAGTATTAATTACCTGCCCAGCCGAAGTGACATAAGAGTGAAGCAGGTTCTTGAGATGAAGATTACTCTGAGCAGAGGCTTTATAAGTGATTAGAAGATCATCAACATACATCAAATGAACAATGGGTTGTGCTTTTTTTTATATGCTAAGTCTTTGAATCAAATTTTGATTTTGAAGGTTTTCCAAATTCGTAGACAGAATCTCCGCACATATTATGAAGTCTTTCAATAGCTACTTTCCAATTTGAAGTCAAATTATTGAAATAAATTAGCCTAAAAAATTATTAATTGATTCGAATTGGAAGATGAGTTTGTTAACCCCAATGATAATCATGTCTACTGATGTAATTTTAAAGTGGTAAGTAAGGTTGTCGTTCACTCGGACTTGTGTAGACTCGATTTTAGACTAAAAAATAGAAAACACTAAAAATAAAGAAAATATATTCACAAAAGTTTATCACAGTATCGAGAGGTACTGAGACTCAGGATTCCACCAAATTCCATTCATGCGACTCAAATAATAATTCCAATCAATTATAGTTCAAATAATAAAAATATGGACTCTTGTTCTTTGCCAAAAATAGATTTTTGAAAAGCAATGATTGTAAATCAAAAGCATGATGTATCAAAAATACATAGACCAAGCATACACCATCAAACGAAATCACACCGGTTCAATAAAAATCATAAATCAATTAAATATCA
Organism: Papaver somniferum; assembly: GCF_003573695.1. NCBI lineage: Eukaryota > Viridiplantae > Streptophyta > Magnoliopsida > Ranunculales > Papaveraceae > Papaver > Papaver somniferum. Next base: position 17,126,732 of record NC_039365.1, on the reverse strand, counting down.
ATGCAAATAGTCATAAAAGAATTATTAGAATTAGCACATGCGTGAAATAGGGCTTCCTCCGTCATCCCAGTGTTGGGGTTTAGCTTCTCATATCAAAAACAGGCTCAAAAGAATAAATCATGGCTCAAAAGTTGTTTTTATTGAAGAGATAATATGATTCACTGAATATGCAACGGTGTACCCGCGTTACAGAATACACTGTTACAGAAAGTATGGCTAACTGAAGGTAAATGTGGCTGTTCAGCTGTTATAGAGAGAATACTGTAGCAGTGTTGCGAATATGAGACGATGTTCTTCGTTGCAACGCTTGTTCTTCAGCACCAGCAGCAGCAGAGACAGGCCTCCTGTAATCTCTGATTCTCGCCTCCTGAGCTCTCCTTTCGGCCCCAAACTCTCGACACCCCTTCTTGAGATCCTAGGAAAACTATTTATACACCACAGGGCGATTAAATCTCTCCAAAATGGCTTCGAAATCTCTTCTTTCCTTCCTTGGCAGTCACGGCAATAATTCCTTCCAGAAATTGTTTTAAGCGTTTCTGAGCTTTCCTACTTATCTCAAACTCTTCCTTAGATATATATGTATCTTTGGAAAGAGTTTTATGTCTTTAGTCTCTCTGAATTTCCTAAAACAAGCTCACAGGGACCGTTTTCCTTATTCACCTCTATTTCTTTTTTTTCGGCCATTCTATCCAATTTGGGTGCGATCCAAAGACTTCACCAGGACTATTTAGGCCTAAAGAGTAAACCCAATCAATATCATCCCTTTAGTCTCCAAAAAACTCGATCAAAACTCTAACCCTAAATCTGCCCGTGAAAGCCATGTTTTCCCGCCAAAATAGTATTTTGAATGTCAAGGGGAAAGGTTACCCCTTATCCGGGCTGCTGGGGTCCGCATAACACTTATCCCTTGGGTGCCTTTTGTAATTTTTCTTGGGATGTTTTCAACACTTCTTCGGGGTTCCTCTGGGGTATTTCTTGCATGTCTCCACATATTTCTGGGGTGCTTCTGGTACGTTATCTACGGAGGTTCAAATGCCACATTTTGAGCTAATTTCGCCGCGAAAGCTTATTTTTCCAAAAACACCTGCAAAGACATAAAAAGCCATAATAAATACAAAATCGAGCACCAACAATATATATAATTGAGATATATTAGACACATAAATGCGTCTATCATCTACTGGTCAATCTCTTACCTCCCCCTTAACTCTTCTTATTCTTTCCAACCAGGTGGACCAAGAGATAACAAATGGGAGAATTAGCCGTTTAGTTGAGACAAGCAATTGAGAATCCCCGGAAGATCCTAAAAAATACATACAACTAAAATGAAAAGTAATTGAAGTATATATTCCTCAATTTCCTCCAAAATCTTATTAAATTTTACTTTATGAAATTTAATGATCCAATATTAATAACAAAAAATAAAAGATTTCTTTTCGATGTGTAGAAACTAAAAAAACATAAATTATGAGGCCATTATATAAAGGATAAAAATTTATCAGATTTGTTCACCATCACATTTGATGAATTTATTGGTGTGTATCATGTTGTGAAAGACATAATAGAATACACATGACTTATGCACCCAGTTTTGTTGAAAAGCTTATCAAGGCCCCTCTTCACAGTTTACGTGTTACTTTTTTTCCAAATTTTATTTTACTTTGACAATATCATAAGTCTTGATAATTCTAACATTAAATTCCACGATTACTATAGGGGATAATAGTGCTAGCTAGGGTACTGATATATATAAATAATAATAAAAAAAAAACAATCCTTATCATTGGCTTTGAATTGGTATACCAACCAGTACTGAGTATCCAATTTAACAGTCATGTCAAAGTCGCTAAAACTTTGAAACAGAATGAGTATGTTTTCTTTTTTTCTATTTCAAGCTGAAAAATGGAAGCTGATATACTTCCACCCCTTCTTTCCACCATTAGGTGGCACCATCCAAGCCTTTAATTTCATCATCTTTGATCACCATGGATAAGCAAGGAGTCCCATTATTATTGGTTTTGGATAATACATGCATGACACATAGGTGGGGGAAGATAGTGGTCGAAGGGAGTGGTGGACATATATCAAAATGTGTGAACCTTTTGGTGAACTGGGGGTTAGTCCTCAAGTGATTTGTGGGTAGTTGAGTGTATTTTGAATCTTGGGGATTTTGAGATATTTTGAGAGAGTGTAGGGAGTTTGGTGTTTTTGAATTCAGGGAGTTTGAGAGAGTTTACTAGAGGGAGTTTGAGAGAGTTCATTCCTAACTCATTCTCTTTTAAGAAACAACAATCCTCATTTGCAAATAAAAATGATCTTTAATCAAAAGAAAAAAAATGATCCTATCTTTGTATCAATAGTATGTTATTGTTGTGCAACGAGATAAATTATTTTTTTTTCATTTTAACGGTCTCCATACAATTCTAACTCCCGTTGTTCACGAACATTAGTCCACATATCATCCGCTATACTCTTTCTCCATGAATTAGCTTCTTGACGTTGTTGTTCTTGAGTTTGTGTCAAACCTTCGTCGTCATTTTCAAGCGTTGGATGGATATCTTCCCTTTCCTCGACTGGAAACTCATCTGAACGGCATTCTTTTCGCAAGAAGTTGTGTAAGCCTGCACAAGCTGTCACTATCTCCGCTTGCACTTGATACAGAAATGGAGGTTGAGACTTAAAGATCAAGAAACGAGACTTCAAAACACCAAACAATCTTTCAACTACATTCCTCAAAGAAGCATGACGCATGTTAAACAATTCTTCAGACTTTTTTGCATGATTACCCGTACCAGAAAATTCTTTCAAATGATAACATTGGCCACGAAATGGTGTTAAAAATTATCGTCGGTTTGCAAACCCACCATCCCCCAAGTAATATTTACTTGAATAAAACACAAAAAGAAAACTTCGTCAAGTAGAACCCAAATATAACTTAACTAAAAAATCAAAAATTCACATTAGATAAAAATAAAATTACCTTGTGGTATTTTCAGTCCGTTTCTTTTTGTCATTGCGTCATTAAGTATTTTCGAATCATGAGAAGACCCTTCCCGTCCACTGAGCACGTATATGAACTCCAAGTCGAAGTTGCAAACCGCTAACACATTTTGAGATGTATTTCCATGTCGATTCCGATAAACGTCTGCATCTCTTTTCTTTACCATTGTTGGGATATTTATACCGTCCATAGCTCCAATGAAATCCTTAAAGTAAGGATAAAATCGTATACTCTCACGAATTTTAAATGGAGTTGCACTTGTTGGCTTAGCCATCATCTTCAGAGCTATAACATTTAAAGATCGCAACATCCTGTTGAAGTTTTTACTAACTTTCCACCGAGAGCGACCAAATGTGTCACGCATTGTGCAATATCGTGAACTTTGGCCAACAACGAGTAAAAATGTACCAAGCATTTCTTCAAGCATTTATTCAATAGAAACACAACTTGTATCACTTAATGTTGTAGTTTCTCTACTTTCAAGTCCAGAAACTTATCAAACCATTATCAAAAACAAACCAAATTATAAAAAGACAAAACAACAAAACCTAGAATCTATAATGGTTCAAATCAATACATAAAAAAGTACTGAAATAGGGAGTAAGCTATACATTCAATCCATTACTACACCATTGCAAACAAGTCCGACGAAGTTTCATTTTGTTTTTAAAAAGAAAAGCACATCCTAACTTAATTCACTTTTTCGAGAATAATTGATGGTTCTCATGCACCCTAATAGTTAATTTTAGAGAAAATTTTATCAGTTCTAAGCATTCTATCCTTTATTACAATTCAATATCTACCTGAAGCTGGATGTTATCAAGTTAATCATCCTAAAACAGACCATTTTCTAATGGTCACGTTAAAACAAGTCCTAATGTAATTCTGTTTCGAGTTTTAATTTAAACCATACAGATCCAGTAAAGTGGAGTACCATAAATCCTGACAATGAGAAGAGAAGTAACAAAGACCCCACATACTCAAGCAGTCTATTGGTTTCAGGTAGTAAACAGTTACACCTTGACGTTAGCATCTGTTAAACAAGAAGCTAAAATATGATGCCATGAGCTGCCTAGATTTTCAATAGTCATTTATAGCTATATATGATTAGTAACCTCAGCCAATAAGGCTCATTGTTTTTTAGCACTAAATACATATTTGATAAACTGATATCAAAATAGTAACAATCAAACAAAACAATCGTAGATTAGAGAAGAAAAAATAGATGAAAAAAGCATACCTGAAGCTGAAGAGTTTCCTCCTTTTCCTATGTTTTTATCTGACCGAACTCCCTCCCAAATCTCTACTCTTATGAGAGATTTGTGCATAGGAAAAAATGCACTATCAAATCTCCAAAACAATCAACTCCCTATCATTTTAGGGTTTTACCACTAATAGGGAGTTCAAGAGTTTTTTTCAAACTCCTCCACGACTAACAGGTGTTTTGTAGGGAGTTTGGGAGACTCTTCTAAACTCTCACACGACTAACGGGGATTTTGAGAGACACTCTAGAACTCCCTCACGACTAACGGGTAAAACCCAACTACACTCAACTCCCACAAATCACTCGAGGACTAACCCCCTGTTAGTTGTTTTTCACTATTTTGTATTTAAAATATTTCTTACATAATTGAGATACACTGATTTTATTTTAGTGCAATTGTTCAAGGAAAATCTCATCATATAAAAAACCTGGCTAAATTGGGGCCTATAGCACTTAATTTGGGTCTATCAAATTTTTATTCCCACACCACCAAATTACTTTGGGCACCCAAACATCTAAAAAATACTAATTTACCCCACATTAATTTCTAAAACAATCTCATATAAATACTAATCCTTACCAAAACATAAAAATCTAAACCTAAAAAAAGTTTCTATTTTCATCATAATCTTTCCAAATTCTCAAAACCCTAATCAATTTTTTTTTTGATCCTCTACTCCAAGATATTCGATCCAACCAAGAAAAAAGTAAATATCCATCAACCCATTCTATGATTTGCATTTCTTGGTTGATTTACATGTTTAAATCTTCAATTTTCGAAAATAAAAATCTGTGATTACATCCAGAATCGGTTTATGTTGACATATCGAATAAACCGATTCTGGGTTTTGGTTCCCACCATGAAGAGCCTGCACAGTAATCGGTTTATATGATGATTAACATCAACCGATTTTAGGGTTAGAAACGAAATATGAAAATACATCACCAGAATCGGTTTATAAGTGTCTTAGAATAATCCGATTCTGGAAACATTTTTTTCTTTTAATTATGCGATCCCATAATCGGGTTTTATGTGCCTGATAATTTACCGATTATGTTTGACTCTTCAGATTCCTTTTCATAATCGGATTTTATATATGTACCAAATAAACCGATTACTAATGTTTCACAGGCATGTATGTTTTTGTAGTCAGAATCGGATCACATATGTATGATTATGTACCGATTGTTGATTGTTGACTAGTTTTTTATTTTATTTTATGTAGATATGAACTTCTCACACCTAGCGTTTTACTCTTGAGAGCTTATATTGGAGGACATCCTTAGGAAACCACAACGAGTGCTAGAAAGAAGCCTCTATAAGTTTTCCTATGGGCGTGAGACCCATCTTGAACAATCCCTCGCAGTGATTGACAAGCTTGCATTGGAGGAGCTTTATGAGGTCATGAGATTGACTAGGATGAGGAGAAACGTGATTTCAGCTGAGAGGGATCTCCATGCAGAAATGGAAGGTATGTGGGAACAAATGGCTCAAGCACAAGCTGCTGATCCTGATGGTGTTGATGCAGGTGCTGGTGCTCCTGCTGATGGTGGTGCTGTAAATGCTCCCGGTGGTGCTTCTTCTGCTGATGTTGGTGCTCCTGCACTTTAAGTTTTTACGTTTAAATTTTAGATATTAAAAGTTTAGGTTTATAAGACTTTTGGATGTTTTAAGTTCTTAACACTCTTTTAAGGTTTGTATTTTGGATGATCTCTGTTCAACTCTTTTAAGTTCTTAACACTCTTTTAAGGTTTGTTAAACTTAATGCACTTGAAGTTTTAATTATAATTATGTGTTGCAACAATCGGTCTACTCGATATGGCAATATAAACCTATTGTGCAAGCTATTTTTCCTGTATGTTTTTCAAGCTAGAATCGAGTCACATATGAATCTATATAAACCGATTGTGCAAGCTATTTTTCCTGTATGTGTTTCAACCTAGAATCGGGTCACATATGAATATATATAAACCGATTAGTTTCGGTGAAAATTCAATTTTTTTACATGTCTTTAATCGGTTTATGTTGGTCACAAAAAAGACCGATTCCTGGTGGCATTAAAACAAAATCGGGTTATATATACCTTCTAGAAGACCAATTATGCCAAATTATTTCACGTTTTTCAAAAAGAATAGTTGTTAGTGACTTTCTCTATAAATAGAGACCTCGCCCTTGGACCCCATTTTCCCCAAAATTGATCATTTTATTCCCCCTCACTCCATATATTCCACAACAACTCATTTCATACCTCCACATACAAGAAATGGCATCATTTGATTCAAACGAAGATTTGACAATCAACAAAGCATGGTACGTGGAAACTCGAGTTAGACGTCAATCTTCCGTAAGGGAGGATTCCGTAACCTTTTGGGCTAGGGTACACAACAAATTTAGCCAAGAATTTGGAAATCCTAATGGAAGAAGTGTTCAACAAGTCCATGATAGGAACCTAGTCATCGAAAATGTGATACTTGCTTATTTAGCTATCCAACCTCAGATTTTTAACACTCGCCCCTTCAACTTGTCTATTGAACAATTTGTAAGTATTTTTGTGATTTTTTTTACGTAACCCATGTTGTTTTAACTTCCAATGAAACACCACTAACAAATGTAAGTTTGTTTTTGTAGAACGAAGTCGTGAAAGCGCGCTATTTGGAGGAAAAGGAGAAAGCATTCGCATTCGATGCAAGCTATCACTTCTTGGTAAAAAAATCCCGGAGGATCACCCGGACTTCATGGATTGTGTATCGTCTTCGGAGGAAGATTGATAGCTTTAGAAGTTTTTTTATAAGTTTTGTAGGTAGCCCTCTATGTAAACCCTCACGAGACTATAACTCGTCCACTAGGGTCGCCTAGGGGTTTAAAGGCTTGATGCATATGCTAAATGCATCCTACAATAATAATGGAATAAATGAAAAAAAAATCGTATGAAAGGAAACAATCGGTTTATATATGTAATATGTAAAACCCGATTATGACAATCGGATTATACATATGGAAACATGAACCGATTATAGATGTCCTCTGTTAATTTGGAAACACCAATCCAGAATCGGCTTACATTTGCATGAACGTAAATCGATTCTGAGTACTGTTTACGAAAAAAAAATCTAAATGTTTGATGTTTTGAAGAACTCTCTAACATTAGTTAATCTCACATCCAAAACATAATTAACTTCTAATATGATTAATTAATAAGGGGTAAAATAGATATTTAGGTAATTATTTTGATAAGAGGTAGTGTGAAGGTTATTTCTAATGACCTTTTTTGTCATCTAGCTATAGGCCCAAATTAAGTGCTATAGGCCCCAATTTAGCCAGGATAAAAAAGGAGATCTGACATAATTAGATTGACCCCCTTGACATTTTAGCATTACTGGATGATAAATTTTCACTTTGCATTAGTACACTTTCAGGAAATGCTTCAGAAAAAAAAAACTGCTATCTATCCTAAACAAAAGTCCCGCTTCTAATAGATGGTTGGGCGCTATTTTATCACATTGACAATCCCAATACTAAGAACGCGGCATGAATTGTCCATTACCCTTTCCGGAGGAACTTTCGGTGAGTGTATCACTTCTTTCTTATGAAAATTCCAGCACTAGGTCATGTGTAACTTTATTATTTATCAGCTTAAATTTCTACACCGTTGATTGCAATTTTTCCAATCTGATTTTACGATATAAAGTAGTTACTTTGTACAGGGTAATCTTGTTCCGTTACCAATCACTCCCAAGTCGTATCTTCGGCTCATGCACTACCGGAAATCAAAACATATCAAAAGGTTTCAAAACAGAAAATCATTTTTTTCTATCTTTATTTTAGTTTAGTCTTATTAATGTGTGATGATTTTCCTAAGTGAATATGTTTATAAGGTTTTGGATATTTTTCTGATCGCCATAAAAAAAAAAAGAAAAAAAATCCAAAAAGAGGTATGAAAGGCTTGTACTTCCAAAAAATACAAGACAAGTTCATTTGATTGCTTAGATCAAACATTGAGAAGTGAAAATAACAGTGGTTTGAAGTAGCAGTTCAAGTTTTTCCAATTGATCCTTATAAACTGAAGTGTTCCGTGAATCTTTAATAACTAAAGCGCAAGGAATAGACCGCAAATATGAACTCATGCTTCCATCTGCATCTTACTACCAAAGTCTCTCGCATTAACTTCATTATGGGTCGCCCATAAGCCGTAACGGGAATTAGTTATCTACCATGTTTGTTTGTCAGGTAAACACACTCCACGAAGGTATGAATGAGTAATTTGACACTATAATTAGCCATTTAGTTTATTTATTTTTTTGAAGGAAAGGGATAAATTTTGTATTACAATGGAAAAGGAGAGAAAAGAAGTACAACAGCTTGATGATAACCTCACTGATAATGATGCCCACTGAACTGTCAGTTTTCTCGGCCATAACTCCTCTGTTTCTTTTTAACCAGATGTAGGGAGAGATAGCAAATGGAAGAATTAGGGGTTTAGCGGAGACAGGTAATTCAGAGTCAATTGAAGATCTTAAAAATTTAAACTAATTAAAATCAAAACAAAACAAAACGGAGTATACATTCCTCAGTTTCCTCGGACATTTTATTAGATTTTTTTTAAATAAAAATGTAATGATTCAATATCAATTATTAAAATTAAAATTTTCTTTTGGACTGTACCAGAAACTATAAAAACATAAACTATGAGGCCATTATATATAGGATACCAATTTATCGGATTTCTTCACCATCACATTTGATGAATTTATTGGTGTGAAAGACATAGTAATATAATAGAATATGCATGAACTTATGCGCACAATTTTTTGTTCATGCAGTATTTTCTTTCAGTTCAAATTCACTAAATCTTTGAAATCGTATACTCCATATGTTTTCTTTTCTTCTATTCAAAGCTGAAAAATGTGTGAACCTTTTGTAGAATAAATGTATGACGGGTTACATCGGGGACAGAGGTAGATACTACAAGACAGAATTATTGTGAAAATGCTTAAAAATTGTAGATTCCCAACCTCAAAAATTGCACCTACACAACATATTTTCGCAATGTCATCCGGGTACATACGTGTTTACAACATCCAGAAATTACCAGTTTTGCTGCCGCACTGTTTCTGAGTTGCACAAGGAATATCTTGGGACTAAAACCTGCATGAGCTGCCAAAGGTATAACATGAAAATTTTCTGGAAATTTGTGGGAATTTCATCCACATTCTCAGACATTGTATGTGCATTCTCCGGAACAATTCTGAAGGCGAAAACAAATACCCTTTGACTCTTTTGTGCAACTACAAAGAATAATATTAAAACCGAAAAACGAAGAAACTAAGGTCAAGAAACAGAATTAGCATCTGAAGGGGCAGTCCAATACTTTTTCACTGCAAATAACATTTTCTCTCTAAAATGAGGACTATCCTCGTGATCAATAATTTGGCTGCTCCATTCAAAACCTTCAGTCATGGTTTTAATCTTCAACAAAATATCAACATCGTCTCGGAAAATTACTGTCCCTTCTGGCCGTAAAATTCTATCCATCTCTAGTAAAATATCTTCCATTTCACATCTGAATGCAAAACAAAATTTTAGTTGAAGTTGGAAAAATATGGTTATGCTTTTGGTTAATATGGTTAGATCTTACGGATTGGTCTTACCTGTCTTGATAGAGACTAAAAACTGAATCTGCATGAATGAGATCATACGTCCTAGGATAAGTAGACATTGCTTCACACCTACATTCCGAAACAACATCATAAGAAAATGAGAAAACAATGACAAGAACATTGTTTGAACCAATCTACTAGTAGTATGAGGCTAGGAACATACCAGCTCTGATATGTACCGGTCAATCCACGCTCATAAATGACTCCCAACGTATCAATCTTTGCCTCAGGAGGTACAACATTCATAACCCACAGAGGGTAATCGACTAGTGAGGCAGCAAATCCGCCTAATTTCGCATTCATGTCGAGCAGATTCCTATACCTACCATCTTTATTCCCTAGTTCACTATTCACATTCTGGTAGTGTGCTAATCGTTTCTTCCAGAGTTTGGTATCTTCTTGGAACATCTTTTCTGTGATTCCTTCAATACTTCCGGAACGGATTCTTGGTGGAGTTGTGGTCAATCTTTCTGGCCAATTTGCTAATTTCCCACCCGCAACTTCCCTTAATTCGGCCACCTCAGGAAGTGGAGTCAAACATGTGTCCATTTTAGTGTACCTGAAATGACAATTCCAATCAATTTAGACTTCATGACTAAACTGCATGAAAAATGGATTTTTAAAGACAAAAAGAAATAAACAGTACCAGGCTTGATCAGGATTTTGAGCTTGGCAGAAAGGTGGCCTTCGCAGGACTTTACGATTTATCTTACAGTGAACGTGGTTAGTAGGTTTCTGCCAAATTGCAATATCACCTTTCTCTGCGAACTTCTTCCAACACAAGCTTTTGGCTACGGCTTCAATCTGTGATTGTTCCGAATGTAAGTCATCTTGAGTTCTATTCCATCCTCTGTAACGTTGCTTCCAATTGATAGGGGGACCTGACAAAACCCAGTACCCTCCTGGTCGTAGAATTCTATCAACTTCAATCAAGTATTGCCCATCTAATTTCACATTACACACCAACAATGATACACATTACAATTAGTACCTAATCCATCCAAATATGCAAGAAATTGAAATGGTTCGAAGTAAAATTTAGCACCAAATAATCCCCAAGGAATTAGACATCGCGAGCAATGAGCCATATCGAACGCCCTTGACGGGTATGGAAGCCTATTTGAAGCAAGAACACCAATCAATGCCGGTACTCCTCTTTCAAGTGCAAATTGCACTTGAGCTTCATGTGAGTCTTTCGGTGCAAACGATATCGGTAAGATGTTTCGAGATAACAGGTAAGCTCCCCAACTTGCTACCTACACAAAATCATCAAAAACCCACATTCAAAAAAACAAAAAAAAAAACACTAAAAATTATTTCAATTTCTTATGAAATTTTTAAATTTTAAATTCAAAATTTCATTAAATGCATTGAAATCTTTGTTGTTCCACAGTTGTTCTGACTGACTGAAATAATAAATGAATTCTTGACTCATCCTGTGACATTTCAAAATCAAACCCCCACCCCCACACAATTGCAGGAGGAAATTTATTACACCAAATTCAGTCATATCCCTAATGTTTCGTGATTTTAAATTAATTACAAAAAATAACGTTCTTATCTTCATAATCAAACCTTCTAAAACAAAACATCCTCCATTAATCTGCATGTTAATTCTCAATTAAAAAAAAAAAAAAAACAAAAAAACTTACCCCACAACCAGTGTCAATGACAGTTCTGATAGACCCATCTTTGATATTGATCAACTTAGCAATATCATCAATATACTTGTCAGCACCATTAGGAAACATAGTACCACCACCGGGGAACCTAAACCTATCACCTTCAAATCTAATCCAATTCTGACCAGCTTTCTCCACTGTCAAATGTTTATGAGGAGCATTACTGAACCATGCAAAATCTCTACTAACAGGCCATTTGAACGGATTCTTATACCCATACGGTGCCGGAATTCTACACTTCAACAACTCATCTTTCTCAGGACAATGTCTTTCTCTGTAAATTAATTTATCTCTTGTAAACTTCAATGATCTTTGTAAATCTTCACATGGTGTGTACTCACTGTATTTGATATCACAAGGTGGGAAATAAGTAGAAGATACATATGGTTTTGCATTTGTGAGTTCATCTTCTGCTGTATGATTTGTTTTGAAATTAAGAACTGGTTGAGGTGTTGTTCTGATTGTTATTTTTGGTGATAAACAATTTTGATCATGATCTTGTGATATGATTGCTGTTGAATTAGTACCATCACTATGTTGATAAACACCAAAAAAGTAAGAAACTGAACATAGAAGAGATATTAACAGCATCGGTACAAGATTTGTGTTTTTACATATTGCAAGGAATTGTTTTAGAATTGTATTGTTGTTATGCCCTGCCATGATCACCTCCTCCTCCTCCACCACCGCCGCCACCACCACCACCCTGATCAAACTCTGTGTTTTTTGGTTATGGGTTTTGGGTTTGAAGAGACTAGAGAGATAGATCAGAGAGAGAGATTGTGATGCTAGTTGGTCATGAAGATTTAAAGAGAAGATGAAGAAGAATCAAAGTGGGTTTTACGTGGAAAAGTAAATACCATACCCGGTGGAATTAAGAGGCATGTTATAAAGGGTGCAGGTGCACTCTTATTCTACGGCACACAAAATTTTCCTAGTTTGAGAAATTAATTATTTAACGCGTACTGCACCTATTTGATGCTTTGAACCATGCCTAACAGCTAGTGATGCACAAAAGGAACCAGCCTTTTATGGAAAATTGTAGAACTTAGTCGTGGGAGGTTTCTAATATGTGATGGTGAGATGTTGTTCCTTTATATATTCCGTTTATGACATGACATTTATGATGGTTGTTTCTCGGAGGATTGGGTACATTTTAATGTATTTTTCGTAATGCAACAACACCGGATTTGAACCAGATACGAACAAGTAGAAACGTTATAATCGGTCCAACTCATGTTCACTAGATTTATCTTCTTTATTGGTTGGTCATGTATGATGGGAATTTTCTTTGTCAACTTTTACCGTGAATTTTGGCACAATCAAGAACGGTGGTGCGGTGGTGGTGTAGATGTAAATTTTGAGGTTGCGTAAACATAAGCATATGTTTTCTGTGAACAGAAATAGTGGTTGGATCCTTTTGGGTGGTTGCTGGTAGGAGTATTCATTGATGTTTTTTTGTTATTTACTATACGTGTAGACGTGTTGATAGTAATAAATGGTAACTAGTTTCAACCAAACCATGTGTCTGCCCAGTTCATACAAGTGGTAGTATGTAGTAACCACACAATATCAAATACTCCTCCTCCTCATGCCGCAAGTCCGTGGAACACTCCTCTTGGCCGGCCTTGAACAAACCATAACTTTGGAGTTTCCAGTAGAAGTAATTAGTTTGATATTTGCTGCGTCAATGGACTAAAATGTGGGATTGATTTTGGAGAGTATGGGACATTCGAGTTGAATGTGATGCCTTTTTGGGTAGTTCTTTAGCATTTTAATGGATGAAGTCTGTCGCTATTTTTTTTCTTCCACTTTTTACACATAGTTGTTGGATGTTGATATCCATGATTTAAATTAAAAACCTGCACATATGAAATTTAAAATGATCTGCAAGTGCAGTCGCGATCGTCGTTCATCACTATATCAAAGTAAATCCCCACACACGCAAATGGAATGTAAAGATGAATTTTCAAGACCATGATCCGGCACGCCACGTCTTTATTTTCTTATTAAGGATGGAATTTTAGTTCCATAAGTACAAGTACAACCCATACTTCACTAAGAGCTATCTAGCCGAAGCCTCATTTGGTTGTTTTTTCGATTTAAACATCTAAAGCTATTAAAATCTACACAAACTTGGTTAAAAAGCCAAAATCAACAATTTCCTGAATGAAATGGACAGTTAGATTTTGATACTGTTTAAATGGACAAAAATGTAGAAATAGGCATGATGTAACCAGTTTCATCGTGCCCATTTTCAAATATTTTTTCTTATTTTTAATTTACACAGGATGTATCCAGTTTCCTTCTTGTTATTTTTTAAATTTAAGCTAGGATGAATCCAGTTTCATCCTTGCTATTTTTTTATTAGTCATTTCACTCAAACTATTTTGTACTCGTCCATTTGAATCGTGATTTAAAAATATTTGGACAAATGACCCATTTTCCGTAAAATCTACTAACCTTAATTTGGGTTAGTGAGTTGTTAAAGGGGGGAAGAAATAAAGTGTACATGGTCAGTTCCTTGAAGAGTAATACAAGTAATAAAGTCATTATAATTGCCACCAAATTCAGCAAAGTATATGCAAATGTTATCAATTTTTGCTAAAGTACCATGCTTTTCCCTTTTCTTTGAATGCGGACAATCCCTACATCATATTGAAGCACGAAACAGAATCACCAGAAGAAAATAAACACTTGATCCATGGCAGCATCCAGCAAGAATTTGATCCCGAGGGCCAAGACTTGAATGCAAAGGGTTGAATATGATACCCATGAAACCCACTTCACCATTTAAATGTGTACTTATAAAGAAGGTTGATATTCACGCACTCGTTTACAGATGCCTAAAACTAGTCATCTCTAGGGTCTTTGAATTTTATTACTTTCCTAGAAATAGTAATAAATAAAAAGGCGGGTTTGAAAAATGTTACTAGTTGTCTGTCTATATCAAGTGTTATTCATGAACATGAACTTACTTTAGAGGCGGTGCTCTGTTTCTGCATTACTATCTTAGGCTTTAGGTACTAGCACACGTAAAGTCCGAGGAAGAAGTTACTTCTGCGAGGACTACTACCTCCACCTAGGGACATAATCCAACTAAATGTACTTGTTTGTCACGTCATATTTGTCTTATGCGCCGTGAAATGTACCACTTAGATCAGTGGGATATGGTGTTTCATTTGTCACCTAGAGTTCAACCTTTCCGCTTGACTAGTCAAATCATTTTTATTTGTAATGTATCATGACGTTTATTTGACAATTCACAAAGAATCCTCTTATTGGTGCTTTGAAAGTCAATGTTTTCTTTACCCGGGGAGATTGGGGCATAGGGTATACTCATTTTATTCCCATCCAAACTAGTATGTTAAGAGCAACTGCAATGGACGAGTAAACCTATAATTATGATCCAGGGACGAGACGCAACGAGACGGAGTAAAGACTAAAATCTGGACCAAAACCAAATTCCAGACCATATTTGGTCTGGGACCAAGACCAAAACTATATATAGTGGAGCGGAGGTATAATCACCGTTTGGCATCGGGCGTATATATAATCTACGCCTGTTGTGAAACGTACGTAAAGTCACCGCCCCATAAAGAGGCGTGTATATAAGTTACGCCCGGTTCAGGCGTTGATAAAATGTTCGCCCGTTGGGACGTTGATAAAGTTTACGCCCCACGTCAGGCGTTAATAAAATGAACGCCCCATTCAGACGAAGATTATACAAACGCCCCAGCCCGGCGTTGATATTCTTAACGCCCCACGCCAGGCGTTGATAAAGTGTACGCCCCACGCCAGGCGTTGATAAAGTGTACGCCCCATTCAGGCGTTGATATAGTTAACGCCTCACGCCAGGCGTTTATATAGTTAACGCCCCAGACATGCGGTGATATAACTAACGCCCCATGCCAGGCGGTGATATAATTAACGCCCCATCCCGGCGTTGATATAGTTAACGCCCCACGCCAGGCGTTTATATAGTTAACGCCCCAAGCTTGAGTTTAAAAAAAAAAAATACTTAGACAAAATTGATTTTGAAATTTTTTTATACCGTTGGTAATTCGACCGTTGAAGAAAATGGAACGTTGAAGAAAATGGAACGTTGAAGAAAATGGAACGTTGGATAATTTGGAACGTTGGAAAGTTTGGAAGACATTTCGTTTTTTTCGGAAGAAACACCTATATATACACATGAGATCCTGTGACATTTTCCCACGACCAATACTTCAAACTATCCACACCAATAAGAAGAAATATTGTTTCTGCTTTCAAATCAGTTGGAAAATTTTCACGGATTCGCTTACAATGGCACCTAGAGTAGCACGAGGTCCAAATTTTACGACAATCGAAGATGTAACAATGTGTAAAATTCATTTATCTATATCTCAAGATTCTAGTGTTGGAGCTGATCAATCAGAGGCGACGTTGTGGACTCGTATCAAGGATGATATTGAACTTCATTTACCTAATAATCCAGAGCGGTCTTGGAGTTCTTGGCAAAAACGATATCAGGGAATAAGTAAAGATGTGGCGTTATTTTCGGCAAAAGAGGCAGAAGTTGAAGGTGAATATCATACTGGATGGGGTCCTGAAAAGAAGGTAAGCATTCTTGATTTTTCCAACCATTGTTTTCTAATATTTACTAAGCGCCCATGTACTTAAGTGTTTTTAAAAACATTAACAGCTTGAAGAAGTTAACAAGAGGTTCAAGGAATGCAACGATGGGAAAAAAATTTAAGCACGAAGAGTGCTACCAAGTTGTGTTAGAAAATATAAAATATAATCGACGATCGACTTTTGTATTCGATACGACGCATGATTTGGACACTTATGAGAATAACGAGGAAGATGATGAAGGATCGCAAACAACAACTCAAGGAGAGACCGGTAACGACACAGATGGGGGAGACATAGAGAACACATATCTTCGTAAGATGGGGAAAAAAGCAGCAAAAAGATTGAAGAAAACAGGGAGAGAGAAATCCAGTCACCAAGAGGAATTGATGGGAATAATTATTAAAGAACAAAAAAATTTCAATACTCATTACCAAGCACAATCAAGATTCAAGATGGAACAAAGAGCAGCAGAGTTTGCAGCAAAACAAGCTGAACATGCTGCAAAAATAGCCAAGCAAGCTGAAGACGAAGAATTTCGCATCATTATGATGGATCTTGAAAAAATGGAACATGCACAACAAGAGTACTTCCGACTTCGCAGGGCGGACATAGTTCGGAATAAAAGAAACCAATCTTAACACAAAGGCGGAATAGTTCAAACCTTAATTATTTCTCCTATTTAGTGATTAGTAGTATTATTAGTATTATTATGTTTTAAATTTCTTAGTATCTGAACAATTAGCATTATTATTATGTAATTTTTGGATTTTAAATTTACTTCCGTTGATTTGAATTAAATTTCTATTTTTTTGAAACATACGGCCTTAATTAAAATTGAGGATGTTTACATACAAAGAGATAATAGAAAGGAAATGACAAACGACAATTTTTAATTCCCATATTCTGCCCATATATATTCGATCAAGTCATCACGCAAGCGAATATGTGCATCTTTGTTACGCATTGCACATCGGCGTTGCTGAGCTCTAATTTGGGAAAACTCGTCACTATTGCCTCTTAATATATTAACCGGTGCTGCGTTGCTACGTTGTTCATAAACATGTGGCCAGTCACCGGGTAGACGCTCATCCTCGACTATCATATTATGTAAGATAATACAAGTTTTCATGATATAGGCAAGCACATCTGGATTCCACATTCTTGCAGGTTGTTTGATGATTCCAAATTGTTGTTGAAGTACACCAAATCCCCGTTCAACATCTTTTCTTGCACCCTCTTGCATCGATGAAAATATTTCCTTTTTCCTACCCACCGGATGTTTAATGGCCGTAATAATAGTAGGAATCTCTGGGTATATTCCATCATCTAGATAATACGGCATATCATATGAATGTCCGTTCACCTCATAGCTCACCGGCGGTGCTTTTCCTGTTACAAGACTTCGAAAAACATATGAACGGTTCATAACATTAATATCGTTGTTAGAACCGGGCATACCAAAAAAAGCATGCCAAAACCATAGGTCATACGACACCACTGCCTCCAACACGATACTTTCGCTCCCTTTATACGCGGTGTAAGCCCCAGATTCTGCCGACGGACATTTATCTCATTTCCAATGCATGCAATCTAGACTACCCAGCATCCCAGGAAATCCCCGGTCTTTGTTTTGCTTGAGCAACAGTTCAATATCACCAGCCGTTGGTTCACGCAAATATTCTTTCCCATACAAATTCACAATCGTCTTACAGAACCTACGAGTAGCTTCCAACACAGTTGTTTCTCCTATGCGTAAGTACTCGTCTATTGCATCTGCCGCACATCCGTAAGCTAACATTCGTACTGCTGCTGTTACTTTTTGATGAGGGTTTAATCCTAAAACTCCACAAGCATCGGGCTTTTGAACAAAATATCTGTTTGCATTGGTAACACCTTCCACTATCCGGTTAAACAATTGTCGACGCATTCTAAATCTTCTGCGAAAAACATTGGGTGGTTGGTTTGGGTACGGAGAGAAATAGTCGTTCCATAGAAGTTCAGCCCCTGACTCACGATCTCTTGGTATTCTGATACGAGTTTGAGGCCATTTTGAATTTGTAACAAGGACTCCCAAACTAACGGCCATGTTATTTTGCATAATTGATATTGCATCATCATCCGAGGAATAAAAACTACTATTAGAAGAAGAAGATGAAGAAGAAACAGAAGAGCAATAATGAGCGGTTTTCTCATATTGTTCCATTGCTATATGAAGCAGAAGAGATGTATTGTTATTCATATATTGAGTGAAACCAGTCTTTAATTTATAACCCATTTTCAAGAGCATTAAAAAAACCAAAAAAATAAATATTTTTTTGGGTTCACGCAAATGTGTTTTCCAAAAAAGATAAAGTGTTTGTCAGTGACCTGATATGACAATACTATATATGATTAGACTATACTATATATGATATGACTATACTATATAAGATAAGAAAAGATAACTCCAAAGACAGTTCATCTAAATAGTCATAACAAATTAACCCTTCATATTATCATTATCCGAAGTGGACGATCTTGGTGCCACAAAAGGCATGTGCGTTCTCGGATTGGTATTGACTGAGGACATTATTGAAGCTGATCCCTGATTCATACCACTCCAAACTTGTGATGGAAGGGTTTGGGAAAAGGAACCGTATCCAAGCTGAGGTTGGACAGTGTGCGGCATACGGAAAAGAGATAGTTGTTGCTGCAAATCAACGTTCGCATTATTTAGCCTTTGTATTTCTGCTTCTTTCGACATGATAACGTCCATCCTCTCCTTCGTTTGTTTTAATGTAAATTCGCGAAATTGTTGATTAAAATCAGCATTTTCTTGAAATAATGTGTAAGCTTCATGCTGTGAAGAAAAAATAAAATATATAAGTACAAATATACCAACAAAAATCGAACGTACAATAAAAATTCGAAAGTACGCTTACGTGGGATAATAGATGTGGAGTGATAGACACATTTTTGTGTCCAATTTGTTCTCAATACTATATATTGTTGGCACTCGATTTTGTACTAATTTTGTTATTTTATGTATTTGTAGGTATTTTTTGGAAATAAATATTTTAAGAAAATTCGGCTCGAAAAGTTGATTTTGGCACCCGGAGGGCACGTGTTATTCGGACTCCCAAGTTTGGATAAGGGGTAACCTAATTACTAAGGGGCACCCCCAGGTCACCCCCAAGGCATCTGCTATTCGCACCCCAGTCCAGGATAAGGGGCACCTTCTTCAACAATTCAAATTCTCAAAATTGGCGGGAAAAATGTTCACACACAGGAGAATTTTCGATCAAAGAAATGAAGTAGTGGTAGGTCGATTCAATGGCTTAATTTTGGTAGAAAGATGTTATTTAGCCTAAGGAAGATAGTTTGGGTGTCGAATTTGATCGGAATTGGCTGGAAATATCGATTTGATTCTCGAGCTCAAAACAGAGCTACACGGAGTGAACACGACCTGTACACGGTGTTGTGTGTGTTTTGGTTGTGCATGGAAGTGTTTTGGAGGAGTTGGATGACTTATGAGGCATGTATAAGCCTTACTAGAGCATGCAAGATCCAAGTTTACGTGTGAAATTCTAAATCTGGTAAGAAAATATTCAAAAATAATGTTATTCACTGCCGAGTAAAGACGAATTATTTGGAGTTATGGCGAGGGATTTCACGTGTCTTTGAGTATAAATATGATCTTTGGGTCTACTATAATGGTTGTCGAGAGTTGGGAGGAGAGAAGGAACGCTGCAGATCGAGAACCATGATTTCTCTCTGCTGCTGCTGCTGCCATTGATGAAGATGAAGAACACGAAGAACGGACTCGCAGAAGCAGTCGTTTATGAACAGTGTCAAAGACTCACACACGTGGGTCGTAGTTCTTCGTACAACAGCAGTTATCATATATCGTTCCTTTTGTAACAGCTGAACAGCGCCTTTGCAACAGTTATTTCTGTTGCGATTTTTCTGTTCAATTGTTTTACTCATTTTTATCATTTGTAAACAACTTTTTGAGCAATAAATAATTATTTTGAGAGCATTTTTACTATGATGAGCTAAAACCCAACACTGGGACGACGGAGGAGGCCAAACTTCATACTTGGGGTAATTTTATTTAATTCTATATTTACTTTTTGCACCAATTTTAATTGAATTAAGATTTTAATTAATTATTTGTGATTTCATTTGATGGTTTATGCTTAGTCCTAGGGATTTTGATATGCCATGCTTAAGAAATACAAGTAATTTTTAAAATCTATCTTGGCAATAACTAGAGTTAATATTTGTTTTGTTTTGAAGTATAATCGCTTAGAATTAAATTCTGAACCACTTGAAAATGAAAAATGGCCGAATCTTTAGTCCCAGTACTCTCTCCCATTGTGACAATTATGTGTATATATTTATTTTAGAAAACTTTAATCTTTACAAGTCCGAGCAACGAACTTTTACTACCACTTTCAAAACTATAACAAAATGGCGCCGCCGCGACGGACTTGTATATAGATTGATTTATTTTTTTTAGGTTTATTATTTTTTTTTTATTATTTGTTCCTTTTTACTTTTCTTTTTGTCTTTGATTTAGGTTCGAAGTGGAGCACTAAGGACTTGGAGAGGAAAAAGCTTAAAGCGAAAAGCGAAAAGAGAAGAAAAAAGGACAATTTTAGGATTTAATTTTTAATTTTTATTTTTTTTAGAGTGTGTGAGGAAAACTATATTTTTTTTTTTATTTTGGACTTTATTCTGGACAATTGGACTTTATTTTTTTTACCCTACGGAAGGGTATTATTATTAAAAAAAAAATATTATATAAACTGTGTGCAGGGAAGGACGACGATTACTATATCGTCTCGGCCCCTCGGGTTCGCACACGGCATAGGAGTCGTGGCCCGAGTCGACGACAACGGTTCATCGCCCGTCTGGTACGGGAGGTAAGTCCAATCGAAACACCCGCGAATCTCCTGCAAGCGGGTTACTGTCTGCCTTAAGGTGATAATTGTTTGAGGACGAACCGGACTGTCTTTATTTTCCTAGTAAAGGGCAAGGCCTGGCCTACAAGATAAGGGTTCGGATTTCATCACCGCTCCCTTCTTGCCCGCCTTAGGAAAACGAAACCTAACGCGAACCCAAGCTTAAAATTTGGAATAGAACGAGACCGATAGGGTAACGAGCTTAATAGGAAACTCGTTCGAAAAATATTGGTTGCTCTTTAAGCACACTCCAAAGTTCATGATGGTTTCTGTGAGTTGAATGCGTGACTGCGCCGCCTTGTGATAGCGGTGAGGCCT
Source organism: Papaver somniferum (assembly GCF_003573695.1). Taxonomy (NCBI): domain Eukaryota; kingdom Viridiplantae; phylum Streptophyta; class Magnoliopsida; order Ranunculales; family Papaveraceae; genus Papaver; species Papaver somniferum. The sequence goes on along the minus strand of NC_039365.1, from coordinate 17,105,243 downwards.
TGGGTATCAAAGCTCCACTGAGCTTCCCTCGCCTCAATTCAACTTACTTACTCGGATTGATTCCAGAGGGGTGTGCTCAAATTACAACGAATTCCCTTTCGAAAGATAGAAGCTGGTCTAGAAACAATCTAAGTGGAGCCATCATGCTTTTTGTTTGCTAGAAATCTTTAGGTTTGTTTTGGTGGAGTCGAGTCGGCCTTGTTTGTGGTTGTGTAGAATTCCCTTGCAATTAAGAATGTCGAACTGGTATGATAGAAGCCAATACAATGAGTATCGACCTGAATTTGATTATGGACATCATCATTTTTATGACCATGGTGGGAATAGTAGTTGGGAACGCCAACCTTTTCAAGGTTATGGTTCATACCATGGTGAGCCCAATTACTATCCACACATGCATCAGTCTTACGAGCAAGAAGATTATAGTACTAGTTCTTCGTCTCTAGAGGATACAATCAAACTATTGAAAAGTAGTCCTTTTTATGATCCTTCTGATAATTCCTCTTTACTAGAGTCAACACGTAAGTTAGCTGAGTCGACGCGTAAGTTAGCTGATATGAATAGTATAATTATAGACGAAAGAACTACAATAATGAGTGAACCTTCTTTAGAAGACCACCTCAAGCGGATAGCTGAGACGAACGAAAGAATTGCTCGAAATTACTTGAATTGCCAATATAGTGTATCCAATAATACCCTTGAGAATGAAGATAGTTATTTACACAATCAAGAGAACGAGGTTATAATTGGTAACACTACTTATTTAGATAAGGTTCAATCATCTTCGTACTATTATGATGATGAGGATAGTAGTGATGAAGAATCTGAAATATGTAGGCATAGTGATCAGGAATCTAGTAATCCAATTGAGCTTTATAGTGATTATATTATTTCTACTTCAAATCCAAATAATTTTTATGATTATTCACCTATTCAAGAGGACGAGGATTTGATTAGGAATACCACCGTTTTAGACGATGTAGTATTTCCTTTTGATTACGAAGCCGATAGTGGTTTAGAGGAACGGGTTTATTCTGAAAATGCTGTTTTAGAGTCTAGCGACTTAGAAACAATAATCTTGAATGAAGAACATAGACTCGTAGAGATGAGTAAAGATGCACTACCTGATAATAAATTAGAAGAATCAATTGACCATTTTCAAGAATCTAATGATCCAGAAATTAGGGAGATTGTAACTAGTCTATCTAGAGACACTAAAAACTCTAAGTTTGGGGGTGATTATCACCTTCATAGTGCCTTACTTTAACTCTCAGAAAGTCCCTTCACTTAGGACTTGATATCTCTGCCTCGACAATTTTACAAGATTACCTTCATACTAGTTTTCCCGAACCTAATGATGTCCTGAAAAAGTTCAGTTGAGAACCCATCCTCTGGTTGATGTGTTTTCCCAGGCTATGATACCCAGATTGACTTTGTTTTCCCACCAAATAGTTTTCTTCCAATTGTGGGAACGTATAGATTTCAAATGTGTCACTTATTAAGTTCTGAGACTAAGCCTAAGTACTTTAGGAAATTAGAATCGACACATTTGCTTCAGAATGACCACTACTCTGACTGTGGTCAACTTTGTAAGTCATACCTAATTGACTTAGAGGATCCTAAATTATTTAGGTTATTTTGTGACTCCAGGTTCTTATCTGAGTTTTTCCAGACTCTAGGACCTAATAATTTGGATCCTACCTATGAGGAAATGCATCCGAGGAAAATTGTCTATTTAGACCCCTTCATAGAACCTGAACCTGAACCACAATTAGCGATAGTTATCAGAAACTAGGTAAGGGCACGCTAGTCTTGTTCATTTTCTTGGTTCATTGCAGTTTCCTTTTGTCAGCTCTTTTTGGTTTTAAAGACCCACAGTTATTCCGGCTATGTTATATGGTTCGAGTTGACTAAACCTTTCCTACGTCTGGCTGAAGACTTTAAACTTAGCACTTCTTGGGAGGTAACCCAATATTCTTGCACACGGTAATATCCTTCCTTATCTCTTTTGCTTCAAGTGGTAACAGTTTCTCCTTGTTCATGCTTTTAGTTTCATCTTTAGAACATTGAGGACAATGTTAGATTTAAGTTTGGGGGTATGAGAGAAACTTTTTAGTTGCATAATAAATAAACTCCAGAGCCTAGAAATTTACGCCTATTAAGGATAGCACTAACCAATCTAAGTGGATGGAAACATTTTTGTTTTAGGAGTTGAGGAACCAATCTGACTAGATGGAAACATCTATAGAGTCTATTCATAAAAGCACAGAGCTCAGGTGTTAGAAATAACATGATAGTTTCGCCATATCTCGTCGAGTCCTTTTCACTTTCTATTTTTAGTTTTCTTTTATTTCAAGTGATTTGGTGGGGCACACGATTCAAGTTGTTACCTTTGCTAGGGTGAAATAGAGTGACTGGTTACCTTTTAAAAAAAAAAAAAAAAAAAAAAAAAAAAAAAAAAATTAGACCGGACCAGTTAGACCAATCGGAATAAGTATTAACACTTGGATAGCAATATGCGTGTGTTCTCCCTGTTTCCGTCGCCTAAGCAAGCGTGGAATGCAGGACCCGTGGGAATATCGTGTAATCTGCTGACAAGAAGCATGCGCTTGGATCCAAAATCTATTTCATGCCGTTAAGTTAAAAAAAAAATGGTTATTGTTATGTGTAGTCAACTGCTGGTTCCCTTGTATTTGCCAGTTTGTTGATCTAGATTTAAGTTATTGACCACTGGTTCCCTTGTATATGCCAGTGTGTTAATATTAGTCAGACCGGTATCTCAGTCATTTAGGTTAGGTTCACCTTGGCAGAGGCCTTCAGACAGATATGGGAAACACCGTTCGCTTTTCAACCATCTACATTTTTCTTTTCCATCTTCTTAATCTTTTCATGTGATTAGTCTGACTCCGAGTATGATGTCCATCGTGAAACTATCTTAGTAGAGCTCTGTCACTTATATGATTTTAGTATGCTTGAGTGCAAACTCGTGTACAGCAATTGGAATTTCGCATCAGGGTTCTTCCTCTTAAAGCAATAATTGTATGCCAACCAAGGAGGTTCTTTAGTGCTTTCCAAGGTTCTGCGTAGATAGCTAGGGTCTGGAGTATTGGTTTTTGTGGGTACACCTCTGATAAACCCACCCGAGATTATCTCGGTCACTTTTCAAGAATAAATTTTGCTCGAGGACTAGCAAATAATAAGTTTGGGGGTATTTGATAGACACATTTTTGTGTCCAATTTGTTCTCAATACTATATATTGTTGGCACTCGATTTTGTACTAATTTTGTTATTTTATGTATTTGTAGGTATTTTTTGGAAATAAATATTTTAAGAAAATTCGGCTCGAAAAGTTGATTTTGGCACCCGGAGGGCACGTGTTATTCGGACTCCCAAGTTTGGATAAGGGGTAACCTAATTACTAAGGGGCACCCCCAGGTCACCCCCAAGGCATCTGCTATTCGCACCCCAGTCCAGGATAAGGGGCACCTTCTTCAACAATTCAAATTCTCAAAATTGGCGGGAAAAATGTTCACACACAGGAGAATTTTCGATCAAAGAAATGAAGTAGTGGTAGGTCGATTCAATGGCTTAATTTTGGTAGAAAGATGTTATTTAGCCTAAGGAAGATAGTTTGGGTGTCGAATTTGATCGGAATTGGCTGGAAATATCGATTTGATTCTCGAGCTCAAAACAGAGCTACACGGAGTGAACACGACCTGTACACGGTTGTGTGTGTTTTGGTTGTGCATGGAAGTGTTTTGGAGGAGTTGGATGACTTATGAGGCATGTATAAGCCTTACTAGAGCATGCAAGATCCAAGTTTACGTGTGAAATTCTAAATCTGGTAAGAAAATATTCAAAAATAATGTTATTCACTGCCGAGTAAAGACGAATTATTTGGAGTTATGGCGAGGGATTTCACCGTGTCTTTGAGTATAAATATGATCTTTGGGTCTACTATAATGGTTGTCGAGAGTTGGGAGGAGAGAAGGAACGCTGCAGATCGAGAACCATGATTTCTCTCTGCTGCTGCTGCTGCCATTGATGAAGATGAAGAACACGAAGAACGGACTCGCAGAAGCAGTCGTTTATGAACAGTGTCAAAGACTCACACACGTGGGTCGTAGTTCTTCGTACAACAGCAGTTATCATATCGTTCCTTTTGTAACAGCTGAACAGCGCCTTTGCAACAGTTATTTCTGTTGCGATTTTTCTGTTCAATTGTTTTACTCATTTTTCATTTGTAAACAACTTTTTGAGCAATAAATAATTATTTTGAGAGCATTTTACTATGATGAGCTAAAACCCAACACTGGGACGACGGAGGAGGCCAAACTTCATACTTGGGGTAATTTTATTTAATTCTATATTTACTTTTTGCACCAATTTTAATTGAATTAAGATTTTAATTAATTATTTGTGATTTCATTTGATGGTTTATGCTTAGTCCTAGGGATTTTTGATATGCCATGCTTAAGAAATACAAGTAATATTTTATAAAATCTATCTTGGCAATAAACTAGAGTTAATATTTGTTTTGTTTTGAAGTATAATCGCTTAGAATTAAATTCTGAACCACTTGAAAATGAAAAATGGCCGAATCTTTAGTCCCAGTACTCTCTCCCATTGTGACAATTATTGTGTATATATTTTATTTTAGAAAACTTTAATCTTTACAAGTCCGAGCAACGAACTTTTACTACCACTTTCAAAACTATAACAAAATGGCGCCGCCGACGGGACTTGTATATAGATTGATTTATTTTTTTAGGTTTATTTTTTTTTTATTGTTTGTTCCTTTTTACTTTCTTTTTTTCTTTACAGGTTCGAAGTGGAGCACTAAGGACTTGGAGAGGAAAAAGCTTAAAGCGAAAAGCGAAAAGAGAAGAAAAAAGGACAATTTTAGGATTTAATTTTTAATTTTTATTTTTTTTAGAGTGTGTGAGGAAAACTATTATTTTTTTTTTATTTTGGACTTTATTCTGGACAATTGGACTTTATTTTTTTTAACCCTACGGAAGGGTATTATTATAAAAAAAAAAAATATTATATAAACTGTGTGCAGGGAAGGACGACGATTACTATATCGTCTCGGCCCCTCGGGTTCGACACGGCATAGGAGTCGTGGCCCGAGTCGACGACAACGGTTCATCGCCCGTCTGGTACGGGAGGTAAGTCCAATCGAAACACCCGCGAATCTCCTGCAAGCGGGTTACTGTCTGCCTTAAGGTGATAATTGTTTGAGGACGAACCGGACTGTCTTTATTTTCCTAGTAAAGGGCAAGGCCTGGCCTAAACAAGATAAGGGTTCGGATTTCATCACCGCTCCCTTCTTGCCCGCCTTAGGAAAACGAAACCTAACGCGAACCAGCTTTAAAATTTGGAATAGAACAGAGACCGATAGGGTAACGAGCTTAATAGGAAACTCGTTCGAAAAATATTGGTGGCTCTTTAAGCACACTTCAAGTTCATGATGGTTTCTGTGAGTTGAATGCGTGACTGCGCCGCCTTGTGATAGCGGTGAGGCCTTGGGTATCAAAGCTCCACTGAGCTTCCCTCGCCTCAATTCAACTTACTTACTCGATTGATTCCAGAGGGGTTTGCTCAAATTGCAACGAATTCCCTTTCGAAAGATAGAAGCTGGTCTAGAAACAATCTAAGTGGAGCCATCATGCTTTTTGTTTGCTAGAAATCTTTAGGTTTGTTTTGGTGGAGTCGAGTCGGCCTTGTTTGTGGTTGTGTAGAATTCCCTTGCAATTAAGAATGTCGAACTGGTATGATAGAAGCCAATACAATGAGTATCGACCTGAATTTGATATGGACATCATCATTTTATGACCATGGTGGGAATAGTAGTTGGGAACGCCAACCTTTTCAAGGTTATGGTTCATACCATGGTGAGCCCAATTACTATCCACACATGCATCAGTCTTACGAGCAAGAAGATTATAGTACTAGTTCTTCGTCTCTAGAGGATACAATCAAACTATTGAAAAGTAGTCCTTTTTATGATCCTTCTGATAATTCCTCTTTACTAGAGTCAACACGTAAGTAGCTGAGTCGACGCGTAAGTTAGCTGAATAGAATAGTATTTATAGACGAAAGAACTACAATAATGAGTGAACCTTCTTTAGAAGACCACCTCAAGCGGATAGATGAGACGAACGAAAGAATTGCTCGAAATTACTTGAATTGCCAATATAGTGTATCCAATAATACCCTTGAGAATGAAGATAGTTATTTACACAATCAAGAGAACGAGGTTATAATTGGTAACACTACTTATTTAGATAAGGTTCAATCATCTTCGTACTATTATGATGATGAGGATAGTAGTGATGAAGAATCTGAAATATGTAGGCATAGTGATCAGGAATCTAGTAATCCAATTGAGCTTTATAGTGATTATATTATTTCTACTTCAAATCCAAATAATTTTTATGATTATTCACCTATTCAAGAGGACGAGGATTTGATTAGGAATACCACCGTTTTAGACGATGTAGTATTTCCTTTTGATTACGAAGCCGATAGTGGTTTAGAGGAACGGGTTTATTCTGAAAATGCTGTTTTAGAGTCTAGCGACTTAGAAACAATAATCTTGAATGAAGAACATAGACTCGTAGAGATGAGTAAAGATGCACTACCTGATAATAAATTAGAAGAATCAATTGACCATTTTCAAGAATCTAATGATCCAGAAATTAGGGAGATTGTAACTAGTCTATCTAGAGACACTAAAAACTCTAAGTTTGGGGGTGATTATCACCTTCATAGTGCCTTATCTTTAACTCTCAGAAAGTCCCTTCACTTAGGACTTGATATCTCTGCCTCGACAATTTTACAAGATTACCTTCATACTAGGTTTCCCGAACCTAATGATGTCCTGAAAAAAGTTCAGTTGTTAGAAACCCATCCTCTGGTTGATGTCGTTTTCCCAGGCTATGATACCCAGATTGACTTTGTTTTCCCACCAAATAGTTTTCTTCCAATTGTGGGAACGTATAGATTTCAAATGTGTCACTTATTAAGTTCTGAGACTAAGCCTAAGTACTTTAGGAAATTAGAATCGACACATTTGCTTCAGAATGACCACTACTCTGACTGTGGTCAACTTTGTAAGTCATACCTAATTGACTTAGAGGATCCTAAATTATTTAGGTTATTTTGTGACTCCAGGTTCTTATCTGAGTTTTTCCAGACTCTAGGACCTAATAATTTGGATCCTACCTATGAGGAAATGCATCCGAGGAAAATTGTCTATTTAGACCCCTTCATAGAACCTGAACCTGAACCACAATTAGCGATAGTTATCCAGAAACTAGGTAAGGGCACGCTAGTCTTGTTCATTTTCTTGGTTCATTGCAGTTTCCTTTTGTCAGCTCTTTTTGGTTTTAAAGACCCACAGTTATTCCGGCTATTGTTATATGGTTCGAGTTGACTAAACCTTTCCTACGTCTGGCTGAAGACTTTAAACTTAGCACTTCTTGGGAGGTAACCCAATATTCTTGCGACACGGTAATATCCTTCCTTATCTCTTTTGCTTCAAGTGGTAACAGTTTCTCCTTGTTCATGCTTTTAGTTTCATCTTTAGAACATTGAGGACAATGTTAGATTTAAGTTTGGGGGTATGAGAGAAACTTTTTAGTTGCATAATAAATAAACTCCAGAGCCTAGAAATTTACGCCTATTAAGGATAGCACTAACCAATCTAAGTGGATGGAAACATTTTTGTTTTAGGAGTTGAGGAACCAATCTGACTAGATGGAAACATCTATAGAGTCTATTCATAAAAGCACAGAGCTCAGGTGTTAGAAATAACATGATAGTTTCGCCATATCTCGTCGAGTCCTTTTCACTTTCTATTTTTAGTTTTCTTTTATTTCAAGTGATTTGGTGGGGCACACGATTCAAGTTGTTACCTTTGCTAGGGTGAAATAGAGTGACTGGGTTACCCTTTTAAAAAAAAAAAAAAAAAAAAAAAAAAAAAAATTAGACCGGACCAGTTAGACCAATCGGAATAAGTATTAACACTTGGATAGCAATATGCGTGTGTTCTCCCTGTTTCCGTCGCCTAAGCAAGCGTGGAATGCAGGACCCGTGGGAATTATCGTGTAATCTGCTGACAAGAAGCATGCGCTTGGATCCAAAATATCTATTCATGCCGTTAAGTTTAAAAAAAAAATGGTTATTGTTATGTGTAGTCAACTGCTGGTTCCCTTGTATTTGCCAGTTTGTTGATCTAGATTTAAGTTATTGACCACTGGTTCCCTTGTATATGCCAGTGTGTTAATATTAGTCAGACCGGTATCTCAGTCATTTAGGTTAGGTTCACCTTGGCAGAGGCCTTCAGACAGATATGGGAAACACCGTTCGCTTTTCAACCATCTACATTTTTCTTTTTCCATCTTCTTAATCTTTTCATGTGATTAGTCTGACTCCGAGTATGATGTCCATCGTGAAACTATCTTAGTAGAGCTCTGTCACTTATATGAATTTTAGTATGCTTGAGCGCAAACTCGTGTACAGCAATTGGAATTTCGCATCAGGGTTCTTCCTCTTAAAGCCAATAATTGTATGCCAACCAAGGAGGTTCTTTAGTGCTTTCCAAGGTTCTGCGTAGATAGCTAGGGTCTGGAGTATTGGTTTTTGTGGGTACACCTCTGATAAACCCACCCGAGATTATCTCGGTCACTTTTCAAGAATAAATTTTGCTCGAGGACTAGCAAATAATAAGTTTGGGGGTATTTGATAGACACATTTTTGTGTCCAATTTGTTCTCAATACTATATATTGTTGGCACTCGATTTTGTACTAATTTTGTTATTTTATGTATTTGTAGGTATTTTTTGGAAATAAATATTTTAAGAAAATTCGGCTCGAAAAGTTGATTTTGGCACCCGGAGGGCACGTGTTATTCGGACTCCCAAGTTTGGATAAGGGGTAACCTAATTACTAAGGGGCACCCCCAGGTCACCCCCAAGGCATCTGCTATTCGCACCCCAGTCCAGGATAAGGGGCACCTTCTTCAACAATTCAAATTCTCAAAATTGGCGGGAAAAATGTTCACACACAGGAGAATTTTCGATCAAAGAAATGAAGTAGTGGTAGGTCGATTCAATGGCTTAATTTTGGTAGAAAGATGTTATTTAGCCTAAGGAAGATAGTTTGGGTGTCGAATTTGATCGGAATTGGCTGGAAATATCGATTTGATTCTCGAGCTCAAAACAGAGCTACACGGAGTGAACACGACCTGTACACGGTGTTGTGGTGTTTTGGTTGTGCATGGAAGTGTTTTGGAGGAGTTGGATGACTTATGAGGCATGTATAAGCCTTACTAGAGCATGCAAGATCCAAGTTTACGTGTGAAATTCTAAATCTGGTAAGAAAATATTCAAAAATAATGTTATTCACTGCCGAGTAAAGACGAATTATTTGGAGTTATGGCGAGGGATTTCAGCGTGTCTTTGAGTATAAATATGATCTTTGGGTCTACTATAATGGTTGTCGAGAGTTGGGAGTCGAAAGGAGGGCCAGAGGAGCAGAAATCAGAGTTTTCAGAACTCTGTTGCTGCTGCTGCTGCTGCCCGTGAAGAACAAGGAATCGGCCACGGTTCCTTCATCCATTTGCAACTGTTTCTTTAACTGCTCTGCAACGTTTATCTTCATCGCAACAGTTTCTTCATCATATTTTGCAACAGAGAAGTAAACCACAGCATTTAATTTTCCGTCACCTTTTGTTTCGCTGTGTCAGTTCAACATCGTCTTCGCAACAGGAACTGCTGTTGCGATTTCTCTGTTGCATTGTTTACTCAATTGTAATCAACTTTGGAGCAATAATAAAACATTTTGAGATTATGATTAATATGAGGAGCTAAACCCAACACTGGGGTGATGGAGAAAGCCTTATTTCACACTTGGGTAATTATATTTAATTCTTCTCATGACTTTTGCACTAATTTTAATTGAAATTATGATTTGAAAAAATTAGTTGTCATTTGATTTGATGCGGCATGCTTAGCTTAGATGATTTGATGCCTCATGCTTAACATTTACATCTAATATTTGGAGAATTTATCTTGGCAAAAATAAGAGTCAATATATTTTATATATTTACTGAGCTATAATTGTTAAAAGAATCATTATTTGAACCTTAAGAAATGAATTCGGTGGAATCCTAAACCCCAGTACCTCTTGCACCATTGTTAATATCTTTGTGTATATAATTTTTATAAATCTAAAAATCCATTACCTTCACAAGTCCGAGAGTTTGAACCTTTATTACTACAACCCCCATTAAATCATTAATCATGGAGGAGGGATATGTACATGTTCAACAGGTTGTTCAATTGGGACCGTATACAAGTCACCGACATACCCATATGTTTGGGCTTCCCAAATAGGATGAGTCACGTAATCTTTGGAGTTGGTTACCATTGTCCAGTATTGTAAATATATATCATAATCTTTAACAACTTGCACTATCTCTGTTGCATCGACCAAACCTTCTTTTTTTAGGAGTTTGGCTTGAATATTGCCAATATCCCCTATAACTGTGTGTAGTCTTATAGGAACAGCGAAAGTACAATGGTTTTGCCGCCAACACCTTTCACCAAGATACATGTTGTGCTGTACAGTTAGAAAGGGAATAAGAATTTAGTAAGTATGTTATATAGGAAAAAAGTATGTTATATAATAAAATTTACAAATTAACTCACAATGCCCATGTAAGAAAATATATATCTCGAGTCTGATATCCGCGTAGCCGTGCATCCCATATCAGATGCAAGAACTTCTCTGTATGATTCCCATGGGCGCCATGTCACTTGTTCAGCAGTAAGCTTACTTAGTAAATCCCTACAACGGAAAATATCATTTGTATTCTTCGGTACATTCCATTTAGAAGATACGGGCCATTTTTGTTCTGTACTCGCCTCTGGGATTTCTGGTCGACATATGCCCAGGTATTCATACCCCCAAAACTACTCCATCAAAATAATTAGTCAATTTAATAACTTAGCAACAAAATAAACAATGAGAGGAAAAATAACTAGATTGAAAGAATACCTCTAATACTTGGAATGGACCACATAGTGCCTTCTGTCTCCTCCCAGATAAACGGAGTGCCGCATACAATTTCGAAAACGCAGCACCACCCCAGTCATACGTGGATACTACATCAAGATTTTCAAAAGCAGCTAACCATCCAACAACAATATAAGTCTTTGCATTAGAAAAGAAAAAACCCAAAACATACATGAAAAAGACAATTGCTACTCTATGAGCAAGGGTGCTATCATTTTCAGCCGCAACCAACTTGTCTTCGATGAAATATGACCTTAAATATTTAATTGTAATTGAATTTGAAACCCACGACGGTGCTTTTGGACAGAGCGTGACATCTTGGATATCCGGAAAGATATGCTCACGAACATGTTCAAATTGGTACTTCCCCGAATCATAAGGAACATCAGGCCCATCACCGATACTCAGTCCAGTCAACATGAGCCAATCTAGGGGGTGAATCCCATCTCACCAAATGGGAAGTGAAAAGTGTTTGTTGTATCCCAAAACCGCTCAGCAATATAATCAACCATTGAATGGTTGGTTTCGCTACATTGTATGTCCAGTAAATTTTGCCATCCCGCTTTTTCAATAATATATTTAGCTCTAGGACAGTGTTGTGAAATAGTTTGATAGTGATGAATTACCGATGCCAAAGATCCACGATGTTGATACTTCAATTTGTGCTCCCCTGTCAATGTGATGTCCGTAGTAGCGTGCGGTTTATCATCTTGCAGTATAGGAAACCTCCCTAACCGGGGAATATCAACCTCCTTAATTGTACCAGTAGCGATTAAGATATAATCCTCTTCGGCTACAGATTTTTGTTTCTTGTTCGTCTTCACGCGACCATTGAAACGCGCTGTGAATTTGTTCAACATCTGTGCACACACAATATAGATGCAGTTACATTATTAAAAGACCAACCCTCATTAACGAATATTTTTATTAGTCCATCACCATTTATATTCCAAATACTATAAATCCTTAACACAAACCATATCAATTCCAAATTCTATAATTCCAGAAACACAAATTAAATCGTCACCGATGCATTTCCAAAATCATTACAAGATTCCACAACCCAATTTAATCACTTCAAGATTCCATAAAAATCACTAAAAAATCAATTCCATACTCACGCAATTAGCTCTTCTACATATGTAACTCCCAAAATTTACATAACTACAATTTACATAACTAAAATTAATCACCTCAAAATTCAATAAAAAACAATACAAATTCAATTATTAGTAACCATATTCACATACAACATGCAGAAAACCAATAATTAATCCAATAATTTACATAACTACAATAATTTACAATAATTTAAAATTAATCCAATAATTTACATAACTACAATTATTGATAACCATATTCACTAAAATTAATTACCAACAGACAACATGAAGAAAAACAATAAAAGGAAGCTCTCAATTGAAATAGGTTGATTGAAACAGTTGAAGGGTGAGAACTATTTCCCACATAATCTACATAACCACTGATTTTTACAATACCCAAAAATAATAAATCAAATTTTTACAATACCACTGTGGAAGCTCTAATAAATTTTAGTGAATAGATTATAAATCAAATAAAAATTTACAATACCCACAAATAAAATTTTTACAATACCCACAAATAAATTTTTACAACCACTGTGGAAGCTCTAATAAATATTAATCTCTATAAAAACATAAAACACACATACCCAATTTTTTCACATACATATTAATCTCTATAAAAACATAAAACACACATACCCACAAATATTAATCTCAATTTTTTTTAAGCTCAAACTATTTTTAAAAAAAATTTAACCAAATTTACATAATCATCAAATATGGTTTTTTTCACATACATATTAATCTCTATAAAAACATAAAACACACATACCCAATTAAATTTAACCAATTTCATATTCATATTTGTTCGTTAAAACCAAATTTTAGATAAACTAATTTTAACAAATAAAACCCTAAATAAATTATACAAACAATATGGATAAAACAAAAGAGATTAAGAAAAAGAAAACATACCTCTTTTGTAACCCGGGTTCATCAAGTATCTTGGTTATTTCTTTTCTTTTACTGCTCTTCACTGTGATGTTTTTGTTAAGAAGCTGTGTTTGTGGGCGGTAGAAACAAAGAGGAGGTAGAAAAGAAAAGAAGAAGACAGAGAAGATTAGGGTAAAGGGAAAGTGAATACGTGGGCTATACGTGGTGGTTAGAGATTGGCCGGGCTTTAATGCCACACGTGATAGATACGTGTGTTAATGGAAGTCCAATACTATACGTACGCCTGCAAACCAAGCGTTGATTATACGTACGCCTGAGAGAAGAGGAGGCGTTGATTATACGTACGCCCCACGTCAGGCGTTGATTATACGTTCGCCTCAAACAGGCGTTGATTATACTTACGCCTCAAAACAGGCGTTGATTATACGTTCGCCTGATACAGGCGTTGATTATACGTACGCCTGATACAGGCGTTGATTATACGTCCGCCCCACGTCAGGCGTTGATTATACGTACGCCTGATACAGGCGTTGATTATACGTCCGCCCCACGTCAGGCGTTGATTATACGTACGCCTGATACAGGCGTTGATTATACGTCCGCCCCACGTCAGGCGTTGATTATACAAACGCTTCATTCAGGCGTTGATTATACGTTCGCCACACCAGGCTTAGATTATACAAACGCCCCTTCTCCGAGCGTGAAATATATGTACGCCCCACAACAAGCGTATTCTTTATCAACGCCCCACAAGCAGCGTTAATTATATCTCCGCCCGGCCCAAACGAAGATTATACCAACGCTCCACATGCAAGCGTGGATTATATATCCGCCCGACTAAATATACTCCACTGCCTTAACGTGACACTACAGACTAAACTCAAATTTGATCGTTTGTTTTGGTCTTTGATCTTTGGTTTTGATCGTACCACTCTGGACGCTCTAAGAAGGTGTTAAAAGACCAAATTGTCCCAAAAAAAATCATGTCGACCAAAATTCTATCCAAAAAGATTAAAAAATCTTTTTCCAAAACTCTAATTATGAAACCAAAGCAGAAAAAAAAATCAAATTTGAATTGTACGGGTTGTGAGATTGGGTATGATTTTGTAACCAATCTCAAATCCTGTATGATCCAAATTTTATCAACAGTCGGGATGGTTTCTTTTTGCCGACCTTGACGACTTGTATTAGTCGACTGGGTCGACAAGAACTCCCAACCGTAAATTATTTTCACGGCTGGGTCGACAAGAACTCTCAACCGATTTTTTCTCTTTTATTTTTTGTAAGTATCAGGAACAGTTACGGATAGGTTTTCAAAGCCGAAATTTCAAGCTACGGCTGGGGAACGTATCCGAAAGTAAGCATTTTCGACTGGGAAAAACTAACCGAAATTAGACCTTTGTTTGTCTTTTTTTCAATGTGATTATCATAATATCTTACGGCCAGAAAAACCTAGTCGTATACATTTTTTCCCAAACGTACAGATAGGTTCAGGGTTCACGGTTGGGAAACATGTATTTTCTCAACCGTAATATAAGATTCACAGTTGGGAAAGTGTGAACTCCCAGCCGTTATAGTTTCAGAAACTGTTTAATTTTTTCTCAAATTAATCGAAATGAATTTTTAAGTCGACCAAATGTAAAAGTAAATGGTGGATTTTTTTAGTTTTGATTTTTTTCATCATTTCTACGCGATAGAAAAGATGAAGAAGAAGATCGGAAGAAAATAACAGATTTTGGTTTTTTTATGATCATCTTCATCATGATGCGATGAAGAATCACGATGTGATGGAGAAGAAGAAGAAGTACAAGAAAGAAAGATGAATTATAGATTGTTTTTTAATAATTTCATCATGATGAAATTATGATCATCACTTTCATTATGATGAAATGAAGAAGAAGAGAAGAAGAAGAAGAAAAGTTGTTTCTTTTTTTTAATAATAGTTAGATTACAATATGTTTATTAGAAAGGGTATATTTGACTTTTAGTATTAGTGGGGTTTCCCAGGATGTTAGAACTCAAAAAAATCCCAAAAACTCATGGACTTTAAAGCCCCAGTAATAGGATTCTTCATAAATGATGTTGCTGGACGAAAACCATTTGGGCACACGCGAGTAAAATATCCTCTAACATTATAGCGTAAAAAATTCAAAGGTAGAATGTGACCGGAAAATGATTTATTCCTCCCACTCAATCAAACCAGGTGGAAAATCATAGCGCTCATGAATAGTTTGCAATGCGCCTTAGAACACAAAGTTGATTTTGAAAAAATTTCTAAAATGGAAGAGACCTTATCGAAAATCAAATCAAATACTAAATGGTTGTAAGAAGGAGATGGCTAGGAAGACTTCCTTCTTTATCAGCAATGCTTCCGCTAAAAGAAAATATATCAGAATCAGGTAATCTACATCGGAGATAAATTAGTAATCGACCGAGGAACGTTGCAAGAATAACTAGTAGGTTGCTACAAAACCTTATATATCGAGTAAGAAATTATAAGACCTGATTTAGAGGAGATTGAGTTTAATGCCATCACCTCTACAGAGGCCACCATATTAGAAGATGATTTCATTGAGGAAGAGGTTTTGCATGCAATTAGAGATTTAGGTAGTGACGAAGCCCGGGGTGCGGTTGGTTTCCTTATACTTTTTTTTCTCCAGAAGTGTTGGCATTTCATCAAGGATGATATTATGGGTACTCCATGTGAATGAATTCTGCACTACATGTACTATCAACTCTAAACATAATTCTACTTTCATCACTCTTGTACCTAAAAAGGATCACATCGATAATATAAAGGATTATAGACCTATTTGCCTTCTTACTAGTGTCTACAAGATCATTGCAAAAGTTCTAGCTACAATGCTAAAGCTTGTAATGGATAAGCTTATTTCTCCAGTGCAACATGCATATATTGAGAGCAGACAAATAATTAATGGTACCCTAATTGCTAATGAATTGGTAAACTCTATACTAAGGTCTGGAAATGCTGGAATTGTGTGCAAAATCGATCTTGAGAAGGCGTTTGATAGAATCTGGAGATATCTCAAATTTGTACTTATTCAAATGGGTTTCAGTAGGAAATGGTGTAACTAGTTGAGGTTTTGTTACTCAACTTCATCTTTCTCGTTTCTTATAAATGGGTCTTCTTTCGGCTATTTCACTAGCACAAGAGGTGTAAGAAAACCATGTCATGTTTCTCCTCTTTCATTCAACATTTCCATGGAGTGTTTTTCTAGGTTCATGGATAAAGCAGCTAAACAAAGTATTTAACGGCTTTTCTGTTTTACCTACAAGTATCGTAGTCAATCATCATCATCATGTGAATGACACGATTTTCTTTTTAGATAATAAAAAGGAGGAGCTACATAATTTGTTTTCATCATTACATTGTTTTGAATTCATAGCCGGTCTAAAGGTAAATATTTCTAAAACCAAGCTTATTGTCGTTGGAGGGGTCTCTGAGTTAACCATATGGGATGAAGAATTTGGTTGTTCAACTTATTAGTAATGTCACTTGGTGCAAAATCTGGCTCAATAAGAGTTTGGGGTCCAATTGTAGAGAAGTTTTATGCTTTCAGTTTGGAAGCATATATTTTTATCGAAGGGAGGTAAACTTGCTCTTTTGAAGGTATTTTATCCACTCTTCCCACTTATTATTTTTTGTTGTTTAAGGCCCCTATCCCAGTTATTAAAAGAAAATGTGCAAATTTTTGTGGGAATACAAAGAAGATGCAAAGACTTCTCTCTTAGTTAACTGGGATTTAATTCGTGCAACTAAAGAAAGGGGTGGACTAGGTGTGTGCAATCTTAAATTGATGAATTTAGCAATGTTAGCTTAGTGTAGTTGGAGATATGGCTTCGAAAAGAACAAGCTTCCGTATAAGATTATAGAAGATAAATTTTGTACTGATTACTCCTATTGGATCCCGGGAAAATAACTCAAACACATGGAGTGTCTTGTTGGCGTGTTATCGTTGAATCTGCAGGTCTAATCAGTGAGTGCTCGACTCTTTATTGCATTCAGGAAGAGTCATTGCTTTCTGGAATGATAACTCGGGTGGACAGCTCCCATTAGCGATTGCATCTCCTAATCTATACAAGTTGTCCAAGGACAGAAACATCACAACAGCAGACCTGATTTCTTTTGAGGAGAATTGGAAGTTTGATTTCAAGCGAGTTCTTACAAATTCAGAAGCTGGAGAATATGTTGTTCTCCTTATTGTTATCGATGATACTACCCCAGCTCGGTGTATCTCAAGGAGGAAAAGAAAATGCAGTGGAGTACATTTTTGAAGATTTAGTGGATAGGCACATATCTACAAAATCTGAAAAGGAAATTTCCAAGCTTGCTTGGAATGGAGTTATTAGCAATGAGAAATTGGGGCGTGGAAAAAGAACCCCTGTCAAGAAGAAGTAATAAGATGTTCTTCTAGTGTGTTTGTGAATGTTTTCTATAGTTGCCGAACGTGTAGGCTTTGCTTACTTAGTTTTTCTTTCTTTAGCTTTGAGGTTTGAGCTTGGTTTTTTTGTAACCTCTCTTGTTGCTCTTGTTGCTGCACTGTTTGGTGCATTCCTTTGTTGTATCTCTTTTTTCTTCTTAATAAAATTTTAACCTTTTAAGTAAAAAAAAATACTACCCCAGCTCGTGATGGCGTAGCAGATACTAGAAGGCGAAAACTGCATCCTCATCTGTGTTTACTTTCAAATCTCTGTATTTAAGGTTGGTGGTGGAATTTGGAGTTGACCACTTTCCTTATCAGGTCATCCAGCGACCTGCAATACCAGCTAAAATTAATATTTTGATGTGGTGTTTGATTCATGGTAAGTCGAATACCATTGATAAACTACAACAAAAGGGTATATGATTCTGTACAACTCCTGTGTTTTTTGTGGAAGTGATGTTAAGTTGCAAGACCATTTATTCATACACTGCAAAATAGCATATAAGATTTGGTGTGATCTTATCCCTAGTACAGGTTAGATGTGGGTACTGCCTGGTTCCATGCCAATAATGGCAAAGACTTGGCATAACAACTACTTCTTTGATTCCGTTAACTACATTGGGATTCGGGAGATTAATACCAGTAGTAATTGTTACCACAATTTGGAAAAAAAGGAATTGCAGAACATTTGAAGAAAACTACCTATACCAAACTCATGACGACCTAATACACTAAGCTAAATCATCAATTTTGGTATGGCCAGCAACAACAGCGGGTGATGGAGTTCATTTGAACTTCTCCGGTTTAATATTGCCTTATTGGAATTCAATCTTCATATAACTTTTAGATTTTTGGTTTTTTTCTTTTCTTTTATCTACCATTGGTATATGTTCTCTTTTGGGTCTATATAAAGAAAAGTACTAAGGCAAAGCTGGAATAGCTCACCTGGTTAGAGCGTGTGGCTGTTAACCATAAGGTCACAGACAATGTAGTTAATATCGGATATCGGTTCATCTCGGCCGGGACCGATACACTGGTACGATTTTATATCGGGGATATTATCGTTGAAATATCGGTTCTAGATTTAGAGACTATAATTTTATATTAAACATTTCTCCACACATTTTCGGATAAGATATAATAGATAACATCAATTTTATCAAAAAAACAAAAGAGTAATTTTAGTAGACTTGCTTCGAGAGCTACATGCACCTCTACTACCACCCGGAAGACTTTCTTCGCCAAAATTACCCTTAAACTTTATAGAAAACGACTAATACCGTCTCATATCAGGAAATATAGGAAAATTTCGTATCGACCGATGCGGCCGATATTTGACCGAAACGGCCGATATTCGACCGATACGGCCGATATTATCGGGCGAATATCGTATCTCCGATATCCTTCTTATCGTATTGTTCTGGGCCGATATCCGAAATATCCCCCATATGTCGGCCGATACGGCCGATATTGACTACATTGGTCACAGGTTCAATCCCTGTTTTCTAGCGTTATTTCTTTTCATGTTTTTTTTTTGTGTTGTTTTTGTCCAATACAGAGCTTCACTCCAAAGTCCCAAACAAAATTTATGCATTTCCAACAGTATATCTAAGAACATATATGGCAATTAAGTAAAAGCAAAACTTCTAAATGTCAACAGTTAGTAGAGATATCCATCTTTTGGAGCATGTATAGTATCATATGAGAGTTATACAGGTCCCGTAGGAAACCAACCTACGATGCTGTGACACGAGAAGACATCAGCATGTATAATATCATATGGCGAGATACAGAACCTAAGACACTGCGGCACTAGAAGACGTCAGCATGTATGATATCGTATGGCGAGATACAGATCTGCTGGTAGGAACTAACCCACGACGAGGTGACACAAGAAGACGTCAAAGCTACATTAAAACCAATCAAAAGATATCACGAAAATCCAAAGCTGCAGTCCAAATGTTCTTGGCTGATAATCACCAGATTCCGCTTCATGACGGCTAAAGAAGAGTAATGTGGGAGGGCTAACTTGTAAAAGCACGTGCGAGATGACGGCAGGTGCTGATCAGATTTTTCTACTTTGTAAATGCTTAAACGAGACGATAAATTAGAGAATCCACGTGTAGGAAGAAACTTCACAGAGGTCCAGAAAAATAGAAGCTCTTGTCTCTGCTTCATAGACATACCCTCAACAACCTGCAAAAGTTTTCATATGTAAGATTTTAGTTACCACAGTAATTTAAGGCTGCTGGTGAACAAAACCTAGGAGAGGGTTTAAATTACCCGTGCTAACGAGTATAAATATGAAACCCGGGAGAGGGTGAAGACAATGACAACTAGAATCTAAAAGTAGCAATCAACGAGTAACAAAGAACATATACACTGAAACAATAAAAAGTGGAAAAAACAATGCGTCTGTAAGAATATACCTCCCAAAACCAACAAATTTGGTCATCATTTTCTCTATAGCCATAGTATTCAGTGTGTGCTTTCCAGTCCTTCACAGAGATAGCTTCACCGCTTCCAAGCAGCATTAGGTCAAGATCCTTGAGCTCTAAACTCTGGAAAAAGATTTTTTGGATCCCTCGTTCACAAAGAATATCACCAAATCCGCGGGTAAAATAGGATAATTTCGCGGCAATAGATTTGACGAAGCAGTGCTGAATAAGAAGTTCAACATACACTTCTCTATTTTTGCTGTTCACAATAATGCTGTCATCTCCAGGACAGAGCTCCACCACTCTCCTTGATCCAAACTCTTCAAATTCCCTTGCGAATGTCAACCCCAAAGCATCTGAGTCCACAGAATCAGCATCCGTTTCCAAAATTGTTTTACAGCTCTTATACATGGCTGGATCTGCATCTCGAATATCTTCCAAGGAAATCACCCCTCCAGCCAATTGCAAGAAAAACACACAATCGAAGGAGATGCCTACTTGCACTTTATGCATCAAAGCCAAAGCAATCACTCTGCCAGCAAATGCAAAATAGTTACGGTGCCGATCATCCACAGGTGCTGCAGCAAAAACACAAACATGTGTAGATATAAATTGAATTTAAACTAGTAATTATATCACAAAATTGGTTAAAAAGACCAAAACAGAAAATTCTTGGGTGAAATGGACTCTTAGCTTTAGATACTTTTTATATAGCCAAAAATTAGAAAAATACTGTTCATTGAGCCAAAATGGATATTTGACCCAGAATATTTTTTATTTATTAACCTGAAGAGACAATTATGTCCCTATCTTCTACAGAATTAATTTGCTCTGTTTTACGAGTTAATTGCAAGCAAAACAGAGTACTGAAACAGAGTAAAAAACAAAGCACTGAAACAGAGCACCTATATCTTCTCAGAATTTCAACTCGACGTTCTCCGATTCCGGCCGAGTTCTGCTTGTTTCTGGTTCATTTCCAGCCATATCTCAGGCCATTTTCCTGGTCCTTTAATTCAGTCATGCACAGCCCCTAACATTCATCTATTCAGCACTTCCAGTACTCCTGCAGTTCAATCAACCAACAACCTGTACTTTATTGCAGTATCATCTTACTTTCAGGCCAACTACTGTCACCAGTAGGAACCTGAACTCATAGTTTCTGTAGCTTCATTTGCAGCAGCATATTGAGCTACACAGTACCCATCTTAGCTGCTTCTTGTTCTTGTGACTCGTACAAGCTCAATGAGCTCATTTCTTCCTTCATTCTTGCAGCACCATCCTTTGCATCTCCTTGCGTTCCTTCCAACTTCAACAACACAAAGCCTTTCTGCAAAATCACACCTTCATTGGACCCAAGAAACTCAACTGCAACCACAGCTTCAGGCCATTTCCATCTGCTTCACTTGTACTTTTAATTCAACAGCCTCAGTTCCACTAACCTGCATCTGTGGCAAATCACCAACGCCTCGCAACCCATGACTATCATCTCTTAAGTTTAGCCTGCAATACCTCGTCCACCTGCACCAGTTACCACTGCAATTCAGCTCAATTCAGATCCTTGTTCGTCCCGACTTGCTCATTCACTGCAATCATTCCCTGCAATTTCATACATACTACAACACCAACCACTTCTCCTTAAAATACCAACTGCCATTCACCAACTCTATTGCAGTAAACTCCACCATCTTCCCATGGCAGTGACCACCAACACAACCAGAAACCCATTGCAGCAAAGTGCAGTTGCAAACACAAAATCCTCAATCTGCGCCGTTAACCTGCAGTCCGAGTCCTAGCCACTGTCAACCACCAATACTGACTCATCCTGCAATTGCAACCTAGCATTCATCTAAAATCCTGCTTCAGAGCTGAGCGTCGACTTCATCTTTGTAACTCCTTTCATCTTTCTCTTCCACTGCACCTGCATTTCAAATTAGCTTCATCATGACTGTAACTACCACTACCATTTCATTAACAGAATCCTCATCTTAATCTCTCACAACTTCAACCACCAGAACCAGTTGTTCTCTTTTCCATCTCAGTTTTGTTGACTGCACTCCTGGGACAGGTTCCTGTGAGCTCAACTTCCATTCCACAGCAGCAACATCTTCCAGCTGATTGTAACTCCAATCACAGACCCATCTCTTTCACGTTCGCTAGCTTAAATTCGAACAACATCAGCTTCATATTCAATTTCATCTGACCAGCTGCAACGAACCCAATTCCAACATCAGCAACCCATTAAATCTTCATCTCAGGCTCATTCAATCTCCAATCCTTGCTAACCACCACAATTCCATGGCACAACCAACCCTTGACTGCAATTCAGATTTGAACCGAAACCCATTTGAATCCATGCCCTAATTGTAGCACAAACTCTATTTCAAACTCATCTCGTCACTATCTACTAACATCACATCTTCATCTGAGTTTGAGACGTCATCAGTAAACCCTCTCTGTTTCAATAAAACCAAGCCTTGTTTAGTTTTTATTTTATAAAAAAAAATATACAACCACAAACGTTAGCAGATAATGAAACATGGATGAAACCAGGCTCATCCAATGGCAACACATGATGAAACCAATTTCATCCAGTAATAACATATGACATACAAAGGTTTCATCCATGAAAACACAAGATGAAACCAGTTTCATCTAGTGGTAACCAACAAAACACCATGTTTCATCCAGTGGAAATACATGATGAAACTAGTTTCATCCAGTGACAACACAAGATAAAACCAGTTTCATCTAGCTAACAAACAAAAATCTATGTTGTCATCCAATGGAATCAGTTTCATTTCAATTTAAAATAGAAATTCAACCCAACCTAAAACACAATGAAAATAGTTTCATCCTAGTTAAAAATGTGTGAAACCAAATTCAACATAGTCTAAACACACAATCAAACCAGTTTCATCCGAGTTAAAATGGGTGAAGCCAAATTAAACCCAATTTAAGACACTATGAAATCAGTTTCATCTCAGTTTAAAATAAAAATTCAACCCAACCTAAAACACAATGAAACTAGTTTCATCCTAGTTAAAAATCTGTTAAGCATTTGTAATCTCGACAGTACTAATCCAAGAAAGAAATAACCACACAGACAAAATCGAAGAACCCCCAATTTCATTTAGACACTACAATTCAATTCAACAAACCATGTCGAATGAATTGAATCCCTTAATTAACCACAAAATCAGTAACAACAACTCCATAATCGAAGTACCAATTTCATAAAGAAAAACACAAATCCAAATTAAAAACACACAGACAAGGAACAGATTAGAAGGAACGAGAAAAAAGGTTTATAACCCTAAGTTTTATGTTCCATGAATCAATCAGTAATTTTGGAGGAAGATATGAATATTCGAACGCTGGAAAGAAAACCCTAGATTGAAAATAGTAAGTAACTTACACGTCGAAGAAGGAGAAGAACCATCGACAAATATTAGGGATTACAGAATTCTTCTTGGATGATGATGGCGGTGGCGATGTCGATGATTGTTTCGGGGAAACATGATATAGTCAAAGGTGGTGGAAATGATGATGCTGATGTCGATAATGGAGAAATTTGATGTTCCGCGGTGGTGATGGCGGCGATGGAGAACGAGAGCTGGTTTTTGATTTCAGATCTGTTTTATGTTCAGGGGGACGAAGAAGACGAAAGAAGAAATGGGATTTCTGATGTCAAGTAATGTGATATAAAGGGCAGTAACATAAACTCAATATTTAAAGATTCCTTTGGACATTTGACCCAGACCGAATCCTAACTGTCTATATGGCCCAGGAAACACACAATTTTGGCTATATAGCCCGTTTTCTGTAATTATATCCTTTGCAAATATTTAAAGATACGTCCCAAAAGAATGGTTTTCGGTTCGATTTTGGGTGTAAACCTTAACCAAAACCAAAGCTGTCGGTTTTCCGAAGCTGACAATCATAACTATGTTAATTGGTTTGGCTTCGGTTTCGGTTTCAATTCACGGTTTGAGTTCGGTTATGTGCAGTTTTAATTCGATTCGGGCCGCAAGATGCTTTCCTTGGAAAAAGCTAAATCAGTCGAGGTACTCAGGTCATTGGAGCTTACACCAATTTGTCACCATGTTTAAAAATTCACCATGGGCCATGAAAAATAATATGTCATAAACTCCCTACTAGATAGAGTTTTATTTATTTTTTATGAAAGAGAAGATGTATTGGAAAAGAAGGATTTACAAAAAGTTTTACCAAAGATAGAGAAAAGAAAAAAAAAACTAGCTAGACAAAGAACGAATCCCAACTATTACAGACAGTACTAACGAAGATTGCAAGCCAAAGACAAACTTATATCTTTAGTTAAGCAAAATAATCATATCTTGGTTTGAGTCGCCGAACCAAAAGAATGGTGTAATAAAGATTTTATTAGTAAGCTTCGACTTCGTAGTATGGATCAAAGAATAATTTACAACTCTTGTGATAATAGGAAAGGCAATTTATGGATTTTTTGGAATAATTCTATACTACCTCCCATTACAGTTTCTATATAATTAGGCAAAGTATTATAATTGATACAGGTGGTTTCTAAAAACTTCAGTTGAAGCTGATGTCCTAACTGTTGATAGAAGAGATCTTTGGGATGAGTTTTATTACTTTCATAGTCTGAATAAGCCTTCGCTTTCCCTGGGTGATTTTAACGTGGCTTCATCGGCTGAAGGGAAGAAAAAAAGGTGGTTGCAGTCCTCTCAAGATATCTATGAGGGACTTTAATGAAACAATTGATTCATGTGGTTACTTCAATGTCCCAAGAGTGGAGCAGAATTTTCCAGGTCTAATAGCCAATTAGGCAGAAGAAGGATTTTATGCAACCTTGGGAAAGCTTATGGTAGTTGGAGTTATACAGTAGGTGGTAGAGGGGTATATGATCACAGTCTGCTCATTCGTTTTGAGGTCTTATAATATCCCTGGTAGATTTCAAAAAGAAAATGTCTTAGTCATGAGGGCTTTATGAAAGTAGTTAGTGATTCATGGGAAGATGACTTAGATTTGATTGGTAATCCATTTTTTATTTTCACGCATAAGCTAAAAAGGTTGAATCAGATTATCAAACGTTGGAATTGGGATGTCTTCGTTGATGTGAAAAAAATCTTAGAAAAGCTAAAGAAAAGGTTATGGAGACTATGCTAATATATGATGCAGATCCAGGTGCCATGATTGCTTTGAATGACTTTGTAACAACTAAAGGTAAACAAGTTGTTGTGGATCAAAACTACTGCACATTTTTTAGCCAAAAAGTTGGAGTCTATTGGCTTAAGGATGATCATCCAATACTGGTTCTTCCATGCTATTACATATATAGTTTGGTGAATTTGAATAAGACGTACGATGGTTTCATTCCCACCAATCAGCAACTTATTGATCATTTCAGTAAATTAAAGTTTCATGATGTGACTTTAGATAAAGACCTTCTCAATGTTATCCCAAATATAGTCATTGATGTGTAAGGAAATGAGATGATGATAAACATCCCGGAAGAATTAGATACGGCAGTGCTATTCGGCTTCCCCTTCTCCTCCCCGCTTTCCTCCCTCGCTTATGTGACATAGTAACGTGTACAAACGACAAAAAGAAAAGGTTTACACATGTACACCTTGTTTCACGTGATTCCGTTTTACTCTTTTATCTCTTTTTTTTTTTTTTGTTTCTCTCGCCTTCTCTACTTCAGTCCTCTTTCTTCTCCTCCTCAAATGAAACCAGATGATTATTGAGAAAACAAAAATTAACCAAAAGAACTTCTAGTTGAAGTTAATCAGAAATTGAAATCAAATCGTTGATTTATTTTCTTGAAACAAATAAACCAAAAATTAGAAATTCCGATCTTGATTTGTAAATTGTGGTTTAATTGGATACGAATCACCCAATTACTCAAATTACCCAACAATAATAAATCACCATCAGTTCATCTCCTCATGTCAAGAACTCCACCAAATTGCTTCACAAATCGAACTCATCTTGATGCCAATATCAAAATTAACTCAAACCCCTTCCTACATAACCTTATAAACTTGAATTACATCATATCTTGACCATCAATCTCAACAGGTGCTTGTTTTTTCCTGTTGTTGTGCTCATAAACAGATCCCAAATCATTCTCGAATCAGTACCATCATTAAATAGCATCAGCTTCTCCATTCTCTCAGACCCATGTTGAATTCCTTCAAAACCCATTCATGATTATTCGAAACCCTAATATGCAATCTCTTCTCTTAATTCAGCCGCACATGCAGGACCTTGACAACCTAATCTCTTCTCTTAATTCAGATTTGCTAGCTCAGAGAACATTTGGGAAATAAATTTATGCAGGTGAAATATTATTTGCTTGGGGAAGGCAAAGATTAGTTGCAAGAGATGAAAAATAACCCTAGCTAAAACTTATACACTGGAATTGACAAGAGATGAGATAAAGAGGGATTAGGGGATTTGGGGAAGAACTGGCAAAGATACAGAAGAAAGACCAAAAAACAAAAAAAAAACAAACAAAAACAGAAAAGCAAAGGAAAGGAAAAAGAAGAGAAGAGTTCACGTGGCTTTAGTTTTATGTACACGTCCTCCTTCCACCTCAGACAGGGAGGAGTGTAGGGAGGAGATGAGCCAGCCGAATAGCATTTCCGAATTAGATAAGATATTACAAAGGTATTTTTTAATCTCAATTACTCCAGACACTACTCCTCGACCTAATGGATATTAGGGTGTTTTTTTACAGAGTCACCTAACATATTTTTTAATGTTTTAGGAAGTGATTATTGTCCTCTAATGCTAATCACTACTAAAATGAAGTCTAGCACTAAGAAACTTTTTAGAGTGAATAAATTCTGGTTTAGAAATCCTACTTTCTCTGAATTAATCAAAACTGATTGGAAATGCAATGCTTCTGGTTTTGCTGGCTTTATTCTTGCTAATTGCCTTCATACCACAAAACACTTTCTCAAAAATTGGAATTATCAGCATTTTGATAATATTAATTCTCAAATTGCTAATTTGGAATTTCAGTTATCTAATCTTAATAGAAATGTCAGAGATCATAATGATAGCAGGGTTGTGGATCTAATAAGGAAACTAAAGTATTGGTATGATGTAGAAGAAGACTTTTGGATGCAAAGAAGTAAGGATGATGCTATGCTTTTAGATGATAGACATACTGTTTATTTTCATCAAAAGGCCAATTTTAGAAGATAGATAACTCAAGTTGAGTCTTTACGAAACAATATGGGAATTTGGCTTGATGAAAGACAAGATATTGAGAATCAATTGCTAAGGCATTTTAGCAATACGTGTAAAACAACTCACCCACCTAATTCAGATGCTTTCCTTAGTAATATAGAAACTTGCATTACTGAGCAGGATAACTCCATGTTAATTGATATGCAATCTAGTGATGAAATTAAGAAAATTGTCTTTGAGATGAAAACCTGGACATTTCCAGGACCTGATGGATTCCCACCAGGATTCTATCAACTAATGTAGGAAACTGTTGGCCCTGAAGTTGTTAAAATGGTTCAATCTTTCTTCCATTCTTATTTCATTTTGAAACAATTGAATCACAATTTCACTACTCTTATTCCTAAGAGCAACTGTCCTAAAAATGCAGCTGATTTTAGACCTATTAGCCTTTGTAATGTATCTTACAAAATAATATCAAAATTGTTAGCCTCTAGATTAAAGATTGTTTTACATAAAATCATATCTCCAGCTCAGATAGCTTTCATATCGGGTAGGCTAATTCATGATAATATTATTATTGCTTATGAATTGATTCATTCTATGAAGCAAACTAAGGCTAAAGACGGTTATGCGGCAATCAAGCTTGACATGTCAAAGGCTTTTGACCGAATTGAATGGTCTTTCCTCTTGATAGTCTCAAGAAGCTTGGATTTTCTACAGATTGGTGTAGTATGATAAACCAGTGCATTTCTACTGTGTCCACTTCCTTTCTTTTCAGTGGTGCCCCAGGTAAAATTTACTATCCTCAAAGAGGTTTGAGACAAGGAGATCCCTTGTCTTCGTACCTCTTCATTCTTTGTATGGAAGCTTTATCTAGAGGTTTGATTCAAGCTGAAAAAGATAACCTCATTCATGGGTTTAAAGCTAACAAACATTATCCCTCAATCTCTCACTTATTCTATGCAGATGATTGCCTGATGTTCATTAAGGCAAGAACCAGAGATGCTAGGAACTTAGTAACACTTATTGAGCAATTTAGTAAGTTTTCTGATCAAGCTGTAAATTTTGAGAAATCCGCTTTAGCTTTTAGCAAAAGAGTGCCTAATAATATTAAGAATGAGATAGCTAATATACTCAGAATTAGAAGAGTGTCTCTAAATGAAAAATGTTTAGGTGTCTCGTTACTTTTACAAAAAAGAAAATTTGACTCTTTCACTCACCTGCTAGACAATACTAAGGGTAGACGTGCTCATCGGAAACCAACTTATCTGGATCCCCCAGGAACTGTTATGAACCAATTTTTACTAGGAAGTTTAACTAGCCATCACTTAGTTGTTTTTCCTATGCCAAAGGAGCTGACTGATAAATTGGATACCTTGCAAACGAAGTTTTGGTGGGGCAAAAAAGAGGGTGAAAAAGGTTGTTATATTAAAGGTTGGAAAGACACTAATCTTCCAAAAGAATTCAGAGGTTTAAATATCAGGAAAACTGATATTTTAAATCTTGCTCTCCTAACTAAATTAGCTTGGAGAATGGTTGAGAATCCATATGATAAATTGACCGGTATCCTTAGGGGTAAGTACTTTGCTAATTCTAATCCTTTGTATAACAGTGTGTCTAAATATGGCGGGCTCCTGGATTTGGAATGGCATTTGCATAGGTTTGGAAATAGTTGAAAAATTTATGTTTGGAAAATTGGTAATGGGAAGTCTGTGCATATCTGGAAAGACAATTGGATTCCCAATATGCATAAACCTCTCCCATCTCAATTTAGTTCTACTAATATGATGCATGTGAGTCAACTTATTGATCAGGATTTAAAATACTGGAAATTAGTTATTATCAATGTCTTATTTGACAACATTATTGTGAATGAAATTTTAAAGATTAGAATTCCTTTCAATGGAGAAGATAAATTGAGATGGGAACCTAGTAACAATGGCTATTTTACAGTGATATCTTCTTATAACGTGATTTTGAATGATAGACTTGTTTCCAGTTTAGCAAAAATGACATGAGCATAAACTGGAGTTCTTTCTAGAAACACAAACTACTACCTAGAATTCAGCATTTTATGTGGAAGTTTTTACATAAGTGCTTGCCAACTAAATCTAAACTAGCTAGAATCACTAAGCACCAGTGTAATACTTACCCTCTGTGTGATCAAAATGAAGAATTCCCTCAGCATTTGTTTATTTCCTGCATTGTTGCCAGTAATATTTGGACTAGAATTGGTGATAGATTGTTTAGTATACTTGTTAATACAGATCTGCATCAATGGGTGAGTCATGTTTTCACAACAGGTAATATCTCTTCTGCTCTAGATTTTAGACAGCATGAAATTGTTTCCTTTTGTATGTGGTCCATATGGAAGGAAAGATGTGCCAATTTTTTTTTGATAATGTTATCCCTAATGCTGATACTATTGCTAATTCCATTACCATGTAGATGAATGAATGGAAAATTACTTTGCTTGTACATTCCAATAATAATCAAGTTATAGACAGATACAACGTTACTGGTCTCCACTAGCTAATTACTTGACAAAAATCAATTCTGATGCATCATATGTGGATAGAAACAGTCAATCTGGATGGGCACTAATAGCTATAAAATTTTCAGTTGATTGCGATGGATTGCGAGGAGGTACAGATCCTGTAATAGATCCAGAGCAAGCAGAGGCACAAGCATTATTGAAAGCAGTCTTGTGGGCACAACAAAAAGTTTTGATAAAGTTGCACTTGGAGGGTGACTGCCTAAATGTGATTAATGATGTATATAGCCTGCACACTGATGTGAAGTTGACTACACACAACATAATAAAAGATGCATTAGACATTCTTAGTTTCTTTTCTTTTTGGTCATGTACATATGTGCACAGAGATGCAAATCATTTAGCAGAACTTCCTTGAATTGATTCAAAACTTGATCCATCAGGACAAAACCCTCATGTAGTCTTATCTTTCTAATATATCTTATCCTTCATATTAAAAAAGAATAATAATAATCATGATGTCTTTTGCAGGTGAATGTGGAGGCGGAGCAAGCATTCCCTTAACTGTTTTGATGAAGAACAGGTTGAAGTTCTAGGTGCTTTGCAGACAGTCATATGGGCAAAAGAAAATAATATTGATCACCTACATTTGGAATGACAACTCAAACGTGGTAGCGGCGTCGAATGGTGCATCTACGGCTGTGAAGTGGACTACGAGTTCGTTTGTTGGTGATACTTTAGTTCTTCTTTCTTCTTTTAACTCTTGGAAATGTAGATATGTTCCAAGAGAAGCAAACCAGACGTCTTATCTACTAGCCAAGGAAGCTTATAACGCTTCAAATAGTTTAGTTATATTATTAGCTGATTCTGATTTTCCTATTTTGTTAAAATCCTCTCTAGAGGAAAACAGTGTTCTCTAGATTTTTCATCAACGAATCTCTTTTCCTAGTAAAAATAAAAATAAAATAAAAAAAATCTCGACATGACCTGGTCTAAGTCCTTAGAGCAACTGCAGTGGTGCGAGTATAACCAAAGACCAAAGAGGGAAAAAAAGATCAAATTTTGGGTTTAGTCTGGTGTGTGACGCTACGGTGGAAAGACTAAATTTGGTCAGACGTACATTATACGTTCGCCTGGTGTGGGGCGTGGACTATATCAACGCCTGGTGTGGGACGGGGACTATACGTTCGCCCGGATAAGAAAGATTCAAAAAAAAAAAATAGAAAAAATGGGGCGGAGGTATTAAGCCCGCCCCATGCAATTTGAATTTGTAAAGAATGGGGCGGGGTATAATGCCCCCTTACAAAATTTAAAAAAAAAAATGGGGCGTAGACTTTGCGTACGCCCCATGTGTAGCGTAGACTATACCAACGCCTGATGTGGGGCGTGGACTATACGTCCGCCTGGTGGTGGGGCGTGTACTATACGTCCGCCTGGTGGTGGGGCGTGGACTATACCAACGCTCGACTATATTTGGGTTTAGTCTTGGTCCCAGACCAAATATACTCTGGGTTTTAGTCGTCGATCAAAATTTGATCGATAGTACGTTCCACTACGTCTGTTCAAAGACCAAATATTTGGGTTTAATCGCCCACTGTGGACGCTCTTAGGATGTCTGAAACTGATCTTCCAGGTTCTTGCAGCATCTATACGTTATATACTGGTCCGAGTCCTTAGGATGTCTGAAACTCATCTTCCAGGTACTTGGAGCATCTAGACGTTATATACGTTGTATCATTCCAAGATGTTGAAGTGCCGGTTATCGCTTTTGATGATCAACGAATCTAAAGTCCTGAACCTTCACCTTTAACCTTTCCTCTCCGAATTCTATCATGTTGCTCGATTTGTACATATACAACATGTTTTCAAACTTGCTTCGACAATTGGTCAGTATATTATTTTTGGAGCCAAATTCCATTACTCACGTAACTTAGTTCTACTTTAAAAAATCCAATATAGAGTCCATATTCCCGGTATTACTTTTTACATAATAATTTCTTAGTACAAGAAAGGATAAAATATTAGATCTCAATGACATTATTGGTAATCTGTCGTGCAAACTCGTGCCTGTCAAGTTACATTAATAAGTGATCCCCTCCCCTTATAAACACTATAAGCTTCACAAAATTAATCATATACAAAATTGTAAATTATCTACACGTTTTTTCCTTGTAAAATAAATATTACTCTAATCGGGAAAAGCTTTGTGCTCGAGCCATAAAGAAAGGGAATTGTTGTTTAAGAGGGAAGAATGATATCCATAAACAGTACTAATTCAAATTCGTTAACTCTTTGTAGTTCAGTCTTCCCGATCAATTTGCAGATATTGCGTATTTTTACGGTAAGCAAATTTGCTCAACCTCCAGAGGATTGGAACTTTGATTTGTCCGGCTGGCCCATCAAAGAGGTCAGTTTTGGTGCCGAAATATATCAAGTAAGTAACCTAAAGTTAGTTTGTTAGTTTGGTTTATTCGTTTGTCTTTTTGGTGTTGGTTGCTGGCGAGGACATAGATCAGGAGTCTGACAAAATCTTACTACTACGCAGAGACTGATAGTGCGTGCATGGAACAGTAGCTTAATTAGCTAATCGTAGGCATAGGGGAGCTACATAAAAGATGGGAGACAAGAATTGACAAAATATATATGCTTAATTTAGAGAGATTTGCTTTCCCAATTCTCGATTTACTCATTGATCATTCTCCTCCTCCTGTCCTCCTCCTAAACTCCTAGTGCTACTTATTGTCCAATTGCTACCATACATATCTCAGTCCTTAATTGCCCAAGATTTCTATGTAGGAACACACATTCAGAAAAGTATTATCATAAAGAGAAAACAAGGCCCAATGGTTGAATGAGGGACACAACTACACCGTACACTCATGTTCTGCAATACGTGCTTGTATGAGATTAGAGACCAAATAACATTGAATGGGAACTGAGCACTTCTTATTTTGGTCAGTTTAGGTGGTTAACCAAGGAGGGATTTTATTTTGATGATCAGCCATCTATCGACTGTTGTGGGCACCAGTTGCGGAGCCAGTTTTTAAGCTTGAGGGAGCTAATTCCTTTTTTACCAATAGGTGGACTACTCTAAGAATTATGAAACAGGGACTAAATTATAAGGACTTTTTACCAACTAGATGGACTAATCAACCTTCTACAACGCTTTTCAGCTTCGTCGAGCACCACTCAGAATCGGTTAACCTAAATTATGGTGTAGAAGGTCGACCACCTTGAAGTAGAGGAAACAACTTTCTTCTTTCTTTTCTTAATATGCTAAAGCTAGACCTGCACAAGACACACATACATATCAAACCACAATGCTAGCATAGAAGAAACGTGGTCGGCATAGAACACAACACAAACGGTGATGCGTGTCGTAACCACAACAAATTAATTAATATTTTTCCACCTAATTAACAAGTAACATGGTGTAGTCAAGTTCGTTCCCAGGAGGACCAAGAGATTTTAGTTATTTAGTTGTCACAAAAAGAAGGGATTGGTTTTAGATTTTAAAAATAAAAGAAAATAAACAAAGAATTAAAAGTGTATGTTGAAACCAATAAGAGAGATTAGATCAAGAAATCCTTCTTCGTTGCAAAACAATGATTCAAGTTATGTTCTTTTCCACTTTTTATTAGTCACAGATTATCAGAAACCATCGGTAAAGCAGTTAGCTCAGTGATAAACCCCTAAATCCCTAGTATCACCGGATACGGAAGTTCTCGACTACCGGATTTTATTCACCAAACCACCTAGTAGTAGCTCACTCAAGATGTGATTTAGTTAAACGCATTAAGATTTATGAATTTATTAGGTTGATATTAGTAGTTATACGCTTAGCTCAAGGCCTACTTGCTAACGTTGTTTCCACACACAATTGCTCCACGGAATCCCTCCGTAAGGTCTCGTGTTTGCTAATTGTGTAAAGAGTCAAGAAACGATTACTTATCCCCTAACTTTCACTAGCTTTAGATCAATTAACAAATCAATTTAGTTGGCCACCTAAACAATCTATCAATTAACCATGAATATATAAACATTCCTATTAGTAAAAACAAACAATAATCATGTGAAAAACATCAAAGTAGATTTAAAAACAAAACTCAAAACATGTTAAGACTAGGAATTTATCCTCAATCAATAAGAAAATTAGCTACTCATGTTTTTGAAATTCACACAAATAATTTAAAGGGAGAATTTTTAAAATTCACACAAATAATTAAAAGAAGAATTTTGAAAGCAAGCAAAAATACGTGTTGTGTGTGTAGAGGTGTGCAAAAGTATAAAGAGCTTCTCTATTTATAGGCTTCAATTTGCTTCAACTCTTCTTAAGAATAGAATCCCTTTCCCTTTGTAGCTCAACTTCCAAATCCAAGTCTTTCTCAAATCTTCCATCTTCTCTTTCCAAATCCAAGCCCAATTCTTCAAACCCATGAGTCTAGAAAATTCTTCATTAATTGAGTCTCCGGAACTTCACTGGTACCATCGGAATACGGCACCAAAAAGCTCCATGCCGGTCGCTGGAATCTTCATCGCCGCTGACAGAATACTCCGTCCCGTCGCCGTTACAGTTAACGGTCAAACTGGTCATGCTTTCAGTCAACTGGGTCAAGGTAGGATAGTCAGCTACTGAATCAGCTGCTCTGACTCGGTCTTAATCGGCTGAATTACTGAGTCACAAGGATGGATCGGTCATCAAACTCGTCTGGAACGGTCATCGTCGACATCGAGTCGACTCGTCAGAGTAGAAAATCCGATAGAGTTTCCTCTGTTTCAGGTGTATTTCCAAGCCATATTCAGGCCGATTTCAGCTTCAGTCCCTGTACACAATCCTAAACATACATCTACCATAATCAAATCATTCATCTGCTACTTCTGCAATAGCAAGATCCCCTTATGTTCTCTTCTCAGTGTGTTGTTGATTCATTCACATCATATTTACCAATCTGCAGCATTTTTGCTTCCTTCTCTTCATTTCAAATCACAACAGACAACCTCAAATTCATCACAGAATCAAACCCATCTTCTATATCATCACCACCATCGTAAACCCCTTGTACTATTCAGTTCATCTTATCAATTCCAGAAGGCAATAGATCTTCACAGCAAACCCCAATCTCATCACAGATCTCCTCCTTCAGCATCAGGTTCATCTTCTTCTTCTCTCAATCGGACAACAGCAACTTCAACCACTAAACCCTCAAATTCCATCTCTGATTCAATATCTCAAACATCAACCTATGAAAAACAACATCAAATCGAACCTAGACTTAATTTCTTCGACCAACACAGGTTCATCTCAATCTCATCTTTAATCTCTCAATTTCTTGATCCAATCTCTCACCTGAAGTTCACGCTTCATCATTTTTCTCGATTTCCAATTCTGTTCTCTCCATGGCTGCGCCTCCATTTATAATTGAACTCAAGAACGAGCTCATCAAACCCCTGAAACTCCAATTTCCTCTCACAATTCACTAGCAGCGGTTGTTGTTTCCTTTCTCAATTTCAGGTAAAAAGATAAATGAGTGGATGAAAGTGTCTCTCGATTTTAGTGTTATGCAAAAGTAGGGTTGTACCCAGTGTCCGGTCACCTTGATAAGGGCTATCCCACCTGGAAACCCCTTATCATGAGCTGGATATCTTTTATACTTCTCCAAAACA
The DNA here is from genome assembly GCF_003573695.1 of Papaver somniferum. Taxonomy (NCBI): domain Eukaryota; kingdom Viridiplantae; phylum Streptophyta; class Magnoliopsida; order Ranunculales; family Papaveraceae; genus Papaver; species Papaver somniferum. The sequence goes on along the minus strand of NC_039365.1, from coordinate 17,069,919 downwards.
GAGTTTCCCCTTAACTTTGGCTGGCCTCCAGATAGTGTTCGCACTGGAAATGACAAATCTGCCCTTTTCGCACAAATTGGGTGATTTTTTTCTTCTTTTCCTCCGTGCGACTCCAAAAAACCTAAAACACTCAAAACAAACGTAAAATACAAAGTTCACAAGAAAAAATAGCAAAGAAAGCATAACTACTACATAGTAAATTAGGTGTTTTAGACACCTATCAAATTTCCTCACATTTAGACTTTGCTAGTCCTCGAGCAAATCAAATAAAATCCACTCTAATTTCAAAGCTTTCCAGCGTGGCAAGCATCCAAAGAGATATGAAGACATAGAGTTTCTGCATGCTAGTAATAAGAAGTTAGAAATATCAAAAAACATATCATCATTCTTAAATGTTGAGTGAGAAATAACCACACCATATGAGAGAACGCGTGTTTGAGAAGCGATCAATAAGCATTTCGCCTCGACTTATGCCTCACCAAAAAGGATTTTATGAAATTGCACTCAAAGGACGTACTTTTATGGTTCTCACATGTAGGAATGAAGAGAGAATTCCTGCAACATGTTGAATGGTGGGAAGGACAACTTCCGAAATATTTTAAAAACCCACATCTTTTATCGTTTTGAAAAATCATTTTTCTGACGATCTCTAAGAAAGGAAATCAACCACTATTATCGAGGATGAGATTACTTACTCACCTTCACATCCGATTGCCAATTATGATAACACCACTCTCACGGCATCCAATAGAAATGTCTTCGTCTCCTCGTCTTCATCTTCTTGGTCTTCGTCTCCGGCTTCAACTATTGATGATAAATGATCGAACTTCGTAATTCCTTGACAATTTGTAACTCTTTACCTTAAATCCTTGTCGCTTGAAACTTCCTTATAGATTTTTCCTTCCCCACGGCTTATTAAATAAAAAGTAAAACAATGATAAATTTTTCTCTTATCTCATTTTTTTTTTTAAAAACTAAGAGAAATAAAATACAAAACAAAGTGAAAATAAAAACAAACCATGGCCTTGGGAAAATTACTTTACCGCTCGATTCTTCACAACTTGTATCGTCTAAACTTCAATAATTCTCACCTTTTGCTTTTCTTTTCTCTTATAAATAAGTCTTCAACTTGGATATAAAATTATGCTCCTCATATGTAAGTCTTCAACATGTATATATATAAAAATCCGCTCATTTTATGTTGCTTTACTTGGATATGAAATTTACTCTTTTCTTGTTCCATTGCTTGTAAACCTTGAACTTTTTCAACTTTCCTTGTAGATTTTGATGTCGCTCCCTTGTTGATGATGATGGTGTTTCTATGGATCCGTTGTTGTCGAGAGAGAGAGAATGGTGCTAACTGCAAATCGAACTACAAGAAGGAGGCTTTCATTTATAGACGTCACCCTCATGATTGACAAAATTAGCACTCAAGAGATCAAAGAGTAGTGCTTTTATTGGTGGGAGGTTGGATAGCTCACCATTCTACTCGGAATTAACGTACGATGACACACACTCAAAAGAAAGTTCTTTAGTTATTTATAAAGAAATCTGGTCAGTGTCTCGCATGGTATAAATAGGGTAGTCTCCACTAATGATTGATCAGCAACTCTAATAATGCATGTCTCCCTGCAGCTAATCTGCATCACCGGCATGATTAAATCCATTATTTAACACTCTAACAAGCAAGAAATCCGAACGTAGTTCCCTAACACTTCCAAGTTCAGTTATGTCGATCAGAATTCTCTATGTAAACATACATAGAAGTATGCTAGTGACTCTGAAATCTCTAAAAGTTGGAGGTTTTATGCAAATTTTTTTTTTTTAATATGCTTAACCACTCCCCCACACTTAAACCTTACATTTTCCTCAATGTAATTGAATCGTCCAAGTAAAGTTAAGGTGGAAAATCCTAGTATGATATGGAACAAGAAAAAATAAATAAACAAAACCAAAAGAAAATAAAAAGTAAAAGGATAAGAAATACAAAACCTATGGGTTTCCTCCCATTAAGCGTTTTTTTTAAAGCGACGGCCCGACTTAGCTCTTGCTTCACATTACTCCTCCATAGGGAGTGAATCTCCAAATGAAAGTTCATCCACGTTCACATATGCGATGTTCTCGTAGTATGGCTTCAATCTATGGCCGTTGACCTTGGAAACCGAGTTGTCTCTAAGACTAGTAATTTCAACTGCACCATAAGGAAAAACATTAGTAACAACATATGGTCCAATCCAACGGGACCTTAACTTCCCAGGAAATAGTTTAAGGAGAGAATGATATAAAAGGACTTTTTGTCCCACTTCGAAGCTTTTACGAGAAATCATCTTGTCATGAAAAATCTTGGTCTTTTCCTTGTAAATACAGGCAATCTTGTATGCATCATTACGTATCTCCTCTAGCTCATTTATTTGTAACTTCCTTTGTTTCCCCGCTTCGTCATACTCCATGTTGCATTTCTTTATCTCCCAATAAGCCTTATGTTCAAGTTCAACCGGAACATGACAAGCTTTGCCATAAACCAACCGATATGGAGACATTCCAATTGGTGTCTTGTACGCCGTTCTATACGCCCAAAGTGCATCATTAAGCTTAAAGATCCAATATGTCCTTGTAGTATTCACCGTTTTCTCAAGAATGGACTTGATTTCCCGGTTTGAATTTCCGCTTGTCCACTAGTTTGTGGATGATAAGGCGTACCAATCTTATGTGTAATGTTGTACTTCTTGAGGAGAGCGTGGAAAGACTTCTTGAAATGTGAACCGCCATCGCTTATCACCACTCTTGGTATACCATGCCTAGTGAATATGTTTTCTCTTACAAAATCACAAACAACTTGAGAATCATTAGTTTTAGTGGCTTTAGATTCCACCCATTTCGAAACATAATCCACCGCAAGAAGTATATAAAAATTTCCATTTGAATTGACAAAAGGGCCCATAAAATCGATTCCCGGCACATCAAAAATCTCAACGGTGAGGATTGGTGTGAGTGGCATTTGATTTCGAGCACCTAGATTGCCCGTTCTTTGACATCTATCACACGATTTACAAAAAACATGTGCATCTTCAAACAAGGTGGGCCAATAAGATCCACTCCCGAGAACTTTGAGAGCAGTACGTTTAGAACCAAAATGGCCACCACAAGCAAGAGTGTGACAAAAAGAGAGAATAGATTGAAATTCGGAATTAGGCACGCACCTTCGTATCATTTGATCCACGCCATATTTCCATAAGTATGGTTCATCCCACATATATTGCTTGGCTATCTTCTTAAGTTTCATCTTTTGGAAGTTAGACATTGTATTAGGTACCTTCCTTGTCACCAAGTAATTCACTATATCCATGTACCAAGGTGTAGAATTTTCCAAGGAGAAAAGTTGTTCGTCCGGAAAGCGGTCTTGTAATGGAAGTTCTTCTTGAGAAATAACAAGTATGCCGAGATGATCTGCAACGGTATTCTCCACACCTTCTTGTCTCGAATTTCTATGTAGAACTCTTGTAGAAATAGGATCCATCGGATTAACCTTGGCTTAGCTTCTTTCTTCTTTATTAAGTATTTAAGTGCGGCATGATCGGAATATACAATAACCTTTGTGCCCACCAAGTATGATCGAAACTTCTCCAATGCAAAAACTATAGCCAATAACTCCTTCTCCGTGGTAGAATAGTTGATTTGTGCATCATTAAGGGTCCTCGATGCATAATATATAACATGGGACAATCTGTCCACTCTTTGACCCAAAACGGCTCCAACCGCATAATCACTAGCATCACACATTAATTCAAATGGAAGATTCCAATCCGGTGATTTGATAATTGGCGCACTTGTCAACATTGCCTTCAATTTGTCAAAGGAATCCTTGCATTCCTTGTTGAAGTCAAAAGGTACCTCCTTTTGTAATAACTTGCACATCGGCATGGAGATTTTGGAGAAATCCTTGATAAACCGCCTATAGAAACCTGCATGGCCAAGAAATGAACGGATTTCCCTCACCGAAGTGGGATATTGTAAGTTCCTTATTAAATCTATCTTTGACTTGTCCACTTCGAGCCCTCGAGAGGACACGATGTGACCAAGTACTATGCCATGGTTTACCATAAAGTGACATTTCTCCCAATTAAGGACGAGGTTTGTGTCTATGCATTGTTTAAGAACTAGTTCAAGGTTGTCTAAACAACTATCAAAAGAAATTCCATAAACACTGAAATCATCCATAAATACCTCGATGATGCGCTCCACATAGTCCGAGAATATACTAACCATGCATCTTTGGAAAGTAGCCGGTGCATTACAAAGATCAAACGACATCTGTCTATATGCAAACGTTCCAAACGGACAAGTGAAAGTGGTCTTCTCTTGGTCCTCCAGTGAAATAACAATTTGGTTGTATCCCGAATAACCATTCTAGAAACAATAATGAGAATGCCCCGCTAACCGCTCCAACATTTGATCAATGAAAGGTAAAGGAAAGTGATCCTTTCGAGTTGCGGAATTAAGCTTCCTAATCAATGCACATTCTCCAACCGGTTTGAACTCTTGTAGGAACAAGTTGATCGTCTTGATTTCTAACAACCGTAACACCGGACTTCTTTGGTACCACTTTTACCGGACTAACCCATTTGATATCGGATATTGGGTAGACCACCCCCACACTTAGAAATTTGAGTATCTCTTTCTTCACAACCTCCATCATGGGAGGATTAAGCCTACGTTGAGCATCACGTACCGGCTTCACGTTCTCTTCCATTCAAATTCTATGCATGCACGCGGATGGACTAATGCCTTTGATGTCCGCAATTGTCCACCCAATAGCCGTTTTGTGCTCTTTCAAAACTCTAAGAAAATGGTCTTCTTGTACCGGTGTGAGTTTCTTTACAATAATCACCGGAAGCTCATCTTCATCTCCCAAGAAAGCATACTTCAAATGGTCCGGAAGTGGCTTCAATTCTAGCTTAGGCGCCTTCACAATAGATGGTACAAGTAATTCATCATCCATGGGTAAAGAAATATATGAAACATTAACCTTTTTAGCTTCTTGCAATTCCTTCAAGGCACCACACATCTCCACCAATTCCTTGGAGATTTCAACATCCAAATTAGACAAGCCGTGGACGTCCAATTCAATGCTCTTTTGCAACACCACCTCAAGTTCGTCCTTTTGACTCAATTCCACCATTTGTTGCGCTAACGAACTAACCACATCAATGGAGTAAGCGGAATGCACATCACTTGGGTAGCGCATGGCTTCAAATATGTTGAAGTGTATTATCTCCTTATCGAATTCCATAGTAAGTGTACCCTTGTCAACGTCAATCTTCGTCTTTGCGGTCTTCATAAATGGCCTCCCAAGAAGTAAAAGTAGATGACGATTCTCATTGTTGTCCATATCCACCACGAAGAAATCAACCGGAAAAATTAGCTCATTCACTTGCACTAGCACGTCTTCTACAAGTCCCTTAGGATATATGTTAGACTTGTTTGCTAATTGGATAATAACTCTTGTCTCTTTAAAGGTCCAAGATTCAAGGAGTCATATATATCGGCCGACATTACACTTATGGAAGCTCCCAAGTCAAGTAAAGCATGTTCAAACCTTTTTGTACCAATAGTAATTGGCACCGTGAAACCACCGGGATCCGTGCACTTTGTAGGCATCTTCTTCAATAGCATAGCCGACGCACTCTCGCCAACTTTAGTAATTTCATTATCAAGCAACCTATCCTTCTTTGTGCATAATTCCTTCATGAACTTAGCATACCTTGGCATTGTCTTGATGGCCTCGATGAATGGGATGTTGATTTCGATCTTCTTGAAGATATCCATGAGTGCCTTGTCTTGACTTCTTTCTTGGACTTAGCAAAACGACTAGGAAAAGGAGGTGGAGTAGTGAAACTAGGAACCGTTCCTTGGATTGGTTGGTGGTGTTGAATTCTCCTTTGGTGCGACTTCCTTTGTCTTTGACTACCTCTTCACTAGCTTCTTCATGATGACTTGGACTCTCCACTTGTCTTCCACTTCTTAACGTAACCGCATTAACATTCTCTCTTGGATTCACAAATGGTTGTGAAGGAAGCTTTGTGGATGCTTGAGATTTCAATAGATGCACATCGGTTGCCAATTGTCCCATTTGGGTTTCCAAAGCCTTAATGGCCGATTCATTCTTTTGTTGGCTTTGTTGTAACATAGAAGTAAGACCTTGCATGCCTTGCATTCACGCATTGAGCTTGTCATCACTCGAAGAATCACGCTCATTGACTTGTTTTGGTTGGAATTGTTGTTGAGGTTGGAAGCGTGATTGTTGGAAACCACCTTGTTGCACATATGGATTAGGAGCCACCGCTTGCTTGTTCGCATAACTAAAGTTAGGATGATCCTTCCAACCGGGATTGTAAGTATTGGATTATGGATCATACCTTGGCCTTTGATTTGGATATAAAGCATTTACTTGTTCGGTCTCATCATATGAAGGTATGATAACTGCATCCATCCTTTGCATCATTATCTCCATGTTACTCATTCTTTGATCAAGGTGTGATGATGAATCACTAACTTCATGCACTCGCATAACCATTGTTTCTTCTCTTGTGTAGAATTGTTGCGAGTTTGCAGCCATAATTTCAATCAACTCTATAGCTTAGGTCAACGTCTTGTTCACTAGTGCACCACCACCTACGGCGTCAAGAAGAGATCTATCACTTGGGTGGAGAGCTTCGTAGAAGTATTGGAGTATCATGACGTCACTGAATTGATGGTGTGGACAGCTTGCCACCAATCTCTTGTATCGCTCCCAACATTCATACAATGACTCTCCCACATTTTGCTTCATCCCACAAATATCCATGCGAATTTGAGTAGCTTTTGATGCAGGAAAATATCTCTCGAGGAAAAGTTTCTTCATCCCATTCCATGTGGTGATACTTCCGGAAGGAAAATAATACAACCATTCCTTAGCATTGCCCGCCAAAGAGAACGGGAAAGCTTTCAACATTGCTCCATCCGCATTAGTTTCCGGTGGAAGCATAGACATAAATATGGATTGGAAGTCCATAAGATGCTTGTTTGGATCTTCATTCACCATGCCATGAAACATTGGTAAATCTCTAATTAACCCCGGCTTGATCTCGAAGGTTGAGTTAGTTTGGATACACCATTGTTGTGTATCGAGCTTGTGAGAAGCTAGATCCTTGAGTGTACGATCAGCCATTTCTTCTTCGTCTATATCGGAATCTGCGAACTCACTAGATGAAGAAAGAGGAAGCGGAGTGTTAACCGCTCGAAAAAGGTCCTTTAGTTGAGTTCCGGATCGAAGACGCATATCAATTGGACTCGGTTTGCCCTCTTTAAGCATTCGGCAAAGATATAGTACCTGAAACAAGATTCTCGAAAACTAAGTTAGATACGATATACAATCTAACAAAGCAAGAATAAAGCAAAAAAAAAAAAAACTAAAATCGTCCGCTGCTCCCTAGCAGCGGCGCCAAAATTTGATGCATGTCGTAACCACAGCAAATTAATTAATATTTTTCCACCTAATTAACAAGTAATATAGTGTAGTCAAGTTCGTTCCCACGAGGAGCAAGAGGTTTTAGTTGTTTAGTTGTCACAAAAAGGAGGGATTGGTTTTAGATTTTAAAAACAAAAGAAAATAAACAAAGCAATTAAAAGTGTATGTTGAAACCAATAAGAGAGATTAGATCAAGGAATCCTTCTTCGTTGCAAAACAATGATTCAAGTTATGTTCTTTTCCACTTTTTATTAATCACAGATTATCACCAACCGTAGGTAAAGAAGCTAGCTCAGTGCTATAACCCTAAATCCCTAATATCACCGGATACGGAAGTTCTCGACTACCGGATTCTGTTCACCAAACCACATAGTAGTAGCTCACTCAAGATTTAATTTAGTTAAACACATTACGATTTATGAATTTATTAGGTTGATATTAGTAGTTAGACTCTTAGTTCATGGTCTACTTGCTAACGTTGTTTCCACACACAATTGCTCCACGGAACCCCTCCGTAAGGTCTCGTGTTTGTTACTTGTGTAAAGAGTCAAGAAACGATTACTTATCCCCTAACTTTCACTAGCTTTAGATCAATTAACAAATCAATTTAGTTGGCCACCTAAACAATCTATCAATTAACCATGAATGTATAAACATTCCTATTAGTAAAACAAACAATAATCATGTGAAAAACTTCAAAGTAGATTTAAAAAAAAAAAAACTCAAAACATGTTAAGAACTAGGAATTCATCTTCAGTCAATAAGAAAATTAGCTACTCATATTTTTGAAATTCACACAAATAATTTAAAGGGAGAATTTTTAAAGTTCACACAAATAATTAAAAGAAGAATTTTGAAAGCAAGAAAAAACACAAGTGTTGTGTGTGTAGAGATGTGCAAAAGTGTAGAAAGCTTCTCTATTTATAGGCTTCAATTTGCTTCAACTCTTCTTAGGAATAGAATCCCTTTCCCTTTGTAGCTTAACTTCCAAATCCAAGTCTTTCTCAAATCTTCCATCTTCTCTTTCCAAATCCAAGCCCAATTCTTCAAACCCATGAGTCTAGATGAGTCTAGAAAATTCTTCATTAATTGAGTTGCCGGAACTTCACTGGTACCACCGGAATACGACACCGGAAAGCTCCATGCCGGTCGCTGGAATCTTCATCGCCGCTGACAGAATATTCCGTCCCGTCGCCGTTACAGTTGACTATCAAACTGGTCAAGCTTTCAGTCAACTGGGTTAAGGTAGGATAGTCAGCTACTGAATCAGCTACTCTGACTCGGTCTTAACCGACTGAATTACTGAGTCACATGGATGGATCGGTCATCGAACTCGTCTAGAACGGTCATCGCCGGCACCGAGTCGACTCGTCAGAGTAGAAAATCCGACAGAGTTTCCTCTGTTTCAGGTGTATTTCCTGGCCATATTCGGGCCGATTTCAGCTTCATTCCCTGTAGACAATCCTAAACATACATCTAACATAATCAAATCATTCATCTGCTACTTCTGCGCTAGCAAGATCCCCTTATGTTCTCTTCTCAGTGTGTTGTTGATTCATTCACATCATATTTACCAATCTGCAACATCATCTCTTCCTTCTCTTCATTTCAAATCACAACAGACAACCTCAAATTCATCACAAAATCAAACCCATCTTCTGTATCATCACCACCATCGTAAACCCCTTGTACTCTTCAGTTCATCTTATCAATTCCAGAAGGCAATAGATCTTCAGAGCAAACCCAAATCTCATCACAGATCTCCTCCTTCAGCATCAGGTTCATCTTCTTCTTCTCTCAATCGGACAACAACAACTTCAACCACTAAACCCTCAAATTCCATCTCTGATTCAATATCTCAAACATCAACCTATGAAAAACAACATCAAATCGAACCTAGACTTAATTTCTTCGACCAACACAGGTTCATCTCAATCTCATCTTTAATCTCTCAATTTCTCGATCCAATCTCTCACCTGAAGTTCACGCTTCATCATTTTTCTCGATTTCCAATTCTGTTCTCTCCATGGCTGCGCCTCCATTTATAATTGAACTCAAGAACGAGCTCATCAAACCCCTGCAACTCCAATTTCCTCTCACAATTCAGTAGCAGCGGTTGCTGTTTCCTTTCTCAATTTCAGGTAAAAACATAAATGAGTGGATGGAAGTGTCTCTCGATTTTAGTGTTATGCAAAATTAGGGTTGTACCCAGTGTCCGGTCACCTTGATAAGGGCTATCCCACCTGGAAACCCCTTATCATGAGCTGGATATCTTTTATACTTCTCCAAAACAGAGTTTCCCCTTAACCTTGGCTGGCCTCCAGATAGTGTTCGCACTGGAAATGACAAATCTTCCCTTTTCGCACAAATTGGGTGATTTTTTTCTTCTTTTCCTCCGTGCGACTCCAAAAAACCTAAAACACTCAAAACAAACGTAAAATACAAAATTCACAAGAAAAAGTAGCAAAGAAAGCATAACTACTACATAGTAAATTAGGTGTTTTAGACACCTATCAACCGGCATTGTTCAATGAAAACCGAAAATATCAACAAAAACAGACGACACTGGAATCAAATAGTTCACCCATGCGCGCTGCTATAGCATTTAAACCAGAAAATTTTCTCTCCAATACAAGTAACAACAAAAATGGAAATAAAATATACATCCATGTTGATAAAGGAAACCGGTATCGTATTCAAATTCAAAACAATACCAGCAAAAACATACAACATGGTATTAAAAAAAGATATCAATGTTAAGAAGTGTTGTCGGCAGTGATTTGTAATTGAAAACTTTCGGTTACAATGCTAACCTAATCCCTATTTGACAGTTATTAGATTAGTAATAACACTTTAACAAAAATTCGCAATCACTTATCTTCTTAACGAAGCCATTTCTCGAAATATGTGTTGGTAAGCTTTCGTTTTAACCAAGTTCATCATATATTCTTGACGAAAGTCAAAAGATGATCATGTGAAAATCGCCTTGTAACATCTTACATGATTTGTGTGGGACAGTCATTTGATGTAGACTCGGAATATTTCGTATTGATTATTTGATCACTTGAAAATTGCTTTGAAGCTAATAGATTGTGTGAGACATCTATTGTCATCTTCCAAGAATATTTAAATGGTTGAAATAAGAGTTTAAAATAATTGGATATAAGCATAGTATGCGTGCTTGCATATATGTAGTCCATGTTCGTGAACCAAGGTATGCATACCCGTATGCGTACTGGAATTGGTTTGTGAAAGACCGAGAACCTTGTATGCATACCGGTACGCGTACTGGCATGAGGTTCAGGTCCGGGAATTTCTGCTGAGTTTGGTGGTATGCGTACCCGTTCGCATACTGGCGAACCCAAATTTAATCCGGCCACTAAGGTATACGTACCCTTTTGCATACCTGAGTGGATAATGTTCTAAAATCGATTTGTTCATGAACTAATACATTTATATAATATGGAGTACAATCTTTTGAAAACCGTGGCTATAATGTTCATGACTTGATTCGAGTGAATCAAAATCGATTTTACTTCAATTGTGTCTTGTATACTTTTATGAGAATATAAACAATTGAACAACTCTAGAACTAGTTTCATTTGAGTCATTTGAACTAGTTATGGTAAAGATGAATGAGGTTGATATGAAAGTATTCATATGGATAACTTTGGTTAACCATTGTTGAGCCAACAAAGGTGTATACATTTCGGTATGGTTACCCATATCTAAATGAAGTCACTTTTCATTTGTGTGTAACAAACTAACAAGTTCGATCTAACGGTTGAAACATATTAGCTTGTGTCTAATCAGGTTTCCATATAACGGTGAATATTGAATGCTTTATTACCAAGGTAACTTGATTGTGAACCCTGATTTGAAGACTATATAAAGGAGAACTCTAGCAATTGGAAAACCTAATCCCCACACCTCTTGTGTGACACTAGTTGAGACTAGAGTCGATTCTCCTTTAACCTTAAGTTTTTCCGAAACCATGTAGGTTAACGACTTGAAGACTTCATTGGGATTGTGAAGCTAGACCCAACTATTTTCTCTGTAGTTGTGTGTTCTGATCTTTCCATGTTCTATCGTATTGAGTACTATCTTCTCTAATATTTTCTCGAGATTGATCTCCGATAGGCAAGATAAAAAGTAGTCACAAACATCTTCGTCTCATCGTTTGTGATTCCGCAATATCTTGTTTCGCTACCATACGATTAAGATTATTGTGAGGTGATTGATATTTCTAGGTTGTTCGTCAGGAATATAGGTCTGGTATATCAATTGGTTCCTGTTCACCTTGGTTTATCAAAATACGGAACAAAACTCATAGGTTTATCTGTGGGAGACAGATTTATCTATTCAATTTCTATGTGAGACAGATTGGTTTATAAAGTCTTCGACTTTGGGTCGTAGAAACTCTTGGTTATGGGTGAGATCAGCTAAGGGAATCAAGTGCTCGGAGTCCTATTGATATTCAGAGACGTAAGGAGCGCAACTGTACCTTGATCAGTGTGAGATTGGTTAGGGCTCAACTACATTCCACTCCGAAGTTAACTTGTAGTAGGCTAGTATATGTAGCGTCTTAGTGCAATGTGGTGTTCAAATCTGGACTAGGTCCCGGGTTTTTTCTGCATTTGCGGTTTCCTCGTTAACAAAACTTCTGGTGTATGTGTTATTTATTTTTCCACATTTATTGTTTTTCTTTATAATTGAAATATCAAAGGTTGTGCGTTGATCAGTCACAATATCTAGGTCCAACCTTGTTAGTTGGAAAAGACTAGATTGATCCTTGGACATTGGTCTTTGGTACCGTCCAAGAAGTCCATTTGTAGTTAGGTTCACGGATTCAATTATGTAAACGTTCTAACAACAAGAGAGAGAGAGAGAGATATAAATCTAGGCACTTTCCTTGATTGACTTTTTATTCTCGGAGTTGTGTTGAGTTTGTCCATACAGATTGCCTAAGAAAAATTTGTGGTGTATCTTGGTATCCCCTGAGTTTTCAGTTGTTTCAGAGAAGGCAAACACATTAAGACTTAATAAGTATGTGTTTGGAAATCTTGTAGAGTCTGTATTCACGTACAAATATGTCTCCAACCAGTTTTGATTATGCACAGTGCCTGGGACTTGCCTCAAAGGATAACTCCTTAGTTGATTTTTCCGAATCCAGAGGAAAATATACCATGTTGTCAGTCTCTGATGATATGCTTCCCTTATTTACTAATGGGATAGTATCAGAATCTGAGTTGGAACTTTCTAGAAGTCTAAAAAAGGTCGTTGAGTTCATTGAGCTTCAAACCTATAGAATTAAAGATCTTGAAGAAAGATGTACCTAGGTTTCAGATGAGCTTAATAAATACCTTGAAAGGGAGTGTGAACTCTCTGGTTATATTGAAAATTTCTCTAAGAATATGTGCAGATTTGAACAAGATATTACTGATTATGATGAAAATATTAGTATACTTGAAGATAGCCTTAAAGAAAGTCTAACCAGAGAATAATGTTTGCTCAAGTCTCACAAATTGGAAACGGACAGCCTTAGTGTGGAAAAAGATAAACTTGTCGCAGATCTTCTATTTTTATGAAACAATGTCATGCTTTGAAAGAAGAAAACTATGTTTTAAAAAGTAAAATTAATTGATTGCCAGTTAATACTGTTTCTGTGACACTATCGTGCATTGGGAAAGTTACTTCTGAGGAGATGGCTGGCAAAAAAATGTTCACGTAACCTGCCAACATCTAATGAAGTTGCGTGTAAAAACAATGCAACAAAGGTTTATACTCCACAATATTGTTCACACTTTGGAAAGGAAAATCGTATTGCTCTAAATTGTTACTTTAGAAAGAAACAGATTTCTAATCTCCGAAAATTGCTTAACTTTGCAATCGAAGAGGTAAAAAATCTATCTGCAATGGATTATGTCTCTGCAGAATAACAAAAAACTTATGGGGAAATAATCTGGGTGATTCCATATGAAAAGTCCATAAGCGAAATTACTTCCCTAATGTAGTATCTAATTGCACTACAAATATCAGCGATTGCACTGATATTGGAAGTACTTCTGGGAGATCTAATGTTAGAGCATAGCTCGGTTGAACCCACCAAGCGTTGGTATTTCAAATTTGGTTGTCATATTTTAGTAAGCCAAAACTCATTTTAAGAGTCGTTTGATTATGTACTAGATTCAACTTCGTATAGGTTAGCTTGAAAGTATTAGGATATGAGACATTACACGTATTGTGAAGACTTGAAGAAGTGAAGAAGTAAGGATCTACAACGATAACATCATCCTTCCACTTGAGGTTAGTGATATTTGACTTGAACTGTTTCATTCCCTAAACGTATCTTTCAAGTCCTGCATATAGAAAACAAAACTGGCGAAGCATGAATGATTATACTCTAGTTAGACGTAGTATTAAGGAATACAATACGAGGTTTATTGCTTAAACATTAAACTTTGTAGATAAAACATCGACATAATCGTTTGAATGCTATTGTGACTATGTATGGGTATAAGGTGAAGATTTCATCCTAGGAAACAATGTTTTACAATTTTTTAAGGAAGTAAATTCATGAACTTGTTTTGTGAATCGAAAGAGAAATCGCCAGGCATTATTGGTATTGCTACTCATTGCATATCTTTTGAACTACCAATATGTGTGATTAGTATAATCGCTCATGAGTTGTTTATGTTCTTGGTAAAACTATTCACAAAGTAATCACCTGGTATGGTATGATCAATTTTGTGTTATTGGTATGACCGACTCTGGGCAAAGGGGAACCGATCCTAGTAAGAGGTGCAACCTATCACAAAGGGGAATCGATCCTTGTATGAGGTGCAGCAATTTTTTAGCAAAAAGGGGAACCGATCCTATGGACGTGTGCAACACGTTTTTAGGAAAATGGGAACCGATCCTATGCACATGTGCAGCAAGTACAAGTTAGGTACCATATATATGTGGAGAACGGATCCTAGTACCTAGTCAACCGAATTTTGGAAAGTGATAGACGCATTTATGTGTCTAATATAGCCCAATTGTATACATTGTTAGTACCCATTTTTATACTTATTATGTTGTTTTATTTATTTGTAGGAGTTTTTGGAAAAACAAAGTTTTGTGGCGAAATTGGCTAAAGATGCGGCGTCCGGAGCTCCGTTGAGGTGTACCGGAAGTACCTTGGAAATGTCCCGGAGGAACCCCGAAAAAGTGCGGAAAATATCCTGGAAGAATTGCTAAAGGCACCCCTTTGGTTGGATAAGGGCACCCCATGGCTATTTACACCCCAAAAATGATATTTCCACCCAAATTGCTAAGGGGACACCACTGTTTGCTAAGGGGACACCATATTCACGATTCAAAAAAATGAATTTGGAGGGAAGAAAACATGCAGACGCTGTTGAAGTTTGGTCGGATTGTTGGAGGAATTCTAGCGAGATTCAATCGCTGGAAATTATTGGGTTAAGCCTGTTAAGGCTAAACAGGCCGAATGCAAATGATTTTAGCGATCAAGTTGGGCTGAAATGACCGGGAGAGTCTTGGGGAGAGATTGAGAGTCGAGAAAAAATCAAAAGAAGAACACGCAGACAAGAAAGCTTCCTGCTGGTGTAGAGGAAGAACGAAGAACATTAGACGGAACCAGAAAGTCGTTGAAAAGTGTCGCTTAATTGCGACAATTTTCAATTCCTTTCCCGCGACCAAGGAACAGTGCTAACAGCACTTTCGTTGTATCGTTTATCCGGAACTCTTTTTGTGCGTTGCAAAACACTGTTGTAAACCATTTTTCTTGCCTTTCTCTTGATTGTAAACAACATTTGAGCATCAACGAATCATTTTGAGAGGTTTTTCATCATGAGTAGCTGAACCCAATCCCAGGGGTGACGGAGGAAGCTATTCTTCCAAAAGTTATGTGGTAAAATTTATTTAAATTTATTTATGCAACTCTTTTATGATTAATTGCACCGAATAAAAATGGAGTAAATGATTTTTATTAATCAATTGTGTTTTCTCTTGATGGAGTATGCTTAGTAAATTGTTTTTGATACTTCATGCTCGCGATTAACAGTGGATGTTTTCAAAATCTAATTTAGGCAATGATTAGAATCACAATTTCCTTTGATTGGAGTTATATTGTCTAGAATTGCATGATAAGAATTGTTATTGAATCACATAAATTTTGGTGAATGGTGGAATCCTGATCCCCGGTAAAAATTCTCTCCCATATTTTGTTAATATTGTGCATATAAAATTATTTATTTATTTTTATTAAATCTATTAATCCTTCACCTTCACAAGTCTGAGAGTTTGAACCTCATTACTACAACCCCACGAAAAAATCTTTAATCAGAAAGCTAGTGTGACTATGCACAGTACTCACATGGAGGTAGAACCGAAACTTGTTTTGGTAGAACCGTGAAACCCATGATTTGTGATTTAGTGTTCTTGATCAATCACATAGTTCTTGAAAGTCGGATGAACCAATTCTAAACTTGTTTGGAAGTGTGGCAAATCGGTTTCAAGATTGTAAGTATGAAAGAGGACTTACAAAGTAAGGATGTCGACATATTTTGAACATGTGCAGTAACGGTTATCTTTAATTGTTCAAAGTTATTCCTTAATAGCTAAAGGAAGAAAATCCCAGATAAAATAAAATAAATTTAGAATCTTTTATTTAAGGTTTTTAATTTTATTTTAGGAAAATGAAAATTAGTAATGTGCATTTACTAGTTGGAGATTTTCCAAGAGATTTTCGGTCATTATTTTGGACAAAGCATTTCCAGGAATTATGGAAACCGAGTCTGGAATATATTACATATCTTGAGAATATTTTCGGTTTTGGAAATTCCTTGGTGTCCAAACTTCCTTCGTATATAAATATGAAAGTTTTCATTTTGAGCAACTAATCCTCGTACAACAAGAACTATCTCAGTTGTGTTGCTACTGGTGAAGCTGCCTATTCGGAGAGGAGAGTAACCTAATTAGGCGAAAATCTCTTACGGCCGCTCAGTTTAAAGTCTTCTTCGGGATCGAGAAGCTCTATTAGTACCGTAGGTGGGAAACTAGATAATTGCGGTTTATCTTTTTTGTTTTCGATTGATTTGATTGACTAACGGTGGTTGAACTTTGATTGCACCTAGTTTGTTTATGCGTGAGAATATTCTCTTCTAATATAAGATTCACTTAAACAAAATCGAAGTTTCGATGGGGATCTTTAGACTGTTTGTAGATCTAAAGACGTCTTGTGATTATCCATTGTTAATAGACTCCATTCTGTGTGTGATTAGTCACAAGAGATTCAAGTTGATTGTGTGCAGGTATTTATTGAAGATCTAAGACGATTTGAAGACAAAGAAGACTTTGAAGATGTCTGATTTGGGATTCATAATCTTTGGTGTGCACAATATTTGTTTCGGTAAAAGAGGATCCAACTATAATCGGTTTATCCTTGTGGTAGATTAGATTGATTAGTTATGTAGATCGTCATCAATACAATTCTTTGTGATTAAAAGTATTGATTGCAAAATTTTAACAATTACTTCGGTAGTTGATAATAAGATAGATCTAAGAACCTGGCTAAGGAGTTTATTGAGATAAACAGAAGTGCCTTTGTCGAACTCATATCACTTGGTTAAAAAGAGTTGATACCAAACAGATTTTTTATTCCTTTACTGATTGAAATACGAACCAAAGGAATTGTTCCAAGTACGTGACTTATTACAGGTCGGAGGCGTGGGAATACAGACGGAACTAGGTGAACTATAGATTTAGTTGTTTGGTCTCAACTATACGAAGTTGGTTTGATTTTATATAACGGCTTAATCCTGAGAGTATTCAATTCTGGACAAGTTCCCGAGGTTTTTCTGCATTTGCGATTTCCTCGTTAACAAAATCTTACCGTGTCATTTACTTTTATTTTCCGCAATTATAATTGTTGTTATTATAATTTAAAGTAAATTACACAAATGTTAATTCCTATTTACTTGATAAGCAATTCTATTGTGTTTGGTTAAGTCTGAACCTTTTATCAAGTAAACATACTTCGTTGTTGTATTGTCTCGATCTCGTATCCATAGACGATCACACGAAGTGTGAACCAATTTTTTGTATTGTATCGACTCAATCCATAGACAATCACTTTCGGAGAAAGGAATTATAGGTGGAAAAGTTTTAGATTGAGGTATATTTGGGTACCCTCATCTTTTGAATTGGTATCAGAGCAGGCAAACACGAAAATATCTAAAAATCTATGTTTGGTGCGATCCAACCTATAAGAATGAGTCTAATGAGTGATTCAGTTAACGTACCACAAAGATTTAACGAGAAAAACTACCCGTTATGGAAATTGGTTATGAAAGCTTTTCTTCAATCCCGAGATTTTGATACGTGGCTATTAATCGAAGACGGACACCAACGTACGATGGATTATTCGGAGTCAGAGTTTAAACGCTTAACTATTATACTCTTGAAGAAATATTTCTTGTATGATGGTTTGAATGCCATCATACACGCAGTCAGTCATGATCTTCTACATCATGTGCTGACTTGTAGAACTTATAAAAAAGCATGGGATATTCTTGAGACTGTATTCGAGGGAGATGAATCTGAAAAAGAAGCTAGACTTTTTTATCTTTCATCTTAATGGGAACATCTCAAAATGGATTATAACGATGCTTTCGAGGAGTTTAACTCTAAACTTTCTAAGATTGTTAATGCATCCTTTTTCCTTGGAAAAGCCATACCTGAAAAGGAAATAGTTTGCAAAATTCTCAGATCGTTACCATCCAGATATGAGTCTAAGAAACATGCCATAATAGAAGGAAATGATCTTTCTGTACTTTCCAGAAGCTCTCTTGTAGAAAGTTAAAGATATTTGATAAAGAAATTCTGCTGAAGAATCAAACTGAAAAACGTTGCCAGGAGGAAAAAGTGCATGTTGAAAAAGAGCTTGACTCAACTATTGTTCTTCTAGCGCAAAGAATTAATGACCGTTTATCTATTGATAAACGTGTTCCTGATACATTATCATTTTTCCATGAAAAGGGTAAAGATGAAGTACAATGCTTCAAGTGTCGTAGATTCGGACATATGGCAAAATATTGTCCCAGCAGAAGAACTCAGAAGTGCAGCAAGGCGTTTGTCTCCACTCTTAATGATATTCCATAGAAAGAATCCAATGAAGAAATATCTGAGTGTAATGCACTTTTATCCAACTCTAACAATGATAAATTCTGTGAGTCTAATCAACTCATAGAAAAACCTGAGTTGGAAATTAAGGAAAACAAAAAGTTAAGCCTGGTACTTGAAAACCTTTTGAAATTCCTTTCAGATAAAACCCGTATGGTAAAATCTGAACAAGAAAAATTGGGTGAGAAACCAAGAGAATCAGAAACTAGTTTTTCTGATAACTTAATAAGTTCTTCGTGTGAAAGGACTAATCACACTGCAATCTTCATTGTAAATAAACTTATCAAAACACTTAGCAAGAGGATAAATAAGACTGGTAAGTTTATGAGATCAAATAGGGAAACTGCAACTCTTGCAATTACAAGAGAAAGGAAGAACAAAAGGAAACATAGTCTATTGTGTTTATAAGTAATCCTATGGATGTCTTCATTAACTATTGTGAGAATAATTGTCACCTCAACACACACTGATTGTGTTGAAATATGCATCCTCACTTGTTGCCCTAAATTCTGATTGTGAGGAAGCATAAATCTGGGAAAGATGTTTATATTTGTTCTTTTGTAAATAAATAAATAATAGATATCTTTTATTTTTGGAAAAATAGTTTCAATAAACAAAATTATTCCGTGATTTTCTCCATCTTATATATTTTCTTCCTGTCCGAAAGAAGACTATCTCATTTCAATGGAGAAAACGGTAAAAGAAGGGTCATCTCTTGATGATTTAGCACTATGTGCATCAGTGTTGACTGAAACTCATGATGGTCCTCTTCATGATAACTCTCAAATTTCTCTAACAAAACAGATTCTTACTGTTAAAGGTTGTATTAGATATCATGAGTTGATGATAAAGGATTCAAAAGAAGTACTAACTAATCTTCATTCTCAACTGTTTGAGATGAACAAATCATCTAATGAAAAGTGAAGTTCTCAGAAGAATTTGAATCCAGTTTTTGAAAGCAATCTTCACAAGAACTAAGAAAGAGAAAAATAGACATCAATTTTTGATTTCTTTCAATGATTGTATTAGGTCTATTATGAATAAAACTATTATTATGAATAAAATTATTTGATTTATAATTTTTCTTGTGATAGTTTTTGATTTACATGGCCTGTGCTTGAATGCTTTATATTATTGCTATGTATGTTTATGGGATGTTTGATTTCGATTTTCTAAACTTGATATTCGATCTCATAATGTTGTGAACCCATATGGTTTGGGTGACTTTTTGATTTAGCAGGATTAAGTTCTACGGTAGGCGTTCTCAAAGGATCATGAGGGGTTCTGATAGAAACAATATGTGAAAAAGTCACAATATGTTGAATCGGTTTTGGTTTAGCATAAAAGCATATGTGTTTCGGGGTTTTCAACTTTTGCTTGCAATAGTTAAAAAGCGATTTTCAACCTTTCTCTGGTAAAGGTTGGTTGTTGTTATTCTTTTGCTTTGCATAAGGATGAAAAAATGATGATATTTCCATATCAATTCTCCCTGGAAGAAGATGCAAACATATTGGAGAAGTGGATGCGAAATTTGAGGTAACGATCTTGTTAGTTAATTGTTTTCCTGTTTAAGAAAAGCTTGATTTTATTACATATTTTTTATTGCTTTTGCTTAAAAAATTTCGGTACAATTGATGTTTTATTCCATTATTTGTGTGTGGATGTGTGTGTGATTCAATTGGTTCCGGTTAAGAAAAACTATTGTTATCTTGCTTTATTGTGTGGTGTCAATTGTTTAGGCTTACAAAATTTCGGTGCAATTGCGGTGCTTTAATGTCTATGTTGTTTCAATTGCTTCCGGTTGAGGTGAATCATTATGCAAGTTGATTTATTTGGTTTGTATGAGTTGTTTATGGCTTAGTGAAAGAAAATGTTTACGGGATGAATTGTTTAGTCCAATTCGATTCCGGATAATGGAAACTAAGTTAATTCTGATTTTAGTTAGACTTATCAAAGGGGAGGTTTCGGTTATTCAAGTCTAATTGAATGCCTTAACAAGAAATGCTAGTTAACTAACCTAGTACTTGTCTTGTTTAAAAGTTAAAGGTCGAAGTTATATGGATAATTAGAACCTGATGAGAAAAATAAAGTTATCTTTATTTTGGTCTTATCGAACAAGCGATTGTATTTGTACAATCGGTTTAGCAAAGGAACTAAGGTGCTTAGTTGATTTTTGGTTTGCTAAACTATTAGGGAAAACTGCTTCGGGCACTTGTTTCCTTGGTAACATATCAAAACAAATTACTTTGTAGTTTCGGTTTTGATATTGGTTATCAAAAATGGTGTGGGAACCCTCGTGCTTAACTCTATAGGTTGCAAGTCTATTGATATTTGTAAGATCCTTTCAGTTTGTCCTTTATTTTTTCGTTTCTTTGTCATTTTGTGACAAAAAGGGGGAGAAATATATGGAGTAAACAAGTGATACTGGTATTGATTTATATTGATTGGTATCACTAAGGGAAAGGACATTTTTGCTTAAACGTTTATCTAACGAAAGAGTGAAAGCATAGACTAAGGGGGAATAACATATCATATACTTGTAGTTATATGAACTACAAAGGAAATAACAAAGACGTGTGTATTGATAAAATATACCTATCTTACCTTTAGGGGTAGTATTAGCTTTGTTATTATAATGTCAACAACGGCATTTAAGGATTGAATGTATACAGGTTATTGTGTTGTTGAATTCGGGAATCAAGTGTATGTGTAATGAATTCTTGTAATTTGTTTATCCATATGATGTAAGAGTTTTTCACTAAAATTGACAAAGGGGGAGATTGTTAGAGCATAGCTCGGTTGAACCCACCAAGCATTGGTATGTCAAGTTTGGTTGTCATATTTTAGTGATCCAAAACTCATTTTAAGAGTCGCTTGATTATGTACTAGAGTCAAATTCTTATAGGTTAGCTTGAAAGTATTAGGATATGAGACATTACAAGTATTGCGAAGACTTGAAGAAGTGAAGAAGTAAGGAGCTACAACGACAACATCATCCTTCCACTTGAGGTTAGTGATATTTGACTTGAACTGTTTCATTCCCTAAAAGTATCTTTCAAGTCGTGCATATTGAAAACAAAACTGCGAAGCATGAATGATTATACTCTAGTTAGACGTAGTATTAAGGAATACAATACGAGGTTTATTGCTTAACCATTAAACTTTGTAGATAAGACATCGACATAATCTTTTGAATGCTAATGTGACTATGTATGGGTATAAGGTGAAGATTTCATCCTAGGAAACAATGTTTTACATTTGTTTTAAGGAAGTAAATTCATGAACATATTTTGTGAATCGAAAGAGAAATCACCAGGCATTATTGGTATTGTTATTCATTGCATATCTTTTGAACTACCAATATGTGTGATTAGTATAACCGCTCATGACTTGTTTATGTTCTTGGTAAAACTACTCACAAAGGCCTGACTTTTATTGATATGACTTTTATTAGTGAAACCGATCTGAAGTAATCACCTGAGATGGTATGATCGATTTTGTGTTATTGGTATGACCGACTCTGGGTAAAGGGGAACCGATCCTAGTAAGAGGTGCAACCTATCACAAAGGGAAATCGATCCTTGTATGAGGTGCAACAATTTTTTAGCAGAAAGGGGAACCGATCCTATGGACATGTGCAACACGTTATTAGGCAAAGGGGAAAAGTTCCTATGGACATGTGCAACAAGTACAAATTAGATACCATATATATATGTGGGGATCCGATCCTAGTACCTAGTCAACCGAATTTTAGAAAGCTAGTGTGACTATGCACAGTACTCGCATGGAGGTAGAACCGAAACTTGTTTTGGTAGAATCATGAAACCCATGATTTTTGATTGAGTGTTCTTGATCAATCACATAGTTCTTGAAAGTAAGATGAAGCAATTATAAACTTGTTTGGAAGTGTGGTAAATCGGTTTCAAGATTGTAAGTATGAAAGAGGACTTACAAAGTAAGGATTTCGACATACTTGGAACATGTGAAGTAACGCTTATCTTTAATTGTTCAAAGTTATTCCTTAATAGCTAAAGGAAGAAAATCCCAGATCGAAAAAAAATAAATTGAGAATCTTTTATTAAGTTTTTAATTTTATTTTAGGAAAATGAAAATTAGTAATGTGCATTTACTAGTTGGAGATCTTCCAAGAGATTTTCAGTCATTATTTTGGACAAAGTATTTCCAGGAATTATGGAAACCGAGTCTGGAATATATTACATATCTTGAAAAAATTTCGGTTTTGGAAATTCCTTGGTGTCCAAACTTCCTTGGTCTATAAATATGAAAGTTTGCATTTTGAGCAAACTAATCCTCGTACAACAAGAACTATCTCAGTTGTGTTGCTACTGGTGAAGCCGCCTATTCAGAGAGGAGAATAACCTAATTATGTGAAATCTCTTACGGCCGCTCAGTTTAAAGTCTTCTTTGGGATTGAGAAGCTCTATTAGTACAGTTGGTGGGAAACTTGATAATAGCGGTTTATCTTTTTTTCGATTGATTTGATTGACTAACGGTGGTTGAACTTTGATTGCACCTAGTTTTTTTATGCTTGAGAATATTCTTTTTTGATATAAGATTCACTCAAACAAAATCGAAGTTTCGACGGGGATCTTTAGACTGTTTGTAGATCTAAAGACGTCTTGTTATAATCCATTGTTAACAGACTCCGTTCTGTGTGTGATTGATCACAAGAGATTCAAGTTGATTGTGTGCAGGTGTTTATTGAATATCTAAGAAGATTTGAAGACAAAGAAGACTTTGAAGATTTCTAATTTTGGATTCATAATCTTTGGTTTGCACAATACTTATTTCAGTAAAAGAGGATCCAACTATAGTCGGTTTATCCTTGTGGTAGATTAGATTGATTAGTTGTGTAGATCGTCATCAATACAATTCTTTGTGATTAAAAGTATTGATTGCAAAATCTTAACAACTACTTCGGTAGTTGATAATACCATAGATCTAAGAACCTGACAAAGGAGTTTATTGAGATAAACAAAAGAGCGTTTGTCGAACTCACATCACTTGGTTGAAAAGAGTTGATACCAAACAAATTTTTTATTCTTTTACTGTTTGGAATACGAACCAAAAGAATTTTTCCAAGTACGTGACTCATTACAGGTCGGAGGCGTCGGAATACAAACGGAACTAGGTGAACTATAGGTTTATTTGCTTGGTCTCAACTATACGAAGTTGGTTTGATTTTGTATAAAGGCTTAATCCTGAGAGTATTCAATTTTGGACAAGCTCCCGGGGTTTTTCTGCATTTGTGGTTTCCTCGTAAACAAAATCTTGTTGTGTCATTTACTTTTATTCTCCATAATTATAATTGTTGTTATTATAAATTAAAGTAAATTACACAAACGTTAATTCCTATTTACTTGATAAGCAATCCTACTGTGTTTGGTTAAGTCCGAACCTTTTATCAAGTAAACATACTTCGTTGTTGTATTGTCTCGATCTCGTATCCATAGACGATCACACGAAGTGTGAATCGATTTGTTTTATTGTCTCGACTCAGTCCATAGACAATCACTTCCGGAGAAATTAATTATAAGTGTAAAAGTTTTAGATTGAGGTATATTTGGGTATACCTCGTCTTTTCATCTAAGTTCAGAAAATGGAATCCAAGTGATTCTGATTCTATGAAACGTATCTCAAGAGGTCTTCATCTTGCTTCCCGAGGAAACTTTTCTTCATAAAAACGTTTTAAGAAGGAGATTTTTTTAAACTTCCATGCTGCACATGAAGTTAGATCAAAACCTCATAAAAAACGTAACAGAAGAAAGAATATAATAGAAGTCACAAGAGACATCACAGGAAAGTAAATCTCGAGGTAACACCCCCTGATATTAGTAGTGAGATTTTATATCACTCTATTGATTAATCTCAACCGATATGTCCTTGAAGATAAATTGAGAGTTACAAGTGAAACGGCAAGGGTACCCAAATATACCTCAAGATAAAACTTTTCCTACCTATAAGTCCTTTCTCCGAAAGTGATTGTCTATGGATTGAGTCGAGACAACACAACTAATCGGTTCACACTTCGTGTGATCTTCTATGGATACGAGATCGAGACAATACAACAACGAAGTATGTTTACTTGACACAAAGATTCGGACTTAACCAAACACAATAGGATTACTTATCAAGTAAATAGGAATTAACGTTTGTGTAATTTACTTTAATTATAATAAAACAATTATAATGTAGAAAATAAAAGTAAATGACACAAGAAGATTTTGTTAACGAGGAAACCACAGATGCAGAAAAACCCCGGGACCTTGTCCAGAATTGAATACTCTCAGGATTAAGCCGCTACACAAAATTACACCTAACTTCGTATAGTTGAGACCAAGTAATTGAACCTATAGTTCACCTAGTTCATTTGTATTCCCACGCCTCTAACTTATAAATAAGTCACGTACTTGGAACAATTACTTGGGTTCGTATTCCAAACAGTAAAGAAACAACAAATTTGTTTGGTATCAACTCTATTCGACCATGTGATATGAGTCAGACAAAGGCTCTTCCGTTTATCTTAACATAAACTCCTTCGCCAGGTCCTTAGATCTATCTTATGTTCGATTACCGAATTAATCGTTTAAGATTAAGCCAACAACACCTTTAATCCGAAGAACTGTGTTGATGCCGATCTACGCAATTAATCAATCCAATCTACCACAAGGATAAACCGATTATTAATTGGATCCTATTTTACCGAAACAAGTATTGTGCACACCAAAGATTATAAAACCCAAGTCAGATCTTCAATATCTTCTTTGTCTTCAAATCTTCTTAAATCTTCAATAAAAACCTGCACACAATCACTTGAATCTCTTGTGATCAATCACGCACAGAACGTATTCTTCTAACAATGGATTATCACAAGATCATCTTTGGAACTAACAATAGTCTAAAGATCCCTGTTGAAACTCTGAACTAGTTTGATTGAATCTTATATCAGAAGAGAAGATTCTCAAGAATAAACAAACTAGGTTCAATCAGATTTCAACCACCTTTAGTCAATCAAATCAATCGAAAACAAAAGTTAAACCGCAATTATCTAGTTTCCCACCAACGGTACACGCTAGAGATTCTCAATCCCAAAGAAGACTTCAAACTGAGCGGCCGTAAGAGATTTCTCCTAATTAGATTACTCTCCTCTCCGAATAGGTGGCTACACCAATAACAACAACAAAAGAGGAAGTCTGTTGTTACGAAGGATTAGTTTGCTATAAACGCAAACTTCAAGTATTTATAGACAAGGAAGTTTAGACACCAAGGAATTTCCAAAACCAAAAATATTCTCAAGATATTCATAAAAGCACAGATTCGGTTTTCATAATTCCTGGAAATGCTCTGTCCAAAAATAATGATCGAAATCTCTCGGAAAATCTAATTAGTAAATGTACATTATTAATTCTGGAATTTCCATACCAAATAAAATTAATAACCTTAATCAAAAGATTCTTAACTTACTTATGTTTCGATCCTGGGATTATCTTCCCTTAGCCGTTAAGGAATATCTTTGAACAATTTAAGAAATAAACATTCACAACACGTGTTCAAATTTTGTCGACATCCTTACTTTGTAAGTTCTCTTTCACACTTACAACCTTGAAACCGATTTTCCACACTTCCAAACAAGTTTAGAATTGGTTCATCTGACTTTCAAAAACTATGTGATTGATCAAACCAACATTCAATCACAATCATGGGTTTAACGGTTCTGCCAAAACAAGTTTCGGTTCTACCTCAATGTGAGTATTGTGCATAGTCACACTAGCTTTCCAAAATTCGGTTGACTAGGTACTAGGATCGGTTCCCCACATATATATGGTATCTAACTTATATGTGTTGCACATGTCCATAGGATCGGTTCCCCTTTGCCTAAAAACGTGTTGCACATGTCCATAGGATCGGTTTCCCTTTCTGCTATAAACCTTGTTGCACCCCATACAAGGATCGGTTCCCCTTGTGATGTACTGCACCTCTTACTAGGATCGGTTCCCCTCTCCCATATTTGGTCAGACACACAAACCCGATCATACGACAGGTGATTACTTAAGATCGGTTTTACTAATAAAAGTTATACCAATACATAAATCTGGCCTTTGTGAATTGTTCTACTAAGAACACAAACAAGTTGTGAGCGGTTATACTCAATCAGACATATTGGTTGTTCATAAGTTATGCAATGAATAACAAAACCAATAATACCTGGAAATTTCCTTTTCGGTCCACAAACAAATTTATGAACTTACTTCCTTAGAACACATGTAAACATTGTTCCCTAGGATGAAATCCTCACCTCATACCCATACATAATCAGAATAGCATTCAAATGATTATGGCGATGTCTTATCTACAAAGTTTAATGGTTAAGCAATAAACATCATATTGTATTCCTTAATACCATGTCTATCTAGAGTTCAAACATGCTTCGCATTTATGTTTTCAATATGCACGACTTGAAAGATACGTTAGGGAATGAAACAGTTCAAGTCAAATATCACTAACCTCAAGTGGAAGGATGTTGTCGTCGTTGTAGCTCCTTACTTCTTCACTTCTTCAAGTCTTCGCAATACTTGTAATGTAACATATCCTAATAATTTCAATCTAACCTATACGAAGTTTAACTCTAGTTACATAATCAAGAGACTCTTAACATGAGTTTTGATTTACTAAACTATGACAACCAAACTTGACATACCAACGCTTGGTGGGTTCAACCGAGCAATGCTCTAACAACAAGGACTATACATATCAAGGATTACCCGTGATATCGAGATTTCTCAAGTCTAATTCTTGTTTAACTAACTCTTTTTAAAAAAAGGATTAAATATTGACAATTACTTTTTAACTTGTGTTAAATTCTTTCTTTTGCAGTCCTCCTAAGTACCCCAATCGCTTAAGTATTCAATATTCAAAGGTTGTTGAGCTGAGAATCTGCTGAAAAAAAAGAGAAAACGTGTCTCTTATTGAACCAGCGCCTTCTTCAGTCTCGGGCCATAGTCGGTGAACCAGTTTCGTTGCACTGTGAACCGGTTCACGTATCTTATCTGAGATCAGGTTTTCCTTATAAAAATAGGTTGAGAACTCCTATTATTCACAAACCCTCGGTTAAACGAATAATCAGTCGAGACTCAAACTTTC
The DNA here is from genome assembly GCF_003573695.1 of Papaver somniferum. Lineage (NCBI taxonomy): Eukaryota > Viridiplantae > Streptophyta > Magnoliopsida > Ranunculales > Papaveraceae > Papaver > Papaver somniferum. The sequence continues at coordinate 17,042,063 of NC_039365.1, read as the reverse complement.
ATCCTTGCATAAGAATGGAAAGTTCAAAAAGACCTCATGAAATCATTAATCTCGATGAAGATGACTCAAACGAAGGAAGTTCATGTCATGAATGAATGCTGAAAAGGATTGGATCAAGGCAAGAACATAACTCCTGAATTGTTGATTCCTTTTAGGATCTAACTCATACTCGACATGAATCTAAGATTGAAGTTGCTAACCTTCAGTTACAATTAAATCGACTCCTTGATGGTAAGTTCAAGAAGATCGAAAAGCAAAAAGTCATGATAAGAAACCAGAAAAAGATGATCCCTGAATAAACAACTCTAAGGAAACAAATTTGTATTGTGAATTGGAAGGTCGTTGTACTTAGTCAGGAGCACAACATGTTAACCATTCAACGGTTAAACGATGTTGGAGAGTCATTCTTCGATGGACTTGCATAAAGGTATGAAGAAATTGATGAAGTCTAAGTTCTTAAAAATTTACTTTATTTTGTTTTCTTCTATCTACGAAACTTGTTTTGAGAATTTTATTCTTGTGAAGAATAACTAGTGTTTGGTATAGCAAAGATTGTGATTACACATAGCTATTTCCAACATTTTTCATCTTGCATGTTTTTAGATTTATTTATTTAAATTCTAGAGTTGTTGGAAGATGAATTTGCAGTATGTAATCATTATTGGTTTAATTACTGCAAAATTCTTATGAAATATTGTGTCTTTACATTCTTGTGAATCGAGCTAATATTTCATATATGCTTAGAAGTTAAATCTATTATTTTTTTATAAATGGAAAATATAACAAACTCTTTGAGATTTTTTTCGCAGTACTAATATTTTTGACCACATTTTTGTGTTTCGCTGCTTGACACACTCCGTAAGATTCTCCTATTTTGAGTAAAATCGAGTAAAATTGTCTTGTTGTTCGGAATTTGCCTTGAGATTAATATAAGTCGATGCTATGGATACAAATACTTGCGATTTTTTAATTTCCATAAATCCTTCTGTTTCACTAAAGAAAGGTCACTCATGTTGTTTTCTCGGGAATGACATTTTATGGGGGAGAGTTCTTAAATGAACTTGTGCTTAATTGTTATATCTTTGTGGGGATTGTGGTTGTGAAATTATAAAGGGAATGCTTGTATCATTTTAATCTCCTAGGATGAGCGCTAAGTATTTATTACTATGTAATATCATCCAAATATGTTGATATGAGGAGTTGCATTTTAACCATGTTATTATGTAATATCTCCATCATCCTTAAGCTTGATAATATCTTTTGGTTGTACTCATTACGATCCCGCGATTTTCGTTCATTTGTTAGTTTTATTGACAAAAAGGGAGAGAATTATTTAGTAGTTTTATACTACATACATATGGTTTACGGATCATTATGTAAAGGGGAGTGAATCATTTAAACAATGGATTTACCTATTAAACAAAAGATGTAAGTATTTATTAAGGGGGGGAAACATATCACCATAGTATTACTTCAGAGTTGAGATACAATTGAACTTTGGAGAGAAGATAATAATACTATGTTTCTGTATAACAACGATTGAGAACATTTGTTTTTGAAATGTTGTTATCACTATGGAATCGGTTCTTCAACAACAACGATGCTGAGTTGAACACGTTCGTAATCATTGCAACTTGAAATAACGAAGAATTCAAAGAGTTTGGAGAAACCAAGGAAATCAAGAAGACATGGTGGCTCGAGGAGTTTTTCTTTTTCAAAAACTTTATTTTTGTTATCCATATGTATTAAATAGTTTTGTCACTAAAATTGACAAAAGGGAATATTGTTAGAGCATTGCTCAGTCGAACTCACAAGTGTTGCTATATCAAGCTTGTTGTCAAATTTAGTTGTCAAAACTATATCTTGATTTCTGGTCTACAATTAGTTAAGTCTCGGTCTAGGATAATGGATTTGAGAAAGGAGCCAGTCATCATTTGCGTTCTACCATTTGAAGGCGAAGGTCAACCGAAGCTTTTGGAGAACTTCATCGACAAAAGGTAAGTGAAGACTGAACCACCTATTTCTCAAGTTATATTCTCCATTCTATCTTTGAGATGATTGTCGCATAACTAATTAGACTAGCTTGCATAGACAAGAATTTCGAGTCGAAAACTAATTATTTAGTTTACAAATTTCTCGAAATATAATGACTAAGCTTAATGAACATTTGTTCATACTTGATCAAATTCGGTGGAGAACAATTTATTATATGGAACCAAATCATGATTCAAGTTTATCATTCGAGAATAGTCTGGAATAGTGATATGTGTCATTGTTATTATTCAGGAATGTTTCGAATTAATTTAGAGAAAATAGAACTATTATATTCGGAAAACAAGAAAGTGTTATTAGTATTACAAACTGAGAAAACTATTGTATGTCTAAAGAGACGTATTACATGTATCGTACACGTAGCGGAGTAGATATATATCGACTTTCAAATTTGTGTGATATGCATATTCGTATGTACATCATGGGAAAATCTGTTTGTTTCGTGATCCGGATAGGTATATATATTCGTATACAAACCATTGTGGAATTTTGGTAAGGGAACCGGGTTAAAATAATCAAACCGGTATGCGAGCCAAAACAATTCTATGTTCTAGAACCAGTTTAGTACACAAACCGGTATGCAAGCTGAATGTTCCGTGAACTCTGGAACCGGGAAAGGTCCAAAGTTTGCAAACTGGTTCTGAACTAAAAAAGTTTTGTAAACCCCGGAATTTTGAGTGGGTTCAAAGTTTGCAAACCGGTACGTGAACTAAAAAGTTATATAGAGTCCGGAACTTGGTAATTGCATAATGTTTGCAAAACGGTTTATGAACTGAAAAGTTTTGTAGACTCCGGAACTCGGTAATTGCATATAAGTTTGCAAACCATTCCGTGTACTGTGACTCAGTCGATTCACGAACGATTCAAATAATTGTACTTTGTACATTTACAAAACTGTGTCGATCATGAATCAATTGCGATTAAATTATTTCTATGAAGTAATTTGCATTTGATCAATTCTCTAATTAACACTAGACTCATTTGATCACATGATTATGACTCAATATTAATGTCTAAGTGAACATGAAAAATGAGTGTTAAGCTTTTAAGTTCAAATCGGCTAGTTTCGGCTATCAGGCCATGCTGAACATAATCTTTATACATGGTTCGGTTACGGTTTACCTAACGATAGTGTATATCTTGTATATGTGATTTGGATTCAAAGCTTTCATCTAACGATGTGTATTGTTTGCTTGGTTCCAAATCTATCTTAACTTAAACCTAAAGCAACCTAGGCTTTGAAGTCTATAAAAGGGGAACTCTTGGAAACTGGGATCTTTGAATCCCGATACTACTTTTTGGTGTCTCCTAGTTGTAACTAGAGTCGTCCTCTCTAGAAACCCTTTTAGGGTTTAGCGACTACAAAGACTTCACTGGGATTCGTAAAGCCAGTCCAGTTATCTTTTATCTTGATAACTTGAGTATCCTGATCTTGATTATTTATTGAGCTTGCTCCATTAATCAAGATAGATAGTGATGAAAAAAGTCTCTTCGTCTCATACTTTGTTGATTCCACAAGTTTTATACTTGTGAGGTGAATAATAATCTAGGCTGCACTTCAGGTTGCATAAGTCCGGATTTTGAGGATAGCCAGACTTTTGTCTAAGTTGCAATCGATTTCCACCTGGATCCATCGTTTGATCTGATCATTCGTAGATCATAAATCAGGAAATCAATTATATAGGCTTAATCCATTGCAGGAAGGTAGGCTACTGTCTGTAGCGGCTTAATACAATTTGATGTCCAATCTGGACTAGCTCTCGGGGTTTTTCTGCATTTGCGGTTTCTTCGTTAACCAAACTTCTTGTGTTTGTGTTAATTCTTTTTCCACATTATTGTTTATCTTTGTAATTGAATTATCACAGGTTGTGCGTTGGTCAATCACAATTAATAGCTAGGTCCAACCTTGTTAGTTGGAAAAGACTTGATTGATCCTTGGACATTAGTCTTTGGTACCGTCCAAGAACACTATTTGTAGTTAGGTTCACGGATTCAATTATGTAAACGTTCTAACAATAAGAGAGATATATATAACTCTAGGCACTTTCCTTTATTCAGTTCTTACTCTCGGAGTTGTGTTGAGTTTGTTCATACAGATTGCCTAATAAAAAGTTGGTGGTGTATCTTGGTACCCCTGCGTTTTCAAGAACCATCAAAAGTCAAAAACCATATTTGTTTCCATTCCAAATACACCCTAACTTTACATACTTTAAACGACACTAATCTGGCCCCTAGTTAGCAATTCGGGATACATAGGGGATTTCGGGACATCATACGTACGGGTATACGAATTCGGCCAAAAATCCGATCAACGGTTCGTTGTTCGGCAGTAGTTCGGAATGACATACGTACGTGTATAATTCGTTTCTCAGATAGGAATTCAGTTTAAAAAATTCGGCATGCATTAAATAATACTCCTTCCGTCCCTATTACAAAGGCGGAATTTGTAAATTTTATAGTCCCATTAGATAGACGGAGTTCCAATTTCAAAGCTGTTTTTTCCTCATAATTTAGTTAGATGTGAGAAAGATATTTATAGATTTATATTAATATATAACATTTGAATTGGGAAAATAAGAGGGTAAATCACGAAAGTAAAGTAAAATTTATGAAATCTAAGGTCCCGTTTGGTATAGTTTCCAAAAACAGAGAAAACAGAAAATAGGAGAAAACGCGTTTGGTAGAGACATTTTCAGAAAATGTTTCCCATCTGTTTTCTGTTTTTGAAAACAAAAAAATGAAAACAACAAATTATCGTTTTCTTTTTTTTTCTTTTCTTTGTTCTTTTTTTCTTTTCAGAACAAATTAAGAGATCGGGGGAATGACTGCAGATGAGGCAAGGCTATCTCTTAGACGAATCTTTACATTTGATCCGATTTAGTTGCTTTTCCGTATTTTCAAATACAGTTTACCAAACAATTTTTTAGAAAATGAAAACAAGGAAAAAAGAGTATGTTTTTAAAATAGTGGAAAACTATTTTTGAAAACTGTACCAAACAAGCTCTAAACTTTTTCTTATTCTAAGAGAATACTCATTCTCGGTCTATATATTAGGGACGGAGGGAGTAAAAAGATAAAATTCCAGGCGGAGTATCATGATTTTGTAGTTTAAATCTATATACTCTCTCTATTTCAGGAAAAGAGTTACTTTTTCTTTTTAATTTTTTATCTACAAAAGAGATACTTTCATCTATAATAGATTGAACATTCAAAACTATCATTCCTCGTACTAATGATAATAGTGGTAATTATGATAATTAAATAGTTTTTCGAGAATTTTTGTTGAGTGCTGTTTTGGAAATAAATTTAAAAAAGTTACTCTCTTGCATGTTTACCATAAAAATTATGGTAAACATAAAAATTATGCAGATTAGAAAAATAACTCTTTTCATGAAATGCAACGAGTATATACTAAATACCTTCTAATATTAGCACCAACATACGGGTCGGTCTGGTGGTTCAGGCCCTAAGTTTTAACATCAGATGATTTTGTAGTCATATTTTTTGTCCTATGGAAGGGAATTACTAACTAGGATCTAGCTTTTTAAAAGAAAAAGAAAAAGAAAAAGTTACAGAAAAAAAACAAAAACTTAAAAGAGAGACCAAAACAAGAGGAACAACCTCTGTCCACCGTCACTGTAATCAATTCAGTATGATTATCAGCAAGAGCAGACCAGCTCTTCAACTCCCCAAAAAAACTCATCAAAACTCTACACAACCCCTAAACCATCTTTTAATATCTTCTCATTTATTGCATGTTGGTTTGAGACTGAGATAGCTAGAGTGCTAATGCTATGATCATCAATTGGGAGAAGAACCCAAAAGAAGAAGTAAACTTCTATCCTTGTCTCTTCTTTAAAAAAAAAAAATCAAATCCCATTGAAATCTTCAATCCACATCAATCAAGTATTTTCTTCTTGCCCACCAAAATTCCAGGAAAAATAAGAGTGCTCATCATCATGCCATGGACTTTCTCTCTTTTTCATCTTGAAAATTGTTCAGCTCAATTAATATATATTTACTCACCAAACCATCTATCTCAGCTGTCAAAACTATCAATAGTTAACACCCATAAATTTTCTGTGTCGTGGTTTTCAAATGTACACACAGTGAATGAAGCCGTGGAGGTGAACATTACTGTTGGTGAGAAAAGTCTCAATTGTGCCTCCAGGCCCTAAACCAAGTATATACAGATAGAATGCATACAAGCAAGAATGAATTGGAGAAAATAAAAGGGATGATGAGCGACAAATCATCATAACACCATGCATGCATGGAGTTGCTTTGGAAAATTCCAAAGAGCTCACAAATATACCCATCAAAAGATAAGTTTCAACCCCTAGCCTTCGAAAAAGGAGGTAGGGGTTAATATTTCTCTATACAAAAAGACCACTACTCATCCATCCACTTCTCTATACTCGTACACCACCAACACCCAAAATCTCTCTTCATCTGCAGAACCTTTTTCTCTCTTTTCTGTCGCTACTTCCACTGAAGCAAAGCAAAACAAAGCCCAAATATGGAAGAAGCAATGAGACGTCTAAATGGTTACACATACTCATCGGAAGCCGACATAAAACTTGATCTACCATTACCCTTTTTTACAACTGCAACAACAACCACGGAAATCCAAACCCAAACCCCAAAAAAAACAAACAACAAAAGAACCTTAAAAGGTACTACTGGTAATGGTAGTGGAGGTGTTGCACCTGCTGGTTGTCGATATAGAGGTGTTCGGCGTCGACCATGGGGACGTTATGCAGCTGAAATACGTGACCCACAATCAAAAGAACGACGTTGGCTAGGTACGTTCGATACTGCTGAAGAAGCTGCCCGTGCTTATGATTATGCTGCTAGAGTTATGCGTGGTTCTAAAGCTAGAACTAACTTTGTTTACCCAGCTAATTCACCTCCTTCATCCCCTCTTTCCCATCATCATCACCACCACAGTCTTCCTCCGTTACAGTTTTTATCCTCAAAACAATCTTCACCATTTCCTGTTCATCACCATATATCATCCTATCCAAGTTTCTCTGAATGGACTAGTGGCAATAAACCTTCCCTGCGTGTCATTAATGGTTATGCCGTGAACCTTAAAGAGAGTAATGCTTGTGATAACTCAAACTCAACATCGTCTGTGCAGTTGAATACTTGTTTTCTCGATTTTCTTGGTTCAACCTCTACTGCTCCTACTCCTACTCCTACTCATGAATATCATCCAATTCCATACTTCAAGAGCAGCACTTCTGCTGGATACAACTTTCTTCCAAACCCTAGTTCTGCTTCGACAGCATGTGCTGATGACTTTAAGGGTTCTTCTGTGAATCTTACAGTGGATAACTATGAAAGTTACACTGAACAGTCTGAACCAGCAAGTCCAGTTAATGGTTTGGATTTCTTCCAAACTGAATCATCCGATTCTGGTTTATTGGAAGAAATAATCCATGGGTACTTTCCGAAATCTATTTCTACTCCCACTATTTCTGCTGCTAGGTTTAACTCTCCATCCTCTTCCTCCTCACCTCCATTAAAAACTTTAAAACAAACTACCGATGATTTTGAACGTGAAGTGAATAAAATGGAGACTGAAATGTCACTAGCTCATCATCATGTACCATCGTCAACTTTAAATGAGATGATGAAATCAATGGATAATGAGGATTTCAATTATCGTCGTCAACAACTACAACAGCAGAAGTATCAAGGGGTTGGTTTATATTCTCATCAAAATATTGAGGGAATGTTTGAAGTTCCATTGCATAATGGTTGTCCTGCAGTTGGTCCTTATGGCGAGGAACTAATGTTTGAAAATATGATTCAGTACCCTGAATTGCTTGACATGTTTGCTGCCAAGTTGCAGAATGCTTGAACTGATCATGTCTGTGTCCCTCTCTCTAATCCATCTAATTACAACTACTAGTATTTTGATTAATCTTAATTACCATATGTTTCAAGTAGCTAGGTTATGTTACTACTACTACTACTATTTTGTGTTTATTGGGGTTGTAACTTAGCTTAATCTTTCTCTCATTAGCTTAGAGAGATTACTTTATTAACTTAGCTTGATCTTTCTCTCGTTTGTAAGCTTACTTCTTCAGTTGTAATTTCGAGTACTTAAACTATTGGAAGTAACTTAATACAGTATGTTTTACTGTATTAGGCCAAAATCTTGAGAGTATGTTTATCTTTTAAGCAGTACTCTGAAATCATTAGACAGTGGCACCAAAGTTAGCTGTTAGTTTTATCAACATTTTTCATCAAAAAACAATGATCATAATCAAATAACAGTGGATTACCCAACTCTGTGTGGCTTGTGAGTTATTAACGGTATGAGATGGCATATAGGTCCACCAGAAAGAGAGATTGAGAGTGATCTAGGAAGTGGGTGCAGGGAGTGGGGGCCAGTATAGCAGAGGAAAGGGAATGTAGGTAAATATATATGTAGCAGAAGAAGCATGATATTTGATGGAGTGCTAGCCAACTCCTTTTTCTCTTCCCCTCAAGTAGTACGAAATCTGCACATTTCTGAAGAATGTTGTATAGGTATTGTCTCCAGCTATTTACTACACGCGGAATTCAAAATAGGAAACACAATACTGCTAACTAGCTAGCTTTTTTTTAATGCAGTTGACTTCTCAGTGCAACAAAAGATAATCAGACTTTTCACATAAAAAATAATTCTTTCTTACTAGGAATTTTGAATGTTTATAGACTTGTCTTACTACTATTTTTTTTACATGGCATTTTAAGGGGCCATTTTAGGGGTCATTCAAAAGAATTTAGGGACCAATAATAAAACAAAAAGGTCACTCAAACGTAAAATGTAATCATCCCTTATCTCGCGTAATTCGTAATGGCGGAATTATCCTTACATATTCGGACGATAAAGTAACATTTTTATCTCCCGAATGCATTTCGTAGAAAAAAATATTACCCAGACTCCCGATTGTAGTCGGTGCAGTATTAGAATGATTTTGCACTTGGAAGATATGTCATTTGAAAAACTCTTCGAATGTGTGTTGGCTAACCTTCTATAACGGCCTTTGGAACCACCTAGAGTCATGGCATGGTTGGTTTTGAACCTGTCATATTCGGAAGATATGTAGTATACATAAACTCCCGAATATACAATGGCCCAAAAATCAGAAATTTCGAAAAACCTAAAATGTTCTAGTTTTGCACTTGTAGTATTCAGAAAATATATCATTTGAATAAATCTCCGAAGGTGTGATGGCTAACCTTTTATAACAGCCTTTGGAACCACCTAGAGCCATGGCATGGTTGGTTTTGAACATGTCACATTCGGAAGATATGTAATATACATAAACTCCCGAATATACGATGGCCCAAAAATCAGAACTTTCGAAAAACCAAAAATTTTCTAGTTTTGCACTTGTAGTATTCGGACAATATATTATTTGAAAAAATCTTCGAATGTGTGTTGGCAAACCTTCTATAACAGTCTTTGGAACCACCTAGAGCCATGGCATGTTGGTTTTGAACCTGTCACAATCGGAAGATATGTAGTATGCATAAACTCCCGAATATACGATGACCCAAAAATCAGAAATTTCAAAAAACCTAAAATGTTCTAGTTTTGCACTTGTAATATTCGGAAAATATATCATTTGAATAAATCTCAGAAGGTGTGTTGGCTAACCTTTTATACCGTCCTTTGGAACCACCTAGAGCCATGGCATGGTTGGTTTTGAACTTGTCACATTAGGAAATTATGTAATATACATAAACTCCCAAATATACGATGGCCCAAAAATCAGAAATTTCGAAAAACATAAAACTTTTTAGTTTTGCACTTATAGTATTCGGAAGATATATCATTTGCAAAAATCTCTGAATATGTGTTGGCTAACCTTCTAATACGGTCTTTGGAACCATCTAGAGCTATAGTTTCCATTGGTTTTGAACTTGTAATAATCAGAAGATATTGAATTTGCATAAACTTCCGAATGTATGTTGGCTAATCGGAAGACAGTAATAATATTTGCTACCGAATGATATATGGTCCCAAAGCTATTTCAGTTTCAACATTTTACAATCGGAAGAATAGAATATTATATTCTCTTCCGAATATATACTGGCACCAAAATGGGATTTTGCCTAAATCACAATTTTGAGAACTTTTCAAAATATATATATTCGGTAATTAGTGAATTTCCGATTATTGTGTCTCTACATCAATATATTCGGAAGTCAAAAATTTCTTTAATCTACCGATTATATCCATTTTGTTCACAAGAAGATATGACCAATAATATTCGGAAGTTAATCTATAATTCTATCTCCCGAATACTGTCGATGTTCTTGAGAAATGAAGAACACGACTACATTCGGGAGTTAAAAATCATGAATATCTCCCGAATCTGGGAAAAAACCGAAAACCCTACAAAGTTTTTTTTTTCGATTCGTCGAATTAATGCGACATAAACCCTAAAAATGATAGAATCTTATCTAATTGGGGCCATTTGAAGTTGCTGGAGTGTTTGGTTATCAAATTCGCCACCACCTACTACATCCGCGGCTTCGCGTTCTTCGTCACTTTCAGCAACAATCTTTTTATTTCTTGCCAAAATTCCAATATTTACGATTTGCGACGATGACGAATCAAATAAGAAGAGTTAAAATCAGATTTTGGTTTTAATTTTTTTTTCTTGAAGGGCATAAAGGTAACTTCATATTCCTGTAACGAGTTCCTAGTGTCCTTGTGTGGGTATAAATGAATGGTACCTAAATTCTTTTGGGTGGTCCCTAAAAATGCCAGGCTTTTTTAATGACAAGTATAAACAAAAAGCAGTAGTAAGAAAAGATAATCAGATTTTTCAAATGCCAAGTATAAGAACGTTTTTTGTTTTTGAACTACATTAAGCAAAAGAATTAAGATTTAAAGTGGTTTTCAAGATATTTACACCAAGTTCTCAACAGTTCCAGATATGGGGGAACTTAGCTAACTGCCTGCCTCTTGTTAGCTCTCTATTTCGTTGAAAGAGAGTGAAAAGGTCGGTTATTCTATGAAGTTGAAACTTGAATATCAGTTGATGCTGGTTTGTGGGTCCGCTGGGATTTATGTCTTAGCTACTGCAAAGGGAAATGAGATATTCTGTCGGTTAATTTTGTGTTCTAGGAATTACTAGGTAGTTCAGGAAACTCGGTACTGGTTACTCTCTAATCCACCCCTAGAATAAAATTATCCGCTAGTCCAAAACGTGCGGGTCACACAAGACAAGTTTTTCAAAAGTACCAAAAATACCCTTTCTGCAATTCGACGAACAAATCAAATTCAGTTTCTTTCTCTTTTTTTTTCATCTCAGATTGTTTCTCTTTGGTTTTCTCTGCTCCTGCGTTTTGGTTCATCACAGTATCTGGTAGCGTCTTTCAATTAGGCTCATCACAGCTATTATCTCGTAAATCATCTGTGCTTCGAAATCAGATTCGAACAAGGTATTTATCTCGTAAATCATCTTCCTCTGCTGTTGTTCTTGGAATGTTGATGAATAATTAGGTTTATTCTGATCCGATTTCTATCAGAATAGTTGTCTATGATGTACATTGTTATCTTTCTTTTATGATTTCAGTTTCCGTTCGATTTACATTGTGATTTTTGTGTGTTTCAATTAGGTATCTTAAAATCGAATTAGGTTAATCTCAGATTCGAACAATGTATGTTACTATAATCACCTTTTCTCTGCTGCCGTTCTGTTTTAGTTTCTTTGTAATCTGATATAGGTTTGTTTTACTGTATTTTTTGATATAGGTTTGTTTTGTTAGATAGATCGTGTAGTAATTTTGTATTCTCTTTTTGATATAGCTGCAGTTCTTCTATTTATAGAAGATGAAACTCAAAACATATTGATATGTTGTAAAATATATTATACATGTTACATACAAATACATATCAATATGTATAACGTATAGGAATTCAGAGACTTAGTTATTCTACATGTTACATACCAATACGTACTACATATAGCCTGCGCTCTTAGTATGTATCGTGCAATACAGTAGATGCCAATACATATCAATATGTATAACTTATATCCATTCAGAGACTTAGTTAATTTTTGGATCATTTACAGGGTTAACATGTCTGATGTTGGTCCCAAACCAGACTTCTCCATCTATTCTCATGTATACCATAAGCAATATCATTTTGCATATGAGGTTACATCGTTTTCAACTTTAGAGGATTTGAAATTTTGCATCTGTAATATGTGGAGCTGGTTGACTCCATCGACTATTATGGTTAACTATTTCCAGAATCAAGCGATAGTTCCTATTCTTGCCGATGTAACACTCCAGGGCATCTCTGCATTACATTCTTCAAAGCAATCAGCTTTCTTTGATTTGCACGTGGATGTAATTTCAAATGGCGCGTCTAGGCGTATGAAAGTTGACAGTAATGCGGACTTAGTTGTCAGTGCAAAGAATAGTTATTTGAAAGAAGGTAAAGTAGCGTCAAGAGTATTTTTTCAGATGGTTGGGATAAGATTTTTGATGATACAGATCAATTATTCTATGATGGTGTTGATGCCATACGTATAGCATGCCAAAAATACTGCATGAGAACTGGATATGAGGTAATTAAGAAGAAGAATGACCTTGAGAGATTCACCGCCATATGTAGTGTGAAAGGTTATTCATGGAAGCTTCACGCAACTGCCATTGGTAGTTCTATTGATGTTTTTAAGATAAAGGAATATGTGCGAAGGCACACCTTGGCGGTGGTTATATGTTGAAGAATCCAAGAGTTACAAAAAAACTCATGAACAGTCTAATTCATGAGATGGTCAGGCACAACCCTCGCATAACACCAGCAGAGATCATAGATTATCTTAAAGTTAGTGGTGGCATTGAAATCCAGTATCACCACGCATATCATGCAATTGAGTTGTCGCATAAACAGATTTTTGGTAATGATGTTAAGTCGTGCACTGATCTTGCTTGGTGGGTGAATGCTGTTAGGGAAACAAACCCTGGGTCATTTATTGATTTCGATTTCAATGATGCTACAAAAAGATTCAATAGACTTTTTGTTTGCTTTGGAGTTTATCCGCTTGCGTTTGCTTTAGTACCTTGTGAAGACAATATCAGCTGGGAATGGTTTTTCAAGAAACTGAAGGAGGCTTTGAATGATGATCGCCCAATCACTTTTATGACTGACCGAGGTGAAGGGTTGGTTAAATATATTCCCAAAGAGTTCCCTGATTCTCATCAAAGATATTGTTACTTCCATTTGGACAAAAACTTACCTATCGCAAAGTCTGACGAAAAGTATAAGGAAGTGACTGATGTTTTCCGAAAGGCGACATATGCTCTTTCTCCTGCAACATACGAGGAAGGTCTTCAAGAAATGGTTAATTTGGGAAGGCCTGGGGTTGCTGAATACTGCCGCAACATTCCAAAAGAAAAGTGGTCCAATTCTTTCTTCAAGGGTTGTAGTTATGGTTACACTTCATCTAGCGTTGCTGAATCGTTCAATAGCTGGATTAACAAAGAGAAGAAATTACCTGCGTGTGCGTTCGTTGACTCGATCAGGTTTGTATCAGTTTCCTTAGTCACAGTACAAGCTTATATTAGTTTTCTTTTTTTAACAGTATTAGCATATATGTTCTGTTAATCTACGTATATTTTTAGTATAACAGAATTTGCTATCCCCTTGTCGTGTAGGATACGTATGATGGAAATGATGTCAGAACGTCGTGAAGAGAGTCTCTTGATGGACCCAGAACTGCTAACCCCTACGTATCAAGCCTTGCTTGAACTACACATCCAAATTGGCCGTCCCTGGAAAGTTAGTCAGTCAGATGCTAATCGTTATGAAGTGCATTCTCCAAGGTTAGCGTTTACCCCTAATCTCTATCATCTGAATGTTATTTACTTTCTCTTTCTTTTTTTTTAAGTACCATGTTTCTGTGAGAACATATAAATATGTACTGTGTATATTAGGTGTACTGAAAAATAACACATGAATATGTACTGTGCAGATCTCATATGGTATATCTAGAGAGAAAAACTTGTACTTGCCAACGATGGCGCGTTTATGGTTTTCCATGCTCGCACTCTACTGCAGCTATTACTAGATCTGGAGGAAGGATTCTTGATTACGTTGAAGATTATTTCAAAGTTACCACTTTTCGTAAGCTATATTCAATAGCTATTAGACCCGTTCCTAACCACGACAGGTATGTGTCTTTAATCAGTACATTTTGTCAGCTATTACTAGATCTGGAGGAAACTGTCAACATAAACCTACTTACATATGGATGTTACATACTGATATGTAATGTTAGATACCACTACATTTTTTTATATTTGTTTTTCAGGAACAATATACCGTGTACATATTCATATGTAGTTGTGGTTCATTCCATTTATATGATACTGTTTTTTTCTCACAGGCCCGATGAGTATCACGTAGATGATATCGTTCTCCCAGCAGAAGTAATTAGGTCTCCACCAGGCAGGAAAAAGGGGAAACGTTTTAAGTCTGCATTTGAGACTAGTAGAAAATCTGTCAAGTGTTCAAACTGTAATTTGAAGACTCATCACAACAAGGCAACATGCAATCTTATCCGACAGTATGAACTTTCTGAAGAATGATTTTGTGTCAGGTATGTATTTCAGTCAGATACATATTAATGTCTTAATTAAGTAAGTTTGATACAATACAATGTACTTTTAAGCAAGTAGTGTTCTGATTTCTCTTTTTCTTTTATCACAGGCTTGAACGTGCAGCAGAATGTTATATCGATGATGTTGCCAGATTCCTTTTCCACAATTCTTTCCTCTAGCCCTTGTTCTATTCTACTCTTCTCGTTTTTCTTTTTGATTTTGTCAGTACCAACTGAATTTGGTTAATAAGTATTTCATTTACAGTACATACATTACAAGTGTACTGAAAATACTGTTTTTGTTGTTTCTTAGAACATCTTTTGGTTTTTGAAACATTATAAGTCTATCAAAATGTAGTTATTGTAGTTATTTTCGAATAATGAAATATGTTTTTAAGTCTATCAAAATGTCATTATCTATCAGCAGTAGTGAAGTATTTACATACTGAAATTACATGTCAGTATTGTAGTGTTAGTATCTACCACTACATACTGATATGTAGTGGTTGTAGTGTAACCATACTAGATGTTTGTAACAAGAAAACAATTAAATATGTACTGGTTTGTGGTTTAACCATCTTCCACTAAGATTATTTAGAACATCTTTTGGTTTTCCAGCTGATTCACCATCTTCACGGGGGTCGAGGGGGCAGCGCCCCCTCGTATCAACAACACAAAATCATGTTTAAGTAACACAATTGAAATATCACTAATTAAAGTTAAACCCAAATTCAAATTAAAAATCACTACATATTAGATATATGTTTTTGAACATTCTTGAACTCATGAAATGAAATGAAACCAAGAATAAAAAGAAAAAAATAGTTAAATAGTGATATGTACTGTCAGATTACTTTTAGCAAGTAAGACTATTTTTATGTCATCTGCCAACTGATTTCCGGTGGAGATGCTTTCAGCAATTTGCATGCTAACGGGACCCTTTTGTTACGAATCTTCGCTTGCACTTCTTCATCATCTCCCAAAGGCACTCCCACATATTTTCTTTTTGACATCATCTTCATAAAATGCATCACAAACAGTAGACAGTCTGGCGATCCCCCTTGTTGAGGTGCTTCACATTCATTCACTATTACATTCTTCATTGTTACTTTGTCCTTCTCCATCAAGTACACGTTGATAGGTACGTACATGTAATCTGCCATTTTGCAGGCGTGTGGATAACAAATACCTCCCCATTCAGCCTTAGAAGAATTGTAGTGGTTGAACACCATTTTTTCGCAGTCATACTCAAGTAGCGTCCAATGAAGATTGTGGTGGCACATTGGTACAAGAATCTTCTTGATACTTTCATCCATCGCCAATATTGGTTTGTAAACAGAATCATGTGCTGCTCCTTTGAGGTTATCCGGGAACTCGACATTGTACTGAAAACATGGATGTACTTGAAATAGTTTATATCTAATTTTGTTTTATGCAATATTGATATGTAGTATACCTACCCCTACATACTTTTTTAATTTTTGAATATGTGTGTAGTAAATATGCAGTGTAAGATAACAACTTACCCAAGCGGATGGATCCAGATGCAACACAGGCAAGTATTTCCTGTATACTTCGTGCATCGGTTGCTCATTCTGAAATTTGGTGTTAAGCTTGTATTGTGCGTAGTTGAGAAGATCTTGTTCTAATAAATCGTTCTGCACCAAGTCATCAACTGTAGTTCCACTTACACAAAGACCACCTTCTCCCACTCTCCAAGCAATTGAGCTAGAAAAAAACGACGTAAAGGTTAGTATTCTTTGTGTAACAGTACATACTGATATGTCTTTCTCAGTATTTTTTATACAAATATGTATGTATATCAAAAGTACATACACAAACTAATAGTACATATCAATATAAAAGTGTCAATTGAGAACTCACCTAAGATTTTTGCATTATTGATGTATGTGGAAAGAGTACTCTTTTGTTCATCGTTCATGTCATTATAGAATGGTGATTTAGTCAGTTTCCGGAAATACTTGCGCAATTTAAGCTTTCTCTTTTTGTTTAGTGGTAGTGCTTCTGCAGCTGCAGCTTTCGGTCCTTTATATGATGGTGAGAACTTACTTCCACTCTCATATATATCATCTACCTTCTTTGCAGGATGGGAACGAGTAACAGGTCTGGTGGGTGTTGTTACCTGCTGCTTTTCGGGCTTTGTAGCACGCTTTTTGTTCACTTTTACCATTTTTTGTTTCTGGCTTCTTGTGCTAAACTGTTCCTGCATTTTTAATCAACATAAAAAAATATGTAAATATCTATATTGCATAAAACATAGTTACATCACCTAATCATTTTTGAAAGCATGTAGTGGTATATGATTGTATGGTATAGTGATTTCTAGTGCTACCATACTGATATACATATCAGTATGTAGTGATTTGTAGTGTAATATTAACTACACAAAATGAGATTTTTAGTACATATCATTCACCTGTGATGGAACCTCCAAAACATCTTGCGAGGGGACATCCAGAACATCTTGTGATGAAACATCCAGAACATCTTGTGATGAAACATCCAAAGGATCTTGTGATGCAACCTCCAAATGACTTTTTGAACTGGTTGTAGGTATGTATTCTTGTTGCTTACCTGTAACTTCACCTGCATCTTTCGGTTCAATGGGTTCTTGTTGCTCAGTTGTTTCTTGTGGAATTTGTAAAGGCCGCAAATCTCTTCCAAACAGATTATCAAATTGTTCTCGTAAGTTAATACCAAAAAACCTTCGTTGTTATCTGGAAGGAGGTCTGCAAACTCTTCGACATAAACACCAATGCCAGAGTTTGCCATTTCTATAAAGTCTGGCATAGACAGCTTTTCAATGTGTTCCAAACTCGACATCATAGTAAACAAAGGTACATCCAGCAAATGAAACTCTTCCGCCGCCAATCCGGCGTTATACTCTGGAAATTTCTGCGAATTAACTACAATTGAAGACTTCGTTTCTAGCATAGTTGTAAGCAACTCCTTTGCTGCTTCCTGCCTAACTTCAAGTTGATCAACCTGCAAAAATCAATTGAAACTGTCAACAAAAACCTACTTAGCTTGAGTTTTTGCTATGTATACCACCACAAGAATGTACTGTTACATATAAATATGTTCCACTACAAGAATGTACTGTTACATATCAATATGTAATGGTAGATACCACTACATATTGATAAGTAACAGATAGATATTGATATGTAACAGATAGATAGTGGTATACAAGAATGTACTGTTACATATCAATATGTAATGGTAGATACCACTACATATTGATATGTCAGATAGATATTAATATGCTACTTACCTGTGTGTTTTCTTTTCCCTTTTTCTCTTGTATCTCTTTGACTTTTTCCTCCAAATTAGATTTAGCCCAATTTTTAACCTCAGAACGCGGAACTCACTACTGAAGTTGTTGACAATTCAACCTCAGAGGTGGCATTAACATGAGTTTGATCTTTCGGTGTTGACAAACCAACTTCAGGAATGTTGACATTAGCATCTGTTTGATCTTCCGGAGAACCTTGCATTTCGTTCTCAACTATTTGGTCCACATTCAACTCTTCATTGGGGTTTCTTGGAGTAGGTGTACATCCCAAGCTAACATAATCTTCCTGGCTGGCTTCTCTCTGCAAAGGGAAAGCTTTCCGGTAAATATCATGCAACATGAACTCAAGCTTTGAAGCGTCAACCGGTTCGCCCTCTTGCTGCATTGTGTTGAATTCACTCCATTTGGAAGATATTGTATTCCTCAAATCATCGTATTTAATCTTCCAATCTTCTCCCCCCAATACTGAGTCCTCTTCTTCTTTCTCTTCTTCTTCTCTCTTCTTCCTTCTTCTTTCTCTTCTTCCGATTCGGAATTCTCATCTAAACAAAAAGCATCATCATTTGCTTCCTGTTGAATCCTTCTTGAAATACGATTAAGGATTTGTCTTTCTTCGTGTGTTATCTCATCTTTGAAATCAACATGGAACTGGTACAAATCAAATAAATGTAAAGAAGCAACTACATATTAGATATTACCAAAAAAAAAACATGTCGTAGTTCTTTCTCTATTAGATACACAGGGAGAACTACATATTGATATGCTAATAACTACATATCAATATGTATCACCACAAATTGATATGCTAATAACTAATAATCTATGTATCTCTCAGAGATTACATTCTTATCTGAGTAAAAAAAATCATGGGTTTTCTTATAAGCATGATTTAGGTAGAGCGAACTTGATGTAGTTTTGGTTTTCTTTTTTCTAGGAGCCATTTCTATGTAGTATGATGAAGATGAATAGTAAATGTAAAATGAAAACAGATAATATGATCAAAACAGAGCAAATTTAATTGTTTGTATTTAGAAGATTACCTGGATGGCTAGATTAAGATCAGTCGTATGAGGAAACACATATGGAGAAGAGAAGAAAAGGAACTAGGGTTTGTGAGAAGAAAGTAGAAGCCCTAATTGATCATGATTCATGAAATTGAAATGAAGAAAAGAAATGGGAAATTGAAGTTTCTACACTGTACCTAAGCAGCATTGATATGCTAATAACTACTACATATTGATATGCTAATTATTACATATCAATATGTCGAACTACGTGTACTTATCAATATATATTTTTATTATGACAAAATATGTAAGGCAAGTTTACCTGATACTCAGAAAGATCAATATCCTTTAGGAACTCAGCACATATCTTTGTATGATTCCACCTAGACACTCTTGGCACATACATTCCTGCAGGTTCTGTCACTATATCCTCGGGCGCCACCAAATGGGTATGCTCCGCAAACCATGGCTGCAAAATATTGATATGCAGTATTAGATATACTATCAAAATGTAGAAAACACATAAAACAAAAACATTTTGAAGTAGAATAAACAAATAAATAGATTCTTACCAACAAATAAATAGCACAACCATTTGTGCGTTCTACGGATTCCACGTTTTCATTCAGCTCTTTCTCTAAATGAGAATGGATGAGGTCAGGCCATGAAATATTCTTAGCCTTCTCAAGATCAAGAACGAAACCAATATATTTTTCAGTCAAAGCGTTTGCATCACTTGTAGCGAAAAATAATGAAGTGCACATATACAAGCAGATAAGCCTAACAAGATCTTCGGCATCTTCCTCGTCTTCCTCGTCTTCTTCAGAATCTTCATTTGATTGATCACCCACGCTTTGCAGAGACTCTTCATCAGACTTCTTCTTTTTCAGATTAATTGGTGTTCGTTTAAGGATATTCAAGATTGCCTTCACAATCATTGGCCTAGTCACTTTATCACCAGCTTTCATATCAGTAGGAAAAGTCCTTTTGAAAAATTCTGTTTCACGCCATCCACTTTTTTTATTGACTTGTGTAAGCCTATAATCAAGATATTCCCTATTTGGAATTCTCCATCCCATAAATAAGTGCCATTTCTTCTGGTGTGGATACTAGCTCATTCGGTTGGCCATGCCTTTTAAAGACAAATCTAAGCTTGTTTGGATCTTGACCCCTAACGTAACAGCGTAACATTTTCGTCATTGCATCTTCAATCTTCAACCAATGTTCCAACTCAAATCTTGTGTACCAGAACATTAGGAACAGGTTACCGAATGATGCTTCAGAAATCATCTTCAGCTGCAACTCACTCAACTCAAGGTTTTCAGTGGACTTTGCAATAGCCTTCTTAGTGGTCCTAATAGTCTTCGCAACACCCCACAAGCCCCTGAAACCGCCACGGTATAAACTTCGTGGTTTTCCAGCTCCTTTCTTACGCTTATTAGCACCTACACAATAACAAGAACCAAAAACTAATACAGTACATATCAATATGGTATATCAAATATGTAGTTACATCATCAATATGTAGTTGTAATATCTACCAAGTCTTCAGAAAACACTTAATACCAAAAACAAGCATAACAATGCATCATTACATACTCATAAACATATGTTATTAAGAATTATCTTCAGTTTTAACATTACAAACCTTCTTTCAGGAGCGCTTTTGCTTTCCCCCTTTTTTCTTTTCCCTTTCCTTTTGGAGAAGGAGTAGCAGCTCTCAGGACAAGTGCTTTGTCCCCCTTTGCTGTTGGTGAAGGAGTAGCAGCCGTTGTCGCTGTTTTTCCTTTTGCTTTAGTAGTTGCCGCTGCTGTTTTTCTTTTGCTTTTTGCTTCAGGAGCAGCAACTGCTTTCTTTCCTTTGGTTTTTGCTGTTTTTGTAAACCAAAAGTTTTGTACACATTACATATTACAGGCAGATAATAATATGTAGCACACATATCAATTTGAGATGCTATCATTACATATCAATAACTACAAATTGAAGACAACATATTGATATATAGTACAGATATAAAACATATGAATCACATACCGCATGTCAATATGTTGTGTCAAATTACATACACAACAGATGAAAAACATGTAAAACATATGACTCACAGAGATGTTGTGTTTCTATTGAACAAAAAACATATGAATCACACATTGCATGTCAATATGTTGTCTCAAGTTACATATACAACATATGAAAACATGTATACCAGACACTACATACAAATATTTAGTGATTCCATTGAAAACATGTAAAACAAACACTACATACAGAGATGTAGTGATTCTATTGAGCATATGTAGTATATTAGTTGAACATCACTACATATCTACAGTTTTTCATCAGCATTAAATATTGATATGTATTGCATGTCAATATGAAATTCAACAACAGTTTTCTAAGTATTGCATGTCAATATGAAGTACAAAATTAGGCTTTACTTTCTTCTGATTTTTGCTTACCTTCTACCTGAGGAACATTTGTTCGTGATGGAGTACCAACTTTACTCATACTCCTTGTTGTCGGAGATTTAGCCGCAGGGGAGGATTGTGTTGGTGAATCATCAACATTTTTTCTTCTTCTTTTTACCTGGGTTTCTTCTACAATTTCTTCTGTAATTGTCCGCTTGATAGTTCTAACCATTTTTTCTCTTTAATTGAATGAATAAAAATTAGGTTAGGAACTGATGATTATGTAATTGATTAGGTCAGGAACCGATGATTTATGTAATTGATTAGGTCAGGAACTGATGATTTATGTAATTGATTAGGTCAGGAACTGATGATTTTTCTGTAATTAATGATTTCCGAAATCGTTTTTCAGATGAAGGAGTTGCAGTCGGTTTTTTCTTCAAGGCAGAAGAAGAAGAAGTGGGAGGAGACAGTTTTAACCCACGCATGAATGTTGAGGGTAGGCTAGTAATTTTCTAGGATTTTAAACCTTTTTGGACTACCGGATAATTGTTCTATCCAGCTGGACTAGACACTACTCCCGGGTCGGATCTTTGGACCAAACAGGAAATTTCTCTTTTGTGTTTGGTCCAATTTCAGGTCCGTTTTTCTGGACTTTGGAAAGTTATGAATATTCCTGGTTGTTTTTTTCTCTCTTTTACTGTATCATTTAGCATTAGTGAGTGTTAAATACAGGAGACATATCTTTACTGTATGCTCAGTAATTTCTCTTCCTTTTATGATCGATCTAACTTATTACCCACGCTAATTAGTTACTGCCACATGGGTCAGTTTTCTATTCTCTGTGTTCAGATTTTAAAGCAGTAAACACAATCTGACCTTTTCATTTAATGCATGGTTGCACTCTGTAGAGCCCTTTTCAGGGGTTTGGTTTCGTTAGTGTCCTGTGGTTACGAACAGAAGTCCTCAACTAATTATAGAGCTTTTTACCGGTCTAACACGTTTGCAAACTGTGTCAAGTCAAGTGTCAACGAGAAAAAGCTTAACAAAGTACCTGAATGCCAATGTAATCACCCAGGCACATTATGTTCTACGTATTCGATGTTCCTAGTTAGCTCAATGTCACCCAAGTTAGCAATTCAGTCTTCACGAAGAATATAAAATTTGTTCCACTAAGTGTGACTTGAGAGCTAATTCGAAACGGCAATAATAATACATCTAACTAGTTTTAGATACTTGAATAACTAGTTTTAGATACTTGAATAACTGGAATTGCAATTTGAAAAATGCAAAATCAAGCATATCTGTTTCCGTCCACTAAACTAAAATCTGGCTTGAGAAAAGCAAGAGACTTAATCCCTTTGTACAGTATATTTGTATCACCAACTAGTTGCTCAAAATGTAATCCTAACATTGAAAATGAACGAAGAAAGCAGTGCAGAGCCATAAGAAACCTTATAACTCTCTTCTCCTTTTCTCTGCTCTTCTATTCATTTAATTTTCTTTTAACTAATCTGCAATACTTTATTAAGTAATACTAGTAAAAAGATTAGAGAGCGTACAAGATACGATGATTTTACCTCTATGTTTGTCTTTTAGGCTTCTTCACATAAGTACCTGAGCTAAGCGAAACCAGGTTACCAGGCTCTTGACATAACTCTGATGAGGAGTCATCTTCATAATAAGACGACAGTCTGTAAGTGAGCTTAGTCATGAAATACTGCTCAGCTTTCCAACTCTTTCATCTTTTGGGTTGTAAAGAACAAAACCGTCATAGACCCGTACGTATACATTAGAGTTCCCCCATTTTTAAGTGACATCAGGCATACAGTGAAGATAATTAGTAATTGGTTTTTGAGTAGTGGTGAATAGTTTATTCCAAGATTTCCACACTCCATAATCCTGCATTACCCTTACTTCTGCTTGGACCAGCTTTTTGTCGACTAAAACTAAACTTAGGCAGTCTCCCAGTACTCCCAAGTTCTTACACAATTCCGTGTCGCTTTCTGGGTATATAATACTTTTTTCTGGTAGAGGTGCATGAATTTCTCATCATTACTAATATCAAAGAGACTATAATTGGAGGCATCGCGCAAAACACCTTGAAATGTTAAACTAGGTGGAAACTGCTCATGTCTAGTGCAAGAGTCGCATGAAGAGCATTGCACCATAGTCTAAAGATCAAAGAGGCTGAATATCAGCTCATGTGTAGTCCAAGAGTCGTGCATCCCATATTCGTCAATTCTTTGAGTCGGAAGCTGCTCCTGCAAAACCACATAGATTCTTTTGCTAAGCTTCATTTAAAACTAAATCCTTGTATCTATCAGAATCTTATCACTTTCAAAATACTATATCGGCTAAAAGAATGGAACTTCGATTAGTTGGTATTACATAAAATTGTTTAGTCCTTAATCATGCATCACCCATGCATCAAATAGGACACATTTCACAACAATAGCTAAACATAGGCATCCTTTCAACACCCTACATCTTTATCCAGTTCCTCTCAACCTTCTAGAGGCCATAGCTACTTCACGAAACAACATACTACAAGCAGCGAGGGGTATTAAGTCTACACACAGGGAACTCCAAAAACTGATTTAATATAGAATGTTCAGGTTGCTTCTCAAGTAAACATAATTCAAGATCAAAAGGTACACTGAAATGTACAATCATTAACTAAAAATACTTCTTAGACGAAAATTTAAGTTTCACATCCTAATTGGATCAAACATTCAATTGAGTTGTGAAAAGAGACATCCAAATCACACAAGTTTCTTCCTATAATACCCAAACAAAACATTTGGATTCCACAATATATAAGTAGCGCCAAAAGGTATTAGGCTATACATGGAGTTGACAGAAACAGAATCATTATAGAAAGTCCAAGGTTTACTGGTCAAGAAAGGTGTCCATACATGATCAGTAGATGCATATCAGTTTTTTTGTTGCTTTTCCATAGTCCAACTTCTAGTTAAAATGTGTTGGAATATTAGTAATTTGTAATGCCTAGAATAGTCTACAGTTGTCTAGAGAAAATTAGAGAGTCTGTTAAGTCAGTAAGGTCGGCTACAGTAGTGTGAAAACATGAAAAGAAAAACTAGTTGGTTAAGTAAAAGATAGAGAACGAATTCTCTAGAGTCTGTAAAGGTCAGTGAAAAAGATTAGTCAAACAGTGCTATCTAGAAAAGTCCAGGGAGAGTCCTAGTCGATAATTACAACCTATATAAGGCAGTGAGTCTCATCTGTAACAACTTGAGCAAGTACTAATGCAAAGAGAGTTTACAAAGTATAAAAAATTCTTTCCCCACCACTAATAGAAAGCTAGGAGCTCTGTGTGAGCAATTCTAAACACTATGTTCATATATCTCTAAAAGTTGTTCAATCAAATATGAGGATTCAGACATCTAAATCCTACATAATGCATAATTCACCTATCAATTTCATCTTATATGGGTTTTGCATAAGACTTTCACTTACCCAAGCAGTAGCCGAAGATGAGAGGGAGGGCCAGAACACAAAGTGAAAGGATAATGAGAAAAAGCATTTTAATCATATCTACAATATGAACGATATGAGGTCACAATAATTATGATTCACTATTAAGATAGACAGTGCTTTGATGTTCAGCATTGTTATCAAAGTACTAGAAATTACATTCGATTCAAAGTTCTCATTAAATTGCAATAAAGAGACAGTAACTAATATAAAAGAAGTTTCCCTGCTGGAAGGATTTCCAGACTAAAAATCAATAACATTCCTTGGGAAGACGTATTGCTCGCTAGGGAGTTGCTAGTTTCAGATACATATATATATATAAGCATGCATAGCTCTGGATATGCTGACGTGCACCTGACATGTTCCTCTAAATAATGCTATTTTGGAGTATGACAGACGGAAATATTCTTATAACATATGCTAGTTCCATATAGTTCGGGCGGCAAGTGATCAGTATACATGGGCCACATGCAACTGCTCGACAGGAAACCTCGATGATTAACCATTTTCTTTGCATTTACCAAGACATCTTTTTCAAACTAATGGGACTTCAACTGATAGCAATAGCTAGTGTTCAACAACCTAGATGCCAGCAGCCATTGTATGATTTCCGAAAATGATTACAAAATCAAGTGATGAATATGCCCTAGCAACAAGAGCATGGCAGGCCAAGCAGATTCTTAGCTTGCATCATACATGCAATATATCATATTCTCTTCTCAATATATCTGTCGCTGTCAATACTGAAGATATCTGATCATTCTGTATGTGTTCATCAATTCTAGTACCTGGTTTATTTAAGTCAAATTAAAGGAGCACCACTTTCTCATAGTAAAAGATTGCACTATTCTATTTAAAATCAAAACAGTTCCATAATTAACCAAATGAGATACTCAAAGCCAAATCAAACAGATCTCGCAAATCGCAAGATGGAAAAAAAGCAATGCGAAATCAAATGGAAACTACAGTACAAATTCTACTTAAATATAGCAAGTATAGATCCCCTAATTGTAACAATCAAATTGATAATAAAGTGCATAAGACATGATCATTCTACCTTGATTTTTATCTCCTAGCTAGACTTCTCCATGTTTAAGTTTGTAGCCGTTTCCTCCATATAAATACCAGATTTAAGCGGGACTAGGCTTTCCACATGACTCTCTTCATTCACCAGTATCACAGAAGTAACTCTTTAACTCTTAGATTTATTTATTTGGTCATATAAAACTAAATCTCTAGTCTTTATTAGAACCCCACATTTTCAAAATGACCATACCGGCTTAAGGAATGTAAGCCCAAATACTGGTACTTCATTAGGAACGGTAAGTTGTTTGGCCCAAGATACTCTTCCTCCATACCCATACATCAAACTGGACATGTTTCACAACAACAGCGAAGCATAGTTATCAAATGCTTATCAAATACTTCCCAATTCTCTTTGAGAGGTACTGCAGTTACCTCTGGAAAATGCATAGTTACTAAGCATGACTCTAGGGTTCTCGTTGATTTGATAGGTACAAATTATCAATTCCAGCTATCTAGCGGGAGATGGAGAGACTAGGGAAAATAAAGTGGTTTTTCCATCATATGAGTTACACCATAGACGTAAGATATAATTAAGATACATTTCCATTATAAATTGCTTAGAAATCAAACAATATGCATCTACAAATACTACGACTTCATTCCATTTTAAAAAAGGTTCAAGGGTCAGAAAAGAACACAACTAACAAAAATAAAAACACTTTTCTATTTCAAGACCCAAGTTTCAAATCAAGTTCTTCAATCCAAGATTTCTATGATTAGGAACTGTTATAGTGAGAGAATTACAGCCCAAATCTAGACACAAAAAGACTCCAATTTAAAAACTACCATCGCATTAGTCTATAAATAAGTTCCCTGTACAATGTTGGTTAGAACTATTTTAGATAAGCCCTAAAAATGTTAATAATACACAAACAAAACCACTGATTTAAGTAATGCTGAATAACGCAGAACAATAACAACAAATCAAATCATAAATGAAAAGAGAGTATTAGGGGGTCATATGAGGGCTTACCCGTTTAAGATGATCCGAACGAGTCTTGCAACAATTAAGCTGAAGTTCAAACTGGGCATCGCAAATCCACTGTCTTTTCAACCAAAAATACTTGTTTGTTCTGTAATGCATGTGGAGATACTTTTATAACCTGATATTGATTCTTAATTCTCATTTCAAATTGTTCTCTTGATTTTTCATCAATATTTGGTGATCTGATTACTGCATATACTTTTCTTCTATCAGGCAATCTAATCAAAGAAGATGAACAGGGTGTTAGTCCTCGAGGGAGTTGGGAGTAGTTGGATTTTTTCCCGTTAGTCGTGGGGGAGTTTGAGGGAGTCTCTCAAAATCCTCGTTAGTCGTGGGAGAGTTCAAAAGAGTTTCCCAAACTCCCTAGAAAATCCCCGTTAGTCGTGGGAGAGTTTGAAAAAATCTCTTAAACTCCCTGTTAGTGGAAAACCCCTAAAATACTAGGGAGTTGATTGTTTTGGGGAGTTCTTGAGAGTTGATAGTGTTTTTTTTTCCTGTACACAAATCTCTCAAAAGAGTAGAGATTTGGGAGGGAGTTTAGTCAGAGAAAAACATAGGAAAAAGAAGAGAAAACACTTCGGCTTCAGATATGTTTTTCATCTTTTTTCTTCTTCTTTGATTGCCATGATTTGATGGGTATTTATTTTTGATTTTGATTACCGTTATTCATGACTGATAACGTTGCTTGATAGATGTTATATGAAAATGAACTTGTTAAAGGATTGATAGCTCGATAGATCTGTGTATTGTGTTGTATTTTTTTTTAATAAACCTTACTGCAACAATGATATCTGTCTCTTGCACGTATCACAGAAAAATTAGAGAATTATGAATAAGATGTGTGTCTGAAACTACGCTACTTTTTTTGGAGCTATATACCTAATCCCAAACTGGCAACATAAGTAACTTGATTTCATGTCACCGCTGTAAATGTAGAAGACCCCTCTATAGATTTGTTTAAGCTTTTTACCTGCTCATAATCTGTACAAATACTACGCTACTTTTGTGTGCTTAACATGGACTATTTAGTTTTGATAGACTAGTTTGTTTACACAGTTAAAGGATTTCAAGGATTCCAAAAGTGTCTTATATATGTACATCCTCATATACTAGCCAAAAGGGAACCATGTCTTACCGACTTCAGAGACTCCACACGATAGCCAAAAGCACATCCTGGTTTGAGGATGTTGCTTTGCAGACCATTTTCTTCGTATTGCATCTTAGGCATGGAATATCTGCCATGTCCATATAGATACACAAGCTTAGTAGCAGCAATCATTAAAGAGAAAAAGTTAATCCAAAAACAAGAGAGAATGAAAGAAACAAGTTAACAAAAACAAACATTTAGATTGGTTGCCATTAGAGTCAGTTGTCGCACCATTTCTTAATGTTTTGCCAAAGTGACAAGTTAAGAAAACGGAGAGAATACTAGCTAATTATTGGAATCCAACGATGACATATTTAAGTTTTAAGATATATAACTTGATTTTGTATGTAATAAATCATTACGTAGAAAATTACTACTATTTTTGTGTTTAGGACTGAAATTAGTTTAGCATAAGCAAAGAATTGGTTTCTGTCTGTTCATATGAATAATGAGTTGAATAGGTGATACTACTCTATAAAGTAGTATTACAAGATTATTTTTATATCTTAGTTGTCTATTAATCGTTGTGTATCTCCTAAGAACCGTTTTGTATCTCCTAAGAATGTTGTATAACGAACATAACACTCATCAGTGAACACTGTTAATGAGTTTCTTGTTAATGAATTAGCATTATCTTATGTTTAGTGATTTGTTGTGAAAGTTACTTAATTATTTCCAGAGTTTCATCTTATTCTTATTTAACACTTTTTCTCCTTTGCATCATAATATAACAAACTCCAGGGCTCTTCCTTCCAGCAGTGGTCAGACCTATCCTGGATTCCTTTGAATCATCTAAACAGGTTCCACAGCCTGATTTAAAATAGGTAAGGCTTTATGCTCCTTGATTCTTGGTGCATTTTTTCTCTCTCTTTTTGTTTATCTTAAAGTGCTACATTGTCTGGAGCTGTTAAAACTTTTCTAATATCTGAATTGCCTATTTGTTGACTCTCAAATTATATGCATTTATATTACACAGAAGTAGAAAGATTAGGAGTAGGGAAGATTCTCCTGGGTTTGGATTCACATTTAAGACTATTGATGTCAGTTTGAACTGGTTTTACTTTTCGATTCATATAACAACTGAACAAAACATCTATGTCAGCACCAGAACCAAAGACATTTAGTGAATATTAATATAGCTAATCCACCGATGACATATTTAAATCATTACTGTTTCTTGACTCCAAGCTTATTTTTGAACTTTGGATGTGTTTATTCTGCTCGTACTTTATTGGCGTCGAATCACACAAATGTCACCCATGAAAAACAAAGCTAAATGATAATTTTGTTTTTTTGCAATGAAGTCTCAGTGTTATTTTTATTGTTGCTTGTAAAGATATATTCCAGAAGATGTTAGTGGGAGAGAGGGATAGAGAGACATGGAGAGAGATATATTACCATGTAGATGATAGTGACAGCTTGTGCAGGCTTACACAACTTCTTGCGAAAAGAATGTCGTTCAGATGAGTTTCCAGTCGAGGAGGAGGAAGATAGCCAACCATCATCGCTTGAAAATGATGATGAAATTTTGACACAAATTCAAGAACAACAACGTCAAGAAGTTAATACATGGAGAAAGAGTATAGCGGATGATATGCGGGATGATGTTCGTGAACAAAAGGAGTTAGAATTGTATGGAGACTGTTAAAAAAAAATTATCTCGTTGCACAAGAATAACATACTATTGATATACATAGATATGATCATTTTTATTTATTTATTTTCATTTGATTAAAGATCATTTTTACTTGCAAATTACTTGCAAATGAGGATTTGTTGTTTCTTAAAAGAGAATGAGTTAGGAATGAACTCTCTCAAACTCCTCCAAACTCTCCCAAACTCCCTCTAATAAAATCTCTCGAACTCCCTACACTCCCCCAAACTCTCTGAACTCAAAAACAGCAAACTCTCTCAAACTCCCTACACTCTCTCAAACTCTCTCAAAATACCCAAGGTTCAAAATACACTCAACTCTCCCAAAACCACTCGAGGACTAACCCCCTGGAAGAATCAAGACCTGGTAGTGATGATGATGAGAGTGCCTGAGTTTTTAAGATAAGCTTTTGAGATTGAGTTCGTGATGATGATGATGTACTAAGAGATCTTTGAAATATAAAGAGATTCATTAGGGTTTTTGATTAATTTTTTTGCTGTCATTTTTAGATTCAGGCCCGGGGTTTAAGAAATTGGGATTTTATTCCTACTCTCTGAAAAAGACCAAGTAGGAGGTATCCGAAATCTAAGTTAAAGCAAAAGTCGAAGTCAAATTCAACATCAATAATCTAGGTATTCGACAAATACAAATTAAAATTTGACTTTGGTACAAACGAATCCTATTATCAGGGCTGCAGCCAAGTAGATTTTGGGTAGGGCTCAGGTCGATCGGTTTGGGTTTCACCTAAAACCACCTGCCTATCCGCTAATACTTCGGTTTTGTAATTTAGAACCAAGCCGCCCGACCTATTTCTCGTTCGGATTTAAAACCATTCACTACGGGTCGGTCGGTTTTAGATTTAAATCTACATTAACCCGGTTTATCTGTAATGTCTATATTTCAGCATTTTCTACCAGTTTTTTGCTTATAATATGTCTATATTTATACTTATCACATATATTCAATGATCATTCCTATACTCATGTACATGTTTTAAAGTTTAACTATACTTCTTTAAATTCTAATTACTTAAATAAGCCAAACACAATCATACGTCTTCAAAGTTCAATACTAACAACAGTACTTCCAATAAAAACAAGTTAAACAATCAATACTATCGGTTTTTACGGGCGGGTTCGGTCGATTTTAGCATCGAACCATAAACCAATCCATCTACATCGGGATTTTAGATTCGTAATCATATACCAATCTATTACGGATGAGTTTGGTTTAAAAACCCACGGTTTCGTCGAGTGAGGGCTGATTCAGCTTGATGGGTCGGTTCTTGTGCAGCTCTAGTTTTGGGGATGCAATTGACTATAATGACCAAAATGTGGATACAGGGGAACCTCATCGATATATAAGTTCAAAAATACCCCCGACAAATTTAACTTATTTCCTATATACCCCTTTTAATTAATTATAATCTGATTTAAAAAAAAATTCTAAATCTAAAAGAAACACAGCCGCATACTCTCTTCCGTCTTCGTCTCTTCTTCTCTTCTCCTCCTTTTTATTTTTTTTATCTGCATCGTTTCGACAGTGATTAATCGACGATTCTCAAAAAATTTCATTGTCGATTAAACTCTTCGTATAAAAGATGGGGAAGCAAAAGGAAAAATCTAAATCAATTCCGCCAGAGATTTCAGTTTCATGAATTAGTGAATGAAGGAGTTGAAGCAGGCGTTGATACTCCTGATATGATTGATATAAGGTACAAGTCGAAGAACCCACTCTTTATTTATCCCTAAGTAAGCATATTTAGTTCGTTGCAAAAAATCTAGGTCTGCATAAAAGTTTCTGAAAATGTTTTACGACTGAGAGTTCTTATTTTCCCAGCCATTGTTAATAAACGTCGGCTGGGAAAACAAGAATTCTCATCCATAACTCTTATGCATCAGATGTGACGATGTTTATCTACACCATATTTTTGTGGACACAACTAGGTTATTCGTAGCGGTGTATTCTCCTGTTTTTCAAACAAAATTAGCGGTAAAGTTCACGGCTGGGTAGTCCTAACTGTAATTATATGTAACCCAGTCGTGGCTTTGTCTCATAGTCCTTTTTGTTTTACGACTTGGTCGATATTGAAATTTCTCAGCCGTGATCCTTATTACAGCCTGGTAGATTATTTGATTTCCCGGTAATATGTGTTACTTCTGGGAATGTTACTTTTTTCTAGCTGAATGTTGTGTTACGACTTTTTTTTGGTCAAGTTTCCCAGCCGTTATCGCTTGTTTTTTTTTTAACATTTTGTCCTCGTTTTGTATTTTTTTTCTTTGTATTCAACTTCGTTAAATGCTTCTATTTAGCAGAAGAAATGGAAAGAAGAAGGTATCTCAAGAAATAACACCTCGTAGTGACCCGACTCCGCAACCTCGTCATGGAAAACCATTCGGGTGCAAACGCAAGGAACCCAGATGAAGGAAGTGAACTTGAAGTGGTGGTTGTTGCATAGCTAAATCCAGAGATTCAAATAGAAAAAGTGTCCTCAACAAGTGTTGTTGTTATTGGAACTACAAATGCAGAGAGTTAACAACCATAAGTGGCCGAAACAAGTGTTGATGTTGTTGCAGAAACAAATGCAGAAGAAGGTGAATGAAGTGTTGTTGTTATTGAAAAGGCAGGAATAGTTGTAGAAAAAAAGAAGTATCCCCCAAAACCGACTGCAAATACAAGTGATTGAAGCTATGGAGTTGATGCCACCCAAGAACAATTGGCAGACTTGAGGTGCGCCATACAATCGATTTGTGTTGATTGGTAATAAATCTGCATGGGCTGCAAGAGTTTGTGCCACAAAGCTAATAAAACTTACACTAAGATATAAATGTAGTTTTATTAATTAATTTATGTTTTGTTTTATTGAAACATTAACATGTGTATTGTTTTAGTATCCCGACAAAGCTGTGCCGAAACTGAAGCACCAACAAGCGAAGTTTTGACCGTTGGGTGGAGAGCACGAAGATATTGTATCCTTGTAAAAGTTTCGGGGTTATGAACTGACATCGGGTCTTGTAGAAGACTTATGATGTGGTTACCGCATGTGTATTTAGGGAAAGATTTTGGGCCGAAACCATGAATTCTCCGGCTCTCATTCGGCAAGATGACTATAACTCCGGATGGTGCAAGAGAAATTGTCGGTCTTGCCTTGGAGGGAAAAGTTGTTTCTGAGGGTTTCAAAAGTTCTATCCCTTTTGAAGAACTTTATGTCTTGGTGAAAGAGGATGGAGCAAAGATGAATCCGAAGAAAAGTTTGAGATTGGTGTCGGAGCATTGCCTAGAGCTAAGAGGGAATTCAAAGAATCAGGTGAACATCGTGACATGGTGAACCCTGCAAGGAAGATCAACTTGGTTCGTTTGAGGAACAAGTTTGAAAAATCGGATGCCAAGGATAGAAATGGAATGGTGGTGATGGACGAAGTAAGAGCGAGACACACAACCATTGCTTACTTGTTGCACGCTCTTGGGACCGTTTTTTTTCCCAAGTTCTCGAGAAATAAGGTCAATGCTTGTTATTTGTAGACGTTGAAGACTCTCGGTCTTGACCCGAATATAAACGAGGTGTCGAGTTACCCGTGAGGCACTGCAATCGTTTCTTACTTGATGGAAAATCTTTACAAAGCTACTAGGTGGGACCAAACACAAATTCCCAGGAATGTTGGTCTTATCCAAGTATTTTACGTTTTCCATATTCAAATATTTGTTTTAGGTGTGTATAATGTCTTATTTATTAATCGTTTTGTTTCGCAGTCATGAGTTTATAACCATTTTAAAAACGTTTAGGCCAACTTGGGATAATATTTTGTTACTAGAGAAACCTACTGGAAGAAGAAGGTACCCATTTTCAAGTACTCCAACATAAGGATAAAAAAAAGATGGTCCAAATGAGGGAAAATTGGATTCTTTGACAGTCAGAGATGTTGTTTTTGATCCATTTATGCAAGTTGATGAAAACATATAAGAAAAAGTTGGTAATAGAGAATTTTCTGAAGTGTCGATCTACTATATACCTCTGTTTCATCCAACCGGTTTTGTCATTTTAAATCCTTGTAGAACGCTCCGTCAACTTGGTATTGTCTAAAAAATACTACCCGGGAACTTTCATTTTAGAATGAGCAAAGTCTTTCTCTTTTTAATGTCAAGGACGTGAGATTGACCTATGAACCATCATCGTCCGTAGATCATTGGAATGCTCGAGGAGATGCCGAATACCAAATGCGTAGAAGACTTCTTGAAACTTTCCGTGGAACTTCCAAAGCGGGTAAGGATTACATGGAATGGTATAAACGATGGTCTCATCCTTATGTGGAGAATATTGATCCCGAAGCGAGGAAACATCAAAACGAGAGAAAGAATACCACGTCAAAGAATGATGAAAGTTGTTTCGAGGAAATGGTTACTATTTACTTTTTTATTTGTGTATGTTTTTTTTTTATATCATATACGAATAACTATAGTTCGTGCATACAATGTACAAATAGATGAAACGAGTTCAGTTTTTGGTCGGGGACATTAGCCGTAGCATTAAGAGGAATGAGATGTTAACGTTCCCCGACCCGCCCCCCCACACACACACCCAACCCACAACCAAAAAAAAAAAAACCATTCCGAGATCGAGTTACATTCCTAATAGACCCTCACAAAGGTCATCTATTTACTGATAAAGAGGACCAACCAAGGATTAGGAAGAAAGGTAGGCCGCCTTTTTCTAGCGAGGAATCGGATATCCTCTCTGATGAGCATGTTCCCTTAGACATCGTTATGCAATGGCAAGGAAAATGAGCAAGTAATGTTGGTCGAGGTGGTGGAGGTAAAAAAGCTGAAACTCAAAGTGGTGTTGGTCGAGGTGGTAAAGATGGTAAAGTGCCAGTTGGTAAAAATGGTAAATTGTCAGTTGGTAAAGGTGGTAAAGATGGTAAATATCAAGTTGGTAAAGGTTGAGGAGGTAAAGCACAAAGTGGTGGAAGTGGTGGAGGCCGAGGTGGTCGTGGTAGAGGTGGGAAACATCAAGTTGCATAAGATGTGGAAGAAGATGAGGATGAGGACTCATCAGACTCTAGTGAATGGACTATATTTTCAAAGCAACCATATCTAAGACATTGTCCACTTATTATTTTGTTTTTCTAGTGATGGATTTGGTCGGATAGACTGCTTATATTTTTTTTTCTTCTACTGATATGAAACTAGCTAGTGTCCATGAATGCATTTGATGTTTTCATTTGTTGATTGCAAAATCCATAATTAAGGAAATTTATGGATACTTACGGCTAGGACGATAGTCCACAAAACCTAGTCGTTCTCATAATATGATAGACACATTTTTGTGTCCGATTTGTCTCGATTCTATATATTGTTAGGGCTCATTTTTGTATTTATTATGGTGTTTTATTTATTTCTAGGTATTTTTGAAAAAATAAACTTTTGCGGCGAAATTGGCTCGAAAAGTGATGTTTGCACTCTCTGGAGGAATCACTAAATACACCCCGAAGAAATGTTGTTGGCACCCGGACGAAGTGTTAGACGCACCCAGGAAAAGTATTAAAAATACCCCAGTAAATCGCTAAAGGGACCCCTAGCAATGGATAAGGGGTACCCAAATTACTAAGGGGAACCCAACCAACTATTCCCACCCCAGCCATTGTTAGGGGGACACCATCTTTATGGTTTAAACGCACTGAATTTTGGCGGGAAAATTATTATCAACAGCGAACTCCCCGAATTGGATTTGGACGTGATATTCTCGTGGATTTTCAGCAGACCAAGTTGGTTTGGGCTTGGTTTGATCATACATGCAAGGTACGTGGATTAAAATCGAAGATAAAGGGATATATGGGAAGATTTCCTAAAACAGGCGAAACAGGGCCTGTATGGGTGTTCAATTCAGTTGTATTGGGCTTGATAATCGAGATTTGATGAAACACATGAGGAGTAATACTCGGGTCTTTGTGGATTGAGTTTGGGCGAGATTTAGTCGGATTTCTTCTCGGATTTTGATTTGCATTACCATGTTTCACAGGATCAACAATGAACTTATTTACGTAAAGAAAAAAAAGATTGTCATTCATAAACACGGTGAAACAAGGGAGTAGTTGTTCACGGATTTTATGTTCGGCTAAATTTGGTAATACGTGGGGAATGGGATAGTGAATATCTCCTTATGGATTCGAATCTATCAACAAAGGAGAGTTTGGACTAAACAGGGAGACGTGTGAAGAAAATATGAAAATTATATCCGTAACTTTTGGAAAAAGAAAAGGAAGAAAATCAGAGATTTCTTGGAGACTTGATCGTGCTGTGGCATATATATATGTTGCTTGGAGTTCCAAAAAATAGCTATAGAGTAGTTTGGGGCCTTTACGTACACTTTGGGGAAGTTTAGAACATAACAGAGCATAAAAACACCAAGTTGCAGAGATACAGGCGAGAGGAAGAAGAACACAGAACAGCAGTAAAAGACAGTCGCAGAATCCGTGGCCTTTTCTTTCAAAATTCAATCACTTTGTCACAATTTCTGTAACAATTATTCAGAGTTCGCAACAGTTCTGTGTTAGGGTACTTTGTAACAGTGGTTCGTAACAATTATATCCGTTACAAACACGTTGTTTTATACCTTCTCTTCTTTTTAATCAACTTTTGAGCAACAAACATGTATTTTGAGCAAGTGGTTAATATGAGGAGCTAAACCCCATTGCTGAGGCGATAGAGGAAGCTATTTTTCCAACAAAAAGTGGTACATTCTATTTTATCTTTTTATTTGCAATAATTATATGATTATTTGCCTTGAAATATTATTGGATATGATTTTTATTTGAGTGATGTGATCTATTTTGATGGAGTATGCTTAGTTTTAAGACTTTTGATGCTTCATACTTGGTATTTACAATTATTACTTTTGAAAATCTACTTGTTGCAACATTTTAGAATCAAATTAAACAAGAAAATTGCATAAATATAAGTATTGGTTTAATCACTTTGAACTTGGAAAATAGTGGAATCTTAGCCTCAGTGTTTCTTTTAGTATTGATATCATCTTTGATTGAGTTTGCTATAATTTTTAGTGAGTTTTCTATTTTAATATTAGGATTTAAGTCTAATTAATATCCTTCACAAGTCTGAGAATCGAACCACTTTTACCACTGTCTACAAATCACATCATAATACGGTTAAGATTTTCATCCATAAAGCTCTCTGATTTTCTCCAAAAACTGCACCTGATAAAGTGCGACGCACTTTCACCCATAACTACATAAGCTTGGACTCATTTTATCACTAATAAACTTGTGGAGAATGTTGCTCAAAAAGTGGTATTTGGACTCCCGAAGAAAATTACTAAAGGCACCCCAAAAGTATGTTAAAGACATCCAGAAAAAGTACTCAGGGCACCTCCCCCAAATGTTAAAGACACCTTACAAATTTACTAAAGGAACCCACATAATTATTAAGGGCACTTCAGGATGCCTGCTATTCGCACCCCAGTTCAGGATAGGGGCATCTCAGAAATTGTAGGGAGTTTGACTCGTGCCGATTGTCTACTGAGTGTGTTGGAGTGTGTCAAAACCATGCAGATGCGTGAGGGAGTTTGAACTGCTATTCGCACCCCAGTTCAGGAAGATTGTTCTCACAACAGACCGTGGAAGATAATTATAATTATTACGGGATTATTCGCATTCACTTTGGAGTTCCGTGATGTTGAGTATAAATAGGTCGATGGGGTTGAAAGTAATAGGATGGAGAGGATTGGGAGATACCAGAGACGAAGGATCGAGAGTTGCATAATTTTTCCTGCTGATGCTGCTGCTGTGAAGAACACCAAGAAAAAAGTGTTGCCAAAAACAGTCGTAAAAAGATGTCATCAATTCGATTAATTTGTAACAGTTTCTCAGCGACAGTCAAACAGTGACTACAAGAATTTCTTTCTAACGTTTAGTGTAACAGTGTATTTGCAACAGTTTCAAGCGCTGCAGATCCTTCTTTGTACCATTTTCTCTATTTTTCATCATTTGTGAAACACATTGAGCAATGAATTAGTACTTTGAGAGAGTTTACATCATCATGAGTCAATACTCACGCAACCAAGCCAATAAATGAAGCTATTTACGCATGAATGATGGGTAACTATTTCATTTTCTCTAATTTTTAAATTATAATTCACTCAATCACTGCTTTTGCAGAGTTTTTAAATGTTTACATGATTTTCTTGATTACTTATGATTCAATTTGATAGATTATACTTTTTTTAATCAATTGATAGTCTATGCTTAGGGAATACAATTAATATTCGATAATATGTTTGATTATTTGTGAATTAAGAAATAAAGAACTTAAAGGCTAATTAGAGTTTTACAATTTTTGCATCATTCATTCATGTGCAATAGTGAAATCTAGTGTATTGGTTAATTTTAATATCTTGAAATCAATTTTGATTTAAGTTTTCTTTATTTTTAAGTTTTATCAAGTCTAAAAACGAAAGTCTTCACAAATCTCAACGAACTCTTTTTCTACAACACAGTTGAAATCACATCAACGCCTGCTAGAAATTCCAAGCCGTAAACACCATAACGGCTTGGAAGTCCCATCCGTTTTCGTTACCACGGTTCGGTTTCCCAGATGTTTTTCCGCAATAAACTCATTAAATATTCGAGCTTCTTCTTCGGCTATATATCCTAGAATAT
Organism: Papaver somniferum; assembly: GCF_003573695.1. Taxonomy (NCBI): domain Eukaryota; kingdom Viridiplantae; phylum Streptophyta; class Magnoliopsida; order Ranunculales; family Papaveraceae; genus Papaver; species Papaver somniferum. Next base: position 17,003,615 of record NC_039365.1, on the reverse strand, counting down.
TTGTGTTTTATGGATGGGAGAATCCCGACCGCGATGCTCTCTGGATACCCAAAAAATTTGGACCAATAATTACAACTAAAAATCCTTGACATGTTTCCATTTTCCGATGGTTTTCCCAGCCGTGTTTTTGACAATATCGCAGATTTTTCAGTTTATTGGCCAGGTCATGTATCCGAAGACTGGCAACCCAAACTATGCAGATGTATCGATTTACGGATAGGTCGTCACAACATAATTCCTATTCGTAAGTGCTTGAATTTTTTGACAAACCATTTATTTGGCTAGTTTTTGAAAAAAAAAGATACGTTAGAAGACTAAATTAGACAATTTAATAAGGTCATAAAGCCGTTCAATAACTTATTTGTACTAAAAATAAGTCCACCTACATATGGCAACCATCCAAAATCAAAAACATAACTTTTACAACTAATAGTATATACCAAAACCCTCCCAATCTCAATGAAATATACTCAAAAATGGATAAACCAAACCTTACTTTGGAGGAAGACTTATCTCTTTGCCGAAATGTTGTACTATATCATCCAAAAAAGGGAGAAGAACATATGAAAGGCGGTCGAGCGACTCAATCATATTGGAGTAAGATTCATGAAAGCTTTTGTAGTGAAACTGGTAACACTAATGACCAAGATGGAATCGAATTGTGGAATTGATTTGGATACATACGCAAAATAGTTTAAGAATATATGGCTTTACATTGTATTTACAATCAACTTCTACTTGGAGATGAAACTGAAGATGAAATCATAGCTCAGGCTAGGAAGGAATGGAGAAAATGGAAAGGTTTGTTATAAACCAAGTTTATTTACTAAAATGTTCTTCGTGTCTAAGATTAGAGTTTGCATATCTTGGGAACCAATTATTCTATCTATATTAATTAAAGGCTTAACCCATTGTAATTCTACGTACAGATTAATAAAAATATCTCTCTTCTTGTTCCCTCTACTTTGTGTCTCCTTCTCTCTTTCTTTATTTCATAAGACGTTATAATGCACGTTGCTCTACGGACACCACGCCTTAGATTAAGCCCCAGAATAGTTTCTAGTAAGACTCTTAAACTTCCCTTGAATGTGTTTAAGCCACAATAAAAACTTCTTGTCATTTCTTTAACGAATGCGTAAAATTCTGGAATTGTGTCTGATGGTTCTGGCACATAAATGTATTTTGATGTATTTCTAAATCCAATTAACTCAATAAAGATACCGAAGTTTTACGACAAGAGTAGTATAAAGGATGTTGATCACCGTGTTTATGCTCACTATAAAGATATTCTCAAAACTCTAAAATTAGTCGCACACAATGTTTCCGAATGCATTTTCGTATGAATCTAATATTTGGGGTAGAGAAATAGCTGAATAAATTTCTCACATGCTTGTTTATAACATTGGGTTAGTGAGTTTAACACTAATGAAACCAAAGCTTCAGGAGCACCAGAGGACATGAACTCAACAATATAATCCAGAGAATCATAGACATTGTATGTGGGAATCATGCTCAGGTAATCATTAATAAGTGATACAATATTATTATCTATTGGTGAGGCGTTATCAGTATTACCAAATTTTTCACACAAAGAACAAAGGATAGCTATGGAAGATACCAAATCTTTAGATGCTTATGTATCCTCCTCGCTACGCCAAACTAATTCTGAAGCCATTACTGGAGTTCCAATACCCTTCTGGCAATTCCCTCTCTCTACTGCTGCTGAAAAAACGAACAGAAAAAATTAGCATCACACAACCAAAAAATTCAGTTATAAATAGATAGAATCACCGTTGTTTCCAAGTTAAGTTAGATTCCAATACCATCTTCTCATCTTAACCCAACATTTAACTGAAATCAAGTAATTGGACCATTGAGTCGACAATTCTATTCTCAAACAAACAAGTTACTAAAGAAAAATCATGATTATCTGAATTCCTTAAATAAAGAACAAACTAAAAATACTAACCTCTAAATTTATCCCCGTTGCAACATCTCCCAACAAGTAACCCTAATTCTCAAATCATGCAAATAGTTAAGCTTAAATTGGATTGGTTGCTTCGATGGTATTACAATTTTAGTTGAGTAAAAATCTACTGATTATTCGTATAATGATCTCTGAGATTATAATTTTAGTTCTAAAATAATTAAAAGTATCGGAAGTTTTTGTGCATGAGGAGACGACGGGCAGTGAGATGATTCTTGAAGATAATTAAAACCCAAAGTCTTCCGGTCTCAGGAAATGACTAAAGTTGGGTGTGTAAATCTTGACTCTCATTTGGGCGGGTGAGGGATTCGTTAATTGGGTCCGCAAGTTGACTCTTTTTATAGAACCAATCCTCCTGAATCACTATTAAGTGAGCGAGAGTGGTTTTTGGACAGTGGGGAGGTAGCTGATGGTAACACCGAGAGGTTGAACATCAACAACTTAGAAAAAAATCTTTTATTATAAAACCAATCCTCCTGGATAGCTAATAGGTGGGTGAGTGAGTGGTTTTTGGATTGTGGGGTAGCTAATAATAACACTAAGAGGTTGAACATCAATAGTTTAAAGAAAATCTTTTAAAAGTTTCACTTAGTTAATTGGTATAATCATAAGAAATCATGGGACTAATCATAATATTTAGGATTAGTAACGTACATGTTAATCCTAGTATTTTGGAAGCAGTTGGCAGTTTTGAAAGTGGGAGTGTACTTCCTATTAATTAGGAATTAAGGTGTTAGTGGGTTAGTTGTTAAGAGTTCAGACAAGATTGTAACGCCTATTTAAAGGCTTTCATGTTAATGAGAAAAAATTATCAGAGAGTTTTCGAGATGTAAATTATTATTATAGTTTTGGTATATCTTCTCCATATATTTTCTTCTTTGAAAATACCACATTTGGCATCAAGAACCAGGTGATCCTTGGGAGATGGTAAAAAAAAAATTGCTTGTTTTTGTCGGTTAAGAAAAAATGTTTTGAGAAATTTTGTTAAAAAGAAGTTTTGATTTGTTCTATGAGAGAAGCGATGTTTAGAAAAATGGTTTAAGATTTTTTTATTTTATTTATTTTATTTTTTTTAAGGTTTAGTTTACTTGATGAAGTAGAAAAATGATTTTTGTGTACCTGGAAAACAAAGGTTTCCATAAAAAAAAAATGAGGTTAGAAAACATGGGTTTCTAGCTGTGATGGTGAAAAGTTGGAAAACAAGGGTTTCTAACTATGGGATGAAGAAAAAAATCCTATTAATTAGGTCTTTGGAAAACAAGGGTTCCCATTAAAGAAAACAAAAAGTTTTTTTGAGAAGGAATTTTTTTTTGATAAAAAATATTTGATTACAGTTTTCGTTGAGCAGACAAAATTGTTATGAAAATATTTTTGGTGAATTTTTTTTTTGTTCAAAATATGTTGAGGCATTCTAAATTTTTTTTCAAAAAATGTTATGTTAATCTAAATTATGCAGGATGATGATCAGCTAATAATGATGATCATGTTTTTTAATTTATAATGATGATGAAGAATAAAGATTTATGACGATGATCGTGAAGACGATGATGATAATGATAATGATGACGATAGCGACAACAAATCTAAGATTTTGATTTATGATGAAGGACGATGGCAGTGATGAAGAGAATAATGAATTAAACATGTTTAAATTAAGTTAAGATGTTGGAATTAGTAATCCAAACACGTGTATGATGAAGTTAATTGGTATATATAGCCATAAGAAATTATGGGATTAATGTTAATCCTAGTATTTTGGGAGTAGTTGGCAGCCTTGAACGTGGGAGTGTATTTTCTATTAAATAGGAATTAATATATTAGCGGGTTAGTTGTTAACAGTTTGGTCGAGATTATAATTACTATTTAAATGCTTTCATGTTAATGAGAAAAATGTATCATAAAATTTTAGGGATGTAGATTTTTATTATAGTTTTGGTATATCTTCTCCATATAAATTCTTCTTTGAAAATACCACATCCTCCTTGCTATGCCAAACTAATTCTGAAGCCATTACTGGAGTTCTAATATTGTTCTAGCAATCACCCATCTCCACTGTTGCTGAAAGAAAGAAGAGAAAAAAAATATTAGCATCAATCAACCAAAAATTTCAGCTACATACAAGATTTATCTAGCATTGAGAATGGAAGCACCCTTACAATAAGGTTTCTAAGTTAAGTTAGATTCTTGTATCATCTAACTTAACTGAAATCAAGTAACTCAATCAATAATCATGTAATTGAACCCTAATTCTTAAGTAAAGAAGCACAAGAACGAACTAATAATACCAACCTCTAAATTGATCCCCGTTACAAAATCTCCCAACAGAATAACCCTAATTCTCAATTCGTGCAAATATTTAAGATGAAATTGTGTTGATGGTTGCTTGAACGTAGTGCGGGCTGTGCAAAGCTTGACAGGCCGGCGTAAAAACTATTTATGATATTTTATCTCTAGCCTACCTGGTACTTTCTACTGGACAAAGGCTCTGGGTTTTTTTGGTTGATCGGTTGCTTCATTGGTATCATAATTTTGTTGCGTATAAATCTACTGATTATTTTTATGATGTTTATCTCTGAGATTATAATTTTAGTTCTAAAACAATTAAAATATAGGAAGTTTTTGTGCTTGAGGTGAACATGATGGGCAGTGAAATTGGGTCTGACTAAAATTGGGTGCGTTATAATCTTAATAACTCTCATTTGGGCGGAAGCGGGATTTGCTAATTGAGTCTGCAAGTCGACTATTTATTTTTCATTTTAGAATCATCATGCGCAAACCATCCACTTTAGGATGGGATCATTTTTTTTTTGCTGATTCGACTTCTGAATCTGACTCAGCTCCTGTCTCGGCACGGATAAGATGCCAGACTGTTTGTTTTTTCGACTACTGATTAAAATCTAATAACTCCGACTCATTTGTCTGAGGTATGGAAATACACATTACTCATGAGGCCAAGCCATTGACTCACATATTTTTAAGTTAGTTGAATCAGATCTAACTGAAAAAACAAACACATTGAGTTAAATCCAGATGGGTCATGTTATTTTAGTTGGATATGATTAAGATTCAGGTGAGTCAGATCCAGAGGCCAAAAAAAAAAAAAACATAATGCAAGTCTTATGGAAAAGGGATCTATGAACGTATCAGTTAATAAATGCTGACACATCAGTTGTATCCATCTTGATATATATAATAACTTGGTCATCTCCTTTATACGCATATCCCATTTTTGCCTAGGAGAGTTATAAAAATATTAGGAAAACACTTATATATTGTAGTCCGGCCATGGGAGAGGAAAAATTGGTTTAAGCGAGATATGATATCTCGTTTAAAAATAATTTTACTTATATTAAACTTAAAAGAAAAGAATACGGAACCAATATTTTACAAATATATATGTTATTAATACGAGATTGAAAAAAACCACATTCTTAAAAGAAAATGAAAAATGAGAGATTCGACATCTTGTTTTAGAGTTTTTTTATGTCTCGCCAAAGTTTTGATTCACTTTTACCTTCTCCTTTGGAGTAGAGGGAGAGTAACAAAGATGGGTTTACGTCAAACTCTTTTTGTTAAATCATTCTTTATTTTTCCTCTATAAGACATATCCAAAGAGCAAGGGTTATCAGATAAGTGTTTTTAACTTTCAAATCCAACAGTTGACTAGGTGAAGGAGTGGACTTTGAAACATGAAAAATAATTGTAATACAATAAGAGATAGATGTTCAATCGTTTCAGAAAACGTTGTTTAAATTTTTTATCCAAGTAGATGATCATGTGATGTTTGGGAGGAAAATTAATCAAGCGGATAATGATCAGCCTCCTTCTCGAGCATCACATGTTCATGCATTTCCTCTTGAGCGTCTTATCTTCAACATCTCAATCTCCACTGTGACACACTCATTCATATGATGGAGTGTATCGAAGACTTCGGGTGAAAGTGGATCTCTCCAATACCCATGCTAACCCATAATTTGATCAAATTTTTTCACTTTGGATGAGTGTTCATATTCTATAATCCTTGTCAGAACCAACACTGAAACCCTATACCTAAAAGTAATAAATGGAAGACCTTTTTGAGAAATGGTGGATCTCATCTAAACGGGAATGTCTTTACACGGTAGAAAAAAAACTATTTCCGCAGACCTAATCTAAAAGCGTTTTATGTCTTTACGGTACAATTTTGTAAGAAATATACTAAATAGTTTATTTAGAAATATTTTTATAATTCGTGATGTAGACAACAAAACCCAAATTTGTATAAGTGTGTCATTTTGTTTGTTCATTACAAGTATAAACAAGAAGAGTCATGCCCCCTTACAAAGAAAAACCAGCAGAATTATCCTAGTTTGTACTTCTCTGGTCATCAAAGTTACATCAATTTGTTCGTGTATGAAAAGGAAACGGTACCTAATACACTATCAAATTTGAACCTGTATAGGAAATTACTTTTCACAATCAATAAGTACTACAGAAAATATCCTTGTACCTGATTATAAAACAAATTTCTTGGACGATCTCAAAATCATTATCCAAAAATAACCTAGTATGTACCCGAACTGTACATGAACCGAATTCCAACAAGAATAAGTTTTATAATATATATTTCAAGACACACATTTATTAGAACAAGTTGTATAGGTTCTATATCGTTTGGGCTTATTAAACATTATCTACGTTGTTTTAGCGTATTACTTGTGATATTTCAATTATAAAGATAAACAATATAATACGAAAAATAAATAACCCAAGCCACCATAAATATTTTTAAAAGGGAAACTAAAATCTTGTAGAAAACCCCCGGGACGTAATCCAGTTTGAATGCGACACTATATGAAGCTGTTAAAAATACTAGCCTAGTTGTGGTTCAGTAACTTGCGAATTCCTTACATTTCATGAATTGAAAAACAAGGTTAGCGAACTCAAGTATTCTTTGAATTCGACATATTTTTCCTATATTGTGCAGTTCGCGAACTAAAAAAAGAATCCCACGAACTCTAGGAGAAACTGGATGTCAACAGAAAATATCTCAAATTCCATAGTTAGTAACATCCAAAAGATAGTTCACAAATTCTAGGCAAAATTGAATATCGGCAGAAAAAGATTCAAATTACGCAGTTCGTGAACTAGAAAAAGTGTGTTGTGAAATATAAGGAAATTTGGAGTTTTTAAGATACTTCATGTGCAAATATAGTTTATTGAACAAACAAGTTGTTCTCAACCCCAAATTCGATAAGTACTTATCCATTGTTTGAGTTCGAGTTTTGAGATTATTTAAGTAGTACAAGCTTGAACTGAATGATTCTTATTTATATCATCATATACTAAATCCATACGACATTTATCGGAAGATAGATAGGTAGAATACATTAAATAGTCTTCGCGTATCTTTGTTGATGAAGTTGTCGTTGATATCCACATGTAATCTCCAGTCTTCAATCTCAAGGGTATTCGATGATTTCTGAAACTCAACTTCCCAAACCCAATTTTAGCTAGTCCAATACTAACTTTAGTATAAATATATCAACATGAATGGATATTTTTATCTAATATTGATTACAACTTTGACATACCAATACTTGTGGGTTTACACCAAGCAGTGGTCTAAAAGTTAGAGTGAGGATGCAAGTCAATTTTTTTGTATGTCAGGGAAGCTGACAAAAGAGGCCAGATTGAATAAAATTTTTGTTCCTAGTATCTCTCTGGTCATCAGAGCTTACACTAATTTGTTCTTGTAAACTATCAAACAAACTATTAAGTGTTAGAGCATTGCTCGGTTGAACCCACAAGTTTGGATATCTCATGTTTTTTGTTAATTTTAGGTGATCAAAACTATATCTTGATTTCTAGTCTACTAAGTCAAGTTTCAGATAGGTTAGAATTGTAGTTGAGTATAAGAGATCACCCTTGAAGGCCGAAGATCGACGAATACATTTGGAGAACTCCTATATCACGTATGTGAAGACTGAACCATTCTATTTTAATCATTATACCATCATTCTATCTATTGAGACTATGTCGTATGACTTATAGTTAACTCACAAAGAAGATGTTTCGAGTCAATATTGTCTTGTGAAAATATCGAAATACGATTTAGTGGTTAGATGTTCAAAGGTCCTTAACAATATTAGTTCTATGAATTAATATGTGGATCAATTGAAAATTTCCCATGCAAATAATTATATCACTTGGGAATGTTTCAAACATCATAAGAGAAAAATATGAACTTACTGGAATTTCTACTCAGGGTGAGTTGGCGAACTCAGTTTGCAAACCATAGATATCTGAGATACAGAAATACAGGAAGGTTGGAGAACCGGTTCTTAAACCACAAGTTCAGTTGGGTACAGTTCACGAATCCGGTTGGCGAATCGTGGTGAACTGATTTTATAAGTTAAATTAATTGGTTAACAGTTGTCGAACCCGGTTCATGAACCGAGGTCAACTGAGTTCGGTAGTCTAGTAGGTTTGTCGAACTCGGTTCACCAAGCTTAGCATAATGACTCGTGAAGAAGCCTTACGGTTGGAAAACCGTTGAACCAACTATCTCGATAATGTTTAGCAGATGCTCAAAGACATTTATTTTAATATGTTTAGCATTGATATAACTCTTTTAAACACTTCCAAGACTTAATTGATCACTTAAACACTTATGTGTATGAACTATGATTAATTTCTTAGATGTTTAAATGAACATAGCTTTTTGTTCTTTGCCTAAGTTGCCAAACAGAACAGTCATCATACACGGTTCAGTAACCGAACCTATGTGTATAGTCTTTTAATGTAATTTGAAGACCTAATTTATTTTCTTGATTCTCAAGTTATCTTAGCTTGAATTCTAAGCTAACCCTGGTCTTTGAAAACTATTAATAGAGCATCTCTATCAACTAGAAAATCAATCCCTGACACTTCGTGTCCTAGTTGATTCTAGAGTCGCCTCTATATACCTTTTAGGTCGACGATCCGAGATTGAATCTTTGGGCAGAGCATGGAAGACAATGATTAAGTTATATAGTTTATTAAATTATTTATTTTATTAAGTTATGTATTTTATTTTTAAGTTAATGAGCAATAGACTTATTTAAGTTAATGAGCAACAACATTTCAAATTAATCAACTTTTCATTTCAAACTAATATTAATTAGAATGCAATAACAACATATCAAATTAAAATGCAATACTACAAATTAAAACTTAAATTAATACATCAATCATCTAGAGGAACTACTACATCAAACTCATCATCAGTTCCATCCTCATCATCACCATCACCATTGGGTTGCTTATTAGTAAATCCAGCTTGTTGTTCAATCTGTGCTTGAATCCTGTCAAATTCGATTTTCCACACATGTTTTTGTTGAGCGTTCATAATTGAACTGTTAGCTTGAAGAATGTTATTCTTGTCATAATCAAACCCAAATTTTTCTTGAGAAAGATGACTTTTTTTTACTCTCCCTGTTGTTTTGAAATTTCCTATCATCTTCTCTTTGCTTCCGACGGTCTTTTGATGTTCCATAAACTCCGCCATGTTAAATCCACTGGAACTCCCTCCTTCTTGAGCTAATTTTCTAGCCAGTCTTGCATTGTTCCTCCCTGGAAGTTATCTCTTACCATCATCATAATTATTAAAAACTAAGTTACCATTTGGGTTTTTTGCATTATCTGGTGAAGAATTTGATGGACCTGGTGAAAATGGTGAAGAATTTGGTGTTGAAGGAGAAGAATTATATGGTAACATTTCAGGTGTTTGTTGATTACTTGCTAAGAAATCTGGATTATATCTGTTCAACACCTTCAAAATATGATAACAACTTTCGTAAGCGAACTGTTTACCATGTTTTCGCTGCCAATCTGTACGAATTTGTCTTTCAAAATCAACATCCACCTGACCACTCTCCTTTCCTCCTCTCTTGGCTTGCATTATCAATGCAACATAAGCGGATACTTCCCTGTTGATTACAACGAAATTTTATGCCAATCCTTTTGCATCACGACCATTGATGTTCATGGTTTGTTCTTCATATTTACGAAATATATTTTCCCACATGGTGTTACCATGTTATTGTGCACCATCGATACAATCTTGGGTAAAAAAAAAACAAACATAATTACGACAAATGCATTTATCTTGTAACATGTTGTATTTTGCACCACAGACTTTGGTTTTATTACCTTTGCTTTGAATTTGAGATTGTGAATCCATATTACAAGAAATAAAGAATTGTAGAGAAGGTGTGATTGTTTTAGATTTGAAAAAGAAGATTGAGAGATTGAGAAATTCTAGAGATATCTAGAAATTCTGGTGTGAGTTGAAATGAGTTTGAAATTGGGTATTTATAATGGGAAAAAATTGTAGTCGTTGGATGAGGAACTGATGAGTGATGCTCAGTTCAGCGAGCAACATAGAGACCATCGCTGGCGCTGGAATGACCAGCGAGCGATTTTATGACCGTTTAGCGATGAACTCTCTATTTAACGTTGGAAACTCCATCGTGTATGCCTATATGTTATTTCTGACATATAGGCATATGAGTCTGGCATACCTTTAGTGGGTGCATATATGGCAAAATCTGATGTTTGCCATATGCATATGCATAGGAATAGGCCTTACGAGTAAGTATCCAGATGGTAATGGGCAAGTGAAAATCTTATTACTCATTGTGGAGTCATAAGAATACCCTTATTACCAGTTTGTAATCACATCTAAAGACTTAATCACCTAGACACATAAAGCTCCCACATTGAACGGTGAGGAAATCATCGTTTCCTATTGGCCGAAATCAGATTTTTTTTAGTTTTGCGAAACGAGAGCTTTGGTGAAGACATTTGGCAACGTATGATTGGTTTAAAAATTACAAACTCAAAGGAAGGTGTAACTTACCGCGTTTGGTATTTTATGGAAGTCAAAATTCAATTCGGAAATCTGAGTACCTACCATATTAGGACTCTTTTTTTTCCAAATTAATGCATAAAGGAAAGAAAAAAACATATATTTCACACATATTTCTACCATATCTGCATATATTTCTTATCTTTTTCCCACCTATTTAATGTATTCACCCCGTCACACCAAATAAAAATATATCGACATGGAAAGTGCGAACCCACGCGCACACCAAATAAAATGCATCACCACCGGAGGGGAGAAGCCATGTGCACATAAAAGAAGAAAAAAATGACCGATGTAGCACAGACACAAATCTAGTACTAAGAAAAGTCGGATAGCATTGTTCTAAGACCGCAGCTACACGCAGGGCCCATTAATGTTATATACTGGACCAAGCCTTTATTGACTATTTCCTAGTTTCAGGAACTGTTTTGTTACTTTTGAATATGGATCTTGTAATCTCTGTAATAGTATGCTTAAGTTCGGGTCACTAGCTGTTCGACAGCCCCAAGTTTGGTAATGAGTTTCTCAGGCAGGTTCATCAGCTCCGAAGACTTTTCTGGCGAGTTCAATGTTTCCCATGGTCTTCAGAAAAAAAAATTAAACTTTGCTATAGGGTTGTGGATCATGTTTCAACGATCCAAGCTCTCCCGTATGTAAGCAGGTGTTGGTGTTACTTATCTCTCCCGTCTATCGGGTGTGATTACTACTGTTACTGGTTACTTGTGATTCTAGTATATCAAGACAGGAGCCAATCTACAACCATGCAACACGAGAGGCATGAAATATATTACAACAAATTCAACAACCAAATAAGTAGAGGCATGAAAAACATTACGATAACCCAAAGCTGCAGTGCGCATGTTCTTGGCTGATAATCAAGAGATTCTGCTTCATGACAGCTAGAGATGAGTACTGTGGGAGGGCTAACTTGTAAAAGCACGTGCGAGATGAGGGCAGGTGCTGATCAGATTTTTCCACTTTGAAGATGCTTAAACGAGACGATAAATTAGAGAATCCACGTGCAGGAAGGAACTTCACAGAGGTCCAGAAAAAGAGAAGCTCGTGTCTCTGCTTCATAGACATACCCTCAACAACCTGCAAAGGTTTCCATATGTTAGATTTTATTTACCACGGTATATGATCAACCAAAGAATCCAATTTACTTGACTAATTTTAAGACCTGCTGGTGAACGAAACCCAAACATTAATATGCTAAATATCTATCCAACATGTTGTGTCAATGGCATACAATCATAGAGAAACCTAGGAGAGGGTGAAGACAATGGCAACAAAAATCTAAGAGTGATATAGTTTCTAAACATGCACCTTTTACTAATCAAAACAATTAAAAACTGGAAAAACTTGCGTTCGTAAGAGAATTTACCTCCCAAAACCAACGAATTTGGTCATCGTTTTGTTTATAGCCAATTAGCCATGGTATTCGGTGTGTGCTTTCCAGTCCTTCCCAGAGATAGCTTCGCCACTTCCAAGCAGCATTAGGTCAAGATCTTCAAGCTCTAAATTCTGGAAAAATATTTTCTGAAGCCCTCGTTCACAAAGAATATCACCAAATCCACGGGTGAAATAAGATAAATTTTCGGCGATAGATTTGACGAAGCAATGCTGAATAAGAAGTTCAATATACTGTTCTCTGTTTTTGCTGTTCACAATAATGCTGTTACCTCCAGGACACAGCTCAACCACTCTCCTTGATCCAAATTCTTTAAATTCCCTTCCGAATGTCAATCCTAAAACATCCGAGTCCACAGAATCAGCATCCATCTTCAAAATTTCTTTGCAGCTCTTATACATGACTGGATCAGCATCTTGAATATCATCCAACGAAATGACCCCTCCAGCCAATTGATAGAAAAACACAGGAGCAAATGTGATGCCTACTTGCACTTTATGCATCAAAGCCAAAGCAATCACTCTACCGGCAAATGCAAAATAGTTAAGGTGCCGAGGAACCACAGGCGCTGCAGCAAGACACAAACTTGTGTAAATATATAAATAGAATTTAGAATAGTTATTAAAAAAAATTTGCAAATATTAGAGACACACATCCCAAAAGAACGTAGTTCAAAATATAAAGTGCTCCATAGTGTTGGGTTTAATTGCTAACAGAAATATGCTGAAACTTACCAGGATTGGGAAAGAACCTTCGACGGTCATTTGAACATGCTAGAAAAAGAGAAACTTTTGGATCAAACAGTTCTTGACATATGATGAAAAACCATTCCCTCAAGACACCATAACCTACAGCTTCCTCATTTCTGAACTCCACAGATAGGCCACAGCGCAACGACTTCGAGTTTCCAAGAGAAAGGTGCTTAAATGATACGGTCAATATCTGCGACCTGTCAATGAGCATCTTATGCTGCTTTCCAAAATCTAATTTCACCTCCGGGAACATCTTCATAAACAAATAGTCTCTAGAAATGGGATTAATCAAGTTCTTATATGGAAGAAGCCACAGTAGATCATCACTTCTCTTCGACAATTTGATAAGTATATCCATTTGATACGGGTACTTTCTTACTTGAGTTAAAGGATCTTTTTCATGATTTAAGAACATTTTAGAAAATTTCTTCAACTCTCTCAAAACAGATAGATAACTAGGCCACGTAGGAGTATAATCAAAAAGTCTTCCATACAAAACATCCCCCTTGACTTTCGCAAGGCATTGAATAAATTCTGAATTCAAATCCTCGTACATGTTTTCAAGGAAGAGGATTTCACCTTAATAACAGGGTTGTTCAAAAATATCATCATCCATATTTAGTGGAAGTGATTGACCCTTCAATATAACATGATCCTCGAGTGCCTTTATCACATAGCGTGAAAAGAAGGCTAGTAGCTGAACATCATTCTCAATGCTTAATCTAAGAGATGTATGGACCTTGGTATGGGATGACTCCCTAAATTTATATAAACCACGGCACAAACTTTTTGCTAGTTCTCTAACAAATGGGTAGAACTTCCGAATTGTGTCCGACGGTTGTGTCACATAAATATATTTGGATGTATTTTTAAAACCCATTAATTTCAATATAGATACTAAAGTCTTACGACAAGAGTAGTATAAAGGATGTTGATCACCGTGTTTATCCTCATATAAAGTGATTCGCAAAAAACCAAAACCAACCGCACACAATGTTTCCGAATGAGTTTAGGCATGGATCTAATACTTGGATAGAGAAATAGCTTAATGGATTCCTCAGCTGCTTGTTTATAACACTGGGTTGGTGAGTTTAACACTAATGAGACCAAAGCTTCAGCACTACCAGAGGACCTGAACTCAATAATATGTTCATGAGAATCATCAACATTATATGTAGGAAACGTGCTTAAGTAATTCTTAACAAGTGATACAATATTATTAGCTCTTGTTGAGGCGTTTTCACTATTACAAGATCACTTTCACACAAAGAACAAAGGCTAGCTATAGAAGATACCAAATCTTTAGCTGCTTCTGTCTGCTCCTCACTACGCCAAACCAATTTTGAAGCCATTACTGGAGTACCAATATCGTTCTTGCAATCAACCTTCTCCTCTACTACCGAAAGAAAGAACAGAATTTTTTTAGCATCACACAGGGAAAAAACTCAGCTATAAATATAATGCATCCAGCAGTGAGAATAGAATCCTCTTTGAAGTTGGAAATTCACAAATACTAGGAAACTTGGAGGCTAGACACCTTCCATAATAACGCCAGCTTAAATATGGAAGACTTTCAATAAAATCAGAAACCCGGTTTTAAGAAAATTACACCCGGAAAGTTCAGGATTGAACCACTTAAACTAAACACGTAATTGAATCTCTGCAAAACAAGTTTAGTTTCTTATACTTAGAAATACTCTGAAACACGGAAAAGTAAGTTGAATACATCCAGGAAAATACTTGGAATTTGATTCTAAAAGTATAAAGGTCAGTTTTTTATTTCACTAAATTGAAGGTAGATTATACTTCTAATCAGTAAAATACTCTGAACGAGCTTTCAATTAGGGTCCAATATCACTAACTTGAAGGCAGATTACACTTCTAATCAATAAAATACTCTGAATTAGCTTCCAAATTAAGATCCAAAAGCTTAAAATTTATATCCAAAAATGAGCAATCATCCCCGTGTAAAAAAATATACCACCAAAGATACGATCTTTTTTCTGCCAAACCTTTGATTTTTAAATAGAACCAGTTTTCATACAAAAGATGATTAAAAAATATAACTTACTTTCAATCAGGAAATTTGATTTCTCCACGGAACCAAGTCTCTACCTTCTTCTTCTTCTCTGCTTGTGAAAGAGTTTTGAGGTTTTCAAATTGGGAAAAGTTTTTTTAGAAAGTGGAAGATGGATGAACCAGAAGATGAATAAAAGAGATTTAGATTTCACAATTTAATGCCATGTCATTTATATTTCAACCGTCCACTCATAGAAATCTAACGGACCATAAAAAGAGAACTATTTTTATTGCATATATTTGACGGCCATTATTTTCGTAAAAACGGCACGCCTACGTACGGACACACGGACACCAACACCCGTGTCTATATATTATCGATAAATAGGAAGGAGCAATGTTGTCCGGCACCATTTTCCGGGTAGTTATCCCGCTCAACCGGCTTCTTTACCGTTAGATCACAGTTAAAATCCAGATCTAACAGTCTTGAACCCTTTAAGGAAAATGGTAGGTCCTTTCCTGAATGTGAATCTAATCGTTGATTTGATCATCTAACGGTAAAGAAGCCCGCTTGAGCGTGATACCGTTATTTAAACACGTTATAATTGGTTTGGTGCATGTTTAACTGTTTTTTTTTAAATTGAATTTTCATTTTACCGCAAGTTTTTTAAACCATTTTTCCCGTTTTCTCGTCAGTTATAATCGTTTTTTAAGAAAAAAAATATAAACACTTTTTAAGAAAAAAGAATATAAACGTTTTTTCTTACAATTCTTTATATTAAATTAAATAATAAAAAATTAAAATTGATATTTTAAAATAAAATAATGATGTATAGAAAATGTTATAACAACGTTATTAGACCCGTTATAACTGTTTTCACGCATGTTATAACTGTTAGATAGGAATTTCAAACCATAATTCTTTTGTTTTTTTTATTTAACCGTTATAATGCCCGTTGTACTAAAATAATGTATAAAAACGGTTTTTTTGTCCGAAACTTGATCACACCCGTCAAAATGGGTTATAACGGTCACGCTTAGTGGCGGTGGCCTGAGCCGTAACATGTTTTTCAAACCTTGATTTGGAGTTTCCAGCTACATGCTAGTTTGGTATTGTTGTGAGTTTTAGAAAAGTGCTTTTCTGTTGTGTTGTGCGTTGTTGTGTTGGGTTGTGGAAATAAATCGGCATGACGTTTGGTAAACTATAATTTAAAAAGCACTGTGAAATTAACAAACTGTAAATTCTGTTTGGTAAACTAGTATTTTAAAGTGCGGGTGTTGTAGTTAATTAATGACTAAAATAGACATATTTTAAAAATTAGTTTTGAATACACTTTAATTTAATTATATTTTTAATTCTAATATATTTAATAAAATAAAAGTAATATTTCTTTTATATTTTTATAATAAAAGAGACTGATACGAGCATTTATATAATAAAAGAAAAACAAGTCAATAATTGCAAGGTGCGTATTGATAGCCTAGCAACAAGCTAGGCACCAATTATTTTAAAATAAAGACTATTACAAGAAACTAGTTAGAAGCCCAACAAGCTGAGCTCCAACAACGTACTACTACATTAACTTGGACAGGCTGTCGTGCTAGCCGACCAGGGAGCCTCATGAGGAACCAGCCAAGAGAGACAAAGCGGGATGGATGATTATGTGGCAAGGAGGGGCAAGCTAACTCTACCTTCCATGTCAAATCCTGCAATATTGCGTCATTGGAGGCTCAAACTTGGGACCTCCTAGAGCTTGAGCGCATTAACCCTTTGAGGAACGGGGATGACCAGCTGATCTAGCTACCCGATTTTTTGAACTATTATTATTCAAGAATTTTATGATTATGGTTGTCTTAAAAACTATTATTATGAAAAGATGTCACAGAGGCTTTTATTAAGAAGGCCAAAAGCACATATTACAATTATAGAGATTTGGCTGGGAGACGCGCAACAAATTGCGCAACAAAAGCACATTTTATTATTATTATTATTATTTATTATTATTATTTCAAAACGAAAAATGAAAAAATAAAAAAATAAAATAAAAATTAGAAATATACATAACTGTACAATATTTTAGGGTAAATCTCGTCGTTATAATAAAATAACAAGGATAAAATTGACAATCAATTAAATCAAATTATGTGGGTCTACGACTTCTGCTTTTCCAGCTTTTAAAAGCTAGTGCTGAGTAGCTTTTAAAAGCAGCCTAAAATGAAAGTGCTTCTCTCAAAAAGCACTTTGAATTTTTTTTATCAAACACAATTTTCGGTAAAAATTTGTTACAAGTTAGTTACAAAGTGCTTTTGGTTGAAATAAAAAGCAATCCCAAACGGGGTACAAGTGCTAGATCAGATGGTAGAAGAGCTTCGTAGGTTAATGATGTATTTTTATTTATTTTTGATCGGTAAAGACAGGTTGTATTGATCAAAAAAATAGGGGTTATAAAAGGGTTATACCATTCTAACAGATTACAAAGAGAAAACAAAAATCAAACTAGTAACAAACTACCAAATTTAGTGAGGATCAAAACAAATTTTTAAACCAATTATGCATGACATCATTAGCACTAATGGCATTATACTTTGAGATTGCAAGAGCCCGGGTGAACAAACAATAGATAGTTTTCTTGACCACATCCATCTCATTACTACTTGTATCAGAAAAATCTCTAGCATTCCTCTCTTTCCAAACACACCAAAAAACTGTTGCAGGAATCATATCCCAAACAACAGTGCTAGCTTTTGAGTGTTGAATCAGTCTTCAGGCATGAATAGTTGCAGGTACATGCATAGGCATGGAGAAAAACCAATTCAGTTTACTAAAAAGAATTTCTCAAACTTTTCTAGCAAACTTACAATGTAACAATAGATGAGAAGTTGTTTCAGGCTCATTGCAAAAGATACAAACCACAGGAACATTCATCCCTCTTCTAAGTAAGAGATCTCTTGTAGGAAACTTGTCATGAGCAATAATCCAGAGAAAGAAACCTATTTTTGGAAGACATTTTAGTCTTCAAATATGAGTAAAAATGGGATCAACGTTCAAAGGTTCAGCTTCTTCAGTTAATTTTCCATGTAAAGACTTTACAAAGAAGACATCATTCTTGCTAAGACTCCATTGCAGCTCATCGTCACTATTCTGAATCATTCTGAAGTTTTGGAGATCAGAGTTAAGCATAGCTAATTCGATTATAGATGCAGAGTTCATTCTTATTGGAAGTTGCAAATTCCAAGGGGTGGAATATTAACAGTCTCGCACAAATCTGCAACAGAAGAAGATTTTGATCTAGAAATAACATAGAGATTAGGGAAACAAACTTTAATTGGTGAATCATAAAGCCAGTTATCATCCCAAAATCTCACATTCGCACCATTTGAAACCTTGAACTTCACCGGCCTAGAGAAATTTTGAATGAACTTCATGATGTCCCTCCATACAGAAAAACCATAAGAGCAGGTTGGAGTTTTAAAAATCCAAGAAACTTCACTAAAGCCATACTTCTCAGCAACAATAGCTTTCCAGAGAGGATTGTCTTCTGTAGCAAACCTCCAAGACCAATTAGATAAAAGAGCATGATTAAACTGCTTTAAATTTTTGATGACCAAGCCTCCAAATTTCTTTTTCCTACCAAGAGAAACCCATTTAACCAAGTATAATTTCTTACCTCCTTTATTGTCATGCCAAAGATCCCTTGTAAGCTTTTCAAGTCTTTATATCACAAAATAAGGCATTTCAAAGCTGGTGTAATCAATTCGAGAGGTACTAGAGTTGGAGCAAAGTTTTCATACCGATGCTAGAAAATCTAGGTCGTAGTACTATCTGCACCAGGTTGGTGTTTTTGTTTCTCCACTCACAATTGCAGGTATTTGGTTTTTTTGCGAAGTCCGATTTAATAAATGTAATTAGCTGTGCAGCGGAATAACCTGGGATTAAGCGTTACCTTGTTAAACCTAAAACTCCCCAGGACTTTAATGTTTTCAAACAAATAATAATAATAATGGGTAACTTTTAGAGCATTGCTCAGTCGAACTCGCAAGCGTTGTTATCTCAAGCTTGTTTGTCAAGTTTAGTTATCAAAGCTATAAGTCTTGATTTCTAGTCTACTTATAGTTATGTCTCGGATTAGGATAGAATGTGTAGTTGATCTTTAGACTTCACGACGTTCATCAAATGAAGACGAAGATCTACTAAGGGGAGCTTGGAGGAACTTCATCAACAAAAGGTATGTGGAGACTTGAACTCATCTATCACTCAGAAGTCTATTCTATTCTATCTCCTATTGAGACTAAATCGTATAGCTATATAGAATTTACACTATACACATTGATATTTCCAGCTGACTTTAACTCGCTTATATCTTTCTCTATTTGGAAAGCTTTTTGCTTTAACTACGTTCATCATTATTCTTGACGAAAGTCAAAAGATGATCATGTGAAAATCGCCTTGTAACATCTTACATGATTTGTGTGAGACAGTCATTTGATGTAGACTCGGAATGTTTTGTATTGATAATTCGATCACTTGAAAATTACTTATAAGCTAATAGTTTGTGTGAGATAGCTATTGTCGTCTTCTAAGGATGTTTCAACGATTGAAATGGGAGTTTAGAAAAATTAACCATTGTCTGGATATAGCAAAGTATGCATACCAATATGCAAACTGTTGTAAGAATGATTCAGTTTCGGGAACCAAGTTTGCGTAACCGTTTGCAAACTGTTTCACCTGAGTTAGGCCCAGAACGACAGTATGCATACCCGTTTGCGAACTATCGGAAAATATCAAAGTCCGAAACTTAAGTTTGTTTACCCGTTTGCAAACTTATGTGGTTAAGTTCTAAAATCGGTTAAGTATGATTTCATACTCATGAAAAAAAACATTTATATATTAAGGAATGCAATTTTTGCAAACCGTGGCTAAATGTTCATGAATTGATTCTTGTGAATCAAATCCTATTTTGCTTCAATTGTGTCTTGTATACTTCCATGAGGATATAAACAATTGAACAACTCTATAAGTAACAAGATTATATTCATTTGATTATCATTTGATCTAGAAGTGTTAATATGAATGTGGCATTGGTCTTTGGTACCATCCAAGTTATTCTCATATCAATCAGTCTCACGGATTTCTATATAGTTGATTTACTGATTGTATTGAGAAAAAGATAAAGCTTTTTGATATCTTTCTTAATTGAATCTCACTTTTAATTGGGTGTGATTGTTATACCCCGTGTTTTCAAGCCCGATAACCAATATCAAGAAGGGTTAACAGATAACTCTTATTCCGACGAAAAGGTGCCTCATCCGAGGACCAATATGGAATTCATCTAATTTAAAATGGAGGGATAATGAACCCAGTAGTTAAAACCATGACGCTGAAAGAGGGTTCCTTTAGCCACGATAACAATACTACTACCCTCGAGACCATCATGAGCGAATGAAAAATCTCGAACGACGAAACATGAGACTGGAAAAGAAAAACAAAAAGCTAAGGCATCAGGAGAAAAATAAGAAAAAGACACTTGTTCTCCCAAATGAGGAACCCGAAGAGGAAAACCCCCTAGAAAAGCTAGAAGAGGATGTCCGTATAGATCTACCGTATACCTCAAACGAGGATACCC
Organism: Papaver somniferum; assembly: GCF_003573695.1. NCBI lineage: Eukaryota > Viridiplantae > Streptophyta > Magnoliopsida > Ranunculales > Papaveraceae > Papaver > Papaver somniferum. The sequence continues at coordinate 16,982,932 of NC_039365.1, read as the reverse complement.
ATGATCGATTCCCCATAAGTATAAAGGAGGTCCGATGTCAATCCCAGACAAATGCATTTATAAAGATAGAAAAAGGTCGAGGTCGGAGTCCCTGACTCCCTGATCAGTCCGAGAGGACATCTAAAAGAAACCCGAGACGAAGGGAAACTTCGAGAAGGGAGTTCAACCGAACTAGGCGTATATCGCCCGATGGAAAATATGATGAAGACTCGGGGAGATTATGATATCTTCATCAGGAGAACTTTATCCCACCCGAACGGGATTCTCGCAGGAAAAAGAATGTCCAAACGAGGGACATTGACGATGCATTGTAAGTAAGGTTAAATCAACTCGAAGCGATGTACAAAGAAGCAACCGAAAGTAAATGAGTCCAGAAGTTGGCAGAGGTCATGCAAGAAGCGGGATAATCACCCCTAGCGGCTAACCTATTAGATAAACAATTTCCAAGGAAATACTCTCTCCCAAAGTTTACAACAATCTTTAGTGGAACCGGTGATGCGATTGAACATCTACGATATTATCGAATGACGTTAACACAATGGAGCCTGAAAGAAGAAGCCTTGATGTCGTCATGTGTGATTCTTCCCAGCAAGTCTGAAAGAAGAAGCCTTGATGTGGTTTAATAACCTGCCAAAAGAGACGATGAGAAACCAGAAGAATTGCCATGGACATTACCAAAGATTCTAATCGACGACGGAAGCTCAGTAGAGATATTATTCTATGATACATTCCAAAATATGGGCTTAAAATATGAATGCCTTATTCCTTCAACATATAATATATTCAGTTTCAATGGTTTGTCAACCAGGCCCCGAGGCGAGACAACCCTGGAGATTTGCGTAAGCAGGATCCTGACTTTAACCTTTTTCTTTGTATTAGATGTAGTTTCACCTTATACCTCCATCGTCGGACGATCTTGGGTTCATGGAATCAAAGGAGTTGCATCCACGTACCATCAAAGAATAAGGTTCCCAACACCCGATGGGATCTTATAGATCGTAGGAGATTCTGGAAAGGCGATGTATTGTTACGACATGCATGTACGAAATGGTAAAAACAAAGTTAATTCCCTTAAGGAAAAAAAGAAGAGAGACAAAGAAACCAAAAGCCAGAAGGATATTGATACCTATATCACAGAGACAAACGAAGCTAGAAGGTCAAACTCCATGCAAGATGCTGTCTTGGTTGAATCTACAGAGCCATTATAACAATTAAAGAACCTCCATGAAATTGGGAAGCCAAAGCCGAACTTCTCGGCCTCAGAACTTACGAAGGACGTGGATATCAAAACGACCGAAAATCCGGGTTTGGTTAAAATCGGGACACTCCTCGATCCAGAGGAAAAGAAAAAATTGGTACAATTTTTAAAGGAGTACTCCTTCGTTTTCTCCTGTAAGATGGAATATATGCTATAGATATATCCCGACGTTTGCTGCCATCATCTAAAAATCAACCCGAAGCATAAGCCCATGAGGCAGAGGATTAGGAAAGTGGTACCAGAATATCAAGAGGCAGTTCCGAACAAACTAAAAAATATGGAGGCATCGAGAATCATCCGATATGGATATCCAACATGGTTATCGGTTATCGTACCTAAGAAAAATGGAGGAGAACAAATATGTATTGATTGTAGTGGCCTTAACAAGGCATGTCCAAAGAAGGACATCTTTCCACTTCTTAACATTGATCAACTGGTAGAAGAGACGTCTGGATACGGACTGTTATCACTGATGGGAGGATACTCGGGAAATATTGAGATCCCGTTAGCAGAAGAGGACCAGGAGCATACTTTTTTCTTTACTCCACGAGGGCTCTACTACAACACAAAGATGCCATCCAGATTGAAAATGCAGGCGCGACGTACTAGATACTCGTGGAAAAGATATTTGATAACTGGATACACAAAACCCTGGAGGTATATGTAGATGACATGCTTTTCAAGAGCAAGCTACCGTAGGATCATGCGAAGGACGTCAAAGAAATCTTTGAGCAGATGAGGAAGTTTAATATGAAAATCAATCCGGACAAATGTGCCTTCAGAGTCACATCTGGAAAATTCCTTGGGTACCTAGTCACGAAGCGAGGAATTGAGTTAGATCCCGCCAAAGTGTAAGCCATTCTTGACATGCCTTTACTGGCCAAGGTAAAAGACATACAAAGATTAAACATAAGGCTGGCATCCCTGAGCAGTTTTATTGCTAGATCATCTGACAAATGCAGATATTTCTTCAATACTCAGAACGGAAAAAAAATTCATGGAGTCCCGAGTGCGGAGAGGCTTTTTGGAAAATCAAGGAGCATCTAGCTACCTTACCAATTTTGCAAAAACCTAACTTAGGCGAGGATCTCTACATATACCTATCAGCCACGAATACATCGATAAGCGTTGTGTTAACTCGTATTAACGATGGAAAAGAGCAACCCATTTATTTCATCAGCAAAACTCTGACCCCGGCTGAGAGTAACTATACAAAGATCGAAAAACTCATATTATCCTTGGTGTATGCAACACAAAATTTGCAAACATATTTTCATGCACATACCATCATAGTCATCACCAAGGCTCATATTGAGTCTGTGCTTGATAATGCCAACAGGGAAGGGCAAATATATAAATAGGGGGAAAAATTAAGCAATTTGGAGTTAAATATCAGCCTCAAACGGCGATAAAATCCCAAGTTGTGGAAGACTTCCTGGACGACTTTCCTCTCGACGAAACCAATGAGATCGAGGACATCCCTGGAATGGAGAACGAGATGGATGACCCACCCAAGTTACTTCACTATGAAAACTAAAGGCGATGGGAAGTATTTGTTGATGGATCTTGTGAATCAGAAGGATCAGGCATCAGAATGGTCTTCACGACACCGGCAAGGTGAAGAATCGTGCATAGCTTAGGCTAGAATTTTCATCCACAAACAATATCACTGAATATGAGGCGGTTATACATGCTCTGCAGGTGATAATTGAACTAGAGATTGATGAAATCAAACTCACTAGCGACTCATAACTTGTCGTACGACAAATTGATGGAAGGTACCAAGCCTCAGACACATATCTGCAGCAGGATCTGCAATTAACTAAGCATTTCATACAGCAGATACCGAACATCACTTTTTGGCACCTACACAAAAGTAACAATAGGCACGCATACGCCTTAGCATTTATCGCCTCAATAATGGCAGATCCAAATACAACTGCTCTGAAGGTCGAAAAAGTGATACTCTATTAGATACCACTCGATGGAAATCTGGCGATCCTAACCACGAGTACGAGCCAAGAAGCTACACTCGAAGACGACTGGAAAACCCCTATCGTCCGATATCTAACAAATGGTGACTTACCCAGCGACCAAAAGTACGCGTACAAGATAATATATCGCTCAGGGAACTATCAACTAAGAGAGGGAATACTGTATCAACAATCTTACGTAGGACCCCTACTCAGATGCCTATCCAAGGATGAAGGACATCAGATGCTAATTGAAATATGAATTACGGTGATTGTCCGAAACCACAGTGGGGGACGATCTCTCGCTAAAAAATCCAAATTACAAGGATATTTCTGGCCCTACATGTATCAAGATGCAAAAGACTTGGCGCGATGATGCGAAGAATGTCAAAGATATGGAAAGAGAAGGCATGCACCTTTCATGGATCTTAAATCCATCTTAAGCCCATGCCCCTTTGCGAAATGGGGGGTCGACATTGTAGGATCACTACAAGAGAGGACGGAGCAGAGATACTTAATCATAGCCACTGACTACTGAACGAAGTGGGTGGAAGCATCAGTCCTCAAACACATCTGAGATAAGGATGTCTTCATATTTCTCTTCGAGCATATCATATATCGCTTCGGAATTCCTGCAGCCATCGTGTCTGATAGTGGAGCACAGCTTCGAGGATAAAATATAGACCTACTCTTCAACTGCTTCAAGATTAGAAAAAATAAATACAAACCAATAAATCCTGAAAGCAATGGCCAGTCCGAAGCTACTAACAAAACCATTAATTGTAGACATGCTGAAAAAGAAGCTAGATGGTCTTAGATACAGTTGGTGCGAACAACTTCATAACGTCGTATGGCCATACAGAACCACCCGAAGAAAAGCAACATGGATGTCACCTTTCGTACTCACCTATGGAACAGAGAAGATTATACCCACTAAAGTGATGATCCCCACAACCAAAATAGAGGCGTGGGAAAAGAACTTAACCTCGGATATGATACTAGCAAAACTAGATGATCTCGAATAAAATCGAGAAATTTCCCTATAACGAATTGAAAATTACCATCGGAGGCTAGCACGAGAATATAAAAAACGTTTCCACAAGAGACATTTTAATCCAGACGATGAAATTTTACGAGAAATCCCTACATATCAACGAGGATCAGCAAAATTTGCACCTATATGGGGAAGGACCTTTCACGATCATCGGAACGGCAGGCGAATGAGCATACAAATTACTAAAACCAAATGGGGAAGAATTTGAACGTCCATGGTGAAAAAGAGGGGGTACAACAACCACATCCAATATTTTTCTTAGCAATATGTATGGACTAACTCCAATATACTTTCAAGAGAATCAACTAGACATTCAGACTCAATTTTAAGAAAAGTATATCAAAGAGTTATATCTCAATATCTCAATTCAATCCGCAATCAAACAAATAACAATGTGCGAGCCCGATTGAATATAAGAGAGATAACTTGAACGGTACCAAAAACCAATGTTCAAGGATCAATCAATTTCAATCAACAACCAAATGTTGGATTTACCAATTGATCGATTCAACGCATAACCTGTGATATTTCAATTATATAACGAAATATAATGCGGAAAAGAAACAACACAGACACCGGAAGTTTTGTTAACGAGGAAACCTCAAATGCAGAAAAACCCTGGGACCTAGTCCAGTTTGAACACCACACTGTATTAAGCCGCTACAGACAATATCCTACTACAAACTAAATTTGGTATGGACTGTAGTTGAACCCTAATCAATCTCACACTGATTCAAGGTACAGTGGTGTTCCTTACGTCTCTGATCCCAGCAGGATACTACGCACTTGATTCTCCTAGCTAATCTCACCCACAACTAAGAGTTGCTACGAATCAAAGTCGAAGACTTGATAAACAAATCTATCTCACATAGAAAAGTCTATAAGAATAGATAAATCTGTCTCCCACAGAAATACCTACGAGTTTTGTTCCGTCTTTTGATAAATAAAGGTGAACAGGAACCAATTGATATACCTCACTTATATTCCGGAAGAACAACCTAGAAATATCAATCACCTCACAATAATCTTATTCGTGTGGTAGAGAAACAAGATATTGTGGAATCACAAACGATGAGACGAAGGTGCTTGTGACTACTTTTAATCTTACCTATCGGAGATAAATCTCAAGAAAATCTTAGCAAAGATAATACTCAATCACGATAAAAGAAGTAAGATCGGAACACACAACTATGGAGGAAATAGTTGGGTCTGGCTTCACAATCCCAATGAAGTCTTTAAGTCGTTAACCTACAGGGTTTCATGAAAAACCTAAGGTTAAAGGAAAATAGACTCTAGCTTATATAATTAGTATCACATAGGAGGTGTGGGTATTAGGTTTCCCAGTTGCTAGAGTTGTCCTTTATATAGTCTTCAAATCAGGGTTTGCAATCTAAGTTACCTTGATAAAAAAGCATTTAATATTCACCGTTAGATGAAAACATGATTAGATTCAAGCTAAGATCTTTCAACCGTTAGATCGAACTTAGCTTTTTATACACAAATGAAATGCACTTTCATTTAGGTTTGAGTAACCGTACCTAAACGTTAACACTTAGTTGGTTCAACAATAGTTAACCAATGGTTAGCCATATGAGAACTTTCATACCAACCTTATTTATCTTCATCATAACTAGTTCAAATGACTCAAATGAACTAGTTAGAGAGTTGTTCAATTTCTTAGATCTCATAGAAGTATACAAGACACAATCGAAGGAAAATCGGTTTTGATTCACTCGAATCGATTCATGAACATCATAGCCACCGTTTGCAAAGATTGCATTCGTTAATATAAATGTTTTAGTTCATGAACAAACCGATTTTAGAAAGTAACCTACCTAACGCATACTTAAGTAACCGGATTGAGTTTGTATTTCACTTTCAAACTCTAGCAGAAATTCACGGATGTGAACTTTCCGCCAGTACGCGTACGGGTACGCATACTAACCCGGATTTCCAACAACTATGCGTACGGGTACACATACTTTGGGTTCCCGGTTTTGGAATTTTACACAAATATTAGAACACACTATGTTTATATCCAAAGATGGTTACATGTTCTAAACTCTCATTTCAATCATTGAAACTATCTTAGAGGATGTTATATAGTTGTTATTCATAAACTATTTTTCATTAAAGCTATTTTCAAGTTATTGAAATAATAAACATGACTTTCGTCACGAATAAAGATGAACTTGGCCAAAGCGAAAGCTTACCAACACATATTTCGAGAAATAGATAAGCGAGATAAACTCGTCTCGAAATAGCAAATGTGTATAACCGAAGTCTATATAGATATACGACTTTTGTCTAAAAATAGGAGATAGAATAGATAGTCTTTTTAGTGATAGATAAGTTCAAGTCTCCACATACATTTTTGTCGATGAAGTTCCACAAGTTCAATGAGTAGTTCTACGTCTTCATATGATGAACGCCATGGAGTCTAGAGCTCAATTACACTTACTATCCTAGTCCGAGACTTAGCTATAAGTAGACTAGAAATCAAGACTTATAGTTTTGGCAACTAAACTTGACAAACAAGCTTGAGATAGCAACGCTTGCGAGTTCGACCGAGCAGTGCTCTAACAATCTCCCCTTTATCAATTTTAATGACAAAACTATCAATACATATGGAATACAAAATAAATAAACTTTGTATCTTCTTATCCACATGCTTAATCTCCTTGGTTCTTCAACATTGCACGCAATCTTCGTCACTTCCAAGTACTCCAGTGATTCTAAATATGTTCAGTTCAGCATCATCCTTATTGAAGTTCCGTAGCCATAACAATGAGAAAACAATACCTCTCAATCATTGTTATACAGTGTCATATATTATCACACAGCATCAAAGTTCAATTGTATCACAATGATAAGTGCATAATTCATATGATTTTAGTGTCCATTCCATACTTGTTTTAGCTATTATTCTTGCATGTATTCGTATTATTACTATTGTTTTCTCTTATTTGCCTCTATTAGGTGAATCATCCAAAAAGGAGCAACAAATTTCTGAAAAGAGCTATGAAGAGAAGTATTCCAAGTATCTAAGAGCCCAAGTTCAAGACAAGTGGAAGAAGTGTGACGAAAAGGAGCAAAACGCTCAAATCGTGAGAAGGGCCAAAGACCGATCTTAACTCATTCAAATGAAGGATTTCTCATAACTATTTTGAAGAGAATTTAAAGATAAAAATAATGCAAAAATAATGAGGCCATTCCGTTCGTATGAAGAAGTTGTGGCCAAAACGAGTTTTTATTGAATGCCAAAGACAGTAAAGTAGGCGGACGGGTACGCCTACTTTAATTCCGAAAATTTCTGCTGGAATTTGAAGTTCGCGGACTGGTAAGCGTACTTAGAAAGTAGGCAAACGTGTATAAATACCTTGGAAGGCCTAAGGTCACGTTTGGGGTCTCTATGTCGTATTTTCGGGTCGGGTTCTTGAACCGAACTAGATACTTGATGACCAAGCAATGTAAACCTATAAAAAGATATTAGGTCATGTAAAATCGATCATCTCATATTATATTTTTGTTCTTCATTAATATTTTAGGGTTTACCCCTTTAGGGAAAACCGAGTAATTGTGTAATCATGAGTAGCTAAATCCTTTGTTGATTAAGGATGAATTCAATGTTCTAAGCGTGAAGTTTTCTTAATAATACAAGTCCATTTGAGGTTTTTATCATCCTCATTTGTCTTACCATATCTAGGGTTTATGAGTGATTCTTAGATTGATTTTGGATGCATACTAGATTAGTCTATTGATTGTTATATTGCTAATGGAAGTTAGGAGATAAGTAATCGTCGAATAACTCTCTACACAAGTAGAAATCATGAGACCTTAGAGGGATTTTGTGGAGGAATATTCGTGTGTAAAAACAACACCAGCAAGTAAACCTTGAGATAAGAGTTTAACTACTGGGATTAACCTAATTCACAAAGCTTAAAGCGTTCGATTGGATTACACCTTGAGTGAGCTACTACTTGGTGGTTCGTTGAATAGAATCTGATATTGGAGAGCTTCCGTATCCGTGGTAAAAGGATTTTTGGAGATATCACTGAGATAGCTGCTATTCTATGGTTGGTGATGAATGGTTTTAATGAAGATAAATAAGTATACTAATCCAGTTATCGCTTGGTAATGGCGAAGGATTCCTTAATCATCATTTTCTTCTTTATTGTCTTTTTATCTATCTCACAACCAAACCCCCTTTGTTATTTACTTTATTTTGATGGTCAAATAACCTATCAATTACACAGCTCTCTGTGGGAACCATCTCTTACTACCGCTATATTACCAGTTAATTAGTGGGAAATATTTATTAATTTGTTGTGCCTACGATAGCCCATCACACAACTTCGACAACAATACTATGGTGATATGTATCACTCCCCCTTAGTCAATACTTCATCTCACATGAAAACCACTCCCACTTACATAATGATCCGAAAACCATATGTATTTGTAGTGTGAACTACACATTAATTTTCCTCCTTTTTGTCAATAAAATTGGCAAAGGTACGAAAATTAGTGGGATCCTAACGAAATTTCCATAGAGATACTTCATGACCAAAATAAAAGCACATATCAATTTTTTTAGATGCAATCATATAGCCGAAACTAAATGCATTCACCAAGGAGTTTATAAAGATACAAGATAACTCCTATAACATTCCACAACCGCACTCCCCACAAAGATTTGGCAATTAAGCACAAGTTCAATTAAGAACTCTTCCCCATAAAATGTCATTCCCGAAAGAACAACAAGAGCGACCTTACTTAAGAAAAGAAGGATTTCTTTGGACATTAACAAATCACATAAGAATATGAATTTGTATCCAAAAATCTCAATTAAATCAACCACAAGAGAGCTCATGATTAATTTAACTTGAAATGCTCACATAAGAAAACTTAGGGAGCCGCACAATATATGCATAAAAATATGGATAAGAGAAGATCAATACTGCGGAATAAACAAAGATTCATTCTATTCTTCATCACTATTGCACAATGACATATAATATACTTAATCTTTGTAAACAAAAGTTCATCCTATCTTCCATCAATATTTGCATAATGACTAACAGGCTTAACTTTTGTTTGTCAAAAGTCCATTCAATCTTTTATCAATACTTGCATGTCGACATATGAAAGACTTAACTTTCGACCACGTATGGGACAATCTTAGTTCACGAACGCAAACACACATATCCCATAACAAGTTGCAACATATAAAAACATAAAGATTAATACTGCAAAATCATCTTCCAAATAAACTTTAGAATTTAAATAAATAAATCAAAAAACATTGCAAGATGAAAATCGTTGGAAATAGCTATGTGTACTGACAATAATGGCTATTCCAAACCCTAGTTATTCTTCTTAAAAACACAAGAATAAATTCTCATAAGAAGTTTCCTAGACATTATAGAGCTTTCTCACATTCCTTCTTTTGTTTTTCAAAGTTGGAGGTAACGGAGATCTTTCTTTGTCCTTCATGATTGATGGCTTAACAATCATATTAACATATTTTCCATCAGAAGACATGATGCTTGGAGTATCCATATGCGTACGGGTTTGTGAGAGGAAATCACAATTTAAACTCAACAAGCAGTCTTAAGTTAAAAAGAGTTTCAGAAAAGGAAAAAAAAGAATATAGGGTTACAAAACCTTTAAACACACAGGTTCTTATACGTATAACTCACAACCCTAAAAAGGGTATAATTATCGAGAATAACCCTCTTTTACTGATTAAACAGGGAAGTCCCTTCCAATATCAACTAGATACGAAAGGGTGGAAGAATTCCAAACTTGCAAAACACAGTAAATCTAAGAAGAGAAAAACAAGATGTAAAAGTATTTTTCTTTTCCTAAAGCATGAGGTGTGCACAATCTTGTCTCTTTTGATCAGGCACATGAGACAAGATGCACCAAGCAACACAATCAAGTTGTGCTGCGGTGAACAACAATCTGTCCACCATAACCTTTTTGAAAGGAATTCATAGAGCCCTGTTTCTCATAGTGTTTAGACCATAAATTTCTTTCTAACGATCTTGACTTTTCTTTGGAAACTTACTTCTTCGAAGACGATAAAATCTTACATACCTCAGAGGTTTTTTGAACAAGTTTGAGCTTGTTTGCTAATCGATCCGCTCTTTGTTGAAGTTTGTTGACATATCTTATCTTATGTTTGTATTTGAAACATTTTGATAACTCATGACCTCTGAGAGAACAATAAGGACATTTCGATCTAGTAAATGATTCAGACGCCCGAGATGTGTATGCAGCTAGACACATAGTGGAACCTGAAAAATCAGAAGAAGATTTCCAGTAGAAGCATGTAGATCAATATTTTCTTCCAGATCGATTGAGGTTTCTTCTGAAAGAATATCAAGATTGATGTATGTACTGCTATCAAAATCAATATTTTCAGAAAGAAGTACAACTCTGGACTTTTCGTCTTCATTAGAATCATAGTTGTCAGAAATTTCATCAAGAGTTGCAGCTAGACCGTTGTTCCCAATGTATTTTTTTCTATTTGGACACTCATTTGCAAAATGACCAAAACCTTTACACTTAAAGCACTGAGGCATATCCTCTTCATCAGTTTCATCATTATCCTTGTTTTTAGGAGGAACACGATTATGGGGTTTATCTGATGACCTGGGTTTATCTCTGGAGAACCGTTTACTTCTCTTTAAAAGAAGGTCCCTAAACTATCTTGTGATCAAGGGGACTGACTTGTCAAGATCTTCATCTGATGAATCAGCCTCAGAAAGATCATCTTCAGAGATGCAAACACTTTTACTTTTGTCAAGTAATTTAGTGTTCTTTTGTGCTTTGAAAGCAAATCCTTTCCGAATTTGGATGTATGCTCATGATCAAAGATCTTTAACTTCCCAACCAGAGTATTTCTGAAAAGAGTTGCGAGATTATTTCCTTCGACGATGGCGTGCTTCTTTATTCTGTTAAGAGCACCTTCAGCAAACTTTACCTAATCAAACGTTTAATATTAGATTTCAATTGGATAAGTTGGATCATATTTTAGGGTGGTATTGGCTGACCTTTTAATTAGGGAATCATCCCTGCCAGAGACGACAAGCAGGTTAGCAGAGGAGGTGCAATCGCCAATCGCGAAGCCCCAGCAAACTTCCAGGTTCAACCCAAAATATTCCTCTCCACCCTCTCATTGTCCCATGTGGGTACTTAAATTCTTTCCTCTTTTCCATAGTGGCAGAGTTGGTCAGTCCGGTCCTCACGTCGGGCTCGAGCATTCCGAACGCTAATGCACAACATAGAGGTTTATCAACACAACGGAGAGGTTTATCAAAGTGGACCATTGCGTTTTGGTGTTGTTTATAGTAGTAAATTATGAAAAAATTGTTTTTTACGGAGTTCATACATTGTGGATATCTTTGTGTATCATTGCACCCTATGAAACGTTCGTCTTCTATACCAGGTTGCGAATAAAGCAATTTAATACTCCCTCCATTTTACTTTAGATGATGTTTTTGGAATTTTCACGCACATTAAGAAATGGAGAGAGATACAAAAAAATTCTGCTTATGTCCTTGAAAAAGTCTTCAAACATTAATTACTATTTGTGTGTTTAAAAATAAACTTATGGAATGTGAGGGTATTGATGATAATTTGTGGGAAAAATATGAAAACTAAGTAATATGGAACAAAAAAAATAACCCTGAACATTCATTTAAAATGGAACGGAGGGAATATATCAAAACGGACCATTGCGTGGCAGAAATGATTTTTTTATTATTTTTGGGTAACAACTTGTTGATTACAATTCTATAGATAGAGGCAGCAGGAATCTCAACATGACCATTCTTTGGACGACTCTCACAAGAGAAAGAGCATGGCAGTAAATACTCTTAATTTTATATGTCAATTGATTCGGTTCACGGGGTTAATAGTTGTTTTTAACATATATTTGATCCCTCAAGATAACAGAGGCAATAGGTATGTACACGACATTACAAGATATACTTTTCCAGTAACACTTCTTCTTGAAACTAATTTACCTAAGATTTCTGTACGAATATTGGTCATTTGACATATCAACATAAGTTCCTCTTGTTCATCTCAAACAGCAACCTTCTGCCCATTTCTTGTGACATACATAATTGCATTTGGATCCTGAAATCAAAGACAATAGAAAGTAAGAAACATATCCAAAAAATAAATAATTCAATCCATCCACTTCTACCAGAGTTAGACTTGAAAAGGAATCAAAATTCTCATTTGTAACAAATGACAAAATCGAAAATTGACCGCTCTGGGACAAAAGCAAGTTCATTTGCACATATCATATAAGGCAGCACACCTCTAAGTCTATTTCACCGTGACAGGATGGTCTACACTTTAGGTAATAACACAAACACAACAAACGTTTGACTAAGTGCAGCAAAATACCAGTTCCGAAAAGATCCTAAACAACACCAGTCAAACTTGGGCGACAAGGTCTAAGTACTTAAAATGGGCCAAGTTCTCAGAAAGTACCTGCATATCAGTGGTGAATATTTTCGCCAAAGCAGCATCTGCTGCCTTCTTGGCTATCCTACGTGCTTTAACTGCTTTGTCATATTCTGAATTGGCCGCTTTCAAAAGGCTTTCAAGCTCACTTTTAGACTTGTATTCATCCACATCATGCACATGAGATTTCAGCACCTGCACCTGATCGGATAAGCAAGCCATCTTTCCTTGAACAGCTCTTTTCTGCTTGACGTCTAGCATCTTGGCGTCCTTCAATATTGCACTGGCATTAGCAATCTCAAGCTTAAGGATAGTAGACCTCTGCGAAGACGAGAACTTTGCTGTGGCTTCTTCATAATATACACTTAACTTTGCACATTTTCCTACTTTAGGTAATAACACAAACACAACAGACGCTTGACTAAGTGCAAGCAAAATACCAGTTCCGAAAAGATCCTAAACAACACCAGTCAAACTTGGGCGACAAGGTCTAACTACTTAAAATGGGCCAAGTTCTCAGAAAGACCAAGTTCTCAGAAAGTACCTGCATATCAGTGGTGAATTTTTTCGCCAAAGCAGCATCTGCTGCCTTCTTGGCTATCCTACGTGCTTTAACTGCTTTGTCATATTCTGAATTGGCCGCTTTCAAAAGGCTTTCAAGCTCACTTTTAGACTTGTATTCATCCACATCATGCACATGAGATTTCAGCACCTGCACCTGATCGGATAAGCAAGCCATCTTTCCTTGAACAGCTCTTTTCTGCTTGACGTCTAGCATCTTGGCGTCCTTCAATATGGCACTGGCATTAGCAATCTCAAGCTTAAGGATAGTAGACCTCTGCGAAGACGAGAACTTTGCTGTGGCTTCTTCATAATATACACTTAACTTTGCACATTTTTCTACTTCAATGGAAGCAGCAGACGACTGTGATCTCAACTATAAACAACAAAAATATTTCGTTGGATCTCATAAAAAGAGAGACTGCAAAAACTTTGAAGTGAAGTAGAAAAGATTAATTTAACTACCTGATTCTGGTACTCACTGATCAATGGTACCAGTTCATTCTCTAGCGCAGAAACATCAGTTTTAAAGGCATCAGCCATCACACGAAGATCAACACACACAAATGGATGAGTATATTGGATGAGAGCTTTGTGACGGATTTGACTGTACAATGTCTCGACATTGTCATGTAAATGAATGTCCAGCAACAGATTGGCTTTGAGATTTTCAAGAAACTCAAGGCAGGATGCATAACGGCTGCAATGAGGGAAAACATGTCGGTGACGAAAACTCAAGATAGTAAAAGTACAGCATCGATGGTTTAAGAAACTACTTGAGAAAACAACGAAGGTTAATACTTGATACTAAATGTGGTCGAGAGGAAATCCCAATTCACAATAGTTCAGCACAAGGTCATGGAGGTGTTTAAAGAAGTAAGGAAGGTGGAAACAAAAAGATTAGGACCAAATCATATAAATTTACCTCGAGTGGAAACCATTAATAATCTCCCTTACTTCAGGTACTTGCTCCAAGAAAGTTTGGAAGTTGAGATTATCTATAACCTTGTTCTGCAAAACAAATTATCAAGAGGGTAAATATAACCTGTTCAGGTCTCTAACCTGTAACCATATTTATATTTCATATTCCAGAAGAAGGTTAGGAACATGCCGTTAACTCAGCCTTGTCGAAGCTAGCAAGTGCACACAATCCACCATAAGTCGCCACATCTTGAGGTGCAATCACTTCTGCATACGTACTTCCCAATTCTGGACTTGTTTCTAGGAACTGCAGATAGGGATACTGAATTAAATGGTATGGTGAAAGATAAAGCTACGTAGACATAAAGAGAAGCAAAAGTATAACTGCTACAAAAGTCATTCTTTTATAGAATAGGCATAGGGTTTATGGCGTAATCATATACTCACCATAATTCCCTTATTTTATCGATGTTATGGATGAGTCGATCAAAAATATAATGACATATCTACTAATGTCAGCAAAGAGAAAAAGATAGTATGGTAAAACTGATGGATAAGAAGTGAGGGAACCACAGCACTTTGAACTTGTTTAATGCATTGCATTAAATATGATAATCCCTCTATATCATGCAATATTGTACATGTTAAAGAATCTATATCCTGACAAGCACCAAAAGGGTTCAACATTCATGACATTGACATCTAATGGCGGAAAAGTTTAGGGGAAGATTTTGGGGGATAAAAAGTAGGTTCAGTTTGGAAGAATCGCAAAAACAGCATGCCCCTTCAACTAGTTTCGCATAAACTTCACCATTAGCCATTTTGTGTCATATGTCTAATAAAGGTTGAAGAACAAAAACATGGAAAGCAAAACAAACCTTGCCAGCAGCAAGCTTATATGTTTTATTCTCCAGGTGAGCTAGTCCAGCCACACAGCACAGCTTTGCAAGTATAACAGGGTCATTCGCTTCCGTAGTCTGTTCTGCCATGCTAGCATAAGATGCAGCAAGTGAAAACTGGCCCATCTCAATACATACCAAGATTGCATTCAAACACATCTGTAAGATGTGCTTTGAAGTGGTGCAGTAATCACAAGTATGAGTATAATTCTTGAATGCGTCGCCGAGATGCCCATGGGAATAGTAAAAGTCTCCAAAATCATTGTACCCCATTCTGATACTCTCTTTGATCAAATTTGTCTGGAGAGAAATATTAGACACAAAATGCAAGGTCACAATGAGTAAAGTGAAGGAAAAAAAAGAAAGAACAGCAATTTTTTACCTCATTTGATTCTTTTTCTGACAGGTAATAAAGGAAAAAATTACAGCAATAACATTTTGAACAAAGATCAAGAGCAAGCATTATTTCTGACTTTGTAAAAACTCAATTTACCAAAACCCTTAAAAGCTCAGTCTATTTGTGGTGTCCACTGGTTCACATTCGAGTAGCTTACACATGTTTCATTAACACTCAATTCGTAAGGATATATTTCCCAACACAGGGATGTTCTTACTAACCCATGGTGATGAACAAAACTAGCAGAGATGTTGGCGAATAATGTTATTTAGCCTCCATATTGTGAAACAATTATCGCATAGAGGTGGATTTTGTAAACGAAGCTTGAAATTTAAAAAGCAACAAGCAATTTTCATAACAAGGATGCAAACACAAAAACCAACTTGCTATGAGGACTGGTTTCTAGGTATGAAGAATAAAATTTCGCAAATCTTTGTGTCCCTAAATAGGTCATGTCGTACAAATCTACCAAGAGTTCACAACTCATTGTAACTCTAAATCCCCTATTATGTCAGTAGCGAACATACATAATATCCAAATCAATTGTACATTAAATACAACAGTATAATCTTAAGTGAAATTCGAGTTTTGTATGCTTCCAGATGCATACCTAGCTAACCTCAACACTCTTTGAGGGGTACACAGATCCACATCTTGGTAATTTCTACATGTTTCATCACATAAAATTCCAAAATAACTTTTCCCCAACACGAGAAATGCTCTAATTAACCCATACAAATAAACAACACTACAAAAGATACTATAATAGATTCAATACATCCAATTAAACACAAAATATAAAGTCAGTAACCTTTAAACCTCATCAAAGATTACCATATTCTTCAAGAACAAAGTGACCTAATTACAAAATCAAGCAAAACCTCATCAAAGAGTATCAAAATCAGCATAAATCATCACAATAACTAACTCAGCAAACCTAAACCCTCATCTACAGAATGATACCATATGTTTCCCTTCAAAATTCATGCTATAACAGTGGCAAAATCAGGATTCACCAACAAAGTAACAAAACCAAATCTCATCAGGATCAACACAAACACACAGAAACAACTAAACACAAGATTAAACAGTACCAAAAAAAAATCAAGAAATTCAGTTCACTCTCAAGCTTCTCCTTCCTGACTTCCGCCTTGCGATCAACACTATCAACCCAGCTCTGATCTAAACAATACTCGCTCCCCAACTTCCCATCAATCTTTTCAACAACTTCTTTAAACAGATTAGTATTCTCGCCCTTTTTAATCTCATCATAAGCCATTCTTAGTGCATCTAAGTTCATGACTTGATTACCACATCTATCAGCAACGAACATAAGTCTCGTTATCTTTGTTCTGCCGCTGTATAAACCTGCATATACTTCTACATCTAGTAATTCACTACTCAAATTAGGTTTACTTCGTTTATCTTCACCACCACCATTACTGTATATTTCATCATCTATCATTGTTACTGAGGTTGTTTCATCATCGCCTTCCATGGTTTTTTCCTTTACTCTCTCGTTTACAAACAAAACCCTAGAAAATTTTCTCTTTCGGAGTCTTTTAGAACTGGAATTTTGCCTTCTTTTCTCCTCCGATTATTTTCTCTCTCCTAGGGGTTTAGTAAATTTTTGAAATTAGAACTTATTCTCTCTGATTTTTTCTTTCCTTTTGATTTAGAGGTTTCTTTCTTTTTTACAAGTTATCTATGTAACGCCTGTGGGGACCGTGGAGTGGGAGTGAACTGGGGAGTCACTTTTTTCTAGTAACCTGTTATAGGGGCGGCGTGGTTGGGCGGCATGGTTTATTAAAGTGGAATGTCCCTTTAGTTGGTTAGGGAATGTTCTATAGAAGGTGTAAATTAACTAGATTACCCACGTTTTTAACCTAAATCAAAGTTAAATTGAAAATTTGTTTTCTTTCTTCTTCTCTTTTCTTCTCTTCTCTTCTCCTCCTCCCATCAACCGTAACCTCCATTAGAACTTAAAATTTCATCGTCTTCGATTAATCGATGATTCGAAAATTAATCAAATGTAGTGTAATGACTTATATGAGGTATATTTTCAAAACCCAGTTACGATTTGTTTATTTTGTTCGATTTAAGTTTAATTTCTATCAAAAATTAGGGTTTTAGATGAAAATTGAAATTTCTGGGTTTATGTGAGTTACGGTTGATTTAAACTCAATTACTAACCATAACTGGATATTTTGATGTCGTTACGGTTGGTAATAGTTCAATTACCAACCGTATGTTCTTATATCTGAGAATTTTCTTCAGTTACGGTTGGTAACCATTTTAGTTTACGAACCGTAACTCAGTTACGGTTGGTATCGAGCACTTGGTTACCAAATCGAGCATTTAGTTACCAACCGTAACTGGTTTTACGATTGGGTTTTCTTCAAATTTAACCAGTTACGGTTGGTAGTTCATCTTTTACGAACCGTAACTTCGATTTACAGTTGGTTATGAGCAAAATTCCAACCATAATTAGCTCTGAAAATGTAAAAAAATTGGATTTTTTACGTACTTTAGATAACTTTGAGCAACAAAAAGCTAGTTGGGACTAATTTAGAAGTATACCCGGTCATTTTCAGGTCCTGGTTCTTCATTTTGTTGGTTAATTTCTTCAATTGATTGAGATTGACCTTCTCCTTCAAACTTTTTTTTAACTCTAAAAATCTGATTTTCGTTTTGATTTGAGTTAATATAAGTGAAATTAATCATTAATACTAAACTTGATTATCATCACTGAATTAGGTTATCAATTATGAGGATTAATTTGTCATTTCCAGTATTTTTTTTATAAGGGACACCTTGAATGATCATGTAATGACCCTTTTTGTCTTATTAAAATGCCCCTCTCTAATAAACCATGCCGCCCCTATAACGGGTTACTTTTTCTATACGAGTCAAAGTTGTATAAAGGAAAACCGTAGTGGGAATTAAATGTTTGATCCTCCTCTGACTCTCTCTTACTCAAATGACCTTTGGTTTAAAACTCAATTTTATAAAAATTAACCAATTTTATTCAAATGACCCGCAACCCTGTTATAGGGGCGGCATGTTTCATTAGAGGGGCGGCAAGTGTGGTAGCAATGTCGCTCTTATTGGTTAGGGGGGTTCCATAGGGGGTGTAAATTGACTAGATAACCCTCTCCAATTTTTAACCTAATGGAATCAGAAAAATCAAAAAACTTTTTTGATTTTTTCATCTTCTCTTCTCTTCTCCTCCTCCATTAAAATTGAAATTTCATCGTCCTCGATAAATCAGCGATTTGAAAAATTGATAATCGTTGATTGAAAACTATATTTCGAAAAGATCCAGTTAGGGTTTAGTTTATTGTGTTTGATTTAAGTTAGTTTTGTATCAAAAATTAGGGTTTTGGATCAAAACTGAAATTGAAATTTCTGTGTTGCATGTGAGTTACGGTTGGTAATAACTCCAATTGGAACCGTGACTATAGATTTGGTTGATGTTATGGTTCATTTAACTCAAATACCAACCGTAAGTTCTTGATTTTGAGATAAAATGTTCAGTTATGAATTTTTTTGCAACCGTAAATTACTTACGGTTGGTCTCGTTACTTAAATTACGAACCATAAATTGTCCTGGATGTTTCATTTTCTTTTTATGGTTTGTAATTGCATCATTGTTATCAACCGTATTTGAGTTACGACTTGTAATTCAAATTACCTAACCAACCGTAGGTTAGTTACGGTTGATCTCGATTCATTAGTTACCAACCGTAATTTGTTACGGTTGCTATATGTCGTCATTCTACCAACCGTAACTGGTATTACGATTGGGTTTTCCACAAATTGAACCAGTTACGGTTGGTATTCGATACCTTTGGAACCGTAAATGAGAGTTACAGTTGGTAACGAGCTAAATTCCAACCATAAGTTCTTCTGAAATTTTAAAAGTTTCGATTTTTTTACGTACTTTAGATAATTTTGAGCGACAAAAATCTAATGGGAACTAATTTAGAGATTCACCCATCTCAAATTTGTCATTGGAATCACTCATTTTGGTTGAGTGAATCAAAATCTAGGATTTCACAAATATCACAAAAGTTTTTCTTTTCTTCTCCTTTAAACTTTTTTTTTTTGAACTCTAAAAATCTGATTTTGATTTGGCTTAGAGTTAATATAAGTGAAATTTGATTATCAACACTAAACTATGTAAGGGTTAATTAGTCATTTTCAGTTTTTTTATAAGGGGCACTTCGAATTACCATGTAATGACCCTTTTTGTCCTACTCACTGCCTCCCCTCCAATGGAATCCGCCGCCCCTTTAACAGGATTGAAAAAGAAAGAGGGTCAAAGTCATTTGGATAAAGATGTTTGATGATGATATCTAGCTTATAAAGCATAGTTTGGACAAGTTAGGCAAGATAAAGAGTGGTCTGGATTTCTCCTTGGGAAACCTTTTTTTTGCTGAATCACAATTTTTTATTGATAGAGAAACTAAAACAACCAAATTACAGGACTGACCCAATAAGGATACAGGACACACCCTAAAAAGGAAAAACAAAAAAAGACTGACCAGGCCCAATAAGGACAGAGCCCAACAATTATAGAAAAAAAGACAAAATTAAAACAGCAAAAGAGAGTGAACAAATCACATTTTTTACAATCAAACTCCGTGATATGTTGTATGAGGCATTTCAACTTGAGCTAAAGAAGATGGCCTCCCATTATGAATGATAGTTACGATATACTCCTTGAGATAGTCTTGTTCCATACCTTTCTAAGCTTTCAGCTGTAAAGTTAATTTCTTTATAACAATCTTCATACTGAATTTCAGCCAGCCTGCTAATTGATTTCAGCCATCTTGCCCTCAGATACCAAGGAACCACTCATTTTCTGAAATTTTCCATTACTGTTTTGTCAGAAGATCTAACAATAATCTTGTTACATTGCATTTTAATAGCCCATTCAGTGGCACAAATTACTGACACAACTGCAGCAATGAAACTTGTAGCTAAACCAACACCTCCAGAAATGGTACCAATGACCTGACTTTGGTGATCTCTAGCAATTATACCATATCCTGCAGCTCCAGGATTGTCATTTTCTATTCCTTCACAACAGAACAACATATATCCCAACTTTGGATTATTCCACTGACATTCTTTAAGGGAGTGATTTTTAAATTTTTTCTGCTCCAGCTTGAAGAAGTTAAGAATATTGGTATCATAATTTGACAACCACTTTGTACCAGTCATTCTATAACTTCCATAAAAAACTAGATTCATAATTCTTCTTTTAAAGCTCTACAGATTAGGAGGAATACCTTCATGAATCAGTTTATTTTTTTGAAACCATAATTCCCTTAATATGGCACATGATGTTGTAATCCACACTTGCTTAACAAATGAACTTTTATTCCTAGTAAAGTGAAGGATATCATCCAATGAAGAAGGAATTTGGAAATTAAAGAGTGTACTAACTATTGTCATATATGAGTACTGAAACTGCATAGCCAGAGAAGGTGCTTCATACTATCTTGATCTTGTTGACAAATACAGCACTTGGAAGCTAATGAGTAACCTTTATTTACTATTTTTTCATCATCCATGTAAACTGCTTGTTGGATCTTCCAAATGTTGCTGGCAATTCCAGGATGCAAAAATAATCTCCATATCTGAGTGGGCCAATGCACCTTAGATTCCTTGATTCTAATTTCTTCAACATCAGCAGCAGTAGTAAAAACACCCTTCACATCTCCACACCATACAACCATATCCTTACCTCCATTTACTGAAGGAAAAGGAGAAGGAATTATACTTTGTAAATCAGTGGGAATACTTCATTCTCCATTTTCCAGTAAATCTTGTACCTTAAGATGTATATTGCTCTGCACTATGACATTGTCACCAAATCTGTCAATTAGGGGACTATCTCCATTCCAGGTATCAAACCACACTGAAATTTTACTTCCATCTCCAATACACCATCTTTTATGATTTTTGATCCCCATCCATGCCCATTTTAATCCTGGCCATATTGAAGATAACTTCCACTGAGAACACCATACTCCATTTTTATCCTGATATTTGGCTTTAAAGAATTTTGCCCAATCCCCTTCTGAATTCAGCAATTTTCACATCATTTTCATCAAAAGAGCTTTACTAGTTACTATCAGTCTTCTAATACCCAGACCACCTTCATTACAGGGAGTGCACACCTTATTCCAATTCAAAGTATCATACTTTGTCTCTTCACTATCTCTTGTCCATAAGAAATTTCTTATGATTCTTTCGCAGATTTTGATGATTGAACTTGGACACTTGTAGATTGACATATTATAAATAGGAATGCTGCAGAGAACAGACTTGATAAGGACTAATCTATCATGAAAGGACAATAATTTACCTTTCCATGCTGCCAAATAACTTTGGGTCATTTCCACCATTGGCCATACTGTGTCACTTTTAACTCTCTATGGTTTTAGAATAATACCCAATTACTTATCTGGAAAAGAAGTAAGCTCCATTTGTAGTAAACTTGAGATTTGAGCTTTCCTTGCAGGTGTACAACCATCCACAAAACACTTGCTTTTTTGTTTGTTAATCAATTGACCTGAGCTATCTTGATAACACTTGAGTAGGTTGAGAAGAGAATCTAAACTTTTTTTTGAACCATTGGTGAAGATGAATACATCATCTGCAAAAAACAGATGAGTAAGATAGATCCCCCTTTCTAATTACCATTGGCTGTAATTTTCTTGTTTCAACTAGTCTAGTTAATCCTCTACTCAAAACTTCTTCCATCAAGACAAACAAAATTGGAGACAGTGGATCTCCTTGTTTTAATCCCCTCTCCATTGAGAAAAATCCTTTTGGACCCCCATTAACCATGGCAGAGACTTTGGCTGAAGGGAATAAAACCTGAAGCCATGAACACCAAGATTCTGAAAAACTATATTTTTGAAGAACTTGAAATAAAAAATTCCAATTTACTGAGTCATAAGCTTGTGATATATCAATCTTAAAACCCACATTTCCTCCCCTTCTGGTACGTTTCATTTCATTGACTAATTCTGAAGCTAACATCACGTGCTCATGAATATTTCTACCTTTAGTATAAGCAGCTTGCTGAGAGAATACTAATTTTCCCATTAAACTACTCATTCTTGTTGCAAGATTAGTGAATGCTTTGAAACTGAAATTACTTAGACCAATTGGTATAAACTTATTTGGCTTCTTAGCATTTTGAGTCTTGGGAAATAATACTAAAAAATTTGAGTTAAGACCTATTGGTATGTATTTCCTCCTCCAACAGTATTGTATAGCTTCCACAAAGTCATTATTTATGATTTCCCAACAAGATTTGTAAAAAATACCTGAAAAGTTATCAGGCCCTGGTGTTCCATCTTCCTTCATTTCCCATACTGCTTTCTTGATTTCATTTGAATCAGGTACCATGTCAAGCTTGTTTTGGTCTTCATCGGTTACCAACTGAGGGATTACTTCCAATAAAGTTTCATATAT
The DNA here is from genome assembly GCF_003573695.1 of Papaver somniferum. Taxonomy (NCBI): domain Eukaryota; kingdom Viridiplantae; phylum Streptophyta; class Magnoliopsida; order Ranunculales; family Papaveraceae; genus Papaver; species Papaver somniferum. The sequence continues at coordinate 16,959,885 of NC_039365.1, read as the reverse complement.
GTTAACATCTTGATACTGAAACCTTTTATTAAAGAAATCAACTAAGGTATCAGCAATTTTGTCTTGATCAGCAACTAAATTACCATCATCATCTTCCAATTCACATATCATATTTTTTGTTTGCCTAATTTTAATATTTGTATGGAAAAAATTAGTATTGGCAGAACCTTCCTTCACCCATTGAATTCTTGATTTTTGCTTCATCATAATACTGTGTTGAACTTCTCTAGAATTCAGTTCATTTTGAGCCATCACCAGATCAAATAGTGTTAGAGCATTGCTCGGTCGAACTCGCATGCGTTGCTATCTCAAGCATGTTTGTCAATGTTAGTGATCAAAACTATAAGTCTTGGTTTCTAGTCTACTATAGCTAAGTCTCAGACTAGGATAAAAAGTGTAGTTGAGCTCAAGAAATCCATGACGATCATCATACAAGACGAAGAACTATTCAAGGAGCCGGTGGAACTTCATCGACTAAAAGGTATGTGGAGACTTGAACTTATCTATCAGTCAAAAATCTATCTACTCTATCTCCTATCTTGAGACAAAAGTCGTTTTTCTATATAGACTTTGATTATACACATTTGCTATTTCGATCCGAGTTTATCTTGCCTATCTATTTCTCGAAATATGTGTTGGTAAGCTTTCGCTTTAACCAAATTCATCTTTACCTAGTGAAGAAAGTCATGTTATGTTTCAATCACTTTGAAAATTGCTTTGACGAAAAATGGTTTGTGAATAACAACTATATAATGTCCTCTGAGAATGTTTTAATGATTGAAATGAGAGTTTAGATTATATAACCATTGATGGATATAAGCATTGTTGTGGAAACACATATATGTATAAGTCCTTATTCCTTGAACCAAAGTTTGCAAACTTTGTTGATCAAGAGAACCAGAAGTTTGCACAGTTTGTAAACTCAGTCCGCGAACTGGCGGAAGTTTTCGACCCGAGAATATCTGCTAGAGTTTGAGAACTCGCTCAGCAAACTCAGTCCGCGAACTGACGATAGTTCTCGACCCGAGAATATCTTCTGGAGTTTGAAAACTCTTTCCGGGAACTTAAATCCGCGAACCCAGTCCGCGAACTTGAGTAGGTTATATCTAAAAACGATTGTTCTTGAACTCCTCTTTATATTGACTAAGGAATGCTTTTGCAAACCGTGGCTATAAAGTTCATGAACCGGTTCAAGTGAATCAAATCGTTTTTGCTTCAATTATGTCTTGTGAAGTTACATAAGATCTAAGCAATTGAACAACTCTCTAACTAGTTCATTTGAAGTCGATTGAACTAGTTATGGTGAAGAAGAAGATGGTTGATATGAAAGTGATCATATATCTAACCTTTGGTTAACTATTGTTGAACCAACAAATGTTCATGTTTGGGTACGGTTACATAAACCCAAAATAGTACATTTCATTTGTGTGTAACAAGCTAAGTTTTCGATCTAACGGTTGAAAGTTATTAGCTTGAATCTAATCAGATTTTTCATCTAACAGTGAATATTGAATGCTTTGTTACTAAGCTAACATTGATTGCAAACCCTGATTTTAAAGACTATATAAGGGAGAACTCTAGCAACTGGGAAAAATAATCCCCACACCTTACGTGTGATACTAGTTGTAGCTAGAGTCGATTCTCCTTTAACCTCTGGATTTCTTTTCTCAAACTGGGTTAACGACTTAAAGACTTCATTGGGATTGTGAAGGCATACCAATACTACTTTCTTGTAATTGTGTGATCTGATCTTGCATATTCTATCATACGAGTACAATTGCAATAATTGGCTTGAGATTGATATCTCCGATAGGCAAGATATAAAAGTAATCAAAAACTCTTCGTCTCATCGTTTGTGATTCCACAATATCTTATTTCGCCGCGTCGATTAAGATTATTGTGAGGTGATTGATAATTCTAGGTTGTTCTTCGGGAATATAAGTCTGGGTTATCGATTGGTTCCTTTTCACCTTGATTTATCAAAAGACGGAACAAAACTCTTGGATATTTCTGTGGGAGACAGATTTATTCAATCCTATAGACTTTTCTGTGTGATACGGATTTGTTTATCAAGTCTTCGACTTTGGGTCGTAGCAACTCTTAGTTGTGGGTGAGATCAGCTAAGGGAATCAAGTACGTAGTATCCTGCTGGGATCAGAGACGTAAGGAGCGCAACTGTACCTTGGATCAGTGTGAGATTTATTGGGGTTGAACTACAGTCCAGAACGAAGTTAGTTTGTAGTAGGCTAGTGTCTGTAGCGGCTTAATACAGTGTGTCTTCAATCTGGACTAGGTCCCGGGGGTTTTATGCATTTGCGGTTTCCTCGTTAACAAAATTCTGGTGTCTGTGTTATTTCTATTTCGTATTATATTTTGTTATATAATTGAAATATCACAGGTTGTGCGTTAGTTCAATCAATTAGAATATCTGACCTTTGGTTGTTGATTTAAATTGATTGATACTTGGATATTGGTCTTTGGTACCATCCAATTTATCTCTCTAGTATTTGATAAAGACTCGCAGATTTCTATTTGCTTGAGTATAGATCAAATCGAGAGATTGAGATATTAACTCCTTTGATATACTTTTATCTAGATTGAGTCTGACTGTCTAGTTGATTCTCTAGAAAGTATATTGGGGTTAGTCCATACAGATTGCTAAGCGAAATATTGGGTGTGGTTCTTATACCCCTCGCTTTTTCAATTGGTATCAGAGCAGGCAAACACGTTAAAGACCTTATAAGTCTGTGTTTGTAGCGATCTGATTATGAACGAGTCTATCTCTAATAACGTAGATGATTGTAAAAGCTTGGATTCATCTGAGAGAACTGTCACATCTAAGTCAATATCTAAACATTCTCTTGATGTAAAAACTGTTGATTGGGAAACTCTCCTAGAAGAACAGTTGGATGAACTTTCTGATAAAGGTGATTCAGATATTGATAGAGATGTTGATGAGGAAGTCTCATAGTATGTTAAGTTTTTGGATTCGTGGAATATGAAGAATATTAAAACTTCTCATGTATCACCTCTTCTGACTCCTCTTTGTCGACAAAACAAGAAATTGAGAAGATGTTACGTAGGTGTTTATTTTTCGAATCGTTCTAACGAATCGATCATCAAGGATTCTGAGGAAAACTTACGTATGAAGTCACTTGAATGTTATAATCTTTATCAAAAGTAATTTTTGTTGGAAGAGAAACTTGCAGAATCTGAAGCAAGGATTAACTCCCTGTAAACAAGATTTGACGACAGAGAAAGCGCTTATCTCGCTCGAGAAAAACGCCTTGAGGCTGATTTAACTGCTGCTCTTGATAAAATCAAAATTTTGGAAGATGACTTGAAAAAGTTCAAGCAAATTAACCACTATGCTAGGAGCAAGTACAAATCATCGTGATACACGAGGATTGGGCTATAAGGGAATAAATGCACCAAGTACTAGCAAAGAGGTAAAATTTGTCAAGGATAGTGATGCTTCTCAACAAAAGGTTTCCACTGATGGCAAAAGTGAAATACCTTCACCGGAAGTTAAGGTTCGAAAGAGAAAAGTATATCAACCTCCAAAGTGAGCACACACGGATCGAGGTAAGAACATTCCTTATGTTTGTCACTATTTCGGAAATAAAGGTCACCTGGAAAGGAGATGTCGTTTCCGTATAAGGAATGAGAAACTTCATGATGTTCTTGTTTGGTCACAAGAAGTTGTGAAACCAAGATCATATGTTAAGACTAATCCCCTTAACGCTACAGGTTGTAACTGTCCAACCTTTAGGCAAAGGAATCAGTGTTGTGTGATAAATCTAGATTTGCATATAAACGTCATACGAATCCTTTTCACAATTGTAATGGTTATCAAAAGGATAACTTCATAAAGACTAAGACAATATTCGATGCTCTCAATTGGAGAAAGACGTACTAACTTGCAAAAGAATAGTCAATCCAATTCTCTTCCGAGAAATATTGAAGAGAGTAATAGGAAGAAGGTTCCGGTTGTTCTTAAACGCACTCAGAAGTGGGTACCAAAGAAAGCCAATGATGCTTTGAGTGTGAAAAGGAATGATCTTCCAGAAAATTCCATGACTATGGAGAAGGCAGTATCCATGATATTGGAACTTAACAAGTTTTTTGAAAAAATGGAATTGGATGTGAAAGGTTCTAAAAGCGATCTTTTTCATGATAATCCAAAGGTTACTTGTGGTGAGCGAGACATTGTTCACCTCAACGCAACTTGATTGTGTTGTAAGTGCATCCTCACCAAGGAATGCCCTGGTATGTATACGGTGAGCGAAGCACGAGAATTGGGGCACACATATTATGTTCGGTAAGGATGTAGAATTCGATAGGATTCTTCTAAAAAGGTATGTCTATAAACTTGAGCAATATTTGTGTTTTTATTTGTTTAGACTACTTATAATAATCCATGTACCTTTCTTATCGTTCATTTCTACCTAACTTGATCCGTGTTTAAGGTTCTTAAATGTTTAGGTTTGAAAATAGTAGTCCGGGATGTTTGGACTTCATGGTAGACATACCAGGTATGCTTACCATCTTTTATAATCAAAATCCAGGCATTTAAGTACGCATACCCGTTTGCATACTGCCTCTGGTCATGAAAATTCATTTGCAAACCCGTATGCATACTTGCCTGTAGACATCGATATTCGGTAAACTTGTTTTGGACGTAACTTCTTCGTACGAACTCGGAATGACTCATTATTTTTGCATTCTCTTCCTCTTTGAATTCTCTTCAATATGGATATGAGAATTATTGTAGTTGGATGAGTTAAGATTGGTTTTTGTCCTTTCTATTGTTTTTGAGTGTTTTGCTCCGTTTTTGTCGCACTTGTTCCACTTCTCTTGGACTTGGGAACTTGTTATTCGTGGAGTACTACTTTTCTAAGCTCATTTGTAGATTTTACAAGAATTTTGTTGGTGAATCACAAAGAAGGAAGTTCAAGAATAAGCAGTAACACGCATTACTATGAGATTCTTGAATGTTCACAATCATTTTATGTGGACTATGGTGCATGGTCGTTAATGACTTTGTATGTTCTTCTTTGTTAAGAAAATCTTTTTATACGCCTTTGGTAGCTATTATTGGTGTAAATCCGGGCGAAAAGATTGATTCTACCCTCTAAGGACAAATCATATTATATGTGCATTACGAGTTTGTCTTGATTCCTAGGAAACTTCTTATGAGAATTTATTATCATTTTTGAGAAGGATTACTAGAGTTTGGAATAGCCATTATTGTGATTACACATATCTATGTCCAACGTTTTCATCTTCATGTTCCTATTTAGGTTTACTTGATTAAATTCTAAAATTGTTTGGAAGATGATTTTTGCAGTATTAATCTTTATGGTTTTATATATCTTTTTATCGGATATGTGTGTTTGCGTCCGTAAACTGTGATTATCCCATACCTTGTCAAAAGTAAAGTCTTTCGTAAGTCGATATTCACATATTGATAAAAGAATGAATGGACTTTTGACAAATACAAAAGTTAAGCCTATTATGTCAATTATTGATGGAAGATAGGTTAAAATCTTTTGTGTACAAGGATTATGTCTGTTGTATGTCGTTATGCAAATAGTGATGGAAAATAGAATGAGTCCTTGATTATTCCACGGTATTAGGCCGATCTCCGATCCACATTTTTGTGTATATACTGTGTTATTCCATAAGGTGTCTTATGTTGAGCTTTATCGACTGAGTTATCGTTTTAGCTTAGTTGTTGTTCCGTGAGGTACCTTATGTCGAGCAGTTTCAACTAAATTAATCATCTTGTTTGGTTATTTAGTTGTTGCTCCGTAAGTTTTCTTATGTTGATCACTATTGACTGAGTTGATTATTTCTTATGATTAACTTAGTAATCGCTCCATAGATTCTCTTATGTCGAGCTTTACAATTAAATTGATCACATTTTGTGGTTAATTTGGTTGTGTATTCCGATTAGATTAATTATGGGTTCTCTTGTGATTAATCTAATTGAGTATTTTTGAGTCTCCATAAGTTCACTTATGTTGAGAATTTCCGATTAAATTAATCATAGGTTCTCTTGTGGTTAGTTTAATTGAGTATTTTTTTATTCAAATTCATATTCGTATGTGATTTGTTATGTCCAAAGAAATCCTTCTTTTCTTTCGAAATTAAGGTCGCTCTTGTTGTTTATTCGGGAATGACAAAGAAATAAGGATTTCATCTAACGGTGAATATTGAATGCTTTGCTTCTAAGCTAAGCAAACCCTGATTTGAAAGACTATATAAAGGAGAACTCTAGAAACTGGAAAACCTAATCCCCACACAACTTGTGTGATACTAGTTTTGGCTAGAGTCGATTCTCCTTTAACCTAGGTTTTTCATAAAACTATTATAGGTTAACGACTTAAAGACTTCGTTGGGATTCTGAAGCCAGATCCAACTATTTTCTCTGTAATTGCGTATTCTGATCTTACTTTTTCTATCGTATTAAGTACTATCTTCTCTAAGGTTTGGTCGAGATTTATCTCCGATAGGTAAGATATAAAAATTAATCACAAAGCTCTACGTCTCATTCTTTATGATTCCATAATAACTTGTTCTACTACAATATAGTTAAGTTATTGTGAGGTGATTGATATTTATAGTATGTTCTTCGGGAATATAAGACCGGATTATCAATTGGTTCATGTGCACCTTGATTTATATTAAGACGGAACAAAACTTCATAGGTATTCTGTGGAAGACAGATTTATCTATTAGAGTAGACTTTTCTGTTGGAGACAGATTAGTTTATAAGTCTTCGACTTTGGGTCGCAGCAACCCTTGATTGTGGGTGAGATCAGCTAAGGGAATCAAGTGCGTAGAGTCCTGTTAAGATTCAGAGGTCTAAGGAACACGACTATACCTTGATCAATGTGAGATTGGTTATGGCTCAACTACATTCCATTCCGAAGTTAATCTTGTAGTAGGCTAGTTTATATAGCGTCTTAATACAGTGTGGTGTTCAATCTGAACTAGGTCCCGGAGTTTTTCTGCATTTGCGGTTTCCTCGTTAACAAAATTTATGGTGTCCGTGTTATTTCTTTTCCGTATTATATTTTTATATAATTGAAATATCACAGGTTATGCGTAGTTCAATCAATTGGTAAATCTGACCTTTCTTGTTGGATATAAATTGATTTACCCTTGGATATTGGTATTTGGTACCATCCAAGTTATTTCTCATGTCAATCAGGATCAAATATTCCTATCTGTTCGGTTGCAGATTGTATTATGAAATAAAGATACAACTCTTGGATACTTTTCAGTGATTGAGTGTGACTGTCTAGTTGAATCTTTTGGAATTGTATTGGAGTTTGTTCCATTCATATTGCCGAACGAAATATTGGGTGTGGTTGTTAGACCTCTTAAGTCCCTATATATTTACATTGTCCATGAAATGGTTTTCAAGAACACTCACTGCAGCTCGTTACTCTAAAGAGGTTCCAGGTATCAAAGCATCTAGAGGTTATCCTCATATTAATCATTTGGTTTTTGCAGATGATTGTCTTATCTTTTCTCATGCTAATTTAACCAGTTTGGTTAATCATCTTCATATTTTTGAAGACTTTCATTCACAATCTGGTCAGGTCATTAATCTTGACAAATCATCCATCTTATTCATTAATAACTTGGATCCCTCTTTTTGTAACTCTCTTAGTCACATTCTTGGAGTAAAGAATGTGGATAATAAGGAGAAATATCTTGGATCTCCTCTTCTAATTGGTAAGTCTAAAGTTCAATCATTTGAGGATATTAAGTGCTCTTTTGAGAGGAGACTTGTAAATTGGCAAGGTGAGAACATGTGTCAAGCAAGTAGAGGTACAATGGTTAAAGTTGTGTTGAATGCAGTTTCCATGTATCAAATGAGTACCTTCAAGATTCCTAAAAGTTTAATACAAATGCTAGATACTTTGCAAAGGAAGTTTTTTTGGGTTTATAAGTCAAGCAGAGGGAATAATCCAGTCTCTTGGACTAATTTATGCATTTCAAAAGAGGTAGGTGACCTAGCTTTTAGATATTTAGAGATGTTGAATCATGCTCTATTTATTAAAATGGCTTGGAGAATCTACAAGCAATCTGATCTTTTGTGTGTTAAAGTTCTCAAAGCTAAATATTTCAAGAATTTCTTCACATAGAAAAAAATAAGAGTAACTCTTCATGGATCTGGAAAGGAGTTGAAGTTGGCCTGAAATATCTTCAACAAAATACTTGTTTGGAGGTTAATAATGGCAAGAAGACTCGTGTTTGGATAGATTTCTGGATTATAGGCATGTTCTCTTATGTCCCTGTCATTGAAACTATGTGTATGTCTCAGAATTTATCAATCACCATACTTCAGAATGGAATATCATCCTTCTACAAACTCTCTTTGCATCTGACGTAGTTGAGAAAATTACCAGAATGCAACTCAATATGAATGAACAAGATCAAGTCGGATGGAAACCAACAAGAGATGGCTTGTTCACGGTTAAGAGTGCCTATAACAAACTTACAGAGAGCAGATTTCAGCATCAAGAATCTCGTAATACAGTTTCCAAGTTGGTACGGAGATCTCTATGGAAAATGAAACTTCCACATAAGGTTACACTCTTCATATGGAAGTTCCTTGAAGAAAGTGTTCAAACTAAAGACATGACTTCTCGTTTAAATGGTGATCATACTCGATGCAGTAGTTGCAATAATTCAGAAGAAACTATATTTCATCTGTTTCTACAGTGCAGGCATGCTAGAATAGTTTGGAGGTGTCTTAATATTAATATAGATCAGGTTGCAAATAGCTATGGTAGTATAAAAGAGTGGATTATATCTTGGTTCAACAGTCAAAATACAAATGGAGCATATGAGCAAAGTAACTAGAAGCTAACTATAATAATGGGCAGTTGGATATCATCTGGAAGGAAAGATGTAAATGTATTTTCCAGAATAAATCTTTTAATCCTCTGTCCACTATCTCTAGAATAAGATTTCACTTGCAAATTTTTTATCTTGCTGTGCAGCCTGATATAGCAGTTCAACCTTTAACTGATGTTGAGAGGCAGCAATCGCTGAATATTGATAAGATATATGTTAATGTTTCTTTCTTTCACTCCACTAACACTGCTGGCACTGGTGTGGTTCTTATTACAGGTACATGGATCTATGCTGGAGTCAAAGGATTGTACACAGACGGAGTAATCGATTCAGAAGCTGGATAATGCATGGTAATTCTAGAAGAGCTTAGTTGGACTAAAGCTCAGAAGATTAATAAAGTTCACCTAATTGATGATGCGGAAGTTGTGGTTCAATATATCATATCTGACAACATTCTAGTCAGATGGCGGAATTTTCATCTTATTAAGAGTATTAAATCTTTCGTTATTTCTTTTCATTTTTGCAAAATTTCTCATGTCGAAAGAGATTTGAATAATTTAGCAGACAACATTTCAAAAAAAGTTAGGTGAGAAAAACTTTTATTGGAAGATCACCATGGATTCATTCTGTACTTCAAAGGCATTCATTGCCCGAACCTTCTTAATAAATAAATTCTCTTTTATATCAAAAAATATAAAATAAACGAATCCGGATACATCAAATCCCTTGAATTTAATATGGATTCAAAGCAATATCGTGTTTAAATAAATTCCTACGATCAAAGTTTGAATAAATCGCTTTCAAAAAGAACAGAAACTCGCCCCAACTGGCGTCGAAAAACTGCTGAAATAGCTAAAAGAAAGTAAAACAACGCCGAAAATAAAAGAAAATTTGTTTTACTCGAGAAGAGACTAATGGAGGCTAGTGTCTTTTTTCCTTTTTCTTATAGTGGAGATTAAATGAGAAGAGAGAACTTTAAAAGGCCTATAAAAAGTCCATTTATCAAAATAGGAAGAGTTAACATGAGTCTGATATGTCATAACTAAAGATGATGTCAAAAGAGAAATCAATATTATCTTCTCCAATTCTAAACATAATCTATAAATTAGTTTAGCTATAAAATTCAAACAAAAGTTTAAGGACTACCTCTTTTTTTGTTTTTGTTTTTTCACTTATGTGAACACGCAGATCAAAGTCATCTGAGTATTCACAAACAATGCGCGCAGACTCATGACAATACAATAAATAGGCTGCGCCTGAACGGAACGGATTGGTTATGTCGAATCCTTGACTCAGAGTTCTAATACTCTTCCTCGTCTCATCAATTACAATCATTGTCCTTAGCTCATACAATAAGATAAATAATGGACGAAGTATAAAATGTACGAACATGATATGCTATAAGTAACGAATTGAATATATAAAGTATGGATGTATGAACATAGACGAAACGATTAACTTATATGATTCTCATTCAGATCCCTGTCTCCGAGATTGGGTTTTTCATTATATGGTGGGGATTACAGAAATAGTCGAATGACTTTGAGACTAATATAAGCCTGCGTAGAAGGAGGAACCTCACTTACACTTTCTCTATTTCTCTGTCTCTCTCCTCTTCTCTTCTCAATGTTTTTCCCCCTCCCTTTTCACTTGGGAGAGAGGGGTATTATAGGGTGGTTACATGGGGTTCACTTCTGAATCCCGTTATAACCTTATCCTCTTGTGTCTTGTGCCGCTTATGCAGAGGTCTTCGTGTTCTTGGTCTTCTCTGCGTGTTCTGTTTGAATATTCAGTGCTATCTGCGCTTCCTCCACAGGATGACTGACACGTATGCTGTTTGAGGGTATTTAATGCGGGTAGTTGAGATATCTGTCCGCGGTAGACAGTTGTCCTCTGCCCCTGTCTTGTCTGCGTCAGTTTGACTATCCCCAGCCGTAGATCTTAGATCTTTCTGGGGATAGGATAAAGTGAATCTCGGGTTATCCTTCAGTGCTTCGCAGTGTTCTAGTGCTTCCGTCTTCCTCGATCCCCTACCGTTGGATCTGGTGGGTGGCGACGCTATCTTGATAAGGCGCGTCTCTTGGCTGTCCACGTGTGATATCATATCTTGATGTTGTCAGCCGCATGTCCTCCACGTGTGTCTTTGTGTACACGTGGCGGAAGATGAAATGTGTACCTACAATTTGCCCCTTTTCATCCTACTGGGCGGTTAGTCGAAGTGGGAAGAAAAAACGTGTTACTCTCTTCATCTTCTCTTTATTGTTTTCCTAGATTTTAGGGCACGTTCCCCACTATTTGCAATAACTTCTTCTTGGGTAGTGGGGCGGTTTTATTTCTCTTTGTATATATATATGAGAAGGAATATGAAAATTCTCTAGTCATAAATTTCATTCCTTCTCTTTCCTCAGAACTTTTGTTCTCTGTTTTTGTTTCCTTGTTATTAATTGTTGCTGCTGCTGCTGCTGTTGTTTTTGTCTTTGTTGCTGCTGCTGTTGTCGTTCCTCGGAACTTTTCTGTTGTTGTTGTTGTTGTTCCTCGAAGCTTTCTTTACGACCCTGATTTTTCCTTTATAGGTAAGTGGTTCTATTGTGTATGATTATCTTTTGAAAAATATATTCGTTTTCTATTGCTGCTATATGCGTTTGTGATGAAGAACATATATATAGATGTGTGTATGATGGCCCCTGTTCGTCATTATAAACAGTAATGATATTGTCCTTCGTGTATGGTTGCCCCTATTTGTTATTTCCTCTTTTTATTTAGGTTTTGTTCTTATTTTCCATCTGGTTCATGATTATGAAGAACTGGGTGAAATTGGGTTTTTTGATTTTCGTTTTGTATCCGCGGAAATCTGAAACTTGTTTGTGTACTACGCATACATGGCTGATCATCCGCGGGTTTCTTATCAAACTCCACCCCCTAGTCCGCGCAGATCTCCTCCGCGTAGGGATCATGATGTTTCTTCGCCTGGTGGAGGTTCGTCTAAATCTTCCCAAGGTGATGCCCGCGTTCATAGGGTTTCGTCTTCTTCTGGCAGAGGCGCTTAACTTCTAAGTGGAGTGAGTCGCATAGAGGGAATACGCAGAAGGGGGACCGGCCAAAAGAGACTCCTGGCTCCCGGTATGCTGTTTCTCGTCCCTCAGCTAATCCGCATGATGATCCTAAGAGAACGCGGGATGCCCTACCTCTTCGGTCAGTGGCACCTCCTTCCGCGTCTCACCAACATCCTCTACCTCCCCCTCCAGTGTCTCAACCCAAGGGAAGGTCTTCGAAGGAAGTGATTTCGAAGACTGATGCATCTAAGGTTCAGCCTAAGAGAAAATCTTCCGATAGAAACCATTCGAAGGATTTTGCGCCTGATCCCGTGGAGGAGGAGGATATTTCTCAGGAGATACGTAGCGTCGCTGTTGGGGAGAAGAAAGTGACCTTCAAGCATATTGATCTGGAGGTTTTCAAGGAAAAACATGGTCTTCAACTATTCGATGTTCGTTTTCACGCTGCTGATGATGATATTACTTATGAGATGATATCGACGTATAAGTTTGATGAATTTCATCTGCTGACCACGGTGGGGGCCTTTGAAGCGGGTCTTATGTTGCCTTTGTACAAGTATGGGGATTCTTTTTATTATGATGTGCTGGCTAGTCGAGAGGGTTCTTCGAAGAACACACACTGTCGCTCTATTTCCCAATTTCATGGGAATTATCTTCGTGCACTGATGGAGTGTTATCTTCGGAGCTAAGGAGAGACAATGATGATTCTTTATGTTCCCAACCCTTAGGAAAGGGAGTGGTATACGCCTGAGAATTTTAACAAGTCTTTCGGTGACTATGTTAACAACAGGAATCGTAAACCGTGGAGTGTGAGTCTTCGGAATATTGCCGCTCCTCGTGGTGAGATACGCCTTCTGAGTGAAGTAAGTGGTGCTAAGGTGAAGTACGTCCCGAGAACAGAGAATTCTACTAACAAACTGGTGTTTCCTACTCATGAAGGGATCAAGCGTGATCATGACTATGAATAGCACGCAACTGTTATTGAGGTTGTTGGTCCCTGGGCTTGGGGGTGGGTTCCAGGTCCGCAAGTATGGCATCCTACCGCAGATAGCCAGATACGTACGGCTCCTCCTGCTCGTTATGGGAATTTCCGTCCTTGGCATTTGAATTTTGAGGGCATGAATTTCCAATATGCCCTCGATGTTGTTGATGGAGATGACGAAGAGAGTTCCGATGCTGATCTTCAGGCGAAGAATGCTGCGGTTGTCAAGGTAAGATTTCTATATGCCTTGTCCTTTAGTTGAGGCAGTTTTAATTCTTTTCAAAGTTAGGGATTTTTATTCTTGTGCCTTGTCTTTTTAGGCGACGAAGAAGAGAGAGGAAATCCCAAGCAGTCCACCACCGCAACAATCGAGGAGGCGGAGGTTTATGAAGAAGTTAACAGTCCTGTGACTGAGCTTGGCGAGGATGAAGATGTGTCTGACATAGAAGAGCGTACTGATACATCCCCTCCCGGTCATGATGTTGATGAATTTGTTGAAGGGAATACTACCGCCGGTGGCAGCGGTATTGGTGGTGAGATTAATCCCGCAGGGTGTTATGATGCTGGTGCCGAAGCTAATCCTGCGGGTTGCAGTGATGATGCTGGTGATGATAGCACTGGCCTTGGTGATGAGGGTGCTGGTGGTGAAATTCCTGCTATGTCTCAGGAGTTTTCCTTTGGTCGGATTTATTCTGCGGAGGATGGTTTTGACATAAACGCTGCCCTGGGCCTGGCTTCTGAGTTCAACCTGCTTTCCCCCAACGATGATTGGGATGTGCTTGGTAATTCTAACAAGGTGGACGGGAAGGGTAAGGGAGTCGTGGATGCTAGTGATGTTCCAGAGGGGAGCGGTGCTAGAGACCTTCCGATTTGGACGCAAGAGTAGCCTCGAACTCTTCGGGTGCTAAATTCACGGACATGGGTAAGGCCTCGGTTGGGTCTCCTGGAGATGATTTTCCTCAGTCACTGATCCTGGAGGGTGATGATGCCATCTTAGCTTGGTTTAAGAAGAAGAACTTGATGTTCGTACCCAATCCACCCCTGTGGTGGAGGGTGAGAAGAACTCTGATGCCTATACCCGTAAGATGATGCAATTGTCTCCCGAGGACCAGGTTGCAGTAGCGTGGGATAAGAATCTTCGGGCCTCGGTGCTCTAGTAGTCGATGCTCCCTCGACTGTTGCTGATATGATGGCGTTGGCTGATGGGTATCAGTATGGATTTCCCCAACAGCGGATGTTAGAGGTGAGTTCTCTTATCATTTTGCCTGGTATCAGTTTTTAGCAATTTTTAGAGTCAGGGTGTTCTAATCTTCTGATTCGCAGATGATGAGGAGTGAGCATTGCAATCACATGTTGTACCAGTTTTTTAAGGCCAAATCCCTTAAGTTGGAGGCTAAGCTTCGTCTTCGGGAAGAGGAGCTTACTGCGGCTGAGACTGTCATCGCTGATAGGGATAGGGAGATATGTGAGTTGAAGAGTCTCCTCAAGGCTAAGGAGCAAATAGGCAAGGAGGAGAGAAGCTTCGTATGGATCTTGCTATGGTTCGTAGTGAATTGGAGGAGGCCAAGAAGAATTCTTCGGCTGTTACAGGTTTGATTATTGTTCTCTTCCTTGCTGTTGTCCTTTACCGTAATTAGTGTTCTGTCTGAGTCTCCCTCCCCCACCCTATCTTCAGTGGGTGGAGTTCCTGAGTTAGTATGGCTTCGGAAAGAGCGGCAGCGTCAGAAATCTCGCATCGCAGAGTTGGTAGAGAAGATAAAGAGCGAGGCTGATAAGTGGAATGCTCGTGCCGATGAACATAATGCTCTGGCAGAGAAGTGGCGGGTCAGGCGAGTCCAAATGATTGATTTGCAGAACCAATATAACAATGATCGTCGTTTGTTTGATGGAACGTTGTTGTGGACGCGTGATAATCTTCGTGAATCCCGAGAACAGTCTCATCATTGGAAGCTAAAATCAATCTCTTGGAAGAAGAATTGCGTCAAGCTCGTTCTTCTCAGACCTCTGATGTTAAAGATTACCTTCAGCGTCTTGCTAGGGAGAGAGATGACGCTAGGGCTGAGGCTGGTGCTCTCAGCAAAGCTTTAGCTGCGTCTAGGGCTGATGTGGTACGCCAAGCTGAGGCTGAGAGGAATCTTGAAGTAAATATGTACCGGCTCAACAAGGGTCTGGAGGGTTTAAACAATGAGGTCAATCATCTTCGTCACTTGGATTCAATGAAACAGGTAGAATTAGATGCGAGTCAGTACGCCCTTTCAACCCTTCAAGCGGATTATAAGAAGTTGTCAGATGAGTATGATTTTCTTGGTGAAGCCCGTGATGCTGCTGTTTAACGAATATGAAATAGCTTCGGCGAGAGTCGAAGGTATATGCTTATATTATCGAGTGTGATTCTGCAATTTCCTGGACCTAACCATCTGCGTTTTTCTTTTCCTTGCAGAGCTCCAGGGACAGCTTCGTACTGCAAATGAAGAGCTTGCGGAGGCTCAATCTCAATTAGTGCATCAGGAAAGTCAGATTAATTATCATAAAGGTTTAGCTACAGCAAGGGACGAGGCTTCCCAAGCCGCTTCGAAGGAAGTGAGTCGCCTTTCCTCGTTGTTGTCAAAGGCTGAGATGATGAATACTGTTATTGCGTACAAGGCTCGGTGTCAACTAGTGGAAGAGACCAACAAAATTCTGGATAGCATTGAGTATGATCTGAAGACCGAGCATGGCCTTATCAAGCTATCCGCGCCGTGAGAAACCCCTCCCCCTACATCTGGTTCTTCAGGCCCTTCCTCGGGTGGGAGCGTACCTTCAACGCAGAAGGGGAAGATTGCTAAACCTTGGTGGGGTTGAATCATCCAGTAGATTTTTGTAGAGAGTTGATCTTTGTTGATTATGAGGCTTCGTGAGATTCCTTTTGTATTTTCTTGTTTCCGCGTACCATTGCCAAGCCTGTAATCAACTTTTAATGAATTGATAATTGTTATGGTTAATTTGGAATATAACCGACTGTAACCAGGGATAGTGAAGTGTTTGGGTGCGAACCCGAAGATGTGTGTCTCTTCGTGAACGTCTTGAGACCTGTCACCCCGCTGGCTAATCCTGGGCAGAGGATTCCCAGACGGTGGGGGTCGGGGCAGCGTTCTAGGATATGAGTTGTTTGGAATGTACGTTCATTCCGTCGACCCGCTGCCATAAGTGTAAGTGAAGTGTTTGAGTGCGAACCCGAAGATATGTGTATCTTCGTGAACGTCTTGAGACCTGTCACCCCGCTGGCTAATCCTGGGCCAGAGGATTCCCAGACGGTGGGGGTCGGGGCAGCGTTCTAGGATATGAGTTGTTTGGAATGTATGTTCATTCCGTCAACCCGCTGCCATAAGATTGGTTGGGTATCTCTTTCTGCTGGATGCCTTCCCCATGGTCCTACACTTATAGACGCTGATAGGGGAGTCCCGAGAGATTGTAGGTGACTACTTTCCCCAAGTAAAATAGAACAATTAACATCAGTGTTTACGTGGTTCGACAGCAGAGTGTCTACGTCCACGGGTGAAAGAGGGTTAAAGTGTCTATTCAGTTGAGTTACATTTAGAAGAATTCCATTGATGGAACCTCTGAGGTAGTAAATAGTAAAAAACAGGAGGATGAAGTATTGACGCGGAGGCTGTATTTACAGGTGTAGGGTTCTCGTGAGGTGTTATATTTACACGCAGTCGTCTTGTTATATGTCTCTCCATGTATTGCCTATTTTTTCCAAAAGTTTGCTTGATTGATAGGTTGAGGTTTGCTATTCCTCTCTCAGAGATAGAAACATGTCGATCGCAAGCGTCGTTTTCTTCTTCTGTGCTCTTCACGTAGATGCAGGTCTGCGTTGCCCTCTACGGGTAATATGGCTTGAGATATTTTGCATTCCATGGGTGTTTGAGGATCTCCCCTTTTAGGTTGCGCAGATAATAAGACCCATTTCCTGCAACATCATGTATGACGAAGGGTCCCCCCATGTTGGTGCTAATTTTCCCCACTTCTTTTCTCGTTGGTATTGGGGAATGGTCCTCAGCACATACTGCCCTTCTACGAAATTTCTAAGCTTAACCCTCTTATTATACTCCCTTGCTAGTTTCCTTTGATAGTTTTCCATTTTTTGTAGTGCTGCCTCCCTCCTCTCTTCTAGATCATCCAACCTTTCCAACATCATGTCCGCTGTGAGGTTCTTTTCCCATGCTTCAGTCTTCGTAGTTGGCATGATTATTTCTGTTGGGATAATAGCTTCGGCTCCATAGGTGAGTAAGAATGGGGATTCTCCCGTGGATGATCTTCGAGTTGTCCTATAAGCCCACAAAACGTTGTGTAGTTGCTCACACCAACGCTTCTTGTATTCGTCCAACTGCTTTTTGAGGATGAGTGCGAGGGTTTTGTTTGTGGCTTCTGCCTGACCATTGCTTTGAGGGTAAATTGGTGTTGACTTGTTCTTTCGAATTTTGAAAGTATCGAAGAGTAAGTCGATGTTTTTTCCCTGGAATTGCTTGCCATTGTCGATACAATCTCAGCTGGTATGCCAAACCTGCAAATGATGTTTTGAAAAATGAATGTGAAGACATCTGCGTCTCGAATGCTTGCCAGGGCTTTAGCCTCTACCCATTTGCTGAAATAGTCCGTGGCCACTATCAAGAATCTTCTCTTCCCTGATCCTTCGATTAGGGGACCCACGATGTCTATGCCCCATTTTGAGAATGGCCAAGGGCTGTCTACTGGGTTTAACATTGTTGCTGGTGCGTGGATTTTTTTGGCGAAACGCTGGCATTCTTCGCATCTTCGTGACATTCTTGCAGCGTCTCGTATCATTGTTGGCCAGTAATATCCTTGAGTTTTCGCCTTATCTGCTAGGGATCTCATTCCGCTGTGATTGCCTGCGTCGCCGCGGTGTATGTCTTTCAAAATCAAATGTCCTTCGGATCTGGATAGGCAACGTAATAATGGTCCGAGAAAAGATTTTTTGTACAAAATTTCTTTTCTCAGATCATATCTTCCTGCCTTTGACTGTATTTTTCTGGCTTGCTTTAGGTCTGAGGGTAGAATTCTTTCTTTTAGGAAAAGATGAATCTCAGATCTCCAATCTTCTTCTTTGCTGAAGTCTTCATCTTGATCTGCCTTAGCCATGATGTCGTCTTCTTGGAAATCATCCGCGATGAATTCTCCCACGTCATCATCTGCCATATCTTCTTCTGCGTGGTTCCTCTGCTGTGCAGCGCAGAGTTCTTGAATATCAATTGAAGGCTCGTAAATCCTGGTTACTTTGATTGCTTTGACGTCCTCGTTTCTGAGCATCGATGATATGTAGGCCAGGGCATCCGCGTGCCTGAGTTCCTTCCTTGCCAGGTGTCGGAATTTGATGTTTGGGATTTGTGATGCCAGTGTTTGCACCAATTCCATGTATGCTGACAATGTTCTGTCATAAACATTATATTGCAACCCTATTTGTCGGATGACTAGCTGTGAATCGCTTGTCAGACGCACGTCAGTTATGCCCATTTCTATTATCAACTGAAGGGCATGCACCACTGCTTCATATTCAACTATGTTGTTGGTATGCCCCTTGAATTCTAACCTGAAAGCATGTATGATCCTGTCTCCTGTTGGGGTGGTGATTACGATGCCTATCCCCGCCCCTTCTTTATTTTTCGACCCATCTACGAAGACTTCCCATTGCCTAGGATTTTTTGGTTCCAAGATGTCTATAGGGTCTTTACCTTCGTCCATCTCTGGTAGTCCTGCTGCCTTTCGTCCTTCGATGATGACTTCTTCGCAGTTATCCAATGGTAAGTCTGCTAGGAAATCTGCTAATACTTGTGACTTCTGAGAGTGTGTAGTTCATGGATGATATTGAATGATCTAGGTGAGTATTCCATTTTGCAATTCTGCCTACTTTTCCTGCGTTTTTAAGGACTGCTTCTAGCGGAGCTTTGCATGGGACGCGGACGTAGTGAGTCAAAAAGTAAGTTCTGAGTTTCAGGGTTGCCCATACTAACGCCAAGATGAGCTGCTCGATCTTCGTGTAGTTTCTTTCTGCTTGCTTCGTTCAGAGTCTTGCTGATGTAATAGATGGGCTGCTCTATCTTCGTGTTGGTTTTAACCAATACTGCGCTGACTGCATCTTCTGTTGCTGCTATGTATAGTGCCAACACTTCATCAGGGTCTGGTTTTTGTAATATAGGGATCTCAGCCAGGTATTCTTTGATATTTCGAAAAGCTTCCTCGCACTCTGCCGTCCATTCGAATTTGCTTCCTTTTTTGAGAATGTTAAAAAAGTGCTTACATCTGTCCGAGGACCTGGATATGAACCTCCCCAGCGCAGCCAGCGAACCATTGAGTTTCTGAACCTCTTTTAAACTCTTTGGGGATGGCATTCTTACGATGGCTTCAATTTTAGCGGGATCGACTTCAATGCCCCTCTTCGTCACCAAATATCCGAGGAACTTTCCGGAAGTGACACCAAAAGTGCACTTCTCTGGGTTTACCTTCATGTTGTGCACTGTCATTGCTTGGAAAATATCTTTTAGGTCTTGGTGATGATCTTTGCGCAGCTTGCTTTTAACGAGCATATCATCCACATATACTTCCAGCGTACTTCCAATCCATGGTTTGAAAATTGCATCCACCATTCTTTGGTAGGTTGCCCCTGCGTTTCGCAATCCAAAGGGCATTCTTACGTAGCAATAGAGGCGTGTGGTGTATAGAATGTTGTATGTTGTTGATCTTCTTCTGCTAGGAATAATTGATTGTATCCAGAGTATCCATCCATGAATGACATTTCTTCGTATCCTTCAACTGCCTCAACAAGTTGGTCAATGCTTGGCAGTGGATAGCTATCTTTAGGGCAAGCCTTATTGAGGTTGGTGAAGTCGATGCATATCCTTACTCCGCCATTTTTCTTCGGTACGATGACCATGTTAGAGATCCATGTTGGGTACTTAACTTCTTTGATGAATCCTGCGTCCAGTAGTTTGCGGAGTTCCACTTCAACTGCTCGATGGTATTCTGGAGCTACTTTGCGCACCTTCTGCCTAAAAGGGGGGGGTACCTGGTTTTATTCGAAGTTCGTGATGAACTAACTTTGGGTCAATTCCCGGCATTCCCCTAATTTCCAAGCAAAGATGTCCGCGTATTCCTTTAGAAGTTTGATTAGCGCGGCTTCTCTTTCTTCATCCATCAAGGTGCCTATTCTGATAATCTTCGGATTTCCCTCAGTACCTATGTTGATTTCTTTAGCTGCTTCGACAGGCGTAAACGTGGGTTTTGGTTCCCCCAAGAGAGGAACATTCTTTGATTGCTATTTGGTGTGCTCTCCGTTTTCTTTTGTCGCGGAGGTGCTGGCTTCTGCGCTGCCAGTGGTGCTCACGTTCAGAAGGTTTTTTCCGGAGATTTCTTCCAGATATGTATCTATGGTTATTTCCTTATTTTTGGCTCTTCGGGACTGGTGGTTTTCTTCCCGCTCGTTATTGATCTGATTCTGTGAGGTCTGACATTCCGCGCAGTTACTTGGTCTCCTTTAATTTCCATGACTCCCTGGGGTGTTGGGAATCTGAGATATTGATGGTAAGTTGCCGCTACTCCTTTGAGCTTGTGAACCCATCTTCTTCCGATGATGGCGTTGTAAGGTGAAGGTGCATCTACGACGCTGAATCGAGTGTCCACTTTCATGGGCCCTGCGTCTACTTGTAAGACAATGTCCCCTAGGGGCTTTGTAGCTGCGCCGTTGAATCCGTAGATGGTGTAGTAAGATGACAGCAGTTGCTCGTCGTTGAGTTCCATACGTTTGAACGTGTCATAGAACAGGACGTTGACTGAGCTTCCTCCATCGATGAGAATTTTCTTGACATTGCACCCTGCTATTGGGAGTGTGAGGACTAGAGGATCATTATGGTCTTCCATGTCTTCTTCCACATCGTCTGCGTCGAAGGTCATGGGCGCGTCCATCCATTGTTCGTGCTCGTTTACCTCTTTCCCATCGATCTTATAAAGCTCACAATAATCTTCGAATTGTTTTCTTAATCTCTTCCCAATCTGGGCGGTTAGGGATGGTCCTTGAATCTCTGAACATGAAATTGTGTTGAGGGTGCGGTTGCCTTCTGGTAATTGAACCTGCTTGCCTCTCTTGGTTCTATCTTCGTTATCAATCTTCCGTATATATTGCTTTAGGTCTCCTGCGTCGATTAGTTTTTGAATCATTATCTTGAGATTTTTGCACTTTTCTGTTTGATGACCGTTGAAACAGTGGTATTCACAGTATTCCTTGGATTTTTCTGATCTAGGAGGCTGCTTTCCCTTGGACCATGGCCAATCGAAGTTCTCCCTCCCTTTGATCTCTCTCAGGATGCGCTAATAACTGGTTTTCAGCTTGGTATAGACTTGATCTTCAAATTTTCGATCATCTCTTCGTCTATCATCCCTTCGTTCTTTCCTTTCTGCGTTGGGATGCTCTTCTGTGATTCCTCTTTTGTACCCGCTGGCTTGATCCACGGAAGTTGTGCGTGTGGGACGTTGAGTATGAGCTCTGGGATTTCCACGCTGAATTTCTTCTAACCTTGCATGCTTTTCTATGATTATCCGGAGATCTCCTCGGTGGTAGGGATGGTCCCGTGGATCTCCACAAACAAAGGACTCATCATGTCCATCTCCCATTTGTAGCAGTTGATACTAACCATAGGATCTATGTTGCCAATAGCTTGGAAAATCTTGTGCCATCTATCAGTATATTCTCTGATGGTCTCTTTGTAATTCATCTCCAGTGAGAATAGCTTGTCCATGCCGGTATTGACAACCTTGTTGTACATGTATGTTGCTAGAAATTTTTCTGTGAGTTGGTCGTAGGAATCGATGGAGTTTGACGGAAGGTTATCGAACCATGATAACGCGGACCCTTTTAGACTTGATGGGAAGTATCTGCACAGTATGGAGTCTTCATTATCCCAACGGTCCATCATTCGATTATAATATCGAAGATGAGCCGCAGGATCACCTGACCCGTCATAGCAATCGAAAGCAGGAACCGAATATTTCTGTGGTATGGAAGCCCTGGACAAGTGTGGCGTCAGCGGGGTAGTGTTTGCTTCCTTCATCACTTGCTCTAGTCTTCCGCCTCCCTGCCTAGTTTTTAGCTCCTTGATTTCTGTCAGCATTTCAGCACACAGATTTTCCATTACGATCTGGTGCTCTTCACGAATGGTAGATTTTGCTCTTAGGAGGGTGGTACCATCGTAGTAGTCCGAGTTCTCGGGATTGTACTCAGGGTCTGATCTTTGGCTGCTCCTTTCTCCTCTTCGGTTCAATGGAATCGGGTTGTTTGCGATCACCATTCTTCTATCTTGATTGGGTGCTACAGCCTTGGAGTTAGCTTCGTCGCGTTGGTTTTCTACCTCTGCGCTGTGAATGATTCTTTCCTTGAGTGTTTGGTTCTCTTGTGCTAATATCGCCACAGCATCTGCGTATGCCTTCTGGTTCTTCCTTAATTCTGCTAGCTCGGTCATCATCTGAGCGGAATGATTTGACCCTTGATTTGGTGTTCCTGCCCGCAATCGCTCATCGAAGGCTATGGTCTGTTCCTCATCCACGATCTGTATTATTGGCTCTGGTGGATCTAACCGTGCACCCCGGGACCCCGACGGTTGTTGTGAGGGTTGACCTGCTATCAGAAGCGGTTGCTTGGTCGGGAAAGGTATGTTCTGTTCGTTGGTTAAGGGCATCCCATAAAGGGGTTGTTGTATTCCTGACTCTGCTACGACTTCCTGATGTTCATATAGTTGAGCGTTGGTTATTCTGGGAGCTCCAACCTTGGATCCGCCAGCTCTTGAAGCTCCTGCTTTGGCTGCCTCGGCATTTACTGCGTTTGCTGCGATGATGTTGGCATTGATGGGGGTCGTGCTTTCCGCATTATCCTGCGCCCTATCTGCTGCCTTCAGCTTTTCACCTCTCTGTTTACTCCTAGTTACCACTGGGGTCGTCCTTGGCATCTCTTTTGACGAAGATTTTGCCTTCCCGATATCTTTGCTTTTCTCCATCTTTTAATATTTCCCTGAAAAAGAGAGAAAAAATCACGAAGATAATGGGTCCCACGTGATATCTATTAGCGTTTTGAGTTCTCAAAGGTGTAAAATCTTGAAGATACGAAAGGCATCCATCTATGTAGACGACCGCAGATCCGTTCGAAGTTTTGATTTTCAAGGACGTGAAAACTTAGAAAATGCATGAAAAATCAGATCTACGTAGATAAATGCGGATCTGCTCATAATTTTGGTTTTTGAAATCATGAACGGAAAAAACCGTAGTGTTCCATACATCGTTACTTTCAGAAAACGAAGCCTGAAACAAATCACATGAGAAGATAAATCTTTTACCGGGATGAATATCCCTGTTTCTAGCGCCAGATTGTGAATATGCAGATCAAAGTCATATGAGTATTCACAAACAATGCGCGCAGACTCATGACAATACAATAAATAGGCTGCGCCTGAAGGGAACAGATTGGTTATGTTGAATCCTTGACTCAGAGTTCTAATACTCTTCCTCGTCTCATCAATTAGAATCATTGTCCTTAGCTCATACAATAAGATAAATAATGGACGAAGTATAAAATGTACGAACATGATATGCTATAAGTAACAGATTGAATATATAAAGTATGGATGTATGAACATAGACGAAACGATTAACTTATATGATTCTCACTCAGATCCCTGTCTCCGAGATTTAGTTTTTCATTATATGGTGGGGATTACCGAAATAGTCGAATGACTTTGAGACTAATATAAGCCTGCGTAGCAGGAGGAACCTCACTTACACTTTCTCTATTTCTCTGTCTCTCTCCTCTTCTCTTCTCAATGTTTTTCCCCCTCCCTTTTCACTTGGGAGAGAGGGGTATTTATAGGGTGGTTACGTGGGGTTCACTTCTGAAGCCCGTTATAACCTTATCATCTTGTGTCTTGTGCCGCTTACGCAGAGGTCTTCGTGTTCTTGGTCTTCTCTGCGTGTTCCGTTTGAATATTCAGTGCTATCTGCGCTTCCTCCACAGGATGACTGACATGTATGTTGTTTGAGGGTATTTAATGCGGGTAGTTGAGATGTCTGTCCGCGGTAGACAGTTGTCCTCTGCCCCTGTCTTGTCTGCGTCAGTCTGACTATCCCCAGTCGTAGATCTTAGATCTTTCTGGGGATAGGATAAAGTGAATCTCGGGTTATCCTTCAGTGCTTCGCAGTGTTCTAGTGTTTCCTTCTTCCTCGATCCCCTACCGTTGGATCTGGTGGGTGACGACGCTATCTTGATAAGGCGCATCTCTTGGCTGTCCACGTGTGATATCATATCTTGATGTTCTCAGCCGCATGTCCTCCACGTGTGTCTTTGTGGACACGTGGCGGAAGATGAAATGTGTACCTACAACTTATTTAAGGACTACCTAATTAATACCCTAAAATGAGAAGACGAAATACAACTCCGGTAGGAGCTAACCCCCGACCATGTGACATGAGAAAACGTCAAAGAACACTACATTACAAGTTACCACCGAACTAATTCAACAACCCAAATAAGTTGAGGCACGAAGGATATCACGAAAACCCAAAGCTGTAGTTTAAATATACTTGGTTTATAATCAAGAGATTCTTCTTCATGACAGCTAGAGACGAGTACTGTGGGAGCGCCAACTTGTAAAAGCGCGTGCGAGATGAGGGCACATGCTGATCAGATCCTGCTACAGACTTGTATATGCATAAACGAGACGACAAATTAGAGAAACCACGTGCAGGAAGGAATTTCATGGAGGTCCAAAAAAAAAGAAGCTCCTGTCTCTGCTTGATAGACATGCCCTCAACAACCTGCAAAAGTTACTATACATAAGATTTTGTTCACCACAATAAACATATTAATATGCTAAAACATCACTAACTAGTAAAAAATATGAAGAAATAAAATGACTGACATGTTATCTCAATGGCATGTATTAGAATTATTAGTTATCAATGAGAAACCTAGGAGAGGGTGAAGACAATGACAACTAGAATCTAAGGGTGAACATGGTCAACACTAACAAAGAATATATCAGCGTCCAATAATTGGTCTCGGAAAATTAAAGAACCTCTTGGCCTTAAAAGTCTATCAATTTCCAATAGAATATCCTCCATTTCACATCTACAAAAACGCAATTGAGATAAGTCACAATTATAGTAGAAGAGTTTTCACTCACCGGTTTACCTGTTTTTGTAGAGAGTGAGTATCGAATCAGCATGTATAAAATCGTAGCCCCTTGGGTAAGAAGACATCGCTCACACCTGAATATCCAATGGAAACAACTTAAAACAAGAACGATATTATATCCATAGAAAAGATTTAGTTTGGGTTAAAACTGTACCAATTCTGGTATGTACCAATCAAACCCCGCTCATAAATAACTCCTAAGGTTTCCTATGCACATGCCAAAAAAAATGGTGTTTGTTATACCAGGTGGCATAGAAAACCATTTGCGCCACTATGGGAAAACCAATAAGCGACTGAGTTTCTAGCGAGCGATATTCTTTACATCGTCAGCGATAATCACATTACCGTCAGCGATAATGACTTTATCGCCAGTGTTACTGATTCTAGCGTCAATGGCTATTTCTTTATCGCTATAAATATGTAACTTTCAAACTCAAAACTTACCCCAAATTTTTTACACAATTTTTTTTTTCTCAATCTATTCTCTATTTCTCAATCTAAGTTATCCAAATGGCACAATTAACCTAACTTGATTCGGCAACACAACTTGATTTTCCGGGAGTAGTGCTCGAAGGTGCTGTTAAGAAGATATGTGATAAGTATAAAGAATTAAGTAAGAAGCAAAGAAGTCTCCAAGTTTTGGATATCAACCAAGTCAAAACCGCAACTAAGAAAAGGCAAAGAAAAGTTCAAGGCAAAACAAATTTGAAGCCAGAGAAGAAGATTAACAAAGGAGAATCCGTTCATGAGCGCATTGATTGGAAATTAGGTGAAATGAAGAAGATTAACAAGATGAAGAACATTGCCCAAATTTTTATTTTTAAAGTGTATATTTCGAAATATTCTTGTCTAATTTTATGTCTTGTAAAAAATGACTATTTAATGATTATATCGAAGTTCAATGAAAATTAAGCTTAATTCTATTATTAATCCGATCTTACATTTTAATTAGAGATACATTTAAACAATTATTAAAACGTAATACTTAGACAATTTTCAAATTAAAACATAAGAACTTAAGCTAATATTTGGACAAACATTTTAAAATGTCGAAACAATTTTCATATTGGAAGTGTTTTTCGTAGATGCGACGATATTCCGCATGACACCTTTGTTGAAATTCCATCATGGTTTCACCACTCCTCAAAGTTGGACCTTCTTGATGAAGTAAAGCAACAAACCTAGTAACTTCCTTATTGATTGTACTGAAGCGTTGAATCAACTCTGAAACATCACGATTGTTGAGATTCACTGTCTGTCTTGAAATTTCCCAAAAATCATTTGCCATAATGTTTCGTGATGTAATGCATTTCCGAATACAGCATCCTCAGTAGAAGAAACATAATTCCTGCAAATACAATCATCTTCCACAACAGTGAATTTTGGTTTTCGCCTCACAAATTGACGTTGACTTCTCCTAATTTCACTGTCTACATAGGCACGATCAACAACTCTTCGATTTTCGACAACACGTTGGTTTGCTACGCACTCAACAAGGTTCATATTATCATCCACGCTCTCTAAGGAATTGGAAGAGTGATGAAAATAATTGGAGATTGAGAAATTCTTTAGAGATTTAGAAATTCTGGTGTGAGTTGAAATGAGATTGAAATTAGGTATTTATAGAGGGGAAAAATAATAACCGTTAGATGAAGATCTGATAAGCGATGATCTGACCAACGAGCGATAGATTGACTGGCGCTGGCGATTGACTGACCAGCAAGCGACCTAAAGACCATCGAGCGATGGAATCTCTATCGCTCGGTGGAAACTCTGTCGTGTATGCCTATATGCCAGGACTAGCATATAGGCATACGAGTTTGGCAGTTTGGCATACCCATAGTGGGTGCATATATGTCAAATTTCATGTTTTGGCATGTGCATAGGAATAGGCCTAAAGTATTTTTGCTTCATTAGGAACAACATTCATACTTCACAGCGGATAATCGGCTAATGCAGCTGCAAAACCTCTCAAATGTGCATTCATATCCAGCACATTTCTATATCTACCTTTCAGATTCAGCTCATTGTTTACAGTCTTGTAACATGCTATTCTTTTGTTCCACATATGTGTATATTTTTTCAACATCTTTTCTGTAATTCCATTAGTACTTCCTGAACTAATTATTGGTGGAGTAGCAGTTAGTCTTTCCGGCCATTTCTATAACTTGCCACCAGCTATGTCATCTAGGCCTGACACAACAGGCAGCGAAGTTAAGAAAGTCTCTAATTTAGTGTACCTGCACATGAACGTTGCTTGTCAAATGACTTGGTAAATGAACAATTTAGTGTAAGCATATCCAAATTTTGAATGATGAAAGCACACTAAGCTCTATCAGGATCTTGAGCTTCACAAAATGACAAGTTCTGTATGAGTTTCAGATTGGATTTGCATTGCATGCGATTCAATGGTTTTTGCCAAATTGCAATATCGTTTTTTTCAGCAAACTTTTTCCAGCAGAGACTCTTAGCAAAAGCCTCGATGTCAGATTTATCTGAGGTTAGATCTTCTATAGTTCTTTTCCAACCTCTTACATGGTTGTTTTTATAGTTAATTGGTGGTCCAGATAATATCCAATATCCACCGGGACGTAGAATTCGATCAACTTCAATCAAGTATTTCCCACCTATTCGACAGTTTACATGGTAAATGCAACAGTACTATTCAGCATAAAATAATATCACATTACTAATACAGCTTGATCTTGGATTGATTATGGTTACCATTCTTGCTCCATGGGATTAGACATCTTGAGCAATGCGCCATGTCGAATGCCCTGGATGGATACGGAAGTCTTATTTTTTTGAAAAGAGAAGGGCAAATTCGATTAAAACATAATCATCATCGAGAGATGAAGATTAAGGGAGGACAGAGATATAGATGCTAATTGCTCCCAACAACAGCATCCCAGTTACAGATCAAGGTACTCAAAGAGTAACCATCAAAGAGTTTGGTATGAAAAGACCAGTTAAAAAGAGTACACTTGACAGCTATAATCAATTGGTTAAAATTTCTTGTTTTCTGCTTTTAAAGCCTGCAATTTCGCTCTCCCCAAATTGTCCACCAGATTTCGAAGGGTAGAAAAACCCATAGCCTTTTAACCATCTTGCTGCTCTTTTTATTTGACCAATGCCAAATATTGGCTTTGATATCCTCTGCAAAAACCCATGTAACACCAAAGCTTTCCAAGAAGTAATGCCAGACTTTCCGAGTTTCAACACAATGGAGAAAAAGGTGTTGATTTGTCTCTTTCTCAGCTCCACACAGTAGACGAGTACTTGAAGATACTTTCCCAGCTTTTAATAGATAGTCTAATGTTGGTGCTCCATTGTAACACAATGTCCAGACCAAGAATGAAACCTTTAGAGGTATTTTTGGGTTTCATATACCTGTTTATACGGAAATCGCAGAAAACCATCCACATCCAACGAATCATAACAGTTAGCAGCCGAGAAATCAGTGCCAAAACCCCATTTCATGTCATCATTGTCTGTAAATTGCAGCATTGTATTAGAAATATCTTTTAGGTGCAACAGAAGATGTGCAACTTCACCAATTTCATCTTCATTGAGACTTCTACTGAATTTAAAATCCCATGCCCCATCAGCTGAAAGCATATCCCTGACACAGTATTTTTGGGTCTTGGATATCTTACACATTGCACTATATTCAGCCTTTAAAGAAAAGTTACCAAGCCATTTATCTGTCCAGAATTGAATATCTCTGCCATTATGTAGAATAAGTTGTGTATTATTAAAAACATACTCCCTAGCTTTAAGAATACATGCCCACAAGCTATGTCCTAAGGATCTAGAAGAAGATTTATGAAGAAAAGAACCTGCATTTCCTCCAAATTTCTCAAACACTATTTTCCTCCACAAAGCATATTTTTCCCCTCCATATCTCCATATCCATTTACAATGCAATGCTTTATTCACTATCTTCAGCTTCTTAATTCCTATTCCACCCTTTGATTTTGGTATTTTATCTTTGGACCAAGCCAACCAACTTGTTTCCTAGTTGTAGCTGAGGAACCCCAAAGGAAATTGCACATGATCTTCTCAATCTCTTTGGCATCTTGAACATTGATAAGTAGTAGATGGGCAGACTTGCAATGACACTATTAATCTGTCATATGCATGGGGTGCCCTTATCTTATGTGTGCAGCTAATTAGTAGTACCTAGTCAGTTGTATTGAGTGGTTTAGATTAACCCACGTGGATAGTTAGTGCTCGTAGGATATTGAGAGAGGGTGTGAGTTATATATGTTCTTGTATCCTGTAATGAATCCCTAAGAAATAATCAATTAATCTAAAGAAGAACTTATGTTCACTGTGTTCATTAGGAACCAGTAGGCTCAATCTGTGAGGATTGATATTATCACTATCAATTCATGGTTTCTTGATCACCAATTGTATTAAGCATAGTACATTTGGCATCAGAGCCGTTCAATTTTTTTTTTCCATGGAGGCCGCTGCACAATTTTCACCGACGACGAGGGATGGTATGGATCAATTGATGGCGAAATTCGATGCTTATATCCATTTATTGGATTTGGAAAGGAAACGTAAAGAGCTTCTAGACGATGTATTTTCACCAACTCGAGGTTTAAATCTTTTTCTAATGGAATATCTCATCTCCATCGCCAGGAGCAAGCTGGAAGCACTTCTACAAAAATCTAAAGAAGAAATTGTTGATGAAGTTGGGGATCTAGAAGTTACGAAGGACGAAGAGGTTTTCATTGAAGAATTGGTTCCTAAATTCAGTGAAGATATTACTCCAAATTTTTTTCCTGATGCTACTATAGATTCAACTTTAGCTTCAGATTCCATATCTGAATCTAAAACCGATTCAGATAAGGGTTTAAATGAGTTTTCAAAATCAACATCAAACACTGAAGACTCTGCTATTTCAATTAGTGAATTCACGGTCTTTCCACATGAAAAAACCAAATCAATTCCTACTAGTGTTTTTGAAGAAGTGGACTCTCTTGATTTGGAGTTAATTCCTCCATTTTTCTTCTTTGAAAAAGATGCTGATGATTCCACTGATGCTGTGAGTTTTCAGTTTACAGCAATTGATAAAGCCGTGAATGACTTCGTAAGGACGGATAAGACTGAATTTGGTGAGTGTTTTTCAACTATTCTGAATTCATCTCGTATCATATCTGATCCAGGAAAGCATTTCCAACTCATTAAGAGGTTTTGTTATCTGGCTGGTGTTTCTGAATTTGATTTCCTCTTGCAATTCAAAAAGGGTAGAGTTTTTTATCGTGGAAAATTAATTCAACTTCTAGAAATGTATTCTAAATTTGTTGTGTACTTGAAGTTGTTAAACGGATATTATAGAAAACTTTTTCTAGAATTGTTGTATGAACATGGGTACTGGTCATATTCGATGTATTGTGATCCAATTACTTGTATGTTCGCTAAGGGTTTTGTTTCTAGCTATGCTTGGATGATGTTTGGTAAAAAAGCTTCAAATGGATGTTGTGAATTTCCAGAGAAAAATAGTTATCAATCACCAGTTGTTTAGTAAGAAATCGTCCTACCATGGTCTCAACCTTAATGGTAGCATATTTGATCGTGGGAGAGGAATTGAACCCATGGGAAGGTATTCTGTAACTGATAGGCTTACAGATTTTGCTATGATTGGTTATTTAGTTCTGGTTTATTCGTTCTTAAGGTGGGTTCAGTTTCAAATGCTCACTACAGTGGAAAATTTACTCATGAGCTTATTAATAAGCATGGTTTTGAATCAGATCCATTGTTTTATGATTCAGTTCAATGGGTGTTGGCTAAAACTGATAAAAAACTTCTACTCGGCACCTCTATGAGCTTGAATATAGATGTTTACTTCTATCTTTATTTTGATGATACTTACTCATTATTTGATCGAGGGAAAAGTGTGTTTATATCCTCGTTTTCTTACTAGAAATTGTGTATTCGTTTGCTTCTTAGCTTTGGGTACAAATCAAATAATTGGGTTATACATTCGTTGGGTCTTGTATGTATTGTTTATCATACTGACATTCCAGTGGCTAGTAAGTTGTTTGTGAACATGCCTGCAAGAGATGGATTTTGGTTACTCTTGTTTGCTGGAGTAGTTGATATTGATCAGACAGGTCAGCTGCTGGTTCAAAAGCCTGAGAGATTTACAGTAACATCGAGTTTTGTTCATTCAACACCTTCCCTATAGTTTACCATGAGTTCCTGGCATTGAAATGTTGGGTCCTTGTCATAAATTTTTTAGCACCACTTATACTCCAGCTGGAAAGATATCTTCACAACTCATTAATTTTTTAAGTTCAGCTGATGCTTTTGTTCAGTTTTGTGATTCTCCACTTCAGATGATTCTCATACTTGTTCACAGCTGATTTGAACAGTTGAGAAGATATTATTTCTTACAACAACTATTAAGTAACTGGTTTGATAGTGTTACAAAGGGTTTTAATGATGGGGTTTGTGTAGACGGACTTATTCTGGGGGCTTTTACCTCAACTAATATGTTGTCTAACAGCTTGTTTCAAGTCTCGAATTCAAGTGGAGTGATATTTGTTCAAACTACTGACAGTGGTTATGGGAGTAAGATATTTGTGAACTTGTCACAAACAAATAATTCTAGCATGGGTAAGACAAGTTATAAAGTCAGGGTTGATGAATACCTATTCATTATCGTCATATTTGCTCGTCGAATTTTGATCGAGGAAAGGAGGTCAAACTTATGAATTGGAGTTCTTGTTTTTCTAACTGTGTTTCAAATTTTGAGTATGATTTTTATGAGTTTTTAAGAAGATGCGTTAATCAAGTGCTTGTTCAACAACCATCTCTTATATGTGTGTTTCGATTTGACCTGTTTATGAATTCTTATGTGGGGGTGTTTGTTAAACCTGGTAACTGTGGTGATAGCGGTTATTTGTATGTGGAAAAGGTACAGAGAAACAATATATACCAGAGTACTTTAACTCCTCCGTTAAGTGGAATGCATGGGACTGTAGTATGGAATTTGTATTGTGTTGAAGCTTATACTCTCTTGTGGCTCCAACTTGCCTTATCCGTTGCTCCAAGGGTCCTCTATGATGAATTGTTGACGGTTTTTGGTGGTTTGCATGAACATAGAGATGTATCACACACCTTATCACTGGAATTTCAACATCTATTCATGCTTCTTTTGTCTATTGTCACTTTTGTCAGCTGGATTTATATGCATTTCACCTCATTTATGTGCTTCGACACCAACTGGTATTATGAGGCCACTCTGTTACTCACAGTTGTTGTTCATCAGCAATTTACATCAATTCATGATTATACCTCTATGGTGATGCTTATGCTTTCAAAAGGTACTTGCTTTCGACTATTCAGAAATTGTCACACGATTGCCAACTTGGATTCGACAAGTTACCAAGTAATAATTGCCACCTGTCTCTTTTTTCTACTCAAATTTGTTCGCTGGATATATGACAGAGGCAAGATGTTCACTAATCATGGATACTTTTATTTTTCCGTTACTTATGAATGTTGTGTTGTTACTTGGGTCACTATTCTAACTGAAGACAACCTGGTCTTGGCGCAACTCTTACACATTGTAACTGTGTCGAAGTCAGTCGCATGTGCAAGTATGGGTCACATGTTCACAATGAACTGAACATCTGCGGTGCTGGCTAGTTTCCAGTTTCAGATTCTGGAGCAGTTGGTTGATCACAGGAGAAGTGGTTACTACAAGCTCAAGCAACTTGCGCCAAACTGTGATGGACAACTCAATGGTGTACTTGTGTGCATTTATGGTCAGGACAGTATAGATAAGATATTGATGATGGTTATCTCAAGAGAAAACGGAAGATGAAGTTGATCACCTGTACATGGGGAATGTTCACTCCAACCAACTGAAGATTCCAGGTGTTCAGAAAAAAATATGTTGCTGCTAAGAAGGACAACAAAGGCGACTGATATCTTCGTTAGGTCTACCAATACAATGGATGCTATCCGCCATATGCTCTTATAGGATTTCGTGACTCGTTACAAGGATGAATATAGCAAGCATGGTACTTTGATTGAGAAGCTTGGCATTGTTCTGCAGCCACTCGAGCTCTTCCATTTCACTTGCATCCTTAAGGACAAGGATGGTTTCAAGGGGAGTGGAATGTCATGTGCATGGGGTGCCATTATCTTATGTGTGTAGCTAATTATTAGTAGCTAGTCAGTTGTATTGAGTGTTTTATATTATCCCACGTGGATAGTTAGTGGTCGTCGGATATTGAGAGAGGGTGTGAGTTATATATGTTCTTGTATCCTGTAATGAATCCCTAAGGAATAATCAATTAATCTAAAGAAGAACTTATGTTCGTTGTGTTCATTAGGAACCAGTAGGCTCAATCTGTGAGGATTGAGATAATCACTATCAATTCCTGGTTTCTTGATCACCAATTGTACTAAGCATAATACATAATCATAATTATCCTCTGTCCTTTAGATAAGTACCTTCTTTTGCAACTGCTGAGTTTCTGATGGCATTTTTGAATGATAATATCCCATACTGCCTTGTTATTAAACCTGCTACCAAGTGGAATGCCTAAATAGTTGATAGGGAAAGTTGTTAATTGGCATCCACAACTGTTGGCACAATCCAATCCATTGTGATTGTCACCAATGCCCACTATGGCACTTTTCTTAAAGTTGACCTTTAACCCTGCAACCAACTCAAAAGAAAATAAGATATTTTTTAAGTTAGTTATATGCTCCTCAGAGTCGTCAAGAAAAACTATCAAATCATCTGCAAATGATTTATAGTGGTTCCATTTGGAGTAACTTGGAAACCATTAATAAGTCCTATTTCAGCTGCTTTTTTTATCATCGCTGACAGAATTTCAGCCACCATTATGAAAAGAAATGGAGAGATTGGATATCCTTGTCTGATCCCTTTCTGACTTCTGAACATCTGTGTAGCTTCCCCATTAATAAGTACAGAGAATCTTGCATAAGATAAACACCATTTGATCCAGCTCCTCCATACATTACCAAAACCAAATTTTTGAAGAATCATATCAACACAGTTCCAATTGATTTTGTCAAAAGCCTTCTCAAAATCCACCTTACAAATCAAACCAGTTTTGTTTTCTCGAATTCTAGAGTCAATCAATTCGACAACAATTAAAATTTCATCATTGATTTGCCTATCATGCACAAAAGCTCTTTTGGTAGTTTGCAATGATAGAAGGCAACACTTTCTTGAGTCTGTCAGATAAGAGCTTGGATATTATCTTATAGACTCCACCAATGAGACTAATTGGTCTGAAATTCTGTAAGGAAACAACTCCACTTATCTTTGGTAGTAACTTCAAACTTGTGCAGTTAATCCTCCAATCAAGAGATGCAGAAGACTCAAACTCTTTAACCACCAACATCAATTCAGCTTTGATGATATCCCATGAAATCTTAAAAAATTCCATAATATACCCTTCAGGTCCTGGTGCTTTGTTAGTGCCAAAATGCATTATCACATTCTTAACCTGTTTTCAGTAAAGGGAGCTTCAAGTGCAACACTATCAGCTGTGGAGATAGACGACATCTCTAAGTTATCAATGCTTGGTCTAATTGGGTGATCTTCAGAAAAAAGAGAAGTATAAAAATCTTGTGCTTCAGTTGCAATTTTATTTTTATCATAAGTTAACTGACCATGAATGAGGAGACAGTTGATGTTGCTACACTTGTATTTATATGAAGCAAGCTGATGTAAATACCTGGAATTTTTCTCTCCCCCTTTAGCCCAACTATCTTTAGCTCTTTGTCCCCATGTTCTTGCTAAGTCCAGAGATAGGGAAGCATGATCAGCTCTAGCACTTTCTCTAGCCACCACATCAGCACTGGAGAGTTGAGTATCTTCTTCAATGAGGTCCCAAGAATTAATACACTCTTCCAAGTGATCAATTCTATGTTGCAGGTTACCAAGAGTTCTTTTCCAGTTTTTTATGAAGAATTTCAGTTCTTGGAGTTTCTTAGCAAATACAAAACTTGGCTTTCCAAAGAAAGTTAAATTTTGCTACCAAATTCTTAGGTTTATGTTAGACATATCATAGACGTGACTAATTAATCACGCATGTCCATGGTTTCCTAATTAGTTATATCGTGTAAACATGTTGAAAATATCTTTAACACTAAAATTAAGACGTTTCAGTCTGATTATGGTGGTGAATATCGAAAGTTCACTAAAGTTCTACAATCTAATGGCACTCTTCATCGTTTCTCTTGCCCCATACTTCCGCACAAAATGGTTTAGTAGAAATCGAAAGTGGTCTTACTTTAATGTCTTTAGCGTCTATTCCTTTGTTTTTTTGGTATGATGCTTTCCTTACCGCCACATTTCTTATGAATAGATAGGCTTCCGCTCCAACTGGTTAAAATCCCCATATGAATTGTTGTTTAATCGTGTGCCTGATTATTTGTCATTACGCACTTTTGGTTGTCTTTGTTTTCCTCATCTTCGACCCTATGATTGCACAAAATTGGATTCGCGTTCCTCTCCTTGTGTTTTTCTTGGTTACAGTGATGATCACAAAGGATATAAATGTCTTCACTTACCCACTGTTCGAGTTTATTGGTCTCGTGATGCTGTATTTGTCGAAGAAAATTTCCCGTTTGCTGCTACTGTCCATGATGCGCTACCCCTTCCTCGTCACCCTTACAGGTCCACCTTCTTCTTCTAATATATTTCCCGCTGTCTTATCTCATTTAGACTCTACAGTTTCTGGAGGTTCAAACCAAACTAACTTGTTCGGACTGAGAACTCCACCTGCACTGAATAGTCTTGTTCAGCGGAATCCTGTCGGTACTGTCAACGTACCAGATCCACTCACTGTACCAGGTTCACCCAATAAACCCGCTTTGGTTCCTGTTACACCACAACTTACTGTTGCTGTCGGTACCCCACAGCAGACCAGTACAATTCCTACCACCACGCCGCTATAGATTAGATGTGAAGACAGACGGACCCAGCAGATAATTATTGATGATAAAACAGCACAACATACGGACATACATGTAGAAATTATATCCCGGGAAACAACACAGCATACGGACACTCCTCTGTCAGAATTACAAGGGCCCTCCACAGTGCAGTTTACAGCACCACGTGCAGCTTCTGATGATTACCAAGCCCCTGCCTGCCCGTCTACAGTACAAGGTCTGGACACTCGGTTGCCTCATTCTTTGTCACCACCTGTAACAGCTCCTTCTAATGAACAGCCAGCTCATACCACTTCGCAGTCATCAATTCATAATGATCATCCCATGATTACACGGGGAAAGGGTGGCATCTTCAAAAAGAAGGTTCTTATGGCTTCTAACCATGTAAATCTTACTGATAATTCGTTTGAACCTTCATGTTATTCTCAGGCTAAGAAAGATACCAAATGGCGACCTCCTATGGATTTGGAAATTCATGCGCTCTTGAAAAATGAGACCTGGTCTAAAGTTCTACCTCCTCATAATAAAAATATTATTGGTTGTAAATAGGTTTATCGTGTTAAGAGACGAGCAGATGGTACCGTTGAGCGTCGCAAAGCTTGTCTAGTTTCCAAGGGATTCAATCAACAAGAAGGTATTGATTATGGTGAGACTTTTAGTCCGATTATTAAACCATGCACTATTCGTGTTATATTGACGCTATCCTTGTCTTACCACTGGCCTATTCGTCAACTTGATGTTCAAAATGCTTTCCTCAATAGCATTCTCACCGAGGAAGTCTACATGAAGCAACCCCCTAGTTATATAAATCCTCAGTTTCCTGACTATGTTTGTAAATTGCATCGATCTATTTATGGCCTTAAACAGGCTCCTCGTGCTTGGTATACTCGTCTTAGCTCCTTTCTTCAGAAACTTGGCTTTGTTATTTCTGTTTCTGATAGTTCTTTATTCATTCGACGATCAGCTGAGGATATTACTTTTTTTTTGGTTTACGTGGATGATATAATTTTAACGGGATCTTCTATGGCATGTATACAATCACTTATGAGTACTCTTCACAGTGAGTTTTCTCTCAAAGGACTTGGCTCTCTTTCATATTTTTTTGGCATAGAGGTCACGCAAGCTTCTGGTGAGTTGTTTCTTTCGCAACGTCGTTATATCGAATATCTTCTTGTTCATACTAATATGCAGGGAGCCAAACCAGTCACCACTCCTTTTAGTAAATCTACTGATATCCACCCGGTTGACAGTCCTTTACTGTCAGATGCCACTTTGTACATGAGTCTAGTTGGTGGTCTTTATCTCTCTATGACAAGACCGGACATTGCCTTTGTTGTTAATAAGGTACGTCAATTTACGCATAAACCTACAGAAGCTCATTTGGCTCTTGTTAAGCGTATACTTCGCTATTTGCACCATACTTCTACCTTTGGTATTCTTCTTCGAACGACACACAGTTTGCAACTTAGTTTTTCGGCTTATACTGATGCTGATTGGGCGGGTGACCATCTTGATCGTCGTTCTACGAGTGGATATTGTGTTTATCTTGGTTCTAATCTTATTTCTTGGAGTTCTCGTAAGCAACGTACAGTCTCTAGGTCCAGTACTGAATCCGAGTATCGAGGTTGGCTATTGCGACTGCCTAATCAATGTGGATTGAATCTCTTCTTCGGGAACTAAAGGCTTCTGTTCAATTTCCTCCCACTCTTTGGTGTGATAACTTGGGAGCTACCTATCTTACAATGAATCCAGTGTTTCATGGTCGCACAAAACACATAGAAATTGACTATCATTTTGTTCGTGAGAGAGTTCAAAATGGTCAACTTGTTGTTCGTTTTGTTTCGTCTAATGGTCAAGTTGCAGATATCTTTACGAAGTCTACTCCAAAGGATCACTTTTGTCGACTACGCTCTAATCTCAATATCATCGACAACCTGCTTAGATCGAGGGGGAGTGTTAGACATATCATAGACGTGACTAATTAGTCAGGTATGTCCATGGTTTCCTAATTAGTTATATCCTGTATTTATGTGATGTGAAAATATCTTGTAACCAAATATCATATATTCTATATCTCTTATATATTCCTTGTATCAAAAGGAATATCTTTTGTAATCTATGATATATAAATGCACAAGTATTCTTTCTGTTTCTCATACATTGAGAACACGTCGTCAAATCTCTGTCTCAACTGTTTACAAGAAAAGAAGGGTGACTTAACGGATAATTATCAATCCTAAACGGAGCTTTAAACGTAACACCAGCATTGCAGCATAATAATATTGGTGTATGATCAGATATGCCTCGTTCGAGGGCAAATTGTACTTGAGCTTCATGATTAGTGTGCAAACGACACTGTTAAAATGTGTCTAGATAATAGGTATGCTCCCCAACTTGCTACCTGTAAAATCGAATACCACATTGTGAACCAACAATCTACATCACACAATCGAATACAAGTTGAAGTACTGTGAAGTACTTACTCCACAACCAGTATCAATGGCAGTTGTAATAGACCCATCTTTCAAATTAATCAACTTTCCAATATCATCAATATACTTATCAGCACCCTTGGGAAACATGGTACCACCACCAGGAAACCTGATCCGATCCCCTTGTTAAGACAAAAAATGTATCAATTGTTTAAGTTTAGTATATTTCTTATCCCTAATTTGAAAATTTGTTTACTTGCAAGTTGCATTTTTCACTTGCCTAGTTGCCTGATTATAATTTAGTTTTTTCTTGTCAAGATTCTTAAACTTTTCCTTGACATATATTAAGAGACAAGATCTGTGAACAAACACAACCCCATTGATATTAAACTCACTGACAAAGAATTCCTGGCAACATTACAAAGTAAGCATTGATTTGTGCTATAGGCTCACTTCTTGAGCTGCAGGGGCAGTCCAATACGTTTTCACTCCAAACAAGATTTTCTCTCTAATAAGAGGACCGTCTTCATGATCTAGTAATTGGGTGTTCCATTTTAATGCATCTGCAATGCTTTTCGCTTTTAACCGTCTCGGAAAATTACGCCCCCTTCTGGCATTAAAGTCCTGTCCATTTCCAATAGAATGTCTTCCATCTCACATCTGAAGAAACATAAATGAGAATCAAGGGACAGTGATACTTCAAATTGTAATGTATGTTAATAGTAGTATGGTGTTTTTTCATCCATTGTGAACAAAGTTTACCTGTTTTTGTAGAGAGTAAGTACTGAATCAGCATGGATAAAATCGTATGTCCGTGGATAGGACGACATTGCTTCACACCTGAATACACAATAGAAACAGTTTAGCGTGCGATAGCGTTATACACCCCGGAGATGGTTTGGTTTTAGAAACGTACCAGTTCTGGTATGTACCAATCAGACCCCGCTCGTAAATGACTCCTAAGGTATTGATTTTTGCTTCATTTGGAACAACATTCATAACCCACAACGGGAAGTCGGACAATGCAGCTGCGAAACCTCCCAAATGTGCATTCATATCGAGCAAATTTCGATATCTACCTTTGGTTTTCAGCTCATAGTTTTTAGTCTTGCAATATGCTATTCTTTTGTTCCACAGATGTGTATCTTCTTTAAACATCCGTTCTGTAATTCCATTACTACTTCCTGAAGTAATTCTTGGGGGAGTTGCTGTTAATCTTTCTGGCCATTTCTTCAACTTCCCACCTGCTACGTCGGTTTCGGCTGATACATTAGGCAGCGGAGTTAAGCAAGTCTCTAACTTAGTGTACCTGAATCAAATTCAGCAAAATTACATGAGCATTCGCCTGTCATATAACTTGGAAAAATAGCAACTCAGGTATTGGGTTATGGAAAACTTCCTTGCCCTCCTTGTGGGAGAAGGGACCATATATATATTATTATTAATAATCTCTATTAAAGAGAATATCCTTGGTCCGCTAAATATGGTAGAATATAATCTATTACACCCCCTTAGTCTTAGCGGGAGAGGAACAAACACTAAGACTAGTACGAAAACGAAGAAATAATTGTCTAGGAAGACCCTTCGTGAAAATATCAGCGTACTGATTTTCGGATGGAATGTGTAGCACCCGAATGTCCCCAATACGGACGCGTTCACGAACAAAATGAATGTCGATTTCCACATGTTTGGTGCGTTGATGTTGAACCGGATCACCCGACATGTAGACAGCACTCACATTGTCACAATAAACGATAGTAGCCCGTCGTAGTGGTATATGTAGCTCAAGAAGTAAATTCCGAAGCCAAGTCGTCTCGGCCACGGCATTAGCCACACCCCGATATTCAGCTTCAGCACTGGAGCGGGAGACAGTCGCCTGACGTTTGGAAGACCAAGAAACAAGGTTGTCACCCAAAAAAATGCAGAAACCAGAGGTAGATCGTCGTGAATCAGGACAGCCCGCCCAATCAGCATCAGAGTATGCATGGATGCCAGAAATGGTGGATACAGGTAAAAATAACCCATGTTCGATAGTGCCCTGGAGGTACCGAAGTATACGCCGAAGCGCCTGCATGTGAGGTTCTCTAGGGTCGTGCATGAATAAACATACCTGTTGAACCGCGTAAGATATGTCCGGTCGAGTAAAAGTAAGATACTGTAAAGCCCCATCCAAACTTCGGTATAGAGTAGGATCCTTAAGAGCTGGTCCAGAGGTAGCGCTAAGCTTGGAGTTGGTGTCGACCGGAGTGGCCACTGGATTGCAGGCAGTCATGGATGCACGAGAAATGATGTCCTTCGTATAGAGTGACTGAGACAAAAACAACCCGGAGGATGACCGAGAAGCAGTGATTCCCAAAAAATGATGTAAGGAGCCAAGGTCAGTCATACAGAACTCTTGTTTCATCATGTCAATAAAATGGGTGAGAAGAACATCAGTAGAGGCAGTGAGTATGATATCATCAACGTACAGTAATAAGTATGCCGTGTCCTGTCCTGACCGATAAATAAATAGAGATGGATCACATACACTACCCTGAAAACCACATTGAGTGATGAAAGTCGCAAACCGCTGAAACCATGCCCGAGGTGCCTGTTTGAGACCATAAAGAGATCTACGAAGGCGGCAAACATAATCCGGGTGAGTAGGATCAACAAATCCCGGAGGTTGGTGCATATAAACCGTCTCAGTAAGATCCCCATGAAGAAAGGCATTCTTGACGTCCAATTGGTGAATGGGCCAAGATCTGGAGGTAGCAATGGTGAGAACTGTGCGGATAGTTGCGGGCTTAACAACCGGACTAAACGTCTCAAAGCAATCAACACCAACTTGTTGTGATTTACCGTTAGCGACAAGGCGGGCTTTGTGACGTTCCAAAGTGCCATCTGCATGAAACTTGTGACGGAATAGCCACATGGAGCGAATGATATGAGCACCAAGAGGTCTCGGCACTAGATCCCAAGTGTGAGTTTTCAACATTGCAATATATTCATCTATCATGGCTTTCTTCCAGTTTGGGTCCCTAAGAGCATATAGGTGAGATTTGGGGAGGGTGGAGATGTGGTTTCGGGTTTGAACGTGGAGATTGAGCTTGTTGGAGGGACGGAAAATCCCATGAGAGGCCCGAGTGGCAGGGCGAGAGGGAGCAGCAGGAGTGTTGCTCGGGGGGGAGGGAGGGGGGGGGGGGGTTGCTGTCGGACAGGGAAGGTACTGCTGGGTTTGAGGGGGAGTTAAGGGATGGGATGAGTTGTTGGGCTTGCTGGGCCGGAGCGGGTGAAGACGGCGGAACAGCAGAGTGAGAAGATCTGGGCTGAGACGCAGAGTTAGGTGAATTGGGCTGGGTAAGAGAGGGAGAAGAAATGGGCCTGTCAGAAGAGGGGGAAACGCTGGGCTGAGCAGGGGAATCAGAGTTGCTGGGTAATGTGTCCGTTTGTGGGAGAGACGGACAGGTAGAGGGAGAACAGGAGATGGGTGGAGATGGGACAGCGCAAGAAGGTCGCCGTGGACGGCGGTGAGGTGGAGTGTAGAGGTGGTGAGACGACGGTTGGGTAGAAGGAGGAGATGGGTAAGCCAGTGGGAGTGGAAAATGAGGAGAAATGGATTGGGTAGATGGTTCGAGGTTGTGAGAGCGATGGTCGGAAGAAGTGCGGAAGGGAAAAACGTTTTCATCAAACGTTACATGGCGAGACAAGATAATTTTGTTAGTGGCTAGGTCAAGGCAACGATAGCCACGATGATGAGGAGAGAAACCAAGGAAAACACATCTAGAGGACCGAGGGGAAAGCTTGTGAGGAGTGGTGGCGGACAAATTAGGATAACAAAGGCAACCAAACATACATAGGTGATCATACGTCGGTTGGCGTTGATAGAGAATTGACACCGGTGAGGCGAAGTGAAGCACGGCGGAAGGGAGGATGTTATGGAGATAGACGGCCATATGGAGTGAATCAGCCCAATATTTGTATGGGATAGAGGCATGGGACATGAGAGTGCGGGTGATGTCGTTAACACGACAAATTATACGCTCCGCTTTCCCATTTTGAGATGAGGTGTGAGGACAGGAGAAACGAAAGACTAAACCAGAGTTCTTAGAAAAATCATGAAAAGAAGAGTTATCAAATTCACGTCCCATATCGGATTGAAAACATTTGATGTCTCGCTCAAATTGAGTGTTGACAAAGGACCGAAACTCCAAGAATTTGGAGTGGACCTGAGATTTGAGCTTCAAGGGATACACCCATAGATAATTAGTATAGTCATCCAACAAAATAAGATAATAGCGAAAACCAGTATCAATATGTATAGGACAAGTCCATAAATCACTATGAATAATATCAAATGGAGCAGAAGTGAAAGAATTTGAGTCAGAGAAAGGAAGACGAACATGTTTACTAACTTGACAAGAATGACAAAGTTTGGTAGACTGTTGTTTATTACATTGAATTAAAGAGTGGGAACGTAAATTATTTAAAATAGCTTGTCCAGGATGACCAAGACGGCTGTGCCAGACATCATGAGAGCAGACGGTAAGAGACAGTGGTGGAGACTGAGATGATTTTGAAGTGGACACGGCAGAAGTTGTGAGAGGATAAAGTTCCCCAGAGCTATCACAGCGAAGAAGGATCGTCCTCGAATTCAAATCCTTCACAGAAAAACCATAAGGATCAAATTCAACAAACACATGATTATCAGTTGTGAACTTTCGAATGGAAATAAGATTTTTGATAATATCAGGAACTACGAGGGTATCATTGAGGTGAAGAGGTCGGGACGAGAGGTTTATAGAGTGGGTGCCACTAGCCATAACTGGAATAGAGTTACCGTTGCCAACCAAGATAGATTTAACATTGCTAGTGTCGAAAACAGTATTTAACGTACCTGGATCCGCGG
This sequence comes from Papaver somniferum, assembly GCF_003573695.1. Classification (NCBI taxonomy): domain Eukaryota; kingdom Viridiplantae; phylum Streptophyta; class Magnoliopsida; order Ranunculales; family Papaveraceae; genus Papaver; species Papaver somniferum. Next base: position 16,916,465 of record NC_039365.1, on the reverse strand, counting down.
TGATATGGGATGTCGCACCAGTGTCCATGTAGAACGTTTCATCTGGTGGCTGTAAGCTCAATGAACTGTAGGCTTCCGCAAAATCACTGGGCTGTAGTGTTTCAACTGAAGGCACAGCGTACGCATGGGCCTGTCCAAGAATTGAAGAGCGTCGCTGCTGGGCTTGACGAGGACGTCCAGCAGATGGGCCTCGAGGTGGTGCAGTGGGCTGCCAAAGTGGAGCAGTTGGGTACGGGCATGGAGGTTGAGCCCAGTATGGCATCCAGGATGCTGGGTTAGCTGGGTACACTGGGCCGCGTGGCGCACTGGGCTGGCGAGGTGCACTGGGCTGGCGAGAGTATCCTGGGGTTGGCAGAAGAGGACCGGAGTTTGCAGGGTTGACAGGTCTTTTTCCGTTGCTAGTTCGGTGATGGCGTTGAGAAGAATTGTTTCCAGTGGCTGCTAGGGCAGTGGAAGATATCATGGTGGTTTGTTGAGCACGTCGTATTTCTTCAGTGCGTAGTTGTGAACGAGCAGCATCATAGGTGGGCATAGACTGTTGTATGAAGGAAGCAACAGTGTTGTATTCCTCCGGTAGACCATTGACAAGTTGTATAACCAAACGTTTGTCATTCATGGGAAAATCGAGATCGGTCAGTCGATCCGCTAACGACTTGAGTTTGTCACAGTAATCATCGACACTAGCACAATCAACAAACTTTAGATTGACAAATTTACTTTCAAGGGTTGCAGCACGATTACCTTTGTTATCTTGAAACAACTTTTGAAGATGATCCCAAAGTTCTTTGGCGGTTTTACCAGATTTTAGAAATGTGAGCATGAGATCCTTGGCCATGGTGGAGAACATCCATTGGCGGCATAGGGCGTCGAGTTGTTTGAGGGTATTTGCATCAATCCCTGTTGGTGGTGTGGATCCGTTGATGAGAAAAAGGAGATCGTGAGCTTGTAGATGTAGTTCGAAGAGAAAAACCCAAGATGAGTATTCATCTTGTTTGATGTCAAGAAGAATAGGAATCAGGGTTTTGATGTTGGTTATGGCAAAGGCCGGATGCAGAGTTTTCTTATCACCTGTCATGGATTTTGTGTTGGAGGTTTAATAGAGAAGAAGAAGAAGAAAAGAGAGGATCGAGATTAGGGATGATACCATATTGGGTTACGGAAAACTTCCTTGCCCTCCTTGTGGGAGAAGGGACCATATATATATTATTATTAATAATCTCTATTAAAGAGAATATCCTTGGTCCGCTAAATATGGTAGAATATAATCTATTATCAGGATATCGAAAGTTCGAATGACAAGAAAATTACCAGGCTTTGTCAGGGTCTTGAGCTTGGCAAAATGACGGGTTCTGCCCGAGTTTCCTATTGGACTTGCACTGAATGTGATTCAATGGTTTTTGCCAAATTGCAATATCCCCATTCCCAGCAAACTTTTTCCAGCACAGACTCTTCGCAACGGCCTCAATTTCAGATTGCTCCGCGTTCAGGTCTTCTCGAGTTCTCTTCCAACCTTTCCAGTATTTTCTCCAGTTAATTGGTGGTCCAGACAAAATCCAATATCCACCAGGTCGTAGAATTCGATCAATTTCCATCAAGTATTGCCCATCTATTCAACAGCTAACTTCGTCAGATACAAAACAGGGTTCATATAACAGTACTATTCAGCAGGATAAATTCATACCATGTTTTCCCCATGGGATTAGACATCTTGAGCAATGAGCCATGTCGAACGCCATACGGAAGTCGTATCGAAGCAAGAATCCGGATCAACGCTGGTACACCTCGTTCTAGCACAAATTGCACTTGAGCTTCATGGTTAGTGTCCTTTGGTGCAAATGACACAGTTAAGATGTCTCTGGACAAAAGGTAAGCTCCCCAACTTGCTACCTGCAAACAACCGGCACAAGTTGGCGTAAACAGAATGCAAACTAAAATCCCAGATAAGCTGAAGTACTGCGAAAAACTTACTCCGCAACCAGTATCAATGGCAGTTCTGATAGACCCATCATTCAAATTAATCAACTTAGCAATATCATCAATATACTTATCAGCACCATTAGGAAACATAGTACCACCACCAGGGAACCTAAACCGATCTTGTTCGGCTTCGTACCGAATCCAATTCTGACCGGCTTTTTCCACAGTGAAATGCTTATGAGGCGCATTAGCAAACCAAGCATAATCTCGACTCTGCGGCCATGTGAACGGCTTCTTGTAACCATATGGCGCAGGAATTCTGCATTTCAACAACTCTTGCTTCCTAGGACAATGCCTTTCTTTGTAAATCAATTTATCTCTACTAAATTGCAATGACCGCTTTAGATCTTCACATGGTGTGTACTCACTGTATTTGATATCACAAGGTGGGAAATCCTAAACATTTTCCGATACCATATCCGCTTTAGATCTTCACATGGTGTGTACTCATCTTCGTCACCGGAATGTCGCCTCGAGAAATCAAGATTTGTTACTATGGGTTCTAGTGAAGTTTGAGTTTTAACAGGTAAACAGTTTTTCGTGTTTGAAGTTGTACCAGTAGTACCGTTAGAATGAGTATTTTGATAAACACCAAATAAGTAAGAAAATGAACAGAGAAGAGTGACTAGTGCCATGTAAAAAAGTTTAGATTTCTTGAAGTAGCCATTGAAACTGGATTTGGTTTTAGCAGAATTATAAGTTGGACTGCTACTGCCATCGTTGTTCCCTGCCATAGCTTGATGTTAAAAGTTAAAACTGATCTGTTTCTCTGTTTCTAACTTAGAACAGGATGGATAGACATGGCTTAAATCTTCTTCTGATTTTTTTGAGAACTGTGAAGTTTGGTTTTTGGGACTTGGGATTTGGAAGACTTTAGAAGAAGAATATTTTTTTGTGGTTTGTTGTGAAACTAAATGGTGCAATCTCATCATTTCAAGCAAAACCTGTCTAGATGTCCAATAATTTCTTATCAGCAGGATGGAGATGGATGGATACACAAGACAGAGATGTTAGCCAACACGTGACTATTCCGATAGGGACTCGACGGGCACTTGATGTGGCCAGCTCCGATAGGGTCTCTAACGGGCAGAGAGACTTCTACCAAATGTTTGGAACTCGTCCATGACTCCACGTAGATATTTTGCACTAGAAAACAAAAGAAACAGCTAGTACTGTAATAATTTTCTGAACCCCGTAACGCTTTTTAACTAACATTTTCTTTTTTATCTTTGTAGCTTAAAATTTAGTGTATGGAAAAAGAGTATCACAGTGATTCGAATCTATACATGAAGTTCAATAATGAGAATCAAATCAACCATTATATCTATTTACACTATGAGTAGGATTTCATCCCGGCCTCTAGGTGGGTATGGCTTTTTGGTCATTGTCTTTTCCTTGCTTAAGTTGAGCTTGCTTTTAGGTTTTTAGTACTATTTTTTTTGGGACCTAGCCTAGCTAAATTAATGCGCCTATACTGTATTTATTTGCATCTGATTTGTAATTTGAATTTGAGTCAACCTTTAGTCTCTTGGAAGTCAGACGGTTTGTTTTTAATTTTGAGTTACATCTAACGCGATATCAGACCTAATTCTTATTAAATGACAGTTTGAATTAGATAATAAGATACCTCTGATTGATTCATTGAACCGAGCCACTGACTCACATCTTTTTGAATTAGCCGAATCAAATCTAACTCAAAAAAAACAAATATACTGAGAGACTATGATTCAATTTTCATGTTTATAATAGGAAGCGTATGGTGGCACGCTAGCGTATTATCCTTAGCAAACACATGTGGTTATGGGAAGTGGGAACCTCCACGCTGTCGCTATACTTCAAAAGAAGCAAGGATTATCCCCATAATGAAGAACGGAAGTAAAGTTAGTTGCCATCAATTTTGCTTGTTTTTCTTCTTGTTTGTTTTACCCTCCTCTAAACCTTAAACCTGTCTTCAGTTTCAGTGGTCCTTTCAGTGGCAACTGGCAACATTAGTAATGCCAAAATATGTAGAACCCAAAGCAGTAACGGGATATGGAGTATGATCAAAACTTGCAGTGTCTAGAATCCATCAAATATTACTGCCCCCAAAGCAGGAGGAGGACAGGAATAGAAGGTTTAGGGCTTTAACCTACAATATTTTACTCGTACCCACTCCTGAGTAGGCACGTATGAACCTGCATGAGACACACTTGGCTGTTCCTTGGCATGTTGGAAAAAATTGGGTTTCACAAAGGATGAATGAATCAGAGAAGAAAGTGTTGCACTCCAAAACTTTCAAGGCTTGTATAAATTTCTTTTAGACAAATATTTCTACCCTCCCAATAACAATTGGCGATTACAACAGGTATGCGAAATATTGCCTTCAGGATACAATGAAAGCCCTGCAACGAAAACTGAATTCAAGGTTTGTACCCCTTGATTCAATCAAGAACACACAAAGAGATTTCTGATTTCTGATGATGCTTTTTTTTTTGAAACTGAGAAAACAGATTGATTTTTCTTATATGTAAAACGAAACTGGGAGAAGCTATTTATAAAGGGTTTTGCACCTGTTGGGAATAGGTTTTTATTCGCCAACAGGTTTCTATTCACGAAACGTCAGGTTCCTTCATCAACAGACATCAATGGTGTCTTTTGGATTCGAAATTTTCGAATCAGGCTTTTATCGGCCAAATAAAACCGTCAGTTCAAAAAATTCTTCCGGGGGCGTTGCCCCCCAGGACCCCCCTTTGGTTAGCGGCGTTGAAAATATTCCAACATGGCATGGTTGTCTGGAGCGGCGCTCCAAAGAGTACACGACATTGCACGTTGGATGTTAATACTCGTATTCATTTTGACTCATTTATCTCCTTTGGTGCTAAGCCGTATTCGTGTCGAGAGTCGAGACTCGAGAGAAATGGGTCAAACTAGCACTGAAGTTGTCGACCCAGTTTCTACCTCGAGCTAATCAACTTCGTTAGGTGAATAGGTCTTCTTGCTAATGGTAGATGGTTCACCTTACAATTTCTAGGCTTTGTAGTTTGCAGTCGTCAGAGTCGTTTTCTCTTGGATGAATTAAGTGAACGAGCGATTCTCGACCAGTATCACCGAAAACAATCCAAAAACAACTCCTCTGAGATCGGAGTGGGACCGGTCCCTAAAAGTTTAGCACGAGTCCCATTTTTGTGAGTGGATCTCATCACGGCGGTAGCGAACGTTTTAGGGCGGCGAACTTACTGAAACCGAGGCCTATATAATCAAAATAACAAAATTCTAGCGATTTGATATAAAATTATTACAGACTGTCAAACGATATTGTAAAAAAAGAGGCTAAAAAGCACAAAATAAATATCTTATCTCATGATCAAAACTGATTTTCTGCTCTTTCCGACGCGAAGTTTTCAATTATATTATTAAAATCAATGTTATCTAACATCTCAATCTCAACAGATAACATTGCTAACACATTCAACCTTTCTCGTGACGTCGTCGATCCAAGATAATTCTTGATTAACTTCAACTTCAAAAAGCTTTGATCGGTCGAGGTGACTGTAACTGAAATTGTCAATAAGATTCGGTATGCAATAAACGCATTCGGGTAGCAACCTTCCATATCCTTTAATTAAGAATTTCAATACTTCAATTGCTTTAGCAGATAACTTTTTAAAATTTTCAATTCCGCATATAAGTCATGTACATTAATATCGACACTCATACCATGCTTTAGATGATTTTCAAGATTGATACAAGAAGCCACTAAGACATCATCAAGAGAACGCAACTTATGTAAGAATCCAAAATTTACCGCGAACTCTTGAAATTGTTCAATTCTACTAGTGAGTGAAGATATAGCTTAATCTAATAATTGAAATAGTTAAACTCTAATGGAATCTTTACCTGATGGCGGTGCTTCTTCGGATACACTTTCATCGTCAAAATGTCTTGTTCTTTTAATCATACCTGTTAGGTTTGATTCTTTGGAGAAATAAGCTAAACTGCAGCTAATGTATCTATGTATGTATGATTGGAATGTGAACAATCGGTTTGAATCTATTTTTTAGTAACAAATTTCTTATTCGGTTGCGGTACTAAAATAAAAATGAGCCAGGCGGTCTCACCCCAATTCAACTAATTGATGTGTATGACTCCAAGCCAGGCGACCACTCGTGTATCCATTCTTTCAAGTCCCATTGCATCTCAAAACAACTTAAGTCTAAAACTACTTTGGACTATAAATTTCAGAATGGTGAGCTACTATGAGTGCTAAAATCATTTGTGCACAATAATTTGGTAAATAAAACGAAGTTAAAAGAAAAAAAAGGTAACAACAACAGTAAATATATGATCAAAAGGACAAGCTTAACTTTTATTTTCAAAAAGGAATGCGGATCTTATAATCACTGCCGATACATTAAAAAAAAAAAAAAAAAACTGGAAATCAATAATCTTCTATGGGAGTAAAACATAGTCATAGTAAAAACTACCCTATAGTATAATTTGGGAGCCCTAAGATTTGGGGGGTCCTAGGCCCTTGCCTAGCTGGCCTATAGCCAGCGACGGTCCTGGATCTCATTCTAATGGGAGAGGGATTGCTTTTAGTGGGAATTAAGTGTTTGACCCTTTCTTTACTTTTTCTTACTTTCTTGATCTTGGGCTTGAGATGGATTCGGATTTTTCAAGCCCAACCAGAAGAGAGGGCCAAAACACATGTAGGATTATTTAATTAAATGTTTTTGCCGACCCAGCATTAATAAAAAAAACCTGAAAATGGCCTTCAGTTGAATTGAGAATACTATTTTTTTTCTTAAGTCGTTCGGTCGTCTTCGTTTTTTCGATCCACCACCATACGCTGAGAATTTACCTCTGCAAATTCAAACGACGACGATACTCTTTGTAATCACAGCAGAAGATCGATCCTGATGATGTTGGTGATGATGATGATGATATATGAAATTGATTAGACAAATCAGTCATTGAAGTTTAGGTCGATATAGAGAAGTTTTTTTGCGAATATTAGTGATTCAATTCGATTGATAGGAGATTTCATCGAAGTTCTTAGGTATGCTTCATCTTCTTCTGTTTCGTTGTTTAATATGCTTTCTATTTAGAATGTTTTTCATTGAAGTTTTTAGGTATGTCTTTTGCATGCAGGTGGAGTTTGATTTTGATGAAAAATTAGTATTTGATTCAAGAGAATTGTGTTTCGATTCATTAAGTTATTGAGATTCACCTATGATACTTATAGATCAGTTATTGAGTATCAATTTTCAATTTAATTAGTTACTGAGTTCAATTTAATTAGTTACAACTTTTGTGATACTTCTAGATCAGTTTTATCAATTGTTTTTGTTTCTAAACTTTTACATGTAGAGATAGTACACACTCATTCTAAAATATGCTTCTTTTATGTTTAAACTTTCACCTGTGCAGATACTATACATTCATTTTAAAATCTATTTTCTTATTGTTTAAACTTTTTATCTGTGCAGATACTTTACAGTCATTTGAAATCGCTTGAGCTAACTGTTGAGGGGTGATTTTAGTTTAGGTTCTACCCTCCCTAGCTACACCAAGTGACCTCAGCTTTTTAGGAATGGTAAGAGAGAGAGAGTTGCCTTTCTATTGTACCTTGTCCTTTCTTATATAGACTTTCCCAAAAGTCTCTCCTTTTATGACATCATGACACATGTCATAAACCTCCTTAATTACCTCCAATGCCATTTCTTAACATAACCTCCTCCTTATTCATTAATTCCTTCCTTGTCATTCTTTCCCCATGAGTCTTTTCTCATTAGACATGGGCTTAGTCCCCACATCTCATACTAGACTTACCACCCCCCTTAGGGGCACCCCGAGCCCGTTAAGAGGTATTATTTTTCATGTATCAACATTAGTCCCCTGACTATTGGATCAATTGTCAGATGACCTAGTAGTCAAATCACTTCACATCCTTGGTCACCACGTGTCATTGGAAACGGGGCGGTTACTACATCATTTATTGAGATGTTTTCCTTATATAAGAGTATCGTACTTTCAATCATCGGTCTCGAACTTTTATTTCCATTTTCCTGTCGGATACCTTGCTCAGATGGCTCACTCCCTTCACGGATACATATTAACCTTAGTGCCAGTCCCTGCGCTGGTTTCGATGTTCAAGGAGATGGAATTGGCGCGTTTATCGCTGGTGAAGGCTGAGATTGAGACAGTCCGTGAGCACAGACTAGCAAATAGGGACTCCATGCGCGCTCGGTTCGCGGAGCGTTATGAAGCACATCGAGTTGCTCAAAAGGAAGTGCCCTCTGGACACATAACAATCGCAATCCAGCGTGCTTTAGAAGACTGCTCGGTAATGCCTCTAATTCGCTACTCATGGAGTCTTCGGTAATGAGGGCAACTATTGAGCAGGCCATCGCTGATTGTCGTTACATACCTTTGGTCAAGCGACCCCGCGGCTTCCTGGGTACACTCTGTCTCTGGCGGCTGTTTTTGCGCTTGTAAGTTTTTCCCACCCCGAGAATGAACTCGTGCGCTTATTGGTGCTGAGAGAGGAGATAAACGTACTATGGACTCTCAGGAAGATTCGTCGAGACAAGGCGCGTAGAGATCGTAACGAACATGAAGGTACTCTTGCACTCGCTCGTGGGGAAAGAGCTAAAGGAAATGTCATGCAAGACATCCATAGGTTGATAAGTGATGCCGATCGGGAATTGGCTCAAGCCAGCATTCAGTGTGACGAAGGGCGTCTCATGGAAGAAACCGTGGACATGGACATTGCCTGCTGTCGCGCATTGATAACCGGTTAGGTTGCGTGCTGTTTTGGGATAGTTTACTTTGTTTGTTTCTTTTGTTGTTTCTTTTTGTGCATCTGTTCTGGGGTTTTTGCCCCTTTTGTGTATTTTTTTTTGGTGTTTGAGTTGTTCGTTATCTGTTGCTAGACTTTCTATTTCTTGTCGATTCTTTCCTTATCCCCCTTGTCTCGTGGATGTTGCAACACTGATCTTGGGTCTTAGTTCCCAAGTCCCCATGGATCATATCAAATTTGCCTTTTCTCTTGGGGGTACCCTAGACCCGTTTAGGGGGCATCTTCTTTAGCGTGTTACGATTAATATGGGTCGACACGTATCATAACATGCAAGGGGAGACGTGAATGATTATTGCGTCGTAAACTGCACCATCCCCCTTTATATACGGTTTTCATTTCTTAGTTCAGTCACTAGTTTTCTTCTAATTCCCCCCTCACTCTGTTTTGGTCAACATATCGCCTGCATGTCTAATCCTCTTCATGGATACGTGTTGTCCCTGACGCCTATTCCTGTGTTGGTTTCAGCGATGTTCAAACATCACTGAAGCGGCTATCGCTCGTGAAGGTTGAAATCGAAGCGCTTCGGGAGCAGAGAATGACGAATAGAAGTACCATGCGTGCCAATTTTAGAGAGCGACACGAGGCGTACCAAGCTGCTCAGCGGGCTGAATCATCAGGTCGCATCTCGTTAGAGATCCAACGCGCGTTGGATGAGGCTGTCACTGCTCGTAACGCGACTGACCAATTATTCGCGGATTCCTTGATAATGATGGCTACTATACATCGCGCCATTTTTGATTGTCGTTTCTGGATATCTGACCAGGCGGCGCCACCACTTCTTGGGTACATTCTGACCTTAGTGGATGCATCTTCGTTTGTATCTCATCCCTACCTCGAGGATGAGTTGGCGTGTTTGTTGGTTCTAAAAGAGAAAGTGGGCCTGCTATGGACGCTTAGGTTGATTCATAAGGATAAGGCACGTAAAGAGTACGATGAGCATGAGGACACTCTCTCGCTTGCTCGCAGGGTAGATGCTAAGGGTAAGATTATTCAGGATATCCACAAATTGGTGAATGAGGCTGATCATGACCTTCGTTTAGCTACTGCGCAATGTGATGACGGGAATTTGATGGTGGAGGCTTTGGACGCGGATATTGCTCGTTGTCGGGCATTGATGGCTGGTTAGGTTGCGTGTCCTTCTGCGTGGGTTATCTTTTTCTTTATTTTGATGTCCCATTTGTGGATTCGTTGTTGTTCTACATACGCACCTGTTCTGAACAAAGTGTGAATAAAGTTTTGCTTTAAGTTGGGATATTCTTCTTTTTCTCTCTTTGGATGCGTATATATATCTTTTTTATTATATTTTACTTTTTTATAATGGTAGTGTGTCTTCCCCCTCGCCCCGCGGCGGGTAGGAGGACGTTGATAGAACGCGCCTACTCCCCTCTTTTTTTTATCAGAAGGATGTAACGGTGGGGTGGGCATTACTCCCCCCCTTTTTTATCAAAAGGAAAGGTGGGGTGGGAGGTCATTGATAGAACGCGCCTACTCCTCCTTTCTTTTTTATCAGAAGGATGCGGCGGGTAGGAGTACGTTGATAGAACGCGCATATTCCCCCCTTTTCTTTTTTATCAGAAGGATGTAACGGTGGGGTGGGCGTTAGTAAAACGCGCCTACTCCCCTATCTTTTTATCAAGAGGAAGCGGTGGGGTGGGCGGGCGTTTATAGAACGCGCCTACTCCCCCGTTTTTTTTAATGGAAGGATGTAACGGTGGAGTGGGTGTTAGTAAAACGTGCCTACTCCCCTTTTATTTTTATCAAAAGGAAGCGGTGGGGTGGGCGGGCGTTTATATAATGTGCCTACTCCTCCGTTCTTTTTTATCGGAAGGATGCGGCGGTTGGATGGGCGTTAGTAGAGCGCGCCTACTCTCCTTTCTTTTTATCAAAAGGATGCGGCGGGTGATGTGGGCGTTAGTAAAACGCGCCTACTCCCACTTTCTTTTTTAGCAGAAGGATGCGGCGGTTGGGTGGGTGTTGATAGAACACGCCTACTCTCCCTTTGGCATTCCCATGGTCTTTTGTAGATTTGTCAGCCGATTGGGTGCCGTTGGCACTCCCATGGCCTTTTGTAGATTTGTAAGTCGATTGGGTGCCTTTGGCACTACCATGACCTTTTGTATATTTGTCAGCCGACCGGTCGCCTTTGGCATTCCCGTATCCTTTTGTAAATTTTTCAGTGGATTGGGCGCCTTTGGCATTCCCGTGGCCATTTGTAGAGTTGTCAGCTGACTGGGCACCCTTGGCATTCCCGTAGCCTTTTGTAGATTTGTCAGCCTTCCGGGCGCCTTTGGAATTTCCGTAGCCTTTTGTAAATTTGTCAGCCGATTGGGCGCCTTTGGCATTCTCATAGCCTTTTGTAAATTTGTCAGCCGATTGGGCTCCTTTGACATTCTCATGGCCTTTTGTAGATTTCCCAGCCGATTGGGACTTTGGCATTCCTATGGCCTTTTGTAGATTTGTCAGCCGACCGGACTCCTTTGGTATTCTCGTAGACTTTTGTAAATTTGTTACTCGATTGGGTGCCTTTGGCGTTCCCATGGCCTTTTGTAGATTCTCACACCGTTGTTGATAACTTATTTCTTATTATTCAGGGAGGCGCTTATACATATATCGATTTATGCATAGAACTTTTTCATCCATTTGACGTTGATGGGCGTATTGACTTTGGTTCCATTCATTCGCCCGAGCTTATAGTATCCGCTGTCTGCCACTTTTCTTATCTTGAATGGGCCTTCCCAGTTTGCAGCAAACTTACCAGCGCTGGCATTCCTTTGAACATGCGGGGCGATTTTTAGAAACAAATCGTCTACCTTTAAGGTTCTCTCTTTCACACTTCGGTTGTAGTAATTAGCTGTGCGCTTCCTGTAAGCTTCTGCGAATCGCTCCGCTCGTGCTCATCTTTCTTCTATTGTATCTAAGTGAACGAAACAGCTTATTTCATCTGGTGTGGTGTGGCTAGCCATTGCCACTCTTGCGGACGGAACTGCTATTTCCGCCGGTAGTATCGCATCTTCTCCATATACTAGTGAATAGGGCAATGCTCCTGTGGATCTGCGCTTCGAGATCTTGTATGCCCATAACGCAAGTGGCAACTGTTCGTTATATTCCCTGTGGTTATCGTGCACCATTTTACTGAGAACTCGGATGAGTGTTTTATTCGTCGCTTATGTTTGCATGTTCCCCTGGGGGTAGTAAGGGGTTGATGTGTGCAGTCTCGTGTTGTATTGGCGGAGCAGATCTATTACATCCTTGTTGGCGAATGACTTGGCATTGTCTGTCCTAATTATCATAGGCGCACCGAACCTGTAGATGATGTGCTCTTAGATGAACGCGGCCGCAGTTGCTCCAGTGTAGTCTTTGAGGGGTATTGCTTCGACCCATTTTGACGCATACTTAGTAGTTGTTATTATATATTTGTGGAGCTTTGAATATATTGGGTTGATTAGTCCTATAAGGTCCAATACCCAGCTATGGAATGCACATGGTGTTACTATGTTGTGTAATTGAGTGTACGGCGCCCGAATCAGGTTTCCATGCATCTGACAGGTTAAGCATTTCCGGACATACTCTGCAGTATTTCTTTCCATGGTCGGCCGCTAGAATCCTCCTTCGTAAAGTTGTAGGAACAACTTCCGCATTCCCTGGTGCTAGGCGTCATGTGACCGAGTCATTACTTCCATCGCTTCTTGGTCAGACAAGCACCGTAGTATGGAATTACTGTAGCTTCTGCGATAAAGGACACCCTCATGCATGAAGAAACGCGCTCCTTTCTTTTGGATATTTAGAGTCTCCTGTCTTTCGTTGGGTAGTGTACCATGCTGGATGAAGTCTATGTAAGGCTGTCTCCAATCCGCTCCCTCAACTGCACAGACTTCTGCGGGTTGTGGTGGAGCCTGGCAATCGGCACAACTATCTTGGAGGGATGCTGCCTGCGCTGACATGCTTGGCCAGTATATTCCCAATCTCTGAAGTTTTCTATAAAGGTGAACGACGCCAGTTTGACCGCATGTTTCCGCGTGCAACTCTTGGAGTATTCTTTCTTCTTCCCTTTTATTTACACACCTTTTGACGGATCCTCCGGTATCCCGATAGTATAAGGCTCCTTGGATCATCACAAATTGCTTCAAAGATTGGGTGGGCATTACCTCATTTAGTTGCATCTTGCTCGCTATCGTTGTTGGAGCATATGCATGTTGGTTTCCTCTTCTGCCTGTATGATCTATTGTTGACCCTGTCTGGTTCATCAGGCTTTGATACTTTGCTCGATATGGCGCTAGGTGCGATTCTTTGACATGGAAGTCGCCGTTTACTTGGTTCGTTACTAGCTTTGAGTCACCCTTTACTTATATAATCCCTAAATTGATTTCCTTTTCCATCCCGAGCCCTATAATTAGCGCTTCATATTCGACAACATTATTACTGCATGTGAAACCCAATTTTAATGAATACAAGAGTAAGTCGCCTCGTGGGGCTTCAAACACTACTCATGCTCCTCCAACGGTTCCATATGACGATCCGTCAAAGTCATGGTCCAAGGTTTGTCAATATCTGCGGTCTACTTTCCCAGGTATGTATTCATGTACCTCATCATCTCCTTCTCTTGGGAACATCTCTATTAGGTCATCTATTGCCTGTACCCTTACCCCGTTTGGTCACTGGTATTTGAGCTCGAATTTTGACAACTGTAGCAACCATCGAGCAGTTCTTCCTGTTAGGACGGGTTTAGATGCCAGGTATGCTATGGGATTCGCCGCTGCTACCACAACGGTCTCGTGTGTCAAGATATAAGGGCGTAACTTCTGTGTTGCATGCATATATGAAGGCTAGACATGCTTGCTCTATGCACGGATACCTCAGTTCCGCGTCTCGTAGGAATCGGATGACGTAATAGATGGGTGACAACTCATTTCCCCCCATGTCTTATGCGAGAACTACGCTTTTCCGGAACTGGTAAATGTTGTATAGAGATAGAGGGGGAATTCTCTTATCGGCGGCCATAGGACTTTAGGGATGACGAGGAATTGCTTCAGTTTCTCTAAAGCGGCTCACCGTACTTCTCCCCATATGAAGGCTACGTATTTCTTGAGTAAAGGGAGAAACGCAGTCATCAATTGCGCTAAACCAGGTACGAAACATCGTATGTATGATATTCGTCCTACGAAATCTTGTAGTTCTTTTGCATTCTCCGTCGGTGCCATGGTTGTAATCGCCTCGACTTTGCTTGGATCTACCTAGATCCCTTCATTAGTCACTACAAAGCCTAGGAACTTTCCTGATGTTACCCCGAAGGCACATTTGAGGGGATTCATTTTGATATTGAACTTTCTGCATCTCTCAAAGGATGTTCTCAAGTGCGAGGTGTGATCTTCGGCCTCTTTTGTTTTGACCACAATGTCGTCAACGTATACTTCTGTCGTTTGGTGAAGTAGATCATGGAATATGGAAGTCATGGCGCGTTGATATGTGGCGCCGGTGTTTTTTAGACCGAAAGGCATCACTACATAGTAGAAATCTCCATATGGAGTTTGGAAAGCGGTCTTCTTTGCATCCGAGGGATCCATCTTTATTTGGTTGTACCCGCTGAAGCCATCCATGAAGGAGAATCGTTGCTTACTTCGCGTTGCTTTTAGCGTCATATCGATATTGGGCAACGGGAAGTCATCCTTTGGACATGCCTGATTCAGGTCTCTGTAGTCCACACAACACCTGATCTTCCCATTCTTCTTTACCACGGGCACGATGTTAGCTAGCCAAGTCGGGTGCTGGATTGGTTTGATTAACTTGGCCTTAAGCAACCGTTCTACTTCTTCCTTTATTGCAAGATATGTGGCCCTAGGGAACTCCCTGATCCTCTGCTTTACTGTCTTGAACTCGGGCGAAACTCCAAGATTGTGGGCCACAAGATCGCTGTCTAGACCTAGCATCTCGTCGTGATCAAAGGAGAAGACATCCTTGTAATCTCTAAGTAGCGCGATCAACGCTTTTCCCTCTTCTTCGTCTAAGCTTTTTCTTATCATAATGGGGTGTTTGTCCTCCTGCGTTCCTATGTTGATTTCCTCCATACCATCCATAGTGTGGTCTCCAGGCGTTCGTTCTTCTACGGCTCTAAGGGTCGCGTCTATGAGATGATCCCGCAGGTCCTCATTATCAATTGTGTTGTAAGGTATCTCGGCTAAGCTCTGCATTGGGCCCTCAGAGGAATTCTCCACTTCGTTTATCGTGTCATTGACAGAGTCCTGTACTTCCGTGGGTACTTGATGAGTGCTAAAAAGTGCATATTTCTATATATTTTTCTTGGCATTTAACTCATTTTTTGTGCATTAATTCTACATTTTATCCCATATTCTGTATTTTCTTTGTTTTCAAGATTAAATATTTTTCTTACTTAATTTTGCATTTTTAGGTAATAAACGAAGTTCGGATGAGTCGCGGAGCGAAAAGAGCAGAAAAGTAGTGAAAAGCCGGGAAGAATTACGCAAGGAAGCCGCAAAGAATGGAGCGCACGTCCAAAAAGCTAGGAATGGGCTCAAGAAGGAAGAATTGTTCTTAAAGAAGATATGGGCTTGGCATACCCAAGGCCCAAAACCCTTACCCAAACCCATTTTCTATATCCATACCCGCCTCCATTCCCGACCGTCAGATTGGATCGCATCTGCATCCTACGGTCGCTTCTTTGCCTGCGCATCAAACCTCGATACTTCCGCTTAACACTACAACACCTAACTCCATCTGGAGTCATTAATTTTGTTGTATTATATAATCCAACGGTCGCTGCAGGATCCACTTCATCTCACCGTCAGATTGATCTTTCATCTCCATATCCCACGGTCGAGATTCGCCAAACATAGAACTCGATGATCCCGCTACACACCATAGCGACCGAACCCTATGACCTAACCAAACATCCCCTTCTTCCCAAAACAATCGACCTTCACCTTCTTCCTCTCCACCATACCCTGTGCAGAACCACCACCATCACCCTGCCACTGCCATCGCCACCACCAACTCCTCTACCACCACCACACCTCCACCATCATCACCCCTACCTTCCTACAGCTATTACCCATCTTCTAGCCATCTATCCTACCAATTTCTTTTCTTTTCTTTCTCAGAAAACCCTAGGAAAGAAATTGGTACAATAGCTAGGGCTAGAGAAGAAATCAGAGGCATGGAGAGGAGCAGGAGACTAAGGAGAAGAATGGGTCGAAGTCAGTAGCGTGTAATCGCATCAATTTGGGTAAGAATTTACCAAACCCTAGTTCTGTCAATTTGGGGGTTTTTACATAAATCCTAATTAGGTTGAGATAGAGCATGGAGAAGATAAAGTGGGTGATATAGGGTAGGTAATTGAACCTAACTGTGATTTTCTGTCACATTAGGTAGAACCCTAATGTCTACTGTTTTGGGAATTTTTGGGTGAAAAGGGTGTAAACCCTAATTATATAATTGGGTATAAAAGGGGATATTGGGTGAGTGTTGGAGGCATGCCTGGATTAGCCAGTGTGTCACCCAAGAGCACTGGAATAGCCAGTGTCTCAAGGGTTAGTGTTTAATTTTCAACTATCTTTATGTTTATTCCATTACTCTTATTCAGTTTCAATTCAGTTGCTCTTATTCAGTTTCAATTCAGTTCATGTTTTTGTTTTATGTCTTCTGTGTTTGTTTATGTTCAGTTCATTGATATGTTTAGTAATTGTTTTGTTTTTGTTGCTGTTATGTGAGCTCACATGTGTATGGTATAGCTAGGCTGAGATGATGCCTTAAGTCACTGTTAGTGGTGGAATGTTAGGTTATAATTCTTGTAAATTGAGCTGATTGAGAAATGGAGGAATTTAGTGCTCAACTGTGCTTGTGATTGATTGTGCTGTCAAAAGACAGTCAATGCTAGGAGTAAACAGTTGAGCAAGCTTCTTCTCCTTCCATTCCATTTATGTATTCCCTGGAACATAGGCAGGCTTGAACCTTCACCTAGCTCCATTAGGGACAGGGATTTAACATAGAATTACACTATCTGGCTAGGTCACAAGGTGGATTCATAACCTAGTTGTGTTGTTTCTCTGTTTTGTATCTGTAATTTTGTTCCCCTGCCATTGCCCTTGGCTTAGGCCTTGGTTTATCTCTTTGTCATTCTTTATGCCATTGTCACCTTCACCATCATCATTGTTGTTTGCTGTTTGCTTATGCCATTGTTAATATGCACATGTAGATCACTGTTGTTTTATCATTGTATATATTGCCACATTGTATATAATGACACTATCTCCATTGCCATTGTCCACTTTTGCCTTGTTCTGCCCTGTTTTGCTTTCAGCTCTGTCACTTCTCTTCTGCTTTAATCCCACTGTAAACTCTTAAGGTTAAAGACAAGCCCAGTCCACTGTGAACTCAAAGCCCATAGCACTTGCAAAAGTCCAGAATCAAGTTTAGAGATCCAGGGCTCAGTTCACTACACTAAGCCCTAGCCCAAATTCAAAACCAAAGCCTAGTGCACTACAAAACCAACTGAGCCCAACCTCAGTTCATTTCATTAAGACAACACCCCAATTCATTCCAAGAGTATTCAAAGGCCCAAAGCACAATCATAACCCATTGGTTACCAAAATCCATTGGTACCCAAAGCCCAACAATAGCAATTTTAGAGCCCAAAATAGCTAGAAACTCCAAACACACCCAGTCTCTGTGGATCGACCCGTACTTGCACGAGCTACAACTGACGACCGTGCACTTGCGGTTATAATTTGTAGGACCTTTTAGAAGCCTACCAGTACTCCCTCAGCTAATTGCTATAAGCGGTATACGTGCCCCCCGTCCGGCTTAGAGAAGAGCTGGAATTTGGGTTGCTCTTCTTGCTTCCTTTTTTTCTCAGTGGGGAACGCCATCCTAGATGGGCTGAATACGTACTTGGTTGTCTCTGCCTTTTCTTCCTCTCCCCATTTAGGGAGCGGGGTAAGTTGTAATTCAAGTATTTCTTCCGTCTCTTTCGGTTCATCGTAGAAAATTTCGTCTTCCATGTACGCTTCCTCTAGTTCAAAAGGGTTGCGCGTGGAAAGAATCCGATATTGCCTGCCTCCCATATTGGTCTTGATACATTGGTGGTATGTCGACGCCACCAACTTATGATTGAGTAGCCATCCTCTATCTAGTAATACATAAAACGTGGTGTCATCTTCCAGCACGTAAAATGGTGTAAGTACTCGGATATGACCGACTCTCATGACTAGGTTGACAATCCCGATGATTGTTTGGATGTGACCTCCAAACCCCTTTACTGCTGTGCTACGCATCCTGATTGCATACCGCTGTACTCCTAGGATGTCTAGCATGTGCAAGGGAATTAGATTTAGGGACGCGCCTCCATCTATGAGAGCTCTCTTCTATGGATGTTTGTTAATGTGGACCGTTAAGTACAAGGGTGATGTGATTTTGTAGTGGTAAGTAAAGTGTTCGTTTCTCGGACTTGTTGAGACTGATTTCAAATTTAAAAATAGAAAATAATAAAAATAAAGAAAATATATACACAAGGTTTGTCACAATGTCGAGAGATTACTGAGACTCAGGATTCCACCAAACCTCATATCATGTGGTTCAAAAATCAATTCTTACACAATTATAGCTCTTGTTTATTGACTCTAATTCTTTGTCAGGGTAGATTTTAAAAAGATTAACTGTAAATCACTAGCATGATGCATCAAAAGCACTTAGACCAAGCATACATCATCATACGACTACACACCTAATTAAGAAAAATCATAAAACGATTAAATTAATGCAAAAAGTCATAAAAAGAATTAAATATAATTACCACACGCATGAAATATGACTTTCTCCGTCATCCCAGTGTTGGGGTTTAGCTCCTCATATTTATCACTTGCTCAAAATACATGTTTGTTGCTCAAAAGTTGATTAAAAGAGTGAAAGGTGTAAAGCAGCTGATTTGCAACAGCGTAAAAGTGTTACAGATCTCTGGTACAAAGAGGAACAATGATTAACTGTTGTACATAAACGTTACTGCTCTTCTGTTGTTGAACAACAACATTGTTCTGCGACTGTTTTCCGTGCGTCAATGTTCTTCGTGTTCTTGACCTGTGCAGCAGCAGCAGAAACGGAGTTTGATAAAACTATGATTTCTTCTTCTCTGGCCCTCCTCAGGTCCCCAAACAACATGCACCTCTTCTATATGACCCAAACAATCTATTTATATCAAAAATACCGATTAAGTCTCTCCCAAATCTTCCAAAATCTCTTCCCCTCTCTTCACGGCAAAGTTGCGGCAATTTCCTGTTTTAGAATTTCTACGCGTTTCTGAGCTTTCCTTTTTATTCTAAACTCTTCCTTAGATAGATACAAATCTTTGGGAAGGTTCATAGCAGTTTAATCTCTCTAAAATTCCCTAAAACATGTCACACACGTGACTTTCCATATATTTTTGTTGTGATAAAAATTCGTCGATTGAGCCCAGTCTAATCGATTTCAACACCCATATCAGATTCCTAGACCCATAAGGAGTCTATCCTATGAAAATCAGAGGTTTAATCGACTTCAAACTCCTCCAAATCTCGATTTCCAAAACTTCCAGAGATATCTTTATTGGAAATGGGTGCTGAGGACAAATCTGGGTGATGTGGACAAATTTGGGTTACACATAACCTTGGGTGCTCCTTAGCCAATTTTGGGATCCGTTTAGCAACTGTCCTCCGGGGTGCCTCGAGCAACCTTTCGAGCCACTTTCGCCGCAAAAGCTTATTTCTCCAAAAACACCTACAAAGACATAAAATAACCAAATAAGCACAAAATCGAGCCCTAACAATATATACAATCGAGATCAAAATAGACACATAAGTGCGTCTATCAAATACCCCCAAACTTATTATTTTCTAGTCCTCGAGCAAAAATAAAATAGAAATAAAATCCTAACTCACTGTCGCAGGCATCGTCGATTGCATTTAGCATATGCAATAAGCCTTTAAACCTCTAGGTGTCCCTAGTGGACGAGTTGTAGTCTCGGAAGGGCTTACCAGAGGTATACCCACAAAACCTTTACTCCAGATCCTAGCTATCTATGCAGAACCTTGGAAGGCACTCCTTAGTTGGCATACTTATTGACTACAGGAGGAAGTGCCCTGATGCAAAATTCCAATTGCTGTACACGAGTTCGCACTCAAGCATACTAAAATTCATATGAAGTGACAGAGCTCTACTCAGATAGTAGCACTATGGACATCAATATCCGGAGTCAAAACTAATCACATGGATATATCAAGAAGATGGATATAGAGAAAAACATAGATGGTTTTGATGTTTACTAGGTGAACGGTGTTTCTCATATCTTTCTGAAGGCCTCCGCCAAAATGAACCTATCTTAATGGACTGAGATACTAGTCTGACTAATACCAACACAATGGGATATACAAGGGAACCAGTGATCGATAATCCTAACTCTAGGTCAACACAACTGGCATATACAAGGGTTCCAGTGGTCGACTTTATTGAATTTATTCCAGTTGGTCTGATGGTCTGGTCTCAGTTTTTTTTTTTGGTATCTCAATCACTCTAATTCACCGTAGCATTGGTAACAACTTGAATCGTGAGCCCCACCTAATCACTTAGAGAAACATAGTTTAAAAACAAAATAAAAACAGAAGTGAAAAGGACTCAACGAGATATGGTGAAACTATCATGTTATTTCTAACACCTGAGCTCTGTGCTTTTATGAATAGACTCTTTAGATGTTGCCATCTAGTCAGATTGGTTCCTCAACTCCTACAACCAAAATGCTTTCATCCACTTAGATTGGTTAGTGCCATCCTTAATTGGCATAAATTTCTAGGATCTGGAGTTTAATTGTGCAACTAAAAAGTTTCTCCTATACCCCCATTTTCTCGTTTAATTGTGTATAAATTTTACCACTATTTTCCAAGTTCAAAGTGATTAAACCAATACTTATATTTATGCAATTTTCTCGTTTAATTTGATTCTAAAATATTGCAACAAATAGATTTTCAAAAGTAGTAATTGTAAATACCAAGTATGAAGCATCAAGAATCTATAAACTAAGCATACTCCATTGATATGGTTTGTAGATAGTGGTAAAATTGGTTCGATTCTCAGACTTGTGAAGGATATTAATTAGACTTAAATTCTAATATTAAAATAGAAAACTCACTAAAAATTATAGCAAACTCAATCAAAGATGATATCAATACTAAAAGAAACACTGAGGCTAAGATTCCACTATTTTCCAAGTTCAAAGTGATTAAACCAATACTTAAATTTATGCAATATTCTTGTTTAATTTGATTCTAAAATATTGCAACAAGTAGATTTTCAAAAGTAATAATTGTAAATACCAAGTATGAAGCATCAAAAGTCTTAAAACTAAGCATACTCCATCAAAATAGATCACAATCACTCAAATAAAAATCATATTCAATAATAGTTCAAGGCAAATAATCATATAATTATTGCAAATAAAAAGAAAAAATAGAATATACCACTTTTTGTTGGAAAAATAGCTTCCTCTATCGCCTCAGCAATGGGGTTTAGCTCCTCATATTAATCATGATCTCAAAATATGTGTTTGTTGCTCAAAAGATGATTAAAAGATTGAAAAGTAATAACACAGACTGTTTGCAACAGTGTATTGGTGTTGCAAAACAGCTGTTACAATGGAACTGTTACAGAAAAGCTGTTGCTTTGTCGCTGATTTTAAGACCCTAGAATAAGACTGCCGTGAACAACTTAATGTTCTTCAGCTGTTAAACAACGACACTTTTCTGCGACTGTTTACCGAGCGTCAATGTTCTTCGCGTTCTTCTTCTTCAGCAGCAGCAGAAACAGAGTTTGGTAAAGCTCTGATTTCTTCTTCTATGGCTCTCCTTAGGTTCCCAAACTCTCGACACCTCTTCTATATGACCCAAGACATCTATTTATATAAAAAATACCGATTAAATCTCTCCCAAATCTTCCAAAATATCTTTCCTTCTCTTTACGGCCAAGTTGCGGCAATTTTTTGTTTTAGGATTTCTACGCGTTTCTGAGCTTTCCTTTTTATTCTAAACTCTTCCTTAGATAGATACAAATCTTTGGGAAGGTTTACAATGCTTTAATCTCTCTAAAATTCCCTAAAACAGGTCACACACGTAACTTTCCATATTTTCTGTTGTGAGAAAAAACCGTCGATTGAGCCCAGTCTAATCGATTTAAACACCCATATCAGATTCCTAGACCCATAAGTAGTCTATCCTATGAAAATTAGAGGTTTAATCGACCTCAAACTCCTCCAAATCACGACTGCCAAAACTGCTCTTTAACTGCACTTTTTTCCCGCCAAAAACCTGATTTTTGAATGTTGAAGATGGTTGCCCCTTATCCAGAGTAGGGCTGCGATTAGCAACTGCCTGGAAATGGGATTCCCCTTAGTAATTAGGTTACCCTTATCAAAAGTGAGAGTCCGAATAGAAAATGTCCTCCGGGAGCTTTTCGACAACTTTTCGAGCCAAATTTTTCCAAAAATGTTTATTGGCCAAAAATACCAAAAAATAAATAAAACACCATAATAAGTACAAAAATGAGCCCTAACAATATATAGAATCGAGACAAATCGGACACAAAAATGTGTCTATCAAATACCCCCAAACCTATTATTTGCTAGTCCTCGAGCAAAAATAAAATAGAAATAAAATCTTAACTCACTGTCGCAGGCATCGTCGATTGCATTTAGCGTATGCAATAAGCCTTTAAACCACAAGGTGTCCCTAGTGGAGGAGTGTTGTCTCCGGAGGGCTTACCAGAGGTATACCCACAAAACCTTTATACTCCAGACCCTAGCTATCTACACAGAACCTAGGAAGGCACTAAAGAATCTCCTTGGTGGGCATACTTATTGACTACAGGAGGAAGTACCCTGATGCGAAATTCCAATTGTTGTACACAAGTTTTCACTCAAGCATACTAAAATTCATATGAAGTGACAGAGCTCTACTCAGATAGTCGCACTATGGACATCAATATCCGGAGTCAAAACTAATCACATGGATAGATCAAGAAGATGGATATAGAAAAACATAAATGGTTTTGATGTTTACTAGGTGAACGGTGTTTCTCATATCTGTCTGAAGGCCTCCGCAAAAATGAACCTATCCTAATGGACTGAGATACTAGTCTGACTAATATCAACACACTGGCATATACAAGGGAACCATTGATTGATAATCCTAACTCTAGGTCAACACAACTGGCATATACAAGGGTTCCAGTGGTCGACTTTATTGGATTTATTCCAGTTGGTATTATGGTCTGGTCTTTTTTTTTTTTTTTTGTATCTCAATCACTCTAATTCACCCTAGCATTGGTAACAACTTCAATTGTGAGCCCCACCTAATCACTTAGAGAAACATAGTTTAAAAACAAAACAAAATAAAAACAGAAGTGAAAAGGACTCAATGAGATATGGTGAAACTATCATGTTATTTCTAATACCTGAGCTCTGTGCTTTTATGAATAGGCTCTTTAGATTTTGCCATCTAGTCAGATTGGTTCCTCAACTTCTACAACCAAAATACTTCCATCCACTTAGATTGGTTAGTGCCATCCTTAATAGGGATAAATTTCTAGGCTATGGAGTTTATTTATTGCAACGAAAAATATTTGGTGGGAAAACAAAGTCTATCTGGGTATCATAGCCTAGGTAAACCACATCAACCAGAGTATGGGTTTCTAATAACTGAAATTTCTTGTGGACATCACTAGGTTTAGGAAAACGTGTATGAAGATAATCTTTTAAAATGGTTGAGGCACATATGTCAAGTCCCAAGTGAGGGATCTATATAAGAGATGAAGGTAAGGCACAAGGAGAATGATAATCACCCCCAAACTTAGAGTTTTGGGTGTCTCTAGATAGACTAGCTACAATTTCCCTAATTTCTAGATCATCAGAATCCTGAAAATGGTCAATTTCTTCGTGTAGATTATACTCAGGTGATGCATCCTCACTCATATTTAAAAGCTATACGAATTCATCTTCTTCATCTAAGACTAATGTTTCTAAGTCCTGGGACTCTAAAACAGTATTCTCAGAATAAACTCGTTCGTCTAAACCATTATCGACTTCGTAAATAGGAAATACTACATCGTCTAAAACGGGGGTATCTCTAGTCAAATCCTCGTCCTTTTGAATAGGTGAATAATTATTAAAATTATTTGGATTTGAACTAGAAATAATATTATCATCGTAAAGCTTAATTGGAGTAACAAATTCCTGATCATTATGCCTACATATTTCAAATTCTTATCAACATTATCCTCATCATAATCATCATTATAAGAACATGAAAATGGTTGAACCTCATCTAAACAAGTAGTGTAACCAATTTTATCCTCGTCATCCTGTTTATGCAAATAACTATCCTCATTTTCAAGGGTATTATTGGAGACACTGTATTGAAAATTAAGATTATTTCGAGCAATTCTTTCGTCCGTCTCAGCTATCAGCTTGAGGGATGATAGACACATTTTTGTGTCTAATTTGTCCTCAATGTCCGTATTGTTGGAACTCTATTTTTGTACTAATATTGTGTTTTTATGTATTTTAAGGAAATAAACATTTTTGGAAAATTCGGCTCGAAAAGTTGATTTTGGCCCCCGGAGGACAAGTGTTATTCGGACTCTCGCTTTTGGATAAGGGGTAACCTAATTACTAAGGGGAACCCCCAGGTCACCCCCAAGGAAGCTGCTATTCGCACCCCAGTTCTGGTTAGGGGGAGGACATCTTCTTCCCAAATTCAAAAACCAAAAATTGGCGGGAAAAATTGTTCTTGAACTGCCGTGACTAGGGTTGAGGATTTGAAGGTGTTCCAGTGAGATTCAATGGCCCAAATTAAATGGTTTTGTTCCTAGGGACTAGATAGAGCTGGTATGGGTGTTGGATTCGGTCAAAATTGGTTAGATAACCGGTGGGAATCAAATCAGGGAAGATATTCTAAAATAGGAAAAATATTATATTCTTGGAATTCTTGGATGGAAGAGACGTGCATGGGTTGATGCTATTGGCTGGAAACAATCCCTACAGCTCAAGGATGACGTGTGAGAAGAGATAAAACAGGGAACAATCCGTAACAAATCAGAGAATTAAAGAAAAAATATTTCGGGCCGGATATTCTTGGAATTATTACGAGGATTTGAGTGACATGTTGTGTATAAATAGGTCCCTAATGTCGATAAGGAGAGGCTAGCAAGTTTAGAAAGAATTGGGAGAGGTTTAGAGCACTACAGAGCAAGAAAATTGAAGTTGCAGAGATTCTGGTTCTACTGCTGCTGCTGCTCGAGGTGGAAGAAGAAGAGAAAGAACAGACTACCAAAGGCAGTCGTTTACCAACAAAGACAACGAATGTCGTCCGTGGGTCATAGTTTTTCAACGACAACAACACTTTATCTCTATCGTTGATTTTGGACGCCTTCTGTGGGTCGCAGAATCCTGTTTTATATCATTTTCTTGTCTTTCTCTTCATTGTAAAACACTTTTGAGCGTCAATGAAATATTTTGAGAGGTTTTCTAACATGATGAGCGGCTAAAATACCTGGTGACTGAGGCGACGGATGAGCTATTTATTCATGTTTGATTGGTAAATTGTTTTTATAATTTTTTAATTATTTATTTTATTTAATTCACTTGGATCAATAAAAAAAAGAGATAAAAATGGTTTTCCTAATTAGTTGTGAATCAGTTTGATGTTTTATGCTTAGAATTAATTCTTTGATAAATCATGCTTAAGGATTACAATTTAATATTTGGACACCTTATAGATTAATAAGTGATTTAGTAGAAAAAGAGCTAGATAATAATTATGAAATATTTTTTTAACCAATCAACTTGAAGTAATAGTGAATCCGGAGCCTTAGTCCATTTTAAATCTTGACATCACTCTTTGAAAAATTAATTTGCTTTATTTTTATTAGATCTAAAAATTATTTCCTTCATAAATCTAAAACGAATCTTTTTACCTATATCACTACAACGACCATTTGAAAATACATCAAATTTTTGGCGCCGCAGACGCGGATTTGTGCTTAGGTAGAATTTTTAGGTTTTTATTATTTTTTTATTATTTTCATTTGTTCCTCTTTACGTTTCTTTTTTTGTGTCTTTGATTTGAAGGTTTGAAGATTGGACACTAAGGACTTGGAACAAAGCTCAAAGCTAAAAGAAAAGAAGAAAAAGAAGACAAATAATTTTTTAGGATTTAGTTTTATTATTATTTTTTTTAATTTTTTTTTTAGAATTGTATTAGGAAATTTTTGTAATATTTTTGCACTTTACTTTGGACTTTGGACTTGGACTGTGACGTTGGACATTTTTAAGTTATTTTTACCCTACGGAAGGGTACCTTAAATACAAACTGTGTGCAGGGAAGGACGACGATTACGATATCGTCTCGGCCCCTCGGGTTCGTACATGACATAGGATTCGTGGCCCGAGTCGACTTCAACGGTTCATCCCCCGTCTGGTACGGGAGGTAAGTCCATCGAAACACTTGCGAATCTCCTGTAAGCGAGTTACTGTATTCCTTAAGGTGATTCATTGATTGAGGACGAATTTGGACTGTTTTTAAATTCCTAGTAAAGGGCAAGGCCTGGACAATACAAGATAAGGGTTCGGATTTCATGACCGCTCCCTTCTTGCCCGCCTTAGGAAAACGAAACCTAACGCGAACCAAAGCCTAAAATTTTGACTAGAACGAGACCTATAGGGTAACGAGCTTAATAGGACAGTCATTCGAAAAATATTGGTTACTCTTTTGAGCATACTTCGAAGTTCAGGATAGTTTCTGTGAGTTGAATGCGAGACTGCGCCGCCTTGAATACCGGTGAGGCCTTGGGTATCAAAGCTCCACTGATCTTCCCTCGCCTCTATTCAACTCACTTTGACTCGTACTGATTCCAGATAATTTGCTCAGATTGTAATGAATTCCTTTTCGAAGGATTAGAAGCTGGTCTAGAAACAATCTAAGTGGAGCCATCATGCTTTTTGTTTGCTAGAAATTTTTAGGTTTGATTTGGTGGAGCCGGCCTGCTGTGTGTTTGCTTAGAACCTCCCTTCCTTAGGATTTTTGTTTGTGTATGCCAAGAGCGCTCGAGTCCTTTACAGAGCGTGCTTGGAAAAGAGATAATTTTGGCCGTTTGATTAGTGACGAGCCTAAAAGATCTTCTTGTGGAAGCGGGGAGCTCGAAGACTCTTCTTTTGAGAGCCCCGTTTTTGGAAACTTCAGTTTTGAGAATCTGTCTCTTCGTGAGGAAATTACCCCTAGTATTTCTGTTGTGCCACCGATGGCAACTTTGAAAGATTACATGTTCCCAACTAGGTCCAACCGAGCTTCGTGCATTAAATTGCAAGCTACTACGGCTAATTTCGATATAAAACCTAGTATTCTTCAGATGATCCCTATATTCTTAGGAAAAGATGATGAGAACCCTTATTTCCATATTAGGGACTTTGAGGAAATTTGTGGGACAATTAGAATAAAAGACCTTACTGATGAAGTCTTGAAACTTAAGATGTTTCCCTTTTCCTTGAGAGATAAAGCCAAGACCTGGATGAACAACC
This sequence comes from Papaver somniferum, assembly GCF_003573695.1. NCBI lineage: Eukaryota > Viridiplantae > Streptophyta > Magnoliopsida > Ranunculales > Papaveraceae > Papaver > Papaver somniferum. The sequence continues at coordinate 16,889,049 of NC_039365.1, read as the reverse complement.
TACCATCTGAATCCATAGAAACATGGAAGGAACTTATCGCTGCCTTCTATATGAAGTTCTACCCTAAGCATAAAACTGCAGCTGTTAGGCAGAACATTAGTACTAGTGTGCAACAATAGGGAGAGTCTCTTTATAGGTTTTTAGAGAGATTCAATGATCTCCTATGCCAGTGTCCTCACCATGGATTTGATAAGATGAAACTTGTAGAGATTATTTATAATGGTTTAGACTATTCGACCAAAGCCATGGTCGAGTCTATGTGCGCTGGTGAGTTCACTAGTAAAAATGCTGATGATGCTTTTACCTTCTTAGGAGATATCGCTGAGAAATCCCAACAGTGGGAGTCTTGTGTGGAACCCCCTAAAAGACTCTTGGTCAATAGAAGTAGCACCAATATGGTAGATACAAGTTTTGCGTCAGATGCCAAGTTTGTTGCTTTATCTAGAAGGTTAGAAGCGTTAGAAATGGGTCAACCTAAAAATAAGTCCCTTATTGAACCTAATAGAGCCTCTCAAATCTCTAGTTGTGGAATAGAGCCCGATAACTCATTTTGGGAAGGTAAGGTTAGTGAAGAGAAAGCTCATGCTGTCTATAACAATGCTAGGTTTGAGAACCGTCAGAAGTTTGACCCCTACTCAGAGACCTACAACCCTGGTTGGAGAAACCATCCTAATTTCTCTTGGTCTAAGGGACAGAATCAAGGCCAGTCTAGTAATTCTCAGCCTCCCCCAGGTTTTGGTTATACTAAGAACCCTTCAGGACAGACCCAGAACCCATCTGAGAATAGAATAACTAGCTTAGAGGAAATCCTTAGTATATTAAGGAAGAGCCAGGAAATGTTATCACAAAGCCAGGAAATGTTAGTAAAAAGCCAGGGTAATTTTCAAGAGGAAACCAAACAGAATTTTAAGAATAGTGCCCAGTCTTTTGCTAAATTAGAACTTCAAGTCGGCCAAATATCTAAGTATATTAATGAGAGAGAGGAAGGAAGGTTCCCTAGTCATACTGATCCTAACCCTAGAGGAGAGAAATCGTACAGTCATGTTAACTCTGTTACGACCCTTAGGAGTGGAAGGAAAGTTGATAATAAGGTCGACATACCTGAAAGTGAACATGTTGTAGTTCACCCTTATGAGCCAAAAAATGAGGAGACTGATAGAGTCTCCAAAGAGACCAATGAGGGTCCTGATGAGCCCGGTTTGTTCCCAGAGCCCCGTTCCCCCAGCTTCTAGTTCCGACTAAGAGGGAGTCCAACTTTGATGATATATTGGAGGTTTTTAAGCAGGTTAATATCAACCTTCCATTATTAGATGCAATTAGGAAGATTCCCTCTTATGTCAAGTTCCTTAAGGACTTGTGTACGCGAAAGCATAAGCTCAGTGTCCAGAAGAAAGCCTTCATAGCTAATCATGTGAGTTCTATTATTCAGAATACCACTACTCCTAAGTATAAAGACCCAGGGTCCCCTATCATTTCTTGTACAATAGGTAAGTACCATGTTGAGAAAGCATTGCTTGACTTAGGAGCCAGTGTGAACTTACTGCCAAACCATGTGTACCTTAAGCTAGGACTTGGTGAGATGAAACATACACAGATGACACTTCAGTTAGCTGATAGGTCCGTTAAAGTTCCTCGTGGTGTGATCGAGGATGTTCTCATAGAGGTTGACAAGTTTATTTATCCAGTGGATCTTTTTATCCTAGATACCCAACCTGTCCTTGACCCAGAGAACCAAATACCAGTGATTTTAGGTCGCCCGTTTTTAGCTACATCCAATGCGATCATTAACTGTCGAAATGGTATTATGAATTTGTCTTTTGGTAATATGACTATTGAGCTGAATATTTTTAATGTCAATAAGCTACATTCTGAGATAGATGACACGTGCATTGAAGAGGTCAACATGATAGGAACCTTAGTTCCGAAGTCTGTACCAAACACCGAATCGGAAGATCCATTAGAGAGTTGTCTAGCCCGTTTTAGCATGGATTTCGATGATGATAGCAACATTGAACAAGTAAATGCTCTGTTGGATTCTATTCCTATGTTAGATACCGATAGATGGAAATCTAGGTTTGAACCATTACTAGCTACCGAATCTACCTTAAGCCCTTATTTAGAAGAGCCTAAAGATCCTCCTAAGTTGGACCCCAATTATTCATTTGTAGGCCCATCTGAGATTTTGCCTATAACTTCCGATTTGGATAGTGATCATGAGATTAGGCCAGTAACCGTGCTTCAACACAATAAGGAAACTTTAGGGATGACCATAGAGGATATGAAACATATAAGTCCTATAGCTAGTATACCTCAAAAGAATTTAGAGGATGAACCACCTGATTATAACTCAGAGAAAGCAATTGACCTTTTTCAGGAACCGGATGGTCTAGAAATTAGGAATATTGTGACTAGTTTATCTAGAGAAACCCAAAACTCTAAGTTTGGGGGTAGTGAACGGGAAGAATCTCTAGAGTATTTTAAATACTCTCCGGATCCGGAAATTCAAGCCATAGTTAAAGGTCTTACGGAGAATAGTGATTACCCTAAATTTGGGGGTATGGATTGTCAATTATCCACAGTAGAAGTCCCTAACTTGGGACTCAAGCCTAGTGCATCTGAGGTATCGCTTGAGTCTATTCAGACTCCACAACCTGATCCGCCTGATACTGTTCAGGAGGAAAGCTATATATTAGAAACCCGTTTTTCGGATGAATCTATTTTTCAAGACACTCTTATGAAGCCCAACTGGAGGCTCTGGATAGATCCGGTTGTCTTGCAAGAAACCTTAGATGAGGATGTGCTCCTTCTGTTCATTTTTCTGAACCAGTGCAGTTGTCTCATATTGGTGTTAGCTCTATTTGGTATTATGGACCCACAACTTTTTCGGCTATTGGTATATGACTTTGGAAGATGAAGATCCTTTTTGAGGTGAGGTATTTGATGTCTGGCTGAAGACTTTAAACTTAGCACTTCTTGGGAGGTAACCCAATCTCACGCAACACGGTAATATCTTTCCTCAACCCTTTTTCCTTCAAGTGGTAACAATTTCTCCTCGTTCATGTTGTTAATTTTATCATTGGAAACATTGAGGACAATGTTAGATTTAAGTTTGGGGGTATGGGAAAATCTTTTAGTTGCAATAAATAAACTCCAGAGCCTAGAAAATTATGCGTATTCAGGATGGCACTAACTAATATAAGTGGATGGAAGCATCTTGGTTGTAGGAGTTGAGGAACCAATCTGATTAGATGGAAACATCTATAAAGTCTATTCATAAAAGCACAGAGCTCAGGTGTTAGAAATAACATGATAGTGCACCATATCTCGTTGAGTTCTTTTCACTTCTATTTTTATTTTGTTTTTAAACTATGTTTCTCTAAGTGATAGGTGGGGCCCACGATTCAAGTTGTTACCAATGCTAGGTTGAATTAGAGTGATTGAGATACCATGAAAAAAAAATGGTAGTTACCAAAAAGTTGAAAAAAAAAATTGTGACCAGACCATTTGACCAAAAGGAATAAATTCAATAAAGTCGACCACTGGTACCCTTGTATATGCCAGTTGTGTTGACCTAGAGTTAGGTTATCGACCACTGGTACCCTTGTATATGCCAGTGTGTTGATATTAGTCAGACTAGTATCTCAATCCATTAGGATAGGTTCATTTTGGCGGAAGCCTTCAGACAGATATGGGAAACGCCGTTCACTTAGTAAACATCAAAACCATCTATGTTTTTCTATATCCATCTCTTAATCGTTCCATGTGATTAGTATGACTCCGAATATGATGTCCATAGTGCACCTATCTGAGTAGAGCTCTGTCACTTATATATGAATTTTAGTATGCTTGAGTGCAAACTCGTGTACATCAATTGGAATTTCGCATCAGGGTACTTCCTCTTGTAGTCAATACGTATGCCAACCAAGGAGATTCTTTAGTGCCTTCCAAGGTTCGTTGTAGATAGCTAGGGTCTGGAGTAAAGGTTTTGTGGGTACACCTCTGGTAAACCCTCCGGAGACAACACTCCGCCACTAGGGCCACCTAGTGGTTTAACGGCTTGCTGCACGTGCTAAGTGTAGTCATTTTACTTTCTAGATAAGATTTGCTCGAGGACTAGCAAATAATAAGTTTGGGGTATTTGATAAACACATTTTTGTGTTTAATTTGTCCTCAATGTCCGTATTGTTGGAACTCTATTTTTGTACTAATATTGTGTTTTTATGTATTTTTAGGAAATAAACATTTTTGGAAAATTCGGCTCGAAAAGTTGATTTTGGCCCCCGGAGGACAAGTGTTATTCGGACTCTCGCTTTTGGATAAGGGGTAACCTAATTACTAAGGGGCACCCCCAGGTCACCCCCAAGGCAGCTGCTATTCGTACCCCAGTTCTTGTTAGGGGGAGGACATATTCTTCCCAAATTCAAAAACCAAAAATTGGCGGGAAAAATTGTTCTTGAACTGTCGTGACTAGGGTTGAGGATTTGAAGGTGTTCCAGTGAGATTCAATGGCCCAAATTAAATGGGTTTGTTCCTAGGGCCTAGATAGAGCTGGTATGGGCGTTGGATTCGGCCAAAATTGGTTAGATAACCGGTGGGAATCAAATCAGGGAAGATATTCTAAAATAGGAAAAATATTCTATTCTTGGAATTCTTGGATGGAAGAGACGTGCATGGGTTGATGTTATAAGCTGGAAACAATCCCTACAGCTCAAGGATTACGCGTGAGAAGAGATAAAACAGGGAATAATCCGTAACAAATCAGAGAATTAAAGAAAAAATATTTCGGAATATTTTCTTTAATGGCCGGATATTCTTGGAATTATTACGAGGATTTGAGTGACCTGTTGTGTATAAATAGGTCCCTAATGTCGAGAAGGAGAGGCTAGCAAGTTTAGAAATAATTAGGAGAGGTTTAGAGCACTACAAAGCAAGAAAATTGAAGTTGCAGAGATTCTGGTTCTGCTGCTGCTGCTGCCCGAGGAGGAAGAAGAAGAGGAAGAACATACTACCAAAGGCAGTCGTTTACCAACAAAGACAACGACTGTCGTCCGTGGGTCATAGTTTTTCAACGACAACAACACTTTATCTCTATCGTTGATTTTGGACGCCTTCTGTGGGTCGCAGAATCCTGTTTTATATCATTTTCTTGTTTTTCTCTTCATTGTAAAACACTTTTGAGCATCAATGAAATATTTTGAGAGGTTTTCCAACATGATGAGCGGCTAAAATACCTGGTGACTGAGGCGACGGAGGAGCTATTTATTCATGTTTGATTGGTAAATTCTTTTTATAATTTCTTAATTATTTATTTTATTTAATTCACTTGGATCAATAAAAGAAAAAGAGATAAAACTGGTTTTTCCTACTTAGTTGTGAATCAGTTTGATGTTTTATGCTTAGAATTAATTCTTTGATAAATCATGCTTAAGGATTAAAATTTAATATTTGGACACCTTATAGATTAGTAAGTGATTTAATGGAAAAAGACCTAGATAATAATTATGAAATATTTTTGTAACCAATCAACTTGAAGTAATAGTGAATCCGGAGCCTTAGTCCATTTTAAATCTTGACATCACTCTTTGAAAAATTAATTTGCTTTATTTTTATTAAATCTAAAAATTATTTCCTTCATAAATCTGAAACGAATCTTTTTACCACTATCACTACAACGACCATTTGAAAATACATCAAGGGATTCCTCTATAGAAAGTTTTCTTTCGTCATAAACTAAGTTATTCATCTCAGCTATCCTACGTGTCGACTCTTCTAATTTCCTGAGAGATTCTTCTAAAGGAGAAATATAAGAATTTTTCTCATATGACCGGTGCGTATGTGGATAGTAATTGGGCTCACCATGGTATGGACCATAATCTTCAAAAGGCTGATGTACCCAACCACTATTCACACTATGGTCAAAGTAGTAACGTCCATTTTGAAACTCAGTCGGATATTCGTTGTATTGGCTATTGTAATACCAGTTCGACATTCTACTGCAGGGGTGTGAGTTGTCACACAAAATAAAACCCACTGACAGGGGATTCGTGGGTGGATAGAGTCTTACCTCCCGTATCAGACGGGCGATGAACCGTTGAAGTCGACTCAGGCCACCGACTCAAATGTCAGTGTACGAACCCGAGGGGCCGAGAAAGTATCGTAACTGTCGTCCTTCCCTGCAAACAGTTTATATTTAATTTTTAACCCTTCCTTTCGGTTTCAAAATAATAATAATGTCCAGTCCAAAAATAAAAATGTCCAAAAAGGAAAAGAAAAATTACAAAAATAAAATCCTATTTACAGTTTCTAAAAATAAACAAAATAACTATATACAAAATCTTCTTCTTCACTCCTTTCAGATTCCTCTTTTGTTTCCTTCTTTAGTGATGCTTTACTTTTATAACACTTTTTCTTTCCTTGTAGGTTCGCTCCAAATCTGAAAAGAATCGAAAAATACCAAAACACGTAAAAAGAAACAAAAAAGAATAATAAAAATAAAAATAAACCTAAAACAAATCTAAATACAAATCCACGTCGGCGGCGCCAAAAATTGATGTGATTTGTAGATAGTGGTAAAAAGAGTGTTGTTTCTCTGACTTGTGAAGGATTTTTTTAGACTTAAATTCAAAACTAAAATAGAAAACACAATAAAAATTATAGCAAACTCAAACAAAGATGATATCAATATTAAAAGAAACACTGAGGCTAAGATTCCACTATTTTCCAAGTTCAAAGTGATTAAACCAATAGTTATATTTATGCAATTTTCTCGTTTAATTTGATTCTAAAATATTGCAACAAGTAGATTTTCAAAAGTAGTAATTGTAAATACCAAGTATGAAGCATCAAGAGTCTATAAACTAAGCATACTCCATCAAAATATATCACAATCACTCAAATAAAAATCATATTCAATAATAGTTCAAGGCAAATAATCATAATAATAATTGCAATAAATAAAATAAAATAGATTGTACCACTTTTTGTTGGAAAAATAGCTTCCTCTATCGCCTCAGCAATGGGGTTTAGCTCCTCATATTAATCATGATCTCTAAATATTTGTTTATGGCTCAAAAGATGATTAAAAAGATGAAAAGTGATAATACAAACGATTCGCAACAGTTTGTTGGTGTTGCAGAATCACTGTTACAGGGCGAAATAGTAACTAAAGACATAATGCAACCGCTGTGATGAATGACACATAGGTTCTGCTGTGAAACAACGATAGTTTTCTGCGACAGTTGCTTCTGCGTCAATGTACTTCGTGTTCTTCCTCTTCAGCAGCAGCAGCAGAATAAGGTATTTTGCTTCAACTTGATCTCTGGAGCTCTGTGGTGTTCTAAACTTCTCTGAAAGGATTCGTACCCCTTATATGACTTATCCCCTCTCCTTTTATAGGCCACAGCTCGATTAAATCTCCCCCAAAATCTTGGTTAATCTCCACAGCAAGTTTCAGAGTTTTCTTTCTGCCTAACTCTCTTCACGCGTATTTGACCTCTCCCAATACTTCCAAAATCTTTATTAGATAACTAAGAATGTTGGGGAAGCTTTTATAGCCTTTAATCTCCCTGAATTGTCGAAAAAATATTCCAACAGCAACCCGTGACCATAACACCTCTGTTTCCTTCTCCCGGTCGATCTAACCCATTCATTCGATCCAATCACATATACCAACCCTGTTATGCTCTAGGAAGTCCAGCCCAACAAAAATCAGCCATTAAATCTCGTTATTTCACGTCCAACTGATGCTCCCAAATTCACGCAGGTAATAACAGATTTTCCCGCCAAATTGTTTTTGAACGATGAAGAAAAAGGGGCGCCCCCTATCCAGAGTAGGGGTGCCTTTAGCAGCTGCCTTAAGGGGTGTCCTGGGGGTGCCCCTTATCCAAACCGGGGGGTCGAATAGCAAGTGTCCTCCGGGTGCTTTCCGACAACTTTTCGAGCCAATTTTTTCCAAAAATGTTTATTGGCCAAAAATACCTACAAATAAATAAAACACCATAATAAGTACAAAAATGAGCCCTAACAATATATAGAATCGAGACAAATCGGATACAAAAATGTGTCTATCAAGTACCCCGAAACCTATTATTTGCTAGTCCTCGAGAAAAAATAAAATAGAAATAAAATCCTAACTCACTGTCGCAGGCATCGTCGATTGCATTTAGCGTATGCAATAAGCCTTTAAACCCCTAGGTGTCCCTAGTGGCCGAGTTATAGTCTCGGGAGGGCTTTCCAGAGGTATACCCACAAAACCTTTACTCCAGATCCTAGGTAGCTACGCAGAACCTTGGAAGGCACTAAAGAATCTTCTTGGTTGGCATACTTATTGACTACAGGAGGAAGTACCCTGATGCGAAATTCCAATTGTTGTACACGAGTTCGCACTCAAGCATACTAAAATTCATATGAAGTGACAGAGCTCTACTCAGATAGTCGCACTATGGACATCAATATCCGGAGTCAAAACTAATCACATGGATATATCAAGAAGATGGATATAGAGAAAAACATAGATGGTTTTGATGTTTACTAGGTGAACGGTGTTTCTCATATCTGTCTGAAGGCCTCCGCCAAAATGAACCTATCCTAATGGACTGACATACTAGTCTGACTAATATCAACACACTGGCATATACAAGGGAACCAGTGATTGATAATCCTAACTCTAGGTCAACACAACTGGCATATACCAGGGTTCCAGTGGTTGACTTTATTGAATTTATTCCAGTTGGTCTGATGGTCTGGTCTCAGTTTTTTTTTTTTTTTTTTGTATCTCAATCACTTTAATTCACCCTAGCATTGGTAATAACTTGAATCGTGAGCCCCACCTAATCACTTAGAGAGACATAGTTTAAAAACGAAACAAAATAAAAACAGAAGTGAAAAGGACTCAACGAGATATGGTGAAACTATCATGTTATTTCTAACACCTGAGCGCTTTTATGAATAGACTCTTTAGATGTTGCCATCTAGTCAGATTGGTTCCTCGACTCCTACAACTAAAATGCTTCCATCCACTTAGATTGGTTAGTTCCATCCTTAATAGGCATAAATTTCTAGGTTCTGGAGTTTAATTGTGCAACTAAAAAGTTTCTCTTATACCCCCAAACTTAAATCTAACATTGTCCTCAATGTTTTAAAGATCAAATTAAAAGCATGAACAAGGAGAAACTGTTACTATTTGAAGCAAAAGAGATAAGGAAAGATATTACCGTGTTGCATGAGAATAGGTTACCTCCCAAGAAGTGCTAATTCAGCCAGACTAAGAAAGTATTAGTCACCTCATAGAATCATAAAGTAATAGCCGAAATATTTGTGGGTCATCAAAACAAAATAGAGCTATCACAAGTAAAAGGAATCTGCAACATGCCAAGAAAATGAACAAATAAAGCACACCCTTGTCTAGTTTCCTGTTTAAGACAACTACATCTAGTTGTGGTTCAGGTTCATGATCTATAACTGGGTCTAAATAAAATATTTTCATGGGTTGCATTTCCTTATAGGTTAGATCCAAATGTTCAGGTTCTAGAGTCTGGAAAAACTCAAATAAAAACTTAGAAGCACATAATAATAACATGAGTAATTGAGGATCCTATAAGTCAATCAGATCTGATTTACACAGCTGACCACAATGAGAGTGGTGATCTTCCTTAAACTAGTATGTCGACCCTAATCTCCTAAAGTAATTAGGTTTAGTCTCAAAACTTAATATTCGACACATTTGAAAATCAAACATTCCCACATTTGGAAGAAAAATATTTGGTGGGAAAACAAAGTCTATCTGGGTATCATAGCCTGGGTAAACCACATCAACCAGAGGATGGGTTTCTAATAACTGAAATTTCTTGTGGACATCACTAGGTTCAGGAAAACGTGTATGAAGATAATCTTTTAAAATGGTTGAGGCACATATGTCAAGTCCCAAGTGAGGGATACCTATAAGAGCTAAAGGTAAGGTACAAGGAGAATGATAATCACCCCCAAACTTAGAGTTTTGGGTGTCTTTAGATAGACTAGCTACAATTTCCCTAATTTCTAGATCATCGGAATCCTGAAAATGGTCAATTTCTTCGTGTAGATTATACTCAGGTGATGCATCCTCACTCATATTTAAAAGCTCTACGAGTTCATCTTCTTCGTCTAATACTAATGTTTCTAAGTCCTGGGACTCTAAAAAAATATTCTCAGAATAAACTCGTTCCTCTAAACCATTATCGACTTCGTAAATAGGAAATACTATATCGTCTAAAACGGGGGTTTCTCTAGTCAAATCCTCGTCCTTTTGAATAGGTGAATAATTATTAAAATTATTTGTATTTGAACTAGAAATAATATTATCATCGTAAAGCTTAATTGGAGTAACAAATTCCTGATCACTATGCCTACATATTTCAAATTCTTCATCAACATTATCCTCATGATAATCATCATTATAAGAACATGAAAAATGGTTGAACCTCATCTAAACAAGTAGTGTAACCAATTTTATCCCCGTCATCCTGTTTATGCAAATAACTATCCTCATTTTCAAGGGTATTATTGGAGACACTGTATTGAAAATTAAGATTATTTCGAGCAATTCTTTCGTTCATCCCAGCTATCAGCTTGAGGGATTCCTCTATAGAAAGTTTTCTTTCGTCATAAACTAAGTTATTCATCCCAGCTATCCTACGTGTCGACTCTTCTAATTTCCTGAGAGACTCTTCTAAAGGAGAAATATAAGAGTTTTGCTCATATGACCGGTGCGTATGTGGTTAGTAATTGGGCGCACCATGGTATGGACCATAATCTTCAAAAGGCTGATGTTTCCAACCACTATTCACACTATGGTCAAAGTAGTAACGTCCATTTTGAAACTCAATCGGATATTCGTTGTATTGGATATTGTAATACCAGTTCGACATTCTACTGCAGGGGTGTGAGTTGTCACGCAAAATAAAACCCACTGACAGGGGATTCATGGGTGTATAGAGTCTTACCTCCCGTACCAGACGGGCGATGAACCGTTGAAGTCGACTCAGGCCACCGACTCCAATGTCAGTGTACGAACCCGAGGGGCCGAGACAGTATCGTAACTGTTGTCCTTCCCTGCAAACAGTTTGTATTTAATTTTTAACCCTTCCTTAGGGTTTCAAAATAATAATAATGTCCAGTCCAAAAATAAAGTCCAAAAAGAAAAATGTCCAAAAAGGAAAAGAAAAATTACAAAAATAAAATCCTATTTACAGTTTCTAAAAATAAACAAAATAACTATATACAAAATCTTCTTCTTCACTCCTTTCGGATTCCTCTTTTCTTTCCTTCTTTGGTGATGCTTTCCTTTTATAGCACTTTTTCTTTCCTTGTAGCTTCGCTCCAAATCTGAAAAGAATCGAAAAATACCAAAACGCGTAAAAAGGAACAAAAAAGAATAATAAAAATAAAAATAAACCTAAAACAAATCTAAATACAAATCCGCGTCGGCGGCGCCAAAAATTGATGTGATTTGTAGATAGTGGTAAAAAGAGTGTTGTTTCTCAGACTTGTGAAGGATTTTTTTAGACTTAAATTCAAAACTAAAATAGAAAACACAATAAAAATTATAGCAAACTCAAACAAAGATGATATCAATATTAAAAGAAACACTGAGGCTAAGATTCCACTATTTTCCAAGTTCAAAGTGATTAAACCAATACTTATATTTATGCAATTTTCTCGTTTAATTTGATTCTAAAATATTGCAACAAGTATATTTTCAAAAGTAGTAATTGTAAATACCAAGTATGAATCACCAAGAGTCTATAAACTAAGCATACTCCATCAAAATAGATCACAATCACACAAATAAAAATCATATCTAATAATAGTTCAAGGAAAATAATCATAATAATAATTGTAATAAATAAAATAAAATAGATTGTACCACTTTTTGTTGGAAAAATAGCTTCCTCTATCGCCTCAGCAATGGGGTTTAGCTCCTCATATTAATCATGATCTCAAAATATTTGTTTATGGCTCAAAAGATGATTAAAAAGATGAAAAGTGATTATACATACGATTCGCAACAGTTTGTTGGTGTTGCAGAATCACTGTTACAGGGCGAAATAGTAGCTAAAGACCTAATGCAACCGCTGTGATGAACGACACATAGGTTCTGCTGTGAAATAACGATAGTTTTCTGCGACAGTTGCTTCTGCGTCAATGTTCTTCGTGTTCTTCCTCTTCAGCAGCAGCAGCAGAATAAGGTATTTTCCTTCAACTTGATCTCTGGAGCTTTGTGGTGTTCTAAACTTCTATAAAAGGATTCGTACCCCTTATATGACTTATCCCCTCTCCTTTTATAGGCCACAGCTCGATTAAATCTCCCCCAAAATCTTGGTTTATCTCCACAGCAAGTTTCAGAGTTTTCTTTCTGCCAAACTCTCTTCGCTCGTATTTGACCTCTCCTAATACTTCCAAACTCTTTATTAGATAACTAAGAATGTTGGGGAAGCTTTTATAGCCTTTAATCTCCCTGAATTGTCGAAAAAATATTCCAACAACAACCCGTGACCATAACACCTCTGTTTCCTTCTCCCGATCGATCTAACCCATTCATTCGATCCAATCACATATACCAACCCTGTTATGCTCTAGGAAGTCCAGCCCAACAAAAATCAGCCATTGAATCTCGTTATTTCACGTCCAACTGATGCTCCCAAATTCACGCAGGTAATAACAGATTTTCCCGCCAAATTGTTTTTGAACGATGAAGAAAAAGGGGCGCCCCCTATCCAGAGTAGGGGTGCCTTTAGCAGCTGCCTTAAGGGGTGTCCTGGGGGTGCCCCTTATCCAAACCGGGGGGTCGAATAGCAAGTGTCCTCCGGGTGCTTTCCGACAACTTTTCGAGCCAATTTTTTCCAAAAATGTTTATTGGCCAAAAATACCTACAAATAAATAAAACACCATAATAAGTACAAAAATGAGCCCTAACAATATGTAGAATCGAGACAAACCGGACACAAAAATGTGTCTATCAAAGGGCCTAAGGTGTTCCCATGGATAACAGATGTCTTCGTCTGTAAATACAATCGCCTCCTTAGGGAGGGGGTAGTAGAGCTTTCCTGCCGCAAGGGCTGCTATATCCATGGAAGCTTCTTTGATCTGGTTTTCGCTGAAGCCGAGGGAATCGAAGAACTGTTGAGCCAGCATTGTTTGGGCAAACCTACTAGCCACTCCATTTTTATTTGTAAATGCATGGTTCTCCATCTCGAATTCAAACGCCTCTTCCTCATTGTCATCCCGAGGTCTCCAAACTGAAAAGACGAGGGTACCCTAATATACATAAATCTAAAAAAAAATCCACCTATAAGTCCTTTCTCCGAAAGTGATTGTCTATGGACTGAGTCGAGACAGTACAACTAATCGGTTCACACTTCATGTGATCATCTATGGATAAGAGATCATGACAATACGACAACAAGATAACTTGTGTGATAGACTATAGATACAAGATCGAGATAATACAACAACGAAGTATGTTTACTTGATATTAGGTTCGGACTTAACGAAACACAATAGGATTTCTATCAAGTAAATATGAATTGACGTTTGTGTATTTTACTTCTAATTATAATAAAACAATTATAATTGCAGAAATAGAAAAGTAAAATACACAGCAAGATTTTGTTAAAGAGGAAACCGCAAATGCAAAAAAAAACCCGAGACCTTGTCCAGAATTGAATACTCTCAGGATTAAGCCGTTGTACAAAATCTAAACCAACTTCGTATAGTTGAGACCAAGCAAATAAACCTATAGTTCACCTAGTTCCGTTTGTATCCCTGCGCCTCCAACTTGCAATAAGTCACGGACTTGGAACATTTCCTTTGGTTCGTATACCAAACATTAAAGGAATAATAAATCTGTTTGGTAACAACTCTTTTCAAACAAGTGCTATGAGTTTGACAAAAGGCTCTTCCGTTTATCCCAATAAACTCCTTTGTCAGGTTCTTAGATCTATCTATCAACAATTACCAAAGTAATTGTTTAGACTAGGCAATCAATACTTCGAATCACAAAGAAACGTATTGATGGCGATCTACTCAACTAATCAATCAAGGTTATCACAAAGATAAACTGATTATAGTTGGATCCCCAGCCGATCAAGTTTTGTGCACACCAAAGATTATGAACCCAAATCAGAAATCTTCTTCGTCTTCAAATCTTCTTAGATCTTCAATAAACACCTGCACACAATCAACTTGTATCTCTTGTGATCAATCACACACACAACGTACTCTGTTAACAATGGATTATCGCAAGACGTCTTTAGATCTACAAACAGTCTAAAGATCCCCGTCGAAACTTCGATCTAGTTTGAGTGAATCTTATATAAGAAGAGAAGATTCTCAAGCATAAACAAACTAGGTACAATCAAAGTTCAACAACCGTTAGTCAATCAAATCAATCGAAGACTAATAATAAACTGTAATTATCTAGTTTCCCACCAACGGTACTCGTAGATCTTCCCAATCCCAAAGAAGTCTTTAAAACGAGCGGTCGTAAGAGATTTCGCCTAATTAGGGTACTTTCCTCTCCGAATAGATGGCTCCACCAGTAACAACACAACTAGGTAGTTTTGCTGGCTCTGAGGATTAGTTTGCTCGAAATGCAAACTTCAATATTTATAGACCAAGGAAGTTTGGACACCAAGGAATTTCCAAAACCGAAAATATTCTCAAGATATGCAATATATTTCCAGATTCGGTTTCCATAATTCCTGGAAATGCTTTGTCCAAATATTGACCGAAATCTCAGTAGAAAATCTCCAATTAGTAAATGCACATTACCAATTTTTATTTTCTAAAGATATGCATTTTAATTGCTGGAAATTAAAAGCATATAAAACTAAAAACCTTAATTAAAAGATTCTCAATTTATTTCGATCCGGGATTCTCCTTTAGCTATTAAGGAATATCTTTGAACAATAAAAGATAAGAGTTACTACACATGTTCAAAGTATGTCGACATCTTTACTTTGTAAATCCTTTTTCATATTTACAATCTTGGAACCGATTTTCCACATTTCCAAACAAGTTTAGAATTGGTTTATCTGACTTCCAAGAACTATGTGATTGATTATCCTATCAAATCACCATTAATGGGTTTCACGGTTCTACAAAAACAAGTTTCGATTATACCTCCATGTGGGTACTAGGATTAGTCACACTAGCTTTCCAAAATTTT
Source organism: Papaver somniferum (assembly GCF_003573695.1). Classification (NCBI taxonomy): domain Eukaryota; kingdom Viridiplantae; phylum Streptophyta; class Magnoliopsida; order Ranunculales; family Papaveraceae; genus Papaver; species Papaver somniferum. The sequence continues at coordinate 16,873,844 of NC_039365.1, read as the reverse complement.
ATTTCCTAGGTACTAGGATCGGTTACCACATATTTATGGTATAAACTTGTATTCGGTTTCAAAAGTCATAGGATCAGTTCCCCAATTATTAAAAACTTGTTGCACCTTTTACAAGGATCGATTCCATCTTACATGTGATCAGTTGCACCTCTTACTAGGATTGGTTCCCCAATGTCTAGAGTTGGTCATACCAATTACACTAAATCGATCATACCATCTCAGGTGATTACTTAAGATCGGTTTCACTAATAAAAGTCATACCAATACAAAAGACAGGCCTTGTGAATAGTTTTACAAAGATACATAAACAAGTTATGAACGGTTATACTAAACACACATATTGGTAATCCAAAGATTTGCAATGAATAATATTACCAATAAGCCTAGCGATTTCCCTTTCGATTGATAAAGCAAGTTTATGAATTGAACTTCCTTTAAACGAATGTCAAACACTGTTTCCTAGGATGAAATCTTCACCCATACCCATACATAATCACAATAGCATTCTTACGATTATGTTGATGTCTTATATACGAAGTTCAAAAGATAGTTGTTATACTTCGTATTATAATTCCTTAACACTATGTCTAACTAGGGTATAATCATTCACAGCTCCGCAGTTATATTTTCAATATGCACGACTTCAAAGATACGTTAGGGAATGAAACAGTTCAAGTCAAATATTACTAACCTCAAGAGGAAGGATGATGTCGTTGTTGTAGCGCCTTACTTCTTCACATTCTTGATGTCTTCAAGTAATACTTGTAATGTCTCATATCCTAATACTTTCAAGCTAACCTATATGAAGGTGACGCTAGTAAATAATCAAGCGAATCTTTAAATGAGTTTTGATTCACTAAAATATGGCAACCAAACTTGACATACCAACACTTGGCGGGTTCAACCGAGCTATGCTCTAACAATCTCCACTTTTGTCAATTTTAGTGACAAAAATCTTACATCATATGGATAAAAGAATTACAAGAATTCATTACACATACGCTTGATTCCAAGTTTTAACAGCACAATAACCTGTATACATTCAATCCATAAATGTCATTGTTGACATTATAATAACAAAGCTAATACTCCCCCTAAAGGTAAGATATGTAGATTTTCAATCCGCACGTCTTTTTTATTCCCTTTGTAGTTAAGATAACCACAAGTATTAATATGATATGTTACTCCCCTTTAGTCTATGCTTTACTCTTTCGTTAGATATAACGTTTAAGCACCATTGTCCTTTCCTTAGTGATACCAAATCACTTGTTTACTCCATATATTTCTCCCCCTTTTTGTCACAAACTGACAAAGGTACGAGCAAATAAAGGACAAACCGAAAGGATCTTACAAATCTCAATAGACTTGCAAAACCTATAAGAGTTAAGCACGAGGGTTCCACACACCATTTTAGATAACCGATATCAAAACCGAAACTACAAAGTAATTTTGTTTTTATATGTTACCAAGGTAACAATTTCCCGAAGCAATTTTCCCTAATAGTTTAGAAAATCAAAAATCGACTAAGCAGCTTAGTTCTTTTGCTAAACCGATTGTACAAATACAATCGTTTGTTCGATAAAACCAAAATAAAGATCAGAATTAACTCTATTTTTCTCATCAGGTTCTAATTATGCAATAACTTAGACCTTTCACTTTTAAACAAGACAAGTACTAGGTTAGTTAACTAGCATTTCTTGTTAAGGCAGTCAATTAGACTTGAATAACCGAAACCTCCACTTTGATAAGTCTAACTAAGATTAGAATTAACTTAGTTTCTCTTATCCGCAATCGAATTAGACTAAAAAATTCATCCGAAAACCTTTTTGTTAAGCCATAAACAATTCATACAAACCAAATAAATCAACTTGTATAATTATTTACCTCAACCGGAAGCAATTGAAATAAATATAGAAAATTGCACCGAAATTTTGTAAGCCTAAACAATTGATATCAAACAATAAAGCAAGATAACAATAGTTTTTCTTAACCGGAAACAATTGAATCACACACACATCCATACACAAATAATGGAATACACACCAATTGTACCAAAATTTTGTTAAGCAAAAGCAATAAATATATGCAATAAAATCAGGCTTCTCTTAAACAGGAAAACGATTAACTAAAAAATTTGTTACCTCAAGTTCCGCATCCTCTTCTCCCCTTAAGATATATCATTAAGCGCAAGTTCAAGTTATAATTCTCCCCCGTTGTGTTGTCATCCTCTCGCAAGACAAAAGAACAACAACAAGGACCAACCTTTACCAGAGAAAGGTTGAATATCGGTTTTAACTAATGCAATGCAAAATTTGAAACCCCGAAACACATATGCTTTTATGCTAAACCAAACGATTCATTATATTGTGACTTTTTCACATATTAGTTTCAATTAGAACCCCTTATGATCCTTTGATAAATCCTACCAACATGGGCTAGAACTTAATCCTGCTAAACCAAAAAGTCACCCAAACCATATGGGTTCACACAATACGAGATTGAATATTAAGGTTATGAAAACCGAAATCAAACATCCCATAAACATACATAGAAATAAATAAAGCATTCAATCACATGCTATGTAATCCAAAACTATCACAAGAAAAATTATAAAATAATAATTTTATTCATAATAAGATAGTTTTATTCATAATATACCTTATACAATTATTGAAAGAAATCAAAAGCTGATGTTTATTTTCCTTCTAATCTCAATTCTTGTGAAGATTGCTTTCAAAAACTGGATTCAAATTCTTCTGGGAACTTCCTTTTTCAGTAGACAATTTGTTCATCCCAAACTGTTGAGAATGAAGATTAGCTAGTACTTTTTTTGAATCCTTTATCATCAGTTCATGATATCTAATGCAACCTTTAACAGTAAGAATCTGTTTTCTTAGAGAATCTTGAGAATTATCATGAAGATGGACATCATGAGTTTCAGTCATAACTGATGCACAGAGTGCTAAATCATCAAGAGATGATCCTTTTTTTTTTGCCGAATTCTCCATTAGAACAATATAGTCTTCTTTCGCACAAGAAAAATATATATACAATGAGAGAAAATCAAGGGATAATTTGGTTTATGGAAACCGAATATATTTTTCCCAAAAGTAAGAGATATCGATTAAGAATAATTTTTACTTAAAGAATAGATATGTATATCCTGCCCAGATTTGTGCTTCCTCACAATCAGAATTTTGGGCAACAAGTGAGGATGCATTTTTCAACACAATAAGTGTGTGTTGGGATGAGAAATATTCTTACCATAGGTAACAAATACATCCTTAGGATGACTTATTAACACAATAGATTGTGTTTCCTTACGTTTTCTCTTTCTCTTGTACTTGCAAGAGTTTGCAATTTCCTTTTGAGACCTAATAAACTTACCAACCTTCAAAATCTTTATCCCCTTGTCAAGAGCCTTGATAAATTTATTTTGTTGCAGATCTCCATGGAAGATTCCAGCATGGTTATTTCCTCCACAAGAAGAACTTAGTATATCATTAGAAAAACTAGTTTCTGACCCTCTTGGTTTTTCAACCATTTTTTCTTGCTCAGATTTTACCTTTCGGGTTTTATTTGAAAGAAATTTCAAAAGGTTTTCAAGTACTAGGCTTAACCTTTTATTTTCCTTCAATCCCAACTCAAGTTTTTCTAGGAATTGATTAGATTCACAGGATTCAACATTGTTAGAGTTGGCAAGAAGTGCATTATAGTTAGATATTCCTTCATATGTTTCTTCCTCTAGAGTATCATCAAAAGTAGAGACATAAGCCTTGTTGCACTTCTGAGTTTTTCTGCTGGAACAATGTTTTGCCATATGTCCGAATCTGCGGCACTTGAAGCATTGGACTTCTTCACTACCCTTTTATGACAAAACGATAATGTTTCAGGAACACGTTTATCATTAGATACGATGTCCTTAATTCGTTTCGCTAGAAGCAAAATTGTTGAGTCAAGCTCTTTATCAACAAGTACCTTGTCCTCTTGGCAACGTTTCTCAGTTTGATTCTTCAGCAGAATTTCTCTATCAAAGATCTTTAACTTTCCTACAAGAGAGCTTCGATAAAGTGTAGAAAGAACATTTTCTTATATTATGTAATGTTTATTAGACTCGTATCTAGATGGTAACGATCTGAGAATTTCGCATACTATTTCCTTTTCAGGTATAGACTTTCCTAGTAAGAAAGAAGCATTGACAAACTCAGAAAGTTTAGTGTTAAACTCCTCAAAGGTATCGTTATCATCCATTTTAAGGTATTCTCATTCAGATGAAAGGGACAGAAGTCGCGCTTGTTTTTCGGAATCATTTCCTTCGAATACGGTCTCAAGAGTATCACATGCCTCCTTAGAAGTTTCACATGACAGAACATGATGACGAAGATCATCACTTACTGCGTGTATGATGGAATTTAGATCATCAGAGTTCTGCTTTGCAAGAGCACTTTCTTCAAAACTGTAGAATGCTAAGTGTTTAAACTCTGCTTCTGGATATTCCACTCTTGGTCTTTCATATCCGTCTTCGATTAACAGCCAAGTATTAAAATCTCGGGATTGAAGAAAGGTTCTCATAGCAACTTTCCAAAATAGGTAATTCATCCCATTAAATCTTGGTGGTACGTTAACTAAATCATTCATAAGATTTATTTTTTATAGGTTGGATCGCACCAAACAAAAATTGTTAGATCTTTTTGTGTTTTCCTGCTCTAATACCAATTGAAAAGACGAGGGTACCCAAATATATCTCAATCTAAAACTTTTCCACCTATAAGTCCTTTCTCCGAAAGTGATTGTCTATGGACTGAGTAGAGACAATACAACTAATCGGTTCACACTTGTGTGATTGTCTATGGATACGATAAGGAGACAATACGACAACAAGATAACTTGTGTGATTGACTATGGATACAAGATCGAGACAATACAACAATGAAGTATGTTTACTTGATAATAGGTTCGGACTTAACCAACCAAAATAGGATTGCTATCAAGTAAATAGGAATTAACGTTTGTGTATTTTACTTCTAATTATAATAAAACAATTATAATTGCGAAAATAGAAAAGTAAAAGGCACGACAAGATTTTGTTAACGAGGAAACCGCAAATATAGAAAAACCCCGGGATGTTGTCCAGAATTGAATACTCTTAGGATTAAGCCGCTATACAAAATCTAAACCAACTTCGTATAGTTGAGACCAAGCAACTAAACCTATAGTTCACCTAGTTCCGTCGGTATCCCTGCGCCTCCAACTTGCAATAAGTCACGCACTTGGAACAATTCATTTGGTTCGTATTCCAAAAAGTAAAGGAACAACAAATCTGTTCAGTAACAACTCTTTTCAAACAAGTGATAAGAGTTTGACAAAAGGCTCTTCTGTTTATCCCAATAAACTCCTTTGTCAGGTTCTTAGATCTATTTATCAACAATTACCAAAGTAATTGTCTAGACTATGCAATCAATACTTCGAATCACAAAGAAACATATTGATGTCGATCTACTCAACTAATCAATCAAGGTTATCATTCACTCGGACTTTGTTGAAATTAATTCTAGTCTTAAATATAAAAATAAGAAATTATATACAAAATATGTCACGGGATGAAGAATTCACTGAGACTCGGGATTTCACTGTTTTTCATATTCAAGTGGTTTAGAAATTAATCCTAGGCAATTATAGCTCCAAACACAAGAAATATTAACTCTATTCTTTGCCAAAATAGATTTCGTAAAACATCAATTGTAAATTACAAGCATAGTGTATCAAAAGCACCTAAGACTAAGAATACACTATCAAACAAGACAACAATTGATTAATAGAAATCATAAATCATTTATAATCGGTGCAAAAAGTAAATAAGGAATTCATTAAATTTACCACATGATGAAATTCAGCTTCGTCCGTCGCCCCAGCGATGGGGTCTAGCTTCTCATGATGAAAACACACTCAAAAAGATAACTCATAGCTCAAATGGTGTTTTTATTGGAAAAATAGTAGAAAACAGAGATTTGCAATGGTATAAAGGTGTTGCAAAATAAACTGTTACAAAGAACGATAAATGGAAAATGCCACTGTCGCTGTAGCAAATACAACGCTTCAGTATGTGTCGTTGTCACTGTTGATGAACGACTGTTCTTTGGCATCTTATGTTCTTGGTTCTCTCCTTCAATGGCAGCAGCAGAGACAAGCTCTGAAACTTCCTGTTCTACGCTCTGTTTCCTCCCCTCACTCCTCCTTTTCATTCTATGACATCCCAACACTATTTATAATCACCACAGGGCCAAGAAATCTTGGTAATAACTCGAGTTAATCTCCAAAGCTAATTACGGGAAATATTTCCCTGTTTTCTCTTCTCTCACAAATATCCTCAGCTGTCACATGCAGAATCTTTCTAAATCGTTTCTCCCTCAATTCTGAAGTAGTTAGACACACTGTGTACACACGAGATTCTCCCAAAAATAGCTCAAAATATATCGAGAATATTTTGTTGCCCTGTTTTCAATAAAACCACGTAAACCTCCATGTTTTGTTGCGAATCTTCTCCTTTTATGTTTTAAAGACTATTACCAACCATGTTTGACTTAAACAGGTGTATCCCAATCCATAGCAACGAAAAATCCCGAGAAAATCTCTCCAAAAATTCAATCCAAAGATACGCAGGTGAAGGTGGACTTTCCCGCCAAAACTGTTCTTCCAAACCGTGAAGATGGGTGGCCCCCTAACCAGATTAGGGTGCCATTAGTTGTGGGGTATAAATAGAATGTCTGGGGTGAAAATAGTGGTGGAACGCTCCTTATCATCTGGGTTCCCCTTATCCAAACTGAGAGTCCGAAGATCAGGTGTCCTCTGGAGGTGCCTTTAGCAACTTTTCGAGCCAATTTGTCCGAAAACGGGTATTGCCCAAAAATACCTACAAACACACAAAACACCATAATAAGCACAAATTCGACTACCAACAATACAGAAAATTGAGGACAACTTAGACACAAAAATGTGTCTACGAAATACCCCCAAACTTATTATTTGCTAGTCCTCGAGCAAATCTAATATAGAAAATAAAATGACTATACTTAGCACGAGAAACAAGCCATTAAACCGCTAGGTGGCCCTAGTGGCGGAGTGTTGTCTCCGGAGGATTTACCAGAGGTGCACCCACAAAATCTTTACTCCAGACCCTAGCTATCTACGCAGAACCTTGGAAGGTACTAAAAAATCTCCTTGGTTGGCACACAATCATTGACTACAGGAGGAAGTACCCTGATGCGAAATTCCAATTGTTGTACACGAGTTTGCACTCAAGCATACTAAAATTCATATATAAGTGACAGATCTCTACTCAGATAGTTTCTAGACATCATAACCGGAGTCAACCAATCACATGGAAAGATTAAGAAGATGGATAAAGAGAAAAATAGATGGTTTTGATGTTGACTAAGGTGAACCTATCCTAATGAACTGAGATACCGGTCTGACTAATATCAACACAGCTGGCATATACAAGGGAACCAGCGAGTGATAATCCTAACTCTAGGTCAACACAACTGGCATATACAAGGGCTCCAGTGGTCGACTTTATTGAATTTATTCTGGTTGGTCTGATAGTCTGGTGTGTTTTTTTTCTTTTTTCCTTGTATCTCAATCACTCTATTTCACCCAATCACTCATAAGAAAATAAAAACAGAAGGTGAAACGGATTCAACGAGATATGGCGTAACTACCATGTACAAGGGAACCAGCGGGTGATAATCCTAACTCTAGGTCAACACAACTGACATATATAAGGGCTCCAGTGGTCGACTTTATTGAATTTATTCCGGTTGGTCTGATGGTCTAGTCTTTTTTTTTTCATTTTTTTTAAAAATTCTAACACCCGAGCTCTATGCTTTTATAAATAGACCATTTAGATATTTCCATCTAATCAGATTGGTTCCTCAACTCCTATAACCAAGATGCTTCCATCCACTTAGATTGGTTAGTCCCATCCTTAATAAACATAAATTTCTAGGCTCTGGAGTTTATTTATTGCAACTAAAAAGTTTCTCCCATACCCCCAAACTTAAATCTAACATTGTCCTCAATGTTGTAAAGATAAAATTAAAACATATGAACAAGGAGAAACTGTTACCATTTGAAGCAAAAGAGTTAAGGAAATATATTACCGTATTGCATGAGATTGGGTTACCTCCCAAGAAATGCTAAGTTTAAAGTCTTCAGCCAGACTAAGAAAGGATTAGTCACCTTATAGAATCATAAAGTAATAGCCGGAATAACTGCGGATCACCAAAACCAAATAGAGTTATCACAAGTAAAAGGAATCTGCACCATACCAAGAAAGTTAACAAATAAAGCACACCCTTGTCTAGTTTCCTGTTTAAAACAACTACATCTAGCTGTGGTTCTGGTTCTGGTTCAGGTTCTATAACTGGGTTTAGATAACATATTTTCCTGGGTTGCATTTCCTCAAAAGTTAGATCTGAATGTTCAGGTTCTAGAGTCTGGAAAAACTCAAATAAAAACTTAGAAGCACATAACAATAACCTAAATAATTTCGGATCCTTAAAGTCAATCAAATTTGACTTACACAACTGACCACAAAGAGAGTGGTGGTCTTCCTTAAAAAAATATGTCGACCCTAATCTCCTAAAGTAATTAGGTTTAGTCTCGAAACTTAAAATCTGACACATTTGAATTTCATAAGTTCCCACAATTGGAGAAAAAGTTTTTGGTGGGAAAACAAAGTCAATCGAGGTATCATAGCCTGGGTTAACCACATCAACCATAGGATGGGTTTCTAACAACTGAACTTCTTTCTGGACATCATTAAGTTCAGGAAAACGTGTACGAAGATAATATTGTAAAATGGTTGAGTCATATATGTTAAGTTCCAAGTGAGGGACCTTTGTAATAGTTAAAGCACATGGAGAATAAAAATCACCCCCAAACTTAGAGTTTTCAGTGTCTCTATAAAGACTAGTCACAACTTCCCTAGTTTCAAGGTCATCAGATTCCTGAAAATTGTCAATTAATTCTTCTAAGTCAGGTACATCCTCACTCATCTCTAAGATTTCATTTTGTTTTTCTAAGACTAATGTTTCTAAATCTCTAGACTCGAAAACAATATTCTCAGGATAAACCCGATCCTCTAAACTATCATCGCCTTCGTAATCAAAAGGAAATACTACATCATCTAAGGAAGTCTTATTTTTAGTCAAATCCTCGTCCTTTTGAATAGGTGAATAATTATTAAAATTATTTGGATTTGAACTAGAAATAATATTATCATTATAAAGCTCAGTTGGAGTAACAAATTCCTGATCACTATGCCTAAATATTTCAGACTCTTCATCAGCACTATCCTCATCATAACCATAATAACATGAAAATGGTTGAACCTCATCTAAAGTATTGCTTCCAATTCTATCCTTGTCATCTTGATTATGTAAATAAAAACTTTCCTCACTTTCAAGGTTGATTTTTGAAGCAATGTGTTGGCAATTCAGTGTAATTCGAGCAATTCTTTCTTCCGTCTCTAACTCAAGCCTACGTGTTGACCCAGCAAACTCACGTGTTGACTCAGTTAACTTACATGTTGAATCAGCTAACTTCCTGAGGTTATCTTCTAAAGAAGGTTCACTCATTGTTACAGTTCTTTCGTCTACAACTAAGTCATCTGGGTCCGCTGACTTATGTGTCGACTCATGTAACTTACGCGTTGACTCAAGTATCTTACGTGCCTCATCTAGAGAAGAGGAATTATAGGAATTTTGCTCGTATGACCGGTATTCATATGAATAGTAATTGGGATCACCATGGTATGACCCATAACCTTCAAAAGTTTGGTGTTCCCAACCACTATTCACACTATGGTCATAAAAAAGAATAATGTTCATGTTTCTCAGTCGAATAATCATTGTATTGGCTATACCAGTTCGACATCCTAACTACAAGGGAATTATAAACAAACACAAAGAAGGCTGACTCGACCACAACAAGCCTATTTTATCTAGCAAACAAAAAGCACGATGGTTCCCTTAGATTGTTTCTAGACCATCTTTTATTCTTTCGAAAAGGAATTCGTTACAATCTGAGCAAACCTCTATGGAATCAATCCGGGTTAAAGTAAGTTGAATGGAGACGAGGGAAGCTCAGTGGAGCTTCGATACCCAAGGCCTCACCAGCGTTACAAGGCGGTGTATTCAACTCACAGAAACTATCATGAACTTCAAAGTATGCTAAAAAAGAATAACCAATATTTTCCGGACGACTTTCCTAATAAGCTCGTTACCCTATCAGTCTCGTTCTAAATTTTAAGGCTTAGGTTCGCGTAGGTTACGTGTTCCTAAGGCGGGAAAGAAGGAAACGGTGATGAAATCCGAGTCCTTATCTTGATTTAGCCAGGCCTTTCCCTTTACTAGAAAATTAAATCCGATTTCAGGTCCTCAACATATATGCATACAAAATCATCCAGTAAACACGCTGACAGGGGATTCACGGGTGTTTAGAATTCTAACCTCCCGTTCCAGACGGGAGATGAACCGTTAAAGTCGACTCGGGCCACGACTCCTATGTCATGTACGAATCCGAGGGGCCGAGGCGGTATCGTAATCGCCGTCCTTCTCTGCAAACAGTTTATTTAAAACTACCCTTCCTAGGGTTTTAAAAATAAAGTCCAATGTCCAAAAGAAAAGAAGAAAAAAATGTCCAAAATTAAAATATTACAAAAATAAAAACCTTAATTACAGTTTCTAAAAAAAAATAAAAATAAAATTATTTACAAAATCTTCTTCTTCACTCCTTTTGGATTTCTCTTTTCTTTCCTTTTTGTGTTTTTTCCTTTCTTTTCAGCACTTTGTCTTTTCCTTTAGCTTAGCTCCAAATCTGAAAGCAAACAAAAATATCAAAACGCGTAAAAAAGAACAAATAAAATAAAACCTAAAAACAAATCTATAAACAAATACGCGTCGGCGACGCCAAAAATTGATCGAATTTTATATAGAGGTAAATAGAGTTGTCTTTCACTCGGACTTTGTTGAAATTGATTCTAGTCTTAAATATAAAAATAAGAAATTATATACAAAATATGTCACGTGAAGAATTCACTGAGACTCGGGATTTCACTGTTTTTCTTATTTAAGTGGTTTAGAAATTAATCCTAGGCAATTATAGCTCCAAACACAAGAAATATTAACTCTATTCTTTGCCGAAATAGATTTCGTAAAACATCAATTGTAAATTACAAGCATAGTGTATCAAAAGCACCTAAGACTAAGCATACACTATCAACACAAGATAACAATTGATTAATAGAAATCATAAATCATTTATAACCGGTGCAAAAATTAAATAAGGAATTATTTAAATTTACCACATGATGAAATTCAGCTTCGTCCGTCGTCCCAGCGATGGGGTCTAGCTTCTCATGATGAAAACACACTCAAAAAGATAACTCATAGCTAAAATGGTGTTTTTATTGGAAAAATAGTAGAAAACAGAGATTTGCAATGGTATAAAGGTGCTGCAAAATAAACTGTTACAAAGAACGATAAATGGAAAATGCCACTGTTACTGTAGCAAATACAATGCTTCAGTATGTGTCGTTGTCACTGTTGATGAACGACTGTTCTTTGGCGTCTTATGTTCTTCATTCTAGCCTTCAATGGCAGCAGCAGAGACAAGCTCTGCAACTTCCTGTTCTACGCTTTGTTTCCTCCCCTCACTCCTCCTTTTCATTCTATGATATCTCAACACTATTTATAATCACCGCAGGGCCAAGAAATCTTGGTAATAACTCGATATAATCTCCAAATATAATTACGAGAAATATTTCCCTGTTTTCTCTTCTCGCACGAATATCCTCAACTGTCACATGCAGAATCTTTCCAAATCGTTTCTCCCTCAATTCTGAAGTAGTTAGACACGCTGTGTACACACGAGATTCTCCCAAAAATAGCTCAAAATATCTCGAGAATATTTTGTTGCCCTGTTTTCAATATAACCACGTAAACCTCCATGTTTTGTTGCGAATCTTCTCCTTTTATGTTTTAAAGACTATTTAGCTGTGGGGTATAAATAGAATGTCTGGGTGCAAATAGTGGTGGAATGCCCCTTATCATCTGGGTGCCCCTTATCCAAACCGAGAGTCCGAATATCAGGTGTCCTCTGGAGGTGCCTTAAGCAACTTTTCGAGCCAATTTCTCCGAAAACGGTTATTGCCCAAAAATACCTACAAACACATAAAACACCATAATAAGCACAAATTCGAGTACCAACAATACAGAAAATTGAGGACAACTTAGACACAAAAATGTGTCTATCACACACTTCCAAACAAGTTTAGAATTGGTTCATCTTACTTCCAAGAACTATGTGATTGATTATCCTATCAAATCACCATTAATGGATTTCACGGTTCTACAAAAACAAGTTTCGGTTCTACCTCCATGTGGGTACTAGGATTAGTCACACTAGCTTTCCAAAATTTTGTTGACTAGGTACTAGGATCGGTTACCACATGTTTATGGTATAAACTTGTGTTCGGTTGCACAAGTCATAGGATCGGTTCCCCAATTACTAAAAACTTGGTGAACCTCTTACAAGGATCGATTCCCTCTTACATGTGATTGGTTACACCTCATACTAGGATCGTTTCCCCAATGTCTAGAGTTGGTCATACCAATTACACTAAATCGATCATACCATTTCATGTGATTACTTAAGATCGGTTTCACTAATAAAAGTCATATCAATACAAAAGCCATGCCTTGTGAACAGTTTTACCAAGATACATAAACAAGTTATGAACGGTTATACTAAACACACATATTGGTAATCCAAAGATTTTCAATGAATAACAATACCAATAAGCCTAGAGATTTCCCTTTCGATTCATAAAACAAGTTTATGAATTGTACTTCCTTTAAACGAATGTAAAACATTATTTCCTATGACGAAACCTTCACCCATACCCATACATAGTCACAATAGCATTCATACGATTATGTCGATGTCTTATATAAGAAGTTCAAAAGATAGACGTTATACTTCGTATTGTAATTCCTCAACACTATGTTTAACCAGAGTATAATCATTCACAGCTTCGCAGTTATGTTTTCAATATGCACGACTTGAAAGATATGTTAGGAATGAAACAGATCAAGTAAAATATTACTAACCTCAAGAAAAAGGATGATGTCGTCGTTGTAGATCCTTACTTCTTCATATTCTTCAATTCTTCACGTAATACTTGTAATGTCTCGTATCCTAATACTTTCAAGCTAACCTATACGAAGTTAAATCTAGTAAATAATCAAGCGACTCTTTAAATGAGTTTTGATTCACTAAAATATGACAACCAAACTTGACATACCAACGCTTGATGGCTTCGATCGAGCTATGCTTTAACACAAACATCTCTTCTTGGTCATGGGAGAGCATCATAACCTGATGTTGAATCGCCTTGCCATCTTTGGGCTTGTTAATTTCGACTTAACCTATCTCCATCTTTCTCTGGAACATTCTTCGGAGGTTGTAGCAATCGACCGGGGGGTGTTGTATCCTTCGATGGAAGTGACAATACCTGGCATCGTTTTTCTTAATGACGCTGGGGTCCATTTTTGTTGGAGGCAGTCGGGTTTTATTGTTTGCTATACATTGTTCCAATAGACCCACGATATGTTACTTACTGCAAGGTAAGGGCGTAGGGAAGGCTTGTGTGCTCCAGCCTTCTTGGCTATTGCTAGCGCGGATATTCTTAGGCACGGTTGATACGGTGTTGACTGTATTGCGCCAAGCATAGTCTGAGTTGTGCTCCTCGACGCAATCGGCGATCCTTGCCGCCGTTTCTTCTAGCTCGATGAATATTGGGAAGCGAAAGTTAACCAGGCTTTTCTTAAAGGACGGAATCATTCCGCGTACACATATTTCCACTAGCACTTCTTCCTTGACGTCCTCGTGACAATCCAAAGTGAGGAGGCGGAACCTGGCGATGTATTTTCCTATTTCCTCACCCCAAAAGCTGATTGCATTTGCTCAAATCTATGGTTGTAACCTTTCTTTTCGCTGAATAAAACTTTCTAAGGAAAAGGGTGGACATGGTTGACCACGAGCTAATGCTTCCTGACTTTAGGTTGTCATACCAGGTGAACGTTGTATCTGTCAGCGACTTCGTGAATTCCCTCAGGCACAGCTTTCCATTAGTGGCGTGATCATTCATAGTAGATAGGAATCGACCAAGGTGTTCCCGCACGTTTCCTTGACCATTGTAGACTTTGAATTCTGGTGAGGTATAGTCCTCTGGGTACTGATATTCTGTGACTTCGGAGGAGTACGGGATAGCCATGAAGTCGTAGTTGTCTTGCTTTATAACTCTGTAGTTCGTCTCTCAGTACTTGGCCATCTCTTCTTGTGTCATGGATATAAGTTCTGCTTCTTTATCCTCTGTATCTTCCGTTGTTCCTTTGGTATTCTGTTCGGCGCTGGACACTTTCAGAAGTTTTCTCAGTTCTTGCTCTCTGCGGACATGGTCCTCTATCTCCTTTCGCATCCCTCTTAGATAAGGTTGTATAGATGGCGAGTTCTCGACCTCCTGATGTTTGTTCTTCTCGTGTGGAGCGTCTGGTTTCCTTACTTGTGTGATTGGGTACGACACTATTCCTACCCTTTCGCCCTCTGGGTAGAGCGACGGGATGTTCGGTTGGTTCTCCGTCGCGCTTGAACTAGCGCCTCCTAGGTTGTCATGGTGATCTAGGCACGAGCCTCCGGGTGTAGGCGCCAAATGTTGAGGGGTGATTTTAGTTTAGGTTCTACCCGCCCTAGCTACACCAAGTGACCTCAGCTTTCTAGGAATGGTAAGATAGATAGTTGCCTTTCCATTGTACCTTGTCCTTTCTTATATAGACTTTCCCAAAAGTCCCTCCTTTGATGACATCATGACACTGATGAGTGCTAAAAAGTGCATATTTCTATATATTTTTCTTGGCATTTAACTCATCTTTTGTGCGTTAATTCTACATTTTATCCCATATTCTGTATTTTCATTGTTTTCAAGAATAAATATTTTTCTTAATTAATTTTGCATTTTTAGGTAATAAATAAAGTTAGATGAATTGCGGAGCGGAAAAGAGCAGAAAAGTAGTGAAAAGCCGGGAGCAATCACGCAAGGAAGCCGCGAAGAATGTTGTGCACAAGACCAAAAGGCTAGAAGTGGGCTTGAAGAGGAAGAATTGTTCTTAAAGAAGATATGGGCTTGGCATACCCAAGGCCCAAAACCCTCACCCAAATCCATTTCCTATATCCATACCCGTTTCCCTTTCTAGCCGTCAGATTGGATCATCTCAGCATCCTATGGTCGCAGCATCGCCAGTACATCAAAGTCTGAAGCTCCTGTCTAACACTACAGCACCTAATTCCATCTTGAGCCGTAAGTTTCGTTGTATCAGGCATCCGACGGTCGATACCATCCTCTTCACTTGTAGCCGTTAGATCAATCTATCATTTCCGCATCCCACGGCTCAGCTTTGCGAATCATCGAGACTTGATGCATCCGCTCAACACCCAAACACCTAACACCTATACCCTTCAGCCAAACACACCTTACCCAAATTCTCATCTTCCTCCTTCGAGCAGTCGAGCTCTGCTCCTGCCAACTCCACCCTCTCCGTCGCCTCAACCACCACCACTCCCCTCCACGAGCCGTCAAATCCCCAAACACTAGAACCCATCACTACCACCTAATCCCCCATCATTCTAGCCTACTATTCTATCACTTTCTCCTCTTCACAGTTCCTGAAACCCTAGGAGAGAAAATGATGGAATAGCTCGAGCTAGGGAAATTGTACCAGAAGAGTGAGCAGAAGAGGAAGAGGAAGCGTGGGTCAAGCTAATTGAGTGGATATCAGAAGTAGTTGGTAAGAATTTTTGATTTAATTTGTAAACCCTAATTTTAGAAATTAGGTATTTTTGGGGAATTGAAATTGGGTATAAATAGAAGGCTTGGGTGTTGTAGAAGGCATGCCTGGATTAGCCAGAGCATCAGTAGAATAGTTTAGTTTTGTTATTTCCATGAACTGTAGCTTTGAGGGTTATCAATCTTTTCAATTCCATGATTCTCAATTCAAATGCATTGTTAATTTTAGCTGTTCTGAACTCCAACATGTATTGAATTTGAGTATGTGATTGTTACAATTTATATCAAGCTCCTGTTCATGTTTATGTTATGTTATGTTCTTATGATTTGTTCTTAGGATAGTCTCATTCTAGTGCACTGTTGAATGATGTATTGCTAGGATAGTTATCTTGATGCCTGTTTTGCTTGAGCAATGGGAAGTATTCAGTGCTCTGGTATGCCTGTGATTGACTGTGCTGTCAAAAGACAGTCAATACTAGGGGCATATCAGTGAGCAAGCTGATTTTCCTCCCATTCTAATATATGCTCAAGGTCTTCAACTCAACCTAGAATTGCATTGCTTGATTAGGTCACAAGGTGGATTTTAAGCCTTGGTTTAGCCACAAATCTTTTTACAGTCACTTATAATTTCAAGCCTGTTTTGATTCCCTGCTCAGTTAAATTTCTTAGCCATCTTGTTCAGTTTTTCTTGCAAATTGTAGCTGTTGTGCATTGAAATCAGTGCACAAACTCCTCCCTGCCCTTGGCTTACAGCCTTGACTCTTAACTGTTTTGCCATATTGCTTTGCATCTGTTTTGTTTATTTTGCAGCCTTGGTTTGTAGCCTTGGTTTGCATCTGTTTTGTTTATTTTACAACTATCACTGCCCTGTAAATACCATTGTATATGCCACTGTCACCTTTAACTCACCTTGTGTAGGCCCTGTTTTGCTCTCTTTGCTTCATTGTGTCATTGTCACTCATTGCATTTAGATTAACTAGTTTAGGAAACTTCAACTTACACACCCTAGTCCCTGTGGATTCGACCCGTATTTGCACAAGCTACAACCGACACCGTGCACTTGCGGTTATAACAAGTAGGCATCCATTTATTCTTATTTCTTACATCCTTTCAAAGCCTACCAGACACACGTCCTAAACCTCCTTAGTTACCTCTAATGCCATTTCTTAACATAACCTCATCCTTATTTATTAATCCCTTCCTTGTCCTTCTTTGCCCATGGGTCTTGGGCTTAGTCCCCAAGTCCCCACATCTCATACTAGGCTTACCACCCCCCTTAGGGGCACCCCGAGCCCGTTAAGGGGTATTATTTTTCATGTATTAACACTAACATTTTTTGTTTTGTGTCTGTTTTCCAGAGGGAAGATGAGAATTAATGTTACAACAGTTGTTCATTTTTGCAATTTAAAATTTTCACATATTATCACATCACCATCCAAAATTGATGAGCTAAATTCGATTGCTAAATCTCGGTGGATCTCTATTCGTAGTGATCACCGGTTGAAAATTGGTTGAAAATGATCATCGTTGAAAATAGCGTAACTCATTTGTTTTATATGCCAACATTGGCACGTATCAGAGTATATTAAGAGTTTTCAAGTAAAGCTCAACGAAATGTGAGGAATTTCACAATTTTAACCAAATATTTATTACGATGTGTCGAATTTTATCATGGTTTGGGTAGTGACCAAAGTTGGCTTCCCGTTTAAGAATAACATCTCATCCCAAGTAAACAACAAAACTGTTAATTTTGGGTTCCAATAGAAAGGTCACCCATCCCATATGAGACATGATTCATATCATATTTGGGTTAATTCATATTAACAAAAGCCAAATAAATCATATCAAACCACCACAATCACATATTTCATTCTCATTAAAACTTTTTCCTCACTTCCAAAACCTTACTTAGGAAATACTTAGCCAAGCTATGAAAAATATAAACGGTTACAATAATTTTCGAAACTGAAAATTTATTGATACTTACAACAAACTACTATAATGAGAAATCAAAATCTACAGGTATTTTTGATCGCATTGGAAGCTTTATCATGCCAAAATAAATAACTTACTCTTGACAAATAGCTCTGCAATTAGTATCAAAGAAAACCATCATGTTGTATATAAACTACTTAACATCATATAGAACCTTTACTTCGGTAGGTCTGAAGGGGATATTTTGTCTTGAAATTTTCTAATTTTCGTATGTAAATTCTTTAAAAAATTTTTAATACTTTCACTACCGGTTTTTATCTTTTTAAATCAGTCCTCTCCTTTTCTTTGTGACCGAAGCAAGTCTGGAACGGTCATTTCTTGGTTTAGGCCGGATTTGTACAGATTGATCTCTCGAATCTAAAGTACTTCCTTGCAGTACATTGTTTAGGGTTTGGACTCATTTCTCACCCACACGTCCGAAATTACCGAAATCAGCAAAAACCATTTTCACCCTCAAACACTCGGTTAATCCAAAATAAGAAGTTTCCAAATATATTGCTGTCAAGTTACTAATTCTCATTACCACGCGATTGGTAGGCGAAGAGTTGCATACGAAATTTATCTTATAATTAGGACTTAACATAAACCATATATAAATACAAGGGATAGAACCTTAAAAAAATTTGGAAAAGTCCAAATAAAACCAAAACATTATAACTCTGTTTTCTTTTCTTTATCTGTTATTTGCGTCGTCCTCCATATTTTTACTTCGTCATCACTGACGCCACCGTTGGAGGATGGATTTATTTTTGTCCAAACAAATCCATTATTATCATATGATTCTCATAGTTTACTCCAGTGTCTTAGTAAATTTGTGATATTCATAGGCATATCTCGTTTTCTTCTTCATTTTGTTGGAGAGAATCATTTTAAGGCTGATTGGAGTATTACCATCCGATACTAACTTTTTATATACTGTACTCGATTTGCAACAAATCTTCTCTCAAATTTCATGAGATCGACAAAGTACATCAAAAATATAATTTGCATTTTTCCCCGGATGCTAGTAAGATTTCACATTTTAAGTGATCATGTAGAATCGTCATATTTGATTCATGTGTGATCCATCGAAGTACTCACCCACTTGGTGGGCCAACATCACTGCACACTTAAGGGTTATAAGTTTGCTATGTTACAGTAAATGATAAGTAGCCACATGAAAATGCAAGCCGGGATAAATTCAAAGACAAAAAAATATGGGACAGGGAAAAAGAAGAGAGAAATTGAATGACGTCCATTATCTAAGATATGTCATGTGACCAAAATTGATCAAGTGGCTCAGAATATGCTACAAGACTCAAAATATATCTTGCAATCCGAAATCTGCAGTTATCCAGTAGCCAGAACATTTTACAAAAATTCACTGTGAAGAAAAACATATAGAAACAGAGCTCTCGCATCTTACCCAATGGTGGGGCCCTAAAATGGGCCCTTGCTAATTTCAGGTGGGCTCCGTCCATCCCATGTGGGGTGGTTTTCATGTGGTTTGTTTTCTCCGTTCATATACAACCATTGAACATTTTATCGCGACTCAATGCATGTCATTGTGATTTGTGAACCAAATTGCCCCATCATATTGTCACCGGAATTTACTCCTTCAACGTCACGATTTACCATTGCAACACCGAAGATACCTATAAGGCTGTAACTCCCAACATTTGTGGTCCACAATAACATCATCAAAATAAGGTAATCAAGAATGAAAAACATTTGGAATCCAGTGATACAGTCGATGCATCTAGAGATATTGGGGTCCGAAGGCGAAAACCCTCCAATCAAAAAAGATGCATAAAAACGAGCTGGAAGTTAAAGTGGACCAAATAGCGCCAGACGGACGGATACCAAAAGATAGTTGTATATGAACTCATCTTACTACAGCACCATTTGTGATTTGTGTAATTGGATTATTAGCGATACAAATTGATTAACATTCAACTTGTAATATGACAGTGCCAGGGTAATAGAACGACAAGGTGGACTGGATAGTATACCGAAAATGCTTTGGAGTCCCGGATTTTGACACCATCCATACATGACTTAACGGACAATTGTTCTAGTGGTATGAGCGCGGGAGTTCAATTCTCGGATTTCCCCAAAATTATTTTGATTTTTTTGGCTTTTAAATCTATTTTCATTTTCTTTTTGGCTTTAAATATTTCCTTTGGTTTTAATAAGTGTTCTTTTTTCCTTTTTGGTGAGCTTAGTATTTCCCCAAATTATATTTTTTGATTTTTTTTTGGCTTTTAAATCTGTTTTCATTTTCTTTTTGGCTTTAAATTTTTTTTTGGCCCCCAAAAAAGAAGGAGTTAGAGCCTAGTTTGTTGCTCGACTATTTTCTTGTCGGATGAGAATCCATTGTAATAATTATCTTTTTGGAATTTATTAAAAGAAAATAAAAAAAAAAACTTATGGAAAATTTGATTTAGTAGAACCAACTGATATAGATGAAGATTTATGTAACATTTCAGGGTTGTTCGCTGGTTTAATTTGACTCATCAATGGAAAACATCATATTAACACTCTCTTAAAGTACTTACTCATAAATGGAAAACATCATATTGGTGCAAGAGAATATGTTGATGTTCCCATCTTTCGCTCATATCCAAACCATCATCATCTGATCTAAAGTACTTACCCACCTGATAGGACCCAAATCACCACCCAGGTCCCAGATCTAAGTCCCGTCCATCTACGTTCCACACTTGTTCAATACTCCGTGTAACACCAAAACACCATCCTTCTTCTTTCAACACGCCTTTTTTACTGTCAGAAAGAACCGTAGAGTCAAGACAGTAATTATAAAACCGAGTATCCAACGGTCAAATAAAAACGGACAACACCCCCATTAATAGTCCCTCACGTGCAACGAACTGACTTTACTTCCTGTAAATAGCAATTAAAAATATACCAAACATATCCCCATACGCCATACAACGGTCATATCTCAAACGGTCGTATTTTGGTTCCCCCATTCTGTTTTCTTAGATCATTACAACTCTGTTTTTCTTTTCGTTTTCTTCCATCATTCCAATCACTTTATTTCCCTTTCTACTAATTTTTTTTTCTTTTCTTATGGTGGGTGGAAATACTGAAAAACATGAACAATCAAGGGACCCAATGAAATCATGAAAAGAAAGAGAGAAGAAGATTGTTAAGACAAGAAGAAGAAGAAGAAAGAATTATAAAGCGATTAGTCTGTTAGAGTTTTTGATCTTTTGGTTTGTTGTTGAGTGACTATGATGATGATCTAACTTTGGGTTTTGTTTTTTTGTTTGAAGGAGTTTTTCAGAAGTGTGAGTGTTTGCTGATTCAATCAAAGTAATGGAGAGTTTTTTACAGGTTCCAATCGTCATCAAATTTCTTCTCTGTACTAGTTTCTTCATCTTCTGCTGCTGTTTCTTCTTATTCTAATGGATTTCTATTCCTGGTGTTATTATTCCCTTTGGCCAGACGAATCACAACTTCTTACTTCAATGAACTTTTCCAGCAAAATTTGGATCATCGGGTAGGTATATGTAATCTTTCTCTATTCATCATAAAATTCTTTCATTCTTTTCTATACATAAAATTTCTATTATTCTTTTAATCAATCATTTGTTCAAAAATTTCATCAAATTGATTTTCAATTCCTTATTCATCCGTGCATGATTTTACAAAGATAGTAGATTGCATATTTTATCTGTACAACCCCCATATACATACATTGTTTTTCGATCGAAACCCCGAAGAGATTAGGAAAAAAAAATCTATTGGAAGGATACATAGAGGATGTTGGCTGGGTGTTCTAAATTGTTGTCACCAACAAGGCATAGACTAAGGAGTGAAGCTACAGCACAGTTTCAGGCAGTTTGCAGTTTTCAGCTACCTTCAATGAGCACACAGAGACGGGAACTACCCTGTACGTTTACCCGTAATACTTCGAGATCGCAACAACCGATTAGACCTGTTGGTTTGTCAGTAGAGAAAGGGTTTGAATCAAAGGGAAGCTGTTCGATTAGGCACAAAAGCCGGCCACCGCCTTCGCTTTCCATTCCGCAGCCGCTGATTTGGGAAGGAAGGAGAGGGGTTGAAGATGTGTTCTGGGAAGAAGAGAAGAAGAGTTTGAAGAGGCAGAATTCATCTGACGAATGCGGCGTTAACAGGGTTAAGAGAAAGAGATGCAGCAGCGACAGTGAGTTGGGTAGTGAGAATATTTGGTTTTCGCAGAATGTTGCAGGGTCTGGAGTTACAGGTACTGAAACTCCTTCACTTACTGCAGCCAAGGAAGAGAGGGTAAGTTTCTTGCCGCGGTCAACATGGATGGATTTTGTGGTGAATGAGATTACAGCAACAGGTGATAGAGGTGCCGCCGAGACAAGCCGGGCAATTACAAAGGTGAAACCCGGATCGAGTAACTCGTCTGAGAGTCGTAGTTTGACACTAAAGCCAGAGGATAATTCCTCCGACGACATCGAAATTGGGAACGGGACTCGGGTTCCTTACCCATCAGAGGGAAGACTAACTGCGCGCAACGGTGGCGACGTTCAACCGGAGCATCAAGATTTTGAGCTATTGGGTTTCCTAGTAGCTTGTGTGGAATCAATCAGCTCAAAGAACATGTCGGCCATTACATATTACTTATCGAGACTCGGGGAATTAGCTTCACCAGAAGGAAACCCAATTCGCCGTGTCACAGCTTACTTCACTGAAGCCTTAGCATTGCGTGCTGCGCGACTATGGCCTCACATTTTTCACGTTTCAGTTCCTAGGGATATCGATCGGGCAGAAGATGAAACTGCATCAGCACTTCGGCTTCTCAATCATGTCAGCCCAATTCCAAAGTTCCTGCATTTCACATCAAATGAGATGTATTTGAGATCGTTTGAAGGAAAAGATCGTGTGCACATTATAGATTTCGACATCAAACAAGGGCTCCAATGGCCTAGTTTGTTTCAGAGTTTGGCTTCTAGAGCTAACCCTCCGAGCCATGTCAGGATTACAGGTATAGGCGAGTCAAAACAGGACCTTCAAGAAACAGGAGATAGATTGGCCTTATTCGCATCAGCCTTGAATTTGCCTTTCGAATTCCATCCGGTGGTGGACAGGTTAGAAGATGTCAGGTTATGGATGCTTCATGTCAAAGAGAAAGAAAGCGTAGCTGTGAATTGCATTCTCCAGTTGCACAAAATGCTCTACGACCAAACCGGTGGCGTCTTGAGGGATTTTCTGGGGATGATTCTGAGCACTAACCCCGGTATCGTTCTTATGGCAGAGGAAGAAGCTGAGCACAACAGCCCAAGTCTGGAAACAAGGGTATCTAATTCATTGAAGTATTACTCTGCCATATTTGATTCACTTGATTCTAACTTACCGCTAAACAGTCCGGTCAGAATCAAAATAGAAGAGATGTTCGCAAGGGAGATTCGGAACATAGTGTCATGTGAAGGAATAGATAGGTCTGAAAGGCATGAATGTTTCGATAAATGGAGGGTCTCGATGGCGCAAGGAGGATTTAAGAACATCGTAATCGAAGATAGAGAAATACTTCAAAGCCGGATGCTTTTGAAGATGTATTCAAGCGACAAGTTCAGTTTAGAGAAGCGGGGAGAAGACGGAGCGGGACTGACACTAAAATGGTTAGATCAGTCACTTTACACAGTTTCAGCGTGGGCACCTGTTGATGTTGCGGGAACTTCCTCCGTTAAGTCACAGCCGAGTTGATCTTCAATGGGTTCATTTCATTCATCAAGCAACAGCAACAACAACTTCCAATCAGTCACTCAGTATTGAATGAAAACCAAGTAAAGTAAAAAAAAACAAACAAATTCTTTGTAGTTTAGGAAAATTCATTATGTTATTATCATTACTATTCTTTCATTCATTAAAGCATGTCTAGAGATAACAAAATTCTTTGTAGTTAGAAAAACATCCACATTTTAGATTTCAGTTCTTTATTCATTTAGAGATAACAACTTCCAATCATTCCCAGTCTATTTGCAATTCTTTGATTCTTTTGTTACAAAATAGGTATTCTTTATCTGTCTATTATTAGACTGGGATGTACACTAGCATTTCATTTCATACATGTAATTGAAACCAAAATCAGTAAAATTATTCATGAGGTATTTTTTTTTTTTCATTTCTCCATTGTACCTCCATTACTTGTTTATTGTTTTCAATTTTGTTTTCATTTTTCTTTGATTGTTGGTTTCAACTCTTGTTTTGAACAAATACAGGAGACCTGAACGACACACCTAGCTACCCACAATTGGCGATGGTCGGAGATTTGATTCCACGTTCTTGTATTTGCTTAATTAGCTTTCTTTGCTACCTCTGATGAATTCTTCCATTCTTTATTAAGCCTAGAATGAGCACGCACTGCGGAAAGTCTAAATCTATCCCGAGGCACGGAGAATTGTTGCACAATAAGCCACCTAAGGTTCCGCTGCTTCAAAAGTACCACCTTCTTCACCTCAATGTTTCCGGTCATACTTCTCTTTTTTAAGTGTTATATTCAATACTTTAATACCCGCCTGATTTAGGATTCAGTTTATTTTTTGTGTCAAACTACATTTTTTGGATGATCATTCTCACACACAAGTTACGTTGCACAAAATACTAATTAGGAGTAGTTGTTGATGAGTCATAATACTTTTAGCATGATAATAATTTCTTATATCAGTTTACACAGTTTGGGAAGAGCTTTGCTTAATCTTTTCATTTTAGAATATTTTTTTGTAATGAAGGGTAAGTGTAACGAGTAAGATATTGGACTAAACCAAGTATTGCACTCATGTTTTCCTTAAAAAAGTTGACTTCATTACTTTGGTAAGAAATTCCAAAGAGATAAGAACAGAGTTTACATGGAAAACATCACAGGGTATTTTGGTTTTTATTGAAAATTTCTTTCCGGAATTAGTCTAACGTTGTAATTTAAGGAATTTTTAAGTCTTAGTTGCAGCAACAATATACCTGGTTTTATCAGTGTTACTTCGAGATTGATTCATCCGTAAACATTAACTTGATACATGTGATACGAATTTTGCTCATTTCAAAAAATAAAATAAGATATTGATATTGTTCTACACCAACGCTAGTATATTCATTGCCTTTAAGAAATTCTCAAGTGACATTGTTTGTAGCTATATTTCTAGAAAATATACCTTCCTATATGTTAAATCTTCGTGAGTTTATACCATACTTTATAAACTCCATTCTCAAAAGTTTATAAAAGCTTATTCGAAAATATATCGCGAATAAATTTCTCGGTTTGTTTAGAAAAATTAAATTAAAGTAAAACATTAATCATATTTGATAAATTTATTAATAACATTTCCGAAATTAGATTTTAAAAAGTGATGAACATGTGCCTCAGAAGTTGGTGTAGAAGAAAAAAAAAACGTTTTCACAAATAAACCAAAATAACATACACGACATGTTGAATTGGTAAAAATATCGTTACTAATCTTCCAAATACTTTAAGAAGTAAAGAAATAATTCTGTGTTGTAACCTGTATATAAAATGACAACTTTATTGAAATCTGGCGAAAATATGCTAAATTACCAGTTGATAAGTACAAATGATTGTTCTGCCTTGTCTTCGCTCTTGTTAAAAGGTTAATTTTTTCTAGATTAATTCAGAGTACAAATTTTGGTTACCGTGGTTGGGACTAGGTGAAACCCGAAACGGTCATAAAGGCAATTCAAACACATATTGACATAATAGATTCAAAAGCCCAAGCAGTTTGCCCAAATAAGCTATCTAAGGCCGAGCCTGCAGCCTTCCGATTCGTCTTATTTTTGTGTCCAACTACATTGAGCAAATCTTCTTCTTGTACGGCTAATCTTGAATGATTAATCTCACACACATATGTATATATATATCATAGAAAGAAAATGTAAGTCGCGAATTTTAATACTTTTAGCGTGATAAAATTCTTCCATACTTTTCATTTAACATATTTTGGAAAGTAACTCTGCTAAGTAATGGTGGATTCATTTCTTTAATTTTTTGGAATGATGTGTAACTTTGGAGAAATAAGATATTGGAGTAAACTAACTATGGTACTTAAAATTTTCATTCAAGAGTTGATTTCATAAATTAGATGATAAATACCAATTTTTTTGAGGATTGTATCTAATCATTCAGTCACAATTGTTAAAGACTTCAACAAACTTTTAGGTACCATTAGCAACTGAGATGCTCTTAATAGCATCATCAGAAAGATTATGATTGAAGTACCTATTCTTACTGCAACAATAGAAACAGTTCCAAATATCCAAACACAAGCAGTTACAAAGCCATCAAAGACACTAACACTGATTTTGAAGAAGACCCAAACTAATCCAGATAGATTCCAAATGATAACCCATTATACTTGTTATCTGTGTTACTGCTACTATGAAAAAGTCACTGACAAAAGGATGAATCTATCGATTCTGGTGCACCTTTGTCACTTGTTTTACACTGACTTTGAGAAAACCCTTGAGAAATGGTTGGATCTTTGGATCCTAACATCTGTATTATTTGTAGATTTGTTATATGGTTTGGATATGTTACTGTTGATCCAACCAAGACCATTTAAACTTGTTACGATACCTTGGAATCGATTAGGAACGATAGGAATCTCTTTTCATATTAGATTTTGGGAGTATGGTGTAAAATGGTATGAATGTTCTTATTATCTGTCTGGAAATTATGAATTTGTTGTAATAGGTGGAGACCGAGTCACTCATTAATCACTCTTGATCGTGAGTCGGAGTTTATATAATTAATGCATATGAGGTTTGCCTCTTTTATGAAAAAAAATCAGTCAGACAATTGTACGCTGGGGTCAAGTTGTCTTGGTTTACCAATCAACTAAACCAAGACTACTTAATTGTAGTTGTAAAAGAGAACAATGATGAATATACTATGGTGCACACAATTTTTTTTCCAGCCTTGCCATTGGTAGAAGGTATCAACATTATTTGATTGGGAAGATCAAAAATTTACCAACTGGGGTTTCATTTTGCCAACAAGTTTGCAAAAGGTTTTAAAAGCACAACTAGGAGGGTCCAATTGCACAAAAACTAGAATGAGCAGGCAGTGCTGAAGTTTCCGAATCTATTCAACACACAGAGTGAAGCTAATGTGACCATTTGTACTACTAAGCCGCCTAAGGTCGGATTTATCAGAGAACTTCGGTAGATTAACTGGATATAGTTATACCTTTCTGACTCTGTATTCAGCTTACTTTATTGTGTCTCCAACTACATTGCAACAAACCTTCTGGTCCCGATGAATTTGAATGATCATTCTCACACATTTGCTATGTTTTAGAAGAAAATATGAGTGGTTAGTTATTGACTTACAATACTTTTGGCATGATAACTTTTTTTTTCATATATCTAATACATCTAGCAGAGAGTTTTTCCTAATTAATCTTTTGATTTCAAATAATTTTTTTAATGAAGAGTAAGTGTGGATTTGGAATAAACAAAATCTGAGAAATAAGATATTGGAGTAAACCAATTACTGCGTAAGGTTTTTCTTAAAAAGGCTGCTTTCATTAGCTTAAAAAAAATTCTAAAACAGCAGGAAGAGGATTCTATGTACAAAATCAAGAATGAAACTCACGTTTTGGCTGAGAATAAAAATGGAAACGATTTTAGATTTACCAACAAAATTACAATACATCATGTTTGAAGACAAAATCCTTAACATGATTATTGTATAAACCATTAACATGATACATGTTATCGATACTGATTATTAGGATTTTACTGTACACAAGTATGCTCTTTGCCTTATGATTCTCAAGTAACAACAGTTTGTAGGTATATTAGTCGAGAATGTACATTTAAATGTATGTTAAATCACTATGAGTTTGGGATACTATTTTAAATCTCATTCTCAAGTGTTTCCAAAAATACATTTGAAAATACCGTCAATAACTCCAAAGCTTTTACTTTGGATATAAAACATTCCTAATGTTCGCAATCTCTTAGCTAAGTAGTGCGACTAAGGCTTTTGTATGGGCAGTTGAAGTGGGATTTTGCAAGATTTCGCTGCAGTCAGATTCAAAAGAAGAATATATGTGTTTTATTTTGGTAAGCTTGCAAAAGGGCAATGACTTTATTGTCGTCATGGATTCGGAGAATTGTCTTTACTGATATTGTTAGAGCATTGCTCGGTCGAACTCGCATACGTTGTTATCTCAAGCATGTTTGTCAATGTTAGTGATCAAAACTATAAGTCTTGATTTCTAGTCTACTATAGCTAAGTCTCGGACTAGGATAGAAAGTGTAGTTGAGCTCAAGGACTTCATGGCGATTCATCATACAAGAAGAAGAACTACTCAAGGAACCGGTAGAACTTCTCAACAAAAAGGTATGTGAAGACTTGAACTT
This sequence comes from Papaver somniferum, assembly GCF_003573695.1. NCBI lineage: Eukaryota > Viridiplantae > Streptophyta > Magnoliopsida > Ranunculales > Papaveraceae > Papaver > Papaver somniferum. The sequence goes on along the minus strand of NC_039365.1, from coordinate 16,845,574 downwards.
ATCTGTCACTCAAAAGTCTATCTACTCTATCTCCTACTTCTTGAGAAAAAAAGTCGTATGTTATATATAGACTTAGATTATACACATTTGGTATTTCGAGCCGAGTATACCTCGCCTATTCTCGAAATATGTGTTGGTAAGCGTTTTGCTTCAACCATGTTTATCTTTACCTAGTGACGAAAGTCATGATATGTTTCAATCACTTTGAAAATTGCTTTGACGAGAAATGGTGTAACAACTGTATAACGTCCTCTAAGAATGTTTCAATGGTTGGAATGAGAGTTTAGATTACATAACCAATGATGGACATAAGTATTGTTGTGGAAATACATATGTGCATAAGTCCTATTCCTTGAACCAAAGTTTGCGAACTTTGATGATCAAGAGAAACCGGAATAATGGCTTGTTGACCAATCCGCGAACTGCCGAACTTCTCATCCCGAGAAATTATGCTGGAGTTGAAAAACTTGTTACGTGAGTACCAGTCCGAGAACCCAGTCTGCGAACCGGCGGAAAGTCTTTGCCGAGATTTTCTGCTGGAGTTTGTAAACTCTGCCCAGTTGCTTAAGTCCGCGAACCTAGTGTGCGAACTTAAGAAGGTTATATATCTGAAGATGATTTCTGAACTTAAACTTATAAAGACTAAGGAATGCAAATTTAAAACTGTGGCTATAAAGTTCATGAACCGATTCAAGTGAATCAAATCATCTTTGGTTCAATTGTGTCTTGTGTAGTATATAAGATTTCCTTGCAATTGAACAACTCTCTAACTAGTTCATTTGAGTCACTTGAACTAGTTATGGTGAAGAAGAATATGGTTGGTATGAAATGCTCTTATGGCTAACCTTTTGGTTAACTATTGTTGAACCAACAATGTACACGTTTGGGAACGGTTAACAAACCTAGAAGCGTACATTTCATTTGTGTATAACAAGCTAAGTTTTCGATCTCATTGGGTATTGGTTTGGCGGTTTACAGCATGCGACGTATACTACGCCCGTTATAAGAAAGTGTCATAAGGATGAGGCGGTTAGTAAATACGGGGAGTAATGGTGAAACGCTTTCTTTTATGGAACATCAATTCCAGGCGTTACCGGTTACCACCTCCTCCCATTTACTCACCCGTTTTCCATTTCTTAATGAGACCAGAGTACGTTTCACTTCGACTTTTATAAATAGGCATTACCTATTTCCACCGAAAACAAGTTTTGGTCAGGAGCATACAACACTCAGAAATCACCTGTTAGCTTTCCCATCTGTTAGCTTACGCTTTTTGATACAAGTCAAAACAACTACTCTTCCAGAATCAACTATTCTGGTCTCAACACTCTCTTTGCTTCCCTCCCCAAAACCAACCCTTCTCCTCCACTTTGTGACCGAAGCAAGTCTGGAACGACCATTTCTTGGTTTAGTCCGGACTTGTACAGATTGATATCTCGAACCTAAAATACTCCCTTGCAGTACATTTTTTAGGGTTTAAACTTGTTTCTCACCCACATCACACGAAATTACCGAAACCAGCAGAAACCGTTTTCACCCTCAAACAACAACATATACCCATGATTGAAAATCACGTGCTTGAAGAAAAGCTCGCATAGCAATTTTCCACCATAAGTAATTAGAGCCATCGAAGACTGGTGGTACATTAATAGAGATAGCACCTCTGTCCATAGAGTCAGATCGCTACAAACACAGACTTTTAAGGTCTTGAACGTGTTTGCCTGCTCTGATACCAATTGAAAAAGCGGGGGTCTAACAACACCACCCAATATTTCGCTTGGCGATCTGTACGGACAAACTCGAATATACTTTTAAGAGAATCAACAAGACTCAATCAACTAAAAGTATATCAACGAGTTTATATCTCTCTCTTGATTTGATTTACTCAAGAAGGAACTGCGAGTTCTAATCAAATGCAAGGAATAACTTCGATGGTACCAAATACCAATATCCAAGGATCAATCAATGACAATCAACAACCAAAGGTTGGATTACTCTAATTGATGATCGAACACACAACCTGTATTATTTCAATTATAAAGATAAAACAATATAATGCGGAAATTGAAATAACACAGACACCAGAAATTTTGTTAACGAGGAAACCGCAAATGTAGAAAAACCTGGGGACCTAGTCCAGATTGAACACACACTGTATTAAGCTGCTACAGACACTAGCCTACTCCAAGCTAACTTTGAACCGGACTGTAGTTGAACCTCAATCAGTATCCCACTGATCCAAGGTACAATTGTACTCCCTACGCCTCTGATCCCAGCAGGATACTGCGCACTTGATTCCCTTAGCTGATCTCACCCACAACTAAGAGTTGCTACAACCCAAAATCGCAGGCTTTGACGATAATTTTTTTTGTCTCACACAGACAAGTCTATCAAAGGATCAATCTATCTCCCACAGATAAACCCTAAAGTTTTTGTTCCGTATTTTGATAATAATCGAGGTGAACAGGAACCAATTGATAATCCGATCTTATATTCCCGAAGAACAGCCTAGAGTTATCAATAACCTCACAACAATCTTAATTGTATGGTAGCGAAACAAGATGTTGCGGAATCACAAACAATGAGACGAAGATGTTTGTGATTACTTTTTATATCTTTCCTATCAGAGATATCAATCTCAAGCCAATCAATCTGATTGTACTCGTACGATATAAAATGAAAGATCAGATCACACAACTACGATAAAAGTAGCATCGGTCTGGCTTCACAATCCCAATGAAGTCTTTAAGTCGTTACCCTGGTTTTAGAATAAGAAAACCAAAGGTTAAAGGAGAATCGACTCTAACACCCAAACTAATATCACACGTAAGGTGTGAGGATTAGTTTTGCACAATACTAGATGTCTCCTTCATATAGTCTTTCAAATCAGAGTTTGCAATCAATGTTAGCTTAGTAACAAAGCATTGAATATTCACCGTTAGATGAAAACCTGATTTAGATTCAAGCTAATATTTATCAACCGTTAGATCAAAAACTTAGCTTGTTACACACACTTGACAATGCACGCTTCTAGGTTTGTTAACCGTACCCAAACGTATGCACTTTTTAGTTCAACAATAGTTAAGCAAAAGGTTAGCCATATGAGCATTTCATATCAACCATGTTCTTCTTCTTCATCATAACTAGTTCAAATGACTTCAAATGAACTAGTTAGAGAGTTGTTCAATTGCAAGGAAATCTCATGTACTACACAAGACACAATTGAAGCAAAGATGATTTGATTCACTTGAATCGGTTCATGAAATCATCTTCAGATATATAACCTTCTCAAGTTCGCAGACTAGGTTCGCGGACTTAAGTTACCGGGCAGAGTTTACAAACTCCAGCAGAAATTCTCAGGTATGAGAACTTCCCCGGTTCGCGGACTGAGTTCGCGGAATTAGCTTCACGCAAGTAGTTTGTCAACTCCATCAGAAATTCTCGGGTTTGAGAACTTTGGAAGTTCGCGGACTGAGTTCGCGGACTTGGCTCACGCCATTCTTCCGGTTCTCTTAATCAACAAAGTTCGCAAAATTTGGTTCAAGGAATAGGACTTATACATAAATGTGTTTCCACAACAATGCTAATGTCCACCATTGGTTATGTAATCTAAACTCTCATTTCAATCATTGAAACATTCTTAGAGGACGTTATATAGTTGTTACACCATTTCTCGTCAAAGCAATTTTCAAGATGGTTGAAACATATCAGGACTTTCGTCACATGGTAAAGATAAATTTGATTGAAGCGAAAAGCTTACCAACACATATTTCAAGATATAGATAGGCGAGGTATACTCGTCTCGAAATACCAAATGTGTATAATCCAAGTATATATATATATAACATACGACTTCTTGTCTCAAAATTAGGAGATAGAGTAGATAAACTTTTGAGTGATAGATAAGTTCAAGTCTTCGCATACATTTTTGTCGAGAAGTTCCACCGGTTCCTTGAGTAGTTCTTCTACTTGTATGATGAATCGTCATGAAGTCCTTGAGCTCAACTACACTTTCTATCCTAGTCCGAGATTTAGCAATAATAGACTAAAAATAAATACTTATAGTTTTCGTCACTAACATTGACAAACATGCTTGAGATAGCAACGCATGCGAGTTCGACCGAGTAATGCTCTAACAAGTCATACTAAGAATTTCATTCTTACTACCTTCTACAAGATATTGTACCCATTCTGGACCAAAGCTTGTCGCTTTGCTTTCTCTCTTACTTCTTCTAGGTTTGATATGTTATACAATTTCAGAAGTATCTTCTATGTCTCGAGTAGGAGCAGAATGTTCATCATTATTAGTCTCTGCAGATTCTATACTAGGTAACAATGGGTTTTCTACGGGTTGCATTTGGGAACTATTCCTGTTCAAGTTCTCAAAAATTCCACATCTACAGATTCTATAATCTCAAACGTGTCAAGGATTAAAAATCTGTAAGTAATATTGTTAAGTGAATAACCTACAAAAGCACATTTATATGCCATATTTCCTAACTTAGGTCTTTTAGGATCAGGCTTCTTAACATATGCTAAACAACCCCAAACCTTAAGTCTTTTCAAATTTGGTTTCGTTTAAACCATAATTCATAAGGAGAAATATTCTTCTTTTTCAAAGGAACTCTATTCAAAATATAGCATGCAGATAACATCGCTTCACCCCACAAGGAATTAGGCAAATTATAACTAATAAGCATAGCATTAACCATCTCAACCAAAGATTATCGGGTCGAACACAGCCCTCCCAGATAACGGCAAACAATATTGAAAATATCCAACACTCTGCGGTACATATAGAAGATTAGATGTTCTATAGTGTTTGATAAGATTGCTTATGTGAGATATTTTATTACTGAAACTGAAAACATAGCTAGTTATAACAAAAAGGGATGAGGTTGACACCAGCCAAACTGAAATTTGCTTGCCACCAAATGGTTCAGATATAAAGCTTAATTTTGATGTTAGCTTTATACAAAGAAACACAACCTATTGGAATTGGACTAATTTTGAGAAATGTTGCATGTCATTTTATTGGAGCAAAATGACTGCAATCAATTGGGACGGATGAGGAATATGGAGAAGCATTAGCTGCTAGAAGCAGTCAAATGGGGAAAACATATGGAAATTACTGATCTGCATCTAGAAGGAGACAATCTGAATGTAGTAGCATCTATTAATGGTGCGGTCGGAAGAATAAATTAGACAACAAATAGTGTAGTGCAGAAATGTCGTAGTTTACTTAGTAATTTTTTCTTTTTTGAAGCAGAAATGCTCTCCTGTTAAAAGAAATGCAAATAGAGTAGCGGATAAGATAGAAAAATAGGCAAGAGGTAGTGTTTTATGTGAATGGTTAAACAGACTACCAGAATTCATCATAGGATCCTGGAAAATGACTCCGTAGCTTGATATTTTAGAGCAAGTCTTATGGTGGAATCCATCCTATTCCAAGTGTGGAAAAATCATGGAATGTCAAGTCTGGTGGCTTCCAAATTGGTGTTTTCCATGAAAAATCCAAGCAGTGTTCCATGGTTTCGTGTAATGGTCCGTGGAATCCATGGTAGTACTAATCAGATTAGCGTAAAACACTATTCAGGATAGCGCACTAGAAGATGAAAAACGCTAATCAGAATAGCGCTCAACGCTAATCAGAATAGCACAAACGTTATTCAGAATAACGCTTTTTTTTTTATCCATAGATTTAAATCGAGCCATTGGAAATCGAATGACTGAGAAAAAAACGCTGATCTTAATAGCGTTTTGTGCTATTCTGAACAACATTTTGTGCTATTCTGAATAGCGTTTTATTAGCGCTATTCTGATTAGCGCTCAACGCTATTAAGATTATCGTTTTTGTTGTTCCACTACTACACTTGCGCTTCCATCCACAATGGCGTGGAAGATGGAAGAGTACTCTTCCACCGTAAGACTTGCTCCTATAAATGAATCAACTGTATTTTCTTAGCCATAATTAAAAAATTAAAAAAAACAAAAGAATAAAGAATAGTAAACAGTAATATGCTTGTCATCAGTGTACCTAAGACACACGGCTTATCAATATAATATGACAGAATTATAATCCCAATTTGTTTATCTTTTCCAAGTACATTTGTTGACCATGGTGTACAAAGTCCGGTTAGACAAGTGCTTATGAAGTTTTTGAAGTGGACAGTAGATTGTTATAGTGGTGTATTAAAGACACTCATTCACCCCTAAATCCAGGGAAAATTCTCATCTCAAAAAATGGGAAAAAGAAAAGAAAAAATTTGCGAAAGACTTTTTCCGTTACATTAATGTAGCTGTAATGGCCAGTCTTGTTATACGTTGAATGGTATCTGTCAGCGTTACAACGACGTTTCTCAAGCATTAATACCGCTGCCAATTTATTGGAATTTTCATTTGTTTGTAGTAAATTGTTACTCAAACACAAGAAATGACCAAGTTGGCTTGTGATTTATTGCTCACCCAGAAACATTAATTGGAAATAACTTGCCACTTTCTAGTATTTTGATAGTTAGCTTTCAGTACCGGTTCAATAAACTTTCTAGTCCGGCTAAACTAGGATGACGAGTCAATGCATAAAATGTGAGAGGTGGTTTCATAGTAGTACCTGGCAAACCTTAAACTTTTCCTGCTTCTCATTTAACCATGTGAACACACTGATCACGAAGGCATCAGAATGCTCACAACCAATCATCATAATATAGAATAATTTGTGATGATGATATCTTAGTGTTGATTCCTTGGCTCAAAACCTTCGGGTTTATCACAGTCTCATCCAACAACTCCATGCAGGGTGTTTGCGCACGGGATATAGATAAACACAAAGAAAAAAAAACGTACAAGTAAAGATCCACGGGGTTAGACAGATATAAAGTGCTGAAATGTAAACAAGACCGAGGTTTACGTGGTTCAGCACTAAGGCCTACGTCCACGGGGTTTGTTGTTTCACTATGTTCTTCACGGTTACAAGAGTAGTCGAATGACTTTTCGGTTTACATGTATTTTCCCTTTTAAAGGATTAACTTACACTCGTAATCTTTCTCTCTCTTTTCCTTCCTGTTTTTCTACGATCCCCTTTCCTCTTGGTGGAGAAGGGGTATTTATAGGGTTAGAGTGTGGGACCCATCTCTGAAGGCCGTTGGAACCTTATCTTCTAGTGTCTTGTGTCCATCACGCAGATGTCTGCGTTTGCCACTTGATCACGCAGAGACATCCTCGCTCGTCCCACGGATTGATCGACACGTATACTGCTCAGAGTGTTTAATGAGGGTGGTTGAGATGCCTGCTCGTGTCAGACAAGTGTCTTCTGCCCCTGTCACGTCCGTGTCAGCTAACTTTCTCTCCACCGTTGATCTTAGCTTCTTTTGGGATGAGATAAAGTAACTCCTTGGGGTTTATTTGGTGTTCCGTAGTACATCGTATTTTGATGTCTTGGCCTGCCTGCTTTCCACGTATTTTTCTATATACACGTGTCTGATGGTGAGATATATGTATACACAATTTGCCCCTTTTCTTCGGGCTTGAATGTTTAATGGGTGCACTGAAGAAAACAGTCGTTGCATATTCTTCTATCTCTCCTAATAACTTTTCCTAGATACTTGGGCACGTCTTTTATTTGTGCATTAACTGCTCATGTAACGGGCACGTTTCCCATTCCTCCATTAATTTCCTTCTCTTTCTTTCGGGTATATTAAGCAGAGAAAGAAAATTAATTTCATTCTTCCTAAACATTCTCTCAATTTTAGTTCTTCGTTCTTCAGCCTTTAAATTCTCTGTCAGTCTTCATTCTTCAGCCCTTAAATTCTCTGGCAGTCTTCATTCTTCAGCCCTTAAATTCTCTGTCAGTCTTCATTCTTCAGCCCTTAAATTCTCTGTCAGTCTTCATTCTTCAGCCCTTAAATTCTTTCCATTGAGCATTAATCACGCTTGCCTCCTCTTTATTTCTGATTTTTTCTTTCTGCTGCTGTTTTTGCTGGTAAGTTTTTCTTTTCTTTGTTTCCATGGTTTTACGCTATGTTGATTTGTAAATTTTCTGCTACTGTTGCCTTGTTTGTGATGAAGAAGTTCTTTCAATGCTTGCATGCTAGTTTGCCCCCGTTCTTCGTCTTAAATCAAGGAGGCCAGTGTTAGGGTAGGGATTTTATGGAATTTTGATCATGTATGCTAATTTTAGGGTTTCTGCGTTATCGTGTGTGGATTTCTATTTATGTGGTTTTTTTGATCGTTGGTAATGTCCTTGAGTTTGTTTATGACTTGTTTATGATTAATCTTTTCGCAGCCATGTCTGACCGTCCGCGGCTTCCTTATCAGACTCCTGGTTCTGGTCTATCGAGATCTCCTCCGCGTAGAGAGTCTCAAGATGATGTTCGTAGAAGTCGAGTTTCTTCTGGGGCGAAGGCCTCATCTTCTAGGGAAGAGGTTCCTTCGACCAATCCTTCTGGGTCTCGAAGAGTTGTTGATCGCGCGGTGTCTCATCCGCGGGATGGTATTAGGAGTACGCAGTCACCGACCCGTGCTGTCTGTTTATGAAATACATTTAGCAATTGAACATGAGGAAATAAATTCACAGTGCCAATGTGTGTCACAAATGTATGTGTACCATCTGGTAGCTGAACAGTGAGTGGTTTATTAACCACAAGATGAGAAGAAAAAAGAGACAAGGAAGAACAAATATGATGGGTTGCCCCACTGTCAATAATCCAAATATCATTAGAACAGGAAAGAGACATACCAGCAAAATGAGCATATGGTGCTACATCAGTGCGATCATTATCAGCTTCAAGTAGAGATAACAGGCGTGCATACTGGGCAGCGCTTATAGCTGGTGCAACAGCCGGTTCCTCCCTTACGTTCTGTAGAGCCCGAGCGTCTGCCGCCCCCTCCTATAAGTTCATTTAGAGGGAAGAATACCAAAGGTAGTGTTCCGAGGGTTGAGTCTTCAAAGAATCCTTCTTTGAAGAGAAAAGCTTCTGAGGCTTTCATTGGTTCATCCGGCCCCGCCGAGGAGGATGAGGCTGCCCCATTGATACGCAGCGTTTCGGTCAGTAAGAAAAAAGTAACGTTCAAGCACATTGATCTCGAGATTTTCAAGGAAAAGCATGAGCTCCAAGCCTTCGAAGTTCATTTCTATGCCCCTGAGGATGATATTACTTATGAGCTTATCTCAAAGTATGAGTTCGATGAATTTCATTTGTTGACCATGGTTGGTGCGTTCGAAGCTGGTCTTATGCTGCCGTTGTACAAGTCAGGTGATTCCTTCTACTATGATGTGCTTGCTAGTCGTGAAGGCTCTTCCACCAATACTCACAGCCGTTCTGTATCGCAACTATCGGGGAATTATCTCCGCGCCCTGAAGGAATGCTATCTGCGGAGTAAGGGGGAAACGACAATGACTTGTTACGTTCCCAATCCCGCGGAGAAGGAATGGTATACTCCTGAGAATTTCAATAACTCCTTCGGTGATTACGTCAACAGTAGGAACCGTAAGCCGTGGAGTGTCAGCCTCCGAAATCTCGCTGCTCCTCGCGGCGAAATTCGTTTGTTAAATGAGGTCAGCGATGCCAAGCTGAAGTATGTTCCCGGCACGGAGGGGTCTAGTCAGCGGAAACTTTTCCCGGCCCGCGAGAGGATCAAGCGCGACCATGACTACGAGTGGCACGCTACCGTTATCGAAGTGGTTGGTCCATGGGTGTACGGTTGGATTCCTGGTCCCCGCGGTTGGCGTCCTACTGAGAGTAGCAAGCCGCGTGAATCTCCTCCTGCTCGTTATGGAGATTTCTGTCCCTGGCGTTTAAATTTCGCAGGTATGAATTTTCCTTATGCCCTTGACGTTGTGGAGGGAGACGAGGACGAAGGTTCTGGTGCTATACTTCCACCGAGGAGTGCCTCGACTGCTCAGGTACGCGGATTCTAGCTGCGCTTCTCTTTCTTTTAGAAATTCAACTGTTCGGGAAAAATAATTCTTTTGGTTTTCAGGTGTCGAAGAAGAAAAAGATTAAGCCGAAGCAGTCTTCTACCATTGTGATGGGGTGAGGCTGAGGCCCATGAAGAAGTTACAAGTCCGGTGAACGAAGAGTTTGCTGAGGATGAGGAGATTACAGATGGGGAGGAACGTACTGGTACTTCCCCTATCAATGTTGAAGAAGAGGTCTATGCGGGTCAAGATGGTGATGAAGGGAGAAACAACGCCGGTGTTATTGGTGATATTTCTGTCCCTCTTGAGGATGCCACGGAGACTCTCCACACCCTTTCTCAAGAGTTTTCTTTTGATCGGCTGTATTCTACAGGGGAGTTTATGGATGATTCCCTCGATTTTCCTGAGGACTTCTCTCTACTGTCCCCCAATGATGATTGGGATGTCCTCGGGGGTGCTAGTAACGGAGACGCTGCTGTTCAAGATGGTGGCGCGGAGGAGCATGGTGCGCATGTGGATGCCGACATTTGTGCTGATGGGGCCGCGTCAGAAAAGGGGAAGTCGGTGATTGATTCGCCTGCTGCGGATCTCCCTCATTCGCCGACATCTGAGGGTGAGGACGCCATAATGGATTGTCTCAAAGAAAAGAATCTGCTATTTGTCCCTCATCCCGCCCCTGTTGTTGCTGGTGAAAAGGATTCTGATGCGTATACCCGTCGTATGATGGAAATGTCTTCCAAGGCGCGGGTGTCTGAATCCTGGGGAATAAATTTGAGTGTTCCCGAAGCTACCCTTGTGTCGGAGCCTCCTACTTCCGTTGCAGATATGATGGCCATAGCCGACGGGTATCAATATGGCTTTCCTCAGCAGCGTTTCTTGGAGGTAAATTTTCGTACGTACTTCTACGTGACGATCCAATTCTTCAGTGAAATAATGTTTTTCGTATTGATGTGTAGATGATGAGGAGTGAGCATTGTAACCACGTTCTGTATCAGTTCTTCAAAGCGAAATCTCTGAAGCTTGAGGCGAAGCTTCGTCACAGAGAAAAGGAATTATCTGCGGCTGAGGTGGAAATAGAAGAGCTGAAGAAAAGCCTCAAGGAGAAAGAAAAGCTGGGTGAAGCGGAGGCCAGTCTTCGTTCAGAGCTTGTTGATGTTCGCGCTGAGTTAGAGCAAACTCGCGGCCAAGTTTCAGCTTTCACAGGTTTGGTTCTTTTTTTTTCTCTTTTTCCCTCGCAGTGTGTCGTCATTCCTCTATTTCTTAGTTGTTATGTCTGAGTCTCCCCACCCTATCTCCAGTGGGTGGTGTCCCCGAGCTGACATGGCTTCGAAACGAAAGGGCACGGCAGAAATCTCGTGTAAAGAACTTGTTCAGAAAATTAAAAGTGAAGACAAGAAATGGGATGCTCGGGCTGAGGTATGGCGCGCAAGGCATGTTCAGATGGTCGACATGCAAAATCTGTATAACCATGACCGTGCTTTATTTAATGGTACGCTGCTGTGGACACGTGATAGTCTGCGGGAATCCCGTGAGCGTACTTCTTTGTTGGAGTCTAGGATACAACTACTGGAAGAGGAATTACAAAAGGCTCGATCCCTCCCTTTTCCAGGAGTGGAGGATAGTGCGCGGTATCTGATCAGAGAAAGGGACAATGCCCGTGCCGAAGCCAACGCTCTAAGCAAGGACCTTGCCGCGTCCCGTGTTGAAGTAGCTCGTCAGGCTGAGTCTGAGAGGAATCTTGAAGTGTGTATGTACAGATTGAGCAAGGGGGTATCAGAGATAAACAAAGAAGTCGACCACCTTCGTCATATGGATTCGATGAAGCAGGTAGAATTAGATGCCAGTCAATTTACTCTCACCAACCTTCAATTAGATTATAAGAAATTATCCGCGGAATATGATCATCTTGATGAAGCGTGAGATGCGGTTGTTAATGAGTATGAAGAAGCTTCGGCTTGTGTCGAAGGTATAACCCTATTCCATCGAGTGTGATTGTGTTTTTTCTGTGCTAACTCCCTGGTGTTGTCTTTTTCAGAACTCGAGGGACAACTTCGCGTTGCAAATGAAAAACTTGAAAAGGCTCAATCTTCCTTAGCGCAGCAGGAAGAACAGACTAAGCATTTTAAGAGTTTGGCGGCATCCCGCGACGAGGCTGTCAGTGCTGCTTCTAAAGAAGTGAGTCGTCTGTCTTCATTGTTATCCCAGGCCCAACAACGATCATGGTCTTGTGAAGAATTATCCGCGTCGTCCAGTTCCTGCTGCGTTGCCTGGCTCCTCGGGACCCTCATCTGGTGGGAGCGTCCCTTCAACTCTTCGGAACGATCCTGCTGATGGGGCGGCATCATCTAGGTAGAGACCGCTGCATTTTGTAGAGACCGCAGCGGCATTATCCTTCCACTTTTTGTAATTATGTAAAAATAATATTTTTTGCTAGTATCATGTAAAAGGAATATTTTTTGATGTGTACTCTTTCTTGAATTGGCCTTCTGATAGACACATTTTTGTGTCTAATTTGATCTCAATACTATATATTGTTGGCACTCGATTTTGTAATAATTTTGTTATTTTTATGTATTTGTAGGTATTTTTTGGAAATAAACATTTTTGGAAAATTCTGCTCGAAAAGTTGATTTTGTCACCCGGAGGACAAGTGTTATTCGGACTCTCGCTTTTGGATAAGGGGTAACCTAATTACTAAGGGTCACCCCCAGGTCACCCCCAAGGCAGCTGCTATTCGCACACAAGTTCTGGTTAGGGGGAGGACATCTTCTTCCCAAATTCAAAAAAACAAAATTGGCGGGAAAAAATTGTTATCAACTGGCAGATTTAGGGTTGGAAGTTTGGACGGGATTAAAGGAGATTCAATGGCCCAAATTAAATGGGTTTGTTCCTAGGGCCTATATAGAGCTGGTATGGGTGTTGGATTCGGTCAAAATTGGTTAGATAACCGGTGGTAATCAAATCAGGGAAGATATTCTAAAATAAGAAAATATTCTATTCTTGGAATTCTTGGATGGAAGAGACGTGCATGGGTTGATTTTATTGGCTGGAAACAATCCCTACAGCTCAAGGATGACGCGTGAGAAGAGATAAAACATGGAATAATCCGTAACAAATCAGAGAATTAAAGAAAAAAATATCGGGAATATTTTCATTCACTGCCGAGTAATGGGAAGATTTTTTGGATTAATGGAGGAGATTCAATGGTTCAATTACGTATAAATATGTTCCTAATGTGCTACAGAGAGGCTGTCGAGAGTTTGGGGAGGTTTGGAGGCGAGCAGAGAGGCGCAGGAGGAGTTGCAGAGAAGTTACCTGCTGCTGCTGCTGCCATTAACACGCCTGAAGAACACGAAGAACGGACTCTCAGAAGCAGTCGTTCTTCAACAGCAACATCGACTGTCCTCTGTGGGTCGTAGTTCTTCAACGACAACAGCACCTCATCTCTGTCGTTGATTCTGGACGCCTTCTGTGGGTCGCAGAGTTCTGTTTTACATCAATTTCTTGTATTTCTCTTCATTGTAAAACACTTTTGAGCATCAATGAAATATTTTGAGAGGTTTTTCACCATGATGAGCTAAACCCAACACTGGGACGACGGAGGAGGCCGTGTTTCATCCATGTGGTAGTTTAAATTAATTCTTTATTTACTTTTTGCAACATTTTTAATTGAAATAAGATTTTAAATTAATTACTTGTGATTTCATTTGATGGAGTATGCTTAGTCCTAGGGATTTTTGATATTCCATGCTTAAGAAATACAAGTCATATTTTATAAAATCTATCTTGGCAATAAACTAGAGTTAATATTTGTTTTGTTTTTGCGCCGCCGACGCGGATTTGTGCTTAGGTAGAATTTTTTTTTTTTTTTTTTATTTTTTTTTTTTTTAGTTGTTCCTTTTTACTTTGTCTTTTTGTCTTTGATTTACAGGTTCGAAGTGGAGCACTAAGGACTTGGAGAGGAAAAAGCTTAAAGCGAAAAGCGAAAAGAGAAGAAAAAAGGACAATTTTAGGATTTAATTTTTAATTTTTTTTTAGAGTGTGTGAGGAAAACTGTAATTTTTTTTATTTATTTATTTTGGACTTTGGACTTTAAACAATTGGACTTTATTTTTTTAACCCTACGGAAGGGTATTATTAAATTAAAAAAATATTATATAAACTGTGTGCAGGGAAGGACGACGATTACTATATCGTCTCGGCCCCTCGGGTTCGCACACGGCATAGGAGTCGTGGCCCGAGTCGACGACAACGGTTCATCGCCCGTCTGGTACGGGAGGTAAGTCCAATCGAAACACCCGCGAATCTCCTGCAAGCGGGTTACTGTCTGCCTTAAGGTGATAATTGTTTGAGGACGAACCGGACTGTCTTTATTTTCCTAGTAAAGGGCAAGGCCTGGCCTAAACAAGATAAGGGTTCGGATTTCATCACCGTTCCCTTCTTGCCCGCCTTAGGAAAACGAAACCTAACGCGAACCCAAGCTTAAAATTTGGAATAGAACGAGACCGATAGGGTAACGAGCTTAATAGGAAACTCGTTCGAAAAATATTGGTTGCTCTTTAAGCACACTCCAAAGTTCATGATGGTTTCTGTGGGTTGAATGCGTGACTGCGCCGCCTTGTGATAGCGGTGAGGCCTTGGGTATCAAAGCTCCACTGAGCTTCCCTCGCCTCAATTCAACTTACTTTGACTCGGATTGATTCCAGAGGGGTTTGCTCAAATTGCAACGAATTCCCTTTCGAAAGATAGAAGCTGGTCTAGAAACAATCTAAGTGGAGCCATCATGCTTTTTGTTTGCTAGAAATCTTTAGGTTTGCTTTGGTGGAGTCGAGTCGGCCTTGTTTGTGATTGTATAGAATCCCTCTGTAGTTTATATTTCTTCGGTGATGAATCCTTTTGAGGAGACGCCACCTGCGATGACGTTGCGAGAATATATGTCTAGAAATTCTCGTTATCAAGAGACGTCTTCGGAAATGACTCTTGGTGATATATGCATGGTGGGCAGCGTTATATGGATACTCCAACTTTTATTGAGGAATCACCTCTAACGATCTATGAGAAATATTATAAACATAGACCATGTAGTTTGGAACAAAGATTGAGAATTCTTGAATTTCAAAAATTGTATCATGATGATGAGGATAGTGATGATGAAGAATCTGAAATATGGGGAATAGTGATCAGGAATTTGTTACCCCAGTTGAGCCTTATAATGATTATATTATTTCTGGTTCAGATCCTAATAATTTTAAAAATTATTCACCTATTCAAAAGGACGAGGATTTGACTAGAGATACCCACGTTTCAGACGATGTAGTATGTCCTGTTTACGAAACCGATGATGGTTTAGAGGAACCAGTTTATCTTGAGATCGAGTCAAACGATTTAGAAACAATAGTCTTAGATGAACTCGTAGAGATTAGCGAGGATGAACCTGACTTAGAAAAATCAATTGCCGACCTAGAAATTAGGGAGGTTATGACCAGTCTATCTAGAGACGCCGAAAACTCTAAGTTTGGGGGTGAGTATCATTCTCCATGTGCTTTAACTCTTAGTAAGGTCCCTCACTTGGGACTTGACATCAATGCCTCAACCATCTTACAAGATTATCTTCATAATCGTTTTCCAGAACCTAATGATATCCAACAAGAGTCTCAAATGTTAGAAACCCATCCTCTGGTTGATGTGGTTAACCCAGGCAATAATACCAAGATTGATTTTGTTTTCCCACCAAATAGTTTTCTTCCAACTGTGGGAACGTTTATATTCCAAATGTGTCGAATATTAAGTTGTGAGACTAAACCTGAATGCCTTAGGAAATTAGAATCGATACATTTGCTTAAGAATGACCACTATTCTCACTGTGGTCAATTTTGTAAGTCATATCTGATTGACTTAGGGGATCCGCAATTATTTAGGTTATTACTTTGTGATTCCAAGTTCTTATTTGAGTTTTTCCAGACTCTAGGACCTAATAATTTGGATCCAACCTATGAAGAAACGCAGCCAATGAAAATATTCTATTTAGACCCTTTCATAGATACTGAACCTGAACCACAATTAGCGATAGTTATCAGGAAACTAGGTAAGGGCATGCTAGTGTTGTTCATTTCGTTGGTTCACTGCAGTTTCCTTTTGTCAGCTCTTTTTGGTTTTAAAGACCCACAGTTATTCCGGCTACTTTTATACGGTTCGAGTTGACTAAACCTTTCCTACGTCTGGCTGAAGACTTTAAACTTAGCACTTCTTGGGAGGTAACCCAATATTCTTGCGACATGGTAATATCCTTCCTTATCTCTTTTGCTTCAAGTGGTAACAATTTCTCCTTGTTCATGCTTTTAGTTTCATCTTTAGAACATTGAGGACAATGTTAGATTTAAGTTTGGGGGTATGGGAGAAACTTTTTAGTTGCATAATAAATAAACTCCAGAGCCTAGAAATTTATGCGTATTAAGGATAGCACTAACCAATCTAAGTGTATGGAAACATTTTTGTTTTAGGAGTTGAGGAACCAATCTGACTAGATGGAAACATCTATAGAGTCTATTCATAAAAGCACAGAGCTCAGGTGTTAGAAATAACATGATAGTTTCGCCATATCTTGTCGAGTCCTTTTCACTTTCTATTTTTAGTTTTCTTTTGTTTCAAGTGATTTGGTGGGGCACACGATTCAAGTTGTTACCTTTCCTAGGGTGAAATAGACTGACTGAGTTACCTTTTTCAAAAAAAAAAAAAAAAAAAAAAAAAAAAAAAAAAGACCGGACCAGTTAGACCAATCGGAATAAGTATTAACACTTGGATAGCAATATGCGTGTGTTCTCCCTGTTTCCGTCGCCTAAGCAAGCGTGGAATGCAGGACCCGTGGGAACTATCATGTAATCTGCTGACAAGAAGCATGCACTTGGATCCAAAAGATCTATTCATGCCGTTAAGTTAAAAAAAAAAAAAATGGATATTGTTATGTGTAGTCAACTGCTGGTTCCCTTGTATTTGCCAGTTTGTTGATCTAGATTTAAGTTATTGACCACTGGTTCCCTTGTATATGCCAGTGTGTTAATATTAGTCAGACCGGTATCTCAGTCATTTAGGTTAGGTTCACCTTGGCAGAGGCCTTCAGACAGATATGGGAAACACCGTTCACTTTTCAACCATCTACATTTTCTTTTTCCATCTTCTTAATCTTTTCATGTGATTAGTCTGACTCCGAGTATGATGTCCATCGTGAAACTATCTTAGTAGAGCTCTGTCACTTATATGAATTTTAGTATGCTTGAGTGCAAACTCGTGTACAACAATTGGAATTTCGCATCAGGGTTCTTCCTCTTAAAGTCAATAATTGTATGCCAACCAAGGAGGTTCTTTAGTGCTTTCCAAGGTTCTGCGTAGATAGCTGGGGTCTGGAGTATTGGTTTTTGTGGGTACACCTCTGATAAACCCACCCGAGATTAACTCGGTCACTTTTCAAGAATAAATTTTGCTCGAGGACTAGCAAATAATAAGTTTGGGGGTATTTGATAGACACATTTTTGTGTCTAATTTGATCTCAATACTATATATTGTTGGCACTCGATTTTGTAATAATTTTGTTATTTTTATGTATTTGTAGGTATTTTTGGAAATAAACATTTTTGGAAAATTCTGCTCGAAAAGTTGATTTTGTCACCCGGAGGACAAGTGTTATTCGGACTCTCGCTTTTGGATAAGGGGTAACCTAATTACTAAGGGTCACCCCCAGGTCACCCCCAAGGCAGCTGCTATTCGCACACAAGTTCTGGTTAGGGGGAGGACATCTTCTTCCCAAATTCAAAAAAACAAAATTGGCGGGAAAAAATTGTTATCAACTGGCAGATTTAGGGTTGGAAGTTTGGACGGGATTAAAGGAGATTCAATGGCCCAAATTAAATGGGTTTGTTCCTAGGGCCTATATAGAGCTGGTATGGGTGTTGGATTCGGTCAAAATTGGTTAGAAACCGGTGGTAATCAAATCAGGGAAGATATTCTAAAATAAGAAAAATATTCTATTCTTGGAATTCTTGGATGGAAGAGACGTGCATGGGTTGATTTTATTGGCTGGAAACAATCCCTACAGCTCAAGGATGACGCGTGAGAAGAGATAAAACATGGAATAATCCGTAACAAATCAGAGAATTAAAGAAAAAAATATCGGGAATATTTTCATTCACTGCCGAGTAATGGGAAGATTTTTTGGATTAATGGAGGAGATTCAATGGTTCAATTACGTATAAATATGTTCCTAATGTGCTACAGAGAGGCTGTCGAGAGTTTGGGGAGGTTTGGAGGCGAGCAGAGAGGCGCAGGAGGAGTTGCAGAGAAGTTACCTGCTGCTGCTGCTGCTGCCATTAACACGCCTGAAGAACACGAAGAACGGACTCTCAGAAGCAGTCGTTCTTCAACAGCAACATCGACTGTCCTCTGTGGGTCGTAGTTCTTCAACGACAACAGCACCTCATCTCTGTCGTTGATTCTGGACGCCTTCTGTGGGTCGCAGAGTTCTGTTTTACATCAATTTCTTGTATTTCTCTTCATTGTAAAACATTTTGAGCATCAATGAAATATTTTGAGAGCATTTTTACTATGATGAGTTAAACCCCAACACTGGGGCGACGGAGGAGGCCGAGCTTCATAAATGGGTAATTTATTAATTCTTTTAAGACTTTTGCATTAAAATTAAGTGAAATATGATTTGATTAAATTGGGTGTTATTTGATTAGATGGGTCATGCTTAGCTTAGGTGATTTGATGTTCCATGCTTAACATTTACAACCAATGTTTTGAGAATCGACTTTGGCAAAATAAGAGTCCATATATGTTTTGAGCTATTATTGTTGAGAATAAATCATTAAGCCTTATGTTATGAAGATTGGCCGAATCATTAGTCCCAGTACCTCTCTACCAATTTGTCAATATTTGTATATATATTTATTTTCTAAAAAATTATCCTTCACAAGTCCGAGAGTTTGAACCTCATTACTACAACCACGGAAAATCTTAAATCACCTTCCACTTTTTGTAATCGTCCTTTACGAAATGGATCCTTTTCTTGATATACCTGCAATGTTGGTTTGTTTTTATTTTAAGCATTGTGATGAAAAACTCTAAAAATAGAAAAGGATTTTAAGTGTTTGGGTGCGATCCCTAAGGGAGGTACCTTCGTGATCGGTCTGAGACCTGTCTCCCCGCTGGCGAACCCTTGGCCAGAGGATTCCCAGACGGTGGGGGCCGAGGCAACGTTCTAGGATATGGGGATAAGAAATTTACATACACCCATTCCGTCGACCCGTTGCCTTAAGATTGGTTGGGTATCTCTTTCTGCTGGGTGCCTTCCCCCTGGTCTTACACTTATGGACACTGACGGGGGATCCCTGAGAGATTGTAGATTAACTACTTTCCCCAATATTGTCGATAGGTTTAGTGGATACATAGAAAGCTTGTTTGATTGATAGTTTGAGGCCTGCAATTCCTCGTCTAGAGATAGAAACATGTAGAGTGGTCACACTCCCTTCTTCTTCTGGTACCCTTCACGCAGTTGCAAGGCAGCGTTGCCCCTATGGGAAGTATGGTTTGAGCCACTTAGCATTCCAAGGATGTCGGAGGACTTCGCCTTTCAGATTACGAAGGTAGTAGGACCGCTGCCCCGCAATATCATGTATTATAAAAGGTCCTCCCCACGTAGGTGCTAACTTTCCCCATCTCTTCTCTCGTTGATACTGTGGGATTGTTCTTAACACATACTGCCCTTCTACAAAATTCCGGAGCTTTACCTTTTTGTTGTACTCCCTTGCAAGTCTTCGTTGGTAATTTTCCATCTTCTGCAATGCTGCTTCCCTTCTTTCTTCTAGGTCGTCCAATCTCTCTAACATCATGTCTGTTGTGAGATTTTTCTCCCACGCTTCGGTCTTTGTGGTTGGCATGAGTATCTCGTAGGGATGACTGCTTCAGCTCCATAAGTGAGAAGAAACGGGGATTCCCCGTGGCGGATCTTCGCGTTGTCCTGTATGCCCATAACACATTGTGCAGTTGTTCACCATCTCCCTTATGCTCGTCTAATTGTTTTTTGAGTATAAGGGCGAGGGTCTTATTGGTAGCTTCCGCTTGCCCGTTGCTTTGAGGGTATATGGGGGTGGACTTGTTCTTTCTTATTTGAAAGTATCGAAGAGCATGTCTATATTTTTCCCCTGTAATTGTTTACCATTATCAGATACAATTTCAGGGTATACCGAATCTGCAAATGATGTTCTGGAATATGAAAGTAAACACATCCGTCTCTGATCCTGGCCAAGGCCTTAGCCTCCACCCATTTACTGAAGTAGTCCGTGGCTACTATCAAAAATCGTCTTTTCCCTGATCCTTCGATGAAAGGCCCGACGATGTCTACGCCCCATTTTGCAAATGGCCACGGGCTATCGACGGAGTTTAACATTGTTGCCGGCGCGTGGATCTTTTTGGCGAAGCGCTGACATTCTTCACCGTCGGGACATCCTCGCGGCATCCTGTATCATTGTCGGCCAGTAATATCCTTGCGTTTTTGCTTTGTCAGCTAGTGATCTCATGCCGCTATGATTCCCCGCGTCACCATAATGGATATCATTTAGAATTCGATGCCCCTCTTTCCGGGACAAGCAACGTAGTAATGGTCCGAGGAAGGATTTCTTGTACAGGACCCCATCCCGAAGATCATATCTTCCTACTTTGGAGAGTATCTTCCTAGCTTGTTTCTGATCCGCAGGTAAGCCTTTTTCGAGAAAGGCATGGATCATCCTCTCCAGTCATCTTCGTTGCTGAAGTCTTCGTCTTGATTTGCTCTTGACAGGATATCTTCTTCGTCAAAGTCGTTATGGATGTCTTCTCCTACCTGGTCTTCGATATTTTCTTCCACTGTATCTTGATTGGTAGCGAAGGAGAATTGAGATGCAATCGAAGGCTCGTATACCCTTGCTATTTTAATAGCTTCGACGTTTTTATCCCTCAGCATGGATGATATATATGCTAGGGCATCCGCGTGCCTGAGGTCCCTTCTGCATAAGTGCCGGAACTTAATGTTCGGGATTTGTGATGCCAATGTTTGGACCAAGGCCATGTAAGCTGAGAGGGTGTCATCGTACACATTATACTCGAGCCCTATTTGCCGTATGACAAGCTGCGAATCACTTGTCAGCCTTACATCGGTTACCCCCATCTCTCTATTATTATACGGAGGGCATGTACGACAGCTTCGTATTCAACGATGTTGTTGGTATGCTCTTTGAATTCAACCTAAGTGCCTGTATAATCCTTTCTCCGGTTGGGGTGATAATGACAATGCCTATTCTCTGCTCCTTATTTTTGGATCCGTCGACGAAGACTTCCCATTGTCTTTGACTCGCAGGTTCGAGGATATCCATTGGATCCTTGTTTTCTTCCTCGGCTTCTGGTATTCCCTTAATCTCTTCGTCGTTGTCAAGGGGGAGGTCTGCTAAGAAATCCGCCAGAACTTGGGACTTCCGAGAATGTTGAATTTCATGAATGATGTTGAATTGGTCCAGATGGGTGTTCCATTTGGCTATTCGGCCCACTTTTCCCGTGCTTTTGAGGACTGCTTCCAATGGTGCTTTGC
This sequence comes from Papaver somniferum, assembly GCF_003573695.1. Lineage (NCBI taxonomy): Eukaryota > Viridiplantae > Streptophyta > Magnoliopsida > Ranunculales > Papaveraceae > Papaver > Papaver somniferum. The sequence continues at coordinate 16,824,044 of NC_039365.1, read as the reverse complement.
ATGGGACCCTGACGAGGTGAGTTAGGAAGTAGGTTCTCAGTTTTTGAGTAGCCCATACCAATGCGAGGATGAGCTGTTCAATCTTAGTATAGTTCTTTCCGCAGAATTGAGGGTCTTGCTGACGACGTAATAGATAGGTTGTTCTATCTTTGTATTGGTTTTGACCAACATGCGCTGACTGCGTCTCTGTTGCTGCTATGTACATGCCAAAACCTCATCAGGATCTGGCTTCTGCAGGATCGGGATTGAGGCTAGGTGTTCTTTGATTTTTTGGAATGCTTCCTCGCATTCAGCGGTCCATTCGAACCTGCTCCCTTTTTTGAGAATATTGAAGAAATGTTTGCATTTGTCCGAGGATCGGGCAATAAATCTGCCCAAGCTGCTATGGATCCATTGAGTTTCTGCTTCTTCCTTAAATTCTTGGGGACGGCATCTCTACTATGGCTGAATCTTTGCTGGGTCTACCTCGATGCCCCTTTTTGTTACCAGATACCCGAGGAATTTCCCCGAGGTGACACCGAAAGTACATTTCTCCGGATTCACTTTCATGTGATGTTTCTCATTGCTTCGAAGATATTCTCAGTCCTGGTGGTGATCTTTACGCAGCTTGCTTTTGACGAGCATGTCGTCAACGTAGACTTCTAAGGTTCCTCCAATCCATGGCTTGAAGATAGCATCGACCATCTTTGGTATGTTGCCCCTGCGTTTCGAAGTCCGAAGGGCATTCTAGTAGCAATAAAGGCCATGTGGGGTGTAGAACGCTGTGTGTGGCTGATCTTCTTCTGCCAGGGCACTTGGTTGTAGCCAGAATGTCCATCCATGAATGACAGTTCTTCATATCCTTCTACTGCTTCTACCAGCTGATCTATGCTCGGCAGGGGATAGCTGTCCTTTGGACATGCCTTGTTGAGATTAGTAAAGTCGATGCATATTCTAACCCCTCCATTTTTCTTAGGAACAATGACCATGTTGGAGATCCAGGTAGGGTACTTGACTTCCTTGATAAATCCTGCGTCTAGTAGTTTCCGAAGTTCTGTTTCTACTGCCTCATGATACTCTGGAGCTACTTTTCGTATTTTCTGCCTGAACGGGGGCGTGCCCGGTTTGATGCGTAGCTCGTGTTGGATTACTTTTGGGTCAATCCCCGGCATATCTCCTAGCTTCCAGGCGAACACATCCGCGTATTCCTTAAGTAATTTGGTTAAGAATCTTCCTTCCTTCGTCCATTATGGTCCCTATTTTGATCATCTTCGGGCTTTCTTCCGTTCCTATGTTGATTTCTTTTACGGGCTCCACTGGTGTGAACACAGGCTTCGGATTTCCGAGGACTGGGACGTTCTTTAATTGCTATTTAGCGTGTTTCTGTTCTTCGCTGGTTGTTGAAGTACTTGTCTCTGTGCTTAGGACATTATCATCTTTCGTCAAGCCCTTCCCTGTAGTTTCCTTGAGGAACAGGTCTATGGCCTTCTCTTTCGCGGTTTCTTTATTTTTTACTCTTCGGATTTTTCGCTGCTCTTCTTGCTCGTTGTTGATATGATCCTGAGTGGCCTGGCACTCTCTCGTAGTGACCCGATCTCCCTTGATTTCCATTACTCCTCAGGTGGGAATCTGAGATATTGGTGGTACGTTGCCGCAACTCCTTTGAGTTTATGTATCCATTTTCGTCCAATAATGGCGTTGTAGGGGGATGGGGTGTCCACCACACTGAATCGGGTTTCTAGTTTCATGGGCCCTGCGTAACCTGCAACACGATGTCTCCCAAGGGCTTCGGGTGCTCCATTGAATCCGTAGATGGTGTAATAAGAGGTCATTAACTGTTCATCATGGAGCTTCATCCGTTTGAATGCATCGTAAAATAGGACGTTTACGGAGCTTCCCCCGTCTATGAGGATTTTTGAGGTTACATCCAGCTACTGGTAGTGTTAGGACCAAGGGATCGTTATGGTCTTCCATATCTTCTTCGATATCTCGGCATCGAAGATGATAGGAGATTCCATCCACTCTTCGTCTCGTCCACCTCTATCCCATCGACCTTATACAATTCGCAGCGGTCTTCGAATTGCTTCCGTAACCTCTTTCCTATCTGCGCTGTAAGTGAGGGCCCTGTGGCTTCGGAACACGAGATGGTGTTGATTGTGCGGTTTCCTTCCGGAAGTTGGACTGGTTTGGTTCGCTTGGATCTATCCTCGGTAATATCCTTTCGTACGTAATGTTTGAGCTCTCCCGCATCAATTAATTTTTGGATCATTATTTTAAGGTTCTTGCACTTTTCGGTTGGTGTCCGTTGAAACAATGATATTCACAGTAATCTTTAGACTTCTCGGATCTCGGGGGCTGCTTTCCCTTAGACCATGGCCACTCCAGGTTTTCCCTCCCTTTGATCTCTCGTAGGATACGAGCATAGCTAGCGTTGAGTTTCGTGTAAACTTGATCTTCGAATTTTCGGTCACCTGTTCTTCGTTCATCCCTTCGTTCCTTCCTATCTTCGTGAGGTCTCTCCATGAGCAACTCCTTTTGGCCCCATTGGTTTGTTCCGCTGAATTGGTGCGGTGAGATCTCTGCGGATATGCCCTCGGGTTTTCCCGTTGAATTTCTTCAAGTCGAGCGTGCTTTTCGATAATTATTCGAAGATCTCCCTCTGTCTTAGGCACGCTTCCATGAATCTCAACAAATAGGGGACTCATTCGGTCTAATCCCCATTTGTAGCAATTGATGCTTACCACTGGGTCCACGCTCCCTATGGCTTGGCAGATCTTGTGCCATCTGTTAGTGTATTCCCTCGTGGTTTCCTTGTAGCCAATCGCTAGTGAAAAGAGCTTATCCATTCCGGTGTTTACAGTCTTGTTGTACATGTATGTTCTTAAGAATTTCTCTGCGAGTTGGTCGTATGAGTGGATGGAGTCTGGTGGCAGATTATCAAACCATGATAATGCCGATCCCTTCAGGCTTGACGGGAAGTATCTGCAGAGTACGGCGTCGTTCTGACCCCATCTAGCTAATACACGGTTGTAATACCGAATATGTGCAGCAGGGTCGCTGGATCCATCATAGCATTCGAACGTTGGGACAGGGCATTTCAGTGGAATAGGGGTGTTGGCCAAGCGATGAGTTAAAGGCGTAGAGTTAGCTTCTCTCATGACCTCTTCTAACCTCCCCCCGCCTTGTCTATTTTTTAATTGCCTGATCTCGGCCATCATCTCATCTCGTAGCTCTTCCATCGCGCGGTGGTGCCCTAAGTTCTTCTGCTCGTTACCGTCTGATTCTCCGTCGTCATAATCCGGGTCGGATACGCTACTTCCCCTAGTCGCGTCTCCATTAACTGCTATGACGACTCTACGGTCCCGGTTTGGCTCTGGTGCTTTGGAATTTGCTTCATCAAGTTGTTGGCTGGTCTTCGTGCTTATAGCAATCCGCTCCTTTAAATCTTGATTTTCTCTGGCCAACAGGGCTACAACATCTGCGTAAACCTGCTGGCTCTTCTTCAATTCTTCAATCTCAGCCATCAGTCGATGTGATTGGTTGGACCCTTGATTGGGAGTCCCAGCTCGTGCCACTACGGCCATGGTGCCGCCTTCCTCTACGGTCTGCACTAACGGTGGCAGAGGTTCAGCCTCGGTCGTTGGCATTTCCAAATCGGGGTGAGTGCCCCTCTGCGGTGCTAGAGCCGCCGGTATGGTTTGATTTTGATCATTTGTTGGTGGCATTCCGAAAGTTGGAAGGTGCACGGGTTGGAATGTTCTGGATTCATCCACCCTTTCTCTTGGTTGATGAAGTTGATTCATAGCGCAAGTTTTGCTAGCCTCTGCAGCCTTCGAGACTACCGCAGCCGCACCGTATTTTGTCGCCGTTGCTGCAACTGAATTAGCGTTCATAGATGAAGTGATTTCCGCAGTATCTTGCCTTTGACTGGTCATTTTAGCTTTGTCTCCTTTATGCTTGCTTCGGGTGATGAACGGGGTTGTCCTGGGTGTTTCCTTTGAGAAAGCTTTGGATTTTCCTGCTTCCTGCGTTTTTTCCATCACGGGTCCTTTTGTCGACAATGAGATCTCGCAGAAACTCGCCTTCCTTGCTCACAATCCGTTCTTTCTGCATAAGGGAATTTCAAATAGCGAAAAACGGGAATATCCGCGTGAATCGGGTTAGTTTGCGAAATCGGGTTAGTTTGCGAAAGAAAAAACGTAAATCCATGGATCAAAACAATAAATCTTATCTAAGATAATGGGTGCGTTTTTGAATATAATGAAGTTAACAAACGATCTATTCGGTCCGAGCTAATAAATCAGAGCAATCATATGCCAGTTTAAGACGAAATCACAGAACAAGATAAATCTTTTACCGGGACGAAGTCCCTGTTTCTAGCGCCAAATTGTGAACACACTGATCACGAAGGCATCAGAATGCTCACAACCAATCATCATAATATAGAATAATTTGTGATGATGATATCTTAGTGTTGATTCCTTGGCTCAAAACCTTCGGGTTTATCACAGCCTCATCCAACAACTCCATGCAGGGTGTTTGCGCACGGGATATAGATAAACACAAAGAAAACAAAACGTACAAGTAAAGATCCACGGGGTTAGACAGATATAAAGTGCTGAAATGTAAACAAGACCGAGGTTTACGTGGTTCAGCACTAAGGCCTACGTCCACGGGGTTTGTTGTTTCACTATGTTCTTCACGGTTACAAGAGTAGTCGAATGACTTTTCGGTTTACATGTATTTTCCCTTCTAAAGGATTAACTTACACTCGTAATCTTTCTCTCTCCTTTCCTTCCTGTTTTTCTCCGATCCCCTTTCCTCTTGGTGGAGAAGGGGTATTTATAGGGTTAGAGTGTGGGACCCATCTCTGAAGGCCGTTGGAACCTTATCTTCTAGTGTCTTGTGTCCATCACGCAGATGTCTGCGTTTGCCACTTGATCACGCAGAGACATCCTCGCTCGTCCCACGGATTGATCGACACGTATACTGCTCAGAGTGTTTAATGAGGGTGGTTGAGATGCCTGCTCGTGTCAGACAAGTGTCTTCTGTCCCTGTCACGTCCGTGTCAGCTAACTTTCTCTCCACCGTTGATCTTAGCTTCTTTTGGGATGAGATAAAGTAACTCCTTGGGGTTTATTTGGTGTTCCGTAGTACATCGTATTTTGATGTCTTGGCCTGCCTGCTTTCCACGTATTTTTCTATATACACGTGTCTGATGGTGAGATATATGTATACACAAACCCACATTTTGCGCTAGCTCATGTGCATATATATATATATATACCATCGGTTCTTGTATTTTGAAATGAAGTTCGACCGGAGGCCTACTTTGGGGGATGATAGGATATTTAAGTTTCTTTTTATATGCTTGAAATAAGATACTGGAGTGAACTAATGATCGTGGGAAAACAAAATTTAGGATTCATTAAAGCCATAAAGAGTACTATCAATTGGTTGGCAAACCAACTCCAGAATGGACCAACTGTTTATCTATTCAAATACTTTTGGAAGAGTTATTTGTAAGGGCATTAAATCAATTTCATTGATCTCCAATTATTAGCTAAACTTTGAAGGAGAAACCGAAGTCCTCGATTATGGCTGCGGGAGTTATTTTGACTATCAGCAATCTTTTTCCCCATAAAAAATAAAATAATTTTCTTTTGTGTAAGTTTTTCTTTTGTGAAAAAAATAGACAACTACTCAGTAATCTTTCATTTGAAACTTTTCGTGATTTCAAACAAATTAGTTGTGTTTAGTAATTAACACAAATATAGTAATTAGTTAACTCTGGTATAAACATTGGCGATGTTGCCGTGGAATAAAAGTCAAATGTAAGTTAGTTTTATCGTAAATGAAAAATAAGCCCTTTGCATTCAAAGAAAGTATTGGTTGGTCTCGAGATTTAGAATGCATGAAAATGTGGTCCTGAATTTGATATCCTCCCTAGTAAATTGGTATCTCATTAACAACCATGAAAAGTATGGTCCTAAAATGAGCTCGCGCTGCTGGATGTTTAATTTTACTCATAGCAAGGTGGTGCCAGCATGCACATGTAAGCGCCCTAAGGCTGAGTTTTCAATTTGGGATGAACACCAATGTCGTGCATAAGATGTGAGCGGTGGTTGTTATTGATAGACTCTCGTATTTCCTCATTTAACACACATTTTGGATGATACTTTTGTTTTGCACCTGCTCTTGTGCACGTATATACATATTAATATACTATCCGTTAATATATGTTTGTAGGTACATTTTCATCTTCCGCCACGTGCCCACAAAGACACACGTGGAGGACATGTAGTTAAGGGTATCAAGATATGATATCACGCGTGGACAGCCAAGAGTCACTTTATCCTATCCCTAGAAAGATCTAAGATCTACGGCTGGGGATAGTCAGACTGACGCAGACAAGACAGGGGCAGAGGACAGCTGTCTACCGCAGACAGACATCTCAACTACCCGCATTAAATACCCTCAAACAACATATGTGTCAGTCAGCCTGTATTGGAAGCGCAGATAATACTGCGTATCCAGACAGAACACGCAGATGCAGCCGAGAACATGAAGACTTCTGCGTGAGTGGCACAAAACACAAGAGGATAAGGTAATAACGTGCTTCAGAAGTGGACCCCACGTAACCTCCCTATAAATACCCCTCTCTCCCAAGTGAAGAAGGGGGGCCGAAAAACATTGAGAGGAGAATAGGAGAGAGGCAAAGAGATAGAGAAAGTGTAAGTGAAGTTCCCCTGCTACGCAGACTTATATTGGTCTCAAAGTCATTCGACTATTTCTGTAACCTTCATACATATAATGAAAAACCCAAACCCGTAAACAGAGATCTGAGTGATGAATCATATAATTTAATCGTTTCATCTATATTCATGCATTTACACTTTATATGTTCAATTCGATACTTATGGTATATCATGTTCGTACATTTTATATTTCATCCGCTATTTATCTTATTGATTGAGCCAGGAACAATGATTGTAGTTGATGAGACGAGGAAGAGTATTAGAACTCTGAGTCAAGGATTCGACATAACCTATCCATTCCCCTCAGGCGCAGCTTATTTACTGTATTGTCATGAGTCTGCGCGCATTATTTGTGAATACTCAGATGACACCAGATCTTTGTGTTCACAATCTGGCGCTAGAAACAGGGATCTCCATCCCGGTAAAAGATTTATCTTCTCCTGTGACTTGTTTCAGGCTTCGTTTTCTGAAAATAACGATGTATGGAACACTACGGTTTTTTCCGTTCATGATTTCAAAAACCAAAATTTTTAACAGATCCGCGTTTATCTAAGTAGATCTGATTCTTCATGCATTTTCTAAGTTTTCACGTCTTTGAAAATCAAAATTATGAACAGATCCGCGTTTATCTAAGTAGATCTGATTCTTCATGCATTTTCTAAGTTTTCACGTCTTTGAAAATCAAAATTATGAACAGATCCGCGTTTATCTAAGTAGATCCGATTCTTCATGCATTTTCTAAGTTTTCAGGTCTTTGAAAATCAAAATTATGAACAGATCCACGTTTATCTAAGTAGATCTGATTCTTCATGCATTTTCTAAGTTTTCACGTCTTTGAAAATCAAAATTATGAACAGATCCGCGTTTATCTAAGTAGATCTGATTCTTCATGCATTTCCTAAGTTTTTAGGTCTTTGAAAATCAAAACTTCGAATAGATCTGCGGTCATCTACACAGATGGACGCCTTAAGTATTTTCAAGATTTTACACCTTTGAGGACTCAAAACGCTAATAGATATCACGTGGGGTCCATTGTATTCGTGATTTTTTCTCTCTCTTTCAGGAAAATATTAAAAGATGGAGAGAAGCAAAGATGTCGGGAAGGCTAAAGCTCCTTCAAAAGAGATGCCAAGGACAACCCCAGTGGTAACTAGGAGTAAGCAGAGAGGTGAAAAGCTAAAGGCAGCGGATAGGGGCAGGATAATGCAGAAAGCATGGCCCCCATCAATGCCAACATCATCGCAGCAAACAGTAAATGCCGCGGCAGCCAAAGCAGGAGCTTCAAGAGCTGGCGGATCCAAAGTTGGAGCTCCCAGAGTAACCAATGCTCAACTACAGGAACATCAGGAAGTCGTGGCAGAGTCAGGAATACAACAACCCCTCTATGGGATGCCCTTAACCAACGAACAGAACATACCCTTTCCAGCCAAGCAACCGCTTCTAATAGCAGGCCAACCCTCACAACAACCGTCGAGGTCCCAAGGTGCACAGTTAGACCCACCAGAACCAGTAATACAGATCGTGGATGAGGAAAAACCATAGCCGATGATGAGCAATTGCGGGCAGGAACACCAAATCAAGGGTCAAATCATTCCGCTCAGATGATGGCCGAGCTGACAGAATTAAGGAAGAACCAGAAGGCATACGCAGATGCTGTGGCGATATTAGCACAAGAGAACCAAACACTAAGGAAAGAATCATTCATAGCGCAGAGGTAGAAAACCAACGCGACGAAGCCAACTCCAAGGCTGTAGCACCTAATCAAGATAGAAGAATGGTGATCGCAAACAACCCACTTCCATTGAATCGAAGAGGAGCAAGGAGCAGCCAAAGATCAGACCCTGATTACAATCCCGAGAACTCGGACTACTACGACGGTACCACCTTCCCACGAGCAAAATCTACCATTCATGAGGAACACCAGATCGCAATGGAAAGTCTGCGTGCTGAGATGCTGGCAGAAATCAAGGAGCTAAAGACTAGGCAGGGAGGCGGAAGGCTAGAGCAAGTGATGAAGGAAGCAAACACTACCCCTGACACCACACTTGGCCAGGGCTTCCATACCGCAGAAGTGTTCGGTTCCTGCTTTCGATTGCTATGACGGATCAACTGATCCTGCGGCTCATCTTCGATATTATAATCGAATGATGGCCCGTTGGGATAACGAAGACTCCATACTGTGCAGATACTTCCCATCAAGTTTAAAAGGGTCCGCGTTGTCATGGTTTGATAACTTGCCATCAAACTCCATCGACTCCTACGACCAACTCACAGAAAAATTTCTAGCAACATACATGTACAACAAGGTTGTCAATACCGGCATGGACAAACTATTCTCGCTGGAGATGAAATACAAAGAGACCATCAGAGAATATACTAATAGATGGCACAAGATTTGCCAAGCTATTGGCAACGTAGATCCCGTGGTTAGTATCAACTGCTACAAATGGGGGATGGACAGGATGAGTCCTTTATTTGTCGAGATCCACGGAACCATCCCTACCACCGAAGGAGATCTCCGGATAATCATAGAAAAGCATGCAAGGTTAGAAGAAATTCAGCGTGAAAATCCCAGAGCTCATACTCAACGTCCCACACGCACAAATTCCGTGGATCAAGCCAGCGGGTCCAAAAGAGGAATCACAGAAGAACGTCCCAACGAAGAAAGAAAAGAACGAAGGGATGATAGACGAAGAGGTGATCGAAAATTTGAAGATCAAATCTATACCAAGCTGAATACCAGTTATTCGCGCATCCTGAGAGAGATCAAAGGGAGGGAGAACTTCGATTGGCCATGGTCCAAGGGAAAGCAGCCTCCTAGATCAGAAAAATCCAAGGAATACTGTGAATACCACTGTTTCAACGGTCATCAAACAGAAAAGTGCAAAAATCTCAAGATAATGATTCAAAAACTAATCGACGCAGGAGACCTGAAGCAATATATACAGAAGATTGATAACGAAGATAGAACCAAGAGAGGCAAGCAGGTTCAATTACCAGAAGGCAACCGCACCCTCAACACGATTTCATGTTCAGAGATTCAAGGACCATCCCTAACCGCCCAGATTGGGAAGAGATTGAGAAAAAATTCGAAGATTATTGTGAGCTTTATAAGATCGATGGGAAAGAGGTAAACGAGCACGAACAATGGATGGACGCGCCCATGACTTTCGATGCAGACGATGTGGAAGAAGACATGGAAGACCATAATGATCCTCTAGTCCTCACACTCCCAATAGCAGGGTGCAATGTCAAGAAAATTCTCATCGATGGAGGAAGCTCAGTCAACGTCCTGTTCTATGACACGTTCAAACGTATGGAACTCAACGACGAGCAACTGCTGTCATCTTACTACACCATCTACGGATTCAACGGCGCAGCTACAAAGCCCCTAGGGGACATTGTCTTACAAGTAGACGCAGGGCCCATGAAAGTGGACACTCGATTCAGCGTCGTAGATGCACCTTCACCTTACAACGCCATCATCGGAAGAAGATGGGTTCACAAGCTCAAGGGAGTAGCGGCAACCTACCATCAATATCTCAGATTCCCAACACCCCAGGGAGTCATGGAAATTAAAGGAGACCAAGTAACTGCGCGGGAATGTCAGACCTTACAGAATCAGATCAATAATGAGCGGGAAGAAAAGCACCAGTCCCGAAGAGCCAAAAATAAGGAGATAACCATAGATACATATCTGGAAGAAATCTCCGGAAAAAGCCTTCTGAACGTAAGCACCACTGGCAGCGCAGAAGCAAGCACCTCCGCGACAAAAGAAGACGGAGAGCCCACCAAATAGCAATCAAAGAATGTTCCTCTCTTGGGGGAACCAAAACCCACGTTTACACCTGTCGAAGCAGCTAAAGAAGTCAACATAGGTACTGAGGGAAACCCGAAGATTATCAGAATAGGCACCTTGATGGATGAAGAAAGAGAAGCCGCGCTAATCAAACTTCTAAAGGAATACGCGGACATCTTTGCTTGGAAATTGGGGGACATGCCGGGAATTGACCCAAAGTTAGTTCATCACGAACTTCGAATAAAACCAGGTACCCCCCCCCTTTTAGGCAGAAGGTGCGCAAAGTAGCTCCAGAATACCATCGAGCAGTTGAAGTGGAACTCCGCAAACTACTGGACGCAGGATTCATCAAAGAAGTTAAGTACCCAACATGGATCTCTAACATGGTCATCGTACCGAAGAAAAATGGCGGAGTAAGGATATGCATCGACTTCACCAACCTCAATAAGGCTTGCCCTAAAGATAGCTATCCACTGCCAAGCATTGACCAACTTGTCGAGGCAGTTGAAGGATACGAAGAAATGTCATTCATGGATGGATACTCTGGATACAATCAATTATTCCTAGCAGAAGAAGATCAGCAACATACAACATTCTATACACCACACGGCCTCTATTGCTATGTAAGAATGCCCTTTGGACTGCGAAACGCAGGGGCAACCTACCAAAGAATGGTGGATGCAATTTTCAAACCATGGATTGGAAGTACGCTGGAAGTATATGTGGATGATATGCTCGTTAAAAGCAAGCTGCGCAAAGATCATCACCAAGACCTAAAAGATATTTTCCAAGCAATGAGAGTGCACAACATGAAGGTAAACCCAGAGAAGTGCACTTTTGGTGTCACTTCCGGAAAGTTCCTCGGATATTTGGTGACGAAGAGGGGCATTGAAGTCGATCCCGCTAAAATTGAAGCCATCGTAAGAATGCCATCCCCAAAGAATTTAAAAGAGGTTCAGAAACTCAATGGTTCGCTGGCTGCGCTGGGGAGGTTCATATCCAGGTCCTCGGATAGATGTAAGCACTTTTTTAACATTCTCAAAAAAGGAAGCAAATTCGAATGGACGGCAGAGTGCGAGGAAGCTTTTCGAAATATCAAAGAATACCTGGAGATCCCTATATTACAAAAACCAGACCCTGATGAAGTGTTGGCACTATACATAGCAGCAACAGAAGATGCAGTCAGCGCAGTATTGGTTAAAACCAACACGAAGATAGAGCAGCCCATCTATTACATCAGCAAGACTCTGAACGCAGCAGAAAGGAACTACACGAAGATCGAGCAGCTCATCTTGGCATTAGTATGGGCAACCCTGAAACTCAGAACTTACTTTTTGACTCACTACGTCCGCGTCCCATGCAAAGCTCCGCTAGAAGCAGTCCTTAAAAACGCAGGAAAAGTAGGCAGAATTGCAAAATGGAATACTCACCTAGATCAATTCAATATCATCCATGAGCTACAACACTCTCAGAAGTCACAAGTATTAGCAGATTTCCTAGCAGACTTACCATTGGATAACTGCGAAGAAGTCATCATCGAAGGACGAAAGGCAGCAGGACTACCAGAAATGGACGAAGGTAAAGACCCTATAGACATCTTGGAACCAAAAAATCCTAGGCAATGGGAAGTCTTCGTAGATGGGTCGAAAAATAAAGAAGGGGCGGGGATAGGCATCGTAATCACCACCCCAACAGGAGACAGGATCATACATGCTTTCAGGTTAGAATTCAAGGGGCATACCAACAACATAGTTGAATATGAAGCAGTGGTGCATGCCCTTCAGTTGATAATAGAAATGGGCATAACTGACGTGCGTCTGACAAGCGATTCACAGCTGGTCATCCGACAAATAGGGTTGCAATATAATGTTTATGACAGAACATTGTCAGCATACATGGAATTGGTGCAAACACTGGCATCACAAATCCCAAACATCAAATTCCGACACCTGGCAAGGAAGGAACTCAGGCACGCGGATGCCCTGGCCTACATATCATCGATGCTCAGAAACGAGGACGTCAAAGCAATCAAAGTAACCAGGATTTACGAGCCTTCAATTGATATTCAAGAACTCTGCGCACAGCAGAGGAACCACGCAGAAGAAGATATTGCAGATGATGACGTGGGAGAATTCATCGCGGATGATTTCCAAGAAGACGACATCATGGCTAAGGCAGATCAAGATGAAGACTTCAGCAAAGAAGAAGATTGGAGATCTGAGATTCATCTTTTCCTAAAAGAAAGAATACTACCCTCGGATCTAAAGCAAGCCAGAAAAATACAGTCAAAGGCAGGAAGATATGATCTGAGAAAAGAAATTTTGTACAAAAAATCTTTTCTCGGACCATTATTACGTTGCCTATCCAGATCCGAAGGACATTTGATTTTGAAACATACACCGCGGCGACGCAGGCAATCACAGCGGAATGAGATCCCTAGCAGATAAGGCGAAAACTCAAGGATATTACTGGCCAACAATGATACGAGACGCTGCAAGAATGTCACGAAGATGCGAAGAATGCCAGCGTTTCGCCAAAAAAATCCACGCACCCGCAACAATGTTGAACCCAGTAGACAGCCCTTGGCCATTCTCAAAATGGGGCATAGACATCGTGGGTCCCCTAATCGAAGGATCAGGGAAGAGAAGATTTTTGATAGTGGCCACGGACTATTTCAGCAAATGGGTAGAGGCTAAAGCCCTGGCAAGGATCCGAGACGCAGATGTCTTCACATTCATTTTTCAAAACATCATTTGCAGGTTTGGCATACCAGCTGAGATTGTATCTGACAATGGCAAGCAATTCCAGGGAAAAAACATCGACTTACTCTTCGATACTTTCAAAATTCGAAAGAACAAGTCAACACCAATTTACCCTCAAAGCAATGGTCAGGCAGAAGCCACAAACAAAACCCTCGCACTCATCCTCAAAAAGCAGTTGGACGAATACAAGAAGCGTTGGTGTGAGCAACTACACAACGTTTTGTGGGCTTATAGGACAACTCGAAGATCAGCCACGGGAGAATCCCCATTCTTACTCACCTATGGAGCCGAAGCTATTATCCCAACAGAAATAATCATGCCAACTACGAAGACTGAAGCATGGGAGAAGAACCTCACAGCGGACATGATGTTGGAAAGGTTGGATGATCTAGAAGAGAGGAGGGAGGCAGCACTACAAAAAATGGAAAACTATCAAAGGAAACTAGCAAGGGATATAATAAGAGGGTTAAGCTTAGAAATTTCGTAGAAGGGCAGTATGTGCTGAGGACCATTCCCCAATACCAACGAGAAAAGAAGTGGGGAAATTAGCACCAACATGGGGGGGACCCTTCGTCATACATGATGTTGCAGGAAATGGGTCTTATTATCTGCGCAACCTAAAAGGGGAGATCCTCAAACACCCATGGAATGCAAAATATCTCAAGCCATACTACCCGTAGAGGGAAACGCAGACCTGCATCTGCGTGAAGAGCGCCAGAAGAAGAAAACGACGCTTGCGATCGACATGTTTCTATCTTTGAGAGAGGAATAGCAAACCTCAACCTATCAATCAAGAAAACTTTTGGCAAAAAATAGTCACAATACATGGAACAACATAGTAACAAGACGACTACGTGTAAATATAACACCTCACGAGAACCCTACACCTGTAAATACAGCCTCCGCGTCAATACTTCATCCTCCTGTTTTTTACTATTTACTACCTCAGAGGTTCCATCAATGGAATTCTTCTAAATGTAACTCAACAAACTGAATAGACACTTTAACCCTCGTTCACCCGTGGACGTAGACACTCTATTCTCGAACCACGTAAACACTGGTGTTAATTGTTGTTCTATTTTACTTGGGGAAAGTAGTCACCTACAATATCTCGGGACTCCCCTATCAGCGTCTATAAGTGTAGGACCATGGGGAAGGCATCCAGCAGAAAGAGATACCCAACCAATCTTATGGCAGCGGGTTGAAGGAATGAACGTACATTCCAAACAACTCATATCCTAGAACGCTGCCTTGACCCCCACCGTCTGGGAATCCTCTGGCCCAGGATTAGCCAGCGGGGTGACAGGTCTCAAGACGTTCACGAAGATACACATATCTTCGGGTTCGCACTCAAACACTTCGCTATCCCTGATTACATTCAGTTATATTCCAAATTAACCATAACAATGATCAATTCATTAAAAGTTGATTACAGGCTTGGCAATGATACGCGGAAAAAAGAAAATACAAAAGGAATCTCACGAAGCCTCATAATCAACAAAGATCAACTCTCTACAAAAATCTACTTGGATGGTTCAACCCCACCAGCAGGTTTAGCAATCTTCCCCTTCTGCGTTGAAGGTACGCTCCCACCCGAGGAAGGCCCTGAAGAACCAGATATAGGGGCGGGGGTTTCTCACGGCGCGGATAGCTCTTGATAAGGCCATGCTCGGTCTTAAGATCATACTCGATGCTATCCAGAATTTTGTTAGTCTCTTCCACTAGTTGACACCGAGCCTTGTACGTAATAACAGTATTCATCATCTCATCCTTTGACAACAACGAGGAAAGGCGACTCACTTCCTTCGAAGCGGCTTGGGAATCCTCGTCCCTTTCTGTAGCTAAACCTTTGTGATAATTAATCTAGCTTTCCTGATGCACTAATTGAGATTGAGCCTCCGCAAGCTCTTCATTTGCAGTGCGAAGCTGTCCCTGGAGCTCTGCAAGGAAAAGAAAAATGCAGATGGTTAGGTCCAGAAAATTACAGAATCACACTCGATAATATAATCATATACCTTCGACTCTCGCCGAAGCTATTTCATATTCGTTAACAACAGCATCACGGGCTTCATCAAGAAAATCATACTCATCTGACAACTTCTTATAATCCGCTTGAAGGGTTGAAAGGGCGTACTGACTCGCATCTAATTCTACCTGTTTCATTGAATCCAAGTGACGAAGATGGTTGACCTCATTGTTTAAACCCTCCAGACCCTTGTTGAGCGGATACATATTTACTTCAAGATTTCTCTCAGACTCAGCTTGGCGTACCACATCAGCCCTAGACACAGCTAAAGCTTTGCTAAGAGCACCATCCTCAGCCCTAGCTTCATCTCTCTCCCTAGCAAGACGTTGAATGTAATCTTTAACATCAGAAGACTGAGAAGAACGAGCTTGACGCAATTCTTCTTCCAAGAGATTGATTTTAGCTTCCAATGATGAGACCTGTTCTCGGGATTCACGAAGATTATCACGCGTCCACAACAACGTTCCATTAAACAAACGACGATCATTGTTATATTTGTTCTGCATATCAATCATTTGGACTCGTCTGACCCGCCACTCCTCTGCCAGAGCATTATGTTCATCGGCACGAGCATTCCACTTATCAGCCTCGCTCTTTATCTTCTCTACCAACTCTGCGATGCGAGATTTCTGACGATGCCGCTCTTTCCGAAGCCATACTAACTCAGGAACTCCACCCCCTGAAGATAGGGTGGGGGAGGGAGACTCAGAAAGAACACTAATTGCAGTAAAGGACAACACCAAGGAAGGGAACAGATAATCAAACTTGTAACAGGCGAAGAATTCTTCTTGGCCTCCTCCAACTCATTACGAGCCATAGCAAGATCCAAGCGAAGCTTCTCCTCCTCCTTGCCTTGTTTCTCTTTGGACTTGAGGAGACTCTTCAACTCACATATCTCCCTATCCCTATCAGCAATGACAGTCTCAGCCGCAGTAAGCTCATCTTCCCGAAGACGAAGCTTAGCCTCCAACTTAAGGGATTTGGCCTTAAAAAACTGGTACAACATGTGATTGCAATGCTCACTCCTCATCATCTGCGAATCAGAATATTAGAACACCCTGACTCTAAAAATTGCTAAAAATTGATACAAGGCAAAATGATGAGAGAACTCACCTCTAACATCCGTTGTTGTGGAAATCCATACTGATACCCATCAGCTAACGCCATCATATCAGCAACAGTCAATGGAGCGTCGACTACTAGAGCAGCCTCCAAGGCCCGAAGATTCTTATCCCACGCTTCTGCAACCTAGTCCTCGGGAGACAATTGCATCATCTTACGGGTATAGGCATCAGATTTCTTCTCACCCTCCACCACAGGAGCTGGATTGGGTACGAACATCAAGTTCTTATTTTTAAACCAAGCTAAGATGGCATCATCACCCTCAAGGATCAGTGACTGAGGAAAATCATCTCCAGAAGACCCAACCGAGGCCTTACACATGTCCGTGAATTTAGCACCCGAAGAGTTCGAGGCTACTCCCGCATCCAAATATGGAAGGTCTCTACCACCGCTCCCCTATGGAACATCACTAGCATCCACGACTCCCTTGCCCTTTCCATCCGCCTTGCTAGAGTTACCAAGCACATCCCAATCATCGTTTGGGGAAAGCAGGTTGAACTCAGAAGCCAGGCTCAGGGAAGCGTTTATGTCAAAACTATCCTCCGCAGAATAAATCCGACCAAAGGAAAACTCCTGAGACATAGCAGGAATTTCACCACCAACACCCTTATCACCAAGTCCAGTGTTATCATCACCAGCATCACTGCAACCCGCAGGATTAGCTTCGGCACCAGCATCATGACAACCTGCAGGATTAATTTCACCACCAATACCGCTGCCACCAGCGGTAGTATTCCCTTCAAAAAATTCTTCACCATAATGACCTGGAGGGGATGTATCAGTACGCTCTTCCATATCAGACATATCTTCATCCTCTCCAAGCTCAGTCACAGGACTGTTAACTTCTTCATAAACCTCCGCCTCCTCGATTGTTGCGGTGGTGGACTGCTTGGGATTTATCCTCCTCTTCTTCGTCGCCTAAAAAGACAAGGCACAAGAATAAAAATCTCTGACTTTGAAAAGAATTAAAACTGCCTCAACTAAAGGACAAGGCATATGGAAGTCTTCGTCATCTCCATCAACAACATCGAGGGCATATTGGAAATTCATGCCCTCAAAATTCAAATGCCAGGGACGGAAATTCCCATAACGAGCAGGAGGAGCCGCACTTATCTGGCTATCTGCGGTAGGAATCCATCCTTGCGGACCTGGAACCCACCCCCAAGCCCAGGGACCAACAACCTCAATAACAGTTGTGTGCCATTCATAGTCATGATTACGCTTGATCCGATCACGAGTAGGAAACACCAGTTTGTTAGTATAATTCTCTGTACCCGGGACGTACTTCACCTTAGCACCACTTACTTCACTCAGAAGTCGGATCTCACCACGAGGAGTGGAAATATTCCGAAGACTCACACTCCACGGTTTACGATTCCTATTGTTAACAGTCACCGAAAGACTTGTTAAAATTCTCATGCATATACCACTCTCTTTCCTCAGGATTGGGAGCATAAAGAGTCATCATTGCCTCTCCTTTGCTCCGAAGATAACACTCCCTCAGTAAACGAAGATAATTCCCATGAAGTTGGGAAATAGAGCGACAGTGTGTGTTCTTAGAAGAACCCTCTCGACCAGCTAGCACATCATAATAAAAAGAATCCCCAGATTTGTACAAAGGCAACATAAGACCCGCTTCAAAGGCCCCCACCGTGGTCAGCAGATGAAATTCATCAAACTTATATGTCGATATCATCTCATTAGTAATATCATCATCATCAGCGTAAAAACGAACATCGAATAGCTGAAAACCATACTTTTCCTTGAAAACCTCCAGATCAATATGTTTGAAGGTCACTTTCTTCTCCCCAACAGCGACGCTACGTATTTCCTGAGAAATATCTTCCTCCTCTACGGGATCAGGCGCAGAACCCTTCAAAGGGTTTCTCTAGGAAGCTTTCCTCTTAGGATGAACCTTAGATACATCAGTCTTCGAAACCACTTCTTTCGAAGACCTCCCCTTGGGTTGAGACACTGGAGGGGGAGGTAGAGGATGTTGATGAGACGCGGAAGGAGGCGCCACTGACCGAAGAGGTAGGACATCCCGCGTTCTCTTAGGATCATCACGCTGATTAACTAAGGGACGAGAAACAGCATATCGGGAGCCAGGAGCCTCTTTTAGCCGGTCCCCCTTCTGCGTATTCCCTCTATGCGACTCACCCCTCTTAGAAGAAAAGTGCCTCTGACCAGAAGAAGACGAAACCCTATGAACGCGGGCATCACCTTGGGAAGATTTAGACGAACCTCCACCAGGCGGAGAAACATCAGGATCCCTACGCGGACTAGGCGGTGGAGTTTGATAAGAAACCCGCGGACGGTCAGCCATGTCTGCGTAGTACACAAACAAGTTTCAGATTTCCGTGAAGACAAAACAGAAATCAAAAAACCCAATTTCATCCAGTTCTTCATAATCATGAACGAGATGGAAAATAAGAACAAACCCTAAATAAAAGGGGAAATAACAAATAGGGGAAAGCATATACGAAGGAAGAAATCATTATTGTTTGTAATAACGAACAGGGGCAATCATACACACACTTATATATATGTTCTCCATCACAAACACATATAGCAACAGTTCATCAAAAGATAATCAAGACACAGTAAAACCACCTACCTATAAACAAAAAATTAAGCAGAAAGCCTCGACGAACAGTAGCAGCAGCAGAAAACCTCGACGAACAATAGTAGCAGCAACAAAAAACCTCGACGAACAACAGCAGCAACAACAGCAGAAAACTTTGAGGAGCAACAGTAGCAGCAGCAGTTAATAAAAAGGATACAAAAGCAGAGAACAAAGAATGAAAATTCCAAGAAAAGATAAGGAATGAAATTTATGATTATAGAATTTTCACATTCCTTCTCATATATATATGCAAAGAGAAATAAAAACCGCCCCACTATCCAAGAAGAAGTTATTACAAATAGTGGGGAACGTGCCCTAAAATCTAGGAAAATAGTAAAGAGAAGATGAAGAGAGTAACACGTTTTTTCTTCCCACTTCGAATAACCGCCCAGTAGGAGGAAAAGGGGCAAATTATAGGTACACATTTCATCTTCCGCCACATGCCCACAAAGACACACGTGGAGGACATGCGGATAAGGGCATCAAGATATGATATCACGCGTGGACAACCAAGAGTCACTTTATCCTATCCCTAGAAAGATCTAAGATCTACGGCTGGGGATAGTCAGACTGACGCAGACAAGACAGGGGCAGAGGACAGCTGTCTACCGCGGACAGACATCTCAACTACCCGCATTAAATACCCTCAAACAGCATACGTGTCAGTCAGCTTGTATTGGAAGCGCAGATAATACTGCGTATCCAGACAGAACACGCAGATGCAGCCGAGAACACGAAGACTTCTGCGTGAGTGGCACAAAACACAAGAGGATAAGGTTATAACGGGCTTCAGAAGTGGAACCCACGTAACCTCCCTATAAATACCCCTCTCTCCCAAGTGAAGAAGGGGGGACCGAAAAACATTCATAGGAGAATAGGAGAGAGACAAAGAGAAAGAGAAAGTGTAAGTGAAGTTCCTCCTGCTACGCAGGCTTATATTGGTCTCAAAGTCATTCGACTATTTCTGTAACCTTCATACATATAATGAAAAACCAAACCCGTAGACAGAGATCTGAGTGATGAATCATATAAGTTAATCGTTTCATCTATATTCATGCATTTACACTTTATATGTTCAATTCGATACTTATGGTATATCATGTTCGTACATTTTATATTTCATCCGCTATTTATCTTATTGATTGAGCCAAGAACAATGATTGTAGTTAATGAGACGAGGAAGAGTATTAGAACTCTGAGTCAAGGATTCGACATAACCTATCCATTCCCCTCAGGCGCAGCTTATTTACTGTATTGTCATGAGTCTGTGCGCATTATTTGTGAATACTCAGATGACACCAGATCTTTGTGTTCACAATTTTTTTTCTTCTGTAAACGCAAAGGGAACCCTTACAGATCGGTTACAACAATTTCAGTTGAAGTGCTAAGTCTAACAATATTCAGTGCAAACGATTGACATTATTACATAGATCAATTTTTTTACATTGAATGGTTTTAACAAGAACAACAAGATAACATGAGTACATATATAACAGAGAAACTTATAAAACAACCTATAAAATTGATCAAGCTAGTAATTCTAAGAAGACAATAAAGACTTGCAGTAGACAAATCAACCATTTTGTTGTTCTTCTTAGATTAATTTGTTAGATGGAATTGGTTTGGAAGATTCCCCATATCCAAATAACTCTTCTGCAGTTACGATCATAGAATGATTTCTCCACCTCTCACGATTCTTCCGGTATGACAAAGAACTATTTTCTTCCACGTCTAATGATCTCACCTTGTCAAGGGGTACCAAAGTACCAGAAAAAGAATTAAAACAATGAGGAGACAATACTGGTAGGATATTAGTGCTTTTTTAAATCGATTGATCTTGGAATGCTACCAGAGATTTTTGTTTTTGAATTTATGATTGTAGTTGTTGCTATAGTGAGAGTTATTGAGATTTTTGCTACTGCCGTTCAGGAAACTAGTTATTTTATTGATGTTTAAACTGTTGTAATAGTTGTTGAAGATGAAGAGCCCGTTGAAACCAAAAATTCAGGAATTGTTGTTGATACAAAAGGTGTAGTATGTTTGAAACACGGAGATACAACTGTTTTACTCATCATCCCCATGTTCGAGAACACATAAAAAAATCTAAAATAAATAAATAACAAATTCAATCTCAATATAGTGGATCTAAAAAAGTGAAAGGGAAAGGCAAATAACCAGGCGAAAAATATGGAAAAAGAAAAAACAAATCCCTAAAACTATTAAGATTTTTATAGCAATGAGTTTATAAAAAGGGGAAAAGAGGGGATTTGAGATGGTTTGCTTAGATCCGCTCCCATAAGAGCATATAGGAGCAAACGACACTTAGATTAGGTTTCTCTTATCGCCTCAGAAAAAGAGAATAAATGTGGCCTTAACATTGGTTTTTCCATCGGCCATATAAATCTATTTTACTTTCCTAAATGAGGTCCAAGCAATTTCGTGGTTAAAGAACAGTGGAAAACGAATTTTCTTGTGTATAAGTATCATTTTGCTCTCGAGAACATTGAGCAGGTCCAAATGTAAAAAGACTCGAACGTGTTTCCATCCTTGGATGTCTAGAAAGGTGTTTGGATAAGCCAATTCCAGAAACAAAAAAATAAAGAAAAAAGTGCTTCATAAAGAGTTAACTATATGACTTCTATAAGTTATTCTCAAATTTTGTTCCCAACCTAAAAATATCTTTAGATAGCACTTTGATTTCTGGAAGCAAAAAATCCTGAAGTTTGGCTATTCAATTTCAGAATGATTTCTAGAAGCAAAAATATTTTGCTTATGACTTCTATTTTTGGTATCCAAACACGTTATAAATTTTGATTTTTTTTCTTCTACAAGTCAAAAAGTTACTTATTTGATGTGTATCCAAATAACCTCTAAAATCTATCTGAAGTAAGGTATTATGAGCATTTGCACAAATAAGCCACTTAAGCATGAGTTTCGAACAACTCCAGTAGATTAGGAAGATTTGTCAATGGTATTGATGTCAGTTGTTCTACATGTGATACTTACATTGAAAGTTGTCGGTATATATTCATGGAATGCTATATAGCGCAAAGATTTTCGTTTGCTCTAAATATTTCTATGATAAGTCTAAATGCTACAACTGATATTTATCATTGGCTCCATGACATGTTTGTTGCAAATAATTTATTTAACTCTGTCATCCAGGAAAACTTAGATATATTTGCCAGAAACAGAGAGATGCTATGGTATTTGTGAAAGCTTAATTTAGGCCAAATGATTTCATTGTCAAAATAAAAAAATTCATTAATGACTGTGAGTGTGCTATATTACCTCAATATGTTGTATTAACAAGACCACGTATTGATAATTGGAATTCTCTCATAGCCCCAGCAATGAAAATAAACTTTGATGCTTCTTTTATAAAACCAACATCACCAATTGGATGTCGACTAATATTGCGTGACGCAACATGTGCATTTGGGAGTGGGGGTGGGAATGAGGAGATGGTGCAAAAGTTGTAAACGAGGAGCAAGTAAAGGCATTGGATGCTCATGGAGCCTTTCACATGAGCAAATGAGAGATATATTGAAGTGTTGCATATATAAGGAGACCCCTGAAACAATAGTAATGCCATTAATGGCATTGTAATAACTTTAAAATGGACAACACATAGTGTGGTTTAAGAGTGCATTTTTATTCTTGAGTGTTTTCTTAGATGGACTTGTAGTTATGCTAAGAGAGCTGTAAATTTACTTGCAAAACACTCAAGAACCAATGACAAAGCTGAGTGGCTTCATTCTCCGACAGGCATTTTAGCCAGAAGTCTGGAAAAAGACAAAAGTATTTGTTACAACTTAATTCAACTTAATAAAAAAAATTCTTTTATTAGCATCCATGAAGATTGTGGTCCTAAAATGAGCTCGCGCCGCTGGGTGTCTAATTTTACTCATAACACGGTGGTGCCCGTTGAGGATTAGTCCCACGTAGCTTATCTTTCTAGACTAGATCCTTCTTACATGCATGAGGACCACTCCATTCACTGCCAATTAGTTTTGAGTTGGAAACCCAAATACTAGTATGGTATCAGAGCTAGCTCTAGGCCCTGCATGTGAGTAAAACCGTAAGACTCGGCCCATGAAGGGGGCAGGCACTCATGCAGTGGTCCATGTGTCGGATGCACCCCTATACATGGAGGGGGCATGTTGAGGATTAGTCCCACATAGCTTACCTTCCTAGACTAGATCCTCCTTATATGCATGAGGACCATTCCACTCATTGCCAATTAGTTTTGAGTTGAAAGCCCAAATGCTAGTAGTGCCAATATGCACATATAAGCCCCTAAGGCTGAGTCCTCAATTTTGGATGAACACCGATCTCGTGCATAAGATGTGAGCGGTGGTTGGTATTAATACTCCACGAATGATAGACTCCTCATATTTCTCATTTAACACGCATTTTGGATGATAGTTTTGCACTTGCTTGTGTGCATGTATATACATACTATCGATTAATATATGTTTCTAAATGAAGTTCAAAGAAAATAAGGTATATTTTTCATCAAAAAAGAAAATAAATGAATAATAAGATATTGGAGTAAACTAATGACTATGATCAAATTATAAAGAGAGAGGTTTTGAAGACAGACCCTCAACCTCAATTTGGTTAATGGTGAGATTTTAACCATGTCTAAATTATTTCAGTAACAGAATATTGTTCAACCTCAATTTGGTTAATGGCGAGATTTTACCCATGTGTGAATTATTTTAGTAACAGGAGTATTGTTGAGCCCATATGAAAGCAAAATTTTGGTCGTGATTTTATTGTGTCGCATCAATGGCAGACACTATGTTATGACACATGCCCGCATTAGTTGATTGATTTTAGTTTTCATATTTCAAATTGCTTAGAACTTCTAAACGTTTATCTGTGATATTTTCTTATGTCAATTTATATTATACCGGCTTTGAGAATTGTGAAAATAAGATACCCAGTAACTCAAACATCTAAGGAGTTAGTAATTTTAAAACTTCGGTGAAATTAAATAAAAGGTTATATTTGGTAATTTGTATAAATAATTCATTAACTTTTTTTTTATAAACGCAAAGGGAATCCTTACCGATCGGTTACAACAATTTCAGTTGAAGTGTTAAGTCTAGCAATATTCAGTGGATCAGATTGACATCATTACATAGATTAACTTCTTTACAGTGAACGGTTTCAACAAGAACAACAAGGTTAAGAGACCACCATGAGTACATAACAGACAAACTTATTAAACAACCTATAAAATTGATCAAGCTACTAATTCTAAGAAGACAACAAAGACTTGCAATAGACAAATCAACCATTTTGATCTTGTTCTTGGATTTGTTAGATGGAATTGGTTTGGAAGAACTAGTTTTCCCTTATCCAAATAACTCTCCTGCAGTTACGACCATAGAATGATGTCTACACCTCTCAGAGTTTTTCCGGTATGACAAAGAACTATTTTCTTCCAAGTCTAATGACCTCACCTTGTCAAGGGGTACCAAATTACAAGAAAAAGAATCAAAACAATGAGGAGACATTACTGATAGGATCTGAGTGATTTTTAAATCGATTGGTCTTGGAATGCTATTGGAGATTTTTGTTTTTTTATATATGATTGTAGTTGATGCTCTACCAAGGGTTCTTGAGATTTCTGCTATTGTTGTTCGGGAAATTAGTGATTTTATTATTGTTGAAACTGTTGTAATAGTTGTTGAAGATGAAGAGCCTGTTGAAACCAAATATCCAGGAATTGTTGCTGATACAAAAGATGCAGTATGTTTGAAACACGGAAATACAACTGTTTTAATCATCATCCCCATGTCCGAGAGCACATAACAAATTGTCTACAAGAAAAAAAAAAATTAATCTCAAGATAGTAGCTCTAAAACATTGAAAGGGAAAAGCAAATAACCAACCGAAAAATCTGAAAAAAGAATCTAAATTAAAACTTCTAAGATTTCTATAGCAATGAGTTTAGAAGAAGGGGAAAAGAGGGATTTGAGATGGTTTGCTCAGATCCGCTCTCACGGGAGCAAATATGAGCAAACGACGCTTACTTTTAGGTTTTTCTTACCTCCTCAGAAAAAAAGAATAATGTGTCTAGCTAAGGCCTTAACATTGGTTTTGCCATCGGCCATATAAATCTATTTTATTTTCCTAACCGAGGTCCAACCAATTTTGTGGTTAAAGTACAACGGAAATTGAATTATTCTGTGTACAAGTATCATTTTGCTCGAGAACATTGAGAAGGTCTAAATGTAAAAAGAGGTCCAAATGTACAAAGACTAGAACGTGTTCCTACCCTTGGATGTCCAGAAAGGTGTTTGGATAAGCCAATTCGAGAAATGAAAAAGTCTTAAAAAAATTGCTTCATAAAGAGTTAACTATATGACTTCTATAAGTTACTCTCAAATTTTGTTGCCAACCTAATAGCTTATTTAGAGAGCACTCCGGAAGTTGTTTGAATTCTGCTTCTCCAAGACACATAATTAGTTGAATTTGCACAAGTCAGAAGCAGAAGTGAGAAGCAAAACTATTTTGCTTCACAAAAAGTTAACTTTTGGACTTTTAGAAGTTGACACCCAAACTAATTTCTGACTTTTCGACTTCTAGAAATCGAAAAGCTACTTCTAATGTGCTATCCAAATTGGTTATTAACTTTTTACGAAGCAGAAACATTTTGCTTCTGATTTTTGTTTTTGGTATCCAAACATGTTATAACTTTTGAATTTTTTTCTTCTACTAGTCGAAAAGTTACTTCTTTGATGTGCATCCAAGCAACCTCTAAAAATTATATGAAGTAAGGTATTACGAGCATTTGCACAAATAAGCCACCTAAGCATGAGTTTCCAACAACTCTAGTAGGCAGATTTGTTAATGGTGTTGATGTCAGTTATTCTATGTGTGGTACTTACATTAAAAGTTGTCATCATATATTCATAAAACGCTCTATAGCTCAAAGAATTTGGTTTGCTCTAGGTATTTCTCTGGTAAGTCTAAATGCTACTACTGATATTTATCATTGGCTCCATGA
This sequence comes from Papaver somniferum, assembly GCF_003573695.1. NCBI lineage: Eukaryota > Viridiplantae > Streptophyta > Magnoliopsida > Ranunculales > Papaveraceae > Papaver > Papaver somniferum. Next base: position 16,797,948 of record NC_039365.1, on the reverse strand, counting down.
CCTGTTTGTTGAAGATAACTTATCCAAGCCAAATGATTTCATAGTCACATTAAAAAAATTCATTAATGATTGTGAATGTGCTATATTACCTCAATATGTTGTGTTAATAAGACCACGTATTGATAACTGGAATCCTCCCATTGCTCCAGCAATGAAAATAAACTTTGCTAACATTTCCAATTGGATGTCAACTAATATTGTGTGATGCAACATGTACATTCAGGGGGGCAAGAGGAGATAGTGCAAAAGTTGTAAATGAGGAGCAAGTAAAGGCATTGGCTGCTGATGGAGACTTTCACATGAGTAAAGGAGAAAGATATTGAAGTGTTGCATATAGAAGGAGACTCCTTAGACGTTATTAATGTCATTAATGGCACTGTAGAAAATTTAAAATGGAGAACACATAGTGTCGTTTAAGAGTGCATTTTTATTCTTCGGTGTTTTCTTAGATGGACTTGTAGTTATGCTAAGAGAGAACTAATGTGTTGTAGATATACTTGAAAAATACTCAAGAACAAATGGCAAATCTTAATTAGTGGCTTCACTCTCCCCCAGACAAAATCTGGAGTCTGGAAAAGGACAAAAATCTTTGTTACTCCAACATAATTCTTTTTAATAAAATATTTTCTCTTATTATAAAAAAAAAGGGATGCATGTTTCTCATATTATTACGGATTCAAATGCGTGATAAAATGACTAGGACAGGTTTATTTACTCGTATAAATAAATCATTTGATAGGGCTAATCCTACAACGTACTTTTCGGCATATATACAAGGAAGCCAATCAAACAACATACAGTATTCAGCAAGGAATCTTTTCGGAAACAATATAGAATCAAATAATACTTAATTTCTTAGCCAAAATTATGTTGAATAATTCCATTTGGGTGATCACCTCTGTGTAATCTTATTGTAATTTAATACATTCTTTTTATGCTTCAAAAAGGAAAAAAAATATTCGAAAATGTTTCTCATCCCCTATAATTATCCCCATCGTGTCAAGGAGTAGTAGCATGATGATGTGCCAATGAGACCCTTGAATAGGACCAACGGTCTAAATTGGGACTCTAAAAGGGAAGTGATGGGACTCTAAAAGAGAAGTGATCAAGGGTCGATTAAATTGTGCCGCCTATTGGGAGATAATGATGATGAGGGACAAATTTAACTGGGGAAGCTCTGCGAATCCTGTGATTACTGAGTCAACTCAGCTTTTCCCCCCAAATTTCCACTTTCTATCTCTCAAATGATAAAACATTGATTCAAATCTTTTTTCCAAACTAGTTTTAAGTGAATCTCTTGGATGTTGTTTTGAAAATTTTAAAGTTTCTCATGATTTTAGATGTGTTTAGATTTGAAATTTGAATAATTTTTTTTCAAAAATGGCACATTAACTCATGTTTTCTTCCCTTGTGTTTACAAATTACTTCCCAAAAGTAGTGTTGTCCTAGTATCATGTGGTGTTTATATAGTTTGTTGTTGTTGTTATTCTGCTTGCTGAAGTTATTGTTTCTTTTGACCCTATTGTTGTCTGCATTTTCATGAGGAAGGTTTGGCTCTTCTCCGATCCAAGTAAAGATAGATCTACTCGTGTCCTGGTATCATGTGGTGTTTATAGCGTTTGCTCCTTTGTTATTCTGCTTGTTGAAGCTATTGTTTCTTTTGACCCTATTATTGTCTTTGTTGGAGAACTGCTCGGTCGAACAAACATGTGTTGTTATCTCAAACATGTATTTCAATGTTAGTGATCAAAACTATAAGTCTTGATTTCTAGTCTACTATAACTAAGTCTCGGACTAGGATAGAAAGTGTAGTTGAGCTCAAGAACTCAATGGAGATCATCATACAAGACAAAGAACTACTCAAGGAACTGGTGGAACTTCATCGACCAAAAGGTATGTGGAGACTTGAACTTATCTATCACTCAAAATTCTATCTACTCTATCTCCTATCTTGAGACAAAAGTCGTTTTGTTATATAGACTTTGATTATACACATTTTCTATTTCGAACCGAGTTTATCTCGCCTATCTATTTCTCGAAATATGTGTTGGTAAGCTTTCTCTTTGGCCAAGTTCATCTTTACCCAGTGACGAAAGTGATATTATGTTTCAATCACTTTGAAAATGGCATTGACGAAAAATGGTTTGTGAATAACAACTATATAAAGTCCTCTAAGAATGTTTCAATGATTGAAATGAGAGTTTAGATTATATAATCATTATTGGATATAAGCATTGTGTGGAAACACATATATGTATAAGTCCTTATTCCTTGAACCAAAGTATGCGTACTTTGTTGATCAGGAAAACCGGAACAAGAGATGTGAGCTCAGTCCGCGAACTGGCGGAGGTTCTCATCCCGAGAATATCTGCTGGAGTTTGTGAACTCCTTCTCGGAACTTAAGTCCGCGAACTTGAGTTGGTTATATCTAAAGACGATTATTTGTGAACTTATATTTATATTAACTAAGGAATGAAAATTGCAAACCTTGGCTATAAAGTTCATGAATCGATTCGAGTGAATCAAATCTTTTTTGCTTCGATTGTGTCTTGTATAGTTATATAAGATTTATACAATTGAATAACTCTCTAACTAGTTCATTTGAGTCATGTGAACTAGTTATGGTGAAGAAGAATATGGTTGATACGAAAGGGCTCATATGGCTAACCATTTGGTTAACTACTGTTGAACCAACAAATGTACATGTTTGGATACGGTTACACAAACCTAAAATCGTGCACTTCATTTGTGTGTAACAAGATAAGTTTTCGATCTAACTGTTGAAAGGTATTAGCTTGAATCTAAGCTAATCTTAAATGCTTTGTTACCATAACATTGATTGTAAACCCTGATTTGAAAGACTATATAAGGGAGAACTCAAGCAACTGGGTAACCTAATCCCCACACCTCCTGTGTGATACTAGTTGTATTAGCTAGAGTCGATTCTCCGTTAATCTTAGGTTTCTTCTTAAAAAACAGGTTAACGACTTAAAGATTTCATTGGGATTGTGAAGCCAGACCGATACTACTTTCTCGTAGTTGTGTGATCTGATCTTGATGATTCTATCGTGTTGAGTACAATCGTAACGATTGGATTGATATTAATATCTCCGATAGGAAAGATATAAAAGTAGTCACAAACATCTTCGTCTCATCGTTTGGGATTCCACAATATCTTCTTTCACCGCGTCGATTAAGATTATTGTGAGGTGATTGATAATACTAGGATGTTCTTCGGGAATATAAGTCCGGGTTATCAATTCGTTCATGTTCACCTTGATTTATCAAAAGACGGAAAAAAAATTGTAGGTATTTCTATGGGAGACAGATTTATCTATTACCGTAGACTTTTCTGTGTGATACAGATTTGTTTATTAAATTCTTCGACTTTGGGTCGTAGCAACTCTTAGTTGTGGGTGAGATTAGCTAAGGGAATAAAGTGCGTAGTATCCTGCTGGGATCAGAGACGTAAGGAGCGCAACTGTACCTTGGATCAGTGTGAGATTGATTGGGGTTCAACTACAGTCCAGACCGAAGTTAGTTTGTACTAGGCTAGTGTCTGTAGCGGCTTAATACAGTGTGTGTTCAATCCGGACTAGGTACCGGGGTTTTTCTGCATTTGCGGTTTCCTCGTTAAAAAGATTCTGGTGTCTGTGTTATTTCTTTTCCGCATTATATTTTGTTATATAATGGAAATATCACAGGTTGTGCGTTTGAATCAATCAATTGGAAATCCGACCTTTCGTTGTTGATTGAAATTGATTGATACTTGAACATTGGTCTTTGGTACCATTCAAGTGATTTCTCTTGTATTCAATTAGACTCTCATATTTCTGTTTGCTTGAGTAAAGAATTGAATCAAGATTGAGAGATATAACTCTTTGATATACTTTATTAAGATTTAGTCTAGTTGATTCTCTTGAAAGTATATTGGAGTTAGTCCATATAGATTGCTAATCGAAATATTGGGTGTGGTTGTTGTTGATAGACACATTTTTGGGTCTAATTTGTCCTCAATGTTATGTATCGTTAGTACTCGATTTCGTATTTATTTTGGTGTTTTGTGTGTTTGTAGGTATTTCTTTGGAAAATATTTTTGTTGGAAAATTCGGCTCCAAAAGTTGCTCGGAGCACCCCGGAGGACAATAGCTATACGGACCCCCATTTTTGCTAAGTGTCACCCACGGGTATATGTAGCCCATTTTTGTCCACAACACCCATTTTTGTCCACAACACCCTTCTCCCTCGTTTGAATTAATTTTTTTGGCGGGAAACTTTTTTTTTCATCTGCAACATATTCTTCTTCGGATTTGGAGGAGCTGCAGTGAGACTCAATGGATGAATTTGCACGGGATGACTTTACGGAGCGTAACAGGCGTGGTATGGTTGATTGTTTCGATTATAACTGGATGCATCGTCGGATTGAAGCTAAACAGGGCAAGCCGTGTTCACAAGGGAGACAGTCACGGGATTACAGCGAGTTTGGACGTGTACCGCACGCGTTGGTTGCTTCAGAAACGTGAAGGAGTTAAACAAAGATTTTATGCACGTATCCAGACGTGTGCAGGAGAAGAAAAAGGGAAGAAAATATTTCCGAGAATATTTTCTTTGCTGTCGGATTTATGAGGATTATTTGGAGTAATGGGGTGATATTCGAAGGCCTCTGTGGGTATACATAGGCTTCTGGTATCACATTTAGGGGAATGGAGAGTTTGAGGATAGTTTAGAACTCTACAGAGACGTAAATAATCGAGTTTCAGGAAACTGCCATTTCTGCTGCTGAAGCTGAAGTACACGAAGAACATCGACCCACATAGGCAGTCGTTTTGCTACAGTGACAACGACAGTTAGGTTCTATCGTTCCCTGTAACAGTTCGGTTTGTAACACTTATAACTGTTACAAACCCGGTTTTAATTGATTTCTCTCCCATTTCATCATTTGTACACCACCTTTGAGCAATAAAAATGAATTTTGAGCGTGTTTCCATGATGAAGAGCTAAACTCAATCCTTGGGGAGATGGAGGAAGCTTGTTTCGGTAAAAGTGATATATTTTATTTAATTAATTACAACAACTCTATTATGATTTTTGCATTGAACTAAAAATTGTTTATATGATTTTGATTAGTTAGGTGTATTTTCTCTTGATAGAATATGCTTGCTTTAGGGTTTTGATATTCTATGCTTGGATTAACATCTATTCTTTTGGAAATCTACATGTCTAGGCAATACTATTAGAATCAATTTGAATGTTGAGTTGCATAATTATTGTTTTATTAAATCACTAATATCAACCAATGGTGGAATCCTAGCCCATTCTCTCCATAATTTTCACAAATCTTTTTAATTTAGTTTATTTTTATTTATTAAAAAATCTAAAAATCCGCTTTCACAAGTCTTGAACGAATCATCTTACTACAACAACTTGAAAACACATCAATTTTTGGCGCCGCCGACGCGGACTTGTCTTTAGGCTAGAGTTTTTAGATTTTTTTTTAGGTTTTTATTTATTTGTTTTCTTCTTTACGTTTTTGGGTTTTTGTCTTTTTTTACAGATTCGGAATTTGGAGCGAAAGAAAATTTTGCCAAAGCTTTTGGTGAATACTTAAAGACTTCGAGTGAAAGGCAAAGCGAAAGGAGCGAAAGAAGAAGATTTTTTTTTATATAAAAAAAAAAAAAAAAAAAGAGACATTTTTATTTTTTTAGACTTTCTTTTTCTTTTGCACTTTATATTTTTGGACTTTGGACTTTAAATTTTGGGACATTATTTTTAAACCCTACGGAAGGGTAGTTTAAATATAAACTGTTTGCAGAGAAGGACGGTGATTACGATATCACCTCGGCCCCTCGGGTTCGTACATGACATAGGAGTCGTGGCCCGAGTCGACTACAAAGGTTCATCCCCCGTCTGGTACGGGAGGTAAGTTTGTCGAAACACTCGCGAATCCCCTGTCAGCGAGTTACTGTCTTCCTTCGTATGCATATATGTTGAGGACTTGAAAACGGCTGCTTTAATTTCCTAGTAAAGGGCAAGGACTGGCCATACAAGATAAGGGTTCGGATTTCATCACCGTTCTCTTCTTGCCCGCCTTAGGAAAACGACACCAAACGCGAACCTAAGCCTAAAATTTTGACTAGAACGAGACCGATAGGGTAACGAGCTTAACAGGAAAGTCATTCGAAAAATATTGGTTACTCTTTTAAGCATACTTCGAAGTTCTTGACGGTTTCTGTAAGTTGAATGCGTGACTGCGCCGCCTTGTAATACCGGTGAGGCCTTGGGTATCAAAGCTCCACCGAGCTTCCCTCGCCTCTATTCAACTTACTTTAACTCGGATTGATTCCAGAGGGGTTTGCTTAAATTGTAACGAATTCCCGTTCGAAGGATTAGAAGCTGGTCTAGAAACAATCTAAGTGGAGCCATCATGCTTTTTGTTTGCTAGAAATCAGTAGGTTTGTGTGGTGGAGTCAGCCTTGTTGTGTTTGCATAGAACATCCCTTCCTTTTTAGGACTTTTCTTTTTGATTTTGTTTTTCTAGTGTATGCCCGAAGTTTTTAAACGGGCTTGGAAAAGAAACACTCTAGGTCGTTTGATTAGTGAAAAACCTAGTAGTTCTTCTTGTGAAGGCGGGGAGCTCGAAGACTCTTCTTTTGAGAGCCCCGTTTTTGGAAACTTCAGTTTTGAGAATCTGTCTCTTCGTGAGGAAAGTACCCCTAGTACTCCTAGTCCTTTGGTAGTGCCAGAAATGGCAACTTTGAAAGCTTTGCTAAACCCAACTAGGACCTCTCGTCCATCTTGTATCAAGTTAGCTGAAACCGTGGAAAATTATGAACTGAAACCTGGGACTTTACAGATGATCCCAATGTTTTTAGGGAAGGATAATGAGAACCCCTATTTTTCATGTTAGGGAATTTGAGGAAGTTTGTAGTACTCTGAAAATTAAAAACCTAAGTGATGATGCATTGAAACTTAGGTTATTCCCCTTTTCCTTAAAAGATAAAGACAAATCTTGGCTGTATAGTTTGGAATCTGAGTCAATTGAAACCTATGACCAACTTACTTCTGCCTTTATACATAAGTTTTTCCCAAGGCATAAAACATCGTCTATTAGGACACAAATATGTACTTTTTCCCAATAAGAGAGAGAATCTTTATATAGGTACTTAGAAAGGTTCAATGACTTGATATCTCAATGTCCTCATCATGGTTTGGAGAAAGTTAGGTTAGTTCAGATCCTCTACGAGGGTTTAGATTATTCAACAACAACCATGGTTGAGTCCTTATGCACATGTGGGTTTGAGAATAAAACTGTTGATGAAGCGATGACATTTTTGAATGAAATCGCCGATAAGACCCAACAATGGGAAAATAGTAGGGAACCCCAGAAAACAATTCTTCTAAGTAGAGGAAATGTTAATAGGGTAGAAGGATCTTATGAGTCAGATACCAAAATAGTAGCTATAGCCAAAAGGTTAGAAGCCTTAGAATTAGGTCATTCTAGTGGTATTAGTGGAAGAAATGAGCCTTTTTGGGAAGGCCATGTTGTTGAAGAGCAAGCCAATGCTCTTTATAACAACACTAGGTTTAATAACCGACAGAAGTTTGACCCATATTCAGAAACCTATAATCCTGGCTGGAGAAAACATCCAAACCTTTCTTGGTCCAAGGGCCAGAATCAACGTCAGTCTAGTAATGCTCAGGTTCTCCCAGGTTTTGGCTATACTAAGAATCCTTCAGCTCCGGCACAGTTTCAGATCCCTTCAGATAAGAAAATCATGAGTTTAGAAGAGTCTCTTGCCTTGTTAACTCGGAACACTTCAGAATTTCATCAATTGGTTGCACAAGGATTAGATGAAAATAAAAAGATGGTACAAGCTAACTCTCAAGCTATTTCCGAGTTGAAAACCCAGGTTAGTCAGATAAATGAGACATTGAGAGAAAAAGGAAAGTTTCCTAGTCAACCACAACCTAACCCTAGGGGAGTCCATCAAATATCTTTAGCTGGTGAGAAATCATCAAACCATGTGAACTCGATAACAACCCTTAGGAGTGGTAAAACGGTAGACAATAAGGTAGCCATGCCTAGTGGACATACTGTAGTTCCACCTTCTACTTCCCAAGAGGAGTCCGTAGACGAGGAAACTGAAACAGTCTTTAAGGATTCCCAAGAAATTCCGGATAGGTCTACCTTTGTGCCTAGAGCCCCATATCCATATTTGTTAGCCCCAACAAAGAAGGAGTCGACTTTCAACGAGATAATGGAAACATTTAAGCAGGTGAACATCAACATTCCGCTATGCCAAGTTCCTTAAAGATCTTTGTACACGAAAGCGTAAGCTTAATGTCCATAAGAAAGCTTTTTTAGCTGGTCAGGTAAGTTCCATTCTTATGAACCAAACACCCCCTAAGTATAAGGATCCTGGATGCCCCGCCATATCTTGTGTGATTGGTAATCACATGGTCGATAAATCTTTACTTGACTTAGGAGCTAGTGTTAACTTACTCCTGTATCATGTATACACCCAGCTAGGTCTTGGTAAGTTGAAACCGACTAAAATGACACCACAATTAGCTGATAGGTCTGTCAAAGTCCCTCGTGGTGTCATAGAGGATGTTCTGATTGAGGTTGATAAGTTTATTTATCTTGTGGATTTCGTTGTTCTAGACACCCATCCTGTTCAGAACCCAAGTCGTCAAATCCCAGTGATTTTAGGTCGCCCATTTTTAGCCATAGCTAACGATGTCGTCAACTGTAGGACTGGGCTTATGAACATATCCTTTGGTAATATGACCACTGAACTAAATGTCTTTAATGTTACTAGACAACCTTCTGAGAACGATGATTTAGAAGAAAGTGAATATGATTAGCACTTTAGTTCAGGATTTGGTTCAGGATAATTGGCTTGACACTTTACGAGTAGATTCTTTAGATGATTTTGAGGAAACCATTCTCTTAGATCAGATATGTGATCAATCTTTAGAAGAATCTCTTGAGTATTTTAAAGATTCTATGGACCCAGAAATTCAGGCAATAGTTTTAGGTTTTTCTGAGAATAATGATGACCCTAAGTTTGGGGGTAGAGAACTAGAAGAATCTCTTGAGTATTTTAAGGACTCTGAAGATCCGGAAATTCAAGAAATAGTTAGAGGTTTGTCTGTGAACCCTAAGTTTGGGTGTAGTGATGGTTCTTGTGATTGTATTGTATCCCTAATTAGAGTCCCTAACTTGGGACTCGAGCCTTGTACATCTGAGATATTACTTGAGTCTTTTCAGACTCCGCAACCCGATCCTCCTGATACTGTCCAGGAGGTAACCCAGGTATTAGAGACCCGTTTTTCAGATGAATCTATTTATCGAGACACACATACGAAGTTCAATTACGCGCCGCAGATAAACCCAATTTTCTTGACAGAAACCTTAGATGAGGACGTGCTCCTTCTTTTCATTTTTCTGAATCAGTGCAGTTGTCTCATACTGGTGTCAGCTCTATTTGGTCGTATGGACCCACAATTGTTTCTACTATTGATATATGACTTTGGAAGGTGACAATCCTTTTTGAGGTATTTGATGTCTAGCTAAAGACTTTAAATTTAGCATTTCCTGGGAGGTACTCATGCTTATGGTAATATCCTTCCTTATTTATTTTTCCATCCATCAAGTGGTAACAGTTTCTTATTGTTCATGCTTTTAATTTCATCTTTAGAACATTGAGGACAATGTTATATTTAAGTTTGGGGGTGGTGAAGAAACTTTTTGTTAGCTCTTAGCTGCAACAAATAAACTCCAGAGCCTAGAAATTTATGCTTATTAAGGTTGGCACTAACCAATCTAAGTGGATGGGAACATCTTATTTATAGGAGTTAAGGAACCAATCTGATTAGATGGAAACATCTAAAGAGTCTATTCATAAAAGCACATAGCTCAGGTGTTAGAATTAAAAAACAAACATGGTGGTTTCGCCATATCTCGTTGAATCCTAATCCTTCTGTTTTTATTTTTTTAAGTGATTTGGTGGGGCACACGATTCAAGTTGTTACCTTTGCTAAGGTAGAATAGAGTGATTGAGACAACAAAAAAAAAAAAAAAAAAAAGAGACCATACCATTATACCAACCGGAATAAATTCAATAAAGTCGACCACTGGTGCCCTTGTATATGCCAGTTGTGTTGACCTAGAGTTAGGTTTATCTACCACTGGTCCCCTTGTATATGCCAGTTGTGTTGATATTAGTCAGACCGGTATCTCAGTCCATTAGGATAGGTTCACCTTGGCAGAGGCCTTCAGACAGATATGGGAAACACCGTTCACTTTTAACCATCTTTTTATCCATCTTCTTAATCTTTCCATGTGATTAGTTGACTCCAGTTATGATGTACATAAACTATCTGAGTAGAGCTCTGTCACTTATATATGAATTTTAGTATGCTGAGTGCAAACTCGTGTACAACAATTGGAATTTCGCATCAAGGTACTTCCTCCTGTAGTCAATGAGAGTATGCCAACCAAGGAGATTTTTTAGTGCTTTCCAAGGTTCTGCGTAGATAGCTAGGGTCTGGAGTAAAGGTTTTGTGGGTACACCTCTGGTAAACCCTCCGGAGACAACACTCCGCCACTAGGGCTACCTAGTGGTTTAACGGCTTGCTGCACGTGCTAAGTGTAGTCATTTTTCTAGATTTGCTCGAGGACTAGCAAATAATAAGTTTGGGGGTATTTGATAGACACATTTTTGGGTCTAATTTGTCCTCAATGTTCTGTATTGTTAGTACTCGATTTCGTATTTATTTTGGTGTTTTGTGTGTTTGTAGGTATTTCTTTGGAAATAAATATTGTTGGAAAATTCGGCTCGAAAAGTTGCTTGGAGCACCCCGGAGGACAATTGCTATACGGACCCCCATTTTTGCTAAGTGTCACCCATGGGTATATGTAGCCCATTTTTGTCCACAACACCCATTTTTGTCCACAACACCCTTCTCACTCGTTTGAATTAATTTTTTTGGCGGGAAACTTTTTTTTTCCACCTGCAACATATTCTTCTTCGGATTTGGAGGAGCTGCAGTGAGACTCAATGGCTGAATTTGCACGGGATGACTTTACGGATCGTAACAGGCGTGGTATGGTATGGTTGATTGTTTCGATTATAATTGGCTGCATCGTCGGATTGAAGCTAAACAGGGCAAGCCATGGTCACAAGGGAGACAGTCACGGGAATACAGCGAGTTTGGACGTGTACCGCACGCGTTGGTTGCTTCAGAAACGTGAAGGAGTTAAACAAAGATTTTATGCACGTATCCAGACGCGTGCAGGAGAAGAAAAAGAGAAGAAAATATTCCCGAGAATATTTTCTTTGCTGCCGGAGTTATGAGGATTATTTGGAGTAATGGGGTGATATTCGAAGGCCTCTGTGGGTATATATAGGCTTCTGGTATCACATTTAGGGGAATGGAGAGTTTGAGGATAGTTTAGAACTCTACAGAGACGTAAATAATCGAGTTTCAGGAAACTGCCATTTCTGCTGCTGAAGCTGAAGAACACGAAGAACATCGACCCACAGAGGCAGTCGTTTTGCTACAGTGACAACGACAGTTAGGTTCTATCGTTCCCTGTAACAGTTCGGTTTGTAACACTTATAACTGTTACAAACCCGGTTTTAATTGATTTCTCTCCCATTTCATCATTTGTACACCACCTTTGAGCAATAAAAATGAATTTTGAGCATGTTTCCATGATGAAGAGATAAACCCAATCCTTGGGGAGATGGAGGAAGCTGTTGTTTCGGTAAAAGTGATATATCTTTATTTTAAATTAATTATAGCAATTCTATTATGATTTTTGCATTGAACTAAAAATGGATTATATGATTTTGATTAGTTATGTGTATTTTCTCTTGATACAATATGCTTGCTTTAGATTTTTGATATTCTATGCTTGGATTAACATCTATTCTTTTAAAAATCTACATGTCTAGGCAATACTATTAGAATCAATTTGAATGTTGAGTTGCGAAATTATTGTTTTATTAAATCACTAATATCGACCAATGGTGGAATCCTAGCCCCAGTCTCTCCACAATATTCATATCACCTTTTTATTTGAGTTTATTATTATCATTTATAAAATTTAAGTCTAAAAAAATCTGCTTTCACAAGTCTTGAACGAACCATCTTACTACAACATCATTGAAAAAAAGAACACATCAGTTGTACCCCCGCTTTTTCAATTGGTATCAGAGAAGGAAAACACGTTTAAAGACCTTACAAGTCTGTGTTTGTAGCGGTCCGACAATGAGAATATCTCTGATAATGCACCATTAGTTCAGAGTCACCCTTGTGAGTTTCAAAGTCATGAAGCTCTTAAAAAATACCTTGTCTCTAGTCCGTTGTCTGAATCTGCATTTAACTGGGAGAAATATCTTGATGAACAGTTGGATGATCTTTCGGATGACAGTGATTCAAGTTGTTTGACCGTGACTTGAAAGAAAAGAAGTCAACAACTTGATTGAGTAAATACATGGCTCCTCTTTGTCAATAAAACAGAAAATTGAGAAAACTCTTTAAGGGATATGATTGTGGATATAAACTCTTACAATCTATTGTTAAAGATCATGAATAAGATGTATGATCGAAAAGATCCGAATGTGATAATCTTCTACGAAATCTCTTTGTGTTGAAAGAAAAACTTGCAGAATCTGAGGCAAGATATGACTCTCAACAAAAATGTTTTAATGACAAAGAACTCAGTTTTCTCGCCAAAGAAAAATCCTTGGAGACTGATCTTACTACGGCTCTTGATAAAGTAAAATCACTGGAAAAGAGTCTGAGTAGATTCAATTCTAGCTCTAAAAAATTATCCTCTATGATTGGAGCATGTAAAGAACATCGTGATACACGTGGTCTGGTCTATAAAGGAATAGACGCTCCAAAAACTAGTAAGATCAATTTTGTTAAAGCTAATGATAATTCTTCATGCGTGAAAACGTTTGCAGCTTATAATGATTCTGGAAACAAGGATCTCGTTCCTTCTAAATCTACACACACGAGAAAGGTAAAGAACAATTCTTTTAACTGCTATTATTGCGGAAATAAAGGACATTCTGAGCGAAGATGTCGCTTTCGTTTAAGGAATGAAAAATTTCACAACATTCTTGCATGGATGTCAAAATAATTTATTAAACCTGTCTCTCATATTGTTGGAGTAAAAGGCATTATTGACAATCAAGAAAACTTCTCTGATAAGACTTTTCTTAATTTTGTTTTTGAAACAAAAAATACCGACAATGGCAGAAAGAGAACTGACTTCTTAAATAACTCTGAAAAGAGAAAAAGGCATAGGAGAAAGAAAGAAAAGTTGGGTTCCTTTTCTCTCTCTAAAGAATACTGTAGATCCAAGTCGTATGATCTAAATTTCATCCATATCAATAATCGAGTCTAAGAGCTTAAGATCAGCATAAACAGACTCAAACGGAGCATCAAAAAGATAAGGAATGCGTCTGGCTCAGGTACTTCTTGTTCCTCTCTTGATAAAACTTCTTCAAGTAAGTCAAGTGATTTTTCTATAAATCCTCTTGAAGGAGAGATAAAAGAAGTCAATATTGATGAGAAAATTGCTCATCTGAACACAACATGACTGCTCAATGTAGCATTCTTCTTGCACTCTAAGAAGGATGCACATAGTCTCAAGAAGTGACTTGAGAGTGTTGTCAAGGTTTATGTTTTCTCTTCTTTCTTCTTTTTGTTGTTTTGTTGTTGATGATCTTAAAAATCTGTTGAGCTTCAGTCCAGTTCTTCTCTTGAAGATATTTCTGATCATCTTCTTTTGAGAAAAATTCCTTTTTTTGTGTGTGTTTCCTCCAAATAGTTGGTTCTCAACTATTATTATTGACACGTTTTTCATTATTTGTTCAAAATGTCTCTTGAGCTCTCAAGAAGCAGTCCAAATTTAGCCTCTATCCTCTTGGTCACACATTAGGGTCGTCACCACAAGTGCACGAACACCTGGCCCACACGGACGTATACAAGTTTTCCTAGGGTTTTCCATGGAACTTGTTTATATACACTTATGTGCCATATCTTGATACATAGTTCCGTAAGGTCAAAAGGTTCTACCGAATTTTGGTGTGTGCAATGAATGGAGGTAACAAAGATGATGAAGTCAAGAAGGGGAAGACTGTCGAGTTTCACAAGAATCCTGTTTTCATAACTTGCTATCATGCTATTGATCATGAAAACAAACTACCAGTTCAGATGTCATCACAACTGGTAGGAAATCTTCTTCGAGATTTTGAGGTTGTACGTGAACAACTCGGAATTACAACAAGAAATCTTGATTTTCTGAAAAATGAACTGAAGAAAGCAACTGATGAGCTCGTCCATATTCAATCTCTAGTTTCTGACCGGGTTTACTGTTTTTAAAATCATGTTCTCTAAGAGATAGTTTTCCCTAGTAAATCTTCTATTTTTTCTTGTTTTGTTTAGAAGAATAACTAGAGTTTGGAATAGCCGTTATTGTGATTACACATAGCTATGACCAATGTTTTCATCTTAATGTTTTTAGGTTTATTTTTTTAAATTCTAAAATTGTTTGGAAGGTGATTTTTGCAGTATTAATCTTTATGGTTTTGTATATTGCAATTTTTTATGGGATATGTGTGTTTGCGTCCGCGAACTGTGATTGTCCCATACCTTGTCAAAAGTTAAGTCTTTCATATGTCGATATGCATGTATTGATAAAAGAATGAATGGACTTTTGACATCACAAAATTTGAAGCCTATTATGTGATGAACTTTTGTTGACAAGGATTATGTCTATTGTATGTCATTGTACGAATAGTGATGGAAAATAGAATGAATCCATGTATATTCTGCAGTATTGATCTTCCCAGATCCATATTTTTTATGTACTACTGTGAGGCTCTGTAAGTTCTCTTATGTCGAGCATGATCAACTGAATTCATCACTTTTTGTGGTTAATTTGGTTGTATATTTCTGATTAGATTAATTATGGGATCTCTTGTGATTAATCTAATTGAGTACTTTTGGATTCAAATTCATATTTGTATATGATTTGTTATGTCCAAAGAAATCCTTGTTTTCTTTTGAAATTAAGGTCGCTCTTGTTTTTCTTTCGGGAATGACATTTTATGGGGGAGAGTTCTTAATTGAACTTGTGCTTAATTGCCAAATCTTTGTGGGGAGTGTGGTTGTGGAATGTTATAGGGGTCATATTATATCTTTATAAACTCCTTGATGAATGCATTTAGCTTGGGCTTTATGATTGCATCTAAACAAGTTGATTTATGATTTATTTTGGTCATGAAATGTCTCTTTTGGAAATTTCATTAGGATCACGTTTTCGTACCTTTGCCAATTTTACTGACAAAAAGGGGGAGAATTAATATGTAGTTCACACTACAAATACACATGGTTTTCGGATCATTATGTAAGGGGGAGTGGTTTCCATGTGAGATGGAGTATTGACTAAGGAGGAGTGATA
Source organism: Papaver somniferum (assembly GCF_003573695.1). Classification (NCBI taxonomy): domain Eukaryota; kingdom Viridiplantae; phylum Streptophyta; class Magnoliopsida; order Ranunculales; family Papaveraceae; genus Papaver; species Papaver somniferum. The sequence continues at coordinate 16,782,458 of NC_039365.1, read as the reverse complement.
CATATCACCATAGTATTGTTGTCGAAGTTGTGATACAATTGAACTTTGATGTTGTATAATGATACTATGACACTGTATAACAATGACTGAGAATTATGTTTTCTCATTGTTATAGCTACGGATTTTCAACAATGATGATGCTGAACTTACAACCTTTGGGATCATTGGAGTACTTGGAAGTGACGAAGATTTCGAGTAATGTTGAAGATTAGGCATGTGGAATAAGAGCTACAAAATTTTATTTATTTATTCTTGTATTCCATATGTATTGATAGTTTTGTCACTAAAATTGACAAAGGGGAAGATTATTAGAGAACTTCTCGGTCGAACTCGCATGCGTTGCTATCTCAAGCATGTTTGTCAATGTTAGTGATCAAAACTATAAGTCTTGATTTCTAGTCTACTATAGCTAAGTCTCGGACTAGGATAGAAAGTGTAGTTGAGCTCAAGAACTCCATAGCGATCATCATACAAGACGAAGAACTACTCAAGGAACTGGTGGAACTTCATCGACCAAAAGGTATGTGGAGACTTGAACTTATCTATCACTCAAAAGTCTATCTACTCTATCTCCTATCTTGAGACAAAAGTCGTTTTGCTATATAGACTTTGATTATAGACATTTGCTATTTCGAGCCGAGTTTATCTCGCCTATCTGTTTCTCGAAATATGTGTTGGTAAGCTTTCGCTTTGGCCAAGTTCATCTTTAACCAGTGACGAAAGTCATGTTATGTTTCAATCACTTTGAAAATGGCTTTGACGAAAAATGGTTTGTGAATAGCAACTATATAACGTCCTCTAAGAATGTTTCAATGATTGAAATGAGAGTTTAGATTATATAACCGTTGTTGGATATAAGCATTATGTGGAAACACATATATGTATAAGTCCTTATTCCTTGAAACAAAGTATGTGTACTTTGTTGATCAGGAAAACCGAAACAAGATCTGTGAGCTCATTCCGCGAACTCAGTCAGCGAACTGGCGGAGGTTCTCATCCTGAGAATATCTGATGGAGTTTGTGAACTCCTTCCGGGAACTTAAGTCCGCGAGCTTGAGTTGGTTATATCTAAATAAGATTATTTGTTAACTTATATTTATATTAACTAAAGAATGCAAATTGGAAACCGTGGCTATAAAGTTCATTAATCGATTCGAGTGAATCAAATCGTTTTTGCTTCGATTGTGTCTTGTATAGTTATATAAGATTTATACAATTGAACAACTCTATAACTAGTTCATTTGAGTCATTTGAACTAGTTATGGTGAAGAAAAATATGGTTGATATGAAAGTGCTCATATAGCTAACCATTTGGTTAACTACTGTTGAACCAACAAATGTACATGTTTTGGTACGATTACACAAAACTAAAATCGTTCATTTCATTTTTGTGTAACAAGCTAAGTTTTCGATCTAACGGTTGAAAGATATTATCTTGAATCTAATCAGGTTTTCATCTAACAGTGAATATTCAATGTTTTGTTACCAAGCTAACATTGATTCCAAACCTTGATTTAAAAGACTATATAAGGGAGAACTCTAGCAATTGGGAAACCTAAACCACACACCTCGTGTGTGATACTAGTTGTATTAGCTATAGTCGATTCTCCTTTAACCTTAGGCTTCTTCTTAAAAACCAGGTTAACGACTTAAAGACTTCATTGGGATTATGAAGCCAGACCGATACTGCTTTCTCGTAGTTGTGTGATCTGATCTTGATGATTCTATCGTGTTGAGTACAATCGTAACGATTGGCTTGAGATTTATATCTCTGATAGGAAAGATATAAAAGTAGTCACAAACATCTTCATCTTATCGTTTGTGATTCCATAATATCTTCTTTCGCCGCGTTGATTAAGATTATTGTGAGGCGATTAATAATACTAGTCTTTTCTTCGGGAATATAAGTTCAGGTTATCAATCGGTTCATTTTCACCTTGATTTATCAAAAGACAGAACAAATACTTGTAGGTATTTCTGTGAGAAGATTTATCTATTACCGTAGACTTTTCTGTGTGATACATATTTGTTTATTAAAGTCTTCGACTTTGGGTCCTAGCAACTCTTAGTTGTGGGTAAGATCAGCTAAGGGAATCAAGTGCGTAGTATCCTGCTGGGATCAGAGACGTAAGGAGCGCAACTGTACCTTGGATTAGTGTGAGATTGATTAGGGTTCAGCTACAGTCCATACCGAAGTTAGTTTGTAGTAGGCTAGTGTCTGTAGCGGCTTAATACAGTGTGTGTTCAATCTGGACTACGTCCCGAGGTTTTTATGCATTTGCGGTTTCCTCGTTACAAAATTCTGGTGTCTGTTTTGTTATATAATTGAAATATCACAGGTTGTGTGTTTGAATCAATCAATTGGAAATCCGACCTTTGGTTGTTGATTGAAATTGATTGATACTAGAACATTGGTCTTTGGTACCGTTCAAGTGATTTCTCTTGTATTCAATTAGACTCGCAGGTTTCTATTTGCTTGAGTAAAGAATTGAATCAAGAAAGAGATATATAACTCTTTGATATACTTTATTAAGATTGAGTCTAGTTGATTCTCTTGAAAGTATATTGGAGTTAGTCCATACAGATTTCTAATCGAAATATTGGGTATGGTTGTTGTACCCCTGCTTTTTTAGTCTTCATTTTCATGAGGAAGGTTTGGTTCATCTCCCATCCAAGGAAAGATAGATATACTTGTGTTATCCGCACATATGCAAGGAATAAATACCGGTACAAATTTGAAATCCTAATACCCCTTCTCATATTTTGGTCAAACACATCTCATTCAATTTCCCTTTCTGTTTCAAACAAACCTAAAAATCTTCCGTTCCCTAATACTCAGGAATCTCATAGCTTCCCTATTTACAGTAAACATAATATGTTTTATGTATATATGAATCCAATATCCCAAAACCTAAATACGGATAATTGCATCTTGCATCAAAAACAAATGACTGCAACTAGGGTTTTCGGTTAAATTGATTCGAACTCAACCATTGAAGTGTCTGATTTAGCTGCAAAGTTCAGGCACACAATGTTAGGATTGGAGGCCGCTGAGAATAACGTCCTCTTCAATCAGTCTGATCCTAAAAATAAATACTATGAAGAAGGAGAATGAGATTTTTTATCTCATAGGAAAAGTTATTATGGAAGGAAAAATGGGTTATAGTGTTGTTGAGAAAAAATTCAGTTCACTTGGAATTTCATTCCTCCAGAAGAAGTGAATATTATTGAAGTTGGCATAAATATTATGATTTTTAAGTTTAAGAGTAAGGAAATGGTGGATAAAGTGATTGATGAAGGTCCCTGGAATATAGATGGCCACTTATGCATCTTGTATGACTACTTTCATGGTCTGGTGCACCAAAACCTTGATTGGAAAAAATAAGTGTATTGGATTCAATTAAAAAACTTGCAACCGGAACATATGAATGTGAAATATGTTAAAGATATGAGTAAGCTTTTAGGTGAGGTTCTAGCTATTGCACCAAAAAAATGCAATTCCAGTTGGGGTCCCTGTCAAAGTGTGTGTAAGGATTGAACTCACTACTCTCTTAAGAAGAAGTGTGCTAGCTATCACTGCAGCTGGAGTAACAAAATAGGTCATATTTTTCTATGAAAAAACCCCACAAAATTTACAAGGAATGCTTCATTATAAACCATTTTCAGGGAGCCGGTAAGGATGCAAAAAAATATGTTAAAGTTGTACATGCTATCTCTGGAAAGCCTGCAAGAGAAATACTGTTGTTTTAACCCCTAAGCCAATCTTTAGAAAGCCTGCAAGAGCAACTCCTTTTACCCCGCCCACAAGATGGAGTTCCTATCAACATTCAAATTGAAGCTGATAGTGAAGAATTCCAAGCTAGACTTGGAAAAAGGCGGAGATTTATTGGTCCCCAAGATGGAAAAGGAAAACTAACCACAAAAAGAAGTTGCATATAACAATGTGGAAAGTTCAGGGAAACAAATAACAGCTAGAAACACACAAAAGGATAAGCAATTTGGAAACTTTTAAGGGGAGAATAAGGTAATTTTTAAACTTTTTCCAAACTTTCCCTGCATTTACTACTTACACTGCATTTATTTTTACAACTTTTTTTCTTTTCAAAAAATTAAAATGATGAAAATCTTATTTTGGAATGTTTGTGGTTTTGGTAATAGGTACATTATAAAGCATTTGAAGGATATGTCCAATAATCCTGATATTATTTTCCTAACTAAAACTAAAAATAACACAAAAAAGATGAAGTAGTACACCTCTAGCCTAAATTACAATAATAGGTTTTTTCATGACTTAATAGGTACCTCTGGAGGTTTGAGTCACCTTTGGAAAGATGACATTGATTTACAAATTATAGAAACTAAACTATATATGATTCAATGCACTATTGAAATGGATGCTAGAACTAAAAAATCCTTGGTAACTTTTATGTATGGAGCCCATGATCCTATAATTAAAAATGAACAGTGGAAATAAATGAATAATTTCTTAACCCAAATGAATCTACCATGGATTGTGGCTGGGTATTTAAATTTTGTCATCTCCCAACATGAGAAAGATGGTGGAAACAAAATTAGCCAAACAGTTTTAGATGAGAACAATAGTCTTCTAGATGTTAATGGTCTTCATAGTATAAACTTTATAGGTAATCATTATACTTGGACCAATAGAAGAAAATGTCATGCTCTGATCTTATAGAGGCTAGATAGATTTTTTGCTAATGAGATTTGGTTAAATTTTTATCCTACTTGTGCAGTGTATCACCTTATTCCTTTATAGATAATCATTATACTTGGACCAATAGAACAAAAGGTCATGCTCTGATCTTAAAGAGGCTAGTTAGATTTTTTGCTAATGAGATTTGGCTAAATTTTTATCCTACTTGTGCAGTGCATCACCTTATTCCTTTTTCTTCTGAGCATTGCCCCATCATGCTCACTAATACCAAAGTTCATAATGATACTTATAAACCTCTTAGATTAAATAAAGCTTGGTTTAGAGATAATTCCTGCAAAACTATTATTGAAAATAGTCGGAAGATGAACAATAATAGATCTCATGCTTATAGATTTACTAGATCTTTGCTTAATACTAAACATGAACTCAGGAAATAGAATTATATTAGTTTTGGCAATATAACAACTCAGATTAATAAGATCAAGTCTCAACTAGAGGTCTTATATAAGAGTAATAATAATGACAACATTCATTTGATAGAAGAACTTAATTGTAAATTAAATCAGCGGTATAATATTGAGGAGGATTTTTGGAAGCAAAGAAACAAAGATGAAGATCTTAGGAATTGTGATAGAATCATATATTATCATCAAAAAGTCAATTTTAGGAGGGAAAAAACAAACATAGATACCTTGCAAAATTCTATGGGTAATGGCTCACTGATAGAAGGGACATAACAAATAATCTTAAGGATCACTTCTTTAATATGAGTAGGTCCACTCTTCCACCAAATGCGGATGATTATTTTGTTAATGTTTCCCTTGTATTATTGAAAATGATATTGCTCAGCTTCTTGCTATTCTTACTCATTATGAAATAAGAAAAGTTGTTTTTAGTATGCATTATTGAACTGCACCTAGACCTGATGGATTCCCACCAGGATTCTATCAAAATATGTGGAATACTGTAGGTGATGACATAATTAACATGGTTCAGGATTTTTTCCATTCAAAACATATGCTTAAACAACTTAACCATAATTTTACAGCTCTCGTTCCTAAGAATAATTATCATGTGTCTGCAATAGATTCTAGACCCATCAATATGTGTAATGTGAGTTAAAAGATCATATCTAAATTACTTGTTACTAGGCGTAAGTCTCTCTTAAACAAGTTTATTTCTCCCTTCCAGTCACCTTTTATCCTCATGGGCTGATTGACACCATGAAAAAAATAAAAAGTAAGAAAGGCTGGATGGCCATAAAATTAGATATGGGTAAAGACTTTGATAGGATTGAGTGGAGTTTGTAATTGCTAGTCTAAAAAGTCTAGGCTTCTCTGCTGAATGGTGTAAACTTATTGAGCAATGCGTTTCTACAGTCTCTACCTCTATTCTTCTAAATGGATCCCCTGAATAGTTGTACAAACCTCAGAGAGGCTTGAGGCACGATGATCCTTTATCACCTTAACTGTTTATCCTTTATATAGATTCTTTATCAAGATCTCTTTTTACTGATGAGTCTAATAACTACGTTCATGGATGCATTGTTACTAAGAGTAGGAAATACCTATAGGTACTATAGATAATATATTAGGATGAGTTTGGTCCGGTTGACTCAGTCAACTATCTGTTTTGTCCTTTTTGGAAAAATAAATTATGGTTTGGTCGTAAAAATTATAGTTTGGTCCTAAGGTGACGTCATGGATGATGTAATTGTCATGTGTGGTGACGGAAATATCTTTTTGGGACCACATATATAGAAAAAAATCCTTGAAAATATCTTATTTTTATTTTTACTTTCTCTCTCTTCCTGTTTTTCAGATCTAGAATCTCTTTGCTCTAGAATTTTCTTTTCCCTGTTGTTGTTGAAGATGAACCTTGCTTTTCTTGATCTGCTATTGCGGTTGATGATTTTTTTTTTTTTTGCTGTTTGAAGATGAACTCGTGATGATGTTTGAAGACGAACTCGTGATGTTGTTTTGATGTTTGAAGATGAACTCGTGATGATGTTTTGAAGATGAACTCGTGATTGTTGTTGTTGAATATGTGAATACGATGAAAGAAGATGATGAACGACGGAGTTTTTAGGGTTTGATTGGTGTTGCTGTTGTTGAAGACGACGAAGATGATGAAGATGATGCTTGTGTTGAAGATGAAGATGAAGAAGACGATATTGATGTTTGTTGTGAAGGATGAACTAATATCAGATCTGAAAAGAATGAACTCGTGTCTTGCTGCTCGTGTTGAAGATGAACATGACGATCTTGTCTTGCTGCTGGTGTTGAAGATCTTGATTTTTAGATCTTTGTCTTGTTGTTTCTGCTGTTGAAGATGATGAAAAAGATGAAGATTTGTATGTGTTTTCGTCATTTTTTTAGGTTTTTATATGAAGTTCATTTCTGGAATGAACTCTGTTTTTTTAGGTTTTTATATGGAGTTCATTTCTGGAATGAACTCTGTTTTTCTAGGTTTTTATATGGAGTTCATTCCATAAATGAACTTTGTTTTTTTTAGCTTTTTATATGGAGTTCATTTCTGGGATGAATTCTTTTTTTTTTTAGGTTTTTATATGGAGTTCATTTCTGGAATGAACTCTGTTTTTTTTTAGGTTATTATATGGAGTTCATTTATGGAATGAACTATGTTTTTGTAGGTGATTTCTGAAAAACAAGTATAAATTAACACGGAATGGCGCTTTTGTCCATTTAATATTTTTAAATAATTATGGACCAAACAGTAAAGGCGTTTTCCCAAAGGACCAAACTGACTTGGGACCAACCAAAAAAGGACCAAACGATATTTTTCCCTTACAAAAATTGCACCACCTGTGAGTCACTTATTTTTGCGGATGATTATCTCCTATTTGCTAGAGCTAACAGTAATGAGGCTGCTCATATAGCTAAGATTAATGAAGAATTTAGCAAATTCTCAGGTCAGTCAGTCAATTTTGATAAATCTGGGATTGCCTTAGTCCCAAAATTCAAGGTAATATCAAAACTGAAATCTCAAACATTTTGAATATTAAGAAATTGGCTTTGCAGGATACATATCTTTGAGTACCTCTATTGCTTCAAAAAAACAAAGTTCAGTCCTTTACTACTTTGTTAGATAGGTTCAGTGACATGCTAGCTCCTTGAAAGTATAAGTTTGTAGCTCAACCTGGTAAGACAACCCTCACTCAATCAATCTTAGGAAATATTTTCAGTCACCATATGGTTGTCTTTCCTATGCCAAAGACTATTACTGACAAGATGGATGTTGTTCATAGAAATTTCAGGTGGAACAAAAAATAAGGTGAAAGAGGAATTTATATGAAAAATGGAACCATATATCTATCCCTAAAGACTTAGGAGGTCTGAATATTAGACAATCTACTATCTTAAATCAAGTTATCCTAACTAAATTAGCATGGAGAGTGATTGAAGATCCAGATGCCCCTTGGGCTGTCCTTCTTAGACATAAATACTTCAATTGCCAAAATCCTATTGACTGTGCATTGTTTAGAAATGGTTCCTGGGTGTGGAAGGGAATTTGTGATGGTATAAAATAAAAAAGTTTTATTGTTGGCAGGTAGGTGATGGAAGGAACATTTCTATCTGGAAGGATAACTGGATTCCTAACATGGATGGTCCATGAAAGTCCAATTTTGCGTCTACTACTAATAGTAAGGTGTCTGACTTAATTGATAGTAGTGCTAAAACTTGGAAAGTAGAAACTTTTTGTTTGATAGAAATACTATTAGAGCCATTCAAAAAAATTAAAATCTTAATGTCAGGAATTAATATTGTTAGATGGAAACCATCTAGTGATGGTCTTTTTTCTGTAAAAACTGCTTCCAGGGCTATCATGGATAAAACTCAAGAGAGGCATGCTAATAGTAATATGATTGACTGGAAATCTCTTTGGAAACTTAACCTTCCCATAAAGGTCCAACACTCCATTTGGAAAGTCCTCCACAACTGTTTGCCAACTAAGGATAAAATAAATAGATATACTAGTCACTTTATTTATGAATGTCTTCTATGTAAAGCCCATGATGAATCTCAACAACATCCTTTTGTCGATTGTAGTATCTTTATCTCTGTCCTTTGTAGCATTAATTTTAAATGTGTGCAGGTTTTACGAGGAAAAAATTATCCATGAATGGGTCTCTTCTTGGTTTGATAATGATGTTGGAAATAGGCCTAAAAAATTATTAAAATTTAATTGTATATGTTCTACTATGTGGCATATTTGGAAAACTCATTGCACTGTGGTTTTCGAAAATTCGCAGGTGAAACTAGAGGAAATAGTCATTAGTGTGAAATATCATATGGCTGGCTGGATAAGAGTTCTGGGAGCACAATCAAGTAACAGGGGAGAAAGAAGAGTTGATCATAGACTAAAAGTTTAGAAGAAACCTGATATGCAATTTATCAAAGTTAACTTTGATGCAGCCTGGTGTAAATTTAATAATGAGAACATTGTATATATACCCCTACTATGAGACCCATTGCAAAGATACCCTTATGAACTTTACAAATACCCCTAAGCTTAATACATTACTAAAATACCCTTTTCCGTTGTATAGTGTATATAATCCACTACCAATATTCAAAAAAAAAAAGCATCTACTGCCCACCACCACCAGTCCACCACCACCAACAACCACCACCACTGTCCATCGCCGCCGCCGCCGTCCACCACCATCTCCACCACTGTCTACCACCGCCAACCACAACCAACGCCGCTAACCAGCACCACCATTTCCCTCCACTACCGCCACCAATCATCACCACCGCCGTCAACTACCACCCACCACCACTGCCGCCGCCAACCACCACCACCGACAAGCAACACCACTGTCCACAACTACCGACAACCACCACTACCCACAGCCGCCATCAATCACCAGCAACCACCAATTCCACCACCACCATATGGAGTCAACTTGCTGAAGTTGTTTCCAAAAGTGGAGTCAACTTGCTGAAGTTGTTTCCAAAAGTAGAGGAAACTAGCTCAAGTTGTCTCCAACAAATAGTGTGTAAGAACAAGTTGCTTTCCATATTTGAAAGCAACTAGCTCAAGTTTTCTACAAATATGGAGGCAACTATCTCAAGTTGTCTCTGCATATGGAAGCAACTAGGACAAGTTTTCTACAAAGGAAAAGTATACACAAAAAAATGAACCTGGTGTGAGTCGAACACACATCATCTGACATGGAGTCAGTCGTGCTACCGTTGCACCACATCTTCGTTAATGCAAAATGACATATCAAAATCACATCCAAATAGATATACTACACCTACTAATGTATAAAACAACACATATGTTCATGGTTTGTAACACATACATACCTAGTGATTTGCGCGCATACAACACAAGTTTATATTGTCTCCTGCAACTACCCCCACCACAGCTGCAACATCCACTACCATCACCACTAATGCTAACACAACAAACCACCTCCACTGCGACATCCACTACCTCCAGCATTGCTGCAAACAAAGAAAATTGGAAGCTCAACAACCCTGTACATTCACCTAAAATCCACCAGTTCAACTGGCTATAACAGCAACTTAACACAACCTAATCTCTACCAGTTCAACTGGTTATAACAGCAACTCATCACAACCATGTGTTACCATTGCACCACATATTCGTCGCAACTACTCTAAGATATATTATAAGATAATTTCATATGCATGGATGGGCCCAAAAACATAACCAAGTTGCCTCCGAACTGGAATCAACTATCTCAAGTTGCCTTCAAATAGAGTATCAACTGTAGGTCAAGTTGCCTCCGAACTGGAATCAACTAGCTCAAGTTTCCTCCAAAAGTGAAAGTAACTTTATCAAGTTGTCCCCAAAATCTAGAGTCCAAGAACGAAATTGAGGAAACTAGATAAAGTTAAACTATTGTTAATCCCAAGCCAAATTGGATCTATGTATGTATGTTCTTGGCTGGATAGACTCAAGGATAAAAAAATGCATCAAGATAAAGAATACCTGAAAGAATATGAAAGAGAATCTAAATATAAACTGGTTATCCATCTTTCTCAACTCCATGATGCTCTTGGGAATAGTGTTTGAGCACTTCATAGTGGTGTCAGGGAATCAATCATAGTGGTTTCAGGGAATCGGTAATTCCCTGACCAGCGACTCCTGAATCAATTCCCACCACAGAGACTAGAGGGGAACATCAATGCAGCTATATACACCTGTCAAGACAAAAGAAATGTTGCAGTATTGAGTATTTCGCATGCATAAAAAGCGAAATTGTCATTACAGATACATATACCAGTTCTGAAACATTTTTTCATGCATAAAACAAGAAATATTCATTATAGATACCAGTTCTACAACTATGTCAAATTTTCTAGTTCCTGGCATTTGTGAATGTGTAAGAGTGTCTAAAGTTAGTATCGTCACACATATACATGGAGTAATAATTTTCTTCACAGAGGAAAATGTAAACATCATTTTATTCTTACATCATGGAATAGTGTACCAAATAATACTAAACTATGCTTTTTGTGGTAATGAAGTTAACATAAGCACTCAAAAAAGCTGTAAAGTGTTGCTATTAAAATTACACAATATCTAATACAAAATGTGCAACAAAGTAAAATATCAATACATCATTAGCTACATGAAATATGAACCCATCGACATATATGTTTGGACGCCACAAATTAACCCGGGGAACAACCACCAACATACACTATTATTACCAATTAACCATCTATACCATTTTGCATTCACTGATAAATAAAGAATATTCATTAGGGAAATTCATATCTTGTTTTAACCACCTCCTTTAACCACTTCTAGGAAACAAAGAAATGAGTTCCTAAGCACACATGGTGGTGAGAAGCATCCTGTGCTTACCCAGCACTAGTAAGACTTCATGAAAACTTCTTAAATAAGTTCAATTTCTATATTACATATCCAACAGAAGTGCTTTCATAAATAACTTCTTACCTAGATCAAGGAACCACAAAAATGTCAACATCTCGAGGATATCTAGATCATGTTTAATTTTGAATCTCATTTAATTTCTTACTATTAGTCCACAAATCAAGTCACTTTTCATATGAGCAGGCAAATTAAGGTTTCTAAAGTTAACATATACATGATTAAAACACTAAATTCAATCAAGCATTTTTTTCTCAAAGTAATTAAAAACCCCTAATACGAAATATGAAAACAAAAACAGTAATACCTCCTCCACCGTCGTCGCCACCACCACCACCACATCATCGTTATTACTCCTTGAGTTTCTAATAGTACCTAAGGAATTGAAGTTAGATTTTAGGAACCCTAAATTACTTTGTGTTTGATATTACATTCGATATTTCGACATAGTTTCAAATAATCCTTCTCCACCATCACCACTGCCACCACCTCCTTCAGTATCAATGTCTTCAAGTCTAAAAACACCATAATAATGTTAGTCACTTTTTTAGATCGAGCAATCAAATTGACAAGAATGTATGTTCAAAGTATCTAATAAAAATCAAAATCGCAACTAGTTACCACACCGCCACCAGTAACTCGAACCCCTAACCCTAACTTTATAAATTCAACCACCGTCACCACCACTGCCACCACCAAATTTTAAAAAAGAGAAATAGAATGCATAATTGAAAACCTTAATCTCTCTCAAACTCCAAAATCTTAATCAAATATTCATCATAATCAAAGAAGAGAAACTTTTCCGTCGGCGAAGAAGATGATGGTAGTGACAGAGTTTTATAGGATCTGAAACATAACAAAATACGATCATATCGCAGAAGATGGTGCTGGTTTTGGTGGTAGCGGTGGCGGTGGCGGCAGTAGATATGGTGGTGGTGGTAGATAGATATGGTGGTGGTGGTAGCAGAAGTGGTTGAAAGAGGAGGAGAGGAGAAGAAAAGTGAAAATGAAATAAACAATCTCATATCCAATTTATTATTTGGTGAGGGTGAATTTGGAATTAATAACTCCTTTGAGGAGGGGAGGGGTATTATTATAAGTGCAAAAGGTATTTCTGAAGGCGCGCAAATTACTAGGTATGTATGTGTTACAAACCATGAACGTATGTGTTGTTTTATACATTAGTAGGTGTAGTATATCTATTTGGATGTGATTTTGATATGTCATTTTGCATTAACGAAGCTGTGGTGCAACAGTAGCACGACTGACTCCATGTCAGATGATGTGTGTCCGACTCACACCAAGTTCACGTTTTTGTGTATACTTTTCCTTTCTAGAAAATTTGTCCTAGTTGCTTCCATATGCAGAGACAACATAAGCTAGTTGACTCCATATTTGTAGACAACTTGAGCTAGTTGCTTTCAAATATAGAAAGCAACTTGTTCCTACACACTATTTGTTGGAGACAACTTGAGCTAATTGCCTCCACTTTTGGAAACAACTTCAGCAAGTTGACTCCACTTTTGGAAACAACTTCAGCAAGTTGACTTCAGATTTGGATACAACTTCAACAAGTTGACTCCATATGGTGGTGGTGGAATCGGTGGTTGCTGGTGGTGATTGGTGGCGGCGGTGGGTAGTGGTGGTTGTCGGTGGTGATGGACAGTGGTGCTGGTTGTCGGTGGTGGTGGTTGTCGGCAGCGGTGGTGGTGGGTGGTAGTTGACGGCGGTGGTCGTGGGTGGTAGTTGACGGCGGTGGTGATGATTGGTGGCGGTGGTGGAAGGAAATGGTGGTGCTGGTTAGCGGCGATGGTGGTGGTTGGCGGTGGTAGACAGTGGTGGTGGTGGACGGCGGCGGTGGTGGACAATGGTGGTGGTTGTAGGCGGTGGCGGATTGGTGGTGGTAGGCAGTAGATGTTCTTTTTTTTTGAATAGTGGTAGTGGATTATATACACTATACAACAGAAAAGAGTATTTTAGTAATGTATTAAGCTTAGGGGTATTTGTAAAGTTCATATAAGGGTACCTTTGCAATGGGTCTCATAGTAGGGGTATATAGATAATGTTCCCTTTCTTTTAAGTTATTGACCATCCCCAAACGATCCCTAAGAGCATCTCCAACATCGGGTGTTAAAAATCATACATGAAATTTTTTTGAGACCCTTATTTAAAAGAATTTGTACATATAATAAATATAGGACCCCATGACTAGTAAACCATCTCCAACAGTATATAGGTTTAACCATTAGAAAATCTTGTGTGATGAAATCTTAACCGCTTAATTATTTTTTAATTAATTATTAAAAATATAAAATATGACATGGAGGTCATTCCGGAGATCAAGATAAGACTTTCTTCAAAACCTTCAAAATTAGTATTTCATCCCTCTATTTTATAGGACCTACTGTTGGAGATGGATTTAATTAAAATGAAGGTCTAAAATCCTACATGCCACTAAAAAATAAATCTTCTACCCTTTTCCAGGAGATGCTCTAAACAGTGTACTGCATTTAACGAAAAATACCGGGCGGAAATAAAATTTCCAAGCAATTTTCCCCTTTAAAAGAAAAAATAACCCATTTCGCTCGTTAGGGTTTAAGTGCGAGAGCTAGACAAAGTGAAGCGACGAAGAACAGCTAAAACCCAGAACACAGACTCTTCTTCTTCAAACAACATCATCATCATCAATGGCCGACGATGATAATGATATGGGTGATATGGGGTAACTCTTTCTTCCCTATTCTCTTTTATCAATTTCACCCAAAAAGTTCAATTAGGGTTTTTAATTTTACTGTAATCTCGATCTTTTGAACTAATTTGTTAAAAATAACTCTCTTACAGATACGAGGATGAACCAGTTGAGGATATTATGGTAAGTGGATGAATCAGTTTTCTTTTATTGGTTTTTTTTTTTTGGTAAAATTTTGTTAGTTTTGTTGATTGTGATTGTGGTATTTGTAGGAAGGAGAAGAAGAGGAGGTTGAGAATAACAATGAGGATGAGGCTGCTGAGCAAGTGGTGTTAGAAGGTGAAGAGAAAGAGGAAGCTGAACCAGTTAAAAAAGATAGAAAGACGTCTAAGTTTATGACTAAGTATGAACGAGCAAGAATTCTTGGTACGCGCGCTCTGCAGATTAGGTATGTGATGTTTTGGACTTTATATTGTGTTATTTGAGGTGAAGCTTTGCTAATAATGTTGTAATTCGTTGAGATGAGAAGAGTTTTTACTAACAATGGTTTTGTTATGTTTTGATAGTATGAATGCACCAGTGATGGTTGAGCTGGAGGGAGAGACTGACCCACTTGAGGTAAGAAGCAGGAAGTTCTTGCCCTTTGACTTCTTTTTTTTCGAACTTATTAGATGCACTGAAAGTACATTTTATTGAATTAAGCCGGAATAGGTAAAATAGAAATAATTTGATTGCTTAGACTTTGTAAAAGTGCTTGGAGCATTCTTTCTATTTGAGGCTTAGATGCTCAGTTTACGACATACTAATACCTCGACGATGGACAAAGTTGAGACTTTGTATAGTTGAGACCATGGAAACATCTAGGTATGCTTTACAGGAGTTATTGAGGTGAGGAAATTCATGAAATCTAGGATATCAGGTTTATGCTTAGTTGGAAAAAGGTTTTCAACTGCCTACTCACATTAGAAGCTCAGTAGAACAGGCAAGGCCGACTTCAATGGTAGACTACTGATGAAAACTAGGTTGGATATTCAAAGATATTCAGATATTGAAACAGTATGTTCCCCTATTATTTAGAATATGCTGACCTATTGAAGTTTAATGGAAGGAAGGAGCTGAAATGTTAGTTAAATAATAATCTTGTTTGATTGCCTCTCTGTGTTAGTCGGGGAAGTGAAAGCTTAGTGGACTAAAATCTCAATGAATTAAACCAACTGTGTGCAATATGGAGGGATAAAGGGGTCTTAAAGCCTATTAATGTTCACCATACGGTGGTATTCTGTTCACCATGTTCTAAATGGTGACTATCAGTTCAAGGCTTAGATGCAGAATTTAGAGGATTTAGATGTGCAGACTTTAGTACCTTGAGATTTGAAAATGAGTTTAATTTGACTATTCTAAGGATAAAAGTGGAGTGTGCTCTGAGCAGTGTATTCTAAAGGAGCCTTGAAATCCAAATTTATAAGTGGGTTATACCTTAGGGGAGGTTAATAGCAGCATGATGGGCGTTTTGGATTTCTGTAGTCTGTTCGTTCTTATGGATATTTTTCCCAATCTTCGAGCGGTACCATATAGTAACAATATATGGTACCTTGATTTAGGAAAATATACATCTTTCAAGGCTGAGATCCAGAAAGAGCTAGGTATTGGTTATAGTTGACTCATTGAGGTAAGGTAATCAATGATTTCTAGGATATTGGGTGGTTGTAACCAGGACAGAGAAGCTCACCCGAGGGTGTAACTTGGTTTTTTTTCTGCCTACTTAGGTAGAAGCTAGGTAGTACATATAAGTGTGGGTTCGAACCAGGTCGGACATTTAGATATTGAAATAATTTGTTCACATCATTTAAGAAAATGCTGACCTGTTGAAGAACTCTAATAGAAGGAAGAAGCTGAAATGCCAGTTAACTATATTATCTTAGCTTGATTGCTTCTCTGTGTTAGTTGGGAAGTGACAAATCCGAATGAACCAAAAGCTTCAATGACATAATCTGACTCTTTGCAGTGTGTAGGGATTAAGGGTAGTGTACATGATTCTGCTGGCTTGATTATAACTTACTAGAAACAGCCAGGACTTGTCATTATCAGTATGTTTACAGAACAATTTTCCAAATGTACGAGCACCTAATTCTTAGATAACTAATAACGTTAAGTAGAATAGCATTACTCATACGAAGTTTTAAAGTAAGTTGGTACACAGATTTTGTGTTTGAACCCACTCCATATGCATAAAAGACTGAAGTTACGGACATTATATCGTTAGACATGAGAGTGTTGTTTGGCAGATTACTTATAACCTCTGTATGTTCTCTTATGTTCAGATTGCCATGAAGGAACTCCGGGCGCGCAAAATACCTTTCACCATCCGTCGCTACTTGCCTGATGGAAGGTATGTTTTGCATTTAACTTTAATGCATACTTACTGATTATTACCTCTTCCTATCTTAAACGCTGAAAAGCTAATATTACTGCCTCTACTTTTGTATATGTGAATAGTTACGAAGATTGGGGAGTCGATGAGCTGATCGTCGAAGATTCTTGGAAGAGACAAGTTGGTGGTGAATGATCATTCAATAAATCTGGTGCTGTCCCGTCACACTCTGGCAGCAATATGTTTGGTTCTCTTGGTCTGCTTGTCTCTAGATAACTACGGGGTCCTTTAAACATGTTGCAACTTTGGTTTTGGGTTGTATAAAGAAGGTTGTAATGGGACTGATTGTCGGTCGGATGTTAGAATTTGTACTATGTTTGCTTTTCCTTTCCTTGAATGTAATTAAACCAGGTGTGTTCTTCCAGTTTAAAACTTCAGTGATGTTGAACTAATAATAGGTGTTGGTTTGATGAATTTGAAGATGATTTTCAGTTTTTCTTACTCTTTTGGTTATAGTAGTGGAGAATTTGGTGCAGTAGGTATACAGACAGATGAAGTTTTTGATGAAGGAATTTAGTTTTTTTTTTTCTTCCCGAAAAGAGGATAGAATCCTCAAATAATAGATTGATAACTTCGATTCTGAGAATCCGTTGCAATTACAAGATTACGGCAGTTTTCAATGTAAAGGTAGTGCAACATAGCTTTTGTTTTTTCTGATCAAAAAAACAAAAAAACATAGCTTTAAGTTCTTCACCGATCCAAGTGTTTAGAATGGCATTAAGATTACAAAAAGTCGCTATGTTTGCCGCTTTTCTAATACTGAATCCAGAGACTAAAATAAAAGCATTAGCCTACAATTTAAGTTTGCTTCAAAGTCTTCACAAATCATATAACGTTGTTGTCTAGCTTTTGCGTATCTTCCCATTAACAGTTTTAGAGTTGATTCTGAATCACTTTGAAAAGTGATATTATAGCCACTCCATTCGGTTGCCCATTGGAAGGCAGCTTCAACACCTTTTTCTTCTAATTTTTCCCTGGTTGTGTAGTCCTCAAAGGATCCTCTTGCCTCAATTGTATTACCTGAAAACTCCATCAAAGTTATGCCAATTCCAGATTGATTTATTGGGATATGCATAGTTATAGCTAATGACATTCGCATACTTAGGTATGTTACATGTTTTTCAGGTTCTCTAACCAGAATTTTTAGATCTTCATCATGCATATGATCATAGAAAAGAGTTTGCATTACATTATAAGTAGGGCCTGCTAACATTCATTGTGATTCAGAACACTATGATTATTGAGTAAATATAGAATTGAATGATAGAATTAAGCTTGCTAGGGAGAACGCTGAGTTGCATCTGGAAAACTAGACTTTCAAAGACGTCATGATGATGGAGCAGAGATAATTATTTTGTTTTGTTTAGAAAGGGAATTATGAAAAGAATTTCTGTTTGTTTTGTTTTGTTTACAAACGGAATTATGAAAAGAATTTCTGTTTTTGGTGGAGAGGAGAGAAAAATAATCTGGCATTTTTAGGGGCCACTCAAAATGAATTAGGGGCCAATAATTTATAACCATCCAAAGGCAGTAGCTAAGGGATATCCCATAGGAACTTGGAGCTATGTATGTTCCCTTTCAGGAATAAAACCAATTGAAGTTATTTATCTAATTCATTTCTATTCATTTCTATTCATTTCAATTATTCTTCCCCTCCTCTTCTTCACTCCCGAGTGTGAAGAGATTTTTTTTCCCTCGTTCTTCAATTTGATTCATCGTCATCTTGAATCGCTTTATCAAAACATCGTCGATTCTTCTCTTAAACGATGACTATAACTAATCAACCTAATAAAACTCGAGTGAAAAACGTACACCGTGTTGATGATCCACATATTGGAATTGCAGCTGGAAACAAAGAGATTGTTCCTGAAAATGATGAAGAAAATGAAGAATAGGAAGAACGCGAAGAAGGGGCAGCCGCGGATGTAGTTGGTGGCGGCGAATCGGATAGTTAAACACTCCCGAAACTTCAAATGACCCCAATTAGGTAAGATTCTATCATTTTTTAGGTTTATGTCGCTTTATTTAGACGAATCGTTGAAATTTTTTTCTAGGGTTTTATGTTTTTTACCCAGATTCGGGAGATATGCGTGCTAACTGACTTCTGATTATAATCGTGTTCTTCGTTTCTCAAGAACATAGTCAATATTCGGGAGATAGATTTATAGGTATGTTTGGTCATATCTTCCTGAAACCTAAATGGATATAATCGGTAGGAAACATTTAATATGTCTTCCGAATGTAATAGAAGAGTAGAAGATACAGAGTCACCGTAAATTGGCCAAAATCGGAGGTTAAATACTTTTTGACTTCCGAATATATTGATGTAGAAGTACAGTAATCAGAAGTCCACTTACTACCGAATATATATTTTGAAAAATTCTCATAGATTGTGATTTATGCAAAATCCCATATTGGGGCCAGTATATATTCAGAAGAGAATATAATGTGATATACTTCCGATTGTAAAATGTTGAAATTGAAATAACTTTGGGGCCATATTGTATTTGGTAGAAAATATTATTAATTATTTCAAAATTATATAGGCTCAACAATTTAGAGTTTTATGTATCCAAATGATGAATATTCGGTAGGTAATACATTAGTTTACCGTCCAATTGTTTTGTATTCGGGAAAATAATGTTGCTTTTTTACTTCCGATTGTGTACATTCGGGTTTTATTTGTGTACTTTTGTTTCCGATTGTATAGTTTGTAAATATTGTTTTTTATTTTGTTTTTTAGGAAAAGTCGAGCTAAGCAAGCCCACAAAACAGCTGACTTAGGGCCTCGTCGAGCAGGGAGTAAGAAAGTGTCAGCTAGTGCTAGGAGAGAAAGAAGTGCTAAGGGAAATTCATGTGCTCAACAAGGTGAAGAACCAAGTGATCCACAAGGCACTCAACAAGGTGAAGAACCAAGTGCTCCACACGTTACACCCCAACATGAAATTGAACCAATTGATCCAGTGCCAAGAGTACAAGAAGAAGGACAACGAAGTCGTACCCAAGAAGAAGGACAACCAAGTGCTACCAAAAAATCCAAAAAAGGAGGAGAAGGTGGAAAGAAATAAATTGCTAAGAAAGCATCACACCTTGTCCTACCACACTTGAAGGTGCAGGATATCCCAAGGAAAAATCCTTCGGCGGATGGAGGAAAATTGTTATTTGGATACAAAGGCTTCTGGGCCAAAGAAATATACGAAACCGAGGTTATAAGCGTATCCTTTTTATTAACGTATTGTCTAGGTTCTATCGTAATAGTTGTATTAAGGGTTTTTGTTTTCCTTTAAACATTTGTCGTGTGTTTAATAGTATCATCAACATGCGGTTCGTCTACTCAAACCCACCGCCTCACCAACAAAAATGCTGGATTGGCCTTTATCCGGTGAATTTGAAAGGTTCAAGGAAATTATCAAAAACTCGGGGTTGTCTACTTCTGTCGAGAATTCAATATTGGAACAAGATCGTGTGGCTATATCGGCTTTCGTGGAGAGATTGTATCCTGAGACCAACACCTTCCATATGCCGTTTGGGGAGATGACGATTATCCCGGATGATGTTGTGCAGATTCTTAAACTCCCTGACCAAGGCACAACCGTGAAGTTGAACTACACAAAGCAGTTAAGTTGGGCACAACTTTATAATCTAACTCAAAAGTGCTTAGGTTGGGATGAAGAGACATCAAGAGTTGAGTTCAATAGGCATGCAAGTTACAGAACTAGACAGATCAACATTAGCATTTTGATGAAAATGTACCGAGGCACCTTGGATAAAGAAAAGAAAGGAGCGTTAACTGATGAGCAAGTGAACCACGCGTCCACCGCATATCTCCTTTGTGTATTGGGATGTGTGATTTTCCCCAACACTATTGGTAACCGGATCGATGCCATATTTCTACAACTTCTGGATCCTCTCCATGAAGTCAGTGACTACTCTTGGGGCATGGTATGCCATGCACACTTGATGGAAGAGTTGAGAAAGGCGTCGAAGCGAGGAACTAGCCAAGTTGCAGGAAACGTGTCTCTATTGAAGGTTTTTATTTACTCTATTAGTCCATCTATAGTCATGCTTCCCATGAACTTGATTTGTTATTTGTTAAGCTGTAGAGTTAACAATTTTGAGACCGAGAGTGAGTGATATTTACAGCAAGTTGCAAAGAATTTATTCCCATTTAGTTGGGAATATGACAATGACCAGTGGGGGCTTTCTTCTTTCATCTTTTAATTTTCTTTTTAAAGTCAAAAAATAAAAAAATTGTTGTGAAATTTCGAAGAGAGTATGGGTAGTCAGTTATTTGTCATATGACGTAAATTTTACACCATAAGCATCGATGTTTAAGTATTCAAGTTATATCAGGATTGAGGCATATTTTAAGTGTAGGAGATTACATGACTGAGGTTTTCTATTACACGACTGAGGTTTTCTGTTGGCCAAGAATTTGTCCTGAAGAAAATTATGTGAACTACATTTTTAGATGTTTTTTTTTTGATAGTTTTCAACCTCCAACTTCGGGCGTCACCCAAGGACACAAAGTATACATGCCTTAATTTTATACAATCGGTTTTCCATACTGACAGTGTTTTTACCATCCTTTTGATGTTCATTACTCTAGGCTACTCACGCATTGTCAACTGTTACAAAATATACTTTACCATAACCATGTGATTAACTTGTCGAGGAACCGATCCTTCCATGAAATATCCAAAATTTAATACATCTTATTAAAACTGATCTTGACATCGGTTTAGAGGATGGAAGTCTTGTTATGACTCAGGCTAAGGCACATGTACTTGTTTGTGGTTGTTTTCACCCCGCCTGTGAAATTTGTATCTTTATATTTGTGTAGATGATTTCTGACTTCATCTTCCCAAGGATAACGAAACATTCTAATCTGTATGCCCAAAAAACTCATACACATATTGCACTGATATGGCATATTGTTTTTGTATATATCTTTTAAATAAAACTGTCGTGAAGTTCAAGTTTATGTGAAGTAGGTTTGCAGGAAACAAAAACTTTAAACAAGTTATAGTAAATAACATATTCTTATTCAGCCGAATATTTATGTGGTTTCAAAAATCAAATCTCCGTGAAAACTATGAGATGTTGGAGAGGACGGAGAAAGAGTGTTGTTTTATGACATTGTTGTAGTAGAGAATAAGGGAAGGTTTGAAGATGCAAAATGAGCTCTAGAATTTTTGGTGGAAAATGAATGACCTTTCTGTATTGGGAGGCAATTTTTTTTTAACCAAACTGAAAAGTATTATCTCGATTGTTATGCTGAACAAAGATCGGGTAAAATTAGTTGTTTCTTATATTAATCAGGCTCACAGATTTCTATCTGTTTGATTTGCTGATTACATTAAGAAACATAGATATAATTCTGGGATACACTTTTCCTTGATTGAGTCTGATTGTCTAGTTGATTCTCTTGAAAGTATATTGGAGTTAGTTCATATAGATTGCTAAACGAAATATTAGGTGTGGTTGTTATACCCGCGCTTCTTCACATTCTATATGCCATCTTACAATCATGACAACATTGACGCAGATGAAAATTTGGTCACTGTCAGAACATGGTATCACGAAAC
Organism: Papaver somniferum; assembly: GCF_003573695.1. NCBI lineage: Eukaryota > Viridiplantae > Streptophyta > Magnoliopsida > Ranunculales > Papaveraceae > Papaver > Papaver somniferum. The sequence continues at coordinate 16,760,178 of NC_039365.1, read as the reverse complement.
AAGACATGAAGATGTCGTAGCCGGAATGATCACAACCGAAATCTTTTGCGGGAGGGTGTATAACCAATTTTTATGAGAGTATGGAAATCCAAAGCAAAGATCCCTTCAACAAGTTCATAATCGGTTCCGACTTACCCAAAAAGGATTGAATGACTACATAACGATACAAAAGAGGATCTTTAACACTAGACACTTAAGCTTGTCGATCCAATAATTTTTAAGTATTTGCATACTTATTTTACATAAGACTGGATGAGTATATCTTCTTACTAAACTATCCGAACTTAGCATTCTTTTGTATTTGTAGGTTTATGTAGGAGACACTCGCAACAAGGCACTACTAAGAGGAAAAAGGAGAAGATTTCATATATGATGGAAGTTATGAACTCCTGAAGTCTATGGCCACAGTATAGAGAATAATGGTTATAATCGGAAGTTAGTAGGTTATGCAATCTACCGATTCTGTCAAAATTTTAAATTTTTTTGTCAGAGTTTGGTTATAATCGGAAGTTGGTATGTTACGTAATTAACTGATTCTGGGAAATTTTCAATTTTCTTGTCAGAATTTGGTTATACTTGGAAGTTACTATATTATTATTTCTACCGATTATAGGAGTTGCCAGAGTTTGATTTTAATCGGAAAATAGAATGTTATGTAATCTAACGATTCCTAGAATATCTTTAAAGAATTATCAGAAGATTTCATAATCGAAAGTTAAGTGTGCAAAATAAATGACCGATTTATATAATCGGTTGATATATCATATGATATAAATACCGATTATATCATATATCTTCACTGCCATTCCAAAAAAAATATGTACAAAAAGGCGGTTCAAAATACATCTTCATCATAATGATCAAACATCGTCATCATCCGAGGGTATCAATTCGAGTAACCCATCGGGAAAGTTGTTCATGACGCGATACCAATCAAACATGTTGGACTCGTATTGTTTTACCAAATCCTTGCAATGGTTCATAGGGAATTAATCCGACCACTTACTCAACGGAAGTAACATACATTCTTTCTTTACCCTTAATACCGATAAAATGCATGTCATTCACAAGCGCCGTAACAATTTTTCTATCTTTAACCGACTCTTCGCAAGCTGACCTTGTGGGTGCAAACGTCATGCTAAGTCCATACTTAGGAGGAATAAAAAAATGTACCACGCAATTCAAAACATCCGCTAGGAGATATCCAAATCTAGGCAACTTGGATCTGATTGTCTTCAATCCCTTTCGGCACTTTACACACGCAACTAATTCTTTGAACTCTTGTTGTTGTCGTATCTATCTCCTCGCCTCATCATCTCTATACAAAAATCATTGTCCTTCATTAGTTGTACCGCCATATTATTTCTTAAATATTGGCATTAGGTGACATCTTCGATAACCGCCTCTCTAAAGTGACCTATTTGTTCCATGGCGACGTGAAACCCACAATTGCCATCCTCATCAACCTCATTTGTGGACAAAACAAATGGGGCAATGAGTGGAGCGAGTTGTTTCAAATACTCTTCGTATACTGTATACGTGGTTCGATTTGGTCTTCCTTGAAGATCCCCAGGGAAACAAAGAGTACCATTCTTCTCTTTTATAGTCACAATTTCCATGGATTGGGTTTGTTACGAGGCGCCCATTTTCTCAACAACTTCTAAGCTAGTTTGGGTCTCCACCAACACAACTTCTTCGATCACCTCGGCTTGACATACTTGATAAGGCTCCGTAGAGATCTTTGGTCTCACTTGTCGTGCGGTTGGTCGACTTTGATCCTTTCTTGGACGACCTCTTTTCTTAGGTTCCAGCTCATCTTAAAATTCGGCTTCCAAATTCTCGTGCCTACACAATATTATTTTATTAGACAAATACTCCTTCAATTCTTTTCATTGGATGGTCCTTGGCACTTCGATGTTCGGCCTACCCGCCGCCGTTTGCTTAATAGGTTCATCAACCTCCCTTAAACAAAGGTTAAGGGTTTCCTCTAAATGGTGCATCAATATTTGCATTTTGGCACCGTTTGATGTAGTGTAATATCGTGCACACAATTCCGACTCCAACAATGACGGACCATCAACTATCAGGGTGCTTGTGAAATTTAATTTCTTCCAAAATGGATGAATATCATTGATGTCAATCACTTCTACATACCTACGTACCCAACTGATGACGAAACAGGAGTCCAGTACCTATCATATCCTTGCAAACACAAAATGTATTCTTGTCATCGTAGGCTTTATAAAACTTCAATTGTTCCATGATGTGATTTATTTCCCATCTTGAAACTTTATAAACAATTCCACTTAGAAGCAATCTTTCCTTACCATATTCCATAGGGACTTGGTGTACACTAAATTGCATACAACTCCTAATCTTTATGAGATCACGATTGGTGTATTCATGGATTGCTTCTTGGATCCACACAATTCCATTTTGACTACCAAGTAGTATTTTCTTTAATCGGACATGAGACCCCTCCACAATGGCCGACTTAATTATAGAAAAAGAAGAGAAGTTGTTGGGATTGTCAGCCTTTATTTTGCTTAAGATCGCACTCGCTTTTTGGATCCGCATAGACCTCAACGTCTCCATTTCATTTAGTTTTAGCTTGGAAACCATTACATGACCAATTAGAGTATCCGGGTCATCGTGGTTGTGACAACCATTATAAACTTTAAACATTTTCCATTCTTTACCTTCCCTACTCTCGGGCTTATAGGAGACAACCTATTAAATGAACATTCTATCTTCTTTGTATTGCTTCGGTATTTGCTCTCCGTCTTCCTTACGTACTTACTATTCTTTACCTCATGACTCTTTCGCTTCCCACCTTGCTCACAAATCATTTCAAATCGAGTTTCACTCATATGATTGTTCTAAACTACCACGCACATCTTCTCTTTTTCCTTGTTCATAATCCATTCCTTTTCCTCCGCCTTACTTGCAAATGACTAAACACACATATAACAAAACAAATCTCATAAGCATAAGCATTTAACATACATACTTTGAAAAAAGAGAGAATAGTAATGAGTATACCAAATTGTTTGCATAGTGTAGAAAAGTATCGGGCCTCAAATAGAAATCATCAACAGACGCTACAACGTCCTGCATAAGGAATCAACAAGTTATACTATAATAATCGGAAACAATGTATCAAGGCTGTCTACCGATTGTCCCATAATCGGTAAAAGATTGTGTGACCCGAACAACCGATTGCAATATAAAAATGTAGATAGTTTACTGAATACAAAAAATACCACAATAGGAAGCAAAATATATAGTAAAACGAACTGAATACTTATAATCGGTAGCTATATGTAAACGATATAGAACCGATTATAGGCTGTACAATTCAAAAAATTTCAAGTAAATTCAGTTTTGGGGCCATATCTATAATCGGAAGATAATGGAATTAATCAACCTCCAAATTTTAAAGACAAAGAATTACAATTTTTACAAGTTTGCAGAAATTTTATTTTGGGGCCAATGATATATTCGGTAGTTAGATAAATTTACCATACTACCGATTGTAAAAGATAAGAATACTGAGTTTTATGATTTTGGAGGAATTCGTTTTTGGGGCCATTACTATAATCGGTGGTCAAGTTGTTCTACACAACTACCGAATGTTGATATTTTTGGAAAATCAATTTGGGGCTTTTAGCATAATAATTCGGTAGTAATCTACTTTCATGAGACTACCGAATATACATATTTGGGACTCAGTATGTTATATTCGGTAGATATGTAAATGCATTATCTACCGATTCTGGGTGGTTCATGTCATTTAATGCATGCCGAAATCGAATTTACTTGTTTACAGATGGATATAAACGCATACAAAGTGGGTTATTTGAGTTTCTTAACACAATACATGTATGTTTGATGCGTCGTTAGCTTCGATCTCGGATGATTCTCTGTTTTCTTCCATGAAAACGTCGTCTAGGGCTTCCTCTCCACAAGAGTTTGGATCATTCAACACATACACCAAACCGTCTTCTCTAAACGTTAGTGAATCTTCAACATTATGTTCTTCGTGATGATTCTCACTTGCATCCTCATATCCATCCACTTTTGTTGTTTTCTTAAGAAAAAATATTTTTTTACCTCCTTTTTCTTCTTCTTCTTTTCTACAACTCAAAAATGAAAAAAAAATGAAAAAAATTTCCTTCAAATACATTTTTCACCCCTTTGCAATCGGAGCAACCGAATCTAATATTATCTACCGATTTTTTTAGGAAAATGCCATTAAGAATTACTCGAGATAAGGGTTGGCTTCAATTTAGGTTTGGGTGACCCATTTTTGTTTTATTGTTGGCCCCTAATTTCTTTTGAGTGGCCCCTATAAAAACACAAGGAAAAATAAGTCGAGTTAACACATTTCACTTAAGCTCTTCTTTCTATGTTAACTATTTTATTTTTTGAACCATTTGAGTAGAAAATGGCATGACTTGTGAACCAACATTTTTTTTTTGAAGCAAACATTTTTTCGTATCGACAAGGACCTTATAGTCATGCTTCCCGTGAACTTGATTTCTTCTTTGTTCAGCTTTAAAATTAACAGCCTTGAGTCTGAGAGTGAGTGATGTCTATAGCAAGTTGCAAGGAATTTGACAGTGACCAGTGGGTGCTTTCTGCCTTCATCTTTCGATTTCCTTTCTCAAGTCCAAAATACAAAAACAGTTGTGAAATTTTGTAGAAGTATGGGGTGGTCAATTATTTGTCATATGACGTAACTTTTACACCCCAAGGCAGTGACGTTTTTAGAAGTCTTCAAGTTTGTATTTGTCCATAAACTCATATTTTATGTGTAGTAGATTACACGACTGAGGTTTTCTGCTGGCCAGGAATTTGTCCCGTCACTTGATAGTTTGCGGATATTTAACAGAAGAAAATTAGATGTTGATGATACTTCGGCCATCACCCAAGGGACTGCAAAGCACACATGCCTAAATTATATGCCGTCGGTTTTCCCATACTGACAGTGTTATTTCCTTTATTTTGGCGTGTTCATTAGCTACTCCCCCATTGTCAACTGTCGGTGGTTTCTCCGATGCTGAGTTAACACAATCGTAATCCACACGGTGAATTTACTGTTTGTTTGCATCAACACTCAAGGACCCAGAAGTAAAGATTCTATAGTAACATGGCTCTCTATCCATAAAATGCTACTACTAGTAAGTGGCAGTAGGAGTTGTAACACCGTAAAAAAAAATACCGAGGGGAAATCCTTAGATTTCAATCTTAAAGTTTTTGTGCACACTATTTTAATGTTAAGTAGTAATTTTTAAGTCTGATGGGTGTGTATTTTTTTTTTCGTATGCGCTCGAGCAATTTTAATCTAGCAGCATCACAACCACCATTATAACTAGTACTACCAACAACTATCTCGAGCAAGTAGTTTAGAGCATCTTTGAATGTTGTTTTTGGACAGGGTGACTGCTTCATATGTCCACCAGAGGACAACTAATGCTCCCCAGACAATTACAAAGTTAACAGTCTAGAGACTCTAGACCCTGTCCCAAAAACATCAACCACACACAATGTTGTGGTGCTGGTAACTTTAAAGAAGCTTCCTTGGTATTTTCCGCTTGTTACTCTGGTAGCAAAAAGGAATTTCCATTTTTTAACTTTAACACTGAACTTAGAAAAATTATGTAAAAGAAGAGGAAGCTAAAGATATGAGAATCAACGAATCATGACAAATGTCCTCAACCCATCCATGGTGATTGGGTGTAAACCAATTATATTCTAATAATAATAAGTATTATTTTTTTGTCAAATTTTTCAAAACAGAAGTGGATCCCACTCCTACTTTCCAATTGTTTTCATCACTCTTCTTCTTCTTCCTCTTCCTCACTAGTCAATTCAATCAACAAAAAAAATCAACAACAACTTCACAAGGGGGGTGGGGTGGTGTGTCCTTCTTCCCTTCATAACCAGTACTAGTAGCAGTGGAATTTTCTCATTCCAATAAGTACCTCCTTCTCAACACAATTTAGAAATAGATAAAGCTTTTGATTTTGTTCAAGTACCCATTTCTCTTTTTAAAAGGTAAGATCTTTGATCTTCTTCATTCTCTGTTCTATGTACTTGAATTCCATTTTTGTTTAGAGAACAGAAAATTAGTTTTTATTCTTCTTTTTACAAGAACCCATTGTTGTGGGGGGTTGAAATTTTTGTTATTTATGGTTTCATTTAGTATTTGTTAAATTCACAACATGGGTTTGTTGATTTTGAGTCAATTCTAGTTGTTATATATGATGTGTTTGAAGGTTGTTGAAGTAGTCAATTCATACATTAATTCATTGGTTCTAGTTGCTATCATGATGCTTCAGTTTGTGTAGTTTTTCTAAAATTTTAATTTATTGTAAAGACTTGTAGAAATTTGTGGATGGAAATATAAATTTGTGGTTGACTGACTTCTGTTGGTTTGATAAAGAGGAGAAGGGTAGTAAAGGGTTCTTCCAAATTCCCAATTTGGGGAGAAGAAGAGTGAATAGAGTTTCGATCCGAAGGGAGTCATCATGAAGGCAATTTTTGAGACAAGGGGGAGTACTCATCATCAAGTTGATATTCATTATGTGAATTCTGCAGTTCATGGTGTAGTAGTTGAAGAGAATATTGATGGGTATTATCTTGGTCATGGCGATCTTTTCCTCGAAGAAGTTCTCCCATATCAGGTGAGCATGAGGCGATAATTAGATACTTTATAAAGATGTTGTGCTTTATTTATGTCTCTATTTGGTTTGGTTAATTGCGGCTTGGCGATAATTATACTTTATAAACATGTTGCAGTCAGTTATGTCTCTAGTTGAATGTCTGGTTTATTTTGAAACAGGAAAGTGTTTACCAATCACTTCAAGCAAGTGGTGGGAATGATAGAGCTAAAGCCTCAACTAGTACTGCACATGTTGTCAATCGCGAACAAAGAGGTGTTGAAACAAAGGTTCCAGAAAAGGAAGGTGAATCTTCACAAGGTCGTAGGATCATATCACAAGTGGAGCTAGATGAAGCTTTAGCTATGGAGTTGCAAGAACTGGAAAATCAACTTGACAGTGCCTCAATTGACGAAACTTCGGAAACTGAAACAGGTATTGTTTTACCAACTTTGTGGTGCATTTGGCTCGACTTTATACGATTTTGTACTAGTCAACCCGCTGTGGTGTGCATTGTTTTGGTTACTTGTGCTATCGATTTTCATATAGATACGCCGTTGTGCTTTGGGAACAAAAACTCAGTATATAAGTTTTATCATCACTACTGTATCTCTAAATCTGGATATTGCTCATACATTGTTTCATTATCCTATTTATGTGCAGTAATTGCATTAAAAGAAATCTTAAAATAAATTATGCTCCTGAGATTTGATAAATGAGACGTGCATTTGGCTTGTACAATGCACATTTATATGTTTACCACCTCTCAAGTATATTCCATGTTTAAGAATTTCAATAAAATAGCGCCTTTGTGAAGATGTGTCAGTTATTTATCTTTTGAAGCCTTCCGATTTCTCAAAACATGAACTTTGCAATTGTTAGTTGCTTGTGTTTTTACCTTTTTTCTAGAGTCAGGGAAATTTAATATTCGCCTTTGTAAAGAAAGCATCTAGACCTTAGTACTGATCAGCTAACCGTTTTTTGATGTTTACTGCGGATATTTGCTTCTGCCGTCAACGCCTAACCAGATAATTGATAGTCAAAATAAACGATCATTACAAGAAATAGGATTAGCATTGTTTAACTTTTGGTCATCTTCTAGAAATAAACAGCTCTTAATTGTTTTTGCAGTTCATAGAGAAGTCAATACTACAAACACTTCAGTCCAGGTACTTTTATCCCTGTAGTTGTTTCAACTTTTCTACTCACATTTTTTCTTTTCCCGTCTATGATCAATTTGATATCCAGCTCTAAGACGTGTTTCTATATTGAACTGCAGGCTGTAAGACAAGATAGTATTGACCCGGATAACATGACTTATGAGGTGAGTTGTCAATGAACAACAATATCTCTCTTTCTGGTCGCTTCAAATTTAAGGTGAAACGATTACTATGAGAAAATATTTGCTTCTACATCCAACTTTCTTATGATCATTACAAGAAGTGCATTGTTCTATTTGGCATAAATATTATTGGTTTCCACCAGCGGTGATAGTTACTCACTCATGCTTCAGTTTTGTTTTCTTCTTTTACTCTATGCACGACCTGACTGGATTATTTTTTGCTTCCCAGCAATTGCAATCACTAGGAGAATCCGTTGGAACTGAGAGTAAAGGTCTGTCGGATGAGCTTATTGCCTACTTGGAGACATCTAAGTATAAAGTAGGATTCTTCTCCAAGAAAGAAAAACATGACGAGTACGTAAATCCAATCTACTTATAGCATTTAGTTGTAACTTACTGATTTTCCTTCTCCCTCATCCACATGGTTTAGTAACTGAGTCAAGAAATTCTTTTGTTTCTCATTTCGGCTTATTTTGAACTTTTGCAGATGTGTGATCTGTTGTATGGAATACAAAAACCGAGACATGCTAACCACTTTGCCGTGCCGGCATTTATATCATTCAAAATGTATCACCCAGTGGTTGAAGCTCAAGAAGGTGATTCAATTTCTCTTTTTGTATCATCTAATCCTTACTTATCCTCTTTTTCCTCTTGCTTTTGAAATCTTTAGATACCGTTTCTGTATTTTAGCTCTATGGTTAAGCTCCACTCTACTGCTCGTAGCTAAACATTCATAGGAATTGACTTTTGGAAATTAATTCATAAGCATGATAATTTGAAAATGCTTGAACAGATAAGAACATAAAAGTACAGTTGCAAGTAGAGTGGAGCTTAACTATAGAGCTAAAATACAGAAATGGTATCTGTAAGAGTATAGATCTAATTTTTCATATATTTGTGGTTCTGATCTTCTGATACATACTCGACATAAGTTGATATTGAACTCGTTAAGAGAGAGTTGTGCAGAGATGCTTCTTTTGTTCCATACGTTTCTACTATTGAAAGCCACAAAATTGTTGCACCATCTGTCAGCTAACTGAACCTTAGTTTTATTTTGAGGAGTTCCGTGAGTAGTGCATCACTTACATTTGGTTTATTGTGGAGTAGAGCCCGGGAGTTGGGGACTTCAGTAGAATCTATTAGGAACTAGCTGCATCCAATTACCTGATTCTTCTTGTCAACTAAGGTGGCGTTTATTCTTTGGCTGGCTCATTGTCTGAAAGCTGACTAGGTGCAATCAGATTTCAGACTGTTTGTTATTCTTTTGTCGGAACTCCTGACTTGAAACTGGGCTCATATCATCAGATGATAAATACATCTGTCTGGCTGGATATCCACCTTAATATGCACAAAATTTTGCACTTATGCATGATGAGTTGCTAACAAACAACATTTCTCTGTTATTTGTGTGCTTTATGGATTTATAGAGTTGGCCATATGTTAACGATTACAAAAAATGAGCTAACTTACGGTGTTTTTTAATCAGGCATGCCCAGTTTGCAACGAAGAGGTGTTCGGTTAACATGTAAAGGAAAGAATAGTTGTATTAAAGGTAAATTGGATCAGTTCTCTTTTTTGTATAAATTTATAAGATCTTGGTTTTATGTAGAACGTAAGAGAAGAGACCTCAATAGTTCTAAAATTTGTTAGGAAGGAAGGTATCATTGAACTTGAATGATCAAGAAAGACTTTATTATGGTATTTAGTTACGATCTCCTGAAGTTCTCTTTTTCTTAAAGATGATATGATTTTGATTTTTCCTAATTCAATCATGCATTTTACTTACTGATGCCAAACATCTTAAGTATTAGATGATTAGTGTCTTCTGCTTTTAAATCTGGCAATGAGAATCAAAATTTGTACAGTATGATTTTAAGTACCCCTGTTGGGCCTGCCCCCTTGTTTCATAGGAATAGCTTCCGATGGAGATTTGGCAGGATACTTGTGAACTGTTATGTTTTAGAGTTTTAGCTTTTGTCCCATATCGGTTAAGCTGTAAGATATTATGAATACTGTGACCTATAAAAGCTGAATTGTGAGACTAGAGAAACCATACCTTTCTCGGCCTTTTGGCTAAGATCAAGTGTAGTATCTGTTCTTATCAGTTTAATATCTGATATGTGAGCCATCGGCTCACACGATATTAAATTAATTTTTTTCATGGGAGAGTTCCCATCACAGTAGCTTGCTGCTGGGGTTCTCGAGCGTCGCCTTTGCGTTGCACTACTGCAAAGGCCTGGCGCACCCCCACCAAAACTAACAAAAACATTTCAGTTTTGCTTCTGACTGAGGTCGATAGCAGATTTGTATCTGTTAAGCATGCAATGGCTAGTCATGCTCAGCTAAGTTAGCCATTCGTCAACTTCAGGGAGGTGTTAACCATACAACGGCTAGTCATGCTCAGTTGAGTCAGCCAGGGGAAGTTCTCTTGTGGAAGATATTCACCATATCTCATGCTCAGTTGAGTCAGCCAGGGGAAGTTCTCTGTGGAAGATATTCACCATATCTTATTATCAGCATATCCAAATGCGCTATAATAACTTCTTGCTTTTTGACTTTTAAAAATCGGAAAGTAACTTCTGAGAGCAGGCTATAAGTCAAGGGATACCAACACAATGCCATAGTGGTTGCTGTTTAGGCAGCGGCAGCAGAAGGCAATTAAGATTCGAGAGAAAAATGAGTGTAAGATTAAATGAACCGCTTAAATAGAGAGTTCATTGCACCTAGGCTCTAGCAAATGCAACTCTCTTTCTCCTTCTCTCTCTCTCAATCCAAAAATGCTGTCCGCTTGGGTCTAGGGGTTTAACAAATGATTTTCCGGAGGAAATCAAAGTTTGGGTGGAGTTCTCTTCCACTGTAACCGGAATCAACCAACGCCATTAAAGCCTAATTCAGGTAAATGTTACCAATTTCTAGGGTTTGTCTTGGCTTTCTCTTATATTTGGTGAATCTCTATAATCTCAAGTTTGAAATTTAATTAGAAGTTCAATAAACATGGAAGAAATGAGAAATGTGCCATTTTCAAACAATCAAGACAGACTCAGTAATTTACCAGAGTCTCTAATTCATCACATCCTTTCATTCTTGGACATGAAATATGTAGTGCAAACCAGCATTTTGTCTAGAAAATGGAGGTATACGTGGACCACTGTCTCCACTCTAGTCTTTGAGTCCGATGCATTTAACAGAGCTGGTGAAAACAAGGTGCAATCGTTCATGAGATTTGTTAAAAGTGTACTCATGCTTAACATCTCCGACATCAACAAATTTGATCTTTATTATACTTGGGGTTCGGAAAAGATTGCAAAACATCTTAATACATGGATCTTTGCTGTTGTAAAACGTAACGTTCAAGAACTAAATATTCAGATCCAATATAAATATAGTATTGCTTGGACTATGAGGCTTCCTCATTGTATCGTTAACCAGGTTGTTACTTGATTTTAATGGCTCGTTAGTTCTTCCTAAGTCAATGAATTTACCTCGGCTCGAGTCTTTGTTTCTGGGTGCATTTCAAACTGATGATATAAAATGTGTTAATAAGCTCCTATCAAGTTGCTCAGTTCTTCAAACCCTTGTAATAAACAGCTTTGCGTAATAGCAGGTCATGAATTGAGTGTGAATATTTGTAAACTCAAGGTATTGGACATATGCCCTTGTCATTGTGGCGAGAGTGCGCTAAGAATTATCAAGTTGTGTACACCAAACCTCACATCTTTCACCTGTGAAGACTACATGATAAATGAATATTGTCTAGAAAACCTTTCTTCTATAGTCACTGCTGATGTTCAAATGACAAAAGGAGTAGGAGATACAAATATTGGAAAAGAAGATCTGTTTAAGCGTATATTGGTGTTTTTGATGGCATTTCGGAATGTGAATGAACTGATGTTATCGTCGGATTTCCTTCAGGTATGGGTGCTTCCTTTGTTTTTTCCTAGTTTCCATTTGTAAAGAATGTTGCTTTAGCAAGATTTTTTTATAGTACAACGCTAAAACTCTTTTATTTGGACCAAGAACTAGATTCAAGTCCTATGTTAAGATCATTTTTATGCAACTTTTTGGATTTGATACGTTTGTCTGTATAAAGTTGGTGCTGTAGATTACTAATTTGTCAAGCGAAGTCCTAGTTTGCTACGGCCCTGAGTAAACCATCCAGCAATTGAATTTGTCTTTTTGTGATTAGAATATTTGAACGGGTTAGAATACATAGTGAAGTTGGTGCTGTAGATTACTAATTTGTCAAGCAAACCACCCTGAATGACAGCTTAAACATTTACAAATTAGTACAGAAAGATAGTTTGTTCAGGTAAGAAATAGAAGCACTGCTGACTTGTGAGGTAAAGGCGTAATATGTTAGCACATTCCTAGCTAGTCACTTAAAACGAACCGTGCAATCTCAACCAAATTAGGTCTAGATCATAATTTGTCAGACCTATTGTAATCCACATTGCTTATGAGATGAACTATAAATTATGTACCTGAGAGAGAGCCTTCATTTTTCTCTGGTGGAGTCCTGGTCTGCGAATTCTTTAATTCTTCCTACTTAACCGACATATCGTTGATCTGTTTAGCCATGTGCATTGTAGCCTAGGCTCTACATAATCTGAATGATTTTTCTATTGTTTGACAAGGTTCTCTCAGAAGTTCCCAACTTGATAAAGCGCCAACTTCCCCAATTTCATAATCTACGATATTTGAAACTGGATATGCATTTTATTAGATGCTGCTTGTTTGCATTAGCTTTCTTACTGACGAGCTCACCATGTGTGGAATCACTTTTTATCACATCAAAGGAGGAAATAACCAGACTCTTGGTATTTGTTGTTTTTTGTTATATCTCTAAAATCCCTTCAAGGGTTCATTGCTGTTTAGGAATGCTTCAGAAATCATCCAAACAAATTAGTATAGGATCAAGCAGTTCACTTATATTTTGCTGCCATTTTCTTTTAAAACGTTTGGATGTAGCCGGATTCTGAAGATGATGTTGAAGTGGTGTTATCAGGGTCGTGCATATTGTCTCATCTTAAATATATCGAAATGAGAGAAGTCAAAGGATGTAATAATGAACTTATATTTCTGGAATTTGTACTGAAGAAATGCCTTAGTTTTGGAGGAAATGGTTTTGTATTTCTGCGGCGCTGGGAGCTAACCCTCAACGAATACAAGAGGCGTACCTGATAAACTGAATGTAATGAAGAAGTTCAGTGAGAAGATAAAAGCACTTCCAAGAGTTTCTTCAAGTTTGATAATGCTCTTCTGTTGATTTTGTTAAGATCTTATTAAGTAATTTGCAAGTTAGTTTGACATCGAAAAACTCGTGTGCTCTGATATCGAAAAACATGTATTGCTTTGTTTCTAGGGAATAGTTAATTTGCATGTTGGGATATCCAAAAATCTAAAACCTTGCATCTGTTGACCCTTAAACTTTAATGTGATATTTTACAATTTAGTTTGCCAGTGTAACTGACTTCTGCTTAAATAGCACAGAAGTGCAACTTGAATTTGTAGAGCTACACTGAGAGATCGAAGAAAATCAATGTCAGCATGGCTAAATCAAGATTTAACTACTGAGTTGGGAACATAGGTTCATGTAGTTTGACAAAAGCTCACTGCGGCTTGGAAGTTTTTCAGAGCGTCTTTTAATCAACTGTATATAGTTTGTGCAACAGCAGAAGCATGACTTCACCAATCATCTTCAGTTTCATCAACTTATGATTAAAAGACGTTATTGATGAAACCGTGTGCTTGCCGCTTATAAGCGGCATACGCCTATTTTTGGAGGGTTTCTCTTTTTTAAGAGGAACCCAACAAATTTCAAATCAAAGTTTCTCTGTTACTTAGGCATATTGCTCTACCATAGGGTATCTGGACCTGCAGAACTTCGTTACTACTTGAGAAAAAGCTTACAAGAAGAGAAGTAAAGATGTGTAGGTATGAAATGTAGATTTTTACTGAACTGTCTGCATTGAAAAATCTCCGAAGTGTGTTTGATAGTGGATTTTAGATCCATGAAGTTACAAAATTGTTGTTACAATGGTCCCTGCCTTACTACACCTGAATGCGGTGTTTGAAAATAGGGTAAATCCTACTTTGTTTAAAGAGTAGGAACAGAAAAGTTACTGAATTTCTTTAGGCTAGAGAAGCTTCTATCAAAACGTTCTTTTGTTTGCGCAGCTATCTGACTGTCTTCCCAAGTCTGATGCTACTATTCATTCCTATGAACAAGTTCTCAGCGGCGATACACTACAATAACTACAGATCTTGCTCGGTATCCACTCTGCCTCTTTCTGGTGTGACTTTTATGAAAGCGGCAATCCTGGAAATGTGTGGACTGTGCCTGAAGCAATGTTTTATAGTCTGCATCAATTGGTAGCAGGGGACCATGCTGCCAAAATGTTAACACCAGGTGCCGTTATATCAGACTGCAATTAATAGAGCTCAAGTATAGTTCAAATACGATTTACTTAAAACTAGAAAATTACACCATAAAACTTTTGAGTGTTCAAATATTGATACTCATACTGAAGTTGTGCAAGTAGGTGGTTCTTGAATGTCTTTACAATGTGCCACCCACTAAATCATTCTTGGCTAAGTATATTCCTCTAGAGGATCCTTTATGCCCTTTATGTGGTGTTGCCGATGAAAACTTGGATCAAATATTTTTTGCATTATCCTTTTGCAAGGGAAATATTGTTTGGGTTAACCATTCAGGTGTTCCGAGTCCTCTCATGCAGCAATGGTGTTTTACATTGGATTTCATCCTGGTTCTTCAAGCCTTTTCTACTTCTCCTGATAACTACTTGTATTACATTTCGTGGTCCTCTGATATCTGTAGAAAGCTCGCTGCCCAGTTTGTTAACTTGATTACCCTGTACAAAGCCCATCCAGGCATCCACAACTATAAATTGCTGCCTCCTTTCTGAAAAAAAAAACTCATCTTGTCTAAGGTGGTGAGGAAAACATATAGGCCCACATAGACTAGTTAAAGCTTAGGAATGGAAATAAGACTGTATAAGAAGAGAAGCTGATAAGGAGAACAAGCATACCTTTCTCGGCCTTTTGGCTAAGATCAAGTGTAGTATCTGTTCTTATCAGTTTAATATCTGATATGTGAGCCATCGGCTCACACGATATTAAATTAATTTTTTTCATGGGAGAGTTCCCATCACAGTAGCTTGCTGCTGGGGTTCTCGAGCGTCGCCTTTGCGTTGCACTACTGCAAAGGCCTGGCGCACCCCCACCAAATCTAAGCATTAAACGTTCAGGTCTTGCTTTTGTGTTGCATTTTCTATCTTTAACGATTCAATGCTAATTAGCATCCTCAGTTCAATTTTTTGTGTGCAACCACAATAGTATCCAGATTCAAGGAAGCTGCAAAATTTGTTTTGCTGTAAAAAGGAAGGGAAACAAGGCAGCTTTTGCGTTGGCAAGGAAATCCACCTGGTTCTCTGATCTGAATAGACTAGACCATACCTCTGATCTAACTGCTCTTCCTAGATTTTTAGCATGTAATGCAACTTTTTCAGATCAAAAAAATTTATTACAACTTTCGTTTTGACATAGTGTAACAACTTAGCATAAGCATGATAATTTTGTTCTTTAAGATAATGACAACTCTGCATTAGCAGATAGCTAGAGGAATGCAAGAACGCTAATTGTTAACTCCTGGCAGGAGTCTTGAACTAGATCCCGTGACCAGTAACTCTCAATTCAAGTGCTGACTAACATTTCCCTGTTTGTAAAAATTTGAAGCAAAATGTCGTATCCCCTGTAAGCGGGGCCTGGATTAATCACCGAGGCATTGATAAAGAGCTTTCCGCTCATCTCAACGATTTCATCTCACAAAGTTCAAAGCAAGCAGCAAGCTTAGTTGCGGCATGGTTCAACGATAGAGAATCTAGAAAATGCACTTAAAGGCTTTAATTATTTAGCACAGCAATAACATGAGTCCCTCACCAATATACGGTTCTCACTGACTTCTTCCTTTTGTTCTCCCCCAATTATCAAACCCATGTTCCTATCAAGTGGTGACTATTTTTTTCTCCAAAGGCCGCTTCACGCTTGGTGCGTGTTATTGTAATTCCTCGTCTTTCTAACAATCGCTTAGATTGTCCTAGGAGTCGTTAGAAATAGTTCATGCTCTAATTCCAAATGCAATCCTTTTTTGGTAAGATCCATCAAGGTGGGTAGCATTAACCAGATTTATGGTAGTAGGTAAGTTCGAAAGCCGTTCATGTCCCTGTCAGGGGAGATGCCAACCGTATCTCCTTTTTAACGAACTCAATAGAGTGACCCGAACAAATCTTTTATAAAACATATCGCTCATTTGCTTCAGCAGGACATTATTGTGAGTTGTACGAGACTTTTCACACTGTTTTTGTGAATTGCACCTTGTCTTCCGGCGAATGCGGTGAAAGGTATAATAGTATTTACTCCGGCTATCTAAATAATCATATCTAACACATGACATTTGCGAAAAACCATAAGGATCATTAGAAGACTAATCTTTGCAGAAAACTAGTTTTCTATGGTTACAAACTTGCATTAAGTTTGTTTTCCTAAACTAGTCAGTGGGATTTATTCTTTTTTAAATTAGATCAACATTCTACTAATTCAGCTACTTGAAAATGTTGCCCTCGGATTCGGTATCAAAGCACCAAAATATTGCCATTGGCACACAGTAACTTATTGCATACTGTATTTTTCAGAAGTTTCAAAGACATGCTGCTTTTAGGCACTGTGTTGGCAACAAGATTGTAGGCCCAACTTTTACCCATGAAAAGATGAAATAGTAGTCCACACAGGTTGGATAGAAGGAAAGATACAGAAAACAACCCTATAAGAAAAGCTTGAAATGCAACTGTGGATCATACTTACCTGGACGGGTCTATGGTTGATCATGGCCTAGGTTAGTGACTTCCATTGCACTTTGGAAGAGCGCTCGCCTAAGATCTCCCTATTGAGGGAGAGTCTACGTCATAATTTGTTCCTGAAGGGGTGTGCGTCCGCGCTGCCCCTGCCAATTTTATAAACCCAAGTTTTGTAAGTTGTGTGCAAAACATATCCGGTGCCAGTCAGTGGACTAAACAATCATTGTGTAAGGGGACAAACTAAGTTTCACAAGTATAGGAACCAAATACGAGAATCATTGTGTAAGGGGACAACATCGGAATCTAACCTGCACTTGCTTTCTCCCCTTGTTACTGATCCTTCCCGTGACTTGGACTACCAAATACATGGAAGCCTATCTTTAGTTCTAATTACCCTCACAAGCAGCTGGGTCGTTGATTGTGCTTGAAAATCCCTTTCTACATCCCACCAAAACCAATTCGTGGTTGTCTGTCCTCTTCTTTTTCGTATGAAAGAAAAATACCCTTTTTGCTTTTCAATTCTTACTTTCAAATGTTTAACTGCAAAATGTAAACTCTACATGGTTCTCAATGGACCTTTTGCTTAGGTTTTGACTCCAAAATTAAAACCTACTGGATAGAAAAAATACACTTAAAGAGTGCATAAAAAATTGTTTGCAATTTTCGCGTTCCTAGATAATTTCCTGATTCATATAGACCCAATTCGGCAATCTACTAAATGTCTAAATCCCTACAAGAAAACTGCAATGAAAAATGCTAGTCCACATGTGCATCTTTTTTGCCAAAGAAAAACATCCCGTTGATCTCTTCATGAATTTGAGCATCAATTGCACATCAAATGTGCAATTACATTTTAATGCTTCTGGCATGATACATTTTTCACATTTCTTATTTAAATCATTTTTGGAAATAACTTTACATAGTAGCTAGTAATCAACATTTCCTTTCCTAAAGCCAGAGATAAGATGTTGGAGTAAACTAATTATTGTACTTTGGTCTTTTTTCATGGAGTCAATTTTATAACTTGGAAAATTTAAAACAGTGGAAACAACACTGACCAGAGAGGGGAGTAAAATTTTAGCTTGGTTAAGAAATTATTAGTGATGGGCTAATCAAATGTTTGTTTTGGGCAAAGATTTGTATAATCACTTCCCATCTTACGATCGACACTATGCTGTGGAGTGCAAGGCCAAGCTCCTAGAGACAGTTTTGTGATTTCGCCTATATTACATGCAAATATTTGGAGTGTCAAAGCATAAACTGATTTTCTTAGATTTTTAGCTTGTAAGCAGCTTTTTTCGGATCGTAAG
The DNA here is from genome assembly GCF_003573695.1 of Papaver somniferum. Lineage (NCBI taxonomy): Eukaryota > Viridiplantae > Streptophyta > Magnoliopsida > Ranunculales > Papaveraceae > Papaver > Papaver somniferum. The sequence continues at coordinate 16,741,988 of NC_039365.1, read as the reverse complement.
AAAAATTTATTCCAATTTTCGTTTTAACATAGTTTAGCAACTTAACAAAGAATGATAAAAAAAATCTTTTAAAGATAACGACAACTCCGTGTTAGTAGATATCTAGAGGAAGGCTAGACCGCTAATTGTTAAGACCTGGCAGAAGTCTTGAACTGGAGCCCCATTCCAAGTGCTGACTAACAGTTCCCTGTTTGTAAAAATCTGAAGCAGAATGTTGTATTTTGGCTGGTGGCGTTTTCTCGGAAAAACTAGAGATCAAATGATTTGAGACGTAAATGGACAAATTGATGGGTGCTTCTGTTAGAGAGCCGAACAAGAGTTCTTTAGCAAAGTCCAAAGCGAGCAGCAAGCACAGAATATGTGTTCGTCTTTAGAAACGAAAAAAAATAAAAAATCTTGAGGTTATCTAGATCATCCTCCCTAGGAACTGCCGGAAAAAAAAAATCAAAAAAATTTGGACCATGCTAATCTTCTCTTTATCGTTCCAATTTTATTGGATGTCCCCAAAGGGACGAGCTATTAAAGAAGCTAAGGCTATTTAAACCGATCACTATACAGGCAGTGAGGGACTAAAACAACCAAAGCCCGAAAATAATTTGACCTTTTTGATCCCGTATTGCCATAGGGTTTAAGGTATGTTCGGACCGGGTTTAATCGGTCCTGGTAGTGAGCATGCTACCTAAGACGACCATGAGTGCTGCGGCCATCATAACCCGCCGGCGTGGCCTGACCGCCTCAGCGTCCTTGTTGGAACCAAGGAGAACACTCTTCGGCTCAACCTGCCGATGGATTAGATCGGCTTCCCATCCCGTTGTGATAATCCGTCTCGTTTAAGCAATGATCCGTCCTGTGTTTTAGTCTATTGCAATTGTTAGGTCTATTCCACTTCCCCGATGACGTCCCTACCAAGTACCTCCCCCCTAACCGGTGATGTCCAATCCGGAATAGCGCGCCCGGGCATGGCCAACAGGCTGCTGTTCGAGTCGGACCGGTCATCAACAGTTGTCGGCTAGTCGTTTTTGTTGTCGGGGGCAAGCTGATCCGCCAACAAGGTATTGAATGCCCTTGCTTGCAAAATCTATCCCCATAAAACAACCAAAGCCCATCACTACGGAGAAATTCAAAACGCAATAGTTACAGTTTCTAAATTCCTTACTGGAGGCGGTTAAGAGTTCGAATCTCTATGCTGCTCACAACTTTGTGTCCAACACCCTAAAAGATGGTTATATATCATTTGTTTCCATCACTTGAAATCTAGCACGACACTAAGGACCTGTTTGGTACAGTTTTGAAAAACAGTTTTCAAAAATAGTTTTCCACTGTTTTAAAAACATACCCTTTCTTCCTTGTTTTTATTTTCTAAAAATTGTTTGGTAAACTGTTTTTGAAAACAAGGAAAATCAACCAAATCGGATCAAATGTAAAGATTCGTCTATGAGATAGTGATATTAGCCATGACTCACTTGCAGTCATTCCCCCATCTCTTACTTTGTTCTGAAAAGAAGAAAACAATAAAGAAAAGAAAAAAAAAGAGAAAACACAGAAAACAATAATTTGTTGTTTTCATTTTTTTGTTTTTAAAAACAGAAAACAGATAGAAAACATTTTCTGAAAATGTCCCTACCAAACGCGTTTTCTCCTGTTTTCTGTTTTCTCTGTTTTTAAAAACAGAAAACTGTTTTTGAAAACTATACCAAACAGGCTCTAAATCTTTTGTTTCTTTGTTTCCACAAAGTGGACTAAATTTCACAAGTACGAGAATCACGTAAGGTGACAACATCAGCATCTGACCTGCATTGAAGTACTTGCTATCTCCCCTTGTTACTGATCCTTCCTATGACTTGGACTAGCAAACACAAGGAAATCGATCCTTGGTCCCAATTACCCTCACAAGCAGGCATGTTGATTTGTGCTTGAATATCCTTTTCTAATTCCCACCAAAGTTGCCTGCCCTCTTCTTTTTCATATAAAAAAAAAATACCCTTTTTAGCGTTTCAATTCTTACTTTCAACTGTTTAACTAAATATAAATCCTACAGGAAAAGTAAAATGAAAAATGCCAGTTGAGGTGTACATCATTTTCGCCCAACAAAACATTCCGCTGATCTAATCATGAATTTGAATTTGAGCATACAATTGCATATTAGATGATGCAACTATTTTGCAATGACCCTTCTGGTTCCGCAAAATTAGATGGAATGCGGTCCTGCATCATATTAGATTAATAGGATAAAGCTGCCTGACCATCTTATTTTTTGTGTTCAACTACCTTGTAATGATTACAGTTTGGGAAAAATTTGAATGATCAATCTCACATATCTATGTTGTGAAAAGAAAATCCGAGGAGTTATTGAATTTATTTTATTTTAATTTTTTTAAAAGGGTAAAATTTTATTGAAAAAGAAAAAGAGAAATACAACATGAGAGGCGCCTGAGCGCAACAAGAGAAGGCAAAAACCGACCCAATTACAAGCTGCAGTGAAAACAGATAAGAAGATAATTGCTCAACAGCACAATGACAAGCCTAAACACACCAATTCCTATAACTTCTTTTTGAGTATAGGGGTTCGTTTCCCTCTACCCAAGTCCTCGGTGCTAGGACCCAAATCCTTGATTTGTTTCGAGGAATGTAAAGAATCTACAATCCCTCCAAGGATTTTCTTAACCTCGGTTTCTTTACCTCCACGAGCAAGACAGAGCGATGAACTAAACTTCATAAGTGTGTCCATGTTTTGTTCTTTAGACATTGGTTTCCACCGACTGACCTCTTCAACTGACTTTACCTTTGCAACATCCAAGACATCATTGTCTGTCTCATATTCATTAGAATCTTCACATGTATCTACTTCAGGGCCATCTTCCAAATTTTCTGGCAGATTCTCTACTAAAACTTGAGCTATATCACAATCCACTTCTACTCTTTAATCATTTTCTACGCTCTTAGGAATCTCTGAAATAACCGTTTCGTGATCTGCTCCTAAAACATTATAGGGATTCAAGTAACATATTGGATTTTGCTCATGTGAATTACCTTTTCTTGCCTGCGCTTTTATTCCTTCTAGCGTATGTCTTACTTTTAATATAAGGCTCTTCAATTATATCACCACTCTCTACATATTTCTTTGAGACTCCTACAACCCCATTTGAGCTGAGCACCTTTAAATTCGCTGTATCCACAACTCCTACACAATGTTGGACACTGTCAGTTGCATTTCTTTCACCTACAACTCTGTCCTGCAACGCTTGTTGCCTGACTTCCATATTTTGCTGCAAGTTCCTGGCAGGAATTTCAACTTTGACAACCTCATCACTATCTTTACTGCTATTCCCTAAAGCAATATCCAATTCCTTGTCCTTTGACCCTGACTTAGAATGCATTTGGTTTTTCTTGGAATTCCAGCTTGCTTTCTTCTTCACACCTGTTACTGAGCAAGAGCTAGCATTGTGACCAAAAGATGCGCATTTAGTGCACTTAGATGGTTTCCATCGGTACTCGACGGGAAGATCCATAATATGAATACCATCAATCCATAGAGGAATAAGGCTAGGCAATGAGCAATCACAGTTAATCTCGATACAAACTCTAGCATAAGTGAGTCTTGTGTTCTTCTTAGTATGTTCATCCATCATTAGCGGGTTCCCAATGAAAGTAGCAATGTAACTTAAGGTTAATTTATTCCAAAGATGCAATAGGACATTGTAATCAAAACCCAGACACGAATGGTCTTCATCGACTGCTCAATCAAAGGGGTCCAGGGTCTAACTATGGACAGTTTTCCACTTATGTAGAAAGCTCCTTGTTGAAGAGCGACCCTTCTATCTTCCTCATTAACAAAATTGAAAACAAACGCATTATCACCATGAATAGAGATAGTTACCTTTTTGACTGCTTCTTGCACCATGGAAAAAGAAGCTTTGCGACCCGCAAAAAAACCCTATCACCAGTTTTTCACATTCTTTGCTTTGTTCTTCAAAGTTCTTGGAGGAGAGATCCACCCCCTTGTTTCTTTCCATCAACACTGAAGATTGACGCTCTAAAGAGCAATCTTCGGAAGGAGATTTAATAGAAAAAAGAGAAGACCAATTTTTTTTTTATCAAAACCTAATTTTTGAGATTTGTTTCCAGAATTAGAAACCAATGGAGGAAATTCAGAGTTTGAGATAATCACAGAAGACCCATCTCTGGATTTTCCACCTTTAATTGAAGCTTGCGACTTCGAGATTGTGTTAGAAAGAAGAGATTCCTCCCCGGCCATGGCTGGAATGGAAAGGGAAATCGCATGGTCAAACTTGACCGCCTCTAGTCAAAGCTTGACATGATGGATCTTACCAACTACCATAAATCTGGTTAATGCTACCTACTTTGATGGATCTTACCAAAAAAAGATCGCATTTTGGAATTAGAGCATGAACTATTTCTAACGATTGCTAGGGCAATCTAAGCGATTGTTAGGAAGACGAGGAATTACAATAACACGCACCAAGCGTGAAGCGGCCTTTGGAGAAAAAAATAGTCACCACTTGATAGGAACATGGGTTTGATAATTGGGGGAGAAAAAAAGGAAGAAGTCAGTGAGAACCGTATATTGGTGAGGGACTCATGTTATTGCTGTGCTAAATCATTAAAGCCTTTTAAGTGCATTTTCTAGATTCTCTATTGTTGAACCATGTCGTAACTAAACTTGGCCGCCTCTAGTCAAACCTTGCTTTGAACTTTGTGAACTTTGAGTTATAATGCTTTTAACATGATCCACTTTTACATTTCTTATTTAAATCATTTGGGAAAGTACCTTTGCCTAGTTAGTCAATGTTTCATTGCTCGATGAGGTCTAGATTTGGAGTGAAAAGCCATGTATGAGATATTGGAGTAAACTAGTTATTATACATTGGTTTTTCTTCGTATAGCCAATTTCGTAACCTGAAAGCAGTAAAAATATAAAAATAACATTGACAAAAGAGGGGAGTAAATTTTTTGTTTGGTTGATAATTTATTTGGAGCAGTGATTTACCAAATGAATGCTGGTTTTGGGTAAAAATGTGAGTGACACTACAATGTGTGGAAGTAGGCACTTCCCAGTATTTAATGTTCAACAGGACGTTTCAAGTTTCAAGAGATTACATGGACAGTTGCATCCAAATTTTTCCAGTAATGGAACATGATATCTCGAAAAGCTTCTAATTAAAGTTATATTTAACCAGTAAAAACTTTTCATATGTAGTTCAGGATAAACTTAGGGAAAAGAACTTACAAATCCTAAAACCTAAAACCTTTGATGAACATGAATGGTCGGTGTTTTCACCTCTAGCCGTTTTTTCCTGACAAATGAAATATTCTCTCAAGATTAATCTACTCCCGGTCATAAAATACCATGAAAATGGCTTCACCATGGGTCATCAACATAAAAACCAGACACCATTACTTTACAAGAAATCTTAACAATCTAAACAAAATTACTTCATGAATTATATAGTAGAAGAAACCGAACATACCAATATTAATTAACTGAAAGTAAGTAGGATTAGTTGGAATCTTGAAAGAATGGACTTGACCTACTTTTTGGATAGAATTGGACATTTGATTTTATCACGCAATAAAAACCCGAGACATTCAAATTAAATAAATCTTAAGAGTTAAGAGTTAAGAGTCCGGAAAATCTTGTTTTCCTAATTGTTTAATCGCCACAAAATTAATTATTAATTATCTAAAAGGTACTAAAGTTCATTAGTTAGGAATTAGTGGGGTCTTGTCGTAAAATTTGACAAAACCCACTTTCTTTTTGCCATCTTGGATCTTCCGACGTGAAGGCTCTACTGATTTTTCCATCTTGGGTCCTCGAATGATGATAAATTCACTTAATCCTCGTGAACAATATGTTGTTTCATGTGGGAGAGTGTTGTTGTAAACTAGATTTATTAATGCTAAAATGATGGTTGTTTTCTTTTTTCATTAAATGTATACTCCTTTATGCCTGCATGGATATTCAAAATTTTGGAAATATAACATAATCAACGCAGTTAATCTTGGGCCCTGGTACTGGGATGAGACACTGAGAAAACCTTATCTCAGGGAGATCATTGATCTACGGATCTCTCGATTTTATTTTTAACTTTTGTATCTGCTGTGTATGTATATCATGATTTTGGTACACTTTACATATTTTAAACTTACGAAGAGATAATACCAATTTTGAAGAAAAGTAAAAAGATAACCGAGTTTTTTAGAATTAGATTTGATTTTTATTACATATTAAATTTTCACATATTAAGTTTACCTTTGCGGGTTATTGATAGCATGTCGATAAAAACTCGGCTACCTCTGCAAGTTTCCGGTAAAATGTAATTTCGCCAAAATTAAGATACTCATCTCAGCCATGGACCGAGGATCTTCACTAGATCTCGGTTGTCTCTGTCGAGATTGACTACATTGACATAGAACCCACATCCGTGGAAGATGAACATTTTATTTATGGGTGTCTAACTGCATTGTGATAAACCTCATAGTTTTGCAAAGTTTGAATGATCCATCCTAGGCATCTGTGTGTAAATGAAAATACTGAGTGCCTGTTGAGTGAAAATGCTTTCTGCATGATACAACTTTCATATTTACTATTTAAATTATTTTGGGAAACAATTTAGTCAATGTTTTTATTATTTGATTTTTGTGATGAAACGTAAATTTCGAGAGAAAAAGTCCAAGCAATAAGACATTTGAGAAAACTAATTACACTACTTAGGTTTCTCTTTCATAGATCATTCCATATCTTGAAGCAACTGAACGGCATAGTCCACTTGTACTGTTGTGTTATGAGCGCTCTTGTTTTAACTTACTATTGTTTAAACCGTGTGATCGCATATGAAGTACTATATGGGCTAAATTTATTTTAGTTATCATTTTATTTATTTATTGTTTTAGCTGCAAAAACTCCTATCCAATCGGATAAACTTTAACTTCATAATCGATGACATTATCCTAAGGGCCCATGGAAAAAAAGTAAAAAAAAATTTGGACCATTTTTCGATTTGTGCGTGTCATCCTTGCGCGGGGCCATGCTAATCTTCTTCGTATCGTTCGAATTTTATCGGATATCTCCAAAGGGACGAGCTTAAAGAGAAGCTAAGGATGTTTATACCGGTCCTTATTTTTTGTAATATAAGCGGTAGGGAACTACAACAACCAAAGCCCATCACATACAAATATTCAATAGGTACTAGTCACAGTCTTTTACACTCCTTCTCGGAGGGCTAAAAGTCTAAATCTCTCTAGTTGATGACGGGGATGATGGTATTTCTGAGAAAAATGAGGTTGAGGAGGAGGAGGTTGAGAAGTAGGTAGATGAAGCAAAAACCAAAAGGCAAGGAAAAATGCCCAAATAATTTATAGACTTGACATATTTCTACTGCCTCTCTCCTTTGAAACACATTATCCTTTTGTCTCTCAGTTAGCCAAAGCTAGACCTACCTCAGATCATATTCCTATCCTTCTTGACATTTTTGATCCTTCTTGGAGACCTAGTCCTTTTAGATTTGAAATTATCTGGTTCTTGGAGAATGGATTCATTAACATGTTAGAGGAGTGGTGTATTCTTTTTGTTTTGCAGGTAGTCCAAGCACAATGCTTTGGTGCAAGCTTAAGGCTCTTAAAAATAAGTTAAAAGAGTGGAAAAATGATACTTTTGGGCATACTACTTTTAAGTTAAAGCAAATACTTTATGAGATTCAAGCTCTTGACAGTTTAGCTGAGGAAGATGTGTTGTCTGCTGAGCAACTGAATGATAATTTACTTCATACTGTTTAATTTGAGAAAATTACTCAAACGAAAGCGGTGGCTTGGAAGATTAAATCAAATTCAGATTGGTTGACTTAGGGTGATAAAAATACTCATTTTTTCATGACTAAAGCAATAGCTAGAAGAAGGAAGAACATAATTAGGAAGTTGTACATTGATGTCAAGCTAGAAGATGACATATTTAAGCTATAAGATCATATTGTGGACTAATACAAAAAGATTTTCATGGAATAGAAATCATTAGACATGAACTGGAAGATATTTTTTTTAACAACATTAATGCTTTGAAATCAGATATTTTAGATGCAAACTTCACAGTAGATGAAGTAATTCATGCCATTAAAGATCTTGGTCAAGATAAGGCTTTAGGTCCTGATGGTTATCTTCTTATGTTCTTCTCAAAGTGATGGAACTTCTTAAAATCTAATATTATAGGTACAATTCATGAATTCTATGAAACATGTAATATTGATGTTAAACATAACTCCATTTTTATTGATCTAGTACCTAAAAAGAGTCATGTTGAATCTATTAAAGATTGTAGGACAATTTATTTACTCACAAGCACATACAAGATTGTTGTTAAAGTTTTGGCTACTATACTAAAACTAGTTATGCCTAAGCTTATTTCCGCTATGCATGTGCTTACATAGAGGGGTGACAGATTCATGATGGTACTTTAATTGCAAATGAGTTGGTTGAATCAAGACTAAATGTTGGAAACGGTGAACAAATAATCAAATCGAATCTCAAACAGCTGAGTCGCGGACTAGGTCGCGATCTTTAAGGTGTTTCGCAACTCTGCCTCTTGATGTGTTAGCAGTCAAAAATTTGTCGAAAACCCTATGGGATAAAACAGCTGATACTCACTTGTTCGATTTCTCTGCACTATGAGAAACCGAACCAACTATCACTCTTTCTAACATTTGCTCAGAATCACATGGAAAAAACAGATGTTTTTCTCTTTTCAGAAAACCAGACTTTTAACGGCTTAAGATAATCAATCAAGTTTTAATGGAAATAAATTCGGATTAATTACCTAAAATTAATCTTCCGTAACAGTCAGAAAACGGGCAGAATATAATACCAAAATTAATGAAAATTAATTTGAGAATAATTTCCTTAAAACTTTTTTGAAAACCAAAAGTCAAATTTGCAAAAAGTCATTTTTGAAATCGCCAGACCTCCCAAGACCCCCAAGGCCCCGCTCTCCCGGACTTTTGATAAACAATATATATATATATAATATACTTACACAAATGTATGGGGTGAGACTTGAACCTAAGTCTATAGTGTGGGAGCCCAAAATAATACCACCACACTATTTCTCTAAGTTTGATATAATATTACAAAACTATGTTTTTAAATATATATATCTCCCAACTCTAAAATCTAAGTCTGGGATTATCTGCAAGATTGATCTTGAGAAGTCTTTTGATAGGGTAAACTGGAGTTATTTGGATTATTTTTTTTTGAGAAAAATGGGGTTAGATAGCAAATGGTGTAGGCGGACCATATTTTGCTACTCTACAGCTTCTTTTTCTGTGTTAATCAATGGATCTGCTTTGGGTTTCTTCAAAAGTACAAGAGGAGTGAGACAAGGATGTACAATCTCCTCTTTACTTTTCAGTATTTCTATGGAAGGTTTTTCAAGATATTTGGATAGAGCAGCACACCTAAGTTAATTTGTTTAATGGTTTTGATAGACACATTTTTGGGTCTAAGTTGTCCTCAATTTTCAGTATTGTTGGTACTCGAATTTGTGCTTATTTTGGTGTTTTGTGTGTTTGTAGGTATTTTTGGGAAATAAATATTTTTGAAAAAATCGGCTCGAAAAGTTGTCTAAAGCACCCGGAGGAATTTCTATTGGCACCCACAGTTTGGATAAAGGGCACCCCCAAGGCACCCCTCAGGCGGATACTATTCGCACCCTTACTCTGGATAGGGGGCAACCATCTCCTCCCACGTTCAAACTTATCTTTTGGCGGGAATGTAACAATCCTGACATGCGTATCTTCTGGAATCAGTTAGGGAGAGATTTTCAAGGATTTATACACGGGATTTGATTGATATAATCCTGTTTCATCCACCCTGGATATGTAGGTTACTTATTTTTGGAAATAAATGACTTTGTTGCATGCAAGGTACGAGAATATCTCGATTTTCCTATTTTCTTTCCCGTGGTACCATGTCATGTACGGAAGCTGGAATGAGCTGGGGAGAGTTTTGACTATGTATAAGCTATACTATACACGTATTGGAGTGTGTCGATGGCCGGAGAACAACGTGAGATGCTGAAAAAGGGAAATTATCCCGTGGAAGATATATTCATTTAATGGAGAAGATACGAGAATTATATGGAGTAATGATCGAATATTTGAGTCTCTGAAGTCTATTTAAAGAGTGCTTGGAGTCATAGACGGGAACGAAGAGTTTGGGGAGATAGTTTAGAGCTTCAACAGAGCTCAAAATCAAGTTGCAGGAAAACTGTTTTCTGCTGGTGCACTGAAGAACATACGACGCATCAGAACTGTCGTTTAGCTACAGTGTCAGTGACAAATAATTTGTATCGTTCTCTGTAACAGTGACAATGCAACAATTATAAGCGTAACAAATTGCTGTTTTCACTCTACTCATCTTTGTAAGTACCTATTGAGCAATGAAATTAACTTTTGAGTGTGTTTCCAAGATGATGAGCTAAACCCAACTCTTGGGGCGACGGAGGAAGCTAACTTGCCAATGAAAATGTGGTAATTGATAGACGCATTTATGTGTCTAATATATCTCAATTGTATATAGTTTTAGTGCTCGATTCTATACTTATTTGGTTATTTTATTTATTTGTAGGTGTTTTTAGAAGAATAAGGTTTTGCGGCGAAATTGGCTGAAAATGCGGCGTTTGGACCCCCTTTAATCGCACTATAGCTCCTTCAAAAATTCCGATCAAAAACTGCCAGTTAACAAACTCACTTTCCCGCCAAAACTTCATTTGAAATGTGAAGAAGAGATGCCCCCTATCCAGCTCCGGTTTCCCAATATTTCGATTGCGGTAAATAAGGGTTCGTTGCTCGGACTTGTAAAGATTTAAAAACATAAAAATATATACAAACGTTTGTCACAGGATCAAGAGACACTAGGACTCAGGATTCCACCATTAATCATTCACACAATTCATATATTTATTCGAAACAATTATAGCTCAAATCATAAGGACTCTCATTCTTGCCAAGGTAGATTTTTAGAATATTTATTGTATATCACTAGCATGACGCATCAAAAGCACTACGACCAAGCATACATCATCATACGATATCACAACCAATTGAGAAAAATCATAAATCGATTAATAAAAAGTGCAAGTAGTCAAAAAAAGAATTAATATAATTATCATATGCGTAAAGAACGACTTCCTCCATCATCCCAGTGTTGGGGTTTAGCTAATCATAATAATCATATTCTCAAAATATATTTGATGCTCAAAGTATGATTAAAAGAGTTAAAAATTATAAAACATTGTTTCTAAGACTCACAGAAGGCGTCCAGAGAAGAACGACAAAAGGTAACTGCAGCTAACTGCGACACTTCGCTGATGCTGTTGACGCTGCTGAAAATAAGTCTACTATGGTGAGTCTGTTCTTCGTTTTGTTGAAGCTTTTTAATGGCAGCAGCAGCAGGTGAACATTGTTGTTTTTCCTTCTTCTTCGCTCCTCCTGGATCTGGCTCGACCCCAAACTCTTGATAAACCTTCTCTAACTTCTCTCCACCTCTTATATACTTCACAACTCAAAGAAATCCCGATAGAATCTCTTTTTTTCTTCTCTGCCAGTTACGGGTTTCTATCTTCTTCTCTCTTTTGTACGCGTCTGTTAGCTATCCCATTGCCACAAAACTCTCTCCTGACTTTAACAAACCTAGATACATGTATATCCAGCGTGAAAGTCTCCTAAAAATTTCTCACAAAATATTTGAACGTGAACAACAACATAGTGTCCTGTTTGGACTTTGATTGCTTCTCCCGGTCATTCCAGCCACTTCTGGCCCTTAAAATCACCCCTGTTAGCTTCCTATAAGTCCATAGAGTAAGCCCAAACATTTCCAGCCCTTTAATCGCACTATAGCTCCTTCAAAAATTCCGATCAAAAACTGCCAGTTAACAAACTCACTTTCCCGCCAAAACTTCATTTGAAATGTGAAGAAGAGATGCCCCCTATCCAGCTCCGGTTTCCCTTTAGCAGATGCCTGGAAATGGGTCACCCCTTAGTAATTAGGTTACCCCTTATCCAAAATCGAGGGTCCGTATAGTGAGTTTTCTGGGACATTTTCCGCACTTTTTCGGGGTTCCTCCGGGGTATTTCTGAGGTGCTTCCGGTACTCTATCAACGGAGGTCTAAACGCCGTATTTTCAGCCAATTTCGCCGCAAAACCTTATTCTTCTAAAAACACCTACAAATAAATAAAATAACCAAATAAGTATAGAATCGAGCACTAACACTATATACAATTGAGATATATTAGACACATAAATGCGTCTATCAGTAATTCTTAATTATTTAATTTGTGCAATTTTTATTTATGATTATTTGCCTAGATAGAAAATGGATTTTATGATTTTTGTTAAACAATTGTATTTTCTATTGATGGAACATGCTTAGCCTAGGGTTTTAATGTCTCATGCTTTGGATTAACATTTGTTGTTTCTAAAAATCTACTTTTGCAAGAGTTGAGAATCAAATTGAACGTGTGAAATTGCATGGTTATAATAGTGTCACTTTGGAATTGGTAAATAGTGGAATCCTAACCCCAGTCTCTCCATAATTTTCACAACACCTTTTTATTCGAGTTTGTTTCTTTTAATTTATTAAAATTAAGTCTAAAAAATTTGCTTTCACAAGTCTCAACGAACCACATTATTTATCACTTCTACAATCATTGTAAAAATACCACCAATTTTTGGCGCCGCCGACGCGGACTTGTCTTCAAGCTAGAGTTTTTAGATTTATTTTTTTAAGGTTTTTATTTATTTGTTCTACTTTACGTTTTTGGGTTTTTGTCTTATTATTACAGATTTTGGAATTTGGAGTGAAAGAAAAATTTTCCAAAGCTTTTGGTGAATACTTAAAGATTTGGAGTTACAGACAAAGCGAAAAGAGCGAAAGAAAATAAAAAAAAAGAGAAAATTTTATTAGATTTTGTTTTTATCTTTTTGATTTTTTTTTAGTTTTAGAAATTGTATTAGGATATTCTTTTTTTTTTAATTTTCTTTTTATTTTTGCAATGCCCTATTTGGACTTTGGACTTGGACATTTGGACATTCTTTTATTTTTTAAACCCTACGGAAGAGTAGTATATTAAATATTAAACTGTTTGCAGAGAAGGACGACGATTACGATATCGCCTCGGCTCCTCGGGTTTGTACATGACATTGGAGTCGTGGCCCTAGTCGACTACAACGGTTCATCCCCGTCTGGAACGAGAGGTAAGTTTGTCGAAACACTCGCAAATCCCCTGTCAGCGAGTTATTGTATTCCTTCGTTTGCATATATGCTGAGGAATTGAAAACGGCTGCTTTAATTTCCTAGTAAAGGGCTTTAATTGAAAAAGGAAGCTTCCGTGTAATTTCGATAATACAGGAAAAAGAATTTTTCATGGATTCTCTGTGCTATATTTGGAAAGATATAATGTGGTTGGAGAATTTGACTTGATCCAAGACTCATATTTCACGCGTTTGGAGGATGTTAGATGCGTGCAGAGCTGCAGCAGGTGCGTGAAAATCTAATAACATGAAATTCTTCTCGTATCCTGCATGGGGAGTAAAAGAAAATATTTGCATTGATTGTTGTGATTTTTCAAACCCTGTCGAGTATAAAATGGGGGTTGGAAGCCAGAGAAGGACTATGAAGAGTTTGGGGAGATTACAGAGCATCACAGAGTCGAGAAAATCAAGTCGCAGAAATCACCATTTCTGCTGCTGTGAAGAACACGAAGAACTTTAGACGCACAGAGACAGTCGTTTGTCAACAGTGACAACGACAGAAGAGTGAGGGTCGTATGCTACAGCATCGGTGACAGTTCACATACATCGTTCTCTGTAACAGCTGGTTTGTAAAACTTATAACTGTTACAAACCCGGTTTTTAGTTATTTTCTCCCATATTATCATCCTTGTAAGCACCTTTTGAGCAATGAATTATCTTTTTGAGTGTGTTTACATCATGAGAATCTAAACCCATCACTGGGACGATGGAGGAAGCTGTTTTTCATCCATCTGGTAATTAAATTAATTCTTTTATAACTATGTGCATAGAATTTAATTGTTTTATGATTTCGATTAATTATTTTTTATTTTGTCTGATGTCGCATGCTTAGTTTTGATTACTTTTGATGCGTCATGCTCACAACTTACAGTTAATGTTTTATGAAATCTACTTTGGAAAAGGGTAGAGTTAATATTTCTTTTATTTTGAGCTATACTTGCCTTGGATTAATTTCTGAACCACTTAAATATGAAAAACAGTGAAATCCTGAGTCTTAGTAAATTCTTCATCCTGTGACATTTTTTGTATATATTTTCTTATTTTTAGTATTTAAGCCTAGAATCAATCTCAACAAAGTTCGAGTGAACAACAACTCTATTTACCACTATCAAAAATACGACAAATTTTTAGCGCCGCCTACGCGGATTTGTTTATAGATTTGTTTTTAGGATTTATTTTATTTGTTCTTTTTTACGCGTTTTGGTATTTTTGTTTGCTTTCAGATTTGGAGCTAAGCTAAAGGAAAAAGAGAAAGTGCTGAAAAGAAAGGAAAAGCCCAAAAAGGAAACAAAAGATAAATCCAAAAGGAGTGAAGAAGAAGATTTTGTAAATAATTTTATTTTTATTTTTTTAGAAACTGTAATCAAGATTTTTATTTTTGTAATATTTTATTTTTGGACATTGAACATTGGACTTTATTTTTAAAACCCTACGGAAGGGTAGTTTTAAATAAACTGTTTGCAGAGAAGGACGGCGATTACGATATCGCCTCGGCCCCTAGGGTTCGTACATGACATAGGATTCGTGGCCCGAGTCGACTTCAACGGTTCATCCCCCGTCTGGAACGGGAGGTAAGAATCCTAAACACCCGCGAATCCCCTGTCAGCGGGTTTACTGGATGATTTCGTATGCATATAAGTTGAGGACCTAAAATCGGATTTAATTTTCTAGTAAAGGGAAAGGCCTGGCCAAATCAAGATAAGGACTCGGATTTCATCACCGTTTTCTTCTTTCCCGCCTTAGGAACACGTAACCTACGCGAACCTAAGCCTTAAAATTTGGACTAGAACGAGACCGATATGGTAACGAGCTTATTAGGAAAGTCGTTCGAAAAATATTGGTTACTCTTTTGAGCATACTTTGAAGTTCATGATGGTTATTGTGAGTTGAATACGCCGCCTTGTAACGCCGGTGAGGCCTTGGGTATCAAAGCTCCACTGAGCTTCCCTCGTCTCTATTCAACTTACTTTAACTCAGATTGATTCCAGAGAGGTTTTCTCAGATTGTAAAGAATTCCTTTTCGAAAGAATAGAAGCTAGTCTAGAAATAATCTAAGTGGAGCCATCATGCTTTTTCTTTGCTAGAAAAAAATAGGTTGTTGTGGTCGAGTCAGCCTTGTTTGTGCTTGTTTAGAATTCCCTTGCAGTTAGGATGTCGAACTGGTATAGCCAATACAATGATTATCCAACTGAACAACAAGGACATTACTCTTTTTATAATCATAGTGCCAATAGTGGTTGGGCACGCCAACCTTTTCAAGGTTTCGGGTCATACCATGGTGAGCCCAATTACTATCCGCACGCGCATCGGTCATACGGGCAAGAAGATTATAATACTAGTTCTTCGTCTTTAGAGGATACAATCAAACTATTGAAAAGTAGTCATTTATATGATCCTTCAGTTCGTATTCCTTCTTTAGAAGAGTCTCTCATGAATTTAGCTGAGTCATCAAGTAAGTTAGCTGAATCGACATACAAATTAGATGAGGTGAACAACGTAGTTATGGACGAAAGAACTGCAGCAACGACTGAATCTTCTTTGGAAGATATCCTCAATAGGTTAAGTGAAAACCTAGATCCAACACTTAGGTATATTTCTTTAGAAGTGACCCTTGAGAGGATAGTTGAGTCGACACGTAGACTTGATTTAGAGATGAACGAAAGTATTGCTCGAAATGACTTGAATTTCCAATATAGTGTATCCAATAATACTCTTGAAAATGAGGATATCGAGGTTAGAATTGGTGACACTCCTTGTGTAAATGAGGTTCAACCATTTCTATGTTATGATAATGATGAGTATGATGTGGACAATGTTGATGAAGAATCTGAAGTATTTAGGCATGGTGATCAGGAATTTGTTACTCCTATTGAGCTTGATAATGATAATGATATTTCTGGTTCAAATCCCGATAATTTTAATTATTATCCACCTATTAAAAAGGACGAGGATTTGACTAGAGATAATACCGTTTTAGACGAAGTTGTACTTCCTTTTGATTACGAAGCCAATGATGGTTTAGATGAACGAGTTTATTTTGAGTCCAGCGATTTAGAAACAACAGTCTTATACAAAGAAAGTGAACTCGTAAAAAATGAGTGAGGATGCACCTGATTACAACTTAGAAGAATCAATTGACCATTTTCAAGAATTTAATGATTTAGAAGTTAGAGAAATTGTGACTAGTCTACCTAGAGACATTGAAAACTCCAAGTTTGAGGGTGATTATCACTTTCCTGGTGCCTTACCTTTACCTCTTAGAAAGTTCCCTCGTGTAGGACTTGACATTTGTGCCTTAACCATCTTACAAGATTATCTTCATACACTTTTTCCTGAACCTAGTTGTGTCCATAAGAGAGCTCAGTTGTTAGAAACCCATCCTCTGGTTGATGTGGTAAACCCAGGCTATGATACCAAGATTGACTTTGTTTTCCCACCAAAAACTTTTCTTCCAATTGTGGGAACATATGATTTTCAGATGTGTTGGTTATTAAGTTTTGAGACTAAACCTAATTACTTTAGGAAAATAGGGTCGACACATTTTTATAAGGAAGACCACCTCTTTCATTGTGGTCAGCTGTGTGAGTCAAATCTGATTGATTTAGAGGATCCCCAATTATTTAGGCTTTTGTTATGCGCTTCTAAGTTCTTAGTTGAGTATTTCCATACTCTTCAGCCTGATCTTCAGAATGCCTTTGAGGAAATCCAACCGATGAAATCTTTTTGTTTAGACCCTTTTATAGAGCCTGAACCTGAACCACAACTAGATGTAGTTGTTTTAAACAAGGGTATGTTCAATATCTTCTTGGATTGTTGTAGTTTCCTCTTATTGTGGTTAGCACTTTTTGATCCAGATGACCCACAGTTATTCCGGCTACTGCTTTATGATTCTACGAGGTGATTAATTCCTTCTGATGTATGGCTGAAGACTTTAAACTTAGCACTTCTTGGGAGGTAACCCAATCTCATGCAATACAGTAATATCTTTCCTTAATTCTTTTGCTTCGAGTGGTAACAGTTTCTCCTTGTTCATGCTTTTAATTTTATCTTTAGAACATTGAGGACAATGTTAGATTTAAGTTTGGGGGTATGGGAGAAACTTTTTGGTTGCAATAAATAAACTCCAAAGCCTAGAAATTTATGTTTATTAAGGTTGGCACTAACCAATCTAAGTGGATGGGAACATCTTGGTTATAGGAGTTGAGGAACCAATCTGATTAGATGGAAACATCTAAAGAGTCTATTCATAAAAACACAGAGCTCAGGTGTTAGAATTAAGAAACAAAAAAACATGGTAGTTTCGCCATATCTCGTTGAATCCTAATCTTTCTGTTTTTATTTTTTAAGTGATTTGGTGGGGCACACGATTCAAGTTGTTACCATTGCTAGGGTGAAATAGAGTGATTGAGATACCACAAAAAAAAAAATTGAGACCAGACCATCAGACCAACCGGAATAAATTCAATAAAGTCGACCATTGGTGCTCTTGTATATGCCAGTTGTGTTTACCTATAGTTAGGTTTATCGACCACTGGTTCCCTTGTATTTTCCAGTTGTGTTGATATTAGTCAGACCGATATCTCAGTCCATTAGGATAGGTTCATCTTAGCAGAGGCCTTCAGACAGATATGAGAAACACCGTTCACTTTAAACCATCTATTTTTCTATTTATCCATCTTCTTAATCTTTCCATGTGATTGGTTGACTCCGATTATGATGTCTAGAAACTATCTGAGTAGAGCTCTGTCACTTATATATGAATTTTAGTATGCTTGAGTGCAAAGTCGTGTACATCAATTGGAATTTCGCATCAGGTACATCCTCCTGTATTCAATGATTGTATGCCAACCAATGAGGTCCTTTAGTGTTATCCAAGGTTCTGCATAGCAGCTAGGGTTTGGAGTATAAGGTTTTGTGGGTACACCTCTGGTAAACCCTCCCGAGATTATAACTCGGTCACTAAGGCCACCTAGTTTTCTAGATTAGATTTGCTCGAGGACTAGCAAATAATAAGTTTGGGGGTATTTGATAGACACATTTTTGTGTCTACGTTGTCCTTAATTTTCTGTATTGTTGGTACTCGATTTTGTACTTATTATGGTGTTTTGCGTGTTTGTAGGGATTTTTTTGGCAATAAACATTTTTGGAAAATTCGGCTCGAAAAGTTGCTAAGGGCACCCGGAGGGCACGTGTTATTCGGACTCGCATTTTTGTATATGGGGTAACCTATTACGATGGGGCACTCCACTGACTAAGGGGCACACTAGCTGCTATTTGCACTCCAAGACATCTACCTGCAATTCGCACACCTGTACATGATAAGGGGATGTCATCTTCTCCATTTGAATTATATTGGCGGGAAAATATGACAGCAGCAATCCAGATTAGGGTTCATGATTTGGATGGGATTTACAAAGATTCAATCGCTGAATTTAATGGGATAAGCCTGTTATGGATAAACAAAGATGATATGCATGTTTAATTTGGCCGGAATTGGCTAAAACATCATGTTGAAACTAAACAGGGGAGGATATAAAACTCAGGTTTTCTGTTGTTGAAGTCGTGAGACTTTGGGAAGATTTAAACGGGTTTTCACATGGATTTGGTTTGGTAGTATCCTGTTAAGCCAAAACAGGGATGGTAGTTGACCCGGATGAGAAGAAAAAGGAAGCTTCCGTGTAATTTCGATAATACAGGAAAAAGAATTATTCATGGATTCTCTGTGCTATATTTGGAAAGATATCATGTGGTTGGAGAATTTGACTCGCTCCAGGACTCATATTTCACGCGTTTGGAGGATGTTAGATGCGTGCAGAGCTGCAGCAGGTGCGCGAAAATTTAATAACATGAAATTCTTCTCGAATCCTGCATGGGGAGTAAAAGAAACTATTTGCATTGATTGTTGTGATTTTTCAAACCCTGTCGAGTATAAAATGGGGGTTGGAAGCCAGATAAGGACTATGGAGGGGTGAGGGTCGTATGCTACAACATCAGTGACAGTTCATATATATTGTTTCCTGTAACAGCTGGTTTGTAACACTTATAACTGTTACAAACCTGGTTTTTAATTATTTTATGCCCTATTATCATCCTTGTAAGCACCTTTTGAGTAATGAATTATCTTTTTGAGAGTGTTTGCATCATGAGAAGCTAAACCCATCACTGGGACGATGGAGGAAGCCGTTTTTCAACCATCTGGTAATTAAATTAATTCTTTTATAACTATGTGCATAAAATTTAATTGTTTTATGATTTCGATTAATTATTTGTTATTTTGTATGATGTCGCATGTTTAGTTTTGATTACTTTTGATGCGTCATGCTCACAACTTATAATTAATGTTTTATGAAATCTACTTTGGCAAAGAATAGAGTTAATATTTCTTTTATTTTGAGCTATAATTGCCTAAGATTAATTTTTGAACCACTTGAATATGAAAAATAGTGAAATCATGAGTCCCAATAAATTCTTCATCATGTGACATTTTTTGTATATATTTTATTATTTTTAGTATTTAAGCCTAGAATCAATCTCAACAAAGTCCGATTGAACGACAACTCTATTTACCACTATCAAAAATACGATCAGGCAAGGACTGGCCATACAAGATAAGGGTTCGGATTTCATCACCGTTCTCTTCTTGCCCGCCTTAGGAAAACGAAATCAAACGCGAACTTAAGCCTAAAATTTTGACTAGAACGAGACATATAGGTTAATGAGATTAATAGGAAAGTCGTTCGAAAAATATTGGTTACTCTTTTGATCATACTTTGAAGTTCATGATGGTTTGTGTGAGTTGAATACGCCGCCTTGGAACGCCAGTGAGGCCTTGGGTATCAAAGCTCCACGCAGCTTCCCTCGTTTATATTCAACTTACTTTAACTCGGATTGATTCCAGAGAGGTTTTCTCAGATTTTAACGAGTTCCTTTTCTAAAGAGTAGAATATGGTCTAGAAACAATCTAAGTGGAGCCATCATGCTTTTTGTTTGCTAGAAATCTTTAGGTTTGTTTTGGTGGAGTCAGCCTTATTTGTGTTTGTTTAGAACCTCCTTCCTTTATGATTTTTTTTTCTATTTTTTTAGTGTATGCCCGAGGTCATTAGAGAACGGGCTTGTAAAAGAGACAATCTAGGTCAATTTATTAGTGAAAAACCTAGTAATTCTTCTTGCGGAAGCGGGGAGCTCGAAGAATCTTCTTTTGAGAGCCCCGTTTATGGAAACTTCAGTTTTGAGAATCTATCTCTTCGTGAGGAAAATACCCCTAGTACTTTAGTTGTGCCAGGAATGGCCACTCTGAAAGATTACATGTACCCAACTAGGACCAACCGATCATCGTGCATTAAATTTCCAGCCTCTGCGGCTAATTATGAGTTGAAACCTGGTATCCTTCAGATGGTCCCTATATTCTTAGGAAAAGACGATGAGAACCCTTACTTTCACATTAGGGACTTTGAAGAAATTTGTGGAACAATTAAGATTAAGGACCTTACTTATGAAGTCTTGAAACTTAGGATGTTCCCTTTTTCCTTGAGAGATAAATCCAAAACCTGGCTTAAAAACCTACCATCTGAATCCATAGAAACATGGCAGGAACTTATTGCTGCTTTCTATTTGAAATTCTACCCTAAGCATAAAATTGCAGTTGTTAGGCAGAAAATTAGTTCCAGTATGCAACAAGAGGGAGAATCTATTTATAGATTTCTAGAGATATTCAATGATCTTCTATCCCAATGTCCTCACCATGGATTTGAGAAGATGAAACTAGTAGAGATTATTTATGATGGTTTGACTACTCGACCAAAGCCATGGTCGAGTCTATGTGCACTGGTGAGTTCACTAGTAAAAATGCCGATGATGCTTTTACCTTCTTAGGAGTTGTTGCTGAAAAATCCCAACAATGGGAGCCATGTGTTGAAACCCCTAAAAGACTCTTGGTTAATAGAAGTAGCACCAATGTGGTAGATATGAGTTTTGCGTCAGATGCTAAGTTTGATGCTTTGTCTAGAAGGTTAGAAGATTTGGAATTGAATCAGTCTAAACATAGGTCTCTTGTTGAACCTGATGCTAGGAATAGAGCCTCTCAAGTCTCTAATTATGGAGTAGAAACCGATAACTCGTTTTGGGAAGGTCAGGTTAGTGAAGAGCAAGCCCATGTTGTCTATAACAACTCTAGGTTTGAAAAACGTCATAAGTTTGACCCATACTCAGTGCCCTACAATCCTGGTTGGAGAAACCATCCTAAGTTTTCTTGGTCTAAGGGCCAGAATCAAGGTCAGTCTAGTAATTCTCAGCCTCCCCCAGGTTTTGGATATATTAAGAACTTTTCCGGTCAAACCCAGTTTCAGAACCCTTCTGAGAGTAAAATTACTAGCTTAGAGGAATCTCTTAGTATATTGACAAAAAGCCAAGATATGTTAGCAAAGAGTCAGGAAATGTTAGTAAAGAGCCAGGTTAGTTTTCAACGGTAAAGCGAACAAAATTTTCAAACTACTAATCATACTCTTTCTAAGTTAGAACTTCAAGTTAGTCAAATAGCTAAGACTCTAAGTGAAAGAGATAACGGAAGTTTCCCTAGTCAACCACAACCCAATCCTAGAGGAGTTCATCAAATATCTTTAGTTAGTGAGAAATCATCAAATCATGTTAATGCAATAACAACTCTTAGGAGCGGTAAAACGGTAGACAATAAGGTAGCCATGCCTAGTGGACATACTATAGTTCCACCTTCTACTTTCGAAGAGGAGCCCATAGCTGAGGAAACTAAAACAATTTTCAAGGAGTCCCAAGAAATTCCTGATAGGACTACCTATGTGCCTAGAGCCTCATATCCACATTTTTTAGCCCCAAAAAAGAAGGAGTCGACTTTCAACGAGATAATGGAAACATTTAAGCAGGTGAACATCAACATTCCGTTATTAGAAGAAATTATGCAGATGCCCGCTTATGCCAAGTTCCTTAAAGATCTTTGTACACGAAAGCATAAGATGAATGTCCATAAGAAAGCCTTTTTAGCTGGTCAAGTAAGTTCAATTCTTCTGAACCAAACACCCCTTAAGTATAAGGACCCTGGATGCCCCACCATATCTTATGTGATTGGTAATAATGTAGTTGATAAGGCATTGCTTGACTTAGGATCTAGTGTTAACTTACTCCCATACCATGTGTATACCCATCTAGGACTTGGTAAGTTGAAACCGACCAAAATGACACTTCAATTAGCTGATAGGTCTGTCAAAGTGCCTCGTGGTGTCATAGAAGATATTCTTATTGAGGTTGATAGGTTCATATACCCGGTGGATTTTGTTATTCTAGATACCCATCCTGTTCAGGACCCAAGTGCTCAAATACCGGTGATTTTAAGTCGCTCATTCTTAGCCACATATAATGTTGTCATCAATTGTAGAACCAGACCTATGAACATATCTTTTGGTAATATGACTACTGAGCTAAATGTATTTAATATCATTATGTCTTCTGAGATAGATGATTTAGAAGTGGTGAACATGATTAGCACTCTAGTTCCTCATCCTTTAGCCTGCACTATGTTTGATAATCCATTATTTGATGAACCTTTCAGTGCTTCGGAGGATGTAACCATGACGAACACCTTAGTTGATGAGCCTATGCTAGAGATTTTCTTTGATAATCCATTATATGAGGATGTTGTTCGTTTAGATGAACAGTCCCCAAAAGAAGCTAGTATCTGTGCTGACTTTATGGACCCTAGAACTCATCCCATAGATTTTGGTCCATTTGAGGATATTGTTCACCCTAAGTTTGGGGGTAATGATGACTCTAGTGATCGTCATGTATCCCTAATTGAAGTCTCTAACTTGGGACTCCATCTTTGTGCGTCTAAGATACTACTTGAGTTTCTTCAAACTATGCTACCCGATCCTCCAGATACTGTCCATGAAGAAACCCAATTCTTAGAGACATGTCATTCGGTTGAACCTGTTTTCCTAGACACTTATAGAGCCCAAAGAGATACCCCAGATAAATCTATTTTCCTTGATGAAAGCCCTAGATCAAGTTATGCTCCGTCAGCTCATTTTTTTAATCCAAGATGGTAGTCTTTCTTTTGTGTCTGCTCTATTTGGTTCTGAGGACCTGCAACTATTTCGGCTATTAGTATACGACTTTGGAAGGGGACAATCCTTTTTGAGGTATTTGATGTCCAGCTAAAGACTTTAAATTTAGCCTTTTCTGGGAGGCACCCACGCTCATGCTTACGATAATATCCTTCCTTATTTCTTTTTCCATCCATCAAGTGGTAACAGTTTCTCCTTGTTTATTCTTTTAATTTCATCTTTAGAACATTGAGTACAATGTTAGATTTAAGTTTGGGGGTGGGGAATAAACTTTTTGTTAGCTTTTAGTTGCAATAAATAAACTCTAGAGCCTAGAAATTTATGCTTATTAAGGTTGGCACTAACCAATATAAATGAATGGGAACATCTTGGTTGTAGGAGTTGAGGAACCAATCTGATTAGATTGAAACATCTAAAGAGTCTATTCATAAAAGCACAGAGCTCAGGTGTTAGAATTAAAAAAAAAAAAAAAACATGGTAGTTTCGCCATATCTCGTTGAATCCTAATCCTTCTTTTTTTATTTTTTAAGTGATTTGGTGGGGCACATGATTCAAGTTGTTACTATTGCTAGGGTGAAATAGAGTGATTGAGATACCAAAAAAAGAAAACAAAAAGACTGGACCATTAGACCAATCGGAATAAATTCAATAAAGGTTGGCACTAACCAATATAAATGAATGGGAACATCTTGGTTGTAGGAGTTGAGGAACCAATCTGATTAGATTGAAACATCTAAAGAGTCTATTCATAAAAGCACAGAGCTCAGGTGTTAGAATTAAAAAAAAAAAAACATGGTAGTTTCGCCATATCTCGTTGAATCCTAATCCTTCTTTTTTTATTTTTTAAGTGATTTGGTGGGGCACATGATTCAAGTTGTTACTATTGCTAGGGTGAAATAGAGTGATTGAGATACCAAAAAAAGAAAACAAAAAGACTGGACCATTAGACCAATCGGAATAAATTCAATAAAGTCGACCACGGGTGCCCTTGTATATGCCAGTTGTGTTGATCTAGAGTTGGGTTTATCGACCACCGGTCCCCTTGTATATGCCAGTGTGTTGAAATTAGTCATACCGGTATCTCAGTCCATTAGGATAGGTTCATCTTGGCAGAGGCCTTCAGACAGATATGGGAAACACTGTTCACTTTAAACCATCTATTTTTTCTCTTTATCCATATTCTTAATCTTTCCATGTGATTGGTTAACTCCGGTCATGATGTCCAGAAACTATCTGAGTAGAGCTCTATCACTTATATATGAATTTTAGTATGTGATGAGCGATTAATTCTTACATATTTACTACCCAAAATATATATTGTTGGTGTTTATTTTGGTATTTATTGTGTTTCTGTAGGTAAATGAATAAAATGGGCTCTTCCAAGCAAATCGGCTAAAACTAGGATTCCAAGAAGAAAATATGGACTACGGAGTACATGGGTCTTGGATACTTTTGGATCTAAATGGGATAGGCCCAATTTAAGTTAGTGAAGGAGATGATGGGCTGAAGTTGGTTTAAGAAATTAACTTTCTCGGGCATTTTGGTCTCGTGGATTTTAGGATGAAGGACTTAGTGATTAGTTCTCGAAATATTTAGGAGGTATCACGAAAAATGAAAAATCCTACTCAATAATTAATGTACGAGGTATGTCGACATGGTGGAGGAAGAAAGGAAACTAAATATCTTTTGCAACTAAAGAAGATTGATTTTGAGCATAATATATACTTCACCACATTAATACATGACATCTGTTTTGGAATTGAGATAATGACATAATGAGTACTTACCTCGTATATAAGATCAGTATGTGCTCATATAGTATTTTCTTTCCCATGAAAATAAAAGCAAGTGGTCGGACATGTGGCGAGTCTTTATTAGGTGATATTGTGTATTCTTACACAAGTGTCACACTCCCATTGGACATGACATGTGGAAGAGAATTAAAAGAGGAAGGTTAGATTTTGTTGAAATCTATATATTGATGTCGAGAACAGGAAGGAGGGGGGGATTGGAGAGCCGGTGAGCCGGTAGCCAGTTTCACAATTTTCTTTTATTTCTTCTATTTAGTTTTCTTTGTAACAATGAGGAATTAGAATCACATGCTGGGATTATGGAGGAAGCGTTGTTCCAATAATAAAGTGGTATTTTATTATTAATTTATTATTGCAATTTCGTTATGATTATTTGCACTGAACTACAATTGATTATAAGATTTGGATTAATTACTTGTGTTCTCTCTTGATGGTGCATGCTTAGATTAGAGCTCTTGATGTTCCATACTTGCAATTAACAATTAATATTTTGGAAATCTAATATTGGCAATATCTTAGAATAAAATTGACCATATGAATTGCATAAATATTGTGGTTAACTGAATCACTTAAAAATTGGTCAATGGTGGAATCCATAGTCTCAGTTCTTTCTTAAATCTTAAATCTTAAATCAATCTTCACAAGTCCGAGAGAGCGACAACCTTCTTACCACTAAATAAAATTCGATCAATTTTTGGTACCGCCGACGCGGATTTGTTTATAGATTTTCTTTTAGGTTTTATTTTATTTATTCCTTTTTACGCGTTTTGGTATTTTTGTTTGCTTTCAGATTTGGATCTAAGCTAAAGGAAAAGAGAAAGTTCTGAAAAGAAAGGAAAAGCCCAAAAAGGAAAGAAAAGAGAAATCCAAAAGAAGTGAAGAAGAAGATTTTGTAAATAATTTTATTTTTATTTTTTTAGAAACTGTAATTAAGGTTTTTATTTTTGTAATATTTTATTTTTGGACATTTTTTTTCTTCTTTTCTTTTGGACATTGAACATTGGACTTTATTTTTTAAACCTTACGGAAGGGTAGTTTTAAATAAACTGTTTACAGAGAAGGACGACGATTACGATATCGCCTCGGCCCCTCGGGTTCATACATGACATAGGAGTCGTGGCCCGAGTCAACTTCAACAGTTCATCCCCCGTCTGGAACGGGAGGTAAGAATTCTAAACACCCGCGAATCCCATGTCAGCGGGTTTACTGGATGATTTTGTATGCATATATGTTGAGGACCTGAAATCGGATTTAATTTTCTAGTAAAGGGCAAGGCCTGGCCAAATCAGGATAAGGACTCGGATTTCATCACCGTTTCCTTCTTTCCCGCCTTATGAACACGTAACCTACGCGAACCTAAGCCTTAAAATTTGGATTAGAATGAGACCGATAGGGTAACGAGCTTATTAGGAAAGTCATTCGAAATATATTGGTTACTCTTTTGAGCATACTTTGAAGTTCATGATGGTTACTGTGAATTGAATACGCCGCCTTGTAACGCCGGTGAGGCCTTGGGTATCAAAGCTCCACTAAGCTTCCCTCGTCTCTATTCAACTTACTTTATACCAGATTGATTCCAAAGAGGTTTGCTCAGATTTTAAAGAATTCCTTTTCGAAAGAATAAAAGCTAGTCTAGAAACAATCTAAGTGGAGCCATCATGCTTTTTGTTTGCTAGACAAAATAGGCTTGTTGTGGTCGAGTCAGCCTTCTTTGTGTTTGTTTAGAATTCCTTTGCAGTTAGGATGTCGAACTGGTATAGCCAATACAATAATTATCTAACTGAACAACATGGACATTAATCTTTTTATGATCATAGTGTGGATAGTGGTTGGGAACGCCAACCTTTTCAAGGTTTTGGGTCATCCCATGGTGAGCCCAATTACTATCCACACGTGCATCGGTCTTACGGGCAAGAAGATTATAATACTAGTTCTTCGTCTTTAGAGGATACAATCAAACTATTGAAAAGTAGTCCTTTTTATGATCCTTCAGTTCCTATTCCTCCTCTAGAAGAGTCTCTCAGGAATTTAGCTGAGTCATCACGTAAGTTAGCTGAATCGACATACAAATTAGATGAGGTGAACAACGTAGTTATGGACGAAAGAACTGCAACAACGACTGAATCTTCTTTGGAAGATATCATCAATAGGTTAAATGAAAACTTAGATCCAACACTTAGGGATATTTCTTTAGAAGAGACCCTTGAGAGGATAGTTGAGTCGACACGTAGACTTGAGTTAGAGACGAACGAAAGTATTGCTCGAAATGACTTGAATTTCCAATATAGTGTATCCAATAATACTCTTGAAAATGAGGATAGTTATTTGCATAATTGAGATATTGAGGTTAGAAATGGTGACACTCCTTGTGTAGATGAGGTTCATCCATTTCCATGTTATGATAATGATGAGTATGATGTGGACAATGTTGATGAAGAATCTGAAGTATTTAGGCATGGTGATCAGGAATTTGTTACTCCTATTGAACTTGATAATGATAATGATATTTCTGGTTCAAATCCCGATAATTTTAAATATTATCCACCTATTCAAAATGACGGGGATTTGACTAGAGATAATACCGTTTTAGACGAAGTTGTACTTCCTTAGGAGAACTAAGTTATCCTTAGAATACTGTTTTCGAGTCTAGAAATTTAGAAACTCTACTCTTAGAAGAAAATGAACTCATAGAGATGAGTGAAGATGAACCTGACTTAGAAGAATCAATTGACCATTTCCAGGAATCTGATGACCTATAAATTACGGAAGTTATGACTAGTTGATGTGATTTCAAATTGAGTTGTAGTAATAAGTTCGTTGAGACTTGTGAAAGAAAAATATTTTAGACTTGTAAAACTTAAAAATAGAAAACTTATTGCAAAATTGATTTCAAGATATTAAAAGAAACCAAGACACTAGATTCCACTATTACACATGAATGAACGATACCAAATATGTTTCAAAACTCTAATTATCCTTTAAGTCCTTTATTTATTAATTCACACATAATCAAACATATTCCCAAATATTAATCATATTCCCTAAGAATAGAATATCAATCAATTAAACAAAGTATAATCTATCAAATTGAAGCACAATTAATTAAAAAAATTATGTGAACATTTAGAACTCCGCAAAAGCGGTGATTGAATGAATTATAAATTTTAAATTAGAGAAAATAAAATTGTTACCAATCATTCATGCATAGATAGCTTCATCCATTACCTTGGTTGCGCGAGAATTACCTCATCATCATGGAAACACGCTCAAAATTCATTTTTATTGCTCAAAGGGTGTTTACAAAGATGAAATGGGAGAAACAATGATAGAACAATGATTTTCTTTTCTCTCCCAAAAACACTCCCCAAATGTGCTCTCTAGATCTCTATTTATACACACAAATACACATCACTCAAATATATTCTTCCATAACTCCAAAATCTTCTTCTTTTTAATTAAAAATATCTTCGAAATTTTTCCTTCTCTTTATTCTATATATTTCTTTACTAAACCCATATTTTCTTTAATTCACAGAATAAAATCCAAGATAAAATCTTCTAAGGATATCTTTCTTGTTTAATACAAGATAACTTTCTTTTTCTTCAAAACTTCATGTTTGTAAGGCAAGAAGATATTCTTATCTTAAAGATAATAAATCCTTTACCGTTGAAACCAAATTTCCCGCCAATTTTTTCTTTTCAAATCAAGGAAGAAGATGAAGCCCCCTTAACTAGTAATGGGGTGCGATTAGAAGTTGGTTCCCTAGGGTGCCCCTTATCAGTTAGGTGCCCCTTGTCCAAAGCTGAGAGTCCGAATAACATGTGTCCTCCGGGGGTCCAAATAGCACTTTTTGAGCAACTTTTTCCACACAAGTGTATTTCTCCAAAAACACCTACACAAACATAAAAACACCATGATAAGTACAAAATCAAACACTAGCAAAGAGATATTGAGGACAATTCAGACACAAAAATGTGTCTATCACTAGTCTTTCTAGAGACACTGAAAACTCTAAGTTTGGCGGTGATCATCATTCTCCATGTGCTTTTACTCTTAGAAAGGTCCCTCACTTGGGACTTGACATATGTGCATCAACCATTTTACAAGATTATCTTCATACGTGTTTTCCCGAACCTTATAATGTCCAGGAAGAAGTTCAGTTGTTAGAAACCCATCCTCTGGTTGATGTGGTTTACCAGGCTATGATACCCAGGCTATGATACCCAGATTGATTTTGTTTTCCCACCAAAAACTTTTATTCCAAATGTGGGAACGTTTGAATTTGAAATGTGTCAGTTATTGAGTTTTGAGACTAAACCTAATTACTTTAGGAGATTAGGGTCGACACATTTGTTTAAGGAAGACCACCTCTTTCATTGTGGTCAGCTGTGTGAGTCAAATATGATTGACTTAGAGGATTCCCAATTATTCAGGATTTGGTTATGCGCTTCTAAGTTCTTAGTTGAGTATTTCCATACTCTTCAGCCTGATCTTCAGAATGCCTTTGAGGAAATCCAACCGATGAAATCTTTTTATTTAGACCCTTTTATAGAGCCTGAACCTGAACCACAA
This sequence comes from Papaver somniferum, assembly GCF_003573695.1. Classification (NCBI taxonomy): domain Eukaryota; kingdom Viridiplantae; phylum Streptophyta; class Magnoliopsida; order Ranunculales; family Papaveraceae; genus Papaver; species Papaver somniferum. The sequence continues at coordinate 16,712,196 of NC_039365.1, read as the reverse complement.
CTAGATGTAGTTATCTTAAACAAGGGTATGTTCGATGTCTTCTTGGTTTGTTGTAGTTTTCTCTTCTTGTGGTTAGCACTTTTTGATCCCTGACCCACAGTTATTCCGGCTACTTCTATATGATCCTATGAGGTGACTAATTCTTCCAATTTCTGGCTGAAGACTCTAAATTTAGCACTTCTTGGGAGGTAACCCAATCTCATGCAACACGGTAATATATTTCCTTAACTCTTTTGCTTCAAGTGGTAACAGTTTCTCCTTGTTCATGTTTTTAATTTTCTCTTTAGAACATTGAGGACAATGTTAGATTTAAGTTTGGGGGTGAGGGAGAAACTTTTTAGTTGCAATAAATAAACTCCGGAGCCTAGAAATTTATGCTTATTAAAGATGACACTAACCAATCTAAGTGGATGGAAGCATCTAGGTTGTAGGAGTTGAGGAACCAATCTGATTAGATGGAAACATCTAAAGAGTCTATTCATAAAAGCACAGAGCTCAGGTGTTAGAATTAAAAAAAAAACATGGTAGTTTCGCCATATCTCGTTGAATCCTAATCCTTCTGTTTTTATTTTTTTTAAGTGATTTGGTGGGGCACACGATTCAAGTTGTTACCATTGCTAGGGTGAAATAGAGTGATTGAGATACCACAAAAAAAAAAATTGAGACCAGACCATCAGACCAACCGGAATAAATTCAATAAAGTCGACCACTGGTGCCCTTGTATATGCCAGTTGTGTTGACCTAGAGTTAGGTTTATCGAACACTGGTTCCCTTGTATTTGCCAGTTGTGTTGATATTAGTCAGACCAGTATCTCAGTCCATTAGGATAGGTTCATCTTGGCAGAGGCCTTCAGACAGATATGGGAAACACCGTTCACTTTAAACCATCTATTTTTTTCTCTTTATCCATCTTCTTAATCTTTCCATGTGATTGGTTAAATCCGGTTATGATGTCCAGAAACTATCTGAGTAGCGCTCTGTCACTTATATATGAATTTTATTATACTGAGTGCAAACTCATGTACATCAATTGGAATTTCGCATTAGGGTACTTCCTCATGTAGTCAATGAGAGTATGCCAACCAAGGAGATTCTTTAGTGCCTTTCAAAGTTCTGCGTAGATATCTAGGGTCTGGAGTAAAGGTTTTGTGGGTACACCTCTTGTAAACCCTCCCGAGATTATAACTCGGTCACTAGGGCTACCTAGTGAGTTTTTACTTTTTAGAATAAATTTGCTTGAGGACTATAAAAATATAAGTTTAGGGTGTGATGAGCGATTAATTCTTACATATTTACTACCCAAAATATATATTGTTGTGTTTATTTTGGTATTTATTGTGTTTTTGTAGGTAAATGAATAAAATGGGTTCTTCCAAGAAAATCGGCTAAAACTAGGATTCCAAGAAGAAAATATGGACTACGGAGTACAGGGGTCTTGGATACTTTTGGATCTAAATGGGATAGGCCCAATTTAAGTTAGTGAAGGAGATGATGGGCTGAAGTTGGTTTAAAAAATTAACTTCCTCGGGCATTTTGGTCTCATGAATTTTAGGATGAATGACTTAGTGATTAGTTCTCGAAAGATTTAGGAGGTATCACGAAAAATGAAAAATCCTAATCAATAATTAATGTACGAGGTATGTCGACATGGTGGAGGAAGAAAGGAAACTAAATATCTTTTGCAACTAAAGAAGATTGATTTTGAGCATAATATATACTTCACCACATTAATATATGACATCTGTTTTGGAATTGAGATAATGACATAATGAGTACTTACCTCGTATATAAGATCAGTATGTGCTCATATAGTATTTTCTTTCCCATGAAAAGAAAAGCAAGTGGTTGGACATGTGGCGAGTCTTTGTTAGGTGATATTGTGTATTCTTAGACAAGTGTCACACTCCCATTGGACATGACATGTGGAAGAGAATTAAAAGAGGAAGGTTAGATTTTGTTGAAATTTATATATTGATGTGGAGAACAAGAAGGGGGGGGGGGATTGGAGAGCCAGTGAGCCGGTAACCAGTTTCATAATTTTCTTTTATTTCTTCTATCTAGTTTTCTTTGTAATAATGAGGAACTAGAATCACATGCTGGGATTATGGAGGGAGCGTTGTTCCAATAATAAAGTGGTATTTTCTTATTAATTTATTATTGCAATTTCTTTATGATTATTTACACTGAACTATAATTGATTATAAGATATTGATTAATTAGTTGTGTTCTCTCTTGATGGTGCATGCTTAGCATAGAGCTCTTGATGTTCCATACTTGTGATTAACAATTAATATTTTGGAAATCTAATATTGGCAATATCTTAGAATCAAATTGACCGTATGAATTGCATAAATATTGTTGTTAACTGAATCACTTAAAAATTGGTCAATGGTGGAATCCATAGTCTCAGTTCTTTCAATAATCTTAAATCTTAAATCAATCTTCACAAGTCCGAGAGAACGACAACCTTCTTACCACTATATAAAATTCGATCAGTATGCTTAGTGCAAACTCGTGTACATCAATTAGAATTTCGCATCAGGGTACTTCCTCCTGTATTCAATGAGAGTATGCCAACCAAGGAGATTCTTTAGTGCCTTCCAAGGTTCTGCGTAGATAGCTAGGGTCTGGAGTAAAGGTTTTGTGGGTACACCTCTAGTAAACCCTCCGGAGACAACACTCCGCCGCTAGGGCCACCTAGCGGTTTAACGGCTTGCTGCACGTGCTAAGTGTAGTCATTTTATTTTTTAGATTATATTTGCTCGAGGGCTAGCAAATAATAAGTTTGGGGGTATTTGATAGACACATTTTTGGGTCTAAGTTTTCCTCAATTTTTTGTATTGTTGGTACTCGAATTTGTGCTTATTTTGGTGTTTGTAGATATTTTTGGGAAATAAACATTTTTGGAAAAATCGGCTCGAAAAGTTGTCTAAAGCACCCGAAGGAATTGCTATTGGCACCCCCAGTTTGGATAAGGGGCACTCTCAAGGCACACCTCAGGCGGATACTATTCACACCCTTATTCTGGATAGGGGGCAACCATCTCCTCTCATGTTCAAACTTATTTTTTTGGCGGGAATATAACAAGACTCACCTGCGTATCTTCTGGAATCAGTCAGGGAGAGATTTTCAAGGATTTATACACGGGATTTGATTGCTATAATCCTGTTTCATCCACTCAGGATAGGTAGGTTACTTATTTTTGGAAAGAAAGGATTTTGTTGCACGCAAGGCACGAAAATATCTCGATTTTCCTATTTTCTTTCCCGTGGTTACCATGTCATGTACGGAAGGTGGAATGAGCTGGGGAGAGTTTTGAATATGTATAAGCTACACTATGCACGTATTGGAGTGTGTCGATGGTCGGAGAACAACGTGAGATGCTCAAAAAAGAAAATTATCCCGTAGAAGATATATTCATTTAATGGAGAAGATACGTGAATGTATGGAGTAATGATCGAATATTTGAGCTGCTGAAGTCTATTTAAGGAGTGCTAGGAGTCATAGACGGGACGAAGAGTTTGGGGGATAGTTTAGAGCTTCAACAGAGCTGAAAATCAAGTTGTAGGAAAACTGTTTTCTGCTGGTGCACTGAAGAACACGAAGAACATAAGACACATCAGAACTGTCGTTTAGCTACAATGTCAGTGATAAATAATTTGTATCGTTCTCTATAACAGTGACAATTGCAACAATTATAAGCGTTACAAATTGTTGTTTTCACTTTACTCATCTTTGTAAGCACCTGTTGAGCAATGAAATTAACTTTTGAGTGTGTTTCCATGATGATGAGCTAAACCCAACCCTTGGGGCGACGGATGAAGCTAACTTGCCAATGAAAATGTGGTAATTCTTAATTATTTAATTTGTGCAATTTTTATTTATGATTATTTTCCTAGATAGAAAATGTATTTTATGATTTTTGTTAAACAATTGTATTTCCTATTGCTGGAACATACTTAGCCTAGGGTTTTAATGTCTCATGCTTTGGATTAACATTTGTTGTTTCTAAACATCTACTTTTGCAAGAGTTGAGAATCAAATTGAACGTGTGAAATTGCATGGTTATAATAGTATCATTTTGGAATCGGTAAATAGCGGAATCCTAGTCCCAGTCTCTCCATAATTTTCACAACACCTTTTTATTCGAGTTTGTTTTTTTTTATTTATTAAAATTAAGTCTAAAAAATCTGCTTTCACAAGTCTCAACGAACCACGTTACTTATCACTTCTACAATCATTGTAAAAATACCACCAGGTTTCTCTAAGATAGATGATGGTGTGGTAGTAAATAACTTGCATTATGATGATGATATTATACTGTCTGTGGATCACAAAAAAGAGGAGCTGAAAAACTTGTTTTCAATCCTTCATTGCTTTGAATTCATTGCGGGTCTTAAGGTTAAAACTTCTAAAACAAGACTTATTGCTATTGGTGAAGTTCCATAACTAAACCAATTGGATGATGATCTTGGCTGCAAAACTGATACGTTATTATTCATATATTTGGGCATGCCTCTGGGAGCAAAACCAAATAGTACCACAATATGGAATCCTGTAATTGAAAGGTTTGATGCAAGACTCTCTTTTTGGAATCAAACTTCTCTTTTAAAAGGTGGCAAATTGGATCTTCTAAAGAAATATTCATAGTTCACTACCCTTATATTACTTTTCTCTCTTTCAAGCTCCAATCTTCATTATAAATATGTTAGAAAAGAAGATGAGAAATTTTTTATGGGAACATAAAAAATCTGGAAGCAAGTGTTCTCATTTGATTAACTGGAAGATGGTTATGGCCACCAAAGAAAGAGGAGGGATGGGGGGTTCTTAATCTCAGATTGATGAATCAAGCTCTTCTTTCCAAATGGTATTGGATATTTGGGGTTGAAAAGTCTCATCTATGGTACAAACTTATACAGGAGAAGTATGGATCTAACTTCCCTTTTTGGACACCAGATATGGTTAATTCTCCTCATGGAGTTTATTGCTGGAGAACTATTGTTGAAATCAGTATTTTTATTACAGAGAATCATTCTTTAAGTATTCATTCAGGTGCAAATATTTCCTTCTGGCATAACAGATGGAATGGGGAATCATGTTTCATAAATTCTTTAAAGACTTTGTATAAGATGGACAGATTAAAGAATGCTGGTATTGTTGAGCACATTACAGCTGATGGATCGTGGAAGTGTAACTTAAAAAGGTGCCTGACAAATGAAGAATCTAACTCTCTGGGTACTCTTTTGCATATCATTGGTTCAAATCCACCTACACTTAATGCTTTGAAGGATACCAGAAGATGGCCATTAACCACATATGGTACCTTTTCTGTTAAGTCTTTGTATGCTAAGATGATTAGTAATGCTGGAGTTGATAACTATCCTCACATCTTTGCCTTGGGTTTCTGGTATTACTCATAAGGTTAATTTCTTATTATGGTGTGCTCTTTACGAAAAGTTGAACTCTCAGATATGATGCAGATCAAGGGGATTAATATTTATATCTCTTATAATCTTTGTGAGGATTGTACGGAATCTCAAGATCACATATTCATCCACTGCAAAGTTGCATATAAAATTTGGTACTTTATTACCCCGAATGATCAGTGGGAATGGATTTTTCCAAATTCAATGATTAATTTAACTACAAGTTGATCTAACACTCACTTACCACCCAATGGAAAAGTGGTTTAGGATCTTATTCCAGGAGCTATTGTTTGGGTTTTATGGAGGGAAAGAAACTGTTTCACCTTTGAAGAAAAGTATACCTACAAGACAGATGAAGAGTTATGCACTGAAGCTAAAAGTCTCGTGTCAACTTGAGAAGCAACTTTTGGTAACATAATCCATTTAAATTTCTCACAAACTGTAAGAAAATGGAGTCTAGTTTTTGCTTAACTCTAATTTTTTGTTTTCTTTTCTTATTTTTTCTACTACTACTTGTAGTATTTTTTACATTCTATCTCCATAAATAAAATTCTCTCCTCTAATTAAAAAAAAAAAAAAAAGTCTTCAACCTTTTGATACTTGTTTTCAACTTTTTGTTTATTTTTTCGCAAGTTCTTACAAGTTTTCGAACGGAACGAAAATACTTAGAAATCTCGTCTTATGTCTTCTAGCTTTTAGAGTAAGCCACGAATATATGAATTGTAAGACATAAAAAATTGTATGGTGATGAAGGCCACCAGAAATGCCAAATTTGCATGATTGCTAAAGGCTGTTACCGATTTGCTAGGGGAGGGTACCAATGGTATGGATGGTTCGTGGCTTGCTTATCTCGATTCAAAAACATCGACGGTTCATCACTACATCGTTTTTAATCAGCATATGTGTTTGTGTGGGTCGATAGTCTTAAATCTAATATGTTGGATTTCAGCTTCTCTGGACTAGTATTAATCAGATCCATAATCTTACGCTTAAATCACTCATATTATGTTTTGGGTCCTGTTAACGTCTGCACCCACGCACAGGATTAGAATTAATTAATAATTATTTTTATAGGATACGAGAAATAAATTTACTCGTTTTGTCTATCGATGGAAATGTCAATCGTCATTATTGCCCTTAATTCTCTCCGTGAATCTTCGTAATTTTCATCATCATCTTCACAAGAACTACAACTGATAATGGATCATATCCTGATTATTAAAGAAAAAACCAATCAAAAAAATATATGTTTACTAATGATACGATAGGAAATCAACAAAAGTTAATTGATTATTCAATCTGACTATTGAAGAATAAAACTAAATTCCAGGAAAGGAAAAATAAAATAATCAGAACTATTAATTTCTCATTCCATTTAATCCCCGAACTCCCGGAAAAATGATATAATCAATGAATATTATTATTTTATTTTTAATTCGTTTTTCCTGATCGAAAGTAACCTTTTCAAGAAGTACAGAGGTACCCAATTAGTTTTGAAATTAACTATTAAGATCGATTTGTGTAAAAAGAAACTCTAAAAAAAAAGATGATCTACTGTATACATATGTTAACATTTTCCTTATGTTTTAAGTTCGGATGATAAACTGTAGTTTCATAGAATTATATATAGAAAGTAATCAACAAATACAAAAAAGAAGAAGGTTATGTGTTGATTCTGAAGTGACGTGTATTTTTTCTTCTCATTAGCCGATTTGTCTCGCCATGTCGGGCGGAGAGTAGAGAGGGGAGTGGGACTCAGAAAATCATTTATGTTTAGTCATTCAATAATGATACATAAATCAGTATACTCATTCGATTAATATATCATCTTTCCTTTTTCCTAAATAAAATAAAACAAAATTAAATACCTTTATCCTGTGAACAAAGGACTCTCTCGTGGGAATGGTGGCGTAAAGTAGATATTTTATTTTTTTTCTTTTTGAGAAAATAGTTACTTTTATTGAGTAGAAACTTCTCTGGGTATAAAGTCTCATCTAATCATTCATACAAACTTCTCTGGGTAAACTAGATTTTTGCTAAAGTGATGCTTTGTTTTCTCCGTTCCAATTAATATATAAACATTTTGTCTATTTAAAAACACCCTTTGGAAGTGTGGAGGCTCATTTTCTGGAAACCACATTTGTGAAAAATGATTTATCGTGTCCAGCCGCATTGCCATAATCTCTCTTGTCGGGGAAAAGATTGAACGATCAATCTCACATGCAAAATCAATTTTTGCATATAAAATACCGGTTTTGCTATTCCGCGCACTTTTTACCACTCCACTCACTGCTCAAGATGATGTGTCACTCAAAACTGTTAAAAACGTGGGAGAGAGAAAATTTGCTCGGTCAAAGCATGGGTCTCTGCAGATTTAATTTGGTAAATTAATCTCTTATTTTCTTCTCTTTCTGATTTGGAGGAAATTGGGCGGGAAAAATCCAATTTGGGATTTTGAAATCAGATTTAAAATGTGCTTTGAACAAAATTTTGGTGAACTACTTCACCAAAACACTATTTTTTGTCTAAGAGGTTTGGAAATTTCTAAGAAGATGCATATTGAAGAGGTAGGAGAATCTTTCAGCGAAAAGAACACGGTTAGTGAAACCATCCAAAAATCATCATTCTGATTTTGTTTGAAAAATCAATTCAATTTGGTTTTGGGATTGTTATGCTCATATTTAAGTATTGGGGATTTTTATGCTCAAGTTTTAGTATCATGGAACAAAGTTATTTCCTACTAACTAACATGATACAGTTCATATTAATTGTTTGACAAAAGGTCTCAGTAACTAAAAGTATTTTTTGTGTATGTAATATGGTGTTGATATCTTTGCTGTTGCAGGAGGAGACTTCTAAAAAGTCAGATTGCGTTGATATTAATGGAAGCAAACCTCATATACAACCTGCTCTTGGTATGGGGTTTGAATCCATAGATGATGCATGGGAGTTTTACAAGACATTCGGGACAGTGACTGGATTTCCTGTGGTGAAAAGCACATCTGTGAAAAATGGTGCGGGGTATATAAGAAGCTACAAGTTTACTTGTGCTCGAGCAGGTAAGTGTAGTTCCGTTTCTGAAAATCCATTAAGGCCCCAAGCTACAATAAAATGTGGTTGTCAAGCCAAGCTAGTGTTACGGTTAGATTGCCTAGTTGGTTATGTAATCAGCCAACTCAATTTGGATCACAATCATGAATTGAAACCTGAAAACGCTAGACATTTTCGTTGTAATCGATTCATTAATTCTCGGGTAAAGAATCAAATTGATCTTCTTGATCAATCTGGTGTTAGGTTGTGTAAAAGTTATGATGTTTGTGTAAATGAAACTGGTGGTCATGAGAATATGACGTGTTCTCAAAAAGATTGTAGAAATCTAATTGATAAGTTGCGAAATTCACGGCTAGGAGAAGGAGATGCAGTTGCCATTTTAACTTATTTTGCAAAGATGAGTTCACAAGGTTTGGGATTTTATTCAAGTGTTGATGTAGATGATACTGGTCGTTTGAGAACTGTGTTTTGGGCAGATGGTAGGTCAAGAGAAGAATATAAAGAGTTTGGTGAGGTTATTTCTTTTGACACCACATACTTGGTGAATCGGTATGATATGCCGTTTGCTCCATTTGTTGGGGTAAACCATCAAGGAGAATCAATATTATTTGGATGTGGATTGGTAGTATATGAAGATACAGACTCTTTTGTATGGTTATTTACCAAGTGGATTGATTGTATGTCCGGATGTGCTCCTCCTGCAATCGTAACTGACCAAGCGAAGGCTATGCAAAATGCCATAGAGATAGTGTTCCCCAATAGTAGACATAGATGGTGCAGATGACATGTGATGAAAAAATTACCCGAGAAGTTTAAAAGTCATCGAATTATTTGCGCGTTACATATACAATGAAAAAGGTTGTCTATAATTCTCAATATCAGTCAGAGTTTGAAACAAAATGGATGGAAATGTTACAAAAGTATAAATTGTATGACAATGAATGGCTTAAAACATTATATGAAGAAAGGCATCGTTGGGTACCTTGTTATCTAAATGATTGTTTTTGGGATGGAATGCAATCTACACAAAAAAGCGAGAGTATGAACTCATTTTTTGATGGATACCTTGGTCCAAAAACAACTTTGAAACAATTTGTGGAGCAATTTGAACGTGCAACGAGGGATAAGGCAGAGAAAGAGGTTGCAGACATGGCAGTAAAATCGGAACTTTCTTTCAATGATGTTAAGCAACTGTTGGTCATACAATTGGATTTACTAAAAAAGAATAATGAAATTCAGGAGATTGAAACAAAGAGTCCTACCACTAATGAGAAGTGTACAACGGTGCAGGAGATTGAAACAAAGAGTCCTACCACTAATGATGATGCGGTAGTTGTGGATGTACTTAATCCTAAGGAGAAAACAAAAGGACCAGGAAGACCACGATCTAATACGTATAAAAAAGCTACATGGAAACGTAACAATAAGAATCCTATAGATGGAAACAATATGAGTACATATAATGAAGAAGATGGTCTTGCATCTGTTGATGTACCTAAACCAAAAACTAAAAAACGAGGACGACCACCGGGAAGTAAAAATAAAAATCATAAAACTACCAATTTGGATGGAGATGGAAATGTGCAGGTAACTTACTTTGATCAATTTATATTCATTCATTATTTATTTTTTATCTCACAATGGAATGACCAATACAGTTGGAACTATACAGGTTGTGCCACAACAAGAACGTAATGGAATAGAAGCTCCTAATTATATATACCAAGCAGATGGAGTATTATCCCAAGTACCAATGTGGCAGTATAAGGGAGTAATAGGACAAACTCATATGTATCAAGGAAACAGATTATTACCCCAGGTGCCTATGTACCAACCTTGGGGATCATATCAGCATCCGCCTGCTCCTTACGCAGGTCTGCCGATGGTAAGATTTAAGATAATTCTTTTACTACTAGTGTCCATGAAGATTTGTAATTTTCTCTTGCGACTTGTTTTTTTTTCTTAGGACTTGTTTCTATGAAAATATGTTATTAATATATCGTCGTAGCTGTTGTAGGATTTCAGTGGAAGATATGTTACTAATCTGTCGTCGTGATTGTTATAGGATTTCAATGGAGCAAGTTCTTTTCATATGCAAGAGTTTGCATCAGTGTTGCCACCTAGTGCACCTAATTTACAGATGTTTAAAGGGTAAACAAAGTAAATGTATAACTCAATTTGGCTGTAAAACTACCAAACTGCATCTTCTTTTGGACTGATTGTGGATTGGATGCTTAAAAATTTTCATTTTTTGGAAGACCTGCAGCTTGGATGCTTAAAATTTTTCATTTTTTTGGAAGACTTGCAGCTTGGATGCTTAAATTTTTTTATATTTTTGGAGACCTGCAGCTTGTTCTTTTTGGTAAATATGCGACTTGTGTTATGTAAGACCCAGCTTGACCTTTATTGTTAAATATGCGACTTGTTTTGTAAGTTGTCGTTGTAATTATGTAAAATACTATACATACTTCTGTTTAATGTAATTCACTTCTGTTTTTTGAAAGATGTCCCTGTAATTAGAAGTAACTTCAAAGCATGAGAAACAAAACATGAGAAAGTAGCTACAGAGAAAACCTCTGAATTTGAATATAAAAAAGCTTACTCAAAATCTACAATCACAATTATATTAAAAACTGATGCAAAGTTTAAAATTCAAATTCAGAATTACAATTGAGGAATTTGATTGGTAATCACAATCATATTTACAGGAAAACAGAAAAACTACTTAGGTTACACATGTTACACTTGAATCATATTTCTAACATCTTTTTCATCAAATGTAAGTTTCTCATATCCAGCCGCTTGGACCGCTAATGTATGGAAGCTTTTTGTGGATTCCGATTCCTGTATTCTGCTTTACCTTATCAAACTCCACTGCAACTTTTACTTCAACTTTCTGACATTGTGTAACTTTAGGAACTTCCAATTTCTGGTCTTTGTTGTTAATGACACCCAAAATTTCAACATCTTGACATTTAGTAATTTTGCACACATCTACGTCCATATCTGCATATTATCACAAAAGGATTTATAGACATTCCGAGTTATTTGCCATTGTCTCTTTAAAATCATAAATGAACCGAAATACAACAAAATCAAAAAGTAAAGAAATTCCATTTGTTTCAATCAGTGTGAGTGTATTTGGTGGCAGAAAGAGGCCTACATATGGAGGTTAACTCAACCTGTAGGTCAATAACTTGGTCTGGTGCTTGTGAAAGATGTTGGTTCATCTCATGAATTGACGGGCCATCACTTAATGTTATGTTTTGGCTTCTGTTCATTTGTAGTGTTGTCCTCTTTACTTCCTAGAAACAGAAACTTACAGCAGGTATATAGTTTGTGCCTAAAAAGGTAGTTCAACTATCATGCACCCCAATTTCAAAGCTATATATATATATATATATATATATATATCAACCAAGTCATTAGCTTCAATGCTTGTCATTGAGATAATCTCTAGATCTAGACCAGTAAGAACCTTAAACATAATTAGCATAAGTCATTTTCGGAACCTTAAACCAACCAAGTCATTTTTACAATTATCAGTAAAAGCATACCATCACTAAACAAAATAAAATTCTTTCTTCACAACAAATTATCGAACACTTGATGTGCACCTATCTACTTATTATTAACAAAATGAAATTCTTGCACTAAATCAACGGAAATACTCAACGGTGAGAAATAATTAAGCACAAAACGAACGAAACATATTTGACTGCAGAGACGAAATAATTTAAGATTTATCTAAATTTCGACTCTGTTGATCAAATTTAAGAAGCCCAACTCATCTTTTTTAAATTTTCATGATGAAAAAATTAACATAAGATTTAAATTATAAATATAAATCTAGGATAACAGTAGAATCAGTTATTATAAATCAAATACGTATATGAATCTAAGAAAATTGGTAGTATCACTTACTGATTTCAATTCTTCAACAAAGCAGAAGAAAATTTTCCGCAGACTCCTTTCTCCTATTTTCTGTCTCAGCTCTCAAAGAAGTGAGACTGAGATCTGATTTTTTTGTTTTATCTCTCCAACTGTAAATAAATAGAGAGAGAGAAAATCTAATTTTTATAGTATTAACTGCAGAGACCATTTGACCGAGCACACTCTCTTCCAAGTTTTTATCTGTTTAGAGGACACGTCATCTTGAGCTGTGATTAGAGTGGCGAAGAGTGTGTGGAATAGCAAAACCGATAAAATACCGTTTCATAATGTTTTTTCGGAAATGCTATACTCCTCCCTGTCATATGTGGCAACATGATGTGGCTGAAATCACGTGACACCTTTCTCTCTTTGTTTTTATTTCTATCGGAAATGTTTCTCTTTCCTTTTTTCTCTCTCTCCCTGACCGATTCATCTTCTCGTAATTTTGAAGAATCATGATCACGAAACTTAGAACCCTAAAAGTTGAACTTTACAAAACACTACGTAAGTTAGTCCCCATGAAAAACACCGAACCATAACTGAAATTTGAGAAAATTTTTGAAGACCCTCTGAACCCAAAGATAGGATGGAAGAATCAACATTGGATATCGAATTATAAGGGTAGAAAACATACAGATTTTTTTATTGAATATCAGAAAATTATAGATCTAAAATCAGTGAAATCAAAAAATATTTATCTCTCCATCATAAGTTTCCATTACAAAGATTGTTAAATTCAACTAACGGGGTGGTAATGTTTGATTTTTAATAGTTTACCTGGAGATTCTAAATCTGGGTTTGCTGTAAGATATCATATGATCCTAAAAATGGGACTTGATTCAATTACATGGAGTTTTCATGGTAAAAAATAGTTAACATCCGAGAGACTCAATCACTTGTGTGTGGATGAAAATATTACCGTGTAGATTGCTACAATAAAGTTACTTGAGAATCTGGACTGGATTCAAAACTCGTGTTCTTGATTTTGTCTTCTGATCGAAAATTATTTAATCAGTTATAACACAATGAAGAAGATGAAGTGAGAGAGAGTATCACATGATTCTTTGATTACGTGGTTTATCTTTTACGTGTCTAATTATTGCTAAGCTAGGCTCGCCACGTATGACATGGCGCAGAGTGGGAAGGAGTTTGGGGAGGAGTACAGCATTGCCGATGTTCTTTTTTTTTGCATGATATATCTTATTTAAATAATCCTTGGAAGCAACTTTGCCAACTTAGTCGCTGTTTCCATCTCTTTGATTTTTACCATGAGGTATAAAGTTGGAGTGAACAAGCCACACAAGCCCAGAACAATAAGACAATGGAGTAAGTGAAAATTACAGCCACACTCATTTTTCAGATTTTGGACACTGTGAAATCCATGTCCAGAAAAATTCAGGCGCGCACCTATTTTCTAAGAAAAAATATCTCCCAAACCCATAATTTCTGAAATTATGTTTGGGTCTTTCTTCTTCTTCTTCTCCGATCCGTAACTACATAAACCAAAACTCTCTTATACGATCTTCTTTCTCTCTGTTTTTGTCTCAGTTCTTCTTTGTGAAAATCTGTTGATTAAAATCAACAAAGCAACGATGGGATTACTTTTTTAGAACAAACTATACCCTTCTTCAATTTCTATTCTCGGAGGAAGAAGAAATCTAATACTTGGGTAATTATTTCACTCTTTATTGTTCTCTATATCTTATGGTTTTGCTACTACAATGATTTTGAATGATTTATGATCTCCCATGTCTCACATGGTTAACACGATCTAGTTCTCCATAATCACTAGTTGATTTTATGATATGAATTAGGGATACGACACAGAGAGTGTATTTTAGTTGGGAAAAAATTTGATATACTAAGAAATTAGGAAACCATATCTAGTAAAAGGGACTGTTAGTAATTGGTAGTGAGACTGACTGACTGGATATCCAGAAGCCTCTTTGATCTTTTGGTAAATATTCGTAGTTTTTTTTTTCTCTTTCGTTTTAGTTGTGGACTGCAAATGTTTGTGAATTCGTTTAAGAGAAGACAAATGGCATTTGATTTCATCACATAGTCATGGAAGTAGTATATGGAGTTCCACATTTGCAACTTGGTCTTGTTGTTTATGTTGGCTCTTGCACTAAAATATAAGAAATAGATATTTGAACCATTGCTCTGCCTCTTTTTGATCTGTTAATGTACTATGTAATCTACCAAGTTTAGTTCGTTTATAGTGATTTTTAGATATGTTATGTCCAAATTGCGCTGCCAATTATACCCCTGAAAAAGATAGTATGCATAACGAGTTATGCCTGAAAAGATAGTATGCATAACCAGTTATGTATTGATTGATATAATAATTTCATATAATTATGGGTGTCACGGTATACAAAATTAATTGTGGGTCTGAGAACGAGAATATTATTTTTTTTGGGTCTCCCCCTAATTTCCCCTTGGAGTAAACCAAGTAACCAACCATCATAGTTAGGTTTTTCTTTAACAATTGATTTCATAGCTTGAAATAACAAAAAGCTATCAAGTCCCATTTACAAGCTTGTAGGTCAGGGTTTTACATCTGTGGATATTAATCAGTTCCAGTTTTATTGTGGTATTATTTAAACTCTATGTGGCTTGGTATTTGAAGTATTTCGCTATCCATTTATCAAACAAAAATCTTAATATATAGTAGGCGAGAACCCATATTAATTTATTTTCCATTGTTTACTTTTTCGCTTGTTTGTTATTATTATGTTTTTGAACTGCCAATCTTGGAAATTCCTATTCCATCAGCTAACTTATTATATGCAATTCACCACAAACTAAAACCTTTCGTAAACATGAACAGCTGGTGATTTCACTTCTCCACATAAAATGAGAGATGCTTTCAGGATTAAAATCTACTCCGTCAAAGTCTTAAAAAACCAAGAAAAAAGATGCACTTACCATTGGCCATCTTAAAAAATAAAGAAAATAAATTCCCGCCATAAAAACCAGACACGAATGATTAAAAAAATCCTAACAATCTTAAGAAACTTATTCTCCTACCTGTTTACCGTCCAAAATTGATCAACCGAAGTCAATCGATTAGAGGGATTTTGTGGAAAGACTTGACAAGACCCACTTTTCACGATAGAGGTGAACATTTAATTTGAACTTAAAAAGAACGCCCAACTGGAGATATCGAAAGTAATTGAGGACATGATAACATGACAAAATAAGAATTTAAAAGTAAATTAAGGTTAGGTAATTTATATGATTCCTAATTTACCCTTGATTAATCATATTAAGTGGTTAATTGTAGTTAATTAAATAAATAGATTAGTTTGATAATGATTAGTATAAATCATTATCATTGTATTTGTTGATGAAACAACATTAAATTAAGATATTTATGATCATGAAGATTTAGATAAAGAACCAACCCAGATAAGTAAACAAGATGAACATATAAGTGTTCCAATTACTCATATATAGGTATTAATGTATTGATATTTGATTTTTCTTTTCATTGAATTCACCATTATTACGCCTGAAAACTCAGTGTCGGCACGGTAAAAATACGAATACCATGCCTGCAGGGCCCAAATCGGCATGGTATTCATACTTTCACCATGCCGATACATAATATCTCCCAATTTTGAAATTGTAAGTACGTTTTCGGCACAAAAAGTTCATTATCGAGCACGCCGGTATGGTACATTACTTAACTTGCTATGCTGGTACATGATGCAAATTTCCCAAAAATTTGAGTTTTTTTCACTTGATTATCGACATTGATCGATTTCTATCGAACACACCGACAATTAATAATTTAGGCATGGTATTCACACTTAAAACAGTGCTTGCATAGTAAAACAACATGGTATTCATACCAAAACTACGGGTATTAACTGAAGTAGAAAATTTTCAGTTACAATTTTTCACCTAAACGAATCTTTAAAACAAATCGATGAAGAGAAAAAAAAAAGCAAAGAGGTTAATCGCCGAATTTCTTTTGAAACGACGATGAAACTGTGTTGAAATCGATGATAGAGAAAATAAAAATTAAAGAGAAAAGCCCGTTGAGAAGGAAAACAGAAGAAGACGAGAAATTACAATGTTAGAGGATATTTTGATATTTTTATACCCAAAAATCACCTCTAAGCAAAAACTATTGGATGTGAAATTAATTCATATCCCCTAATTGTTTTTCATGTAAAAACGTACTCTTTTTGCTTTTAAGTTATTACTTTCCACTCTTTAACTACCAAATGTAAACCCTACGACCCTGCATAGGTTTAATTAGGGTTGCACAAGAACCGGTTGAGAGGACCTGGACCGGAGTGGAACCGGAATTACCGGACCGGCACCGGACGGGAACCGGTCTAGCCGGTACAGACACCGGTACTGGAAGTTGAGAACCGGTCTAGACCGGTACAGACACCGGTTCTTGGGGAGGACCGGACTTGAACCGGACCATATGTACCGGTGATTATTAGCCGTTAAGATCAAGCTAGGTTTTTAATCGTAGTCGTCCATACTAAGTATAGACTACCGACTATCGAGAGAAGAATCAGTTCACTTTCATTTTTCTTCTTCTTTTTTTCTCTCTGAAAAAGCAGCGGCAACCCTCTTCTCTTCTGTGTTCTTCAGGGTATCATCGATTCACCATCTCTATCAGGTAATTCAACAGTAGACGATAAGAATCAGTTCGATTTGTTCTTCTTTTTCTTCACCATCTCTGGTTTGTTCTTCTTCTTCACCATCATTTCGATTTAGGGTTTGTTAGTTTGAGTTAGTGTTTGATTGTAGATTGATTTAGGGTTTTTTCGATTTGGTGGAGAAATTGAATATGAAGATTTGATTTAGTGTTTTACAAGATTTGGAACCTTGGGTTGGAGTCGGATTTGGAGATAGGGGGTTATGTAATTAAGAAAGGAGATCTGGTGGTGGTTAGAGATTAAAGAGGATAAACCTTCTTCTTCACTTCTTTTTCTTCTTCTTTTGTTTTTTTAAGAAACTAATTGCATGTGTGATTTAAGATTTTACGAATTGGGTTTTCTGTTGAAATCAAACAACAAGATTTTGTAATTAAATCTTTTTAATGAAATAATAGATGGGTTTTGTAATTAGAGTATGAGAATAGGTTTGGCTACAACTCAATTTGGTTTTGGGAGATTTGTGGGGTTTTATGATCTGAGAATGAATATATCTGATGCTTAGATTGAAATCGATTGATGGTGAATGGGTTCTGCTTGAAGTTCTGATGCTAGTGGTGTAGATGGATTATGATGTAAATTCTTATTCTATTGTATGAATTGTTTCAGATTAACAATGGTAGTGCATTGCTAGGTGTTGTATTGTATGAGTTGAGATGATATTTACAATGAATATTGAATAAACAGAGCTAGATGCATGCTAGGTTGGGTACATGATGTAATTGTGGTACAGTTGAGCTTTGCTCATCCTACAGTGATGATGATTTTGCAGGTAAAAACCCAGTACCGGACTTGTACCGGACCGGTACCGGAGGACCGGTACAACACCTGGTACAGGTACCGGTCCTCAAAAGGAGGTACCGGTCAACACCAGGTACAGACACCGGTTCCATAAGAAAGCCGGGCCGTACCGGAGTATGTGCAGCCCTAGGTTTAATGGACATTTTGTGTAATTTGTCTCCCAAGTTAAAATATGAATCATCCCAATGGAGTCTCATATTTGAGCCCACTGGATAGAAAAAAACGAACCCTGATTTTGGGCATACCAAAATCTTCTTAGACATACAAAGCACTAGTCCTAATTTGGGTGACCTTATAAGGGGTACCCTATGGGGTGGTTCAATTAACTATATGCCCTTAAATCCTTTAAATTACTACTAATTTATCCCTAACCTTAATACAAAACCTATAATTAACTACACCTAAAATCAGTTTCATTCACCTTCTTCTTCTTCCTATCCACAGCCGAACTCGTTCACCCTTCCCTTTCTTTTTTTTTTCATCGCGGAAATTTAATCGTCGATTCGTGAAAATTTAGTCGACGATTAAACTCATCTATATAATGGGTCGTCGTAAGCCAGTATCTCGTTCAAATCGATCGACTCAACAACCCATTGAAGAAGAAGAAGATTTAGAAAGTGAAGAACAAACTCAAAATCAACCACAAAATCAACCGGAAGAAGAGATTGAAGAAGAACCAACTCCGGAAATGAGAATAAGAAGGTTAGTTCTACAAACCCATCTCGTATTTGATGTTTTAGATTGGTTTGGTCAATTTAATTCGTCAAAATCATGTTTCTGCGGCGGTTACAGGGTATGGTTCGGCGCAAAACAAATCTTAGATGTGCGCCGAGCTGTTCTTGAAACTGAACCCTGAAAGTGCATATGAACGGCTCGCGTATATCTGAAATCCGTTTTGAGGCGAACTTAGTGACACAGAGACTTATATTTAGGATCGGCTTATTCGATGGTGTTAGTTTTGTGCCGAATATGTTTTGTGAATTTCAGAAATTTTGCATGTGCGTAGGATCGGCTTGTATGGTAGTATTAGTTTTGTGCTGAATAATTGTTGTTTGAATTTCAGAATTTTTGCATGTGATTAGGATCGGCTTGTATGGTTGTATTAGTTTTGCGCCGAATAAAGGTTTCAATTCATAAGTCTATATTCGGCTTATTCGATAGTATTAGGGTTGCGCCGAATATCATTGTTAAAATTTCATAAATTTTACAAGTGTATAGGATCGGCTTATTTATATGATATCATGTTGCGCCGAAGGAAGATGAAAAAGATGAAGAAGATGAAGTTGTTGAAGATGAGGATATGCCGGTAGGTATGTATCATGGGCCATTGTGGTATCCCGATGGTTATGTTATATACGATCCTAGGCGAGTACTCCGTCAATTAGGATGCGTCCAAAAGGTTCCTTTGTTTGACGAGAAATTCAGGTTGTTACCAAAGAGTGGTAAGGGAACTAAAAGCACCACTTCATCTTGGGAACCAAAGTATGATCCTGATCCCACCGTTGAGTTTTGGAATAATTTAGACAATCACACATTAGATGCATCCAAGTTAACACCTTTACTTGATGATCCATGTGAAGAGGATCCGGGCTATATGGATTGGTATAACCAAATTTCTCATCCCTTCATTATCAATAAGAAAAGGAAAAAGATAGCTGATAAGGGGAAGGCGAAGCCAATCAAGATCACCAACAAGTCTACTTCCGAAGATGTAGTCAAGGCTTTCAAGATTATGGTAAGAATGACTTCACTTTATACTATTTTCATATATTAGTTATGGTAAAAATGTCTTCAACCTCATGGTTATAAGTTGTTGACAAATGAAAAAATAGGTTGCCGCGGGTAGGGAGATGTTGAAAAAAATGAAGGCCAAACTTGGTTGCAAAACACCAATGACCGTGGAAGAACAAAAATACCTCATCAACAAGTGGGATGCAATCATCAACAAAGGAAAAGGACCCGAGGAACCCGAACAAAGGCCTACCACTAAGAGGTCTCGACAAGTTGGTGAAGGTACAAGCCAAGGTGGTTCTACCGTCCAACCCGGTAATGATGCGTCGGAAGATGAAGACCAAGGTGGAAGAAGAGGTGGTCGTGCAACTAAGAAGAGGGGTCGTGGTTAAATGCCCTTTTATGTACACTTTTATGGTACACTTTTTCTTAAGTTTTAAGTACACTTTTATGGTGTTGCAAACACCTTTGCTTTTAGGTGCTGAACTTTGTTTTTAATGGTGCTGGGATTGGGTTATGGACACCTTCAATTTCATGTTTTAATGAATAGCTTAACAGTTATGCGCCGAATTTATAGAGTTCGGCTTATCCTCTAATGTTAGTTACGCGCCGAATCATTTGTCCTTCAGGTTCGGCTTTTTCTATAATTTGAGTTATAAGCCGAGCCTTAAAAATCATTATTGGTGTAACCCAGTATTGGTGTTCCTCAAGCACGATCAGGTTGATGTTCCTAAATTTCATGTTTTAGTGATCCTTGGTATCCTCGTGAATTATGTCTACTGGATCAGGTTGATTTTCCATGGGTCCAAGCACGATCTACAAAGAATATCACAAGGTTAAACACTAGAAAGGGAATATAATAACAAGGTTCGGCGCATTCGATAATCACATTATGTGCCGAACTATAAACATTTACAGGTTTCGGCTTATACGATATCCTCAATATGTGCCGAACCACGAACAATATTTTAACCCAAAAATTAACAAATTCATGTTCGGCTCAGCCGATAATCATATTATGTGCCGAACCTTGAACATAAGAGGTTTCGGCTGATACGATATTCTCCATATATGCCGAACCAGTAACAATATTTCAACCCAGAAATTAAAAAATTATGTTCGGCACATACGATTTTGGATATGTAAGCCGAATTAGTAATGATTCTATTCCGGGCTATTCAGGATGTTGTTCGGCTTACTATGAAACTTTCATATAAGCCGAACTAGTGTCTAGCAAAAGGGTTGGAATTGGAAATTATAGGTTCGGCGCATGCAGTAAACAGATTCAGTAAGCCGAACCGTTCATCAATTGGTAGATTCGGCTCATAGATGTGAGCCGAACCTCAACCTGTTTCGCCGAACCGTGATTCAAAAAACCTAACTTTTGATAATTGAGAGCTATAGAAGTGAGATTAAGTATAGGATATAAGTGTACCTGTGTATTAGAAGCATTGGGTTCCTCATCAATGTCTTCATCATCAGGATTTGGCTCATAAAAATCATCATCTTGAGTTTGTGTTTGAGTTTGAGTTTGAGTTTGAGCTTGAGTTTGAGTGGGTGTAAAATCATTCTCATAATCTAAGAAATCAGCCATTTCTGGATCATTGTTGTACTTGATATGTATTTTCCTAGGTTTTTTAGATGAATGATGACCCTCCTCATCCTCCATTGAATCAAGAATTAGAATTTTCTCACTGTCTCCTTCTCTTTCTCTCCTTCTTAACCAAACCAAAACTTTGATTTTTTTTTCTCAAATTTTTCATCTAAACAACTCTTATAATTCTGAAAATTATTTTAATCACTAAACAAAATATTTAATCACTAATCAAGATTATTAACACTAATACGTAAAGGGCAGATTTGCCATTAAAAAATTTTGGGTTAAGGGGTTATCTGATTTTGTTATTTCACAACCTTTTTTGTCTTCATCCAGTATGCCTTGGAAGATTTTGGTATGCCCAAAATTATAGTTCAACAAACACCCTGTCATAGTAAATTAGTAATTGTTCGCAATGTCCAGGAACCCCAGCGGCCCAGCCAATGGTTAAAGTCGGCCGCATGTAGTCATCAATCAGCTTATCGCAGGAATGTAATGCCGCCAGTAGATACACACCGTATCGCCCATAAAAAGCATTTCGTTGATCCTGTCACGAATTTGAGCAGGCCAGCGTTTCTCCTTTAGGGAGGGCAGTATAATTCCGAATTCTCCCCCTACCTGAAAGTAGTTGTTTTCGTCTTTATTTTTTGTGCGCGACCATTTCCACGAATTTCTCTTTGAGAAAAGAATGAAAATCACATTCCATTCGAGTGGAAATAGTTTACTCTGATCACAATATTTTAGGCTCGTACCTCTGGATCACAAGATCATGCATCTCGCGTTACTTCTAGCTAGCTAGGTATACGTGGGAGATAGAAAGCTCTAGTCCTCCAGCTGATACATCAACCTTTTCGTAAGGCTTTGACTGAGACGAAGCTGTTCACGTGAGGAATCGCTTGAAAATCTCTGGAACCCAAATCATCACCATCCATTAGTTCTGTAACACTTGTAGCTTCAGCGTCATACAAAGATAGAATAGTTCGATTATACCAGAATAATATTTGTAACTACTCGAAATCCAGTAGCACACCCAAATAAGAAAAGAAACAGATCTAAGACATGATAAAGATTTTGGATAAGAATTTTTTTATTAATTAACCATTCCAAGTAGTGAAAAATACAAGTTCTTGAGTATGAGGAAATCCTAATCTCTCCGTCTAAGCAAAGCTCTCTCCTCTCCAATAATCCTCCCCTCATACATTGCCCAAGGGCCCCTATTTATAGACCAATCGACCCTAATGGTGTACAACTCATTTTACTTCGTCTGCATCTCGTGAAGATGCTTTATACTTTGCCCAGATCATTTTCCATAAAGTTTTCCCGTTTCTTTCGCTGACAACTTTAGATGTTTGTCGGGATAACTGTCTCTTTTCTTGCTCCATAATTTACTGACTTCGCCAATTATCTTTTCAGCAAAGTAACCTTATTTCACTAACCTGTACTTCGTGATTGGTATCTTGCCGGGTACTCCAATTGATCCGTTTGTGTTTTAGATTCCTTATGCGAGATACTTCGTTTTAGGATGTTTCCTCTTCGTGTTTCGTGTTATTAGTTGGTGGCGAGGTAATTCTGATATTTGATTTGACAAGTCACTGACCGGGATCTTTGAGTGAGATTCTTCATTCCTATTTCGTGCCTTCCTGTGTGGCCACGTGGCGAGCCTATTTTGTGTACCTACATTTTGCCTTTTCTTATTTCGTTTGAAATATATGAGAATGGAATAATAACCGGTTGAGATTCCTTGGCTGCCACGTTCTCCACCCTCCGGTTTTCATGCGACCACGTTCTTTTGGCAACCGGTTATTACTGGTCAAGTTTCCTCGAACGTGCCGTCAACCTGCTCTGTCGGTAATCTCCCATTTGCTATAAATATCTGGTTTTAGCCCTAGCTTAGGTTTCTTCTTCCTTCTCTTTTCCGTGAACCCAAGCTTATCACTTCTCATGCTCCTGCTTTTGTTCTTATCGCTACCCTTCTTTTCTCTCAAATTTCTCACCTTTCCTTTACTGTCATGGCTCCAAAGAATTATTCAACACCTTCCCCACTTAAAACTTTCGAGGAATTCCAAGAGGATTTCTAGAAGATGGGTTTATCTTTAACCCTTGTCGTCGATTCTTCCGTAAGTCCTCATGTGTCTGCAATTCAAGACATGGAACTGAACTACCGTTGGATTCAGTCCGATGTTTGGTCGGCCAACAAGATGATCATTATTTTTGGTCAGTTAAGAGCTGGGTTTTCATTTCCCTTTACAATCCTTTTAACCCCATTTTCTCGAGATTTTGAATAAGCTTCAGTGTGGGGTCTTTCATCTTTATGGCAATGCAATTCGTATTTCCAACGAGTTTGTGATTCGTTCAGATAGTGGCACTTCTCAAGTCCCATCAATGGTTGAGGAGTATGATCCTCGCGACTATAACGTTGATTCCTTCATGGCTAACTATTCCTCTCGGTTTACAAGCATGCGAAAGTATCAAGAATGGGGTATCGAGCTCATCCGGAACACTATTTATGCCCCATCCAAAGTTCTCCTCCTTGATGTGGATCCTTTCAAACTAGGGGGGATGACCAACTTCACTTCTCTTGCGACGAAGATTGGCTGATGTTTCCACTAGTGGTAGGGGGTCCTTTTATCTAGGGTGTTGACGAGAAAGGAGTTCCTCGTGAGGGTCCTCTTCCTCAGCATTGTTATCTCGCCGGTTGCGATCCTTGGAGGCTTAAATGGTCCATGCTCGCTGAGGTATTATCTTTCTTCTTAGGCCTCTCTCTTGTTTTTGGGTTTTGTTTGTCCTCACACCTCTTTCTCTTTTATTTAGTACGAGATGCATGCTGCTGGTCTTCTCAAAGATTGCAAGGAAAGGAATGTTACCGTTAAAACTTATGCTCGTAAACAGGTATCCATTTCGCCCATCACTCTCAACACTTTATTTTCTGTGATATATCCTTAAATTCTAACCCGTTTTTCTTTGTAGGGTGATACTCTCCTTGTTAAACAATCTTGTTTCGAGCCAACCGGTGGACGGAGAAGACGTGACCCTGCTTCGCCCTCCCCTTCAAATCAGGCGTCTTTACTTCGACGAAGATTGTCATTCTCATGTTACGATCCTGCCGTTTATCAATCGTATTGATCTTGCTATTTTGCAGACGACATCTTCCCCTGTCCTTTCTTATGGCGAGCCCAAGAGGAAGCGTAGGATCTTAGACCTGGATAGTTTGACCACGGTTAGGAGCTATGTTGCTGCTCCAAGTCAACCTAATCTTACCAAGCACCAATCTTCCCAGCCTCTTACAACTTCTGCTTCCAAGCTTGCTGATTCTCCCATTCCTTCTCCTTCGGTGGTTCATGTTGAAGAATCCCCTAAAAAGCCTTCCCCTTGTGAGAAGGGTAAGCAAAAGGTATCGTCTGTCTTGTCTAATCCTCTTTATGATCCTGACATGAAGTTTCTGCAAGATATTTACCACAAGGCTCGCGAAGATCCATCCATGAGATCTCGTGCTCTTGAATCTCTGGTGACTTTTAGCGCTGCCAACTTTCTTTCCCAAGATGCATCCGCACTGTTGAATGCCTCTATGAATTTGTCTCTCCAACAACATTCTGCTTTAATGATCCTGATGATCCTTTTATGCTCTTTAAGTTATGCCTTCTCCTCATTCCGAGATATATTTCTAACTTTCAGTCCTTCAATTCGCAGGAAGTCAATCGTCACATGGCTAGCCTCGTGGAGATTAGAATTGTTCGCGAGAAAGCAAAGAAGGATGATGCTCAAATCAAGGCCTTGACGAAGGATCTTAGAGGGGAGAAGGAGTATTCCCGCAAGCAAGATAAGAAGATGGAGATGCTTCAAAGTAAGTTCCTTCCCCTTGCAGATCCATTCCTTGCCTTTGTTGTTACTTATGTTATTTTCTTATTTTGTATTTCGTCAAGCTCGATGCATACACCGCCAAATGGATGTTTCCGTAGCATCTGCCTCGCTGGAAGATATTTGTGATGAGAATATGAACCTCGTGACCCAGAATGATTGTTATGTGGCTGAGAACGCGATTTTGAACGAGAAGGTCGAGACCCTCTTCTCGCAAGTGGACGGCCTGTCTATTGATTGTTCCCATAACGAAGAGCTGAATCTTCATCTTCATTACGAGAACGAGCGCTTTAAGATAGAACTTCAGCGGGTTAAAAATTCCCTTACTACTTCGAGGAATCTTCACTCCTCATCGTTATCAGCTTATAAGAGGCTGAAGGAAGATAACGAGCGCATAATCAGTAGAAAAAATCAGGTTGGTGGTTGATCTTCGTAAATATCGCAACAAGTTAGCTGGTTTAAACGTGGAGATTGATTGTCTGAAGAAAAATGTGGAATTTCTTCAGGCTCAGGTGGATAACTCCTCACACTCGAAGTCTATCAAGTCTTCCTCCCAAACCAAGTCTGCAGATCTTCGCAAGAACAAGGGTGCTCTCGTCATTCAACCTAGCAAAGATATCTCGAAGTCTGGTCATGGTAAAGGTTGTGATAATGCATATCACGAGCTATGCGTTCAACTCCAAGAGTCAGATCTTGAAATCTCCAGGCTAGATCATTTGCATTCTGATATCCAAGAGACTTTGAATACCACAATCTTACAGATGGAAGGTAGCTCTAGGTGCAACGCGAGATACTATCGGTTATGTTAAATTTCAGGTTTATGATAAAATCTTGTTTTGTTTTTGCAGAATCCGAAGAACGTTACAAGAATCAAGTTCTTCACCTTTCCCACGAAAGGGATGAGTCTCGCAAAGAAGTTTCTCACCTCAAAGATGAGGTTAAGGATTTGAATGCTGACGTTGATGAGATGATAGAAGATTCTGGTAAGTAGCGAAGTTAACTCGCAAGAATACCCAGAACCACCTGGTCTCTCTTCAATAATTTCTGCGACGAGCAAGGCATTCCTCGTCCTACTTTTCCTCTGAAGGTTTTTTCCGACGACGAGCAACCAATCAACCGCGGAATTATCTCAGGTGAAGAAGAGAGGCTCACTGAGGGTGACGGGGGCAAAAGATCGATGAGAACAAGGTCGAGGAGGAAGAGTCCAAGGGTTCCTTTGTTTCCTCGAGTTTTTCAGGACAACCTTCGAACCTTGATGCAAATACTGGTGCTGCTTTTGTTGGGGTTGGTGGTGAAATCCCTGCGCCAACAATTACTGATGGCGTTCCTCTTCAGCAACAATCTTAGTTTCCCTTCTCTCATGTTTTCAACTTTAGTTATTATAACAATTTCTTTATCTGGGCGCTCCCAAGCTTGGGGGCAAAACAACTTGACTCCTTAACACTTTTGTTGACTATATCGATATCATGATTTTTTATTTCGCCAAGTATATACTCGCCGAGGAAATACTCAAAAAAATAACAAATTTTAGAGTATATACTTGCCTCTTATTCTTTTGTGTATTTCCGAGGTATGAAATGAAAGATTGGTATCTCGCTATGTTGACTTCGCGCACAAGCTTAGGACCTTGTTACTTGCCTCATTGCGTTTTTTTTCTTTAATTTTTCGCCTATGCTTCTCATGTTTTTCTTACTTTCGCTGCTTAACTTTTCTCCATTGTCCTTTGCCTGCCTTTGTCTTTTACTCATTTCATGATAATTTTGCTTTATATATTGTTCTTGTGTCATTCATTCATGTGTTGCTTTCCAAGTTCTTATTGTGCCTCCTAACTAAGGTCTTATGGTTCCTCACCCTTTTTGAAGGATCTTAATTCGACGAAGTGTCAGGCGCTTATTATTCTTTCAAATAATAATCCATCTACCTCGTCTTGACATTTTATGAACCCCATTTCTCGACAATGCGATAGGCCTAGCCATTTTCATGAATGTTAGTCCCATGACATTACCATCTTTTTTGGTCACGCAATTCCCTAATTTGGAAGGTGCCATCCATCGCGGAGATTAAGAGACTCGTCTCCGCCACGGACCAAGACCGATAATCTTCCTAAGATCTTGACCAAAATTCACTACACTGACCCGAAGGCTCATTTTCTAGAACTTAACATTTGTGGAAGATTAACATCTAATTCACGATGTCCAACTACATCGCAATAAACATTCTGGTTCTGCAAAATTCGAATGATCAATCTCACGCACACATATCTATACGCAAAATGAAAACGCTGGATACCTGTGAAGGTTTAATGCTTTTGGTATGATACAACTTTCATATTTCTTATATAAATCATTTAGATAAATAAATTTTCCAAGTTAGTCAATGTTAATTTATTTTATTTTTATGATGATGAATTTGGAGAGACAAAATTCAAGCAGTTAGATATTGGAGAAAACTGATTTAGGTACTTAGGTTTTTGTTTCACAATTGATTTCATATCATAAAAGAGCTGAAGGATATAGAATCCATTTACTGTGTAATTGGTTAATGGTTCTGCAATTTTAGTAGTTTGGCATTTGAACATAAACAAAATAAAAAAAGTGAGAGGCAAGAACAAAATTTAGTTATTTTGATCATCTGTTTTCATTTTTTTGTTCTTTTTAGGACTAATTATATAGTATGAAAAGAAAATTTATATGTGATCGGCTAAATAATTTCTCACAATTCACAACAAACTATGTATTAGGTAAAAGGAGTATGAGAATCCTAAAACCTCTGGTGCACATGAATCGTCGGTCTTTAACTCACTTCTCCACGTAACATGAGTTTCGAGCTTAAATCTACTTTATCAAGTCCTTAAAACCAAGGAAAATGCATATACCATCATATATAGGTCACCATAAAAACCAGACAGAAATGATTAAACAAACCTTGACAGTATAAACAAACTTATTTTCCCAACTGTTTAACCGACCATACCCAAATTAATTAACTGAAAGTAAGTAAGATATCTTGACAAGACCTACTTTTTCTGGATAGAGTTGAACATTTGATTCGAGATTAAAATCCTTCTATACGTCCCACCAAAACTGACTCGTGATTCTCTGCCCTTTTCATTATATTTGTTTTTTTAACTATAATGTGTAAACCTTACTTAGGTCCTACTTAACTCCGGTGGACCTTTTGTTTGGATTTAACCCAGAAGTTAAAAGATGAATCATCTATAATGAAAAATGCCATTGCCAGTTGATATGTGTACATCTTTTTCAACCAAGAAAGCTAATCATGATTTTGAGCAGCCAGCATTTCTGTTTTAGGGAGGACGGTATAATTCTGCCTCCCCCCTAAATACAGTTGAAATGTGCTATCAACATCATTTCTTTCATCTTTTGTCTATGCGTGTGAGGTTACTGTATGACCATTTCCATGATTTTGAGAAAAGAAAGAAAATGGCATTCCAGTGGACAGATTTTAGTACGACCATAAGATTAGATTCATCAGAACCCCATTCGTTAAACTTTCTTGGTTTACTAAACGTTATTTTCGTATGACATTCTCTGTTCGGATTCAGAAATAAAAAATAGTGCTAGGGAAGGAAAAAATGTTGTTTCCTTTGTTTACCCACTGATTATGGTAAAAGAAAATTTCAGTGGGGAAAAAATGGATAATTTTGAAAGTGACAGAACAAGTTCTTAAATCCACCCAAAAGCCCTCCTTTTCATTTTCTTGATTTGCTCGTGTCCTGAAATAAAACTTGTGTAAACAGTAATACTATATACCAAGAATTTTACAACTAATCGAAAACATTCCGGCCATTATCAAAATTAGTAGGATAAAGGATTTCGGTCATTACTGTTTCCATTTCATTTCATGACCCGTTTTTATCATATAGCGAGCCACCACAAAAATTCCCACTTTATTTTCGCACTCAACATTGTTCCGGAAATTAGAGACGTTTGAAGGTATCCCTCAAACCTCTTGGCTTAGTTTCTTTTTTTTGAGTGATTTCGTTTTGGTTAGGGTTGTTTGACCCTCTTTAGGTTGTATACATTCGCGCA
Organism: Papaver somniferum; assembly: GCF_003573695.1. Lineage (NCBI taxonomy): Eukaryota > Viridiplantae > Streptophyta > Magnoliopsida > Ranunculales > Papaveraceae > Papaver > Papaver somniferum. The sequence goes on along the minus strand of NC_039365.1, from coordinate 16,683,065 downwards.
CGACTTTTGTGTATTTTAGTATAATTTTTTTTGATCGATCAAAAAAGAAGAAAAGAAAATGTTTGAAATTAATAAGTTTGTCACATGAACACCAAACTAATCCTTTTTTATCATGTAGTACTTGTAGGGTGGATGGATGCTATTGTTATGTCATCTCACTAGCTAGACGGTTCGGTTTTGTTTTCTTATTTTATTTTATTTTATCGATCAAAAGGAATTGTATTAAGAAGCACACAAGCAGTACGCTGGCGAATACGACCAAAAGAGGGTGAAACAACTCTCACCAGAGAGAAAGCAAAAAGAAGAAACTAAAAGCCAAAAAATTGAAGGAGTAAGCAAAAAGCAACAAAGGCCTCTTGATAAACCTAGAAGCTAAACTAAATGGTCTCAACTTAATGGTTTTGTTCTCTTATTAACTCACATGATCCACGCACAAGGGTCTCAACTTAATGGCATGGAAAATATTTTGTGTATCCTACGAAACCTACCTAACGTCGATCTCAAAATGACGACATTTGGTGCATGAGTGCATCTACCATGCACTCATGAAAGTCTCTGCATTCACATGTAACAAATCTTAGACTTCAACAATAAACCATGGAAAGTTTCCAGTTGGAAGAATCCGAATAATATTTATGTCACACCCTAATGAAAATCACAATCCATAGTGAAATTGAAAGCAGCAGTGTTTTGGAGAAAATCTCAAAGAATGGAGCTATTGAGGTTAATTCTAACCCAAAGTCAGATGATTGGAGAACACTTTTTCCTCCTGCAAAACCAATCACACCACAACCCTCAATGAAGTTCACTCCACCTTCAGAGCTAAATGATCAGAGAGTTGTTGATTACGCCACAGGGGATTTCACTGCAGGAATCAAAAGATGTGAGGAGTATGTTGTGGGTTTTTGTGTTGGAAAGAGACTATCCTTTCCAGCAGTCAAGGATGTTGTAAGCAAACATTGGAAGCTAAAGAATGAGGTAAGTATCAAACTTCATAGCAATTGTGCTTTCATATTTGAGTTTAGAGATGATGAAGATCATAAAAAGGTACTAGAATTAGGCTCTTTTTACATCTCAAATTGTCTCTTCACCTTGAGGCCTTGGTCTAACTTGATTGAGTCATCAATAGCCAGCATTAGATCTATACCCATTTGGGTGTTAATATTTGGGGTTCCTTTGCATATGTGGGATAATGAGGGTTTAAGTTTAATCTCTAGCTACTTAGGGAAACCAATTCTTGCTGATGACTGCACCATAATGAGAACAAGACTAGCATATGCTAGGATCTATGTCGAAGTGGATGTTTATTTCAATTACCCTGCGAGTATTCCATTGATGATTGATGGGAAGATTGCCTTGGAAATGCCAGTTGAATATCAATGGAAACCCCCTAAGTGTGAATCATGTAAGGTTTTTGGGCATTCACCTAAAAATTGTACAAAGAAACTGAAGTTTAAAGGGAATCCTAAAAATATTGGAAACGTGTTGGATTAACTTCAACATAGAAGTCACTAACAAGCTGGTTAGGACAAGATTAGGAAATTGATGTAATCCTAAGGGAATTAGAAGTCATCTAGTTCTAAGAAAAGGAAAGACATGTAATAAGGTAATAGGACTAGGAATAGGAATTCATAGTTCTATATATATATGATCACCAAAGTTGTGGTTGATCATATGAGCAAGATTAGAACTTGTGTTTAGTTTTGAGAGATTTTCTAAACATCAATAAAGAGAGTTGTCTTTATATAAGCTAAGTTTCATCTTGCAGTTGCCATTAATTGGTATCAGAGCTTGTTTCTGAGCCATGGAAAACGAAACCACCATTGTGGGTGTAAAACAGTTCACGCCACCATCAATACAAGTTCCAATCCTCAACGCCACAAACTACACAGTATGGGCCATGAGAATGAAGGTACTGATGAAAATCTACAAAGTTTGGGAAACAATTGATCCTGGTACATTGGACCCAGACAAAAACAATATTTCCATTGGATTACTCTTTCAAGCAATACCAGAATGTCTTGTTCTACAAGTTGGTGAACAGGAAACTTCAAAGAAAATTTAGGATGCAATAAAGGCACGTAATCTCGGAGCTGATCGAGTTAAAGAAGCCCGTCTGCAAACCTTAATGTTTGAATTTGAAAGAGTGAAGATGAAAGACACTGATACTATTGATAGCTTAGCAGGAAAGCTATCAGAGATAGCCTCAAAAGCTGCGTCACTTGGACAATCCATTGATGAAGATAAACTGGTAAAGAAGTTTCTCAATAGTTTACCAAGATCCAAGTATATTCATATCATAGCTTCTCTCGAACAAGTCTTAAATTTAAAAAAGACTAGCTATGAAGATATAATTGGAAGATTGAAAGCATATGAAGAGAGAATCCTTGATGCAGAAAACAATGGAGAAACTCAAGGAAAACTCTTGTACACAAACTCTTACCAACAAAACTCTGCGGCAAGAGGAAGAGGTCGTGGAAGAGGTGGTAGAGTAAACAAAGGTCGAGGAAGGGGAGGAAGGTTTAACTCACAAGATAGAACAACAAGTCAGAATGATCAAAACCAAGGGAAAGAAAAGAAGGATAGATCAAACATTATTTGTTATAGATGTGATAAACCAGGACACTTCTCCTCTGTATGCCCTGAAAGAATACAAAAGATGGAAGAAGCAAACAAGAATGAAACAAGGGAAGCAGATACAACTCTTTTCATGCACGAAGTTGTATTCTTAAACAAAGGGAAACTAATACCAAAGAACTACGAATCAAAGGATGGAGAAGAAGGAATCTGGTATTTAGATAATGGAGCCAGCAATCACATGACTTGTAAGAGACACTACTTTTCTGAACTCAATGAGAAAATCAAAGGACAAGTGAAGTTTGGGGATGGATCTTCTGTAGAAATTGAAGGGAAAGGATCAATTCTATTTCAGAACAATACCGGAGAACAAAAGCTTGTCACAAACATCCACTTCATCCCAAACTTACAAAGCAACATTCTAAGTTTAGGACAAGCTACAGAAGTTGGATGTGATGTTAGAATGCGACAAGATTATCTAACAGTTCATGACCCAAGTGGAAGACTTTTAGTTAGAGTCTCACACTCACAGAATAGACACTACAAGATAAGTCTCATGATTGGAAGTCCATTGTGTCTGAATATGAGACTGGAAGATCAGACATGGAAGTGGCACGCAAGGTTAGGACACATAAGTTTCAGAACCTTAAAAACTATGTCTCAGAACAACATGGTTCGAGGGCTACCACAACAAAACGGAGTGGTGGAGAGGAGAAACAGGACTCTAATGGAGATGATAAGAAGTTCTTTAAAGGCTATGCAGGTACCTAATTATCTATGGGGAGAAGTTGTTCGACACTCCACATACCTAATAAACATGATACCTACGAAAGCTCTGAAAGACATGACTCCATATGAAAGTTTGCGAAAGAGAAAACCAAACGTAGATCATTTAAGAGTGTTTGGTTGCAAAGCATACGCAAAAGTTGATTCTGCAACTCTTAAGAAACTGGATGATCGATCTCAGACTCTTGTGAATCTAGGAATTGATCTTGGATCCAAAGCTTACAGATTATTCAATCCAACAATGAAAAGAGTGATAGTGAGTCGAGATGTGGTATTCGATGAAAAAGCAAACTGGAACTGGAAAGAAACTAATGATGGACCAAGTAGGGATCCATGAATGTTTCACATGAGATGGGGTCAAGTAATTGATGAAGCCGAAGACCCATAATCATCAATACCAATGGAAACAATGATGTTAATCAAGAAGAAAAAGAGAATAATGAAAACACTGAGAATAACGAAGAAGTAGAAGAAGAAGAAGAAGAAGAAGAGGAGATCGGTGAAATAACTCAACCCATTCCACTGCGAAAATCAACAAGACAGATATAAAAGCCACAGTATCTGGAGGATTATGTTCTTCAAGCTGCAGAAGAATGTGAGATTATGCTACTTTCTGTTAATGATGAACCAAGGAATTTTCAGGAAGCAAAGGTCTCGACTAAATGGACACAAGCATGTAGAGAAGAAATTATTTCAATCAACAGAAACAAGACTTGGTTTCTAGTTGATAAGCCAGAGGCAGCATCAAACTCATGGGAAATTCACCACTTAGACGTTAAGACAACATTCTTACATGGTGAATTGCGAGAAGATGTGTATGTTGAACAACCAGAAGGTTTTGAAGTAAAAGGACAAGAGCATAAGGTTTATAAGTTATCAAAAGCTCTATATGGTCTAAGACAATATCCTCGAGCCTGGAATACAAAGTTAGATCAAATCTTAAGAGAAATCAGATTTGTTAAGTGCTCTAAAGAAACATCAGTATACAGAAGAGAAGAAAAGGGAACGCTTCTTGTGATTGCAGTCTATGCAGATGATCTATTTTTGACTGACAACTCCCTTTAGGTGATCAATGAGTTCAAGAGAGAATGTCATCAAATTTTGAGATGTCAGACCACGGAAAACTCACATATTATCTAGGCATAGAAGTTCATCAAGGGATAGATGGGATTCAGATTAAACAAGAAGCTTATGAAAGGAGAATTCTGAAAGAATAAGGACTTGAAACTTGTAATCCAACTAAGATACTAATGGAGTTTGGACTTAAAGTTTCAAAGGAACAAGAAGAAGCTGAGATTGATCAACGAGTTATAGAAGAAATGTTGGATGCCTTAGATACTTGTTACACACAAGACCAGACTTGGATTTCTCTGTGGGAGTAGTAATCCGTTATATGCAGAGTCCACACAAGTCTCATGGTGATGTAATAAAGCAGATATTGAGATATCTAAGAGGTACAATCAGCTGTGGATTGAAGTATGGTCGAGGAGAATCAAAAGGAATTGTTGGGTATAGTGACAGCAGTCATAATATTAACCAAGATGATGGAAAAGGTACAACTGGTCATATATTTTATCTAGGAGAATCACCTATTACATGGTGTTCACAGAAGCAAGACACTGTAGCCCTCTCATCCAGTGAAGCTGAGTTTATGGCCGCAACAGAAGCAGCTAAACAATCAATATGGCTTCAAGAACTGTTGGGTGAAATCAAAGGAAGAGAACCTGAAAAAGTTCTCATCAAGATTGATAATAAGTTTGCAATTGCACTCACTAAAAATCCAGTGTTTCATGGGAAGACGAAACGCATTCACAAAAGGTATAATTTCATACGAGAATGTATCGAGAAGGAGATCATCAACATTGAACACATACCAGGAACTGAGCAGAAAGCAGATATATTGACAAAGGCATTAGCTCGGATCAATTTTTAAGAAATGAGACAATTGATTGGAGTACAAGATATGTCACGGGTAAGGTTGAAGCTTAATGGGGAGAATGTTGGATTAACTTCAACATAGAAGTCACTAACAAGCTGGTTAGGACAAGATTAGGAAATTGATGTAATCCTAAGGGAATTAGAAGTCATCTAGTTCTAAGAAAAGGAAAGACATGTAATAAGGTAATAGGACTAGGAAAAGGAATTTATAGTTATATATATATATGATCACCAAAGTTGTGGTTGATCATATGAGCAAGATTAGAGCTTGTGTTTAGTTTTGAGAGATTTTCTAAACATCAATAAAGAGAGTTGTCTTTATATAAGCTAAGTTTCATCTTGCAGTTGCCGTTAAAAGGGCACTGAGAAACCACGATCAAGGGAAAAGGAGGGTGAAGCTTGTGACAAGCAGCAAGGAGGAACACTTAAAGGATCAATTGTCGAAAATGTGATTACAAAGGATACCACAATGACAAACACTCAATTTGAGAGGAGTGCGCGGACTGGTGGTACAGAACATCAAGTCAATGAGAGTGGTAGATATGAATCTCAAGTTGTTGAGAAGGGTAGCAGTTCAAACTCAATTGGTGTGACTAAGGAGGCAGTTATTGCGAAGGTGACAAATATGGTTAATGAGCTCATAAAGACTTTATGTACTAGCTCAACTGGAGTTGACTTGATAATTACTTCTGTAAGTGGCAGTATGGACAATGCCAAGCAGAATTTTGCATCTTCAGTATTTGAAAATTCTGTCAGTGGTAGAGGGAGTTTAACTTCTTCAGACTCCAGGCAGGGAGATTGAAAGGCTGCGAAAACGAAATCTCCACCTAAAAAGGTAGCTCCTCAGGCAACATCTCCAAAAAATATTATCACGACAGTGGACGCTCCGAAAAAGAACCCATTTTTGATGCTCAGTGATTTCAGGGAAGAAAGTAGATTCCCAATTGATAGCAGGAAGCTAGCAGATCAGAAGACGGAGAGTAGTGTCCTTCCTAAGGTGGATAATGCAGATAGAGTCATCTTAGAAAAGGTGGAAGAAGATAGTGAAGAGCTAGATGATTGTGAGTTTGAGAAAAAGTTAAAATGCTTATCTTATGAAGACAGATCTCTAAAAGAAAAGACAAAGATATAAAGAGAAAAGACAGATAACTTCATAGACTCATTTGAAATGGGACTCATGACAGTTCCGAAAATGGGAGTCAAGAGCATCTGGGAAGAGGGCACAGATCTCAAAAGAAGAAAGGTCAAGCTTAGTTGGTTAAGCCTTTTGTTTTCCATTGATATTGGAGTTTTCTTGTTCTCATGTTTGTGTTTATTTCTCACTGTGAGTGAACGGGTTTATGTTTTCGGGTTTGTGTTTTCTTTGTTTTGGGTTGGTTTTAACCTTCCTTAGTACTCGCTTAGGCGCTCTCATCTTGTTTCTTTTTTATGTTTCTATTAATGAATTTTAACCTTTTAAATCAAAAAAAAAGAAGAAAAGAATTTGAGCATATATAAATGACGGCATTCACAGGGGCCGGCATTTGATTTTGTTTGTTTGTTTTTTTTTTTTTTTTGAAGCACAGGCATTTGATCTTATCGTAAATACTGTTGAAAAGTGTTATCAATGTCATTTGATTATTTTTTTATGTTTTCATATGCGTGAATGAAGCTATCAGCTATGGACCATTTTCATGTATTTGGAATTTAGCCACCAAGAAAAGAAGGAAAATGACTTCCCAAGTTGAATTATTTTACTATCACAAGTTTATAACCCCATTTGTTAAATGTTTTAGGACTCCGGATTCAATAAAAATAGTCTTTTTTCTGTGTGATATTATATGAAAAAAATAAAATCGGAAAATGGATCATTATCCCAATATTTTTAAAACATGATTCAGATGGACAAGTAAAAATTACTATGGGTGAAATGGACATTAAAAAAATAGCAAGGATGAAACTGGATTCATCCTGACTTAAACTTAAAAAATAGCAAGGATGAAACTGGATGCATCCTGATATAAATTAAAAATAAAAAAAAGTATTTGAAAATGGGTAGGATGAAACTGTTTATATCCTGGCTATTTTTACATTTTTGTCCATTTAAACAGTATCAAAATCTAAATATCTTTTTCACCCAAAAATTATTGATTTTAGTCTTTTTAACCAATTTTGTGAAATAAAAAGTACTCGAACGAAAATGAAAAAGTGTTTCGAAGTCATGAGTTACCCACGGATTCGGGAAGAAAATGTATAATCCGTGGAGAAAACAACCCGGACCAAAAGTGATAACGCGAAAGTGACCAAGCAAGTTCCTCGATCCATTCTTTCGAAGACATTTTTTCTTCATTTGTTGGGTGGTCCTTAGTTAATTTGTTGTTAATAATAATAAAAGAAATCAATGACTATAATTAAGATAATCAAGTTACATAGACGAATAAAATTTGACAAATGATTGTTAGCTGACCGTCAGCTGCGAAAGCCGGATTGTTGTTTCTTATTGCTGCACTCGGCGTGTCGTAATGCTTTCATGCCACACTGACCAAGTTATAAGTGGAATTTGATCAGAAAAAACGTCGAGTTTATCCTCCAAGTCAACAAAGCATTAGCATCAAGCAAAAAGAAACTAGTGACCAGTGGCCACGAATTCAATCCAATTGTCTCCTTTGCACCCAAATGGAATCCCGACTTAGAAATTGTCCCAAAGTAACCAAGTGGTTGGATTATGCATTTGTGATTTGGACACCTCATAAATCCTTTGTGATCATGTAGGGCTGAATGGATGCCATTGTCATGGCACCTCACTGGATTGCAGCTAAGTCTGTATTGTTAATAACCCGCAGGACCAATGCATGCCTATGTGTATCTCAACTTATTTGCATGGAAGAGTTTTGTCTATTTTTTCAAAATGCTATAAAAGCAGTGGGGGGGGGGGGGGGGGGGGGAACTACATATGGACTTGGGCTTAAGCCAGCCCAAATTCTAGAAAAACTCACAAATTTACAGTGGAATTAAGCATGGCTAAAAAAGTTCATGCCTAAAACATGGGCTTAAGACACTCCCAACAATTCAATTAGTTTTCAAGCCACCCCTAATTATATTTTCCAGATCCGCCAAAGAGTGGTAGTACATCTGCAGCGGTATCGTATCACTGGTATGTAGGGGTGTGCAGAAAAACCGAAACCGCGGTTTTAACCCGTAACCGTCCGCAAAATTGCGGGTGAAAACCAATCCACAAGAGTTTATGGATCGGACATGGTTGAGTTTTCGAATCCGCAAGGTTTAGCGGTTTGGTTGCGGTTAGACTTTGAAATCCGCGGATTCACCCGCACCCTCAAAAATTGAGTTTTAGATTTTAGATTAGACTAGATATCTCTAATTTAATTTACTAGGAATAAGAGGTTCGTCCTCTTCAGAGAACATTTCAAGATCTGCATAATTTTCTTGAAGAAACTGAAGATTTTGAATCTTCTCGATGCTTGCATGTGATCCACTTCGTGCGTTGTGAGAACTACTGGAAAAAGAAGTTGTGCCCTCCTCTTGATACTGAATATAAACACAAAACAAAGTAGCAGTTAATTATCCGCCAAAGGTGGTCTAATGTGGACAAGAATCCTGCTAAAGCACTAATCCAGGAAATTTATCCTGTTGTTTGTCAATTCATAGAGGAAATTAAATTCGTTTTCAAAAACAAGGTGCTACATCAAATGATTAAAGATCACTGCACTTATCAGTTGCAGTGTTAATTAAGATTACTACCTAATAAGTATATATTGTACTCATAATGTTGTGCAACAAAACTTTGGCAATTGCTTCATTGTTATTAATTTATTATCATGGGAGTGAGACAGTGAGTTAACATAAATAGAGAGATCAATTACCCATACGAAGGGATTTTCACAGATAGGCAGACTTTTTTTTAAAAAAAATTCTAAATCCGCGGTTAATCCGCATCCGATCCGCATCACCCGCTAATCCGTGGATGTCAAATCCGCGGGTGATTGGGCCGATTACGATTCAATTTTTCAAATCCGCAACTTTAACGGTTTGGTTACGGGTGATCCCTAATCCGCAACCGTCCGTCCGTTGCACACCCGTACTGGTATGGTCCGCATGGAATATTCCCATTGATTTGTCGAGCCACATAACTTAACTACTGCTTATTTCATGAGTGGGGTGGTGGGACTTTAGTCACATAGTAGAACAGACTCGTTTCTTCTTGGGACTGTAGCCCACCCAGTCGCCAACTATCATACGGATACGGTTGTTTGTTATGCAACATCTCTCGACTAAGGCTAAGTTCTATCTAGCTGCTAGATTGGCCATCTACGTCAGCATGGACAACCTCCTAAGTCCTATGGGCTAGATATCTAGCAGCTAGATTGGTCATCCATGTCATCTGGGACCATTATAGAACGCTGTTTGGTTCAGCGTTTTAAATCTCAGCCGTTAGATCATAAAATTTATCTCCCACGCTGAACCGTTCAGCGTTAAAAACACTTTTTGAGCGCTGAACCATTCAGCGTTTCAATCTCGCTGATAGTTGAACTGCGAGCACTTGTTAGGAGAGAGAACTATCCAATGCTAATGTTAACTTTTTTCCCACACTTTTTTCATGATTTGCAACACTTTTTGGTCAATCTAGCAGTTCAATCTAGCCCATAGGGATTAGCCTAACCACCTAACTCGGGGCTCTTGAATAGGCCTGTCAATGGATGCTAACGTAACGGAAATAGGCTCTGCCGCTGCCGTTTCCGTTAAAATTTAGCGGATATCCGTTACCGTTCATTTCCGGCGGAAATAAGAAATTCAAAAACGTTACCGTTACGTTGGACTTACCGGATAACGGATATTTTTCCGCTGCCATCCGGTAAGTCACAGGACAGCCACAAAACAGGCTAAAAACACAGAACAAGTACACAGAGAAGATGATGATTTCTAAGGAAGAGAAGACGATGCTTGATTCAGCATCCGTAGTTTCTCTCTTTTTCTCTCTGAGAACTTCTCTGTTGTGTCGAAGTGAAGAACAGAAGAATGACTGAATGAGATGAGATAAACCAAACAATACATAACGTATAAAAAGGGGAACTTAGGCGCAGGCCCAAAAAAAATGTGCATAACAGTACAAAGAAAATGTGCATAACCAGTTATGCAGATGCATAACTTGTCATGTGGCACAAAAAAAAAGTGCATAACCAGTTATGCAGATGCATAAGACATTATGCAGTACAGAACAATGTGCATAACTAGTTATGCAGATGCATCAAAGGTTATGTTTATCATAAATCACTGCTGATGCAAAGAAAATGTGCATAACTAGTTATGCAGTACAAAGAAAATGTGCATAACCAGTTATGCACTACGCACGTTAGCGGATAACGGAACTAAACCTAACGGAAATACACGGTTCCACTACTGTTACGTTAAGAAGGGATTATCCGTTAGCTTATCGGTATCGGATATCCGTTTACCGCTATGTCGGATGGTAGCAGTAACGGCTAACGGATTATCGGTATCGGCTAACGGAAAATCGGTATCCATTGACAGACCTACCCTTGAATAGTTGGGATTTCAAGTATTTCAAATGGTAACCAAATCATCGTCTTTAGTGCCAAATATAACGACTATTTTTTCTCTCTCCTCTCTGTCGATTTTCATGGCTTCTGAGTAATCTAATCTGTGGGTTCTCTTTAGCCGAATGGGATGATGAAGGGGTATGGGAATTGGATTCCGAATCAGTTTGATGTTTAGGACCATATCAATTGTGTTTCCTAGATGGTTCTTCTTGCCAGTTTCTTTTTTATTTCAAATTTCTTTTAGAAATGAATCTTATGTTTTAGCATTTCATTTTTGCATTTCTTATTGAAGTGAGTCTTCCGTTTTATCTTTTCATTTTAGCACTTCTTATTAGTGTCTTGTAGATCCGATATGAGTTTATTCTCTTATGAGTCAATTCTTGTTTTGTGAATGCTAATATGTGGGCTCAAATTTTCATTTGCTTGATTCTTTCCGTCTCCTGCTATGATTCCCAACCCTCTGCCTTATTATGTTTGATGGGTGTTAATTTTTCTTAAAGATCAAATTTAATAAACTAAATCTCTTTTATGCTTGTTTCATTAAGGAACTTTTTTGGTTGTTTAATCTGTTTTCTCTCTTTAATTCTCCATTTTGATGGTGTTCCCTTTCTGTGTCCTTTATAGGGGTTTTCTTAGTCAATCGTTCTTCTTCCTTCTCCTGTTTCTACTTTATCTCGATGTTGGGTTATCTCCCTATTAGGATGTTCTCATTACTATATCTCTTGAAACGTGCTCTTAAGGTGTTTGTTAAAATGCCTTGCGTTTTTAGGGGCCACTCAAAAGGATTTAGGGGCCAACAATAAAACAAAAAAGGTCATCCAAAGGGAAAATGTAGCCATCCCTTATCTCGCGTAATTCGTAATGGAAAAATTATTCTTATATATTCATAGGATATGATAACATTTTTATCCTCCGATTTCAATCGGAAGACAAAAATTTACCCAGACTTCCGATTGTAGTCGGTGCAGTATTAGAATGATTTCTGTTTCATTTTTTCCATTTCTTTTTCATTTTTGAGTTGTTAGAGTTATATAGAAGAAGGTGAAGGAAAAAAGGGAAAACCCATTTTATCACTACAAAAATGGATGGATATGAAGAAGAAGGTGAGAATCATGGCGAAGACGATTTGGGGTATATGTTGAATGATCCAAACTTTTGTGGAGAGGAAAACCTAGACGACCCTTTCATGGAAGAAAATGGAGAATCGCCTGATATTGAAGCTAACGATGCATGTAAAACACAGGTATTGTGTTAAGAAACTCAAATACTCGATTTGCATGCGTTTGTGTGCTTTTGTAAACAAGAAAAACCGATTATTGCATGCATTGAATGCCATGAACTACCCAGATTCGGTAGATAATTTCTCGAATAAACTTACGAATATAACACACTGAGTACCAAATATGTATATTCGGTAGTTCCAAGATAGTAGTTTACTGCCGAATATGAGAAAAACCCCAAACTGGTTTTCCAAAAAAATCTACATTCGGTAGTTATGTAGAGTTATTTACCCCCGAATGGCCCCAAAAACGAATTCCTCAAAAAATTTCAAAACTTAGTATTCTTATCCTTTACAATCAGTAATAGTTTAACATTATTTGACTGCCGAATATAACAGTGGCCTCAAAATAAAATTTCCGAAAACTTGAAAATCGGATGTTTATCGATTAAAGTTATCTCCCGGTTATTTATATTCGGCTGTTTTACTATATATTTTAGATTCCGATTATATCATTTTTTGCACTCAGTAAACTGTGTACATTCATTTGCATAAATCGGGTGTTTTGGGTAACCGACAGGATTCCTAATATAGTATATTCGGCAGTTTGACTTATTTAATAACCTCCGATTATTGTATAATAATTTGTTGCTTTCATATGCAGGCCGTTGAAGAGTTTGTTGATGATTTCTATTTGAGGCCCGACACTTCCCTATACTATGCAAACGATTTGGTATACTCATTACTACTTTTCTTTTTTTTCAAAATTTATATGTTAAATGGTTTTTGTTATTAGATTTGTTTTGTTTTATGCACGTTTAGACATTTGGAAGTAAGAAGGAGGCAAAGGAATGGCTTATGAACAAGGCAAAATCTAACATGTGCGTGGTAGTTCAAAATAATCATGTTAGTGACACTCGATTTGAAATGATTTGTGAGCGAGGTGGGACGCGAAAGAGTCACGAGGGAAAGAATAGTAAGTACGTACGGAAGACGAATAGGAAATACCGAAGCAATACCAAGAAGATAGGATGCCCATTTAAGATTGTCTTCTATAAGCCCGATGGTATTAAAGGTAAAGAGTATAAAATGTATAAAGTTGATAACGGTTGTCACAACCATGATGATCCGTTGGATTTAATTGGACATGTAATGGTTGCCAAGTTAAAACCACATCAAATGCAGACGGTGAGGTCTATGCGGATCCAAAAAGCGAGTGCGATCTTAAGTAAAATAAAGGCGGACGACCCCGACAACTTGTCTTCTTTCTCTACAATTAAGTCGGCCCTATCTACGATCAAAAGGACTGAATGGGATGGTAGAACGGTCATGCAACAATCGAAGTGGTTAGCGGAGTTACACGGCTACACCTTGAGAAGGGAAGAAAAGGATGGTATAGTGGTTCGTATTTTCTTGGCACATCCCGAAATGATCCAATTGGCTCAATGCTTTCATCAAATTTTGTTGATAGATGCTACTTATAATACAAACAAGTATAACATGCCGTTGTTGAACATTGCTTGCCATACTTCGGAGAAAAACACGTTTATGATTGCATGGGGTTTAATGGATCATGAGAACAATGTGAGTTTCATTTGGATGTTGGAGACGTTGAGGTCCATTTATAACGGTGATAATTTTCCAAGGGTTATTGTAACGGATAACGATCAGGCCTTAATGCATGCAATAGCGGTAGTGTTTCCGGAAGCCCAAAACTTGCAATGTACGTGGCACATTCAATGCAATCTCAAAACCAATTTTCATCATCATTTCCAAGCTAAAAGACCAAGGAAGGGTACCAAGAGGTCAAAGGAAGAGGATGAGCGCATTAGTAAATTAACCGTGGAAGAACGTTAGGAAGAGGATAGGTTATTTGAAGAAAAGTGGAAGGAGGATGGAATTATTTGGAAAATGTTCATGAAAGCATGGGACAAAATCGTTTGGTCGATGACCGAGGAAATTTACGAATGTAACTTGAATAAATTTGAGGATGAATACGGCATGGACTACCCAAAACCGGTTGAGTATTGTAAAAAACAATGGTTAACGATTAAGGAGAGGTTTGTGTTTGCAGGGACATATGAATATCGTAACTTCAAGAACGAGGCAACAAGCATTGCAGAGGGGTCTCATGGTCGACTAAAGAAAATACTAATGGGTAGTCAAAATGGAGTTGTGTCGATCCAAGAAGCAATCCATGAATTCACCAATCGCGATCTCGTAAAGATTAGGAAATGTATGCAATTTAGTGTACACCAATTCCTGATGGAACATATTAAGGAAAAATTGCTTCTAAGGGGAGTTGTTCATAAAGTTTCAAGATGGGCAATAAATCGCATGATGAAACAATTGAAGTTATATAAAACTTATGATGACGAGAATACGGTTTGTGTTTGCAAGGATATGATAGGTATTGGACTCCCGTGTCGTCGTAAGTTGGGTAGGTATGTTGAAGTGATTGACATCAATGATATTCATCCATTTTGGAAGCAATTAAATTTCACTCCGAACACCCCGGTAGTTGATGGTCCGTCTTTCTTTGAGTCGGAATTGTGTGCACGAATAGCCGAGCGTTACGCTACATCAAACGACACCAAAAAGCAAATATTGATGCATAATTTGGAGGAAGCCCTTCACCCTTGTTTAAGGGAGTTTGATGAACCTATTAAGCAAAAGAACACCGGTAGGGAGAACACCGAAGTGTCGAGGACCATCCAAAGAAAAGAGTTGAAGGAGTATTTGTTTAATAAAAGAATATTGTCTAGGCATGAGCGTTCATATTGTCTAGGCATGAGCGTTCGGAAGCGGAATTTGAAGATGAGCCGGAACCTAAGAAAAGAGGTCGTCCAAGAAATGATCAAAGTGGACCAACCACCCGACAAGTAAGGCCAAAGATCTCTACAGAGCCTTCTCAAGTAAGTCAACCCAATGTTGTCGAAGAAGTTGTTGAGCAAATGAACGCCTCGCAACAAACCCAACCAATGGAAATTCTTACTATAAAAGAGGACAAAGGTACTCTTCGTTGCCCTAGAGATCTTAATGGAAGACTAAATCGATCCACATATACAATATACAAAGAGTATTTGGAACAACTCCCTCCACTTATCATTCCATTTGTTTTGTCGACTGACGAGGTTGATGGGGATGGAAATTGTGGGTTTCACGTTGCTACGGTACAAATGGGTTACTTTAGAGAGGAGGATATCAAAGATGTCACCCAATGCCAATATTTAAGAAATAAGATGGCGGTACAACTAGTGAAGGACAAGGGTTTTTATATGGAGATGATGAGGCGAGGAGATAGATACGAAAAAGAACAAGAGTTCAAAGACTTAGTTGCGCGTGTGAAGTGCCGAAAGGGATTGAAGACAATCGGATCCAAGTATTGGATGACAATGCCTAAATTTGGATATCTCCTAGCGGACATTTTGAATTGCGTGGTACATTTCTTTGTTCCTCCTATGTATGGACTTAGCATGACTTTTTCACCCACAAGAACGGCTTGCGACGAGTCGGTTGCTAACAATACACGTATCAATGATGCACCACAATCGGTTGCTAACGATACACGTATTCCCTCCGAAAAAGACATTCGGTAGCGAACTTAAATTTTTATCTACCGATTAGGTTGGTATTTCTAAAAAGGACTATATTATTCGGAGGATAATTTTTTTTTGTAAAGTCCCGAATGTACGATGGCCCAAAAATCAGAATTTGGGAAAAACTGATACTTTTCAAATTTTGGACTTGAAATAATCGGCAGTTAACTTAGTTACCCAAACTTCCGAATATGGGTTGTCTAACCTTCTATATTGTCCCTTGGAACCACCTAGAGCCATGACATGGTTTGTTTTGAACTTGTAATATTCGGAGGATAATTTTTTTTTTGTAAAGTCCCGAATGTACGATGGCCCAAAAATCAGAATTTGGGAAAAACTGATACTTTTCAAATTTTGAACTTGAAATAATCGAAAGTTAACTTAGTTACCTAAACTTCCGAATATGGGTTGTCTAACCTTCTATATTGGCCCTTGGAACCACCTAGAGCCATGGCATGGTTCGTTTTGAACTTGTAATATTCTGAGGATAATTTTTTTTTGTAAAGTCCCGAATGTATGATGGCCCAAAAATCAGAATTTGGGAAAAACTGATACTTTTCAAATTTTGAACTTGAAATAATCGGTAGTTAACTTAGTTACCCAAACTTCCGAATATGGGTTGTCTAACCTTCTATATTGGCCCTTGGAACCACCTAGAGCCATGGCATGGTTTGTTTTGAACTTGTAATATTCGGAGGATAATGTTTTTTTTGTAAAGTCCCGAATGTACGATGGCCCAAAAATCAGAATTTGGGAAAAACTGATACTTTTCAAATTTCAAATTTTGAACTTGAAATAATCGGAAGTTAACTTAGTTACCCAAACTTCCGAATATGGGTTGTCTAACCTTCTATATTGGCCCTTGGAACCACCTAGAGCCATGGCATGGTTTGTTTTGAACTTGTAATATTCGGAGGATAATGTTTTTTTGTAAAGTCCCGAATGTACGATGTCCCAAAAATCAGAATTTGGGAAAAACTGATACTTTTCAAATTTTGAACTTGAAATAATCGGAAGTTAACTTAGTTACCCAAACTTCCGAATATGGGTTGTCTAACCTTCTATATTGGCCCTTGGAACCACCTAGAGCCATGGCATGGTTTGTTTTGAACTTGTAATATTCGGAGGATAATGTTTTTTTTGTAAAGTCCCGAATGTACGATGGCCCAAAAATCAGAATTTGGGAAAAACTGATAATTTTCAAATTTTGAACTTGAAATAATCGGAAGTTAACTTAGTTACCCAAACTTCCGAATATGGGTTGTCTAACCTTCTATATTGGCCCTTGGAACCACCTAGAGCCATGGCATGGTTTGTTTTGAACTTGTAATATTCGGAGGATAATTTTTTTTTGTAAAAAGTCCCGAATGAACGATGGCCCAAAAATCAGAATTTGGGAAAAACTGATACTTTTCAAATTTTGAACTTGAAATAATCGGAAGTTAACTTAGTTACCCAAACTTCCGAATATGGCTGTCTAACCTTCTATATTGGCCCTTGGAACCACCTAGATCCATGGCATGGTTTATTTTGAACTTGTAATATTCGGAGGATAATGTTTTTTTGTAAAGTCCCGAATGTACGATGGCCCAAAAATCAGAATTTGGGAAAAACTGATAATTTTCACTTGCTCATCAGTTAACGTTCCATTCTTTTCCTTCTCCAAGGTGCCTCGGAACATATTCATCAAAGCTGTAATGTTGATCTGTCTTGTTCTGTAACTTGCATGCCTCCTAAACTCTGCTGTTGTTGTCTCTTCATCCCAACCTAAGAACTTTTTAGTTAGAGCATAAAGTTGTGCCCAACTTAACTGCTTTGTGTAGTTAAACTTCACAGCTGTGCCTTGGTCGGGAAGGTTAAGAATCTGCACAACATCATCCGGAGTAATCGTCATCTCCCCAAACGGCATATGGAAAGTATCGGTCTCAGGATACATTCTCTCCACGAACGCCGATATGGCCACACGATCATGTTCCAACAATGAATTCTCGGCGGCATTAGCTAACCCCGAGTTGGAAACAATTGACTTGAACCTTTCACATTCACCGGATAAAGGCCACGCAAGCATTTTTGTTGGTGCGGCGGTAGGTTTGAGTAGACGGAACGCATCTTGATGATCTTATTAAAGTACATAAAAAAATCCTTAATACAAATATTACGATATAACACATGGACAATACATTAATAAAAAATAGTAATTTTATTACCTTGGTTTCGTATATTTCTCTGGCCCATGAGTCTTTGTATCCAAATAGCAATTTTCCTCCATCCGTCGGTAGCCCAAGGATTGTGCCTGCTGGAATACCCTTCTTCTTCAAGTGCTGAGGGACAAGATGTGATGCTTTCTTAGCAATATCCTTCTTTACACCATCTTTTCCTTTTTTGTATTTTTGGGTACCACTTGGTTGTCCTTCTTCTTCTACTCTTGGCACTGGATCAACTGGTTCGATTTCATGGTGGGGTGTAACTTGTGGAGAAGTTGGTTCTGCACTTTGTTGAGCGGCTTGTTTAACACTTGGTTGCACCCCTTGTTCACTGCCTTGTTGTTCTACACTTTGTTCAGCACTTGGTTGCACTCCTTGTTGACTGCTTTGTTCTTGTAAGCTTTGTTGAGCACTTGAATTATCTTTGGCACTCCTTTCCTTCCTAGCACTAGCTGTCACTTTCTTCCTCCTTTCTCGACTTTGTCTAAACAACAAAGAAAGGAACAATATTTACAAACTATACAATCAGAAGACAAAGTATGGAAATATAACCCGAATGTACACATTCGGACGTAAAAAGAAACATATTGTTCCCGAATAAAAAATAATCGAAAGCTAACTAAACATATTTACAACCGAATATGCATCAATTGGATTTCAGAATCTCTAAATTTTTCATCCTATACAATTGGAAGAAAAAATACAAAACTATAACCCGAATAAACAAATTCGGAAGTAAGAAGACACATATTTTTCCCAAATGAAAAACAATCGGAATATAATTAAACATGTTTACAACCGAATATTCATCAACTGGAGTTCGGAAACTCTACAATTTTATCCTACACAATCGGAGGTATAAAACATTATATTGTCTTCCGAATAAATACTGGCCCCAAAATGGGATTTTTCCTATATCAGAAATTTTGAGATTTTTTCAATATATATATATATATATATATATATATATATATATATATTCTGTAGTGAGTGTACTTCCGAATACTGTGTGTCTACTTAAATATATTCGGGAGCCAAAAAATTCATTAAACTACCGATTATTACCAGTTTGTATCCAGGAAGATATGGCCAACAATATTCGGCCGATAACCATCAAATATTTCTCCCGAATACCGTCGATGTTCTTGATAAATGAAGAACACGACTACATTCGGAAGTAAATAAGCATGAATATCGCCCGAATCTGGATAAATAACCGAAAACCCTAGAAATTTTTTTTCTCGATTCGTCGAATTAAAGCGAAATAAACCCCAAAAATGATAGATTCTTAGCTAATTGGGGCCATTTGAAGTTGACGAAGTGTTTGACTATCGGAATCGCCACCACCGACTACATCGACGGGTACTTCTTCTTCGCGTTCTTCTTCTTTTGCAGCAAGAATTTCTTTATTTCTTGCTAAAATCCCAATCTTTGGATCGATACCCCGAGCAACGTTTTTGGTTCTAGGTATGTGGGTTTCATTTCCCTTATCCATTGTTTTATAAACGAATCGACGATGTTTTGATTTTACGATTCGCGGCGATGTTTCGGTTGAACACAAGAACGAGGGAAATTTTTTTTTTCTTCCACAATCGGAAGATAATATAAAACTGGAAGAAGAAGAGTTGAAATGAGTAGAATTTTTTTTGATTTGGTTTTTATACAGTTTTACCAGAAGGGCATTTATGTAACTTCAATATCATATAGGGTACCCCTTAACTAGAGTCTTTGGCTGGGTATAAATTGATGGCCCCTAAATCCTTTCGGGTGGCCCCTAAAAACGCGAGGTTAAAATGTCTAAAAGACATAGTCTTTCCCAATTTATTGCTTGTGGTCTTAATGATCCGTTCTGTATTTTAATTGTGCTACTTAGAAATTAAATTTTTAGGAGAAGCCTTGGGAAATTTCAGCCCTTCTTTTTCTTTAAAAGAGTCCATTTGTATTCTTGATAACCTTCCCATTCTTTGAAAAAAACAACAACTAAATTCCGTCTATATGATCCCTGTAACATCAATTCTTCGTAAGACATTTGGCTTCTGAACATATTCTTTCTTCCTTTCTTGTCCTTCCTCTTCTTCGTTGATGGAAAGTTTTCCTCTCTTTTGTAGGTTTTGCTCTTCTT
Organism: Papaver somniferum; assembly: GCF_003573695.1. Classification (NCBI taxonomy): domain Eukaryota; kingdom Viridiplantae; phylum Streptophyta; class Magnoliopsida; order Ranunculales; family Papaveraceae; genus Papaver; species Papaver somniferum. The sequence continues at coordinate 16,663,065 of NC_039365.1, read as the reverse complement.
TCGCTTGAGCTTTAAATACTTCCTTTCTTTGGGGAATCTCCATCTTTGTTTCCTCTTCATCTGCTTCTCCTTCCTTTCTTTAATCCCTTTGACCTTCCTTCGACCTTAGTTTTTTATTACTTTCTTATCTCTTTTCCTTTTTTTTTTATAATTTCGCTGGGGTCTGGCAACTCCGTCTTATCACCATCTGAAGGATAACATCTAAGAATTGACCAATATGGCTCTAACATAAAAGAACAAACACGCTCAACTGAATCCTATCTCACTGTTACTCTCAGTCTCCCCCATCAGTGCGACAGGAGGACTTACAAGTTTTTCTTCCCTTAATCCTTTAAATTCATTTGCAATTTATGTTCATTTAAGTTTTACATGCTTAACCTTTAAATTTCAGAATATTTTTGTTATATTATTTGGTTTAATTCGTCTTCTAAATATTTCTTATTTAGGGTTGTGTCATATTAGGAGGAGTTTAGAGCCATTTGCTTCTTGTTCTTTCCCCATTTGCTTGTTTATTTTTATTCATATCTTTCACCCTGCATTGTTTGTTTTATTGTCTTTTTTGCAATTGTCTTTAGTCCTATATTAATCTGCTAAACCTTTTTTAACTAGCTTCTTAAGACCCTTTTTAATAAAAACAAAAAATTCCTAATGAAAATAATAACATGGAATGTGCAGGGGTGTGGTAATCACTTCACACAAAATCACCTCAAACAACTTATTTCAGTTGACAAACCTGAAATTTTATTTCTTTCTGAAACTAAGTCCCAAAAACATGTAGTTAAACCTTTTCTTAAAGATTACCCTAATATCCATATAGTGGACCCAATAGGTTTAGCAGGAGGATTAGCTTTGGCTTGGGTGGATGGCTTTTCCTTTGAAATAGTGCATTGGAATGTTGACATGATAAATATCTTAGTCCAAACTAGCTCTGAATCAAAGAAATGGCTCCTTACTTGTTTCTATGGGAGTCCTTATCCCTCTAATAGAAATATAGCTTGGGACTTTCTGTCAGAAATTTCTGAACAAGTAGATAAACAATCTATGCCTTGGGTACTTTTAGGGGATCTAAACATGATTTTTAGTCAGGGGGATAAATCAGGGGGTCTTCCATTCAAAAATTCTGATAGGGAATATTACAAAAATATCTTATGTAATTCAGGGCTTTTAGACTTAGTATTGAAAGGCTATGAATACACTTAGAATAACCATAGGGAGGGATCAACTAATATTCAAGAAAGATTAGATAGAGCAGTTGCAAACTCTGAATGGAACATCCAATTTCCTAGTGCAGAGCTTACTCACTTAGTTGCAGTAGGATCAGATCATAACCCAATAACTCTACAATTAGACACTAGTTTCATCAAACTAGAATACACCTTTAAATTTTATGATACTTGGCAAAAATAAACCTCTTGTGTTCAAACTATAAGAGACTCATGGTCCCATGATAGTAGAGAAAATCATGCATCCTCTCTGATTCTCAATCTCAAAACACTTAAAACCAACTTAGATTTCTGGAAAAAAATAATATTTGGACTACCTTCTAAACAGATTAAGAAAATCCTTTCCCAAATAGATAACTTGAATATTTCTAGCTATATTTATAAGAAAGAAGACAAAATAAAGGAAAATCTAGCTAGTGCAGCTGGAAAAACTTTATGATACCCAAGAAGCAACAGCAAAACAACAATCTAGAGACAACTTGGTCTAATTAGGGGAAACTAATACAAAATATTTCCATGCAAAAACCTTAAAAAGAAGGAAATGGAATAACATATAATGTTTAAAAATGAATAACAATGAAGTTACTTTCAAGAGAACTGAAATCCAGAAAACTCTCTATGATTATTTTCTTGATCTTTTCTCAGCCCCTTCTGAAACTTATTCTCATAATCCCTTCCTTTTTCAACACATTCAGCCTAGTATATCCTTAGAAGAAAATTACATCATAAGTTTTATCCCTTCTGTTAAGGAAATTTGGATAGTTGTCAAGAATCTAAAACCTAATAAGTCTCAAGGACCAGATGGTTTCCCAGCTAGCTTCTTTAAATTGAATTGGGAAACAGTAGGGGATCAAGTCACAACTGCAATTCAATTGTTTTTCGAAACTGGTGAACTTCACCCAGAATTTAACAAATCCTTTCTCATTCTCATTCCTAAATATAGACATCCTAAAGATCCTAGTAATTTTAAACCAATAGGGCTTTGTAACACCGTTTATAAGATAATAGCTAAAATTCTAGCCAACAGAATGAAACCCTTCCTAAATTCCTTTATATCTCTTTTTCAGGCTGCCTTTCTGATATGGCACACAGAAGCGATTTGAAAAAAAGAATCCACTCCTTCAAGTAACAGATAAACACTCCAATCCAGGAGCAAATATACTCTAATCCAAGAATTTAAGAAAACAAACGATGGTAGTAAACCAAATAACTCAATAGTTTCATTAATTAGATAAATGAGCTAAACCAAGCTAAGGAGAAATGACAATAACCATGGCTATTTATAGCCTGCAACATAAAAACCTAAAAGACTAAAGTTACTAAATTAGCCTAGAATAAACTAAGAAACCATAAAATCCGAACATATAAATACGAAATCTAATAGATATCTGAGATTTGACCACATCTTGGAAACAGTATTCCAAATCCCAAATACGTCCCGTATCAGGCTCCCCTACTGCGATAAAACTCGTCTCGAGTTTATATTGGAAATGGCTCGTCGAGGAAAGAATTTTGGCGCACCTACTTGGAACACAACTCGATTTGGAATTGTGCATTGGAATCACCAAGTGCTCGTAACAGTAACTCAGCTTCAAAATCTTCATATTACTGTACCAAATCGACATTCGTCCTTGCTTTTCCTTACTGCCACTGTGAAGAGTTGTACATGAATAGGCTCATGCAAAGTTTTGACGGCTAGGTGTACAGAAATTTGCGAAGGGATCTTCACATGAGCGTTTGAGAATAGTCACCACAACTGCCTTCCTTTGGGAGGGATAGAACTTTGCTAAGCGATCTTCACATGAGATTTTTGGAATTGTGACCACAACTGCGGTTCCTTTGGGAGGGACTTTTGTGAAGCATCTCATTGTCTTTAGTTATTTGAACAACTTCGAGGACAACACTATTATTCTTGTGTTCCACTTCACCAAGATTTCCTTGAAATTTAGCCTCAACCGTTGTAAGGTAAGGAACTCGTAGGAGACATTTCTTTCCATTCTCCCAACGGTCGTTTACCTGGCATTAGCACGACCCTGGTCTTCCTCCAAATAAACTCGTAAACATTTTCAGGACCATGAACGACATGAACATCAAACAACCAAGGCCTACCCAGCACGAAATCATAAATATTCATATCAACTACTTCGTAAAATATTGTGTCGGAGTAGTACTTACCAATTGACACTGGAATTTTGCAAACACTCGTACAAGTAATTTCTCCTCCATTGTTGAACCATTTAATTTGGTCCGGTACAGGATACCAATCTATTTCCAAACCCAAAGATTCAATCGTTTTCAATGATACCAAATTTTGTTCGCAACCATTATCAATCATAAAATGACAAACTTTTCCACCAACTATATATCCACCACGAAAGATCTCAAATTGACCTGGTTCCATAGTTATATATACGGCATAATATAAAGTTAAGAAACTTAAATTGGCTGTAGCTTAGATGAACATATAAGTGGATCTACGTCTTATTAAAAGCCCAATAATAGTTTCGTGTCTGACTTTACTCGAATGGAAATCCTTTGCAATTTTACTTCCAGGAAACGAACTTTTGTATAGCTCTTAGTCGAGAAGATTTCTTTCTCCCACTAGCTAATAAAACTAGGGTTTCACAAATGTCAAATACGGCAGCAGATGAAATATGGGATACTCACCAAACCGACGTCCGGAACTTTGGATGATGGCGCACCCGACATAAATCTTTAATGCCTCTCTCTTCTCCTCTTTCACCCACAAACGTGAATCTGAAACCTTAATTTTTTTTAAACCCCAAATCAACAAGTGAAGCCAGTTAGAGATCTTACCAAACTTAAGTATGCACCGTGATGATGAACAAGATCCCAAATCTTCCTTCAATTGACCCTTTTTTTTTTTGATAAAAACCTAGAGTTCACAGGAATCCTCAACTGATTCTTCTAGGCGACCTCACAAACGAAATAGCGCAGGAAAACCTGCTCTGAATACCACCTGATATGGCACGCGGAAGCGATTTGAAAACAAGGAGAATCCACTCCTTCAAGTAACAGATAAACACTCCAATCCAGGAGAAAATATACTCTAATCCAAGAGTTTAAGAAAACAAACGATGGTAGTAAACCAAGTAACTCAGTAGTTTCATTAATCTGATAAATGAGCTAAACCAAGCTAAGGATAAATGACAATAACCATGGCTATTTATAGCTTGCAACATAAAAACCTAAAAGACTAAAGTTACTAAACTAGCCTAAAATAAACTAAGAAACCATAAAATCCTAACAGATAAATACGAAAGCTAATAGATATCTGAGATTTGACCAAATCTTGGACACAGTATCCCAATTCCCGGATACGTCCCGTATCACTTTCTTTCTAAAAGACAAATTTCTGACAATATAGTAATATCCCAAGAACTTATTCACTCTTTCAAGAAGAAGAAAGTGAAACATGCTGGATTAGGAATAAAAATAGACATGTCCAAGGCTTTTGATAGAGTAAATTGGGATTTTTTAATTTCATCCATGAAGGCTTTTGGCGTTGACAACAAATTTTGTAACTTAATTCACTAATGTATTTCTACCTCCTCAATAGTTGTCTTACTTAATGGTAGTCAAGGGAACTTCTTTAAACCAACTAGAGGTCTTAGACAAGGGGACTCTCTATCCCCTTACCTATTCATCATCTGTATGGAAATTTTTTCTAGATTAATTTTATCTAGTGAAGAAGAGAAGTTAATAAATGATATCAAGAGAACCCCAAAAAATAGCCCAATTTATCATCTTTTCTTTGCTGATGATTGTCTTCTTTTCATTAGGGAAGACCTTAAGGAATGTCATAATATCTTGCAACTTATTGATATATTTAGTAAAGCATCAGGGAAAGTTATTAACTTTGAGAAATTAGGAATATTATTTAGTAAAAAAGTTCAACCTAAGTACCAAAAAATGATTAGCAAATTGCTTAAAATCAAGAAGATTGATTTAAAAGACTCTTATCTAGGAACACCTCTCTTCATAGATAAGGCCAATATTAAACTCTTTAAAGGAATAATAGAGAAGATGGAACATAAAGTTCAAGGTTGGATACGAAAAACCTTAGCCTAGCTAGTAAAATGATCCTAAATAAAGCTACTTTAGCAATTATGGCTATATATCAAATGAGCTGCTTTATTCTTCCTAAAAAAATAACTAAGAAAATGGATGCTCTTCAAAGAGATTTCTGGTGGGGTAAATAAACAAACCACAAAGGTTACTACCCTAGGTCATATTCTTGTCTCTGTAACCCCTTAGTAAGGGGGGTCTAGGTTTTAGAAATGCCCACAAATTCAATCTTGCTATGATTACTAAACTAGCTTGGAGACTCCTAAATGAGCCTGAAGCTTTATGGGTGTCTCAGCTAAAACCTGGGAGCTTCGGGAAATCCTCAGCCTTTAAAGCCAAAGTCCCAAATAATAGTTCTTGGATTTGGAAATGCATAAGTAAGGGTGTCAAGTTAGTAGAACAAAACTCTATTTAGGAAGTTGGAGATGGTAACAAGATCAATATTTGGGATGATAACTAGATTCCCCAGTTGGAAGAGAGTCTCAGTAATTTCAAAACTCCCGCTAACTCTTTTTTAACCATTGTTAAGGATCTAATTGATCATATCTCTAAAAAGTGGAATTCTTCTTTAATCCATAATTTGTTTCCTAGACATATTGCTAATCAGATATGCAACATTAGAATTACCTTAGATAACAGCTTAAATGCTAAATCAGATACCCTTAGATGGCTTCTTACTAACTCAGGTAAATTCATAGTTAAATCAATGTATAACAAGCTGAATGAAAGAACTGTGAATAACTATAACTTAGGGCAACCTGATTCTTTCTGGAAAGGTTTATGGAACTTAAATACCTCTAAAAAAATTAAAATATTTATTTGGAAGTGCCTGCAAAATGCAGTTTCTACTAACCTTAAGTTATCTAGATTCATGGAGGATGTTTCTTCTAACTGTACTTTTGGTTGTGTAGAACATGAATCCATATAACATCTTTTATTTCACTGTCCTTATGCCAAATCTGTTTGGGCATCTGAGCCTTCCTCAATTGATATTAACTATGATAGATCCAAAAAGTTCTTGGATATTTGCAAAGATTGGTTAGTAAAGGACAACCCAATTGTTCTCCTAGAAATTATATTGACAAAAGTATGGTTCACTTGGAAAGAAAGATGTAACAGATCATTTGAAAAGAAGCAGCAAAATCATTCTCAATTAGCACTGGAAATACAAAGACATTTGAGTTTCTGGTACAAAGACAACTATCTGACTGAAGTTACCCCTAATAGTTTAAAGGAAAAACCTAGATGGTCAGCTCCTAGATCTTCTCAGAAAAATCTTAACCTGGATGCATCCTGGACTTCAACGAATGTACCAGAAGGCTTCTCTTTAATTCTTAGAAATGATGCAGGAATCTTCGAAAAGGGAAGAGCAGGTCCTATCTCAGCCACAACCCCAGAAGAAGCAGAAGCTCTAGGGCTCTTATAAGCAGCAGCTTGGGCAGTGGAGGAAGGAATAACAGATTTCAGTGTTGAAGGTGAATGTAAGAACCTCTTTGATTACCTGAATGGGAAACCATCTCAAATCACTTGGAAAAATCAGGAGATGATGGATGAAGTAAAAAGAGAATTTAATCTCTGTCAAAACTTTTTGGGTTTTTTTTTAAGTTCCTAGATTAGTAAACAATGTCGCCGATATTCTGGCTAAAGAGGCTAAACAATTTCGTACTCTTGTTAATTGGAAGAATGTACCTCCGTCTTGTATTATGCAAGCCGTAGAAGTAGATAAATATAATGTTAGGGTTGAGACCCTTTTCCCGATATTAGAGGGCTCTACTATCAATGTTGTAAAGGTTACTAACTCCTAAGTTAGTTGGTTTGGAATGCATTTTTAACTTACAAAACAAAAATGGTAACCAAATAGTTTTGGTGGGTTTTGATACCATAAGAACAAATCAAAAGCAAAGTAAAATTGTTTCATAATAATTTATTTTTGTATTTGGAAGAATTCTATTATTAGGGCTTCAACCCAATAGGATTTTTGTGGCTTTACTGGGTAATGAAATAACAAATCCAATAACGCTTTATTCTGTTATTTTATTAACGTGTATACCCTAAATTGAATTAGTGATAATTATGGCGATTAACTAAACTAATTACGAGTAGTGTATGAATTAAGATTAATCTTGCACTGGTTTTATGAATACTAAAATCTTTTTTTCATCAATTTTTTTTTCTTTTTTTTGTTTGATTAAGTAGGAAGATTCTGAGGATTTTTTTTTAATTTTTTTTTTGAAAATCAACCACCTAATATGGAGAAGCATATCTTTAAATTACTCAGCATAACCTTATGTATAAAGGATTTTGTTGATTCAAATCGGAAAACATCCATTAAAAATCTGAGTTATTTGGAGTTTCAACTGGGAAATTATCACATCCCAGCAGAAACCACACTTATTCGGCTGGGAAATGATGAACTTCCAGCCGAAAATATTATATACGGTTGGGATAACATTGCATCCCAGCCGCAACTCGGCACTTTAAGGCTGGGAAAACCCAGTCGTAAGCACACTTGGGTATGAAAACCTTATCGTAGACCTATGCGTCTGATTTTTAAATATTTTGATTATCAGTACCATTTACGGCTGGGAAAACCCATCCCCAAGTTTAAAATACGGATGAGATGAACAAGCTGTAAGTTCAATTGCGGCCGGGAAGACCTAGCCGTTTTTCAATTTCTGTTTTTATTTTTTTATTTTTTGTGATCATCGGAAATCCCAACCGTGGGATGTACTTAAGACTGGGAAACACTAGCCGTAATTCTTTTCGGCTGGGAAAAACAATCTGCAATCTAGATTCACAGTTGGGAATCTAAGAACTCTTGGCCGTAAACACCTTCAGAACTGTTTTTTTTCACGAAATTCATCGAATCGGATATTTTAACCATTCAAAAGCAAAAATAAATAATGAGTTTTCTTAGTTTTTTATTTTTATGATGATCATTTTCATCATGATGAAATTATGATCATCATCTTTGTCATGAATTATGAATGAGAAGGAGAATGAGAATGAGAAGATGATAGTTTCGAGTTTTCTCTATGATCATCATCCTCATCATGATGAAATTATGATCATCATATTCATTTTGACGAAATTATGAGAAGAGAAGATGAGGAGAAGATAATATATTTAGTTTTTTTCATGATGAAATCGTGATCGTCATCTTCATCATGATTTGTCAATGATATGAGAAGAGAAGGAGAAGGAGAATATAACATTATATATTAAGAATTTTTTTTTATGAATAGTGAAATTAAGGTAAGAGTATTTTTGACTTTTTCATATACTTTAGGTCCCCTATCCACCTTTTGGTTACACACATCACTTTAGGCCCCCAAAATCCTGTTGGGTTGACGCCCCCATAATAAGATTCTTCTGGAAGGCACTTTTAAACTTTATTTCCAACCTTATTTCTGATTTTAAGTCGAAAAATTATTTTTGAAGGTATATTCAGAAATGTTCCTAATATTTTCTCTTTATATCATGTGCAACATGTATCATTTATTTACATGGAAAAGGCGTCGCAATCCTAAAATTGAAGGTTAAGTGTAAATTCAACCTCCCACTTCGCAAATTGTCACAGTATAATTAATGTGAAAAGGTACATTTGTGTGGCAGGATTTAAAATCCATTTAGATGTAACTAAAATATTATAGCTTAATCAACTCTATTAATGACATGATGTCATTTTAAGAGGGTTCTTGTTGTTTGTTGGCAGGCTTCTGATCGTGACTCGCAATTTGACTCGGATCTTATCTTAACTTAGACCAATTCAATCAGAAAAATTGTCCTTGACTTATGAGACTAAACTACTGACTCACACGTCGGAGAGTCAGTTGAGTCAGATTTACCTTAAAAAATCATAAAGAAAAGGCAAACACAATATAATTCTTGATTATACCTTGATTTCCTCCTCAAGCTAGGAATATGCCAAACCTAGATTCCGATTTTCCACTACATCAAAAATATACTGCATGCTCCTTTTCTTTTATAAGAATCTTAAAACTTTAAACTAAGGACATTTCGTGAAACTTGCATTTGCACCACAATTAGCTAAACAACAAAATTAGTATCTTTTAGTAAAATGTTAATAAGCTTGTTGACTGTGTAAGAGTGGTTTGAGTCGCAGATTTTAGTTGTTGTTACATATATGTGTCATGTTAACGCGGATTTACATGTACATTGTTCTAAAACCTTAATTTCATTCCTGTTCCACGTGAAACAGAATGCTTAAAACGATTACACAGTTATACGGATATTGCACAGTTTATTACAGCTAAATTAGCTAGATGCCTAAATCCCACTGCCTAATCCTTTCTTAATTAATCTTAATTACATGTGAAACTATGTATAATTGATTAATATGCGCCATGCATGCCCGAATAATAAAGTTTCGGGAAAAGCAAACGAGATCATATGCTAACTTTATGTTAGTTACGATTAATATCAGTCTTATCCATCTCCAAGCATTAATTTTATCAGATGAGTCAAATAATATCAATCAGATCAAGACGAGTCAGATTTAGACGACTCAGATAAGTCTTGAAAAAACAAACAACGTGTAAAACAATGAATTTACAACTGGATGAAACTGAAACAATGAATTCACAAATGAATGAAACTAAACCAGAAATAATATAGTATGCACCAACATGAAATAATTGTTTGGTTCAATATTCCTTTGGAACAATGATTTACCATTGGAGGGTCAGTATCAGGCAACAGTTTCTTTAAAGTTTGCATGAACCATATTCACATCCCCACCAAATATATGGACCCAAAGTAATTTTATGAAGGTTGTTTTGAGGCATACAAGATGATTACCCTACCTAACTAGTGTAGGTTGATAAGGGGTGTACTAAGGCTAGTTAAATTATGTAGATAATCTTGATCAATTTATTTCTTAATTTATTTATTTATTCTTTAATTTTTTTTTAATTTTTTCTTTAATTTTTTTGTTTTAAAAGTTCTTAGTTACGTTTTACTTTTTTTTTCTTCTTTGGTCCAACCGAACGCTAACCCGACTTCAATTCGTCTTCGACTAAACGTAGATGCTCTAATCGTTTTCTAATCTACAAATTAATATAGAACAAAAAGAAGGAGTTCAAGCAGAAATCGAATCAATTTGAAGTTGGAGAGCAGGAAGCAAATCCTCATTGCTAAGAAATTTACAATACAAAGTACTTACCACAAACCCATGCCATATTTTCTTGTGTTTGATTGATAGATTATGTTTAAATCGAAAAAACTAGGGTTTTATGGTTACAGAGTAAAGTTCAGATGGCAATTGAAATGAATTATCAGTCGCACTACTCATTGTTCTTCGTTTTGAAAGTGCTGATGTACATTTCGATTGTCCTATTTTTGCTCGACTCAAACTGAACCTAAGTTCGGCAGTCAGCTGATAACTTATCATCTGAACTTAAGTATGTTCTCAAAAAACCTAGTTTCGGTTGGTATGTTATCAGCCGAACTTAGTACGCTTAAAAAAATTTAGGTTCAGCCGAACATATGTCCAGGTTTGTAAATAAATAATAATATAAAAAAGAACTTAAAAAATAATTTTTAAAATATAAATGATAAGGGTATTACTTTTATTATCAAAATATAATGGATAAGAGGTTATTGATTTTACTACCTAGTGACTCTATTTTATCTTTAATGAGTATGTCTCAAAAGTATTGAGTACGTCTCATTCAATTTTATTCTTATGGAACTTTTTCCAAGTTCAATATGCTTTTAGGCCAGGCTCACATTTTTGATTTGGCATGTGATACTTGCAAAGTTTGGAGTATTTCATTATATTGAATCAGAAACATAATTTATCCGAATAATCCGATATCTTTCAAATCAAGAACTATTCAACTAACAAAAAACATTTATCAGTTGACGACAAACTGATGTATTATTAGGTAAAAAAATCCTAAGACTTAGGTAAATATTAATGATCGATGTTTCCCACTTCTCCATCAAGTCTTAGAAAACCCAAAGAAATGCTTTTACCTGTATAGGCCATCATAAAAACCCGACACAATTGATTAAAGAAACCTTAATAACAATCCAACTTATTTCTCTAATTGTATACACGACCATACCGAAACTAATTGACTGAAAAGTAAGGTCCATGCATAAAAACCCGACACACTTGATTAAAGAAACCTTAATAAAAGTTTAAACCAACTTATTTCACTAATTGTATACACGACCATATCGAAACTAATCAATTGAAAAGTAATTAGAATTCATCAATATCTTGCTGAAGAAAGACGTGAGAAGAACCACTTTTTTTTTTGGTAATGGAAATGCATTAACAAGAAACTAGAGCCTTACAAACCTGGGGAAGGCTCTCCCCATAACATCATCAAGCAAAAAAAGCGATAAAAAGTCAGGGGGTTCTGAGCCTAGTTTTCAGTATACATATCATTAGCAGCTTTTTTGGCCAAAAAGTCTGTTGCATAATTGCTTTCCCTTGTACTGATGTTGAAACCTAATACTATCAAAAAAGGAAGACAAGTATCTAATGTCTGAAAGTAAAACATCAAAAAACCAAGAGCTCTCACTAACTTAATTACACAGATTTACAATAATTTGAGAGTCACTTTCTAACTGTAGTTTCTTTATACCTAGGTCCTTAGAAAGCTTTAAGCCATCCCTAACAGCCCACAGTTTTGTCAGATTATTGCTGTTATGAAAAATATGTTTGCAAAAAGTAGCCATGAAACTCCGATCAACTCTGCGAAAAACTCCAGCACAGCCTGCACTTCCTTGATCATTTGAGGCACCATCTACATTCAGTTTTATATAGCCATCAGAAGGAGGAGACCAATTAACATGAATAACTTGTTTAGGGTTTATGTTATGATTGGTTGCAGTAGCTTGAATATATTCTAGAGCAGAGTTATAAGAATTCTCCACATTGGGAGGGACGTTTCTCTAAATCCATCCATGTTAGACCAGGGCTTAGGGATGGCCCCACCCACTATATATAGTAATACGAGATACTAGCAATTTACCACTTGCTGGGGGGAAAAATCTATAATAAAAGATCGATTTTTTTTTAATAAACAAAGAACCTTTTCATTAATGGAAATTCAAGGTTACAATGAGTTTAAGATCGAAAATAAGAGAATACAAAGTAACAAGAACATACCGTAAAAGTACAATTCCGAGAAATATAACAAGAGAAAGAGAAGGATTATCGGAATAAGACAAATACAAGTATGAATAAGATCCGATTAAATCGAAGGAAGAATAGTTGTTTTCGAAAGTAAATCCCAACCATTTAGTTTTTTTTCTTCTTTAGAAAGGTATGCTCCCAAAATAGGAGTGATTTGCTCAAATCTCTTGTAACTAGTGATGAAACTTCCATCGTTAAATAAATCACCGATGAAGATGAAGACTTCGTAATTGGAGAGCATCACTATCGATCTTAAAACCCAACCCAAAACTAAGAACCGCCATTAAAGCGAAGATAAACCTCAAAAGAGTAGAAAAAACCATTGTAATGATGTAGATAAGTAGAAAACATAATAAATATTAAGCTAAAACTACTAACTAACCTGGAAAACAAGAATTAGTGGAGAAATCTGCTCAGATCCGGTCCAAAATGGACCAGATCTGAGCAAAAAAGAGTTGTTCTTGATGGTTTTGTTGAACAAGAAGAAAAAGTGAGAGAGAGAGGGGAGAGAAAAATTTCATTCCAAGAAAGTTTCAAAAGATCCAAATACTCGGTACAAATATTTGGATATTCAATAGCCTCTCGTCCCTTCTATATACTTCTATCTAGGTATAAGTGGCACTTGAATTGCATGAACAAACATAACCAAATTGATTAGTGATCACCCATCTTTTTCTTTAAATGTTGCTGATGAGTTACAGTGGTCTTAAAAAAACACCAAGTATCTTTTTGCCAGTTATGTTTATGACAAGCTTTCTTTAGATGATATTCCAGTCTATGATGATGCGGTATTCAAATTTATATGGACACTAAAAATGCCCTCCAAAAATCACTCACTTTTTGAGGCTCATTGCTTATAAAGACTTCCTACAAAAGATATGATAAAAACAAGAAGAATTGCGGTACCAGAAGAATGTTTGTTCTATGATGTCCATGAATCTGCTTCTCACTTATTCCTAAACTGCACTTTTGTTAGACCTGTTTGTGATGAGTCTATTGACAATGCCATATGGTTATTTTTATATGCCTATAAATGTTTGTGATGCTCTACAAGCTTGGAAGTAGGGCCGGCCCCGAAGGGGAAGCAGGGAAAGCTCCACTTTGGGGCAGCAGGCCTAACAGGGCAACCAAATAAGAGTGCTGTCATATTTAGCCTGTCAACTGTTAGAAAAAAATGGGACGGAGAAGAGTTGGGATGAATGTAAAGATTGAAGACAGTGAAGGGTTTATTTTCTAACCGACTGAAATCGATTTCAGTGGGTGTTGCTAATATTTATGAATGTTTTAAATAAGTTTTTGATCTTTGCATCTCTCAGGATAAGTTTTAGGGTTATAGATATAAGGTACTGTTTTGTAGATGTGATTTTATTTATATTTTGGAATGCGATGGCGATTCAATTACAATTCTATTATATTTCAAGAATTTATTCGATTAAAGTCGTTTCCACTTGATTATATTTTTCGGGATTTTGGTTCGAGTTAATTAATTGACTCAAAATAAATTTCTACTTTGTCAACATGTTGAAATAAAACACCCTTTCTTCCTATGATAAGATCTTTAATTAGTTCAAAACGTACCTGGAGTTCTCGATCCAGAGACACACAACAGGTTACAGGTACTTCAAGACTAGAAAACAGTTATGGGTCCTTATGTGTTTTGGCCTTTTGGACTTCTTAACTTCTTCGGCTTCCTATCTTATTGAGACATTGTACTCTGTACATGTGTTTTTCTTTTGGAATACGATGTTCATAGACAATGGATCGTTGATGATTAAATGTTAATGAGTATGTTGGCTTTTCAGTATGAAAGGAAACTAAGATAAGTTACAAACAACCTTATACATCCATGATGTTCATCAAGTTCTTTTAAGATAAGGGGGGCAACATTTTTCCGATCTGCATAGGGGCAAAAAAAAAAAAAATCTCAGAGCTGACCCTGCTCGGAAGTTAAACCAACATAGTCATGCTAGTTTAGCTGTTTGGAATTTGATTCCAGTTATTGTCGTTTGGAGCTTGTGGGAAAAAAAAGGAATACCATTGTGTTCTCGTATATAAGAAGTAACGCAAAAGCTATTACTAACAAAGCCATTTTCAAAGATGTTGAAGATATTATTTCCTCGGAGTCATGAAGAATTGGCGGAAAATTTATTTTGATCCTCGTTAGCACTATTTTGTTTTTAGTGTTTCTTTATTATATTATTTATTGGTTTAGGGTGGCATAATCTAGTAATACCTTCTTTTTTTTTACCAACATAATCTTGTTATTACCGATTAAAAAAGAAAACTAGTGATCACCCATAATATTCCAATTGTCTCTTACAACCAACTGGAATCCTAATTAGATCAAACTAATTAACATTTGTGTTCCACTTTATTTTCTCTAGGCACCTCCGATATTGTTACAGAAATTGAGAAATGTCTGTAGTTATACGTTTGTCGCATGGACACCTAATTAACCCTTTGTTATCATATAGTAGGGTTGATGGATGCTATTGCTACCATGTCATCGCACTAGCTAGCCAGCTCAATTTTGTTTTCCTGATAACCCATATGATCCATGCATATGAGTTATGACGATTTATATGTCTCAATTTAATTATTGGCATGGAAAAGATATTGTGTACTCTGCTGATCAAAAAAGAAAAGATATTGTGTATTCTAACGATTTGTACCCAGGTACCGTGGATCTCAAAATGGCGACATTGGTGCATGAGTGCATCATGGTTGATTGTGCGGCTGATCTCAATTGACAAACACACTTGACTTTTGAGTGTTTGATTATGTTTACGGAAAATGGGCCCTTTGTCCAAATATTTTTAAATCACGGTTCAAATGGATGAGTAAAAAATAGTTTGGGTGAAATGGCCAAAAAAAAATAGTAAGGATGAAACCAGTTTCATCCAAGCTTAAATTTAAAAAATAGCAAGGATGAAACTGGATACATCCAGTGTAAATTAAAAATAAGAAAAAATATTTGAAAATGGGCACGATGAAACTGATTACATCCTGCCTATTTTTACATTTTTGTCCATTTAAACAGTATCAAAATTTAACTGTCTATTTCACCCAATAATTGTTGATTTTGGTCTTTTTAACCAATTTTGTGTTATGTTTACTTCTAATATTTAGGTGATTATGGTCGATTACAGCTAAAACCACTCTTTAATCATTTTTATATGTCACAATAGTACAATATTATCCATAAAATTATACCTAATGTGTACTGCATTCACATGCAACACATCCAGGCCTACATATATTCGAAAAAAGCAAATGAAAATTTCCGGTTTGAAGATTCCGATTCCGAATAATATTTGTGTCACGCCCCAATCATCTGATTTTTGATATGTTTATACTTGGTTATAATTACTTATCATCCAACATGTTTTGTGCAATAAGTAGACCATCGTATATCCAATAATGCATCTTTTGCAAGTGTACATTTCCTCCGCGTAAAACATAAATGGTTGGTGGTGCTTTCACTTCTCCGCGCGTTTTGGGCCAGCATTAAAAGCAACCAACACCAGAGGAAACTCTCTAGTTTTTGTATGTAAAGTACAATTGATTTCAGCTCTCTGGTAGAGGCAAGATTGCAAATCATCTTGCGAGTTTTCTTAAGTATATAACTCACGATATATCTTTTACATGCATTCAGATGTACCATATTTTATTTTTTATTTGCTCTCGCAAACGAGAATGTTGTTTCCTATCTCTTCTTAATAGAAGAAGACTATTATTGGGGCGTCACATTCCAATAGAGAGGTTTTACTTGAATTTTTAGTGTCCAAAAAAAATGGTTATGGGATATCCTAACACATATACAAAATGTCTAGGTTACCTTTAACTAAAATAAAAATTTAAAAACCGTAGAAGTGATTTTACGTCCAGGTTTGGATTAATTTCAACCGTAGAATTTTATTTGCATGTAATTTTACGTCCGGGTTTGGATTAATTCCAACCGTAGAAGCTCATTTTACGTTCAGGTTCCTTCTAATTCCAACCGTAGAATCTGATTTTACGTCCAATTTTCTTTTAGTTCCAACCGTAGAAGTGATTTTATGTCCGGGTTTGGATTATTTCCAACCGTAGAAGTGATTTTACGTCCAGGTTTAGATTAATTCCAACCGTAAAATTTTATTTGCATGTAGTTTTACGTCCAGGTTTGGATTAGTTCCAACCGTAGAAACTCATTTTACGTCCAGGTTCCTTTTAATTCCAACCGTAGAATCCTATTTTACGTCGAAGTTTGGATTATTTCCAACCGTAGAAGTGATTTTACGTCCAGGTTTGGATTATTTCCAACCGCAGAAGTTTATTTTACGGGCAGTTTTTCTTGTCAAAAAAACTTTGTCCCAGAATTCACCAAGTATACAACAAAATTCATTAATTTAATTATTATCTAATTAAATTAAATTAAAATTAACTAATTAAGAATTGTTTAGTCATTACAAAATTATTTGAGATAAGAGGTTTTTGATATTACTTATGAGTGACCCGTTTTTGTCCTATTAGATGACGGCCCTCTAAAAAAATATGATGCCCTAATAATAACCTTCTATTAGAATTTGGCTTTATAGAGGATGTGGTCTAATCGTGAAGTTTAGCACATAAAAGACGGCATTTCAAAGGGCCGGCATTTCATTTTATCGTGAAAACGGTTGAAAAGTGTTATCAATGTCATTTCTTTTATATTTTTTTTTGTATGTGCGTGAAGTTGTAGGACATTTTCATGTTTCGAAATTTTGGTCCACCAAAGAAAAAGAGTGGAAAAGACTTCCCGATTGGAATTAAATTACTATCACGATTCACAAGTTCATAACCCCATTTGTCAAATGGTTTAGGACTCTCGATTTAGTAGGAATAGTCTTTTTTTTTGTGTGTGATATTCTATGAACAAAAATAAAAAGTACTTGAAGAAAAATGAAAAGTGTTATTGAGTCGTGAGTTACCCACAAATTCGGGAAGAAAGTGTATATTCCGTGGAGAAAACAACCTGGACTAAAAGTGATAGTGTGAAAGTGACCAAGCAAGTTCTTTAATCCATTCTTTGGAAAATTATTTTTCCTTCATTTGTTGGGTGGTCTTTAGTTAATTTGTTGTTAATAATAATTTAAAAAATAAAATAATCAATTACTGGTGTCTCTTCCTACACAGGTGAGGGTATCCTAGGTGAGGGTATCCTTGGTTTTGTCCCAGGTCAAGCTATTTCTAATGCGGTTACGCGCAAAAGGAATAAGTACTTGGATCAATGTACTTCACATGGTTATGGTTTAGGTGTCCTAGCCTTTACCACGCTGGGTGAACTTGGAGAGGATATTTTGTGTCTTTTTAAGAGATTGAAAAATTGTCTTGTTGGTAATGATGTTAGTAGTGGTGTTCTTTTTTATAGCCTGGGTGTCGCTATTCAGAAAGGGGTTGGTGCTCAGCTTGTTGCTAGGCCACCAACTAAAATTATGTATGAATCTCTTTTTTAAACAAAAATATTAGAATATATCAATTACTATATATAAAAATGATCAATTTATATAGACGAATATTGCTTGACAAATGAGTTTCGTGATAACTTCACAAACTATAATCCCTTATTTCCTTTTTTCTATCTAATAACCGTATATTTTCCCAAAATTATCCAGGAGCTCCCTTCTTCACGACCTCCAACTTTCTAACCTAGATTTTCTCGGTTCAACTGGGTTGATCTAGGGAATAACAAGTATATATTTTAATAGTATGTAATTACTATCAATAAAACAATCCCTGTTTAGGTGATTATTATGTTTATTTTATATCTTATTTTAATTTTATATCTGATTGTCTGTTCTACACAATTCGATTTTCTACTATATATTTCAATTTCATGCAGTCTTCTGGGCGTTTCCAATGATTCTTATAATCGTTTCAAACACGTATTTGAGGGCGATCTACATCGACTTGACGAAGATCTACATATGGATCCTTGGCGACAAGATTTGATCGCGATTTCGATCAATTGTGCTGATTACTCCTCTTTAGGAGCATCTAGTCTTATTGAAGACAATAATTTCTCAATTAAGAAGAATATTGAAGAAATTTTCAAATGGTGGATTATAAATTCTCTGACCATATCTCAATCGAATTCCTCAATGAAGTACATGAATATAATGCTTTTGTATTTTAGTATTTTTTCATGTATTTCAATTTCTATGTTGTATTTCTTTGATGTAATTGAATGTATTAATGACTTCCATTTGGCCATTGTAATCCTTCTAACCTCGATTAAATGAGGTATTTGAAATAAAATTTTGGGGTAGTAGCCCCTGATTCCTTCAAAAAAAATACATTGCTTGACAAATGATTGTTACCTGATCATCGGTTGTGAAAGCCAAATTTTTTTTGACAAGTAACTTTTACAGCCAACTTACAGTTGTAAACGGAAATCCAAGTTTTTTTCTTTTCTTTTTGTAATGTAAAAGTATTCAGCGTAATTTCTCCATAAAACCATATAAATAAGATATTTTTCCCATACACCAAACAAACTTACTTGTCCATAAACGCCTTTTCGATATAATGTATGATTTTGGGGTGGTTTTCCAGGTAGTTTATGTAGATGTTGTTAATTTTTATCTGAGAATAAGATACCATCATTTTTGAGTCTAAATTTTGCACCCCTTTAAAACCGGGGTGCACATTTCGGCCCTAATGATTCATCCAAATCATAACATATTTTCACCCAAAACCACCTGGTTTCTGGTTTTTCGTTTTACTTTTTACTTATTGTTTTTACTACAATTAAGTTGGAAAAACGATCAAAATCTCATAACACATTTTTCGCTTTTATCTCTTCCTATCTCCTCCACCCACCACCGCGGATGCCCCTGCAACTGCTGAATCAAAACTTAGAAGAAAGCGTCGTTGAATCAAAACATAGAAGAATAGGGTTTTATGGCTGATCAAAAATAAGATTTGGGTTTTAGTCATTTAATTTAGCAATTAAAAAATGGGGTTTGAACAAAAACTCTTTATTTCAAACTTGTCAAAGAAATCATAGTCGGGAGAGATCAACAACTTCAACTTGTAGATTCTCTATGACTCAATGTTGAATCCAATCATCACAAGTCACTACAATTATGTACTATGCATCATCACAACTTTGATCATAATGATTCTGGACAAATTCATTTTTCAACTCCTGAAAAAGCAGGGGGTATAACAACCAAACCCAATATTTCGATTAGCAATCTGTATGGACTAACTCCAATATACTTTCTAGAGAATCAACTAGATAGTCAGACTCAATCTAGAGAAATTATATCGAGGGGTTAATATATCTCTCACTTGATTTGATCTTTACTCAAGCAAATAAAAATCTGCGAGTCTTTATCAAATACAAGGATAATAACTTGGATGGTACCAAAGACCAATATCCAAGTGTCGATCAATTTAAATCAACAACCACAGGTTGGACATTCTAATTGATTGATCCTAACGCACAACCTGTGATATTTCAATTATATAACAAAAATGCGGAATAGAAATAACACAGACACCGGAAATTTTGTTAACAAAGAAACTGCAAATGCAGAAAAACCCCGGGACCTAAACCAGATTGAACACCACACTGTATTAAGCCACTACAGACACTAGCCTACTACAAACTAACTTCGGTCTGGACTGTAGTTGAACCCTAATCAATATCACACTGATTCAAGGTACAGTTACGCTCCTTATGTCTCTGATACCAGCAGGATACTACGCACTTGATTCCCTTAGCTGATCTCACCCACAACCAAGAGTTGCTACGACCCAAAGTCGCAGACTTCAATAAACAAATCTGTATCACACAGAAAAGTCTATGATAGGTAAATCTGTCTCCCACAGATAGACCTAAGAGTTTTTGTTCCGTCTTTTGATAAATCAAGGTAAACATGAACTAATTGATAATACAGACTTATATTCCCGAAGAACAGCCTAGTATTATCAATCACCTCATAACAATATTAATCGTATGGTAGCGAAACAAGATGTTGCGAAATCACAAACGATGAGACGAAGATGTTTGTGATTTCTTTTTATCTTGCCCTATCGGAGATATAATCTCAAGTCAATTATTCAATTGAACTCGTACGATAGAAAATGGCAAGATCAGATCGCTCAACTACAAGAGAAGTAGTTTCGTCTGGCTTCACAATCCCAATGAAGTCTTTCAGTCGTTAACCTACAGGGTCTCAGGAAGAAACCTAAGGTTAAAGGAGAATCGACTCTATCAAACTAACTAGTATCACACATGAGGTGTGGGGATTAGTTTTTCTAGTTGCTAGAAGTATCCTTTATATAGTTTTCAAATCAGGGTTTGCAATCTAAGTTACCTTGGTAACAAAGCATTCAATATTCACCGTTAGATGAAAAACCTGATTTCTCCAAGCTAATGTCTTTCAACCGTTAGATCGAAACTTATCTTGTCATACACAAGTGAAATGTGTTTCATTGAGGTTTGAGTAACCGTACCGAAAAGTGTACACTTGGTTGGTTAACAAATAGTTTACTTAGGTTAGCCATGTGAGTACTTTCATATCAACCATATTCATCTTTCTCATAACTAGTTCAAATGACTCATAAGAACTAGTTGATAGAGTTGTTCAATTGCTTAGGTCTTTATTCATAGACACAATTGAAACAAAATCGGTTTGATTCACTTGAATCAATTCATGAACAATATATCCATGGTTTGCAAAGATTGCGTTCCTTATTGATTTATTGTTTTAAGTTCATGAATTTCCGATTTGAGAAATAACCATCTTAGGTACGTGTATGATAGACACATTTTGTGTCCAATTTGTTCTCAATACTATATATTGTTGGCACTCGATTTTGTACTAATTTTGTTATTTTATGTATTTGTAGGTATTTTTTTGGAAATAAATATTTTAAGAAAATTCGGCTCGAAAAGTTGATTTTGGCACCCGGAGGACACGTGTTATTCGGACTCCCAAGTTTGGATAAGGGGTAACCTAATTACTAAGGGGCACCCCCAGGTCACCCCAAAGCATCTGCTATTCGCACCCCAGTCCAGGATAAGGGGCACCTTCTTCAACAATTTGAAAACTGAAAATTGGCGGGAAAATGTTCACAGTTCAGGAGAATTTTCGATCGAAGAAATGAAGTAGTGGTAGGTCGATTCAATGGCTGAATTTTGGCAGAAAGATGTGATTTAGCCTAAGGAAGATATTTTGGGTGTCGAATTTGATCGGAATTGGCTGGAAATATCGATTTAATTCTCGAGCTCAAAACAGAGCTACACGGAGTGAACACGACCTGTACACGGTGTTGTGTGTGTTTTGGTTGTGCATGGAAGTGTTTTGGAGGAGTTGGATGACTTATGAGGCATGTATAAGGCTTACTAGAGCGTTCAGGATCAAAGTTTACGTGTGAAATTCTAAATCTGGTAAGAAAATATTCAAAAATAATGTTATTCACTGCCGAGTAAAGACGAATTATTTGGAGTTATGGCGAGGGATTTCAGCGTGTCTTTGAGTATAAATATGATCTTTGGGCCTACTAGAATGGTTGTCGAGAGTTTGGGGAGGTTTGGAGGCGAGCAGAGAGGCGCAGGAGGAGTTGCAGAGAAGTTACCTGCTGCTGCTGCTGCTGCCATTAACGCCTGAAGAACACGAAGAACACACTTACCAGAACAGTCGTTTCTTAGCAGTCTTAAAACAGCAGCGACAGCGACAGTGGAAGCTAAGTATCGTTGTTTCTGTTACAGCAGTGGTAAAGTATCGTTGTTTTCTGGACGCCTTATGTTGGTCGCAGATTCACTGTTTTAGTTCTTCTTTACCTTTTAATCAACTTTTTGAGCTATAAAAATGTATTTTGAGAACATGATTAATATGAGTAGCTAAACCCCAACATTGGGATGATGGAGGAAGCCGTTCTTTACGCATATGATAATTATATTAATTCTTTTTGACTACTTGCACTTTTTATTAATCGATTTATGATTTTTCTTAATTGGTTGTGATATCGTATGATGATGTATGCTTGGTCGTAGTGCTTTTGATGCGTCATGCTAGTGATATACAATAAATATTCTAAAAATCTACCTTGGCAAGAATGAGAGTCCTTATGATTTGAGCTATAATTGTTTCGAATAAATATATGAATTGTGTGAATGATTAATGGTGGAATCCTGAGTCCTAGTGTCTCTTGATCCTGTGACAAAAATTTTGTATATATTTTTATTTTCTAAAAAAAATTATCCTTCACAAGTCCGAGAGTTTGAACCTCATTACTACAACCACGAAAAATATTTAATCATTTTGGCGCCGCCGACGCGGATTTGTGCTTAGGTAGAATTTTTTTTTTTTAGGTTTACTATTTTTTTTTAGAATTATTTGTTCCTTTTTACTTTGTCTTTTTGTCTTTGATTTACAGGTTCGAAGTGGAGCACTAAGGACTTGGAGAGGAAAAAGCTTAAAGCGAAAAGCGAAAAGAGAAGAAAAAAGGACAATTTTAGGATTTAATTTTTAATTTTTTTTTTTAGAGTGTGTGAGGAAAACTGTAATTTTTTTTATTTTGGACTTTCTTTTTTATTTGGACTTTATTCTGGACTTTGGACATTATTTTTAAAACCCTACGGAAGGGTTATAAATTAAAAAAAAAAAAATTAAATACAAACTGTTTGCAGGGAAGGACGACGATTACTATATCGTCTCGGCCCCTCGGGTTCGCACACGGCATAGGAGTCGTGGCCCGAGTCGACGACAACGGTTCATCGCCCGTCTGGTACGGGAGGTAAGTCCAATCGAAACACCCGCGAATCTCCTGCAAGCGGGTTACTGTCTGCCTTAAGGTGATAATTGTTTGAGGACGAACCGGACTGTTTTATTTTCCTAGTAAAGGGCAAGGCCTGGCCTAAACAAGATAAGGGTTCGGATTTCATCACCGTTCTCTTCTTGCCCGCCTTAGGAAAACGAAACCGAACGCGAACCTAAGCTTTAAAATTTGGAATAGAACGAGACCGATAGGGTAACGAGCTTAATAGGAAACTCGTTCGAAAAATATTGGTTGCTCTTTAAGCACACTCCAAAGTTCATGATGGTTTCTGTGAGTTGAATGCGTGACTGCGCCGCCTTGCGATAGCGGTGAGGCCTTGGGTATCAAAGCTCCACTGAGCTTCCCTCGCCTCAATTCAACTTACTTTGACTCGGATTGATTCCAGAGGGGTTTGCTCAAATTGCAACGAATTCCCTTTCGAAAGATAGAAGCTGGTCTAGAAACAATCTAAGTGGAGCCATCATGCTTTTTGTTTGCTAGAAATCTTTAGGTTTGTTTTGGTGGAGTCGAGTCGGCCTTGTTTGTGATTGTGTAGAATTCCCTTGCAATTAAGAATGTCGAACTGGTATGATAGAAGCCAATACAATGAGTATCGACCTGAATTTGAATATGGACATCATCAGTTTTATGACCATGGTGGGAATAGTAGTTGGGAACGCCAACCTTTTCAAGGTTATGGTTCATACCATATTGAGCCCAATTACTATCCACACACGAATTGGTCTTACGAGCAAGAAAATCAGGAATATTATAGTACTAGTCATGCGTTTTTGGAAAATTACTTAAAAACTAGTCCTGATTATGACATTTCTAAACCTGTTCAATCTCTAGAAGAAACCTACCAACAAATTCGAAGGGAGTATGAACGTGCAGTTAGTTCAAGAGAAGAGAGTACACAACGGTCTAAGATATTCAATGAGACTTGTGAAAGTATAAGTGTTACGCTCAGTGAAATTCAAGCACGTTTAGAGGAAGAAAATGAACAGTTATCTAATGCTGCTCGAAATAATCTAATTTTCCAAAATAGTGTTTCCAATTCTACCCTTGATATAAATAGTGAATATTTGCCTAATTTAGAGGACGAGGTTAGAATAAAAGACACTACTTATTTAGATAAGGTTCAATCATTTTCGTACTATGATGATGAGGATAGCAGTGATGAAGAATCTGAAATTTGTAGGCATAGTGATCAGGAGTCTAGTAATCCAATTGAGTTGTATAGTGATTATATTATTTCTAGTTCAAATCCAAATAATTTTTATGATTATTCACCTATTCAAAAGGACGAGGATTTGATTAGGGATACCACCGTTTTAGACGACGTAGTATTTCCTGTTTACGAAGCCGATAGTGGTTTAGAGGAACGGGTTCATTTCGAAAATACTGTTTTAGAGTCTAGCGACTTAGAAACAATAGTCTTGGAAGAAAAATAGACCCGTAGAGATGAGTAAAGATGCACTACCTGATAATAACTTAGAAGAATCTCCTGAATATTTTAAGGACTCTGAAGATACGGAAATTCAAGAAATAATTAGAGGTCTATCTAGAGACACTGAAAACTCTAAGTTTGGGGGTGATTATCACTTCCCTAGTGCCTTACCTTTAACTCTCAGAAAGTCCCTACACTTAGGACTTGATATCTGTGCCTCGACCATTTTACAAGATTATCTTCATAATCGTTTTCCAGAACCTAATGATATCCAACAAGAGTCTCAAATGTTAGAAACCCATCCTCTGGTTGATGTGGTTACCCAGGCAATAATACCAAGATTGATTTTGTTTTCCCACCAAATAGTTTTCTTCCAAATGTGGGAACGTTTATATTCCAAATGTGTCGAATATTAAGTTGTGAGACTAAACCTAAATGCCTTAGGAAATTAGAATCGACACATTTGCTTAAGAATGACCACTACTCTCACTGTGGTCGATTATGTAAGTCAAACCTGATTGACTTAGAGGATCCTCAGTTATTTAGGTTATTATTATTTTGTGATTCTAAGTTCTTATGTGAGTTTTTCCAAACTCTAGGACCTAATAATTTGGATCCAACCTATGAGGAAATGCATCCGAGGAAAATATTTTATTTAGACCCTTTCATAGAACCTGAACCTGAACCACAATTAGATATAAATATCTTAATCAGGAAACTAGATAAGGGCATGTTATTCTTGTTCACTTTCTTGGGTTATTGTAGTTTCCTTTGGTCAGCTCTATTTTGGTTTTGAAGACCCACAGTTATTCGACTGTTACTTTATGGTTCGAGTTGACTAATCCTTTCCTAAGTCTGGCTGAAGACTTTAAACTTAGCACTTCTTGGGAGGTAACCCAATCTCATGCAACGGTAATATCTTCCTTAACTCTTTCGCTTCAAATGTAAAGTCTCTTGTTCATGCTTTTAGTTTCATCTTTAGAACATTGAGGACAATGTTAGATTTAAGTTTGGGGGTATGGGAGAAACTTTTTAGTTGCAATAAATAAACTCCAGAGCCTAGAAATTTACGCCTATTAAGGATAGCACTAACCAATCTAAGTGGATGGAAACATTTTTGTTTTAGGAGTTGAGGAACCAATCTGACTAGATGGAAACATCTATAGAGTCTATTCATAAAAGCACAGAGCTCAGGTGTTAGAAATAACATGATAGTTTCGCCATATCTTGTCGAGTCCTTTTCACTTTCTATTTTTAGTTTTCTTTTGTTTCAAGTGATTTGGTGGGGCACACGATTCAAGTTGTTACCTTTGCTAGGGTGAAATAGAGTGACTGAGTTACCTTTTTCAAAAAAAAAAAAAAGACCGGACCAGTTAGACCAATCGGAATAAGTATTAACACTTGGATAGCAATATGCGTGTGTTCTCCCTGTTTCCGTCGCCTAAGCAAGCGTGGAATGCAGGACCCGTGGGAACTATCGTATAATCTGCTGACAAGAAGCATGCGCTTGGATCCAAAAGATCTATTCATGTCGTTAAGTTAAAAAAAAAAAATAATAAAAAAAAAAAAAATGGTTATTGTTATGTGTAGTCAACTGCTGGTTCCCTTGTATTTGCCAGTTTGTTGATCTAGATTTAAGTTATTGACCACTGGTTCCCTTGTATATGCCAGTGTGTTAATATTAGTCAGACCGGTATCTCAGTCATTTAGGTTAGGTTCACCTTGGCAGAGGCCTTCAGACAGATATGGGAAACACCGTTCACTTTTCAACCATCTACATTTTTCTTTTTCCATCTTCTTAATCTTTTCATGTGATTAGTCTGACTCCGAGTATGATGTCCATCGTGAAACTATCTTAGTAGAGCTCTGTCACTTATATGAATTTTAGTATGCTTGAGTGCAAACTCGTGTACAGCAATTGGAATTTCGCATCAGGGTTCTTCCTCTTAAAGTCAATAATTGTATGCCAACCAAGGAGGTTCTTTAGTGCTTTCCAAGGTTCTGCGTAGATAGCTGGGGTCTGGAGTATTGGTTTTTTGTGGGTACACCTCTGATAAACCCACCCGAGATTAACTCGGTCACTTTTCAAGAATAAATTTTGCTCGAGGACTAGCAAATAATAAGTTTGGGGGTATTTGATAGACACATTTTGTGTCCAATTTGTTCTCAATACTATATATTGTTGGCACTCGATTTTGTACTAATTTTGTTATTTTATGTATTTGTAGGTATTTTTTTGGAAATAAATATTTTAAGAAAATTCGGCTCGAAAAGTTGATTTTGGCACCCGGAGGACACGTGTTATTCGGACTCCCAAGTTTGGATAAGGGGTAACCTAATTACTAAGGGGCACCCCCAGGTCACCCCAAAGCATCTGCTATTCGCACCCCAGTCCAGGATAAGGGGCACCTTCTTCAACAATTTGAAAACTGAAAATTGGCGGGAAAATGTTCACAGTTCAGGAGAATTTTCGATCGAAGAAATGAAGTAGTGGTAGGTCGATTCAATGGCTGAATTTTGGCAGAAAGATGTGATTTAGCCTAAGGAAGATATTTTGGGTGTCGAATTTGATCGGAATTGGCTGGAAATATCGATTTAATTCTCGAGCTCAAAACAGAGCTACACGGAGTGAACACGACCTGTACACGGTGTTGTGTGTGTTTTGGTTGTGCATGGAAGTGTTTTGGAGGAGTTGGATGACTTATGAGGCATGTATAAGGCTTACTAGAGCGTTCAGGATCAAAGTTTACGTGTGAAATTCTAAATCTGGTAAGAAAATATTCAAAAATAATGTTATTCACTGCCGAGTAAAGACGAATTATTTGGAGTTATGGCGAGGGATTTCAGCGTGTCTTTGAGTATAAATATGATCTTTGGGCCTACTAGAATGGTTGTCGAGAGTTTGGGGAGGTTTGGAGGCGAGCAGAGAGGCGCAGGAGGAGTTGCAGAGAAGTTACCTGCTGCTGCCATTAACACGCCTGAAGAACACGAAGAACACACTTACCAGAACAGTCGTTTCTTAGCAGTCTTAAAACAGCAGCGACAGCGACAGTGGAAGCTAAGTATCGTTGTTTCTGTTACAGCAGTGGTAAAGTATCGTTGTTTTCTGGACGCCTTATGTTGGTCGCAGATTCACTGTTTTAGTTCTTCTTTACCTTTTAATCAACTTTTTGAGCTATAAAAATGTATTTTGAGAACATGATTAATATGAGTAGCTAAACCCAAACATTGGGATGATGGAGGAAGCCGTTCTTTACGCATATGATAATTATATTAATTCTTTTTGACTACTTGCACTTTTTATTAATCGATTTATGATTTTTCTTAATTGGTTGTGATATCGTATGATGATGTATGCTTGGTCGTAGTGCTTTTGATGCGTCATGCTAGTGATATACAATAAATATTCTAAAAATCTACCTTGGCAAGAATGAGAGTCCTTATGATTTGAGCTATAATTGTTTCGAATAAATATATGAATTGTGTGAATGATTAATGGTGGAATCCTGAGTCCTAGTGTCTCTTGATCCTGTGACAAAAATTTTGTATATATTTTTATTTTCTAAAAAAAATTATCCTTCACAAGTCCGAGAGTTTGAACCTCATTACTACAACCACGAAAAATATTTAATCAGTGTACCTTAGTTAACCGGATCTGAGTTTGGAAACTCAGCAGAAATTTTCGGTTCGAAAACTTCCGTGAGTACGCGTACCCAAGGTGACTGGTTTTCCGTTTTGTAAACTACAAACTCCAGCAGAAATTTTCGGTTAGAAAACTTCTGCCAGTACGCTTACCCAACCTGTCTCTTTTACCAATGTCGCATGCACAAGTGCACACAATTGGTTTCCGGCACATTGATTTATACACTAATGTGCAAACACACTATATATGCTTATATCCATAGTTGGTTACATAATCTCAACTCTACATTTCAATCATTGAAACATTCTTCTATAATGTTATAACAATCGTTATTCACGACTATCGTCATCAAAGCTATTTTCAAGATTGAAACATCATCATGACTTTAGTCACGGATAAAGATGAAAAGTGGTTAAAGCGAAAGCTTACCAACACGTATTTCGAGAAAAAAATAGGTGAGTAAACTCGGCTCGAAATAGCAAATGTGTATATATGAAAACTATCATACTTATACGACTTTGTATCAAGGGTAGGAGATAGAGAGATAGATTTTTGAGTGATATATAAGTTCAAGTCTCCACATATATTTTAGTCGGATGAAGGTCCATTGGTTCCTCGAGTAGTTCTTCGTCTTCGTAAGATGATCGCCATGGAGTCTGGAGCTCAACTACACTAATCTGTCTAAACCGAGACTTAGCTATAAGTAGTCTAGAAATCAAGACATATAGTTTTGACAACTAAACTTGACAAAAATGCTTGAGATAGCAACGCATGCGAGTTCGACCGAGCACTGCTCTAACAATCTCCCCCTTTGTCAATTTTAATGGTAAAACTATAAATACATATGGATTATAAAATAAATAAAACTTTGTAGCTTCTCGTCCATATGCTTGATCTCCTTGGTGCTTCAATATTACTCGAAAACTTCGTCTTTTCCAAGTACTACCATGATTCCATATATGTTCAATCCAGCATCATAGTTGTTGAAGTTCCGTAGCCATAATAATGAGAAAAGAAAATCTCTCGATCATTGTTATACAATATCATAGTATTATTACACAGTATCAAAGTTCTTATATCACAACTTCGACAACAATACTATGGTGATATGTATCACTCCCCCTTAGTCAATACTACGTCTCAACACGAAAGCCGCTCTCCCTTACATAATTATCCGAAAACCATATGTATTTGTAGTGTGAACTACATACTAATTCTCCCCCTTTTTTCAATAAAATTGGGAAAGGTACGAAAACAGGATCCTAATGAAATTTTCATGGAGACACTTCAAGATCAAAGAAAAGTACATATCAACTTGTTTAGATGCAATCATATAGCCTAAGCTAAATGCATTCATCACGGAGTTTATAAAGATATAAGATAACTCCTCAAAATTCCACAGCCGCACTCTCCACAAAGATATGGAAATTAAGCGCAAGTTCAAAAGAACTCTCCCCCATTCGATGTCATTCCTGAAAGAACAACAAGAACGACCTTACTTTTACAAGAAAAGAAGGATTTCTTTGGATACCAAAAACCATAAGGAAATGATTTTGTATCCAAAATTTCTCAATTAAACTAATCACAAGAGAACCCATGATTAATTTAATCTGAATACACAACCAAATTAATCACAAACGAATCTATGATTTGTTTAGTTGGAAATGCTCACATAAGAAAATTATGGAGCCGCACATTATATACATAAAATATGGATCAGAGAAGATCAATACTGTGGAATATACAAGGATTCATTCTATCTTCATCACTATTTGCATAAAGACATACAATAGACATAATCCTCATAAACAAAAGATTTTAACCTATCTTCCATCAATGAACTGACATAATAGGGCTTAACTTTTGTTTGTCAAAAGTTCATCAATCTTGTATCAATATTTGCACATCGACATATAAACGAGATAACTTTTGACACAGTATGGGACAATAATAGTTCACGGACGCAAACACACATATCTCATAACATATTGCAATATATAAAACCATAAAGATTAATACTGCAAAAATCAATCTTTGTCCTTAGAAGGTAGAATCAATCTTTTTCGCACGGATTTACACCAAGAGTGGTTACCAAAAGCGTATAAAATCATTTTCTTAACAAAGAAGAACATACAAAGTCGTTAAAGACCATGCATCATAGTTCACATAAGATGATTGTGAACATTCAAGAATCCCATAGCAATGCGTACTACTACCCATTATTGAATTTACTTCTTTGTGATTCACCAACATCATTCTTGTAAAAGCTATAAATTAGCTTAGAAGAGAATTACTCTGAGAATACAAGTGCCCGAGTCCAGTAGAACAAGTGCGACAAAACAGAGCAAAACACTCAAAAACAAAGATATGGGACAAAGACCAACCTCAACTCATTCACATATAGGATTTATCATCACCATTTTCAAGAGAATACAAAAAGAATGAGGTCATTCCAAGTTCGGACGAAGAAATTACGGCCAAAACAAATTTACCGAATATCGACGTCAAGTATGCATACAGGTTTGCAAACGAATTTTCGTATCCTGGAGCAGAATGCAAACGGGTATGCATACCTAAACCCCTGGATTTTGATTTTAAATGATGTTATGCATACCTGGTATGTGTACCATATAGTCCAAACATCCCGAACTATTATTTTCAAACCTAAACATTTAAGAACCTTAAACACAGATCAAGTTAGATAGAAAAGAACAATAAAAAAGGTACTGAATCATTATAAGTTCTCTAAGCAAATAAAATCACAAATCTTTCTCAAGTTTATAGACATACCTTTTTAGATGAATCCAATTGAAGTCTACATCCTTACCAAACATAATCTATGCGCCCCAATTTTCGTGCTTCCCTCACTGTATACATAACAGGGAATTCCTTGGTGAGGATGCACTTAAAACACACTCAAGTTGTCTTGAGGTGAACAATGTCTTGCTCACCACAAGTGACTTTTGGATTATCGTAAAATAGATCACTTTTAGAACCTCTCACATCCAAATCCATAAGGGTATTATCCTTAACATATGGTTTCACAATTTCTTGTGATGCCCAAACAAGAACATCATTAAGTTTCTCATTACTTACACCGAAACGACATCTCCTTTTTAGGTGACCTTTATTTCCGCAATAGTGGCAAACATAAGGAATGTTCTTACCTCGATACGTATGTGCTGATTTTGGAGGTTGATATACTTTGCTCTTTCGAAACTTAATTTCCGGTGAAGGTATTTCACTTTTTCCATCAGTGGAAACCTTTTGTTGAGAAGAATCACTAGCCTTGAAAAATTTTACCTCTTTGCTAATACCTGGAACATTTATTCCCTTATAGCCTAATCTCCGTGTATCACGATGATTTTTACTTGCTCCTAGCATAGTGGTTAATTTGCTTGAACTAGTATTGGAATTTTTCAAGTCATCTTCCAACATCTTGATTTTATCAAGAGCAGCAGCTAAATCAGCTTCAAGGCGTTTTTCTCGAGCGAGACAAGCACTTTCTCTGTCATCAAAACTAATTTGTTGAGAGTTAAACCTTGCTTCAGATTCTGCAAGTTTCTCTTCCAACAAAAAAGTACGTTTGATAAAGATTATCACATTCAAGTGACTTCATACGTAGGTTTTCCTCAGAAACCTTGAGGATCGATTCGTTAGAACGATTCGAAAAATGAACACCTGCGTAACATCTTCTCAATTTCTTGTTTTCTCGACAGAGAGGAGTCAGAAGAGGTGAGACATGAGAAGTTGTAATCTTATTCATATTCCACGAATCCAAAAACTTAACATACTCTGAGACTTCCTCATCAACATCTCTATCAATATCTGAATCACCTTCATCAGAAAGTTCATTCAACTGCTTCTAGGAGAGTTTCCCAATCAACATTTTTTACATCAAGAGAATATTTAGATATTGACTTAGATGTGACAGTTCTCTCAGGTGAATCCAAGATTTTAGAATCATCTGGTAATTTCTGAACAGGTACGTTGTTAGAGATAAACTCTTCCATAATCAGATCGCTACAAACACAGACTTATAAGGTCTTTAACGTGTTTTCCTTCTCTGATACCAATTGAAAAAGCAGGTAACAACCACACCCAATATTTCGATCAGCAATCTGTATGGACAAACTCCAATATACTTTCTAGAAAATCAACTAGATAGTCAGACTCGATCTAGAGAATAGTATATCGAGGGGTTAATATATCTCTCACTTGATTTGATCTTTACTCAAGCAAATAGAAATATGCGAGTCTTTATCAAATACGAGGATAATATCTTGGATGGTACCAAAGACCAATATCCAAGTGTCAATCAATTTAAATCCACAACCAAAGGTTGGATATTCTAATTGATTGATCTTAACGCACACTCTGTGATATTTCAATTATATAACAAAATATAATGCGGAATAGAAATAACACAGATACCAGAAATTTTGTTAACGAGGAAACTGCAAATGCAGAGAAACCTCGGGACCTAGTCCAGATTGAACACCACACTGTATTAAGCTGCTACATACACTATCCTACTATAAACTAACTTCGGTATGGACTGCTGTTTAACCTTAATCAATATCACACTGATTCAAGGTACAGTTACGCTCCTTATGTATCTGATCCCAGCAGGATACTATGCACTTGATTCCCTTAGCTGATCTCACCCACAACCAAGAGTTGCTACGACCCAAAGCCGAAGAGTTCAATAAACAAATCCGTATCACACAGAAAAGTCTATGATAGGTAAATCTGTCTCCCACAGATAGACCTAGGAGTTTTTGTTCCGTCTTTTGATAAATCACGGTGAACATGAACTAATTTATAATCCAGACTTATATTCCCGAAGAACATCCTAGTATTATCAATCACCTCCCAATAATCTTAATCGTATGGTAGCGAAACAAGATGTTGCGGAATCACAAACGATGAGACGAAGATGTTTGTGATTTCTTTTTTATCTTGCCCTATCGGAGAAATAATCTCAAGTCAATTATTCAATTGAACTCGTAAGATATAAAACTGAAAGATCAGATCGCTCAACTACAAGAGAAGTAGTTTCGTCTGGCTTCACAATCCCAATGAATTCTTTCAATCGTTAACCTACAGGGTCTCAGGAAGAAACCTAAGGTTAAAGGAGAATCGACTCTAGCAAACTAACTAGTATCACACAGTAGGTGTAGGGATTAGTTTTTCCAGTTGATAGAAGTCTACTTTATATAATTTTCAAATCAGGGTTTGCAGTCTAAGTTACCTTGGTAACAAAGCATTCAATATTCATCGTTAGATGAAAAACCTGATTTCTCCAAGCTAATATCTTTCAACCGTTAGATCGAAACTTATCTTGTCATGTACACAAATGAAATGTGT
Source organism: Papaver somniferum (assembly GCF_003573695.1). Classification (NCBI taxonomy): domain Eukaryota; kingdom Viridiplantae; phylum Streptophyta; class Magnoliopsida; order Ranunculales; family Papaveraceae; genus Papaver; species Papaver somniferum. The sequence continues at coordinate 16,629,328 of NC_039365.1, read as the reverse complement.
TTCATTTAGGTTTGAGTAACCGTACCTAAACGTGTACACTGTGTTGGTTCACAAATAGTTAACCGAGGTTAGCCATATGAGTACTTTCATATCAACCATATTCATCTTTCTCATAACTAATTCAAATGACCCATAAGAACTAGTTGATAGAGCTGTTTAATTGCTTAGGTCTTTATTCATAGACACAATTGAAACAAAATCGGTTTAATTTTCAATTGAATCAATTCATGAACAATATAGCCATGGTTTGCAAAGATTGCATTCCTTAATGATTTATTGTTTTAAGTTCATGAACTTCCGATTTGAGAAATAACCAGCTTGGGTACGCGTACGAGTACGTGTACCTTAGCTAACCGGATCTGAGTTTGGAAACTCAACAGAAATTTTCGGTTAGAAAACTTCCATGAGTATGTGTACGGGTTCGCGTACCAAGGTGACTGGTTTTTCGGTTTGTAAACTACAAACTCCAGCAGAAAGTTTCGGTTAGAAAACTTCCGCCAGGACGCGTACTGTCTCCTTTGCCAATGTCGCATGAACAAGTGCACACAGTTGGATTCCGGCACATGGATTTATACACTAATGTGCGAACACACTATATATCCTTATATCCATAGTTGGCTACACAATCTCAACTCTACATTTCAATCATTGAAACATTCTTTTATAATGTTATAACAATCGTTATTCACGACTATCGTCATCAAAGCTATTTTCAAGATTGAAACATCATCATGACTTTCGTCACGGATAAAGATGAAAAGTGGTTAAAGCGAAAGCTTACCAACACGTCTTTCGAGAAAAATATAGGCGAGTAAACTCGGCTCGAAATAGAAAATGTGTATGTATGAAAACTATCATACTTATACGACTTTGTCTCAAGAGTAGGAGATAGAGAGATAGACTTTTGAGTGATAGATAAGTTCAAGTCTCCACATACCTTTTAGTCCGATGAAGTTCCACTGGTTCTTCGAGTAGTTCTTCATCTTTGTATGATGATCGCCATGTTGTCTGGAGCTCAACTACACTAATCTGTCCTAAACTGAGACTTAACTATAAGTAGTCTAAAAATCAAGACATATAGTTTTGACAAATAAACTTGACAAACATGCTTGAGATAGCAACGCATGCGAGTTCGACCGAACAGTGCTCTAACAACTTCTCGTAATGGGATTTATGTTAAAAGAAACGGGACCTTCGGAGAAAACGGGACCTTGGGTTGTTCTTTTCATGATATTTTGAGTAATGAAAGTCACGGCGTGATTACAAGATGATGAAGAATGAAGCAATAATGTTCATCGGGCACATGGTAAAGTTGGTGAAGGTAGAGTTCATGTTCTTGTATTCAAAGAACATGGTTGGCTTTTTTGTTGGGATTTATGATGGTATTAAATTTAGAATCCTATTATTTGGGCTTTAAAGTCCATGGGGTTTTGAGGCTTCATTGAGTTCTAATACCCTAATATGGATAGGGGAAAACCTAATTAGTAGTAAAATGTCAAATATACCATCTAAACATATTATAATTTAACTATTATAAAAAAAGAAAAAAAAATCTTCTCTTCTTTTCTTCTTCATTTCATCATAATGAAAATGATGATCATAATTTCATCTTGATGAAATCATGATTATTAAAAAACTTAAATCTATAATTCTTCTTTCTCTCTTCTTATTCTCCTCTATCACATCGTGATTTTTCATCGCATCGTGATGAAGATGATGATCATAAAAGAAACCAAAATCGATCATTTTTCTTCCTCTCTTCTTCTTTATCTTCTCCACTGCGTAGAGATGATAAAAAAAATCAAAATCGATTATTTTTCTTCCTCTCTTCTTCTTCATGTTCTCCATCGCGTAGAAATGATAGAAAAAAAAACAAAATCGATCATTTTTCTTCCTCTCTTCTTCTTCATCTTCTCCATCGCGTAGAGATGATAAAAAAAACCAAAATCGATTATTTTTCTTCCTCTCTTCTTCTTCATATTCTCCATCGTGTAGAGATGATAAAAAAAATCATTATTTGTTTTTACTTTTGATTAACTTAAAAATTCAATTCGATTAATTTGAGGAAAAAACAGTTTCTGAAACTGTATAACGGCTGGGAGTTCACAATTTCCCAACCATGAATCATGTATTATGGTCGGGAAAATACATGTTTCCCAACCCTGAACCTTGAACCTACCTGTACGGTTAGGAAAGTAAGAACTCCCAACCGTAAAAGAGTGTCTACGACTAGATTTTCCTAGCCGTAAGCTATTCTGATAATCACATAAAAGAAATAAAAACAGAGGTCTAATTTCGGTTAGGTTTTCCACGCCGAAAATGCTTACTTTCGGCTAGGTTCCCAAGCCGTAACTTGAACTTTCGGCTTGGAAAACCTAGCCATAATTGTTTCTGATACTTACAAAAAATAGAAGAAACAAATCGGTTGGGAGTTCTTGTCAACCAGCCGTGAAAGTAATTTACGGATGGGATATTTTCAATTCTGAGACGTAAATTATTATTCACGGCTGGGTCGATAATATTTCTCAAACGTAACTACAAAAAAACCCCATATTTTTTTCCAATTTTTATCGGTATTGAATCAACAAAACTATTATTGGGAATCAAGTATAAGATTCTCCTGATTGTTTTAAAAGTTTTAATATTTTTTTTCAAAATCATTTTCTTGGATCAGAAAAAAATGAGAAAAAAAATTGATGAAAAAAAATTAGTCATATGATCAATCTTAATCTACACACTAATCATTATTAATTTAGTTAATCACCATAATTAACACTATTCAAATTGGGGGTACTTTAGATATTGTTGAAAATAGTTGGATAAGAGGTTATAGAATTACTACTAATTACCCAAAAAGGTTCCCAAAAGACCTTTGACTTCTAAGCGGATTCTAAATTTATCGTCTTGATGCACCTGAGTATTTACTGGGTAATCTTTATAGGATCGTTTTTGATGAACTTGGAGGTTTGTTTTGGGATGTTGAATCATATGAGCACCAGTGGATACAAATGAAACTAAATTGCAAATAGAAAGAGAGAGGAGGTAATTGAAACTTGGGTTATTAAAAATCAAACAGTAATCACAGTATGAGCTGTTTTTCGTTGAAGATATGATACAGAGGATGTGGAGAAGATTTATACTATAAAAAGATATTTGTTGTTCGGAATAAATGGGAGAGAAAACAATAATTGCAGATTTTAAAATGAACGCGCGATTGGGGGATATAAAAAACAATCAGGGGATATAGGAAAAAGACAAAAACATGATCCAAATATCAAATCAGGCTCAGCCCTTATCTAAGTATTTTATGTAACTCTTAATCTACCCCTCACTAATCAGGATTAGCGATTAATAATAATTAGTAACATCTTAAGATTTTTGATAAATGATTAGTGTGTGTTGTTATTTGTGTTTGGGTGAGAGTAGAAAAAGGGAAAGAAAATTTTAGAGAGAAATTATTTTGGTGAAAATGGAGGATGATTGTGAAGAGAGAATTATTGCTGCTGAATCTTTAGCTCAACTACAACAAGGAGCACATCTTGAATCTTCAGCCAATGACAACAACTCAGAATTGCAAGTTTTTGTGGAACCAACACCATTGGAACATTAATTTATGAGCATGAAGTGTTTTGTTAAGAACCAACCCAAGAGAGTAAACTAGCTCAACATATAAGCACTCTCAATACTCAGGTAAAGCTGCGAATAGGTTGAAAATTTGATTTTTTTTTTTTGAATCCACCATTGCTGCTGCTGTAAAATCTCGGTACCGGCATGGTCAAAGTATGAATACCATGTCGGAACCACAATACCGGCATAGTATTCATACTACGATCATGCCGGAACCATGATATCCCCCATTTTGAAAGTAAAATCGGCATAACATGCAACCAATTTACTATGCCGGTACAAAAGTTACTTTTTACCTACCACAAAATATTCTACGGAATATCCTACCAGCATGGTTGAATTATAAGGTTACCATGTCGGTACTGCATGAAAAACATACAGGAAGCAGTGTCTTCCGAAGCTAAATACTGGCATGTAAAATTAATCAACTACCACGCCGGGACTGTGTACCGGCGTGGAACCATAGATAACGAGAATGCCAAAACTTCTTCCGGTGCTGTTCAATTTTAATGTTACCATGTCGGTACCTACAAAAAAACATACATGAAGGAGTGTTTTCCAAAGCTAAATACCAGCATGGTATATTAAGTATGTGCCACGCCGGAACTTCCTACCGGAGTGGTCACTTAGATTACGAGCATGCCAGAACCAGTATTTCCGGCGTTACTTTCAAATATATTGAGAATACCAGAAGCGTCTCAAAATTGGTCTTCAGTTTCGGTGCAGTTCGACTATGTCGGTACTGTGATCGAGCATGCAGGAACTGCATACCGGCATAGTATTAAATTTTTTTTTTTTGGAACTAATGTATTTTTTTTTCGTTCGATCCTTAAGTTGTGACATATATTGATCCAACAAATGAAAAACCGTTCGGTCGGGGTACGTCAGAATATTATAAAATGCCTTCGGTATGTTACCAAAGATTTCTTTTCACCTAGTATCTTGAATATTACCAATGGATTGCTTGTAATGAACCTTGTAATCTCCCATTATTGTCTTTATGTAGGGAATAAAAGATCTAAAGGAAGCAATTTCTTGGGATAAAGAGACTGCTCTTAAGAACATGTGTGTGTTGGTAGGGAATACCCAAGGTTCAAAAATCCATTTTGAGATGGTTTGCGAGAGAAGTGGGCAATACAAGGAGAATAATAGCCACAAGAGAAAGGATCATGTATATCCAAAGAAGACTAATAAGGTATACAAGACTCATACGAGGAAGGATAATTGCCCCTTTAAGCTTGTATTCCGTTTAAATGACAAGAACAATGGATGGGATTGTGTGGCGATGTGATTTCAAATTGAGTTATAGTAAAAAGTTCATTGAGACTTTTGAAAGCAAAGATTTTCGATTTAATGAAATTTAAAAACAAACAAAACTTAATTCAAGATTATTAGGAATAACCAAGACACTGATTCCACTATCACACATGAATAAATTATGAAAAATAATCCAAAACTCTAATTGTCTTTTAAGTCCCTTATTTCTTAATTCACAATTAATCAAACATACTTTCAAATATTAATTGTATTCCCCAAGCAATAGACTATCAATTGATTAAACAAAGTATAATCTATCAAATTGAATCAAGGGGAATTAAGAAAATTATGTAAACATTTAAAAACTCTGCAAGAGCAGTGATTGAGTGAATTATAATTAAAAATTGGACAAAATGAAATAGTTACCCATTATTCATGCGTGAATAGCTTCCTCATTGCCTTGGTTGTGGGAGAATTAGCTCATCATCATGTTGGAAACACACTCAAAATTCATTTTTATTGCTCAAAGGGTGTTTACAAAGATGAAATAGAGAAAAACTATTAAAAACCGGGTTTGCAACAGTTATAAGTGTTACAAACTGAAAAGAACGCTAGAATAATACTGTCACTGTTTCTCGACCCTCGCCTGTGTGTCGTTTCCACTGTTGAAAAACGACTGTCTTGGATGGTCTGTTCTTCACGTTCTTCAGATGAGCAGCAGCAGAAAAATTCGACTCTGTGATGCTCTATAATCTTCCCAAACTCTCCATAACCTCTTACTAGCTCCCGTAGACTCTTAAATACTAAATTGGACTGAAAATAATCCCTCGTAACTCCAAATAATCCGGAAGTCAATGAAAAATATTCCCATGCAAGATACGGAAATTTTATTCTCTGTTTTCACGCGTCTACAGCTTAAGAATCTCCCTTATTTAACTTCTCCACGCTTCTGCAGAGAACGAGTGCCATCCAAGCATGAGCAGCGCACGTCTAACTTGCTGTAATCTTGTGAAAATCTCCTTCCGGTGTACGAACTTCCATATTTTATCTGTCGGAAAATCTAGCCAAATTTAATCGAAACCACCAATCATACCACGCCTGTTACGCTCAATCAAGTCTTTCCATGAAATTTTATCCATTGAATCACACTATAATCCCTCCAAATCATGAACTGAAAAACTGTCAGTAGTGTGAATATTTTCCCGCCATTTTTATTTTTGAAATGTTGAAGATGAAGTGCCCCTATCCTTTTCTGGGGTGCGAATAGCAGATGGGTGCTGAAGATAAATATGGGTGCTGAGGATGAATTTGGGCTACGCATAACCTTGGGTGCCCCTTAGCCAAATCTGGGGTACGTATAGCAAATGTCCTCCAGGGGTCCAAATAGTACTTTTTTAACAACTTTTTCCACACAAGTGTATTTCAACAAAAACACCTACACAAACATAAAAACACCATAATAAGTACAAAATCAAGCACTAGCAATAGAGACACTGAGGACAATTCAGACACAAAAATGTGTCTATCAAATACCTCCAAACTTATTATTTGCTAGTCCTCGAGAAAAACTAATAAAAATAAAAGCCTAACTCACTAGGTGGCCCTAGTGACCGAGATATAGTCTCGGGAGGGTTTACCAGAGGTGTACCCACAAAACCATGACTTCTAATTGGTCAAAAGTATCCAAAGAGCTATGAGGACTTACATATTCTCAACCTATCTCCAAGTAACTAGAATGCCAGAGAAATTAAAGGTGTCAGCTTTAAAGCTGAACAAAGAATAGGGGAGACACATCCGCAACACTGCTAGATAAATAGATATCCACTACACAGCTAGATAAACATTGTAAGATGCGTCCGCTTTACAGATGGATAAGATTAGGAGAGATATAAAAATGAGAGGGACATCTGCTACACAGCTGGACTAATTACGTGTGATGAGTTGAACCAGTGCTAGAAAGATCTTGTGCCAGATGGAAAGCGGATTAACAAAGCAACCAATATGCATCTCTCCTCGACTCTCTCATAGTGCTCAGTAGAAACAACGTCTTCTTCGGTGTTCAACTGTTGATGATAAACTCTCGAACTTCGTAGAACCTTGACAATTACTTCTTCTCTTCGATATCTTGCTTGAAACTTCCTTATAGATTTCTACTTCCCTATGGCCTTATTAAACAAAATTCAAATGTACTTTTTTTTTTTTTTGAAACAAAAATAACAAGACAACAATTTACATGGCCATTAGAGAAGGACTTTAGAACTTGGATCTTCACAACTTGTAATGTCTTGGTATCATGAACTTCAACAACGTATATTGTTTGATGTAACTCAATCTTCAACTTTGATTTTTTTGAATTATTCTGTTCTATTGTTTCTTCTAAACCTTAAACGTTTTCAACTTTCTTCATAGATTTTTATGTCGCTCCGCTTGTTGATGATGATAAGTTTCTACTGAGAGAGAGTCGTAATCCAGTAACTAAGACTACATTGTGAGGTTGCTTTGTCTTTCTGGCATTTCCTTCTGACCTACTTTCCTTTCCATCATGGATGGTAGGTCGATCACGGTTACCCTCTAAAAGGAACAAGTTCTCTCCTGAATGTCAAAGATCTCAATGTCTTTTTCTCTAATGTCTCAGAAGAATGTTATCCCTAGCAATTCCAATTTCCATCTTTTCGGTGAGAAACCGTATGTAAACTTAGCTAACCGGATACTATGTGACGCTAGAAGTTTCAAAAATGCAACTAAAAAGTTCTTCCCCACCCCCAAACTTAAATCTAACATTTCCCTCAATGTTTCTAATGAAAGAGCAGTACCAAAAGTAAAATAACACGAGGAGAAGTTGGAAAGATAATACCTGGGTGAAGAGAGAAATCAAAAACTAATATACAACAAACAATCGCCTCGATGGTCAATCAAAGGTAAACAGGGTCCTCCAGAGGGACCTCCTCAACATCACCTGTAGGAAAGGGCTATAAAAAGGGTTTCAATCTCTGACCGTTAACCTTCGAAGAACTACTACCATCCGGTGTCTCAATCTCAACATCTCCATGAGGAAAGATGATAGACGCATTTATGTGTCTACTTTGTTCTAAATATTCTGCATTGTTAGACTCGATTAAGTACTTATTGTGATTTTGTGTTTTTGTAGATGTTTTTAGAGAAATAAGCCTTTGCGGCGAAATTAGCTCGAAAAGTAGTGTTTTACACCCCAGGATAATGTACCGGAGGCACCTCAGAAATGCACCGGAAGCGTCCCAGAAATGTACCGGAGGAACCCAGAAAAATTATTATTTCCACCCCAATTGCTAAAGGGACACCCGTATAGGATTAGGGGGGACACTTTTCTTCTCATAATTCAAATTTTGGAAAAAGGCGGGAAAATATTTCTTCTCACTGGAAGTTGGGTCGATCGATTTTTGGAGGGGTTAGAATTCGATTAAACCTATGATTTTCAATGGGTATTTGTGATATGGATAGAGGAAGACATTTTGGGTGTTAGGATCGATCATAATTGGATGGAATAATCGCAATCAAGAAATCAGGAAGCACGTTCAAGAAATGAATATCACACGATCACATCAAATTTAGACGTGTACTCATGTGTTTGGAGAGTGTTGAATCAATTCTACAGCGTGTAAGATCATGTTTGGAGTGTTTATACATCATTTCAGCGCATGGAGAGCTAATTAAAGGAAGAAAATATCCAAAAAATATTTTCTCTTTAAGCCGAGTAAAGACAGAATTATCTTGAATTATGGCGTGATTAAATGAGGCTGAGGAGTATAAATAGATTTCTGGTATCACAGAGAATGGGTGTCGAGAGTTTGGGGTCGACAGAAGGTCCAGAGAAGCAGAAATCAAAAGTTGATGAAACTCTGTTTCTGCTGCTGCTGATGATGAAGAACACCAAGAACACGAAGAACAGACTCGCAAGGGCAGTGGTTTATCAACAGTGTCTAAGACGCGCATCCGTGGGTCGCACTGCAGTCTAAACATCAGCAGAACTTGTGTTTTATCGTTCATTCTGTGACGCTTTTTGTGCGTCGCAGATTACAGTTTTACACCATTTTCTCTTTTTCTCTCCATTGTAAACACCATTTGAGCTATAAAAATATATTTTGAGCGTGTTTTCATCATGAGGAGCTAAAACCCAACACTGGGAAGACGGAGGAGGCTGAATTTCATCCTTGGGGTAATTTATTTTATTCTTTTTTATGACTTTTGCATTAATCTAAAATTGAAATATGATTTGAATTAATTGGTTGTTATTTAATTTGATGATGTATGCTTAGCTTAGTTGTTTTGATACATCATGCTTAGGACTTACAATCGATGTTAATTTTATTGAGTTTTATTTGTCAAAGAATATATGAATGAACCTTGTGTAGTGAATTCGGAAAAATCCTTAGTCCCAGTACCTCTCGCCCATTGTTAATATTTTTTGTATATATATTTTAATTTTTAAATCTAAAAATTCCATTTCCTTCACAAGTCTGAAACGACTCATATTTACTACAATCACAATCAAAATCTTAATCATTTTGGCGCCGCCGACACGGATTTGTGCTTAGGTAGAATTTTTAGGTTTTTATTATTTTTTATTATTCCATTTGTTCTTTTTACGTCTCTTTAGTTGTGTCTTTGTATTACAGGTTTGAAGTTGGATACAAAGATCTTGGAATCAAAGCTTAAAGCTAAAAGAGAAGGAAAAAAGGCAAAGCAAAAAAATAAAGAAAAAAGAGAGAAAAAAAAGAGAGAGATTTATTTATTTATTTTATTTTTTTAAGAGACTTTCCTTTTTATTTGTAATTATTATTATTATTTTTGTATTTCTTTTCATTGGACTAGACTTTGGACAATTTATTTTGATTTTAAACCCTACAGAAGGGTTATATAAAAAAAAAAATAATAATAAATAATATATAAACTGTTTGCAGGGAAGGACGACGATTACAATATCGTCTCGGCCCCTCGGGTTCGTACATCACATAGGAGTCGTGGCCCGAGTCGACTTCAACGGTTCATCCCCCGTCTGGTAAGAGAGGTAAGTCCATCGAAACACTCGCGAATCTCATGTAAGCGAGTTACTGTATTCCTTAAGGTGATTCATTGATTGAGGAAGAATTTGTACTGTTTTTAAATTCCTAGTAAAGGGCAAGGCCTGGCCAATACAAGATAAGGGTTCGGATTTCATCACCGCTCCCTTCTTGCCCGCTTTAGGAAAACGAAACCAAACGCGAACCTAAGCTTAAAATTTTGACTAGAACGAGACCTATAGGGTAACGAGCTTAGTAGGAAAGTCGTTCGAAAAATATTGGTTACTCTTTAGCATACTTCGAAGTTCATGATGGTTTATGTGAGTTGAATGCGTGATTGCGCCGCCTTGTGATAGCGGTGAGGCCTTGGGTATCAAAGCTCCACTAAGCTTCCCTCGCCTCTATTCAACTTACTTTGACTCGGATTGATTCCATAGGGGTTTTCTTAAATTGTAACGAATTCCCTTTCGAAGGATTAGAAGTTGGTCTAGAAACAATCTAAGTGGATCCATCATGCATTTTTTTTGCTAGAAATCAGTAGGTTTGATTTGGTCGAGTCAGCCTTGTTTGTGATTGTGTAGAATTCCCTTGCAATTAAGAATGTCGAACTGGTATGACATAAGCCAATACAATGAGTATCGATCTGAATTTGAATATGGACATCATCATTTTTATGACCATGGTGGGAATAGTAGTTGGGAACGCCAACCTTTTCAAGGTTATGGTTCATACCATGGTGAGCCCAATTACTATCCACACGCGAATTGGTCTTACGAGCAAGAAAATCAGGAACACTGTAGTACTGGTTACTCGTTTTTGGAAACTAGTCCTGATTATGATATTTCTGAACTTGTTTCATCTCTAGAAGAGACCCAACAACGGATTGAAAGGACGTATAAACGTTTAGTTGCAATGAATAGTTCAAAAGAAGATTGTACACGATATTCTGAGATGATAAACGAGAGTGGTGAACGTATAAGTGTTATGCTCAGAGAAATTCAGGCACGTCTAGAGGCAGAAAATGAACAGTTGGCTAATGCTGCTCGAAATAATCTAAATTTCCAAAATAGGGTTTCTAATTCTACCCTTGATATCAATAGTGAATATTTGCCTAATTTAGAGGACGAGGCTAGAATAAAAGACACTACTTATTTCGATAAGGTTCAATCATCTTTGTACTATTATGATGATGAGGATAGTAGTAATGAAGAATCTGAAATATGTAGGCATAGTGATCAGGAATCTATTAATCCAATTGAGCTTTATAATGATTATATTATTTCTAGTTGAAATCCAAATAATTTTTATGATTATTCACCTATTCAAAAGGACGAGGATTTGATTAGGGATACCACCGTTTTAGACGATGTAGTTTTTCCTTTTGATTACGAAGCCGATAGTGGTTTAGAGGAACGGGTTTATTCCGAAAATGTTGTTTTAGAGTCTAGCGACTTAGAAACAATAGTCTTAGACGAAGAAGATGAACTCGTAGAGATTTTAAATATGAGTGAGGATGCATCACCTGAGTATAATTTACAAGTAGCAATTGACCATTTTCAGGATTTTGATGATCTAGAAATTAGGGAAATTATAGCTAGTCTATCTAGAGACATCCAAAATTCTAAGTTTGCGGGTGGTTATCATCCATGTGATTTCACTCTTATAAAGGTCCCTCACTTGGGACTTGACATACGTGCCTCAACCATTTTACAATATTATCTTCATACACGTTTTCCTGAACCTAATGATGTCCAAGAAGAAGTTCAGTCGTTAGAAACCCATCCTCTGGTTGATGTGGTTTGCCCAGGCTATGATACCCAGATTGACTTTGTTTTCCCACCAAATAGTTTTCTTCCAAATGTGGAAACGTTTATATTTCAAATGTGTCGAATATTAAGTTGTGAGACTAAACCTAAATGCTTTAGGAAATTAGAATCGACAAATTTTCTTAAGAGTGACCACTACTCTCATTGTGGTCAATTTTGTAAGTCAAATCTTATTGACTTAGAGGATCCTCAGTTATTTAGGTTATTATTGTGAGCTTCTAAGATCATATTTGAGTTTTTCCAGACTCTAGGACCTAATGATTCGGATCCCACCTATGAAGAAACGCAACCAATGAAAATATTTTATTTAGACCCTTTCTTAGAACCTGAACCTTAACCATAATTAGATATAAATTTCTTAATCAGGAAACTAAGTAAGGGCTTGCTAGTCTTGTTCATTTTCTTGGTTCATTGCAGTTTCCTTGGGTCAGCTCTATTTAGTTTTGAAGACCCACATTTATTTCGACTGTTACTTTATGGTTCGAGTTGACTAATCCTTTCCTAAGTATGGCTGAAGACTTTAAACTTAACACTTCTTGGGAGGTAACCCAATCTCATGGAACACGGTAATATCTTTCCTTAACTCTTTTGCTTCAAATAGTAACAATTTCTCTCCTTGTTCATGCTTTTAATTTTTTCTTTAGAACACTGAGGACAATGTTAGATTTAAGTTTGGGGGTATGGGAGAAACTTTTCAGTTGCAGAATAAATAAATACGCTCCAGAGCCTAGAGATTTATGCGTATTCAGGATGGCACTAACTAATCTAAGTGGATGGAAGCATCTTGGTTGTAGGAGTTGAGGAACCAATCTGATTAGATGGAAACATCTATAGAGTCTATTCATAAAAGCACAGAGCTCAGGTGTTAGAAATAACATGATAGTTGCACCATATCTCGTTGAGTCCTTTTCATTTATTATTTTTATTTTATTTTTTCTTTTTAAACTATGTTTCTCTAAGTGATTAGGTGGGGCACACGATTCAAGTTGTTACCACTGCTAGGGTGAACTAGAGTGACTGAGTTACTAAAAAAAAAAAGACCGTACCAGTTAGACCAATCGGAATAAGTATTAACACTTGGATAGCAATATGCGTGTGTTATCCCTGTTTCCGTCGCCTAAGCAAGCGTTGAATGCAGGACCCGTGGGAACTATCGTGTAATCTGCTGACAAGAAGCATGCGCTTGGATCAAAAAGATATATTCATGCCGTTAAGTTAAAAAAAAATGGTTATTGTTCTGTGTAGTCAACTGCTGGTTCCCTTGTATTTGCCAGTTTGTTGATCTAGATTTAAGTTATTGACCACTGGTTCCCTTGTATATGCAAGTTGTGTTGATATTAGACCGGTATCTCAGTCCATTAGGATAGGTTCATTCTGGCAGTGGCCTTCAGACAGATATGTGAAACATCGATCATTTGGTTAACATCAAAACCATCTACATTTTTCTATTTCCATATCCTTTTTCTATCCATATGATTAGTTTGACTCTGAATATGATGTCCATAGTGCAACTATCTGGGTAGAGCTCTGTCACTTTATATGAATTTTAGTATGCTTGAGTGCAAACTCGTGTACAACAATTGGAATTTCGCATCAGGGTACTTCCTCCTATAGTCAATGATTGTATGCCAACAAAGGAGATTCTTTAGTGCCTTCCAAGGTTCTGCGTAGATAGCTAGGGTCTGGAGTATTGGTTTTGTGGGTACACCTCTGGTAAACCCTCCCGAGATTAACTCGGTCACTAGGGACACCTAGTGAGTTAGGATTTTATTTTTGCTCGAGGACTAGCAAATAATAAGTTTGGGGGTATTTGATAGACGCATTTATGTGTCTATTTTGTTCTCAATATTCTGTATTGTTAGACTCGATTAAGTACTTATTGTGTTATTTTGTGTTTTTGTAGATGTTTTTAGAGAAATAAGCCTTTGCGGTGAAATGAGCTTGAAAAGTAGTGTTTTACACTCCAGGATAATGTACCGGAGGCACCTCAGAAATGCACCGGAAGCGTCTCAGAAATGTACCAGAGGAACCCAGAAAAATTACTATTTCCACCCCAAAATTACTATTTCCACCCCAATTGCTAAAGGGACACCCGTACAGGATTAGGGGGATGAAACTTTTCTTCTCATAATTCAAATTTTGGAAAAAGGCGGGAAAATATTTCTTCTCACTGGCAGTTGGGTCGATCGATTTTTGGAGGGGTTAGAGTTCGATTAAACCTCTGATTTTCAATGGGTATTTGTGATATGGATAGAGGAAGACATTTTGGGTGTTAGGATCGATCATAATTGGCTGGAATCATCGCAATCAAGAAATCAGGAAGCACGTTCAAGAAATGAATATCACACGATCACATCAAATTTAGACGTGTACTCATGTGTTTGGAGAGTGTTAAATCAATTCTACAGCGTGTAAGATCATGTTTGGAGTGTTTATACATCATTTCAGTGCGTGGAGAGCTAATTAAAGGAAGAAAATATCCAAAAAATATTTTCTCTTTAAGCCGAGTAAAGAGAGAATTATCTTGAGTTATGGCGTGATTAAATGAGGCTGAGGAGTATAAATAGATTTCTGGTATCACAGAGAATGGGTGTCGAGAGTTTGGGGTCGACAGAAGGTCCAGAGAAGCAGAAATCAAAAGTTGATGAAACTCTGTTTCTGCTGCTGCTGCTACTGATGAAGAACACCAAGAACACGAAGAACAGACTCGCAAGGGCAGTGGTTTATCAACAGTGTCTAAGATGCAAACCGTGGGTCGCAGTGCAGTCTAAACATCAGCAGCACTTGTGTTTTATCGTTCATTCTGTGACGCTTTTTGTGCGTCGCAGATTACAGTTTTACACCATTTTCTCCTTTTCTCTCCATTGTAAACACCATTTGAGCTATAAAAATATATTTTGAGCGTGTTTTCATCATGAGGAGCTAAAACCCAACACTGGGACGGCGGAGGAGGCTGAATTTCATCCTTGGGGTAATTCATTTTATTCTTTTTATGACTTTTGCATTAATCTAAAATTGAAATATGATTTGAATTAATTGGTTGTTATTTAATTTGATGATGTATGCTTAGCTTAGTTGTTTTGATACATCATGCTTAGGACTTACAATCGATGTTTTGAGAATCTATCTTGGCAAAATCAGAGTCCATGTTAATTTTATTGAGTTCTATTTGTCAAAGAATATATGAATGAACCTTGTGTAGTGAATTCGGCCAAATCCTTAGTCCCAGTACCTCTCGCCCATTGTTAATATTTTTTGGTATATATATTTTAATTTTTAAATCTAAAAATTCCATTTCCTTCACAAGTATGAAACGAATCCTATTTACTACAATCACAATCAAAATCTTAATCAAAAGACAGTGCGAACAATAAAAGGACCCGTCCACCGAGAACGTAACTTCCCAGGGAAAAGATGCAAGCGGGTATCATACATAAGAACTTTTTGACCTAGAGAAAATGACTTCCTTAAAATATTTCTATCATGCACAAGTTTCATTTTGTTCTTATACTCCTTCGCACTATCTTAAACATCTATACGAATCTCTTCCAACTCATTGAGCTGGAGTTTCCTATGGGCTCCTGCCTTGTCAAGTGAAAAATTTAGCTGCTTAACAGCCCAATAAATTCTATGTTCTAACTCAACAGGCAAATGACATGCCTTGCCATATAAAAGCCGAGAAGGCGACATTCCAATGGGGGTCTTAAATGAAGTACGGTAAGCCCATAAGGCATCAGTAAGCCTAGATGACCAGTCTTTCTGATTAGGATTAACTGTTTTCTCTAATATACGCTTTATCTCCCTATTGGAAACCTCTACCTGACCACTAGTCTGTGGATGATATGGGGTAGCTATCTTATGTATAATACCATATTTCTTCATCAAAAGCCTAAAAGGTCCATTACAAAAGTGCGACCCTCCATCAATAATTATAGCTCGCGGTGTACCAAAACGTGTAAATATATTATTTTTCAAGAACTCAATCACAACCCTATGGTCATCGGTTTTACACGCAACCGCCTCAATCCACTTAGAGACATAGTCTACAGCGACAAGGATGTAAAGGTTACCAAAAGATTTAGAAAACGGACCCATAAAGTCAATACCCCACACATCAAAGACCTCAACAACTAAAATAGGGTTCAAGGGCATCATGTTCCTACGGGAAATGGTTCCTAATTCTGGCAATGCTCACAAGTAACACAATGACTATGGGAGTCTTTAAACAATGAAGGCCAATAGAATCCACACTGCAATATCTTAGGAGCAGTCTTCTTAGCACTAAAGTGACCCCCACAAGCATGATCATGACAAAAGGAAATAATACTGGACTGGTCACTCTCAGGTATACATCTCCTAATAATCTGGTCTGGACAATACTTAAACAAATAAGGGTCATCCCAAAAGAAGTGCTTCACCTCGGCTAAAAACCTAGAACGATCTTGTTTACCCCAATGTTGGGGCATTCGACCAGTAACAAGATAATTCACTATATTCGCATACCAAGGTGCTTGGGTAACAAAGAACAGTTTTTCATCAGGAAAACTGTCCCTAACAGGGGAGAATCATTAAGGGTATCCACAACAAGCCTAGACAAGTGGTCTGCTACTACATTTTCTGCACCTTTTTTATCTCTAATGTATAAGGAAAATTCCTGCAACAATAGGATCCATCTAGGTTTAGTATCCTTCTTGGAAAGAAGATACTTCAAAGCACCATGTTCAGTAAAGATTATGACCTTAGAACCTAAGAGGTAGGATCTAAACTTGTCTAAGGCAAACACATTAGCTAATAGTTTCTTCTCCGTAGTGCTATAGTTCAACTGGGAATCATTCATAGTTTTCCTAGCATAGTAAATCACATGAAGTAACTTATTTTCTCGCTGACCTAGCACAACACCAATAGCATAATCTGAAGCATCACAAATGATCTCAAAGGGTAGGTTCCAGTTGGGTGCCTGCACTATGGGGGCGGTAGTGAGTAAATTCTTAATCTTCTCAAAAGCCTCTAAACAAGCATCATCAAAAACAAACTTAACGTCTTTTGCAAGCAAATTGCAAAGAGGTCTAGAAATTAAGCTAAAATCCTTAATGAATCGACGATAAAAACCTGCATGCCCTAAGAATGACCTAATATCTCTTACGGTTTTTGGGAACTGTAAAGTTTTAATAAGGTCAACTTTGGCTATGTCTACCTCTATACCCTTCGAAGATACGATATTCCCTAGAACAATTCCTGAACGAACCATGAAGTGACATTTCTCCCAATTAAGCACTAAATTCTTTTCCTTACACCTAGTCAAAACTAATGACAAATGATGCAAGAACCCATCGAAAGACGAACCAAACACTGAAAAATCATCCATAAAGACCTCTAAGAACCGTTCTACCATGTCAGAAAATGTGATCAACATACAACGCTGAAAGGTCGCAGGGGCATTACATAGCCCAAAAGGCATGCGTCTATACGCAAAGGTACCAAAGGGACAGGTGAAAGTGGTTTTCACTTGGTTTTCTGAGGCAATAACAACCTGATTATAACCGCAGTATCCATCTAAAAAGAAATAATGGATACGTCCATCTAATCTCTCTAGCATTTGGTCGATGAAGGGAAGGGGAAAGTGGTCCTTCCTAGTGACCTTGTTTAATTTCCTATAGTCAATACAGACACGCCAACTCGTGGTCACCCGGGTTGGGATTAACTCATTGTTATCATTCTGGACTAAAGTAATACCGGATTTCTTGGGAACAACCTGAACGGGGATGATCCACTTACTGTCTGAAATGGGGTAGATAATGCCTGCATCTAACATCTTAAGAACCTCGGTTCGAACTACTTCTTTCATATTAAGGTTCAGTCGACGTTGCATCTCCCTAGAAGATTTGGTGTCACTCTCTAAATAGATCTGATGCATACAATCAGTAGGACTTATACCCTTAATGTCTGCTATGGTCCACCCTAAAGCTTCCTTGTTATTCTGAAGGACAGTCACTAGCCTACTTTCCTGATCACTATCCAAGTCGGATGCTATAATCGCAGGTAAAGTTTCAGATGGGCCTAAAAACACATACTTCAGGGAATCTGGTAATGGTTTAAGGTCCAACTTAGGAGGTTTTTCTAACGAAGGAACTAGGGTAGACTCAGAAACGGGTAGAGGTTCGAACTTAGGTTTCCAGCCATTACTAGTGTCTATCAAAAGGGTTGAATCTAACAAATCATTCACCTCATTGATCACATTGTCATCATCAAAATCAATCCCAAAGTGGGCTAGGCATTTCTCTAATGAATATTCTAACAAAGTGTTTGGTAATGACTCCTCGACTAATGTCCCTATCATGTTCACCTCTTCTATGCTCGAGTCATCTAGTTCAGAGGGTAGCTTACTAATATTAAAAATGTTCATATCAATAGTTATATTACCAAAATACAAATTCATAATACCATTTCGACAGTTAATGATCGCATTGAATGTAGCTAAAAACGGGCGACCTAAAATCGCTGGTATTTGGTTCTCTGGGTCAGGGACAGGTTGGGTATCTAGGATAACAAAATCCACTGGATAAATAAACTTGTTGACCTCAATAAGAACGTCCACAATCACACCACGAGGAATTTTAACGGACCTATCAGCTAACTGAAGTGTCATCTGGGTAGGTTTCATCTCACCAAGTACTAGCTTAAGGTACACATGGTATGGAAGTAAGTTCACACTGGCTCCTAAGTCAAGCAAAGCTTTCTCGACACGGTATTTGCCTATTGTGCAAGAAATAGTAGGGGACCCTGGGTCTTTATACTTAGGAGTAGTGGTATTCTGAATAATAGAACTCACATGACTATCTAGGAAGGCTTTCTTCTGGACACTAAGTTTCCGTTGTCGCGTACACATATCCTTAAGAAACTTGGCATAAGCGGGAATCTGCTTAATCGCATCTAACAATGGGAGGTTGATAGTAACCTGCTTAAAAACCTCCAATATCATTAAAGTTGGACTCCCTCTTAGTTGGAACTAGCAGCTGGGGGTACGTGGCTCTGGGAACAAAGTCGGGCTCAGTATATGACCCTCATTGGTCTTTTTGGAGACTCTATCAGTCTCCTCATTTTCTGGCTTAGAAGGGTGAACTAGAACATGTTCACCATCAGGCATGGCAACCTTGTTGTCAACTTTCTTTCCACTCCTAAGGGTTGTTATAGAATTCACATGATTGTACGATTTCTCTCTTTTAGGGTTAGGATCAGTTTGACTAGGGAATCTTCCATCTTCTCTTTCATTAAGAAACTTAGCTATTTGACCGACTTGAAGTTCTAAGTTAGCAAGAGACTGGGAATTATTCTTAAAATTCTGCCTAGTTTCTTCTTGGAAACCATAGTGGTTCTTTGATAACATCTCATGGTTCTTTGCTAACATAGTAAGGGTTTCTTCTAAGGTGGAGATCTTTTTCTCATTCTGAAACTGGGGTTGACCTGAAGAGTTCTTAGCATAACCAAAACCTGGGGGAGGCTGAGAATTGCTAGACTGTCCTTGATTCTGACCCTTAGACCAAGAAAAATTATGATGGTTTCTCCAACCAGGGTTGTAAGTCTCTGAGTATGGGTCAAACTTATGACAGTTCTCAAACCTAGCATTGTTATAGACAGCATGGGCTTGCTCTTCACTAACCTGACCTTCCCAAAATGAGTTATTGGGTTCTACTCAACAACTAGACACTTGAGAGGCTCTAAACCTATCGTCAGGTTCAACAAGAGACCTATGTTTAGGATGATTCAATTCCAAAGCTTCTAACCTTCTAGACAAAGCAGCAAACTTAACATCAGACCCGAAGCTTGTATCTACCACATCGGTGCTACTTCTATTGACCAAGAGTCTTTCGGGGGGTTCAACACAATACTCCCACTGTTGGGATTTTTCTGCGACATCTCCTAAGAAGGTGAAAGCATCATAAGCACTTTTACTAGTGAACTCACCAGCG
Source organism: Papaver somniferum (assembly GCF_003573695.1). Lineage (NCBI taxonomy): Eukaryota > Viridiplantae > Streptophyta > Magnoliopsida > Ranunculales > Papaveraceae > Papaver > Papaver somniferum. The sequence continues at coordinate 16,609,615 of NC_039365.1, read as the reverse complement.
CACATAGACTCAACCATGGCTTTGGTTGAATAGTCTAAACCATCATAAATAATCTATACAAGTTTCATCTTATCAAATCCATGGTGAGGACACTGGGATAGGAGATCATTAAATCTCTCTAAGAACCTATAAAGAGACTCTCCCTCTTGTTGCACACTACCACTAATTTTCTACCTAACAGACGCAGTTTTATGCTTATGGTAGAATTTTATATAAAAAGCAGCAATAAGTTCCTGCCATGTTTCAATGGATTCATATGGTAGGTTGTTCAGCCAGGTCTTGGCTTTATCTCTCAAGGAAAAGGGAAACATCTTAAGTTTCAAGAATTCATCAGTAAGGTTTTTTATTCTAATTGTCCCACAAATTTCCTCAAAGTCCCTAATATGAAAATAAGGATTCTCACAATCTTTTCCTAAGAATATAGGGATCATCTGCAAAATACTAGGTTTTATCTCGAAATTAGCCGTAGTGGCTGGCAATTTAATGCACGAAGCTCGGGTGGACCTAGCTGGGAACATATAATCTTTCAAAGTTGCCATCGCTGGCACAGCTGAAGTACTAGGGGTATTTTCCTCACGAAGAGACAGGTTCTCAAAACTGAAGTTTCCAAAAACAGGGCTCTCAAAAGAAGAGTCTTCGATCTCCCCGCCTTCACAAGAAGAACTACTAGGTTTATCACTAATCAAACGACCTAGAGTGTTTCTTTTCCAAGCCCGCTCTTTTATAACCTTGGGCATACACTAGAAAAACAAAAGAAAAAGAAAGAAATCCTGAAAGGAATGGAAGTTTTATGCAAACACAAAGCAGGCTGACTCCACCAAAACAAACCTAAAGATTTCTAGCAAACAAAAAGCATGATGGCTCCACTTAGATTGTTTCTAGACCAGCTTCTAATCCTTCGAAAGGGAATTCGTTACAATTTAAGCAAACCCCTCTGGAATCAATCTGATTTTAAGTAAGTTGAATCGAGACGAGGGAAGCTCAATGGAGCTTTGATACCCAAGGCCTCACCAGCGTTACAAGGCGGCGTATTTAACTCGCAGAAACCATCATGAACTTCGAAGCATGCTTAAAAGAGTAACCAATATTTTTCGAATGACTTTCCTATTAAGCTCGTTACCCTATAGGTCGCGTTCTAGTCAAATTTTAGGCTTAGGTTCGCGTTTGGTTTCATTTTCCTAAGGCGGGCAAGAAGGGAACGGTGATGAAATCCGAACCCTTATATTGTATGGCCAATCCTTGCCCTTTATTAGGAAATTAAAGCAGTCATTTTCAAATCCTCAGCATATATGCAAACGAAGGAATACAGTAACTCGCTGACAGGAGATTCGCGAGTGTTTCGACAAACTTACCTCCCGTACCATACGGGGGATTAACCGCTGAAGTCGACTTGGGCCACGACTCCTATGTCATGTACGAACCCGAGGGGCCGAGGCGATATCGTAATCGCCGTCCTTCTCTGCAAACAGTTTATATTTAAACTACCCTTCCGTACGGTTTAAAAAAAAAAGTCCCAAAGTCCACAGTCCAAAGTCCAAAAATAAAATGCAAAAGAAAAAAAAATAATCTAAAGAAATTCTAAAAAAATAATAAATAATAAAAAATTATCTCTCTCTCTTTTTTTTTTAATTAATTTTTATTCTCCATTTCTTTCGCTCCTTTCGCTTTGCTTTTACTCCAAACCTTTAAGTATTCACCAAAAGCTTGGGCAAATTTTTCTTTCGCTCCAAATTCCAAAATCTGTAAGGAAAAGACAAAAACCCAAAAACGTAAAGAAGAACAAATAAAATAAAAATGAAAAACAAAAAAAAACAAAAAAAAATTCTAAAAACTCTAGCCTAAAGACAAGTCCGCGTCGGCGGCGCCAAAAATTGATGTGATTTCAAATTGAGTTGTAGTAAAAAGTTCGTTGAGACTTGTGAAAGCAAAGATTTTAGATTTAATGAAATTTAAAAACAAACAAAACTTAATTCAAGATTATTAGGAATAACCAAGACACTGATTCCACTATCACACATGAATAAATTATGGAAAATAATTCAAAACTCTAATTATCTTTTAAGTCCCTTATTTCTTAATTCACAATTAATCAAACATATTCTCAAATATTAATTGTATTCCCCAAGCATAGACTATCAATTGATTAAACAAAGTATAATCTATCAAATTGAATCACAAGTAATTAAGAAAATTATGTAAACATTTAAAAACTCTGCAAGAGAAGTGATTGAGTGAATTATAATTAAAAATTAGAGAAAATGAAATAGTTACCCATTATTCATGCGTGAATAGCTTCCTCATTGCATTGGTTGTGGGAGAATTAGCTCATCATCATGTTGGAAACACACTCAAAATTCATTTTTATTGCTCAAAGGGTGTTTACAAAGATGAAATAGAGAAAAACTATTAAGAACCGGGTTTGCAACAGTTTGAACCACACTATAATCCCTCCAAATCACGAACTGAAAAACTGTCAGTAGTGTGAATATTTTCCCGCCATTTTTATTTTTGAAATGTTGAAGATGAAGTGCCCCTATCCTTTTCTGGGGTGCGAATAGCAGATGGGTGCTGAGGATAAATTTGGGTGGTAAGGATGAGTTTGGGCTACACATAACCTTGGGTGCCCCTTAGCCAAATCTGGGGTCCGTATAGCAAATGTCCTCCAGGGATCCAAATAGCACTTTTTGAGCAACTTTTTCCACACAAGTGTATTTCTCCAAAAACACCTACACAAACATAAAAACACCATAATAAGTACAAAATCAAGCACTAGCAATAGAGACAATGAGGACAATTCAGACACAAAAATGTGTCTATCATGTGGTTTCGTTCGGCCGTCATAACCACCGGGATCCGCAATATTTTGTTGGTCACTCCGTAGTGGCAAAGCTAAAACCTCATGAAATGGAGGATGTAAAGAGATTGACCAAAGAATTTATCAAACCGAGACAAATTCTCAGAGGTTTCAAGGAAAAGGATAAGGCGAACGTGTCTTCTCTAGGTACAATTTATAGCGCACAAGCAAGTATTAGAAGGGTGGAATGGGAAGGGAGGAGCGTTATGGAAGAATTTGAGAAGATAGTTTGGGATCACAACTACACACGTATCATTAAAAGAGGGCCGGACGAAAAGCCTCTTCAAATATTCATTTCGCATCCTTTGCTTTCACAATTGGCTCATATATTTTATGGTGTTCTTATGATGGATTGCACCTGCAAGACAAACTAATACAATATGCCGTTGTTCAACATCGTGGGGCACACATCGGACGATAACATTCACATTGGCTTGGTGTTTAATGGAAAACGAGAGGGACTATAATTATCATTGGTCATTACGTCAATTGAAAAGATTCTTCCGGTAAAATCAACTGCTGAGGGTCATCATAACCGATCAAGATGACGCATTAATGAATGCAATATCAGACGTATTCCCGGATGCACAAAATTTCCTATGCATATACCATATACGTAATAATGTGATAAAAACCTGTCATGCCTTGTTTGAACCCACAAAGGCGGATATTAAGAAGAGAATGATTGTTCAACTAGAGGAAGCTGATGTTCGCAAGAACAAACTATTACCCGAAGAAGAAGAAGATGTGCGAGGCAAGATCAAAGAGCGAGTGGACAAAGAACAAGAGTAAAATCATAAAAAGTGGTTGGAATCTCTAAGATATTGGGAGAAAGTTTATTGGTCTCTTACCGTGGATATCTATGAAAAGAGACTGGACAAGTTTATTGCGATTGGAATGAAGTTTATCCAACTGCCGTCTGGTATTGTCAGACTCAACGGTTGGATAAGTTCAAGGAAAAATTTGTGCGTGCATGGACAAACCGGTATATACACTTCGGGAATGAAGAAACTAGTATAGTGGAGGCCACTCATGGGAAATTTAAAGATTTAATCCGGTTCGGCCAAGGAAACGTGGTTACGGTCACCGAGGCAATGGAGCAATACTTTAAGAGTGATATCGATAGAATCAAGAAGGCTTTTGAGAAAATTTCAATGGAAAGGATGACTTCATATTTACCATATGTTAAGTTGCTCCAAGGACTACTCATGGACCCTATCCAAGGGATCCAAGTATTGTAGATAGTTCGTATGCACCCTGTTACCATTAGCGTCGGGGAATATAATGGATCCCAAGGTGAACAGCAGATAAGCAGCGGCAGTTTCCCGAACTTGTTCGGGATTCAATTCCCTTCCCTCTGTATTCCCAAACAATCGAACGAGATTGACAAATGCGATAGTCTTTGTCCGGGTACAGTCTGTCTTATACATATTTGCCATAGTCGTTTCCTTGTCCCACCCAAACAACTTTTTAGTCAGCTCATAGATCTTGTCCCATCCTAGCTCCTTACAGTCATCTCCTTCCTTAACGGCTTTCCCAAGAACCTCTAAACCTATTATTCTTTGGACATCTTCAGGGAAAATGGTCATCTCGTCAAAATGAAAATGCATGGTATCAGTTTCACCATAAAACCTCTCCAAAAAGAAGTACGCCGTGACTGGATCAGGGGCCACATCATTTTCTACCGCGGAATACAACCAAGATGCTCTGACTATTGCTCAAACAGCGAGATACTCACCCTCCATAGGCCACACATCACTTCATTGATGGCGGCAAACACGGAAGGTTTCTTGTGGTCCTATAAAAACACACCAAACTGAATTAAATTCACTTGATCACATATAAATAATATAATAACAAGATGCAAACGTCTTACATAAGTTTGATAGATCCAACGATCCCAAGAGTGCTTGTAGCCAAATAAGAGTTGCGGGCTTGTAGGTTGACCCCACTGTTTTCCATATTCGCGGTCTGGAATCATGTCATATCTATTAGGAAGGTGGGATGGGGGTTTCGTTTTCTTTTTCTTAGGGATTTCAACTCCGACATCAGGTTGTCCTAAGCCACCTGCTTGTGAGGATGAGCCACCATTTCGGGCGGGTTCAGGCCATTTTTCCCACTCATCATCATCATCACTGCTGGTTGTGTCCCTTATCGGTTGATACCGAATGACGACCTTAGCACGATCCGGAGAAGAACGACAACGTCGGGAAGAATTAGGTTTTACTTCTTCAACAGCTTTGCCCTTTCCTTTCATCATTTGTCCTACTTTAGACTTGCGTTCCAATGTGTAAAATGAGTTATATACTGGAAGTCGGAATATATATTAAACATACCATCAGTGCCGGCGTACTAAATAATTAAAACTCAATGCCGATTTTCTTGAATTTTATACAAAGAATTCTTAACAGATCAAGGGAACCAAAACCGACATCGTTAGTATACATATCGACACTTCTGGCAGATGTGCCGATGTGGAAAAATAGAGTTATTCAATGACGGAAATGGGGGAATTTTGTACAGAGTTTTAAACAGAAGAGGAAAAAAAGGACGGCATGGTATTGATCAAATATACAAAGACGACACTAAAAACCGGCACAGTATTCAAATAAGTTTGTATGCCGGCAGGTTCATGCAATAAAACTGGGATACAACACATACAATCCGACAAAATTTTCAAATTGAATTCTACCGCGAATCAAACATATAACTCAATTTAAATTGACTAAATTGCAATTTTAAAATTTTCTTTTGCTGTGGTAGAAATACTAAACAAGCAAGTATGGGGTAAAATTTTCTTTTGCGACGACCCATTGTCTTTGGTATATAGAAAATGAAACAAAAAGGGAGATCAAATACAAATAGAGATTGAATACTTTCCTTTCTATAACCGTCACTTAAATAGAATTAAGGAGTTTGTAACCGACGCATAAATGGTATTAAGGGATTTGTAACCGTCAAATTAGTGGGATGAAGGAGTTTGTAACCGTCACATAAGTGGAATTAAGGGGTTTCAAACTTCTTCTTAAGCAGCATCATCTTGAATTTATTTGTCCTTCTAGACTTGGATATATAGAAGCTCTGCACAGAAGTTTTGTAGTCCCAACCAAACAACTTGTTAGTCAGAGCGTGCAACTTCGACCATTCTAGGTCCAGACACTTAACTCCTTCTGCAATTGATTTGCCGATAACATTCAAGCCTAGAATGTTCTGAGCATCTTCAGGGATGAAGGTCATCTCCCCAAAAGGGAAGTGCATGGTATCAGTTTCACCATGATACCTTTCGACTAAGCAATTGACAGTCACGGAATCAGGCTTCACATAATTTTGAACCAAAGCATATAGACCAGAATCCTTTACTATTGTTTGGACCTCCACATTCCTCGGACAAATTTCAACCATCCGCGGCTTGGTTTCGACAAACACGCACATCCTTATTATGATCCTACAATTAGAATACAATACAATTAAGAGATTTTACATAAATACACAACAATACATATGCACAATATAAAAAATGCTTACATAGGTTTGATAGATAGTACGAGCCTACGAGTCCTTATATCCAAATAGTTTTTTCGGTTCCGGAGCTTCACCCCAAATTCTACCACGATCAAGGTCAGGTATCATGTCATCAATGTGACGAAGGTGAGAACCTTTAACTTTTACTTTGACTATGCCCTTCCCCTTCTTGCCCTTTCCTTGTGTTGGTTGTTGACTTGGCCCACCAACTTGGCTTTGGCTTGCTAATTGACTTGGATGAACCTAATCATCTTCCTCCTCACTTTCCTCTTCATCATGCTCATCGTCCTCAACAGTTCCAGTAGGTTCACGGATTACAAGTCGATTACGGCCACCACCACTCTCCCAAATTATCCCTCTTGTATCAGCCCCCAAAAGCTTTTTGCGACCTTCATTTTCCCTCGAGGAGGCAGAGACTGAGGAGTTTCAAGACCGTCCTTCCTTCTTCTCTTAGTGACATCATCTTTAGTTTTTCTTTTGTTAGCTTCCTTGGCTTTTGACCTATATCATAAGCACACGAAATGAATATAAGACAACTCATTTTCAGTTTTAGTCCGGCATAAACTCACTTAAACAAACCACGCCGGTACATAGCTCCGGGCATAGAAACTTAGCAAACAACTCTTGTCGGTACAATGTTCCGGCAGTGAACATTAACTATCGACAATGCCGTTAGTCGTATGTAATTATCCAGGATACCAAAAGATCACTACCGGCACTCTTGAAATAAATCAATTCCATGCCGTAACTAGGTACCGGCATACAATGCAACCTAAAACCTATGCCGGTACTGGTGACAAATTCATAGGTGTTCCTGTAAGTTTTAAGTCCACTACCGGCATACCCAAATTATTATTAAGGAATGTCGTAACCTAAAACTGGCATAGTATTCAACCCAATTTCTATGCCGGTACATAACATTCAGTTTCACGCGACTCTGGGTTTGGAAACGGCATTGCATCATGCTAACATCTAAGCCGTAACTTAATACCGACACTGTATTCATTCTAGATTTAATGACGTAACCCAATACGACATTGTATTCATACATATTTCAGTGTCGGTACTCTCTGTAACTCAACTGCTTGAGTTAGGGTTCGCGATTCTAACCTAAACCCATTGTTATAAATCGAGTTAAACACTCATAAAGTAGTTTAAAATCACTTACCTTCTCACAGAAGCCATGTTTGCGAGAGGTTGATTGTCCGAGTTTTCTGCTTCTTCTTCTTGCTCTTGAGCAATCTTAGCAAGTCTTTGTTTTAATTTCTGTTCTCCAATCGATTTTGAGTTCGATTGGGCATTTGGTTTCTTTCGTGGATGCATTTTTATGATTCGGGTAGGTTAATCGATGATTTTTTTTTTGAATCTCAGATTAATCGCCGATGAAGAAGAAGATGGAAGAAGGGGCTATTTTGCGTTTCTTCCCCTTCCAAGATGGCTAATTAGCATTTCCTCCACAAATAGATTAAAATTAGTTCCTCCCATCGTTAATTTTTCCATCCAATTTCTGGTTAGCTGGGTCAGCAAAAATATACGCATGGCAAAATTAAACACGTGTCGGTAAAAGTTACCAAAATATCCTCGGATGTTTCCGTAAATTAAACCCATCATCCCATTCACATGGAAATGGATATTACTTCTTTGCCTCATCGAACATATTACTTCTTCGAGTTAATGGTGAAGGAAGGGGGTTTGAGGATGAATTGGGTTGATTTGTGAGTAGCAGATATAGGAAAAATCCTAAACTATTACTATGAAATCTTGAGCTTGTTCGATGAGAAGATGTTGATCAAAAGGAAGGAAGATTGGAGTTTGGGTTTACCCCGGATGAGCCCCTTCCTACATGGGGAGGAGAATTCTAAAGAGAGTGATTCTTAGTTCATTCAATCTGGTGCATTTAATTTTCTTCTGCTACTGTTGGTAAATTTATTATTCTAATTTTTCATTACTATTTCATAAAGAAATCCGTGTATCAATTGATCATCTAATTAACTAAGGTTCTGTATCAATTTCTTCTTTCTATTATCAATTTTTTCTTAAAGACGATGACCCAGTATTTTGTATCAATTTCTTATTGATTAAAGGTTATTTAGTGTACTAAAACCATCAAAGTAAGGAAGAATTTTTTAGGGATTTTAATTCGATGCTTTGCGGATCAATTAGTGTTATAATTTTATAAATTTCAATCACAACAGTAATCGAATGACTTATATCCGTATTTTGGTTTAGGCTTTGCTTCTGCTGCCTTTTAGGATTTTTTCGATCTATTTTTTCTCCCCTTAAATTCCATTGACGGAAAATCTAAACGAGGTGGCGGAAATGGCAATTGGACACCGGTGACGGAGAAGGAAAACATGTGGTATTCTTAATGGGCACTTTGGGTGAGAAAACACATGTACAGTTTGTGCCACGCGTGAACAGGTGTTGCTCAGCTAACCAGAAATTAGATGGAAAAACTAACGAGGGGAGGAAATACTAATTTCAATCTATTTAGGGAGGAAACGCTAATTAGCGATGTTGGGAGGGAAAGAAACGCAAAATAGCCCATTTTTCTTTTCTTCAAAACCTAACCCTAAGAGTGCCGGTACTGATTTGTGGAGAATGGGGATAAATGAATTTGGTTTTTAGATTTTAAGTTTTAGGGGAAAGGGTAGTATAGTCTTTTCATAACGTTTTTTAATTAACTAAAGGGTATTTTAGTATTTTCATACCCAAAAGTCACCCCTTCACCGACACTACTGGTTGGGGGAAGCAATGCATATCCCCCGATTGTTTTTCTTATCCCAATCGCGCGTTCTTTAAAATCTAAAAATAAAAAGTATAAACAAAAAAACGGGAAACCAGAAAAGGGATTTTGATCAATAGTATCAGCCAGAATATGCACCCCTGTTTTAGAAGGTGTACAAATTTGGAATCATCATTTTTTTTCATTTTGGGCTAAAACAACAAATTAACGGTATCAAGATTGACTTTTTTATTTTTATTTTGAACCAAAGGACTTATTTATTAAACAGAAATAACAGTTACATCTTTGTCTAAATGAGTAGTTAACAACATAGGTGGATCAGACCACCATTCCTCATTAAGACGGTACTGTCTAACAACTTTTGCCAAGGAAATAACTGATTTATTACAACCTCTATTCACATAAACACACGACCAAAAAGGATTAATATTACATAGGTTTACACATTTGGTAAGAAGAGGTAAACTTTGATAAGGAGGAGGAAGTTGTTGTTGAAGAAACTTATAGATACTTAGGTTATCAGACTCAAAGATAACATTATCCCATCCATTAGCAAGAGCCATGTACATTGCTTCCAACAACGCCTAGGCCTTTGCTTGATTGGCATGTTGTGTTCTCCTTAACGTTCCCTTAGCAGCCAAGAAGCGCCTTGCATGATTCCGGATTAAAACACCAATTCCAGCTAAATAAAAGTTGGGATGAAACGAAGCATCTACATTAATCTTCAAGTAATTAACAGGAGGAGCTTGCCAATGTAAATGCATGTGAACATACTTCTAATAGACGAAATTATAGTTGCAGATGCAGTCAGAATATGTTGTTGTATATATGCAGAGATACTATGTATGACTGTATTAAGATTAAGAGATGCATTATTAAAAATGACTTGACATCTGTGTTTCCAAATGGAATTTAAGATGCATGCAATGATATGGATGATCTGAGTAGAATGATAAATGCTAATGTATGAGTATGATGATTTCCAAGTTTGAACCCAAGAGAGAAACGACTGATGAGAATTCAAATTCTGATAAACTTGTGGCAGAAAGTATCTCCAAATGGCTGCTGAGAAAGGACAGTGAACCAAAAGATGATCTAAATCTTCAATCTGATGAGTGTTGCAGAGGACACAATCCAGAGAAGTAGCTGCAGTAGCATGAAACAACTTCTTCTTGGTAGAAAGACAATTCAGAAAAATCTTCCACATAAAAATCTGAAGCTTGTATGGGATATTAGCTTTCCAAAATTTTAACCAGAACCTAGAAGACAGAGCTGTCGAATTACTTGATTGATGAGTGCAAAGCAGAGAATAGGAAGACCTGGTAGTAAAGATTCCAGCTAAAGTAAAAGGCCAAATTAAACTATCCTTCTGATCCAATTGAAGAGGTATTGTAAGAATAGAGCCCACTTGAGAAGTAGTAAAAAGCTGCCTTAACAAAGAAATATTCCACTGATTTGTATTAAGATCAATCAATTGAGAAACCCATTGATAATCACTCAAATGCAGATCATTCCAGTGATGTAAAAGAGTTGGATAAATTTGGAATCCAGTTATGAGTCTAAATATTTATATCACAACCATTACCCACCTGCCATTTAGCATTATCAAGCACAATTCGAAGCCCATGAGAAATACTCTGCCAAACCCAACTTGTATTTTTATCTGAAGGAGGAGGATGAAACTTTAAATCATGAAAAGTGAAGTATTTACCTTTTAACACCTGAGTCGACAAAGTTTGTTGGTTATGAAGTAAATTCTAGTCAGTTTAGCAAGAAATGCTGAATTGTAATGCTTTAGATTCTTCAAACCTAAACCTCCATCACGCTTAGGAAGATAAATTTATCCCAAGAGATAGTTCTAGGAGATTTATGATTATCGAAATTGTGCGACCAGTATTGTCTTTGCACTTTATCCATTTGATGAATTGCAGTGTCAAGTAGCTTCAAAAGCTGCATTTGGTACATACCCATGGTACTAAGAACAAAATTTATCTGAGTAGTTCTTACTGTTTGATTGACTAATTTACTCTGCCATCCTTAAAGTCTGTTACTCATGTTATCTAAAATGCCTTGACAATTTTTACGCCGAGATCTGCGCATAAGTAAAGGAATACCCAAATATTTTTCTCCTACGCCCATTTATTTCAGTTGCAGAATATTCTTAATATTGTTTCGATGAGAAGAGGGTTGTCTTACTTTTACAATAAACAGTTGCTTCCTTTTTGTGTGTGGAACGCCTTTGAAACACAATAAAGCGTTAGCTTAGCTACCAAGTGAGAGACGCACACCTTAATTTCCGTATCGTTGTTTCCTTGTTGCTACACTCGGCGTGTCGTAATGCTGTCATGCCACCCTGACCAAGTTCATAAGTGGAATTTGATCACAGAGACGTGGAGTTTATCCTCCAAGTCAATAAAGCATTAGATTAGCATCAAGAAAAAAGAAACTAGTGGCCAGTGGCCACGAATGCAATCCCATTGTCTCTTTTGCACCCAAATGGAATCCCGACTTAGAAATTGTTTCAAAGTAACCAAGTGGTTGGATTATGCATTTGTGATTTGGACACCTCATAAATCCTTTGTGATCATGTAGGGCTGAATGGATGCCATTTTCATGGCATCTCACTGGATAGACAGCTAAGTTTGTTTTGTTATAACCCGCATGATCAATGCATGCTTATGTGTATCTCAACTTATTTGCATGGAAGAGATTTTGTGTTTCCTACCTATATTTTCAAAATGCTATAAGAGTGGTAGTACATCTACCGTGGTATCGTATCACTGGTATGGTCCGCATGGACTATTCCCATTGATTTGGTCGAGCCACATGACTCAACTACTGCTTATTTCATGAGTGGGGTGGTGGGACTTCAGCCACATAGTAGAACAGTTTCTTCGTGGGACTGTAGCCACCCAGTCGCCAACTATCATATATGGCTGTTTGTTATGCGACATCTCTCGATGAACCACCGAACTCGGGACCTTGAATATTTGGGATTTCAAGTATTTCATTCATGCTGATAAGTGGTAACCAAATAGTTTCGGTGTGTTTTTATATCATAAGCACAAATCACAAGTAAATTTGTTTCATAATTATTTATTTTTGTTTCTACAAACTTTTCAAACTTTATTTCCAACTAATTGAAAATTTAAAAACCTTCCTAATATTTGATTTGAATCGCAAGGCTGTTAATGGGGTATCATATTATCCGGGAATGTACAAACTTAAAAGGTATCACTTTTTTATCCTATATATATTGATACACCTTTAAGTAAAATGGTACTCCATTAACAATCTTGTTTATATCGTGTGCAGGCATGTATCAGTTATTCACCTAGGAAAGGCGTTGCGATCCTGAATTTGAAGGTTAAGTGTAAATTCAGTCTCCCACTAAACCAAAGACATCTCATGCAACTTGCCTTAGCACCACAATTAGCTAAACAACAAAATTAGTAAAGGAATTTTTTTTTAAATGTAAATGAAATTGCTGACTATGTAAGAGTGGTTTGAATCGCAGAATCTAGTTTTTTGACATGTTGTACAGATATGTGTGTCATGCTAACGCGGATTTACATGTATATTGTTCTAAAACCTTGAAGCCATTCCAGTTCCACGTGAAACAGGATGCTTAGAAGGAGTACACGGTTATACGAATATTGTACGGAAAATGGGTCATTTGTCCAAATATTTTTAAAAAATGGTTCTAATGGACGAGTAAAAATTAGTATGGGCGAAATGGACACCAAAAGAATAGCAAGAATGAAACTGGATTCATCATGGTTTAAACTTAAAAAAGAGTAAGGATGAAACTGGATGCATCCTGATGTAAATTAAAAATAAGAAAAATATTTGAAAATGGGTAGGATGAAACTGTTTACATCCTTGCTATCTTTACATTCTCGTCCATTTAAACAGTATCAAATCTTCATGTCTTTTTCACCCAGGAATCGTTACTTTTGGTCTTTTTAACCAATTTTGTGAATATTGTACAGTTTATTACAGCTAAATTAGCTAAACGCCTAAATCCATTTCCTAATCCTTTTTTAATTAATCTCCATCACCTGTGAAACTACGTATAATTGATTAATATGCGCCATAACATACACATGCATGCCCACATAATAAAATTCCAGGAGAAGCAAGCGAAATATGCTAACTTTTACGTAAGAACCGATAAATATTCGTGCTATCACCTAATCAAATGCTAATTATACGTGTGATCATACACTATGATCCAACGTATTTTTGGCAGTATATTTGTTGTCATAGAATGTAAGCCAACCCAAAAAATATGGGTATCTTATAAAAAGCACCTTATACTTCGCATTTAGTATCATAAGCAATTCCCAAAATGTGATTAAATTACGATATGTTGATAGGATGCGATACTAGAAGAGGTGCCAATTAAAATACTCCATCCATCGCACTATTAACTGATCTAGTTAAAATTGACACAATTTTAAGGCAAGTAAGAGAGAAAAGTAGTTTTAAACATTTTTTACAATTATATCCTTATTGATAATAACTAGTGAAATTTTGAAATGATTTATCTTTCAAACTATACCACGAATGCTCGCAAATTTCATACCATTGAAAAGCATTTTAAAACACCTACATAAGGAATATAAACATGCCCATCAAGTTATGCATATTTCTTATAATCAATTAAAAGGATAATTTTGGAAATATCTCCTTCTTTAGTGATATAGGTCAATTATTATGGGACAAAATCTAAAAGTAAATAGATCAATTAATAGTGAGACGGAAAGAGTATTATGTTTCTAGAAGATAGGCTTGTTGCATGCTTAATTTGTTCTAAAAGATATTTTTCTTGAAACGGAGGTACTACCGAGTAATATATCAAAGAATTTTTGTTTTGCTTTTCGATTTTTTTTTGCTCGGTAAGTAGGAAATATATTAAGAAAAAGGATGAATGGAGATGCTTTCGACTTTTCTTATTTTTTTTGCTTTCGACTTTTCTTATGACTCTTCTTCCGTTGCCAAATAGTCTGAATTACGGAATACGTATTATGCTACCAGTTACTGTCATGAAATAACAATGGAATGTTTGAAAAATGCAGAAGGAATAGTTTATATAAGTTGTGAGAATCAAAAGGAAAAACTAAAATCGACGAAGGAATGTGTAATTAACTAATTATTGAAACAAGAATCCAGCACCGAATCAACGTGGATTTCTATTCTTTTGCAATTAATGCATGTTAATTGATAATGGTTATTTTAGGGCCGGTTTGGATTTTTGGTTTAGCTTATTTGCTTGACTAAAGAAGTTGAAGTCGTATGATCCAGAAATGGGTTTTTACGCTTTTACGACTGCATGGCACACTGTAAATTCTTCTTGATATGTAAAAAATGAAAATCAAGTTTACCAGAAATGAGATACGGTATTAATCTTATCCTTCTCCAAGCTCTTAGCCTTATCTACTTCCCGGCGGGGGCACTGAACTTATTTGACTTTAAGCCCCTGGCCCCCTCTTTCCCTTGTTTCAATTATGCGTTCATATAATTATGATGGATTACAGCTAAACCCACTTGATAATCATTTTAGTAGTTAATACAGTTAGACATTTAGTACCACGTACGAAAACTTAGTCTGTGCACTCCATAACTAGCTGCTCCTTCACATGCAGCATGCATGCATCAATATATTCACCTGCATAAAGTTTAAAAATCAAATTGCCCAACTACATGTACAATTGTACAAGGCTACAAGCTCTGAACCTGAAGAGTCGCATTCAAAACAAACCTGGATTAGAAAATGCTTCCAAATATCAAATAGTACAATAATTTCTCCTGTTCGTAATTGGTTACAGAAAACAACATGGAGACTTACTTTTGTTGTTGTATTTTTTCTTTGAAGCATGAAATTGTATTAAATTTAGGAAGAAATAATACGAGGGTACATTGTACTCATAGAGTCTGTCATTATAATATGACCAATATACGATGGTGTTTTGTGGTCCCAGATTGTTGTGGAAAGATTTCTCGTTATGCTGTCATCTGCTGCTTTGTTTGCTAAATCGTCCGCCGCCTAATTTCCTTCCCTGTAATTATGCTCAACGGTGTAATGCGGAATCTAGGCCAGTCTGAGCTTGATTTCTGCTATCATATTGTTTAAGTACCAAGGTGGTTCGACAGCCGAGGTTAAAAATCTTAAAAGATTTTCCGAGTCCGTTTCGAATTTCACCCTTGGCCATTCTCGATCTGTAACTGTTCTTGACGCTATGAGCATGGCCCAAGTTTCGGCAGTGAGCGCTGTTGTTATCCCCAATGGTTGTGCAATTGCTAATATTGTGTTAGCATTTTCGTTCCGGCAGATAACTCCGGCTCCTGCCAGTCCCGGATGACCTCTCCCTGCTCCATCTGTGTTGATTTTGATCTAGTCTGGTTGGGATTTACACCATCCTAATAAAATTGTGATTGACTTGGGAATATGATGCTTAATGACTGTAGAAGATTGCATTCTTGGTAGCACTGGTGGAAGATTTTGTTGTGCCCAGGTGTATTCCTGTTGTACGCGGGTAGCCATTTGGAGTATTTTGTTTGGTTCAAATGCTTTTGGTTGTAAACGACGTCGTTTCTAGCTAGCCAAAGGGACCAGAAGAGAAAGCAGAATGTGGTGGTGGTTTCGTTACCCATTTTAGCCCGAAGAAGAAAGGATATAGATGTCTGTGGGTTTATTGAAGTGGGTATTCCTTGGTGGGAGATCTGTGGAGGGGATATCCGGGGAAGTAGTAGGTTCCATGAATCCATAGCGATCGGACAATGTAGCAGGATATGCTTTGCATTTTCAGGATTAGAATTGCCTTGGGGGCAAAGGTTGGAGTTGGTGAGGCGGGTGTGATTGAGTAGTTGGAGGGTTGGTAAACCCTCGTTAAGTGCTTTCCACAAGAAAAACTGTACTTTTGGTGGAAAAGGGAGCGTCCATTAAAAGTTGGTCGGAGGGAGTGGTGGGTTCTGCTGCAATTGGTCTGAAGTGTCTGTTAGGCATTTGTATCCTGAACCCGTCGTGTATTTTCCCGATTTTGTGAAGGGCCAGATTATTCTATCTGGATGGTTTTCATATGAAAGGTGAAGGTTGACGATTCTTTGCATTGTGTTTGATGGGAGGATGCTCGGCATTTCGTGATTCCAATATGATATCCGCTACTGATTGTATAGGGTAGCAAAGTGTTGGGTCTATGTAATTTTCGAACTGAGGGATCCAGTTTGCTTGGATTGGGGTGGTGGAGCCGTCTCCTATCTGGTGAAAGAGATGATTTTTCAGGGTTGGTATGAGGGAAGCCAGATTCCTCCACAGGGGCTTGCGGATGAGGGAGGAGGAGGGATGTTTAGGAGGATTGGTTGATGTTTAAGGTATTTCTCGTTGACTTAGTTTCGTTTGATAAGAAGAGAAGAACTTTATTAGATCACAGAAGAATGTACAAAAAAAAAACTAACGTGTAGTGTACAAAAAGAAATTACAATCAATAAAAACCAGCATCCCAATTAAGCATTGTATGAAAAAAAATTTAGCATGAATCCTCCTTCCAGCAGTTGTATCCCATGAGGGGACTAGAGTTTTAGCAATATCACAAAGCTCAACATCAGTTTTGAAGCTCTAATTTTCCTGGAAAGTGCGACAATTTCTCTGGTTCCAGAGAGTCCAAATAATAGCTGGTGGTATAAAGTTCCAGATATCTCTCCTGAGTTGCTAGAGATGCAATTGTTTGGCCAAGAGACATACAATGAATACATAGATTCTGGAAGGACCCAACCCTAATCGAATTTTGACGTAAGAGTAGTCCAAACACAGTGTGAAACTTTATAGTGAATTAGAATACGATCTTGTGACTCTGTACTATCACCACAAAGAATGCAGGAGTTATACAAGTCCATACCTTTACGATTTAACATCTCCAGAGAATTAAGTCTTCCATGTACAACACACCGCATAAGAAAATAAATTTTTGGTGAAATGCAAGCTGTCAATTTAGCCAGGCTAGCAACCAACTTTGGGGCTTTGAAAATTTTGAACCGAAAAGTCCAAATTTGTTACAATTACTTCAAAACTTAATACAAATGCCAATGTCTTGTATGTTAATTTAGGGACTCTACATGATGTTAGCCATAGCTCTGCAGACCCAATTCTTGTTATCGAGTAACCGTTCTTTCTGGAATTCTTTTCTATTTTCTTTTAAAAAAAAAGTGATTGGTAATTGAAATGATATTCAGTTGGTGTATGCGAGTTTCGAACCCAGTGCCACGACAGTGATAATAAGATTGTCTAATGATTTTTATACTGTATCAGGCATGTTCGACGCTCAGCAACTGGATCCCAAGCCTAATAATTTGTAACTATTAACAAAAGAATAATCACAATGGACGAATTTTTTTTTACATAATTTATGAACCAATCAAATACTCCCATCCCATCAATCCTAGTTGCTGGATGATGAACTATTGAGAATCGTCCTTGATATCATCATTATCGAATCCAAAAATATCCTTCAACCACTTGTAGATACCCATCTTTCAATTACATCATGAACACATTCTCTGCCCCTTTACGATAGGAATCCGCAACCCCTAAAACTTTACACTTAACACATTGATGCAACTTGTCTAAACACATAATTAGCTAAGAAACAAGATCAAGTCTTTATTATTATTCTAATCGTATCTTTCTAATCATCTCTTCCCAATTTTTTGTGTAATGCTGAGTGTGACAATATATATAGTGATTTAGGTTTTGCTAGTTGTTGTACGAACTATGTGGTGTACATTTCACGCTGACGCGGATACACATTGCTTATGAACCCTAATCCAAATCCATGTGACTGTTTGAGCAAGACGTTTCACCTTTAATTCGTTAATCAAACTAGATTATGGGTATAGTTAGTCTAAATTAATATTAAGAGCTAGCACTTTTTGTATTTAAAACGGAAAATGCGTCATTTGTCAAAATATTTTTAAAACACGGTTCAAATGGACAAGTAAAAATTAATTTGGGTGAAATGGACAAAAAAAAAATGGCAAGGATGACGCTGGATTCATCCTGACATAAACTTAAAAAATAACAAGGATGAAACTGGATGCATCCTGTGTAAATTAAAAATAAAAAAAAATATTTGAAAATGGGCAGGATGAAACTGGTTACATCCAGGCTATTTTTATATTTTTGTCCATTTAAACAGTATCAAATTCTAACTGTCCTTTTCACCCAGGAATTGTTGATTTGGTCTTTTTAACCAATTTTGTGCATTTAAAAATGTTTAAACTCTCAATAATTGTTCTTTATCATTTTTTTTAAAACCACCTGATAGCACTTTTTTTTTTCTTTAATCAAAAGCTAGATAAATCAAAGAAAATGAATGTACAAAACATCTACCAGTGGTAGAATAAGAAACAAGATAATTTAATGAATACAAGGTCCCAATTCAAGACATACAGAGTAAATTACTTGATAGAACTCCTGTTGGTGAACCATTTAACATTAATACTTAACTTTATTCAGAGAATTAACTCAAATATCAAGTTCTTCAAGGAACACATATACTTTTTTTATTTCTGGAAAAATGATATTTTCACTTTTATAAAAATGGGGTAGTAAATCGAATAACATATGATTCATGTGAGATTATCCTCAAAATCATGACATAAATTTTTAATAAACTCGAAAAGAAACTGTTCGGAAATCCAGAGCTGTGAGAATCTAGTGAGAATGCTAGAAAAGGAATTAGTTCAATTATTGGTCCAAAAATCCAACGCCAAACCGACGTGGAATTTTATTTTATCTATAAAAGTAGGGCTTAAACTATGTTGGTCGGTAATGCAAAACTTAGGACACTAGTTTGGATTTTGTGGTTTAAGTTTAGTTGTTTAAAAGGAAGTCGATATTCGGATATTGTCATGCATGCAAAGACAAAAGCATGCAGCTTGAGAGTTCATTGTAATTTTGCATTGGTGTGCGTATTGCTTTACTACGTGTCTTGGCTAATGTCTCTGTTTTAGAATACGTTAACGTTCTTCATTAACCCTTATCTATTGCACACGCGTGTACAACAGACAAACTAAGGCAGAAAACCCTTATCTATTGCACACGCGTGTACAATAGACAAACTAAGGCAGAAAACAGTTCTAGCATAAAATACCTCTGCATGTATTTGAAAAATTTAATCAAACAACTGAGATTGAAATGTCACGTAAACGTACAGATAATCAAATCACAGCTCTGTAATTATTCTCCATATAGAATGTGGACATAATCGAAGTAGCTCCATAGCTCTATAGTTATTTTCGTCATTTCTGGTATGCAATTCGATCACATAGAGATGATTAATAGGCAGCAAGATCATCAGATGTTGATATCAATAGGCAAAAAAGTAAAAAAAGAAAAAGATTGGATTAGTGTTGTATATCGAGTTGTTCACAAACTTGTACATCAAATGATATGATTAAAACCTGAAATTTGTTTCTTCTCATATCGACGTGGCATTTTGAATCTTAATCCGAATAGGGTTCCATTCCTCCATCCATGGACTAGTCTAATCATTTTGGAGACCAATATACACCAAAATATCTAGCTAACCGCGTAAATATCTTGACAACAAAGTTTCAAAAAGTACTTAGGAAATAAATATCTCCAAGTTATTTTCTGAATAATCACGATTTTACCGTAAATTATAATATCCATTTATTGATGGAAAAAATCCAAAATCAAAATAGCACTCGTAATCTGAGATGGAGATTGTGTACATGTGTAAGGCTGAAACATAGTTAGTGTTATCTACCTGTTCAAAGTGGTCTAGGGCCAGGGCCATCTACTGCATTTAAGGATTGGATTCTAGCTAGTCGGCATTATGTGTTTCGTATCCAAAATAGTTGCCTATCAGAGACACCGGAACTGTCATCGTTGGTTAGGTAGACAAAATGCATTTCACTATAAACCTAGTAACTCTAACAAACAATTAATTATTGTTATCGCTTTCCACAGTTGTCGTACAAATCGTGTAACTTTCCGACATTGTTTAACAGCAATATAGAATCCAGACTGTTCCATGGAAAATACCAGGAATATCCAAGTCCAGCAACCTTTAAGATGGAGTTATTCACATTTTTTTTCCCGTTCTAAGGTTTCATGAAAGATAGCTTGAAATCTGAACTAAAATGCTATCTGAATTGCGTTATGTGTTCTGATTATGGTCAATTTTACGGTTGATTTTGTTTCTAAATTTTAATCATTTCTTGAACTCAATTTAAAATGACGTTCAATGTAATTTAGATTGATGTTTTCGAATCCATTTTACATTCCACGCTTAGACTTGGACTCCTATGATTTATTCAAAAAATATTGAGGTATCATGGAACTTGGAAGATGAAATTCTTTCACGTTAAGACTTACTAAAAACAAAAATTTAATAAATCTAACCAACTATTTAGGATAATAAATATTTACAGCCAATTCCAACACACATGTCGAAAATTTCCCCAATCATTTTCTTCTGGATTTTTCTTTATGCAAAGGCTTCCAAATACAAGCTAATTATAAGTGATCAAGCTTGAAACATATTAATTTTTACAAACATATTAATTTTTATAAATTAGTTATCAAACTTATTAATTAACAAAATAACTACCAAGTGACGTGTTTTCAGTCATTTTTTATCTATTTAGGATCTCATCAAGGTCTTCCACACTTTTCTGGATCACAAAATTGGTTAAAAAGACCAAAATCAACAATTCCTGGGTGAAATGGACAGTTAGATTTTGATACTATTTAAATGGACAAAAATGTAAAAATAAGCAGGATGTAACCAGTTTCATCATACCCATTTTCAAATATTTTTTCTTATTTTTAATTTACACAGGATGTATCCACTTTCATCATCCTTGCTATTTTTTAAATTTAAGATAGGATGAACCACCAGTTTCATCTTTAATATTTTTTTTTTTGGCCATTTCACCCAAACTATTTTTTACTCGTCCATTTGAACTGTGATTTAAAAATATTTGGACAAATGACCCATTTTCCGTTACTGGATCAAAATACTGTTAGCAGCACACCTGAACTGACATTACCAATTTACCACCATCTCCCCAACAACGCATCTTATCCGTACCCAACTTGCAACAACAAGTTTCAAGGTCATCTTAGGAACTGTATTAATATATTTTATCCAAAAATTAATAAATACTAAAATCTTAAAAATAGAAAAAAATCTAATAAATTTTTAATTTCTATTTTTATAATAATTAAATGGGTTGGTTTGGTGGAAGATAAAGGGCGATGGAACAACACAAACTTCTTCTTCATCCTCTTCACACACAGTAAACAAATTCTTTCGCTGTCAAATAAAGGTCTCCCGTTTCATTTTTAATGGTTTAAAACAAGTGCTTGTCTTTTTGGTCCAACAATTCATTTCTCTCCATCTCTCCATTCAAAAGAAAACAACAAACACAAACCCCACAAAACAGAGGAGAAGAAGAGGGATAAAAAGAGTCAAATGTATACAAATCTATGTAAATGGAGCAGTAGCAGACAGACAATACCTTCCTCCTAAATTCTCAGCTTAATAGTATGTATATTTCCCTTTTTCTCATTCCATTCTCCAAAAGAACAATTTTTTTCTTCTCTACAGATTATTATTCTTTAATTTAGGGTTTGGGTTTCTTCTTTGGGTATCTTGTTTTTGATGAATTGGAGATAAGGTGGTATAGTTTGAGACTTGGGTTTCTTGTTTTTTATCAATTGGAATAAAGGGTTTTTGGATTGTTGATCATTTGAGGGTTTGGGAGGTCAAGATTTTGATCTATTTAAGGTAAAGATTTTCAGAAATTTGACCAATTTGAGAGGTAAATGTTTTCTTGATCAATTTGAGGTAAAGGGTTTCAGAAATTTGATTAATTTGAGGTGTGGGGGTATCTTGTTGTGATCAATTGGAGTTTATAGAGGATTCAGGATTTGGTTTGGGAATCAAGATTTTGATAAATTTGGGATTAGGGTTTTGATAATTTTTTGTGAAAATTGATTCTGATGGGAGCTGGGAGTTCAAGTATTGCAGCAGCAGAAGAAGGAGGATGTTCTTCACCAAGTAAAATGATGGTGGTTGGTCTCGGTGATATGCCTGAAAGCTGTGTTGCATCTGTTCTTGTGTATCTTGATCCACCTGAAATTTGTAAACTTGCAAGATTAAATCAAGCTTTTCGTGGTGCTTCTTCTGCTGATTTTATATGGGAATCAAAATTGCCTTCAAATTATAAGTATCTTATGGAGAAAATATTTGGTCAAGTTCCTGCTAATCTAAGTATGAAGGAGATTTATGCAAAGCTTTGCAGGCCTAATCGATTCGGGGATGGGACTAAGGTAAGATTATCATTTGATTATGTGGTTCTTCAAATTCGAGCATTTGGGGGTATTTGATTTGCAGTTTTGCTAATGGTTTTATTTGTATTGTTTTAGGAAATTTGGTTGGACAAGAGGACTGCACAGCTTTGTATGTCGATTTCGGCAAAGGCGTTAACAATAACCGGAATTGATGATAGGAGATATTGGAAACACCTACCAACTGAGGAATCTAGGTATAAATTCTTCTCTTGTTTGGCTTGAGAAATTTCATTTTGGGTTGTTAAATTCTGTTTTTTCCAATTAAATTTTGATCTGTCATTCGCTTACACTCGTACGATTTGTCTGGTTTTTGTAGAAAAATTTACAATAACTGAGTATATTCTTTGCTTAAGATTGTTCATTGAGATCTTTTTTCTATGAGTAAATAGATTTGATTGATATGCTTAACAAATTTGTTTGATATTTTTTAGATTTCGCATTCAAGTTTATTAATTGGTGGATCTGATTTATGAATTAGAATATGAAATTGAGCGATCGTTGATTTGTTCAATTCATATTTTAAATTGACACTTTTGTGGGCACAGTTTGGGAAAGTCATAGGCAAGAGTTGGGACTCGCTAGATTGATAACACCCCCTTTAGTTTTGAATTTACCTAGGCTTCTCAAATTAGTAGAAGCCATTTTCTACATCTCTCTCATTTCTGCGGGCAATTTGGGGTTGAGTACTATTGGACCACTGCAAAGGGAGGTTGGTCCCCGTGGGGATATAATCTTAGTAAACTTCCATAAGGGAGATGTAGAACATTAGACACCCAACCTCTACTGTGTCTGGACCGATCTTAAAGTTTAGGGTAAGGGATTGATGATGATGTCATAGCAATATTGTTTCCAGGTGTACTTCATTTAAATATGACAAGTTTCAGTCAAACATAAGAAATATAAAACTAGTTCAGCGTAGGAAACAAGTTTTACTTGGTCCACCGATGTTACTTTTGGGTTCAGTTGGTGCAGGCCATTGCTATGGTCTTTTAAGTGTAAACTTTCTTACAGACAGGAACCTGTTTATTGTTATACAGTTGTGGTTCAAGTTCTTATGAAGTTATAATTTCTAGTATTTATCTGTTGCGTTATTGGCTGTAAGAGTAAAAGCTGACTCGGTTTCTTTTTTCTGCGTTCTTTATAGGTTTAACTCAATTGCATATCTCCAACAAATCTGGTGGTTCGAGGTTGATGGAGAAGTAGAGCTTTGCTTTCCAGCCGGGACCTACAGCCTATTCTACAGGATTCAGTTGGGCAGAGCCGCAAAGAGGTTCGGCCGAAGAGTTTGTAACCCTGAACATATCCACGGATGGGATTTGAAACCGGTTCGATTCCAACTTCAGACATCAGATGGCCAACACGCGATGTCCCAGTGTTATCTGGATGAACCAGGTAACTGGGTTAATTACCACGTTGGAGATTTCGTTGTTGAAAACCCAAACACACCGACAAAAATCAAGTTCTCAGTGACTCAAATAGACTGCACCCACACAAAAGGCGGCTTATGTTTGGATTCTGTGTTAATATACCCAAGTGATCTTAGAGACAGGTTAAAACGGTAACCGATTTTTGAAGCGGATTTTAACCTTGTTTTCTAGGGTCTTAGGATTTAGCAAGAGAGAATATATGTTATAGGAGATATAGATATAAATAGATGTGTGCCCTGGTTGGTCTGTCTTGTTATTTTTTACATATTTTTGTTGGCTTCTCCTGGATAAAGCTGTAAAGGGATTGTTGTATATTGATCTGTCTATACTTTTCTTCAATGTAACAATCAACTACTCTGAATTTAGAGGTCCTGTTTTTGAGTAGCTGTACCTTGTTACTTAAAAGCTAGAGGTCATGTGTTTTGAGTGAATTTTCGCCATCATTGCTACAGAAAACTGCTACTCTGTTGCAGGAATTTAAGGAACACTTCTGTAGAAATTATTTTTTAAGTTTAAGCTTTTATGTTCTGACAATGGATTCGTTGTGCTTCATGTTGTCTTGAGAATAATTTCTCTTCAACTCTAAAGATATTGAGTTTTCTTCATTTTTTTTTGTTCTACAATAATTTACATGTAACGAACACATGATAAGAACCTGCACATTCTTCGCTAAAAATCTGTTGGGGTGAATGCCAATTACAATTGCAAGAGAAGTGTTGAAAACAGACCATATGCTGCAAACTTGTTGCGGGGGATGCCAACTGCAAGAGAAGAGTCGAGAACACGCCATATGCGAAGCAAGTGATGTGTTTTTATGGTTTTTTGTATTCAGAAGCACCTGGACTACAAGTAGAATGCTAGTGGCTTTGCAAACGTGCCATATTGCTCTATCTTGACATTTCTTGTTGATATGATGAGAGTATGATGAGATATTATCTGAGATATTTAGCCAGCAAAGAGTGGGACCAAGATTAGCAAAATATCAACACTTTTTAGGGTTTGAAGATAGTATGGCAGCCCATCTCTTTCTTACAAATATCAAAACACTCAAATTGACCTAAACAACTTGAAAAATAACTTGGACTTTTTATTATAAATGGAATTGCCTCTCATTTTAATCAAATGTTATCAACATTAGGTCTATATAATAATGGGAAAAAAAACAAAGAATATACCTTAAATGTAGTGTGGACGCTAAGATATATTATATGTGGTGAAGATTGGAATGCTTGAAAGCAATGTACCCTGCATTTCCACACTTCTGCCATGAATTGGTTCACTGCAATATCTTATGTATATATGTAGTCTTCTTCCAAGTTACTATCAATGACGATAACAAAACTTATCCAGGTGCTAATGGAGTAATATGAGGTCATTCGTTCAAGTCTTGTTGGCTACCAGATACATGAAACACCGATGTCATAAATGAATGGCTATTCAGCCGAAGAATGATACAATTGACTTCATAGTCATAATGACCGTTTTCTTGAGTTTGAGCAGTGAGCACTGGTTAGCAGAAATAACCAGATTCTCCACAAGAGCACTTACCTCCGCGGTGAAACTTCCAATACAAGAACGCATGCTGCATCATCTGATGGTTCCAACTCCAGGAGATGCTAAGCAGCATTTTTCTCAAGTACCAGATTATTGTGGTTTCTGACAAACTCCACCAGATAAGATCATTTGGGGGGGCTGCCATTTATGTTATACACTTCTCTGCTCCACTGAGTCTCCCTAACCGGCCAAGGAGATCAACAATATAAACACAATGCTCAATTCCTTGTGTGACACCAAATTCAGACATCATACAATAGAAGTATTGAGACATTCATTGGTGGGCCTCATGATTACAGGCACATAGGAGGGACACAAAGACGACTTGGTATTGCCACTCTCCCATATTACATGATAACTTTGATCGATTGGGTGGTTCAGCAAGTATTTTCAGTACATCGACAGTACCACAACATTTTCAATACATGTCCCATGGCTGCATTTGCAATGGCAGGTCTGAACCAAAACCAAGGTTCATAATTAAGCTGTGAATCTGTTGGCCCCTCCACCAATGTTACCAAGTTTGAACTAGCAGCAAGTCCTCCAGAGAAGCTCAAATGATCAAACTTGACTCCAGAATGATGCATTTTCACACATAGTTTGAAAGCCTCTTCACCATTGCGTTGATGAGAATTAGTAGCAATCATAACATTCCACAACACAGCAGTTTTACTAGCAAACTCGTCCAAGGTAAATTACTCAGAAGTGAAATCACCACATTTTGGGTACACATGAGTGCATTCCATGTAACCTCAATTCCCTCTGGCATGATATGAACAATTCGTTCACCTGCTATTATCATTCCGCATTTTCCAAACATGGTTACTTGAGTATTACCAATAAGCAAATTCTCATGAAAGCCTGTCCGGATAATAACGCAATGACATTTTTGAACAGAGATTTGGGGACTGACATGCAGCTAAAGCACTAGCAAAAGTTATTTTGCTAGTTCTTAGCACCTCAACCAAAGTTCTAGTGCATCCCCATGGTGACCATTTTGAATGCTGGAAGCCATCACTGAGAGCCATGAAATCAAATCCCTGTCAGACATTTCAAGAAACAAAAACTTCGAATCTTCCAAACCTTCCAGACTCAGAATACAGAGTAATAAGAGTATGGCAACATAAACAATTGAATCCAATCCGAATTTAACAATTAAACCATGGCTTCCCATTCCCCATCTAAGAAAATCTGCACCGCTGCTGCAAACCAAACAAGACAGTGCTGTAGAATTTGGATTCAAGTTAGCTAGATACATTTGCTGGAAAATTCCTAGTGATTCCTCACAAAGCCCAATCTGGGTTTATGCAAATCTGAATGAGTTCCATGATATTATGTCGTGTTCATTCACCCGATAGAAAACACAGTAAGCAATCTATACATCACCACACAACTACCAAACAAGTGTATAAACGTGTTCACCGCAGAAACATTAGATCCCAAACTAGAAACCATAACATGTGCAAGAACTTGAATCATAACTCACTCTGAAGTGTCCAACATAAACTAATCACTGTTACAAAAGAATTTTGATTGCAACTAACTTCTGGACCTACCCTAGTCTCGGCTGTAACAAAGTATATGTTCAGTAAAAAAAGTGAACGGAAACAAAACCACCGAATACAAGTACCTATTGATGCAGCAACATCATACAAAGGGGCCTGCACAAGGATAACCAGCAAATACAAGTACCTATTGATGCAGCTACATCATACAAAGGGGCCTGCACAAGGACAACCAGCAAATACAAGTACCCATTGATGCAGCTACATCATACAAAGGGGCCTGCACAAGGACAGTGCATATAAAGTCACAATTTCCAACCCGACAGAACAATCTTAACAATCTGATGACACTCCTACACAACCTACCAGCTAACAGGTATATCAAATGGCATAACTCTATCCAAGATGGATCCAATTGAAGTAAATATATGGACACTGAATATCCACACTGAAAGACAATAGCTTTTACTACTGTCTAAACTGCAAGGCAACAGGTGGTGAAATTCTCAGAATTACATTCCTGACAAGTGTAAGATAAATTCTAAATTCAGATTTCAGATTATTCAAAGAAGTTAATAATGACATGTTTTTTTCTAAATCTGCAATAAGCAACCCCTAATTACATTACACAAATACTTAATCATCATAGTGACAATGAGAAACAGAAATTATAAAGGAAAAAAAACATGGTTTCAATTTGAATCAGAAGATGAAGAATCAGAAATAAAAAGATTAATATGTTGAATAAAAGTAACATTTTTAGGCCTATCTTTTCTCCTAATATAACCTTTAGCTTCCTCCTCAGAATACTTTGAAAACCCTTTCTGTCCATTTCTTTTCCATAATTCTTCAGCGTAATTCCGATGTCCATAATAAGCCACAGATTCAACAATCGATCCTCCTGATCCTGATTCTTCTTCTTCATCTTCAGCAGCAGCAGAAACAATCTGAATAGGAAGTCTTTCGTAATGCCCATTATTAATCCCTTCTAATTCATCCATTCGATTTAAACCCAATTTCGAAACAGAATACAATTCTCCAAAAATCCGATTACCCGAATCGGGAAAATTCAATAGAAATGGAACTTTGTACGGA
This sequence comes from Papaver somniferum, assembly GCF_003573695.1. NCBI lineage: Eukaryota > Viridiplantae > Streptophyta > Magnoliopsida > Ranunculales > Papaveraceae > Papaver > Papaver somniferum. Next base: position 16,581,528 of record NC_039365.1, on the reverse strand, counting down.
CCACAAACCAATGGGTATTTGTTTTTTGATTTGTAAATCCCTAGATATTCAGCATCACCTGATTTTATCAAATCTTCTAATAAAACATGATTTGGAAAACCCTTTTTCAGGGTTCCGTATGTAAAAACTAGAAATTTCTTCTCCTCAACACCCATCACTTCAATCTCACTCAAAATCTCTGTGTATCGCTAGTTTCTGGGGAAGAAGAAGAATAGGAATCTTGATTCTCTAGGAATAGTGGTGAGTGGTGGTGGGTGATCCTTTAATTAAGTAGAATTAGAACACATTATGCGGGCCATCTTTCTGGAGTGATGTTTGACGTAGATATAGGGGAAATGAGTGCCGTGTGATCGTATCATAGGATAACACGTGGTTATATATACCGTTTGTTTGTTGCGATATTTTTAGCATAATGATGAAAAGTGTTCTTCACTCCATTAGATCATATCTTGCTCCTAGTTAGTAAGTTCGCCAATGATTCACGAATCATTCCGTATCGCGAATTTTACCGTTTTATTCGCGTATGTTTGCAACTCCGAACCCAAGACGCGTATTATGTGGTATTCCCGGATTATTCGTGAATCGCTCACGAACTTTACGTATCCCGAATGATACGTCCGTTTAATTCGCCAGAATTTCTTTAGCTTTAATGTTTTTAAAGGCCCTATTTTTTTGGGCGTTACTGCCTCCCAAGCATACACGGCCCAATATTAGACGTTGTTGTAATTTTTATGAAACAAAAATGACAGAAGAGATTTGAAGGTGAAGGTGAGAGAGATCTAAACCACTATACCACGTCCTCTTTGATGACTAATGTTGTATATATTATTAATATCATCATATTAAGTTTATTTTTTTCTTTAAATAACTCACGTGTATGCATAAAAATTAGTGTATGACCTTATAAATACTAATTATTTATTATATATAAATACCGAATTTTCAGATCCGAACTCACATTTATAAATCGAATTATACACGTACGTATGTCGTTCCGAATTACTGACAAATCACGTTCCGTTGACCGAATTTTGGACCGAATTTGGGTTTTACAAAACCGTATAATACTCGTACGTTTGCCGTTCCGTACGTTTGCCGAATCCCGAATTACTAACTAGGATCTTGCTTAATATGGTTCAAAAATAAATAAATTATCTTGCTTAATCAAGAGAATAACCTCGTTGCAAATGTATGGTTGATAACATTAAAATGAATTGAATGTCTACATGACTACTGAATACGGTTTGACCAATGAATTGATATAAAGAAAGATAAATTCTGTGTACAGGACAGTCATGAGAATATATAGCAGACTCGACTCTTTCTCTCTTAGATTTCTCATGTGTGTCGCACACACTTGCACTACACCACACACATTCACTCACACATTTGCACCACATTCTATTACCCTCCCTCAAGCTCAAGGGGGCTTGAAGAGGCTTCTTGATCTTGCACACACATTCACTCACACACATATTCTAAAAAGACCATATGGAGCAGTGGCGACACCTAGCAATAGTAGTGTCAGTTGGTGAAGTAAAACGGATAAGGTAGTTCAGCATCTTATGTTGCAAGAGTAATTGTTGCAGCAGTAGTTCACATAAAGAGATGAAAGCAACTGAAGTTGTCATAACTATCCAGTCCTTCCTCTCGTAACAATCCAGCAGAAGCACTGAGTAGTCTTGGTATTCTGCATTCATTGCGATATGCCAATCTGAAAACACAAGAAGTAGGTAAAGATATTTCTGGTCTTGCACCCAACAACATGAGGCAGTAGTTAGTATAACAAGGTGTCTCGAACAAGAAACTCAGCTGCAATGAAGCTTGGTTTTTGTAGTAGTACCAGTAGAGAACACCCATAGCATGCCAGGAACATGAGCAGTAAAGGAATAGGGCAACACACACAGCTCATGACAAAGCTCACATAAAAGCATCTCAATAGAAGCACCTGCCAACTGATCCATCATTGAAAAACTCCATCTCTAATTACCATTCTCAGCTGGACCTAATATTATTCAATCACACAAAATAACAAATAGGAAAGTAAAAGATAACTAAACCATGCTACATCAGAATTGAATGTAGACTCATTAAAAAGAACTTCAACCTGTACTTATATATCTCATCAATTTCAATCCCATAACAACATCCTCAGTTCCATCATTACACGCACAAAATACTTCAACACCGCAGTGAGGACCATATCAAGGAACATTGAGGTTGTCAAACTCAATGTCCTACTGAATTTAAGGAGAAATTCTCTCCACTACCCGGTGGACAAAATTAAGCTTCTTCCTAACTAACAATAGTAGCAAAAATAGGCATTCTCAGACCAACTAGATTCATGAATCAATATTAGTAGATCTTGATTAAAAAACTAGGTTAAATCCAACAAAGTTACGATGAAAAAAAATTCTGAAGACGAAATTGAATTTTGTTGAGAAAGTGATGTAGAATTTGAACACATGAGATCAAATCTAAAGTAATCTAAACATGAATTTGGAGATTACCAGCCGAGATTCAGATGATAGTTGATGAGGTAAGAGATTTCAGTCCATACACCAACAAGAAATTGAAATAACCAAGAGCTCAAACCCTAAAACTGAATTTTAGATCCAAAATACATGCTTAATTCTAATTGACGAGGTTGCAGTAAGCATCAGGATCAAATCCAAACCCTCACCAATTCCTGTAAATCTTTACTTCTTAGAAAACCTTATCAAATTGAGGAACAAATCTTCTTGAAGATGAATCAGAGACGAAGAATGGTGGAATCTATGGATCGATACCCTCAGAAATTCATGATTTCTGAGTCCGATACCATGATAACATTCAAATGAATTGAATGTCTACATGATTATTGAATACGGTTTGATCAATGAATTGATATAAAGAAAGATAAATTCTGTGTACAGGACAGACACGAGAATATATAACAAACTCGACTATTTCTTTCTTAGAATTCTCATGTGTGTCGCACACACTTGCACTACACCCACACATTCACTCACACACTTGCACCACATTCTATTAATGATGTTTACTCCTAGTCCAATTTTCAGGCACTTTGAAATATTCTCCAGCGAACTCTAGAAAGGTTTTCTTGATAATTTTCATTAAAAAACAAAGACGTTAGGGGGAGTGACATTAAAGTTAGAAGAAAAAAATAACAAGAAAATGAAGAAAAATAAAGCAAACTCTCAAAAAAGTAATTAAGAAACTCCAAATCAAAAGTTCGAGACACAAGTCTTATGCTCAAGAAGCTCCCCCAAAAAAAGTCCTTTTAGAAATCCTTATTTATGTCATGAAATGAGCATTCGACGACATCTATTTGCTCATCTTATTTAGAGTCGGAGTAAAAATATCCCAAACCATAATTATTTCCAATAAGAGGCATTTGCATTTCTGAATAAGATTTAGCATAACTCGCCAATATATTCTTCCACATATATAATGAAATTTGATTTAGAAAACAAACCAAATTTTTTTCCAGATTGTAACCCAACTAAGAAACATAGTCCTTTCCCATAGAAAGATTGATACGGATATGTATATACCACAAATTTATGAGATTACAGGTCGGAGCAACGATCGCAAGGAAGAGGTTCTAGCCTTCTAGGTAAAAGGAATCCTTTTCCCGAAAGTGGATAGGAAACCAAAGGCCAAAAGGTCCAAATTTTAAAAACTTACCATAGAACGGGCTTGAGCGCCATTTGATCTGGGCAAATAATTGCCCACCTTTTCCATAGGCTTGCTCCACCACCGGATTGAGATATTTTTGAAATGTCATAGAAAGTACGTCAACCAATCCTACTTTCTAAAGTGCAAGGGTTTGATTAATTGTTGAGATGTTGTCACGCAACATTTCTCTCAAAACTAAATAGTAGATGAGAGAGATATCTCTCTCAAAACCAGATAATATATTCTTCAACGTAATTCCTATGTCCGTAATAAGCCACAACTTTAATAATCGATCCACCTGATCCTGATTCTTCTTCATCTTCTTCAGCAACAGAAACAATCTGAATAGGAAGTCTTTCGTAATGCCCATTACTAATCCCTTCTAATTCATCTATTCGATCTAACCCAAATTTTGAAACAAAATACAATCACTCAGAATTTGATTACCTGAATCATAAAAATTCAACATAAATGGAACTTTATATGGACCACTGACTAATGGGTATATGTTTTTTTGACTTATAACTCCCTAAATACTCAGCACCAAGTGATCTTATCATATTTTCTAATAAAACATGATTTGGAAAACCCTTTTCAGAGTTCCATATGTAAAAAATAAATGTTTCTTCTCCTGAATACCCATCTTACTTCTTCTATCTCACTACCTCCAAATTTCTCTAGTTTTTATTCTCTTCTGGAGAAAAAGAAAAGAGAAATCTTGATTCTCAAGAAATGAATAGAAGTGAGTGGTGGTGGTGATATTAAAATAACAACTTACGGGGCCAACTACAACCTAATATTTTGTTTGTTTTGGAGGTATAGAGTAAAGGAGTGACGTGTGGTCATACTATAGTATACCACGCAGTGATATATAACGTATTCGTTTGTTTGTAGCGATACTTCTGTGGGAAATATTAATGTTTTTTTTTCATTTTCTTATAGAAAAAAATAGAAATATATTACTAATTTAATAGAATCGAACAGAGGGTTGGTGCCTCCCAAATTTAAGGACTTAGGTTTCTGCTACCAATCAAAGATAGATGTCTGAAATCTGTAGAGTTACCGTACTGAATGTCCTTACATATGATATTTTCAAAATAATTTAAATAAGACAGTAGGTAATCAACATTGAAGTTTGTCTTCCAGTTAGTATTTCATCTTCCTCCTTATAGTGTGATAGTTAGGTTCTTATTAGTACCCGAAAGATTGAAAATTCTGCAATTCAAAATGGACGCCCATTCTAGAGATTCTTGAGATGCAATGCAGTCTCCTTTTTCTTTCCTATGAGTCGTGACTCCTCTAGTTTTCTTTCCAATTGTTTCCCCGGAAGGACCCAACATAGAGTAACACATATGTTTTCCCAATCGCCCCATGGGGTTTGGGGTTGGTGTTTGAGAACCAAGAGAAGCACCAATCTGATAGGGTGTTAAAATTTAAAACTGATACATTCAAGTTTAAAGAGAAATGAGCCCAAACAACCTTAGTGAAATTGCACTGCATTAAAACGTGTTCCATACACAAATATGATTGATATGGGAAAAGTATTTATAAATATACCCACTAAGAGGTAGAATGTTTTGTTGTATTTTCCGGATGAAGAAATTGATCCTTGGAATAACATCCATGTTCTATATTTTTCCTGCCAAAGTATCATTTTGTTGAAGATTTTTCTTGTCAAGGATATCATACAGAGATTTACTTGTGAATATCCCTTGAGGGTTGTCCAACCATCTAAGAATATCATTTTTCCTTCTATGAGGATGAACGGTGAAAATTCGACTCACCATATATTCCAATCAAATAGAAGATTTAGAGTTTGAACATTCCATCCAGAGTCAGTTAAAGATCAGCAGCTAGACTAAAACCACTCTCCCTGCCATCCCCATAGAGAGAGAGAGATGGGATGACCTTCTAGATCAGGGATCCATTTATCATTCAAGATAAGAACACTTTTTCCATCCCCAATTTCCCACATGTTATTATCTTTAATCAACATCAATTCTTTGAATAATCCCTTCCAAGCCCAAGAGGACCTGTCGTTACAAGTGGCATGGAAGGGGTTTATTTTAGGAAAGTATTTAGCCTTCGTGGTTTAGAGCACATAGAATTAGGTTGATCGAAAAGTCCCCATCCATTTCTGGCTATTGTAGACAAGTTGAAATTTGTGAGATCTTTTAGACCATTGCCACCCTTCTGTTTATTTTTACACATACCTTTCCAGTTTTTTATATAAAGCCCCTTCTTTCAATCATGTTTTCTGAAAAAGCGGGGGTCTAACAACCACACCCAATATTTCGATTAACAATCTGTATTAACTAGCTCCAATATAATTTTAAGAGAATCAACTAGACATCCAGACTCAATATTAATAAAAATATATCAAAAAGTTATATCTCACTTTCTCGATTCAATACTTACTCAAGAAAATATAAATCTGCGAGTCTAATTGAATACAAGAGAAATCACTGGAGCGGTACCAAAGACCAATGTTCAAGGATCAATCAATTTCAATCAACAACCAAAGGTTGGATTTCCCAATTGATTGATTTAACGCACAACCTGTGATATTTCAATTATATAACAAAATACAATGCGGAAAAGAAATAACAAAGACACCAAAAGTTTTGTTAACGAGGAAACCGAAAATGCAGAAAAACCCCGGGACCTCGTCCAGATTGACCACACACTGTATTAAGACGCTACAGACACTAGCCTACTACAAACTAACTTCAGTCTGGACTGTAGTTGAACCCCAATCAATCTCACACTGATTCAAGGTACAGTTGCGCTCCTTAGGTCTCTGACCCCAGCAGGATGCTACACATTTGATTTCTTTAGATGATCTCACCCACAACTAAGAGTATGCTACGGCCCAAAGTCGAAGACTTTAATAAACAAATCTGTATCACACAAAAAATTCTACGTAATAGATAAATCTGTCTCCCACAGAAATACCTACGAGTTTTTGTTCCATCTTTTGATAAATCAAGGTGAACAGGAACCAATTGATAACCCGGACTTATATTCCCGAAGAACATCCTAGAATTATCAATCACCTCACAATAATCTTAATCGACTAGCGAAAGAAGATATTGTGGAATCACAAACGATGAGACGAAGATGTTTGTGACTTCTTTTATATCTTTCCTATCAGAGAAATCAATCTCAAGCCAATCTTACGATTGTACTTAATAAGATAGAAACAACAAGATTAGATCACACAATTACAAGAAAAGTAGTATCGGTCTGGGATTTTATACTTTTATAAGACAAGACAAGACATAATCGAAGTATAAGATCTTGTATACTTCGATTGTGTCTTGTCTTGTCTTATAGAAGTATACAAGACACAATCGAAGCAAAAACGATTTGATTCACTCGAATAGATTCATGAACTTTATAGCCACGGTTTGCAAACTTGCATTCCTTAGTTTATATAAGTTTAAGTTTCATGAATATTTGTTTTTAGAAAATAACCAACTTAAGTACGCATACTGGTACGCGGACTTAAATACCCGGCATAAGTTTGTTTTCAATTCACAAACTCTAGCAGAAAGTCACGGAATGTGAACTTCCGACAGTACGCGGACTCTAGTTCTGGTTTTCCTGAGCACATTAGTACGCGTACTTTGGTTCAAGGAATAAGGACTTAGACACGTATGAGTTACCACATAATATTTACACTCACCATTTTTTCCGATTCGAAACGGTTATTGAGCGTTACGAATCGGGGTTGTAACTGTTCCGGACCGTTACGAAAAGGGGTGCTACAATTTTTTTGTAACGGCCCAGCAGCCGTTACGATTTTTTTGTAACGGCGCTTGTAACAGCGAAGAGCCGTTACTACGTGGCACTGTCGTAACATGCGAGAGCCGTTACGAATTTATTTAGTAACAGAACGTTGTAACAAGCTGAAGCCGTTACGAATTTTTTGCAACAGTAAAAAAATTACTGCCGGTCAACCTTGACCTGGTCAAAATCAGTCAGCAATGACCAATTTTGACCAGGTCAAGGTTGACCGGCAGCTCATTCTCGGCCGGAATACGCCGGAATTCAAAATAACCACCTGCATACACCTTTCATTTATCCTTCACAATCAACATTATTTTTTTTTCAATCAAATTCATGTCCATTCAATCAATTCTAATCACATTCAAATGGATTCATACAAAGGATTCATACAAAATACAACTTAAATTATTCTAAGTATCAAATAGTAGGGGAATGTATACAAATTCCCATAAGTATCAGTTCATAGAAATTCCTATGTTCACAAATTTATATAACTTAGACTGTACATAGAAACTTACTGCAAATTTTCTATATTCACAGCTAGAGCTGATAAACCAACTTGAAGCTGCAAATTTTAAGACTTCAAGTTCGAAATCCATGCATAAAGTTATAGATGAAAAGTATCTGCTAAGTTTAAACTTCCTAAGCATATATACCAACCTATGTTAAAAGCAGAAAAAACTTCAAAAAAATATAAATTGGGGAGAAGAACAATGAGAAATACTTACTGTGGTTTTGTAATAAGAACAAGCCCATGATTTAGTCATCAAGAGCTTCAACTGAAACTGCAACCAGTGATCCAGGCCATCATTGCAATTGGTCCTGAAACAAACCAAAGTCCATAAGCTCTCTCGCACGCGCAACAAACAAAAGTCCCGTAAGAAACATGAAATCTAGAAATATACAAGTTAAGTACTTACCCGGTATTCTAGCAGGTACACAAGTTGATGCCAATCCAGCTGTAGTTCACTTCCCACCAGCATAATACCTCGCAAGTATAAATTGAAGGTCAGAAACCACGCCTCTTAAACTTTATAGTACAAATATAACCAAGTGAAGTACTTACCAGAGATTGATATTTCCCCGGCTGGATACTGCTGCTTCAGCTGACCTTGCGAGAAGTCCCCTGTGCATTCACATATAACAGAACAAAATCCACCCACACATATACAAATAAATGATGAACTGAAAGTGCATATCCATTCATAAGCCGGTTTGTGTTCACATATTTCAGGAAAAAGTTACATCGGACAAAAAAAGTTGCTTCAAGTAAAGCTATTCTTATGCACAACTGCATAAGAGTATGCGTATGAGTCAGCATACATACAAAAGTGTGAACTGAAAAAAAAAGGGAAAATAAGCCTAAATACTTGTTATGCAGCACTGCAGAAGTTGCTTCAAGTAAATCTATTCTTATGCACAACTGCATAAGCGTATGCGTATCAGTCAGCATACATACAAAAGTGTGAACTGGAAAAAAAAGGGGAAAATAAGCCTAAAAACTTGTTATGCACCACTGCATAAGAGCATACGTAAAAAAGTTTGAACTGCATAAAAAGACCAAAAAGAACCATATGAGTTGAGGCAGATACTACGCGATGCCCAAAAAGGTTGACACATCAAAAAGAAAGAGATGGTGTGTCGTAACTTGAGAGGCACATCTTTGGATGAAGCACATATCCTTCAATTCCAACGTCTTTGAAGGTCGCTGCATACTTGTTGGCACTCACAGTTATTGCATCTGGCTTAGAAATAGTATCGATACACACCTTGGCAAGATGTAAGGGTACAGGATCTCCGTGAATTATTTCTCCTAAACCACCAGTACAGATGTTACCAGTTGCAACCACTTGACCCTCGAAGTTCAGTAATGAACAACGTGGCATGCCATGTATTCCTGATGCAGCTGGTGAACTCGTCGCAGCTTGTGGAGATGATAGAGGTGAAGCAGAAACACCCTGTGGAGATGATAGAGGTGAAGCAGAAACATCCTGTGGAGATGGAGTTTTTGAGGTGCTGGCCAAGTTTGAGCCAACTGATGCTGGCATTGCAGATTGGATATCTTGAACTATGTGGCATAAGTTGCCAAGTCCTTCGATTAGAACCCCCACCTTTCCACCTAGTTCTTACACCATTTGAGTAACACCACCCTCATTCTGTTTCAACTCATTGACCTTGTGACGTACAGGAGCAGAAAGTTGGACTTGTGTACGAGATACAAGACCAAGAGAACGAGCCCGTCCTCTAGTATCCTTTCTAAAAGCTGCAGCAAGTGCACAAAGTTCCTTTACTGGAAGACATGCATCCAGTTTTTCTTTGATCTCTTCTTGCGCCTTCTTCAGCTTATCCTGTTGTGCCAAGCATAACAATCGAGAATATTATAATATGTTTAACTAAAAACAATGAGAAGACTTGAAATAACTGAAAAGTGAACTGACTCAAAGCATATGGATGGGCGCTAGGTAAGATTGAACCACTCTCTTGTGTATGAGCTTTAAGCCACACATCCTCAGGACTGATCTCTACATCAGGATTCTCGGCCTCCTACATTTACAGAGATCGAGACAAGTTGTGAATATATCCGAGTTTGAGGCATTATTGAAATACAACAGAGATGGGTAAAATTGTGAATGTAGAAGAGATCGAGAAAACTTACGTACCAATTCAGCTCTGACCAAACAATGAGGTTTGCGACCAGAACAATGTGTGTAGCCATATTGTTGTCTTTTACGCTTATGGTCAATTCTACTTTGCGTTGCCTTTTCTTCTTTTTCATTCTCACAAAATTTTATCCAATCCTCTTCTCTTACAGTTGGTGGAACATGTAGAATCCTTTCTTCATGAGTAGGGTACAAATCATAATAATCGGTACATAACTCAGTTTTAAATCTCCTCCATGGACCAGCCATGGACTTCTGAACAATATCCTTCGATGTTTCATGGATATTAAATTCATTCTGTAAAGTCAGATCTCATTAATGGCTTACTGAGGATACAACCACTATAAAATAAGTTAAAGGAGTGAACAACAACTGAGGATACAACCCTCATTAAGGTAATTTTTGTACCTTAAGGGTATTCCAAGCATCATCCTTATGCTTCTGAGGCACAAGCTTCCAGTTTTTGTATGAAACAGGCACATGTGTACGAACCAATGAGCCCTTCCGGTGACCAACTGTCGTGCAGTTCCTGGAAACTGGTTGTCCATACTCATTGACGACTACTGCTGCCATATCCTGGAAAAAAAAAATAAACATCATGAAAGAAAATATTGCATAAGAGAAAACAGATCACATAACAAGCGAATAAAACAAATAACACCTCTCAAATAATAAGCGATCAAATAAAACAAAAAAAAAAAAGCAAAACAAGAGCAAAACAAAGGCAGTCGTTCTTTTTATAGATATTCGTGAAGCGCAACACATTGCAAAGGTGGCATCAGTTTCATTTCAAATAGAACCAATTGAAAGCAAATTTTTGAAATTCTCATTGTCAGTAGGAACTGATTGATAAGCTGTAGGAACTTCAAATTTATCTACTGAACAAGTTAACCCCTGATGTGAGGGCAATACCACGGACCATCCCTCATCTGTAAGATCCTTCGAGTAGAACACTTGAGTCGCTTCAGATGCAAGGATAAACGACTCATCGGACACTCTAACTTTGTTTTTCATCTTGGATAAGTTGACCTTTATAACCTTTGAAACTGCATCAACCTTACACGCATTCTTATCTCCAACACTAACCCAATCACAACAGAAAACAGTTTCTTCAAACTCCATGTAATTCAAGACGATAATCTCTATAATAACTCCGTAATAAGTTATTTCTGCTTCCTCGGCCGACTTCGCTTTCAGTCTTTTAAAAGCTTTCATTGACACGCCACTGTTTTGCGATATATTCTTCGCCTCACAACCTAGTGTGCTAAAAGTAAAGCCATTGACTTGGTATTTCCTGTAGGATCGTGCCTTGAAGAGGGGTCCTTGCACGAGTCTCCAAAGTGTTGAATCAGTCTCTTTGGCTTCTATCAACTATAAAAGTTCATGTTGGAGTTAGTATCACAACCAAAAACATAACAAGTTGGGATGAAAGATTTAAGATATCATGTTACCTCGTCGCGCAACCATACATGAAAACTCTTTGAGGTCTGCTGACCATTAGACGTGTTGCCGCTAACATAGGAATCATACTTCCTGCAACCACATAAAAATAGTATCAAATAATGAAAACATCTAATGCATCAATGAAACTGCTATCTCAAATAAAACCAAATACATAGACATTGATACTTCAAAGAACAAACAAATAGCATAACTCTAGCATACTACACAACAATTTAAAATTCACATTGAAGCAGTAATGTTTACCTTCGCCAGTCATCTATCTCAAAATACTTAGATAGGATCCAGCTGCGGCATTGTTCAAATTGTACTTGAGTTAAAGTCATACTCTTTCCAGTACTTAGAGGCATCTCATCTGCAAACTCATAGTCATCATCTAAAAAAGCCCGTCGAGTATGTTTATGAGTACCATCACCATCATCTGACATGCCATCCATAAAAAATAAGCTAGCTTCTCGCAACGAATACCCTCTCGCAATGCATCCCTCAATGTACCTTTTATTGCGCACCAACCCTTTAAAGCCTTTCATTAACCTACAAAGAATAGTAAAGTGTAGAAGCTGTCAAGGCCTTATCAAGCATGATTCTTATACTAAGTTGTCAACTTCATAAAATTTCAGAAGAAAAAAACTTCAAATAAAACTTTCTTAATCAAAGTATCTTACACTCAGCACCTGACATTCCATATAACATTCTCAAATTCAATTTAATCTATAAAGCAAGGGTTTGTACCCTCCATATCAGCACTAGCCTAACACATAGTAAGTGTTAAAAGACAACCTTTCAATAATGAGAACTAACAGTTCCACTCCTTTTTATGGTTACCATGGATTTTTATACTACTGTGTTAGTCCAATCATGCATTTAACAACTGAGTTCCACTAAATAATTACAACACTAGCAATTTCTAATAAGGACATTACGGATTCGCAAATAGTATATTCACGAAATAAAGTCATCCTCTAGCATAAAAGAAATTAATCATGACAACACAATAAACAAAATTGCTAAACCTGGGAAATAGTCAAGTGGGAAATTTACCTCTCAAAGGGGTACATCCACCTAAATCTGACCGGACCGCAGATTAAAGCTTCATCTGCCAGATGAATCATCAGGTGGATACTAATGACAAAGAAGGATGGAGGAAAGTATTTTTCTAGAACACACATCGCCTCCACCAAACTAGCTTTAGCTTGTAAAAGATGCTCTCTGTTAATAACCTTCGCACATAAGATATTGAAAAATAAACTAATCCGGAGAAGAGCAACTCGCACATCTTTAGGAAATGAAGTTGCAGTATGAACAAGCAGTGGAAACAAAGACTGCATCATAACATGGTAATCATGAGACTTTAAATTCTTCAACTCCGGTGGATTCATACCAACGTTGTTGCGAAGATTGGAGCAAAACTTTGAAGGCACCCTTAAATTCTTCAAAACTGTACAGAAAGCAACTTTTTCATCCTTTGTTAAGGCAAAAGACCCATCTTCCATTGTTGTCTTGCCCGTGTTGTCATCCTCTTTCAACCATAACCGCTTTTTAATCCCCATAGCTTCCATATCTTTACGTGCATTAAGACCATCTTTTGACTTGCTATTTCCTAATACAGTATTAACAATGTGCTCAGTTATATTCTTCTCGGTATGCATCACATATGTACAGTGACGAACTGTGTACGCTCCCCAATACGGCAAATCATAAAGAATAGACCTTCGAGAAAATAAAGAGTGATCGGAAATTTCTTCATCAGCATACCCTTCAGTCCCTGTTTTACGTTTCTTTGATGGTGGTTTTCCTTTACCCTGTTTGCTTTTCAAATTAGCTACCATCTCTTGAACTTGCAATACTATTAGTGGCCATGGAGCTTTACCATGCTCAACTCCTCCACTGAAGTTTGTTTTATCATCTCTAAACTTGTGTTTCGTTGGCATCCATCTTCGATGTCCCATATAACACAACTTCTAACTATATGGCAGCCACTCAACATCTGTTTCTTCTCCACAACTTGGACAAGCAAAATACCCATGAGTTACACATCCAGAAAGAGTCCCTAATGCTGGAAAATCATGAATTTCCCATAACAACCTATCTCTCATCAGAAATTCAGATCGGTGAAGCTGTCGAAAGTCATAACACCATCATTCCATAACTCTTTCAACTCTTCAATCAATGGTTGTAAGTAAACATCGATATCTTTACCTGGTGCTCTCGGGCCTGATATCAATAAACATAACATAGAAAACTCCCTCTTCATACACATCGAAGGATGAAGATTATACGGACAGAGAATTACCGGCCAACAGCTGTAATTGAGACCAAAGCATCCATTGGGGTTGAAGCCGCCAGTTTTTATACCAAGAGTAACATTCCGTGCTTCCTTAGCAAACTCTGGACAAAAACTATCAGCACAATGCCAAGCTGAAGAATCAACGGGATGACGCATTACATTGATATCTTTCTGTGCTCTAAAATGCCAAAGCATCGCCTCTTCTATCCATGGTATACTATAAAATCTTTTCAGCCTTGCAATTATTGGAAAATGTCTCAACGTCTTCTGCGCAACTTGAGTAAGTTTTCTCTCATCATTGAAAACTCTTACATACCGCGGTTCTTGACATACAGGGCACTTCAGCAATGAACTCTTATCCTTCCAATAGAGTATACAATCATTCACGCAAGCATCGTAGGTTACATAATCCATCCCCAACTCTTGAATTATCTTCTTGACATCTGGAAACTTACTTGGCAGGGTGTTTTCTTCGGGAAGCAACTCTTTTATCAATTCTAACATTGCAGTCATACAATTATCTGAAATCGCATACTGAGTCTTTATGTTGTTCACCATTATCTCTACATACAACGCCGACTTTCCTTTAGGACACGAAGGATACAATGGTACTCTTGCTCGCTCGGCCGCTGATAACTTTTTCTTACAACACCCCTTGGTCCCAACATTCTCATCCACATCCACATTTGTTGTAACATTCTCATCCACATCCACACCTGCTGTAACATTCTCATCCACATCAACTCCTCATGTGACATTCACATCCATATCCATATCAGATGTAACATTCCCATCCACATCCACAACTACTGTAACATTCCCATCCATACCTGCTGTAGTGTTATCCCTATGTCTTGACCGTGCTTCTACTGAACTTTCACCATGATGACGCCATGTTGTATACGTCAAACAAATACCATATTTGAGAAAATGCAATGATATCTCACTAAGTGAAACTGAACCTTTACCATTCATACAATTTCGACAAGGACATGAAAATAAAACCCTCCCACCACCATTATTCTTGGAAAACTGTATAAATGACCTCACACCTTGTATGTATTCACCAGACTTACGGTCACACTTCATCCATTTCTTGTTCTCATCAGATGACATATTACCCTTCAAAATAGACTTTATAGGATCAAACCAAATACTTAGTCCTAGTGGTGGGTTTGCCGAAGCCCTCATGAAAACGACAGAAACATCCTCTCAACGAGGAGAGGATGAGCTACAAGTAGTTCATAGAAAACAGATTACAAAGAAAACAGAGTTCATACTTATGGTATGCAAGTTTTGTAACATTGTCTCAATGAACTGACTCACATCACATTTTTTTAATGATGTTATATTTGAAGGTGAATATGTTTCTACAGATGGATAAAAACATACGATTATGTTCAAACAATGTACGTAGTCCTAGTGATAGGGTTGTCGAAGCCCTGGTCGAATAACTTCACATGCTAGTTTACATAAAACACCATAATCTTAACATGCTATAAAGAAAAAATTAATTCATACTAATTGAAACCCTAAAACTGAAATTAAACAAATCAATTCATAATAATTGAAAACCTAAAAATAAAAGTAAAAAAAATCAATTCATACTAATTGAAATTAAACAAATCAATTCTTATACCTTCAATTTCAGCTCTTTGGAGTTTTTCAAAGTTCTTCAATCTTTCAAACCCTAACATGAAATCAGAATATCAGTTAGTATATATCCTTCAAATCCTAAAACTTGATTTAACAGATGATAAAACAAATACCTTCAAAGTTCTTCAACTCTTCCACAGATAAAACCCTGAAATAAGAGAAAGAAATCGTATCAGATTTATATCAGATAAAAATAAACCTAAAACGAAATCAGAAATAGAAATCACAATATATTTATCAGATGGAAAAACTCTAAAATTAAAAACCCCAATGAAAAAAACAGACGATGATTGAATGAATAAAAAAAACAAACTTACGATTGAAATAACAGATCGAGAAATTTGAATACTAACTGATTTGAAACTTACAATTGAAATAACAAATCGAAAAATGTCTTTGATAAATTTCTGGTATCTTCTGCGGAGGCAACGAGATGAGAAACGAAGAGAGAAAGAGAAAGTGAAAAAAATGAAATGAGTGTACTCGATGAAACCCTTATTTCTTCACGAGATTATCTCTTGAGGGGAGGAATAATACTCTAGCTTAGTGAACTTGGGTGGAAAAAGGGGGCACACGGCTGAATGGCACATGCGCAATAATATCTGTTACCGGCTCTAGTGTCACCAAGCGTGTGACTGACACACGTAAAAATTAGCATGTTACTATTCGTAACAGTTTCCCCTCTTACGAATCTGGAAAAAATTTCGTAACGGCTCCTCCCTGTTACGTCTAGGTTGTAACGGCCATTTGTAACATAAAAGTTTGTAACGGCTGCTGGGCCGTTACAAAATTTAGTTGCAATTCGGGGAAAATGGTGTAGTGTTATATCCAACCATGGTTATATAATCTAAACTCTCATTTCAATCATTGAAACATTCTTAGAGGATGTTATATAGTTGTTGTGTACACACTATTTTTCGTCAAAGGAACTTTCAAGTAATTGAAACTTAATATGAATTTCGTCACTAGTAAAGATGAACTTGGACAAAGCTAAAGCTTATCAACACATATTTCGAGAAATAGATAAGCGAGATAAACTCGGCTCGAAATAGAAAATGTGTATAATCAAAGTCTATATAGCAAAACGACTTTTGTCTCAAGATAGAAGATAGAGTAGATAGGATTTGGAGTGATAGATAAGTTCAAGTCTCCACATACCTTTTAGTCGATGAAGTTCCTGATGTGATTTGTAGATAGTGGTAAAAGTGGTTCGATTCTCAGACTTGTGAAGGATATTAATTAGACTTAAGTTCTAATATTAAAATAAAAAAAACTCACTAAAATTTTTAGCAAACTCAATCAAAGATGATATCAATATTAAAAGAAACACTGAGGCTAAGATTCCGCTATTTTTCAAGTTCAAAGTAATTAAACCAATACTTATATTTATGCAATTTTCTCGTTTAATTTGATTCTAAAATATTGCAACAAGTAGATTTTCAAAAGTAGTAATTGTAAATACCAAGTATGAAGCATCAAAAGTCTTAAAACTAAGCAAACTCCATCAAAATATATCACAATCACTCAAATAAAAATCATATTCAATAATAGTTCAAGGCAAATAATCATATAATTATTGCAAATAAAAAGATAAAATAGAATATACCACTTTTAGTTGGAAAAATAGCTTCCTCTATCGCCTCAGTAATGGGGTTTAGCTCCTCATATTAATCATGATCTCAAAATTTGTGTTTTTTGCTCAAAAGATGATTAAAAGAGTGAAAAGTAATAACACAGACTGTTTGCAACAGTGTATTGGTGTTGCAAAATAGCTGTTACAATGGAACTGTTACAGAAAACTGTTGTAAGTACTGTTGCTTTGTCGCTGATTTTAAGACCCTAGAATACGACTGTCCTGCACAGCTTAATGTTCTTCAGCTGTTAAACAACGACACTGTTCTGCGACTGTTTCCCGTGCGTCAATGTTCTTCGCGTTCTTCCTCTTCAGCAGCAGCAGCAGCAGAAATAGAGTTTGGTAAAGCTCTGATTTCTTCTTCTCTAGCTCTCCTTAGGTTCCCAAACTCTCGACACCTCTTCTATATGACCCAAGACATCTATTTATATCAAAAATACCGATTAAATCTCTCCCAAATCTTCCAAAATCTCTTTCCTTCTCTTCACGGCCAAATTGCGGCAATTTATTGTTTTAGAATTTCTACGCGTTTCTGAGCTTTCCTTTTTATTCTAAACTCTTCCTTAGATAGATACAAATCTTTGGGAAAGTTTACAGCACTTTAATCTCTCTAAAATTCCCTAAAACAGGTCACACACGTGACTTTCCATATTTTTTGTTGTGATAAAAATCCGTCAATTGAGCCCAGACTAATCGATTTAAACACCCATATCAGATTCCTAGACCATAAGGAGTCTATCCTATGAAAATCATAGGTTTAATCGACCTCAAACTCCTCCAAATTACGATTGCCAAAATCTGTTCTTCACTGCACCTATTTTCCAGCCAAAACCTGGTTTTTGAAACGTTGAAGATGGTTGCCCCTTATTCAGGATAGGAGTGCGATTAGCAACTTCCTGGAAATGGGATGCCCCTTAGTAATTAGGTTACCCCTTATCCAAAGTGAGAGTCCGAATAACAAATGTCCTCCGGGTGCCCCTTAGTAATTAGGTTACCCCTTATCCAAAAATACCTACAAATAAATAAAACACCATACTAAGTACAAAAATGAGCCCTAACAATATATAGAATCGAGACAAATCGGACACAAAAATGTGTCTATCAGTTCCACCAGTTCCTTGAGTAGTTCTTCGTCTTTGTATGATGAACGCCATGGAGTCTTGATCTCAGATACACTTTCTATCCTAGTCCGAGACTTAGCTATAAGTAGACTATAAATCAAGACTTATAGTTTTGATCACTAACATTGACAAACATGCTTGAGATAGCAACGCATGCGAGTTCGACCGAGCAGTGATCTAACAATCTCCCCCTTTGTCAATTTTAGTACAAAACTATCAATACATACGGAATACAAAAATAGATAAATAAACTTTTGTAGCTTCTCTTCCACATGCCTGATCTTCTTGGTTCTTCAACATTACTCGAAATCTTCGTCACTTCCAAGTACTCCAATGATCCCAAAAGATTGTAAGTTTAGTATCATCGTTGTTTAAAATCCGTAGCCATAACAATCAGAAAACAAGAATTTTCAATCATTGTTATACAATGTCATAGTATTATTACACAACACCAAAGTTCAATTGTATCACAACTTCGACAACAATACTATGGTGATATGTATCACTCCTCCTTAGTCAACACTCCATCTCACATGGAAACCACTCCCCCTTGCATAATGATCCGAAAACCATATGTATTTGTAGTGTGAACTACACAGTAATTCTCCCCCTTTTTGTCAATAAAATTGGCAAAGGTACGAAAACTAGTGGGATCCTAATGAAATTTCCATAGAGACATTTCATGACCAAAATCAAGCACATATCAACATTTTTAGATGCAATCATATAGCCGAAGCTAAATGCTTTCATAAAGGAGTTTATAAAGATACAAGATAACCCCTATAATATTCCACAGCCGCGTCCCCACAAAGATTTGGCAATTAAGTGCAAGTTCAATTAAGAACTCTCCCCCATAAAATGTCATTCCCGAAAGAACAGCAAGAGGGACCTTACTTTCAAAAGAAAAGAAGGATTTATTTGGACATAACAAATAACATACGAATATGAATTTGAATCCAAAAATACTCAATTAAATTAACCACAAGAAAAACCATGATTAATTTAATCGGAAATGCTCAACATAAGAGAACTTACAGAACCGCATAGTATATACATAAAATATGGATCAGGGAAGATCAATACTGCGGAATAGACAAGGATTCATTCTATTTTCCATCACTATTTGCACAATGACATACAATACACAAAATTTCATCCTATCTTCCATCAATATTTGCATAATGACATATAATAGGCTTAAAAATTTTGTAATGTCAAAATTTCATTCATTCTTGTATCAATACATGCATATCGACATACGTAGGACTTAACTTTTGACAAGGTATGGGACAATCATAGTTCATGGACGTAAACACACATATCCCATAAAAAATTGCAATATATAAAACCATAAATATTAATACTGCAAAAATCATCTTCCAAACAATTTTAGAATTTAAACAAATAAACCTAAAAGTATGAAGATGAAAACGTTGGACATAGATATGTGTAATCACAATAATGGCTATTCCAAACTCTAGTTATTATTCTAATCAAAACAACAAAATAAAATTCTCATAAGAAGATTTACTAGACAAATAACTCTTAGAGAACATGATTTAACAAAACATTAATCGCGGCCAGCACTAGAGATTGAACAAGAACTAGCTCATCAGTTGCTTTCTTCAGTTCGTTTTTCAGAAAATCAAGATTCTTTGTTGATATTCCGAGTTGTTCATGTACAACCTCAAAATCTCGAAGAAGATTTCCGACCAGCTGTGGTAGTTTGTTTTCATGATCAACATCATGATAGCAGGTTATGAAAACAGGGTGCTCGTAAAACAGGTTATGAAAATATATATATAGTTATATTTATGAGTGTTTCTTAGGAAACCCTAGAGATACTCGTATACGTTCCGTGTGGGTCCGGTGAACGTGCACTTATGGGTAGAACCTTGGTATGAGACCAAAAGAATAATGGAGCAAAATTTAAAAGGGATCTTGATACTCAAGAATCATTTTAAACAAGGGGTGACCTTCTTAGTTCAAGGGAACATAAGAGAATCGTTGAAAAGCAAGGCAATCAATTCTCAAGAGAGAATGATCTTGTAAAGTACTGGAGCAAGGCTCAACAGTTTAATGATCATCTTTTCGTACATGAAAACAATTACTCCCTCCATCCCACTATTAGATGACCTAATTGATTCAAAATTTTGTCCCACTATTAGTTGACCTATCTCATTACACAAGGGGATATTCCTAAAATTATCCTTTTAATTAATTATCGTTTGTATAAAAATATGTAGAATTTGGTATCCATGTTTATATTCGTTACATAGGTGTTTTAAAATGTCTTCCAATGATACAAAGTTTACGAAAATTCATGATATCGTTTGTGAGATAAATCATTTTTAAATTTTGGCAAGTTATTATCCATAAGGGTATAATTGTAAAAAATACCTAATAATACTCCTTTCCATTAGTTTCCTTAAGATTTATTCAAACTTCAACTAGGTCATCCAATAGTGGGACGGAGGTAACAACAACTACTTTCTCAAGACATACAGGTTTCTTGAGAATTATAAGCATCCTTCCATATTACAATAAGGATGCTACATTGAGTAGTCATGTTGTGTTTTGATGATCTTTTTGCTCATCAAGAATATTGACTTCTTCTCTCTTTCCTTTTTGAAGATTTTCAGAAAAATCAATAGGATTAGTAGAAAAAGATTTAACCAGAGGGGAACAAGGAATACCTGAACTTGCTTCTTTCCTTATCTTTTTGATGCTCCGCTTGAGTCTGTTTATGCTGATCTTGAACTCCGAGACTCGATCATTGATAGGAATGAAATATGGAGCAGACACCTCGGGTTAAGTGTCTTCTTTAGAAGAAGATAAGGAATTTGGTTTTTCTTTCTTTCTCCTATGTCTTTTTCTCTTCTCAGAGTTATTCAAGAAGTCAGTTGTCCTTCTGTCGTTCTTCTTTCTACTATTGTAGGCGTTTTTAGTCTCAAAATCACAATCAAGAAATGTGTTATCACAGTATTTCTCTTGATTACAGACAATGCCTTTTACTCCAACAATATGAGAAACAGGTTTAATAACTTCTTTAGACATCCATGCAAGAATGTTACGAAGTTTTTCACTCCTTAATCGAAAACGACATTTTCGTTCAGGATGTCCTTTATTTCCGCAATAATAGAAGTTAAGGGACTTGTTCTTCACTATTGTCGTGTGAGTAGATTTTTAAGGAGCAAAATTCTTGTTTCTAGGAGCTTTACTAGCTGCAAGAGTTTTTTTCACATGAAGAGTTATCAGTATGCAATAAGCCTTTAAACCCCTAGGTGTTCCTAGTGGCGGAGTGTTGTCTCCGAAGGGCTTACCAGAGGTATACCCACAAAACCTTTATACTCCAGACCCTAGCTATCTACACAGAACTTTGGAAGGAACTAAATAATCTCCTTGGTTGGCATACTTATTGACTACATGAGGAAGTACCCTGATGCGAAATTCCAATTGTTGTACACGAGTTTGCACTCAAGCATACTAAAATTCATATGAAGTGACAGAGCTCTACTCAGATAGTCGCACTATGGACATCAATATCCGGAGTCAAAACTAATCACATGGATAGATCAAGAAGATGGATATAGAAAAACATAGATGGTTTTGATGTTTACTAGGTGAACGGTGTTTCTCATATCTGTCTGAAGGCCTCCGCCAAAATGAACCTATCCTAATGGACTGAGATACCGGTCTGACTAATATCAACACACTGGCATATACAAGGGAACCAGTGATTGATAATCCTAACTCTAGGTCAACACAACTGGCATATACAAGGGTTCCAGTGGTCGACTTTATTGAATTTATTCCAGTTGGTCTGATGGTCTGGTCTTTTTTTTTTTTGTATCTCAATCACTCTAATTCACCCTAGCATTGGTAACAACTTGAATCGTGAGCCCCACCTAATCACTTAGAGAAACATAGTTTAAAAACAAAACAAAATAAAAACAGAAGTGAAAAGGACTCAACGAGATATGGTGAAACTATCATGTTATTTCTAACACCTGAGCTCTGTGCTTTTATGAATAGACTCTTTAGATGTTGCCATCTAGTCAGATTGGTTCCTCAACTCCTACAACCAAAATGCTTCCATCCACTTAGATTGGTTAGTGCCATCCTTAATAGGGATAAATTTCTAGGCTCTGGAGTTTATTTATTGCAACGAAAAGGTAACAAAAAGTTCTACCCCACCCCCAAACTTAAATCTAACATTGTCCTCAATGTTTCTAATCAAAGAACAGTACCAAAAATATAAGTAACATGAGGAAATAGTAAAGAGAGAAGTCGGAAAGATAGTACCTGGGTGAAGTGTAACCAAAAACCTACAAAAATATTATACAACATACAAAATCGCCTCGATGGTCAATCAAGGTAAACAGGGTCCTCCAGAGGGACCTCCTCAACATCACCTGTAGGAAAAGGCTCTAAAAAGGGCTTCAATCGCTGACCGTTAACCTTCGAAGAACTACTACCATCTGGTGTCTCAATCTCAACAGCGCCATGAGGAAAAACAGTACGGACCACAAAAGGACCGGTCCACCGAGAGCGCAACTTCCCGGGGAATAGATGCAAACGAGTGTCATACAGAAGAACTTTTTGACCTGGAGAAAATGACTTTCGTAAAATATTCCTATCATGCACAAGTTTCATTTTGTTCTTATACTCCTTAGCACTATCGTATGCATCTCTACGAATCTCGTCCAACTCATTGAGCTGGAGCTTTCTTTGAGCTCCTGCCTTGTCAAGTGAAAAGTTTAAGTTCTTAATAGCCCAATAGGCTCGATGCTCTAACTCAACAGGCAGGTGACATGCCTTGCCAAACACTAAACGATAAGGTGACATTCCAATGGGTGTCTTAAACGCAGTACGGTAAGCCCATAAGGCATCAGTAAGCCTCGACGACCAGTCTTTCCTATTTGGATTAACTGTTTTCTCTAGAATACGTTTAATTTCCCTATTGGAAACCTCTACCTGACCACTAGTCTGAGGGTGATATGGGGTTGCTACTTTATGGGTAATACCGTATTTTTCATTAAAAGAGAAACGGTCTATTACAAAAGTGTGAACCTCCATCACTAATTATAGCTCGCGGCGTACCAAAACGTGTAAGTATATTCTCTTTCAAAAACTGGACTACGACCCTGTGGTCATTCGTTTACACGGAACCGCCTCAACCCACTTAGACACATAGTCTACAGCGACAAGTATGTAAAGATAACCAAACGAAATAGGAAATGGACCCATAAAATCAATGCCCCACACATCAAAGACCTCAATCACTAAAATAGGGTTCAAAGGCATCATATTTCTACGGGAAATGGTTCCTAACTTCTGGCAACGCTCACAAGAAACACAATGACTATGGGAATCTTTAAACAACGAAGGCCAGTAAAATCCACACTGCAAAATCTTAGCAGCAGTCTTCTTAGCACTAAAATGACCCCCACATGCATGTTCATGACAAAAGGAGATAATACTAGACTGGTCACTCTCAGATACACATCTCCTAATAATCTGGTCCGGACAATACTTAAACAGATAAGGATCGTCCCAAAAGAAATGCTTAACCTCGGCTAAAAACCTAGAACGATCTTGCTTACCCCAATGTTGAGGGGTTCGACCAGTAACAAGATAATTCACTATATTTGCATACCAAGGTGATTGGGAAACAGAAACAATTGTTCATCAGGAAAGCTATCCCTTATAGGAAGGGAATCACTAGGGGAACTAACAACTAGCCTAGACAAGTGTCTGCTACTACATTTTCTGCACCCTTTTTGTCTCTAATGTCTGGGGAAAATTCCTGTAACAATAGGATCCATCTAATCAATCTAGGTTTGGTATCCTTCTTAGATAAAAGGTATTTCAAAGCAGCATGATCTGTATAGATTATGATCTTAGAACCTAATAGGTAGGACCTAAACTTATCCAAGGCAAACACGATGGCTAAAAGTTCCTTCTCGGTAGTTGTGTAGTTCATTTGGGCATCATTCAGAGTTTTGCTAGCATAATAAATCACATGAAGTAATTTGTTTTCTCGTTGTCCTAAAACGACGCCTATAGCATAATCTGAAGAATCACACATAATCTCAAAGGGTAGGTTCCAGTTAGGTGCCTGGACTATCGGGGCAGTAGTGAGTAAAGTTTTAAGCTTCTCAAAAGCCTCTAAACAAGCATCATCAAAGACAAACTTAACATCTTTTGCAAGCAAATTGCAAAGAGGTCTAGAAATCAAGCTAAAATCCTTAATGAATCGACGGTAAAAACCTGCATGCCCTAGGAATGACCTAATATCTTTTACGGTTTTTGGGACCTGTAAAGTCTTAATAAGGTCAACTTTGGCTTTGTCTACCTCTATACCCTTTGAAGAGACGATGTGCCCTAACAATTCCTGATTTAACCATGAAATGGCATTTTTCCCAATTAAGCACTAAATTTTTTTCCTTACACCTAGTCAACACTAATGTCAAATGATGCAAGCACTCATCGAAAGATGAACCAAACACTGAAAAATCATCCATAAAGACCTCTAAGAACCGTTCTACCATATCAGAAAATATGCTCATCATACAACGCTGAAAAGTTGCAGGGGCATTACATAGCCCGAAAGGCATGCGTCTATACGCAAAGGTACCAAAGGGACAGGTAAAAGTGGTTTTCTCTTGGTCTTCTGGGGCAATAACGATCTGATTATAACCGGAGTAGCCATCTAAGAAGCAATAGTGACTATGTCCAGCTAATCGCTCTAGCATTTGGTCGATAAAAGGAAGGGGAAAGTGATCCTTCCTTGTGACCTTGTTCAATTTCCTATAGTCAATACACACACGCCATCCCGTGGTCACTCGGGTTGGGATTAATTCATTATTATCATTCTGGACTACAGTGATACCTGATTTCTTGGGGACAACCTGAACAGGGCTGACCCACTTACTGTCTGAAATTGGGTAAATAATACCCGCATCTAACAACTTAAGCACCTCTTTTCGAACTACCTCTTTCATGTTAGGGTTCAGTCGACGTTGCATCTCCCTAGAAGGTTTGGAGTCTTCCTCTAAATGAATCTGATGCATACACACAGTAGGACTTATACCCTTAATGTCTGCTATAGTCCACCCTAAAGCTTCCTTATTGTCTTGAAGTACATTTACTAGCCTACTTTCCTGATCACTATCCAAATTGGAAGCTACAATCACAGGTAAAGTCTCAGATGGGCCTAAAAACACATACTTTAGAGTATCGGGTAGTGGTTTAAGGTCCAACTTTGGGGGCTCTTCTAAAGAAGGAATTAGGGTAGTCTCAGAAACTGGTAACGGTTCGAACCTAGCTTTCCATCTATCAGTGTCTAACACAGGGGTAGAATCTAATAGAGCATTCACCTGTTCAATAGTGCTATCGTCGTCAAAATCTAAACCAAAATGGGATAGACAACTTTCTAATGGGTCTTCAGACAAGATGTTTGGTAATGACTCCTGAACTAAGGCTTCTATCATGTTCACCTCCTCAACACATGTGTCATCTAGCTCATGAGGTTGCTTACTGACATTAAAAATGTTCATCTCCATAGTCATATTACCAAAAGATAAACTCATCACACCATTTCGACAGTTAATGATCGCATTAGACGTAGCTAAAAATGGGCGACCTAAAATCACAGGTATCTGGTTCTCTGGGTCAGGGACAGGTTGGGTATCTAGGACCACGAAATCCACTGGATAAATAAACTTGTCGACCTCAATAAGAACATCCTCGATAACACCTCGAGGGATTTTAACAGACCTATCAGCTAACTGCAGTGTCATCTGAGTAGGTTTCATTTCACCAAGTCCTAGCTGTAAGTATACATGGAATGGCAGTAAGTTCACACTGGCTCCTAAGTCAAGTAAAGTTTTTCTACCCGGAAGTTACCTATTGTGCAAGCAATGGTAGGAGAACCTGGGTCTTTGTACTTTGGAGTTGTGGTGTTCTGAATGATTGAACTTACGTGACTAGCTAAAAAGGCTTTCTTATGGACGCTAAGTTTTCGCTTTCGCGTACACATATCCTTAAGGAACTTGGCATAAGCAGGAATTTCCTAATTGCATCTAATAAGGGAAGGTTTATGGTAACTTGCTTAAAAACCTCCACTATGTCATTAAAGTTCGATTCCTTCTTTGTTGGTACTAATAGCTGAGGAAATGGGGCTCTAGGCCTAAAATCAGACCTTTCAGGAACCGAATTCACATCATCAGAAACTTTATCAGTCTCTTCAGCTACTGGTCCTGAGAGGTGAGATCCTGAGGGGTGAACTACAGTATGTTCACTATCGGGCATGGTTACCTTATTGTCTACAACTCTACCACTTCTAAGGGTTCTAACACATTCAATTGATTCGATGGTTTTGCACCTAATTCATGAACTCCTCTAGGGTTGGGTTGTGTTTGACTAGGAAACTTACCTTTTTCTCTCAAAGAATCACTTATCAGACCAACCTGGGTTTTTAACTCGGAAATAGCCTGACTATTTTCTTGTCCTATCCTGTTACTAGCTTGTAGACTCTGTTCTACGGATAACTGGAATTTTGCAGTTTTGCTGAGTTACAAGGCGAGAGATTCCTCTAAACTTAGGATTTTCTTATCTGACTGATTCTGAAACTGAGCTAGTCCTGAAGGATTCTTAGTATAGCCAAAACCTGGGGGAGCATTAGAATTACTAAACTGACCTTGACTTTGGCCTTAGACCACGAAAGGTTCGGATGGTTTCTCCAACCAGGATTATAGGTTTCTGAATATGGGTCAATCTTTTGACGGTTATCAAATCTAGTGTTATTATAAAGAGCATTGGCCTGCTCTTCAATATTCTGGCCTTCCCAAAAAGGCTCCACTCTACCACTAGTCTGGCCCACTTCTAAGGCTTCTAACCTTTTTGCTATAGCAATTTTGGCATCTGATTCATAGCCTCCTTCTACCCTATTAACGTTTCCTCTACTTAAAAGAATTGTTTTCTGGGGTGCCCTACTATTTTCCCATTGCTGGGTTTTTTCGGCGATTTCATTAAAAAATTCCATCGCCGCATCAACAGTTTGGTTTTCAAATCCACCAGTGCATAGAGACTCAACCATGGTCGTTGTGGAATAATCTAAACCCTCATAAAGGATCTGAACTAGCCTAACCTTTTCTAAACCATGATGAGGACACTGGGATAATAAATCATTGAACCTTTCCAAATACCTATATAAAGATTCTCCCTCTTGTTGTGAAGATGTGCATATTTGCGTCCTAATAGACGATGTTTTGTGCCTAGCGAAAAACTTATTGAAAAAGGAAGATGTAAGTTGTTCATATGTCTCAATTGACTCGGAGTCCAAACTATACAACCACGACTTGGCCTTACCTTTCAGGGAAAATGAGAATAACCTAAGTTTCAAAGCATCATCATCTAAGCCTCTAATTCTTAGAGTACTACAAATTTCCTCAAAATCCCTAACATGGTAATAAGGGTTTTCATTTTCTTTCCCTAAAAAGATTGGGAGCATCTGTAAGGTCCCAGGTTTCAGTTCATAGGGTGCCTCCGTTTCAGCTAACTTAGTACACGAAGGACGGGTAGTACTAGTTGGATTCAACAAAGCTTTCAAAGTTGCCATTTCTGGCGCTATCGGAGCAACAGGGATTCTCTCCTCAGTCAAAGGACGTTCAAAAACAGACTCTTCAAAAGTCGGACTTTCTAGATTAAGGTAATCGAGACGCTTCGAACTACTAGGTTTCTCTTTAACAAATCTACCTAGTGCGTCTCTTTTATGTTCAGGCATACAATAGAATTTTCTAAATTGGAAGGGTAAGCAAACACAGATCAAGGCCGACTCAACCGAATCAAACCAATTGATTTCTAGCAAACAAAAAGCATGATGGCTCCACTTAAATTATTTCTAGACCAACTTCTAATCCTTCGAACGGGAATTCGTTACAATTTAAGCAAACCCCTCTGGAATCAATCCGAGTTAACGTAAGTTGAATAGAGGCGAGAGAAGCTCGGTGGAGATTTGATACCCAAGGCCTCACCGGTATTACAAGGCGGCGCAGTCACGCATTCAACTTACAGAAACCGTCAAGAGCTTCGAAGTATGCTTAAAAGAGTAACCAATATTTTTCGAATGACTTTCCTGTTAAGCTCGTTACCCTATCGGTCTCGTTCTAGTCAAAATTTTAGGCTTAGGTTCGCGTAGGTTACGTGTTCCTAAAGCGGGCAAGAAGAGAACGGTGATGAAATCCGAACCCTTATCTTGTATGGCCAGGCCTTGCCCTTTACTAGAAAAATAAATGTGCGTATTCAGTCCTCAACATATATGCATACGAAGGAGTCCAGTAACTCGCTGACATGGGATTCACGAGTGTTTAGAATCTTACCTTCCATTCCATACGGGGGATGAATCGGTTGTAGTCGACTCGGGCCACTGATTCCGATGTCTAGTGTACGAACCCAAGGTGCAAAGACAATATCGTAATTGTCCTCCTTCTCTGCAAACAGTTTATATTTAAAGTACCCTTCCGTGGGGTAATAAAAAAAATAATGTCCCAAAGTCCAAAAGTCCAAAAAAATAAAGAATAATTACAAAAATAATAAACCCTAATACAGTTTTTTTTTCAAATAAAATAAACAAACCCTAAACTAAAATTGTCTAAAATAAAATTGTCTTCTTTTCTGTTCTTTTTGCTTTAATCTTTAGCTCCAAGTCTTTATGAAATCACCAAACTCCTTGGCTCAATTTTCTTAATGATCCAGAACCGGTAGACACAAGATAAATACCCAAAAACATAGAAAAGGACAAAAAAAAATAAAAAATAAAAATAAAAAAATCTAAAACCCTAAAAACAAGTCCGTGTCGACGGCGCCAAAAATTGATGTGATTTGTAGATAGTGGTAAAAGTGGTTCGATTCTCAGACTTGTGAAGGATATTAATTAGACTTAAATTCTAATATTAAAATAAAAAAAACTCACTAAAAATTTTAGCAAACTCAATCAAAGATGATATCAATATTAAAAGAAACACTGAGGCTAAGATTCCACTATTTTCCAAGTTCAAAGTGATTAAACCAATACTTATATTTATGCAATTTTCTCGTTTAATTTGATTCTAAAATATTGCAACAAGTAGATTTTCAGAAGTAATAATTGTAAATACCAAGTATGAAGCATCAAAAGTATTAAAACTAAGCATACTCCATCAAAATAGATCACAATCACTCAAATAAAAATCATATTCAATAATAGTTCAAGGAAAATAATCATATAGTTATTGCAAATAAAAAGATAAAATAGAATATACCACTTTTTGTTGGAAAAATAGCTTCCTCTATCGCCTCAGCAATAGGGTTTAGCTCCTTATATTAATCATGATCTCAAAATTTGTGTTTGTTTCTCAAAAGATGATTAAAAGAGTGAAAAGTAATAACACAGACTGTTTGCAACAATGTATTGGTGTTGCAAAATAGTTGTTACAATGGAACTGTTATAGAAAACTGTTGTAAGTACTGTTGCTTTGTCGCTGATTTTAAGACCCTAGAATACGACTGTCCTGCACAGCTTAATGTTCTTCAGCTGTTAAACAACGACACTGTTCTGCGACTGTTTCCCGTGCGTCAATGTTCTTCGCGTTCTTCTTCTTCAGCAGCAGCAGCAGCAGCAAAAACAGGGTTTGGTAAAGCTCTGATTTCTTCTTCTCTGTCTCTCCTTAGGTTCCCAAACTCTCGAAACCTCTTCTATATGACCCAAGACATCTATTTATATCAAAAATACCGATTAAATCTCTCCCAAATCTTCAAAAATCTCTTTCCTTCTCTTCACGGCCAAGTTGCGGCAATTTCTTGTTTTAGAATTTCTACGCGTTTCTGAGCTTTCCTTTTTATTCTAAACTCTTCCTTAGATAGATACAAATCTTTGGGAAAGTTTACAACACTTTAATCTCTCTAAAATTCCCTAAAACAGGTCACACACGTGACTTTCCATATTTTTTGTTGTGATAAAAATCCGTCAATTGAGCCCAGCCTAATCAATTTAAACACCCATATCAGATTCCTAGACCTATAAGGAGTCTATCCTATGAAAATCAGAGGTTTAATCGACCTCAAACTCCTCCAAATTACGATTGCCAAAATCTGTTCTTTACTGCACCTATTTTCCCGCCAAAACCTGGTTTTTGAAACGTTGAAGATGATTTCCCCTTATCCAGGATAGGGGTGCGATTAGCAACTGCCTGGAAATGGGATGCCCCTTAGTAATTAGGTTACCCCTTACCCAAAGTGAGAGTCTGAATAGCAAATGTCCTCCGGGTGCTTTCCGACAACTTTTCGAGCCAATTTTTTCCAAAAATGTTTATTAGCCAAAAATACCTACAAATAAATAAAACACCATACTAAGTACAAAAATGAGCCCTAACAATATATAGATTCGAGACAAATCGGACACAAAAATGTGTTTATCAGTTCCACCAGTTCTTTGAGTAGTTCTTCGTCTTTGTATGATGAACGCCATGGAGTCTTGAGCTCAGATACACTTTCTATCCTAGTCTGAGACTTAGCTATAAGTAGACTAGAAATCAAGACTTATAGTTGTGATCACTAACATTGACAAACATGCTTGAGATAGCAACGTATGAGAGTTCGACCGAGCAGTGATCTAACAATCTCCCTCTTTGTCAATTTTAGTACAAAACTATCAACACATATGGAATACAAAAATAGATAAATAAACTTTTGTAGCTTCTCTTCCACATGCATGATCTTCTTGGTTCTTCAACATTACTCGAAATCTTCGTCACTTCCAAGTACTCCAATGATCCCAAAGATTGTAAGTTTAGTATTATCGTTGTTTAAAATTCGTAGCCATAACAATGAGAAAACAAGAATTTTCAATCATTGTTATACAGTGTCATAGTATTATTACACAACATCAAAGTTCATTTGTATCACAACTTCGACAACAATACTATGGTGATATGTATCACTCCCCCTTAGTCAATGCTCCATCTCACATGGAAACCACTCCCCCTTACATAATGATCCGAAAACCATATGTATTTGTAGTGTGAACTACACATTAATTTCCCCCTTTTTGTCAATAAAATTGGCAAAGGTATGAAAACTAGTGGGATCCTAATGAAATTTCCATAGAGACACTTCATGACCAAAATCAAGCACATATCAACATTTTTAGATGCAATCATATAGCCGAAGCAAAATGCTTTCATAAAGGAGTTTATAAAGATACAAGATAACCCCTATAATATTCCACAACCGCGTCCCCACAAATATTTAGCAATTAAGCGCAAGTTCAATTAAGAACTCTCCCCCATAAAATGTCATTCCCGAAAGAACAACAAGAGCGACCTTACTTTCAAAAGAAAAGAAGGATTTCTTTGGACATAACAAATCACATACGAATATGAATTTGAATCCAAAAATACTCAATTAAATTAACCACAAGAAAACCCATGATTAATTTAATCGGAAATGATCAACATAAGAGAACTTACAGAACCGCATAGTATATACATAAAATATGGATCAGGGAAGATCAATACTGCGGAATAGAAAAGGATTCATTTTATTTTCCATCACTATTTGCACAATGACATACAATAGACATAATCCTTATACACAAAAGTTCATCCTATCTTCCATCAATATTTGCATAATGACATATAATAGGCTTAAAATTTTTGTAATGTCAAAATTTCGTTCATTCTTTTATCAATACATGCATATCGACATACAAATGACTTAACTTTTTACAAGGTATGGGACAATCATAGTTCACGGAAGTAGACACACATATCCCATAACAAATTGCAATATATAAAACCATAAATATTAATACTGCAAAAATCATCTTCCAAACAATTTTAGAATTTAAAAAAATAAACCTAAAAGTATGAAGATGAAAACGTTGGACATAGCTATGTGTAATCACAACAATGGCTATTCCAAACTCTAGTTATTCTTCTAATCAAAACAAGAAAATAAAATTCTCATAAGAAGATTTACTAGACAAATAACTCTTAAAGAACATGATTTAACAAAACATTAACCGCGGCCAGCAACTAGAGATTGAACAAGAACTAGCTCATCAGTTGCTTTCTTCAGTTCATTTTTCAGAAAATCAAGATTCTTTGTTGCAATTCCGAGTTGTTCATGTACGACCTCAAAATATCGAAGATGATTTCCGACCAGCTGTGGTAGTTTTTTTTCATGATCAACATCATGATAGCAGGTTACGAAAACAGGGTGCTCGTGAAACTCGATAGGCTTTGCCTTCTCAACATTGTCTTCCTTGTTGCATCCATCCATTGTGTACATAGAAATTAGATGAACCTTTTGACATTACGGAACGTGTATATACCAAAGCTGAGCATGATATATATATATATATATATATTATATTTATGAATGTTTCTTAGGAAATCCTAGAGATACTCGTATACGTTCCGTGTGGATCCGGTGAACGTGCACTTATGGGTACAACCTTGGTATGAGACCAAAAGAATAATGGAGCAAAATTTAGAAGGGATCTTGATACTCAAGAATCATTTTAAACAAGGGGTGACCTTCTTAGTTCAAGGGAACATAAGAGAATCGTTGAAAAGCAAGGCAATCAATTCTCAAGAGAGAATGATCTTGTAAAGTATTGGAGCAAGGCTCAACAGTTTAATGATCATCTTTTCGTACATGAAAGGAAATACTACCTCCGTCCCACTATTAGATGACCTAATGATTCAAAATTTTGTCCCACTATTAGTTGACCTATCTCATTACACAAGAGGATATTCCTAAAACTATCCTTTTAATTGATTATCGTTTGTATAAAAATATGTAGAATTTGGTATCCATGTTTATATTCGTTACGTAGATGTTTTAAAATGTCTTCCAATGATACAAATTTTACGAAAATTCATGATATCGTTTGTGAGATAAATCATTTTTAAATTTTGGGAAGTTATTATCCATAAGGGTATAGTTGTAAAAAATACCTAATAATACTCCTTTCCATTAGTTTCCTTAAGATTTATTCAAACTTCAACCAGGTCATCCAATAGTGGGACAGAGGTAACAACAACTACTTTCTCAAGACATACAGGTTTCTTGAGAATTATAAGCATCCTTCCATATTACAAGAAGGATGCTACATTGAGTAGTCATGTTGTGTTTTGATGATCTTTTTTCTCATCAAGAATATTGACTTCTTCTCTCTTTCCTTTTTGAAGATTTTCAGAAAAATCAATAGGATTAGTAGAAAAGATTTAACCAGAGGGGAACAAGGAATACCTGAACTTGCTTCTTTCCTTGTCTTTTTGATGCTCCGCTTGAGTCTGTTTATGCTGATCTTGAACTCCGAGACTCGATCATTGATATGAATGAAATCTGGAGCAGACACCTCGGGTTCAGTGTCTTCTTTAGAAGAAGATAAGGAATTTGGTTTTTCTTTCTTTCTCCTATGTCTTTTTCTCTTCTCAGAGTTATTCAAGAAGTCAGTTGTCCTTCTGTCGTTCTTCCTTCTACTATTGTAGGCGTTTTTAGTCTCAAAATCACAATCAAGAAATGTGTTATCACAGTATTTCTCTTGATTACAGACAATTCCTTTTACTCCAACAAGATGAGAAACAGGTTTAATAACTTCTTTAGACATCCATGCAAGAATGTTACGAAGTTTTTCACTCCTTAATCGAAAAAGACATTTTCGTTCAGGATGTCCTTTATTTCCGCAATAATAGAAGTTAAGGGACTTGTTCTTCACTATTGTCGTGTGAGTAGATTTTTAAGGAGCAAAATTCTTGTTTCTAGGAACTTTACTAGATGCAAGAGTTTTTTCACATGAAGAGTTATCAGTAGCTTTAATAATATTGATCTTACTAGTTTCTGGAGTGTCTATTCCTTTATATCCTAGACCACGTGTATCATGATGTTCTTTACATGCTCCAAGCATAGAAGATAATTTTCTAGAGCTATACTTCAATCTACTCAGACTCTCTTCCAGTGATTTCACTTTATCAAGAGCAACAACGAGGTCAGTCTCCAAGGATTTTTCTTTGGAAAGAAGAATGAGTTCTCTATCATTGAAACATTTTTGTTGAGAGTCATATCTTTGCTTCAGATTCTGCAAGTCTTTCTTTCAACACAAAGAGATTTCAAAGAAGATTATTACATTCAGACCCTTTTGCGAGTACTTTTTCTTCTCGATCTTTAACGATAGATTGTAAAAGTTTATATCCACAATCATACCCTTTAAATAATTTTCTCAGTTTTCTGTTTTCTTGACAGAGAGGTGCCATGTATTTACTCAAGCAATTAGTTGACTTCTTTTCTTTCAAAGCATGGTCAAAAAGCTTGATATATTGAGAGACTTCCTCATCAATACTTTGTCCTCCTTCTGAATAACTGTTATCTGAAATATCATCCAACTGTTCATCAACAGATTTTTCCCATTTAAATGCAGATTCAGTCAAAGGACCAGAAACAGAGTTTTTCTTAGAAGCTTCAGGACTTTGTAGTTCACAAGGATGACTCTGAGCTAATGTTGCGTTATCTAAGATATTATTATCTTCCATAGAGTCAGATCGCTACAAACACAGGCTTGTAAGGTCTTTAAACGTGTTTTCCTGCTCTGATACCAATTGAAAAAGCAGGGGTCTAACAACCACATCCAATATGTCGATTAGCAATATGTATAGACTAACTCCATTATACTATTAAGAGAATCAACTAGACAATCAGACTCAATCTTAATAAAAGTATATCAAAGAGTTATATCTCACTTTCTCGATTCAATACTTACTCAAGCAAATAGAAATTTGCGAGTCTAATTGAATACAAAAGAAATCACTTAAACGGTACCAAAGACCAATGCTCAAGGATCAATCAATTTTAATCAACAACCAAAGGTGGGATTTCCCATTTGATTGATTCAACGCACAACCTGGGATATTTCAATTATATAACAAAACATAATGCGGAAAAGAAATAACACAGACACTAGAAGTATTGATAACGAGGAAACCGCAAATGCAGAAAAACTCCGGGAGCTAGTCCAGATTGAACACGCACTTTATTAAGTCTCTACAGACACTAGCCTACTATAAAATAACTTCGGTCTGGACTGTAGTTGAACCCCAATCAATCTCACACTGATCCAAGGTACAGTTGCGCCCCTTACTCTCTGATCCCAACAGGATACTACGCACTTGATTCCCTTAGCTGATCTCACCAACAACTAAGAGTTGCTACGGCCCAAAGTCGGAGACATTAATAAACAAATCTGTATCACACAGAAATTCTACGGTAATAGATAAATATGTCTCCCGCAGAAATACCTACGAGTTTTTTTTCTGTCTTTTGATAAATCAAGGTGAACAGGAACCAATTGATAACCCAGACTAATATTCCCAAAGAACATCCTAAAATTATCAATCACATCATAATAATATTAATCGACTAGCGAAATAAGATATTGCGGAATCAATAACGATGAGATGAAGATGTTTGTGACTTCTTTTATATCTTGTCTATCGGATAAATCAATCTCAAGCCAATCTTACGATTGTACGTAGTACGATAGAAACAGCAAGATCAGTTCACACAACTACAAGAAAAATAGTATCGGTCTGGCTTCAAAATCCCAATGAAGTCTTCAAGTCGTTAACCTACAGGGTCTCGGTAGAAACCTAAGGTTAAAGGAGAATTGACTCTATCTAATATAACTAGTATCACACAGGAGGTGTGGGGATTAGGTTTCCCAGTTGCTAGAGTTCTCCTTTATATAGTCTTTCAAATTTAGCTTAGTAACAAAGCATTCAATATTCATCGTTAGATGAAAACCTGATTAGATTCAAGGTAATATCTTTCAACCGTTAGATCGAAACTTAGCTTGTTACACACAAATGAAATGCACGTTTATTTAGGTTTGTGTAACTGTACATCTAGTTGGTTCAACAGTAGTTAACCAAATGGTTATCCATATGATCACTTTCATATCAACCATATTCTTCTTTACCATAACTAGTTCAAATGACTCAAATGAACTAGTTAGAGAGTTGTTCAATTGCTTTGATCTTATAGAAGTATACAAGATACAATCGAAGCAAAAACGATTTGATTCACGCATACTGGTACGCGGACTTAAGTACCCGAAATAAATTTGTTTTCAATTCACAAACTCCATCTAAAATTCACGAAATGTGAACTTCTGACATTACGCAGACTCTAGTTCCGTTTTTCCTGAGAAGCAAAGTACGCATACTTTGGTTCAAGGAATAAGGACTTATGCAGGTATGAGTTACCACACAATATTTATATCCAACCATGGTTATATAATCTAAACTCTCATTTCAATCATTGAAACATTCTTAGAGGACGTTATATAGTTGTTGTACGCACACTATTTTTCGTCAAAGAAATTTTCAAGTAATTAAAACTTAATATGACTTTCATCACTAGTAAAGATGAACTTGGCCAAAGCGAAAGCTTACCAACACATATTTCGAGAAATAGATAAGCGAGATAAACTCGGATAGAAATAGCAAATATGTATAATCAAAGTCTATATAGACTTTTGTGTCAAGATAGGAGATAGAGTAAATAGACTTTTGAGTGATAGATAAGTTCAAGTCTCCACAAACCTTTTAGTCGATGAAGTTCCACCAGTTCCTTGAGTAGTTCTTCGTCTTTGTGTGATGATCTCCATGGAGTCTTGGGATCAACTACACTTTCTATCCTAGTCCGAGACTTAGCTATAAGTAGACTAGAAATCAATACTTATATTTTTGATCACTAACATTGACAAACATGCTTGAGATAGCAACGCATGCGAGTTCGACCGAGCAGTGCTTTAACATTTTCCCCACAAGAAGTCTCTAATTATGGCAGTGGATCTCTAAGTGGTTTTGTTAGGAAGAATAAAGGTGGTCATACTATAAAAAAGTATAGTTTCTAGAACAGCTTTAGACATGACACCTCTACCAAGAGGGGAGAGATTTACCATTCCAACCTTTCACTCTAGCATCCATTCTTTCTAAAAGAGGATCAAAACAATAAATCTTTAACTTATTTGTGAAAATAGGGCCTCCTAAATACTTATCATCAAGCCTAATCTTTTTCACATGCAATATGTTTATTAGATCGTTTCCCAAACTATTACTGACATGAGGTGTAGAAAATATTCCAGATTTAAAAAAAAAAAATTATCATCTGATCCAAGATGTCTTGCCATAATCATCTAATACTTTTGAAAGGTGCTAGAGCATTGCTCGGTCGAACTCACAAGTGTCTCTATCTCAAGATGCTTGTCAAATTTAGTTGTTAAAACTATATCTTGATTTCTAGTCTACAATTAGTTAAGTCTCTGACTAGGATAGAAACGTAGTTGATAAATAGTGGATCACGACAGTCATCATTGCGTTCGAATGTTTGAAGGCGAAGATCAACCGAAGCTTTTGGAGAACTTCATCAACAAAAGGTAAGTGAAGACTGAACCACCTATATCTCAAGTTATATTCACTTTTCTATCATTTGAGATGATGTCGCATAACTAATTAGACTAGTATGCATAGACAAGAATTTCGAGACGAGAACTAATTCTAGTTGGCAAATTTCTCGAAATATAATGACTAAGCTTAATGAAAATTTGTTCATACTTGATGAATTTTGGTGAAGGACAATTTATTGTTCGGAATCAAAATCGTGATTTAAGTTTATCATTCGGATATAGCCTGGAACAGTGATATGTGTCATTGATGTTATTCAGGAATGTTTCGAATTAATTTAGAGAAATATAGAACTACTATTAATTCGGATACAAGACAATGGTATTAGTTTTACTGGGAAAATGGTTATAAGTCTGAACCCGTATTACATGTATTCGTACAAGTAGCAGAGTATCTATATACATATTGACTTGCAGATTAGTGGTAAACACATTCTTATACATATCATATGAAAATCTGTGTGACTCGTGAACCAGATCAGTATGCATACTCGTATGCAAACAATTCTTGAACTGGGATTACGAAACCGGGGGTGAGTATCCAAACCGGTACGCAAACTAAAACAGTTTTGTGTTCCTGAGCTCGATAGCGTTTCCAAATTGGTACGCAAACCGATTTAGTTCTGTGAACTCCGGAATCAGCGATATTCTTAAGGTTTCCATCTAAGGTGAGAAGCTTCTAGATGTCGACATTATTTGAACATGTACATAACTCTTATCATTAATTGTTCAAAGATATTCCTTGATACTCAAGGTGATCCCAGGTCCAAAAAATTGAAAAGCATTTAATTATGATTTTCATAGTATATGTTTTTATTACCAGCAATTAAAGCATATCCTCTAGAAAATATTATTAGTTAATGTTCTAGACTAATAATAGAAGTTTTGTATGAGAGTTTTCTGAAATATGGTTTGGTAATTAATTGGAAATAGGAAAACCGAAATTAGGTACTTTAATGTGAATATATTGAGAATATTTTCGGTTTTGGAATTTCCTTGTTGTCCAAACAACCTTGGTGTATAAATAGTTGAGTTTTCACTTCTTGCAAACTATCCTAAGAGCCAGGAAAACTTCATTCTTGTAGTTTCTGGTGGAGCCGTCTATTTGAAGAGGAAAGTACCCTAATTAGGCGAAGTCTCTTACGACCGCTCGTTTAAAGACTTATGTGGGATCAAGAAGCTCTATGAGTACCGTTGTTGGGAAACTAGATAATTGCATTGTTATTTTAGTTTTTGATTATTGATTTGATTGACTAATGTTTTTTGTAACTTCGATTGCACCTAGTTTGATTATTCTTGAGAGCCTCCTCTTCTGACATATATAGGTGTATCCGTACTACTTTAGGGAACTTAGTTAACCTCAAGCTAAGTTGAGGGAAGAATCCTATTCTAGGTAGGAATCCTTGTTTAGGCAGGATTCCTAGTTAAGGAAGAGTTTCGTTTTAGGAAATACTCTCAGTTAGGAAATAAATTCCTAATAGAAATCCTTGGTCGGATGAGTACGATGAAGGCTATAAATATAGGGCTTTGGATAATAGATAAGGACATACACTAGATACAGAAAACCTAGGAAAAGCTTGGAACAATACTTGTGCAAGCTAGCAAAAAGTTTAAGGTTGATCCACTATTTAGAGAGACTGTGAGCGTAACAAAGAGGGAATTGTAATCGTTTTCTTGTTAATAATCTAGAGAAGATATTTTTTCGAATTAGTTTCTTGTGTCTCTTTTTCTAAGTATTTTAGTCTATTATTATTTTAAATCCCTCCTCTATAATAATAGCTACCAAGGTAAAGGGATCAAACGTATCAATTTGGTACCAGGAGCAAGGTTCGTTTCTAGGGTAGATCCCTGTGGTTTATGGTTTTCACTAGATCTATATACATATTTGGTGAGGTACTCGAGAAGCTAGAAGACGTTAGGAGAACAAGGGGATCAAGTATGGCGAAGTCAGATGATGATGATCCTAAGCAAAGTTAACCACAAACTATGGAAGAAAAGGTGGCTACGCTACAAAAAAACATGAAGTCGATTCAAACCAATCTTGAAGAATTGACTGAATGTGTTCGTTCTCATACACCCAAGCTCAAGATGAAGAAAAATATTACACCTTCACCTGAAGTTTCAGAAGAAGAGGATAAGGAAGAAGAAGAAGAAGAAGAAGAAGAAGAAGAAGAAAAAGAAGAAGAAGAAGAAGAAGAAGAATAAGAGGATGAAGAAAAAAAGAAAAACGAGTTTCTTAAAAGTCCTACATAAACTAAACTTCATGGTAAGAATCTCAAAATTGATTTTCGTGTTGATATTCCACTTTACGATGGGAGTGTCGATGTAGAAAAATTGGATGATTGGATTGAATATCTAGAGACGTATTTTTATTTCTTTGAATATGGTTCAAAGGAAAAGATTGCTTTCGCGGCATTGAAACTACAAAAACATGCTCTAACCTGGTGGAAAGCTTATCAAAGACAAAACCTAGGTAAAGGAGTATTGTCGTGGAAAAGATTCAAGGCAATTGTAAGGAAACAGTTTTATCCGGTTGGCTATCTTGAGGAGAGATGGTTCAAGCGGTACAACTTGAGGCAATCATACAACCAAACCGTACAAGATTATACTTCGGAATTTCAGAATCAAGCTATGATTTTGGATTTAGACTTAGGAGATTACGTTATCTACATGAAGTATATCTCTTGGTTCCATGAGTAACAGAAGGATTTGAAGATGTTTTCAATAGATACTATTGCTGAAGCAAGTATAAAAGCTAATGCTATTGAAGGCAGGCTTAAGAAAACTGACTCTAAGGGAAATTCCAAGGGAAAATATGGAGGTACCACTGTGAAATGAGGTGAAAGGAGCAAATAAGATGGGAAGTATGGTGACAAGGAAAGTTTAACTTGCACCCATTTCAAACAGATGGGTCATTTTATCGACAAGTGTTGGGTAAATAACCCTCATCTAAAGCCCAAAGGGTTGCATAGAAAGGAAGCCAAGAAGGCAAAACTAGTCGCGCAAACTCCAAAAGAAGTCCAAGGACTAACTAAACCTAACTCAAATCTCTCTCTTACGACATGGACAAAGAAAAGACCTTTAAATGATGATCCTAGGGAGAGACTCTTCACAGTGAAGATGCAAGTAAAAACATCATTGGTTGATGTTGTTATTGACCCGTGAAGTCATAAGAATTGACTTTCACATTCTTTGGTACAAAAGTTGGGTTTCAAGACTTTCAAACATCCAAAACCGTACCTTTTAGGATGGATTCAAAAAGAAGGGGGCGTACAAGTTATACAGTAGTGCACGTTCAAGTTTGCTCTAGATGAGTCATACATTGACGAAGTTACTGCGACGTAGTTCCTTTGGATGTCTGTCAGGTAGTACTAGGTAGTCCTTACTTATGGGATAGAGATGCAACTCTACAAAGGAGGGAACACAATTATACTTTTATCAAAGATGGGGAAAGTTTTGTGATTCGGTCTATAGATTCTTCTCTTGAGGGAGAAAGTGATAAGCACGTAAATGCTACATTTTATACCCATATTTATATTAGTTAGGACTCAATATTTTGGCTAATAATACTGTTTTGAGCTATTCGTAGGAAATACGAGTGAATTGGATCACTGCAAAGATAAACAGTTAATGATGGTGTTTGCGGCAAAGACCACCAAAGGAGTCAATGGAATGCCAAGTCCATTACTTATGTTGCCGCCCGACTATCCCTCCTTATTAGCTGGAAGTTGGAATAGTGGATATGCGTATGTAAGTCCACTAAGAATTAAAGAAGGGTGCACCTGAGATGTTGAAGTCCTGGACATCTTTGTGTCGTTGAGACAAGAGGAGTACACGCTTACTTGTACGCTAAGCATTTTCAACCTTTGTGTTATATCTCGAGTTTTCTACGATGAATTGAAGTGAAGCCGGTAGTTCATGAGTTCCGGAATGAAGCAACCGTCAACTGGAGACGAACTGCAGATGCGAAGAAGAGAAGTTACAACAAGTAATGGTTGTGTTGGCTCAGCTGGATTTGGTAAGGATTGTGGTTCGAGTTATGTGCAGGGAAGACAAAACATGTTGCTACCGTTGTTGCATGGCTGTGAACTGGAGAGAGATGTTGTTGGCTGTGGTTTGAAATTGGGGCTTAGCTGAGGTCCCTTGAGACAGCAATTTTGGTGAGTCGTGAATTCATATTCTCGACAGTGGACAAGAAATATTGCAGCTGTCTACTGGAGTCTGAAGTGGCTGCTGGTGTTGGTTGTGGAGATGAAGACGTAGATGGGTTTGAGGTTAACGGCAAGGTTCAGAAATACACCAATGTGTAGAAGAAAAGCTCGGAGGTAACGGAGAAGACTGGGTTCATTTGAAGGCAGAAGTATAATGGGTGTTGGCTGACGATGGCAGAGATGCAGATGATGAAGTAATGGCAGCATCAGTTCCTGCGGAGTGGAACGAGTATCCATGATTACTGTTCTCGAGATCAAAGGGTAGAGGAGCTGTTTTTATTCAAGCAACAACGATGGTGTTCTGGGCGAACTTGGGTCTCTGTCGTGGCTGGTTCGATTATGTTTCGAAGGGGATTGAGATGGTTGCAGTCGGTAAAGTTGGTGGCTGAATGGACTGAGATTAATCAGCATAAAACAGGAATGAATGGAGTTGGGATAGCTTGCATGGACTGAATTGATCACTTACTGAGACTCTTGTATCTCGGTGGTGGCAGTAAGTATTTGGAGCTGAGTTGTGAATGGAGTATGACTGGAATTTGTTGAAGTTAATGGTCGATCCACTGCTGGTGATCATTTGGTTGAGCTGTTGATCCGATTTTGAAGCAGAAGTGACTGTCAGTGATACTTGAACTGGAGTTCGTGGATATGTTCTGAAAAGTGGTTAAGCTGGTTCCGGTCGGTGAAGAAGAAAGGTGGTGTTCTGAAGAAGGACCGCGTTTGGACTTTGCCTGAACGAGGAAGTTCGAGCTGGTAACGGACCCGAATGGACTGGGCCTTGGGAAATCACATTCCGGATCGGTGAATCTCTCGCGCAAGTAGGGGTGTGCAGAAAAACCGAAACCGCGGTTTTCACCCGTAACCGTCCGCAAAATTGCGGGTGAAAACCAATCCGCAAGAGTCTATGGATCGGACACGGTTGAGTTTTCAAATCCGCAAGGTTCAGCGGTTTGGTTGCGGTTGGACTTTGAAATCCGCGGATTCACCTGCACCCGCAAAAGTTGAGTTTTAGATTTTAGATTAGACTAGATATCTCTAATTTAATTTACTAGGAAAAGAGGTTCGTCCTCTTCAGAGAACATTTCAAGATCTGCATAATCTTCTTGAAGAAACTGAAGGTTTTGAAGCTTCTCGATGCTTGCATGTGATCCATTCCGTGCGTTGTGAGAACTACTGGAAAAAGAAGTTGTGCCCTCCTCTTGATACTGAATATAAACACAAAAAAAGGTAGCAGTTAATTATCCGCCAAAGGTGGTCTAATGTGGACAAGAATCCTGCTAAAACACTAATTCAGGAAATTTATCATGTTGTTTGTCAATTCATAGAGGAAATTAAATTCGTTTTCAAAAACAAGGTGCTACATCAAATGATTAAAGATCACTACACTTATCAGTTGCAGTGTTAATTAAGATTACTACCTAATAAGTATATATTGTACTCATAATGTTGTGCAACAAAACTTTGGCAATTGCTTCATTGTTATTAATTTATTATCATGGGAGTAAGACAGTGAGTTAACATAAATAGAGAGATCAATTACCCCTACGAAGGGATTTTCACAGATAGGCAGACTTTTTTTTTTTTTAATTTTTTTTCTAAATCCGCGGTTAATCCGCATCCGGTCTGCATCACCCGCTAATCCGTGGATGTCAAATCCACGGGTGATTGGGCCGGTTACGGTTCAATTTTTCAAATCCGCAACTTTGACGGTTTGGTTGCGGGTGATCCCTAATCAGCAACCGTCCGTCCGTTGCACACCCCTAGGCGCAAGACCTATATGCACGTAGGTTTACGAACATAAAGGGGAGACAGGTCGGCTACAAAGCCGAGAATTGGAAGAGAGCAAAGAGAGAAGCGCGGCTACGAGGTGGAAGACAAGGGTTTGCAATTCTTATATTTTCATTTCCATCATCTTCTTGATTAGTTAGTGAATCTTTTCAGTATGTTTATGGCTTTTGAGAAATCCATGTCTAGCTAAATCTTCGTAACTAGGGTTTATGATTGAAAACTACTTGGGGTATTTGGCTATTTGAATTGATTAATTGAGCAAAAGACCATCATGATTTGAATAGATTGATTTTTGAATATTGTTTATCGATTTATTGAAAACGTGTTGTTGCTTCACCGGTTTTATAAAC
The DNA here is from genome assembly GCF_003573695.1 of Papaver somniferum. Lineage (NCBI taxonomy): Eukaryota > Viridiplantae > Streptophyta > Magnoliopsida > Ranunculales > Papaveraceae > Papaver > Papaver somniferum. The sequence goes on along the minus strand of NC_039365.1, from coordinate 16,537,381 downwards.
CTATATGCATAATGAATTAGTTTTACAAATATGTTTTCTCTTATTATTTGATAATCCATGCTTGGGTTAAATTCTTTGATGGGTTATGCTTAGAAAAGGCGGATAATATTTGTGAACTAAAATTAGTTTCGCATAATTTTATCGCTAACGCAATTTGATGGTGCATACTTTGGTTAAGTCTTTTGATGTGCTAGACTTAGGGTGTCCCAGCGATATTTGTGGCTCTAATATTTATAATAGGTGATGCCAATAGAACAGGCGATAAACGTATTTTCATAATTATGTTACCTATAGAAATAATGGTTGACATCACAAAATCCTGGTTATTGTCTCTCTCTACGAATTCACTTTATTAGTTTATCTTAATCTAATTATTTCGTTTTCATTTATAAAAATCCAAAAACATCATTGCTGGTTAATTGATTGAGAATATTGATTATTGGTATTTCCACCACTCCATGTGGGAACGACCCGTACTTGCCTCTGTCTACTAGCTAGACACCGTGCGATTGCGGTTATCATAAATTAATATCTCCATATCCTATCAGAAAGCTTGACCACAACCACTCAGGCTAAGCGGCTGGTGAATGCTAGCACAAAGTTCATTCTCCTTGTGATCCGTTCTCTTGTGGAGAAGCCGAGTAAAGTTTGTTTGACAGCCTTGACTACAAAACAAGAAGGCGACCTATAGAGGTTGAAGTTGAAATACGAGGATTTATTTTATAATGTCACGGGGTTACCGCCAAAGAGGAGTGTGGAGCATGAAATTTTGTTGACCCGAGAGAGTTCTCTTTTTAATGTAGGTCTTTATCGCACGTCCATAGAGGAATATGATGAGATCAAGAAACAAGTCCAGGAACTTCTTGAATTAGGAATGATAGTGCCAAGTGCTTTACCTTATGGATCAGCGGTATTATTGGTACCAAAGAAACATGGATGCTGGCGTATGTGTATTGATTATAGAGTATTGAACAAATTCACTATCAAGAATCATTATCCTCTACCTAGGATAGACGACATGATGGATCAGTTGGAAAAAGCTCGAGTTTTTACAAAGTTAGATTTCAAATCCGGATACCACCAAGCGAGATTCCGAGAAGATGATACATGTAGGACTGCTTTCAAAACCAAACAAGGCTTGTTAGAATGGTTGGTGATGCATTTTTCTTTGTGTAACGTTCCAACGACGTTTATACGTTTGGTGAATGATTTATTACGACCTTTTATAAAATATTTTGTGATTGTTTACTTGGATGATATCATAATATACATCAGAACTTGGGAAGAGCATCTCGTTCACGTTGAGAAGGTGTTTAATGTGTTACATGAAGGACAACTGAAGTTGAACGGAAAGAAGTGTGAGTTTGGAAAGGAGGAGTTGGTGTATCTCGGATTCATTGTTGGTGGTAGACAACGGAAGATTGATCCAAGAAAGGTTTAAGTGATCACTAAGTGGCTTAGACCTAATACTGTAACTGAAATCAGAAGTTTCTTTGGGCTTGCACATACTTGCGTAAGTTTATCCGGCATTTTTCGACTATTACCGTACCTTTACATAGTTTGACAGGAGCTAAGGAAAGTTTGAATGGTAGAAAATCCATGAAGACGCTTTTCAGTTACTAAAAAGGAAGATTTCAGAAGCACCGGTGTTGGCATTTCCTAGCTTACAGCGTTGAAGTTGAGACCGACGCTTCCAACTATGCAATGAGAGGAGTGTTGTTACAAGATGGTAAACCACTGGAGTACCGTTCATAATTTTTCTCAGGTGCTTTTAAGAACTACGCACCTTATGACAAAGAATTTTATGCTTCATATCAATGTATCAAGCATTGGCGAGTGTATCTCTTAGGTAAAGAAGTGGTGGTACATTCAGATCAGAAACCTTTGGAGTATCTACACGCACAGACGAAACTACAACAAGCCCGACACATGAAGTTGATATCTTACTTGATGAGTTTCAACGTTCTCATTAAGTACAAGAAGGGAGTAACAAACAAGTTGGCAGATATGTTGTCTCGTCCACCAATCCGAGCATTAATGGTGGCCATGAGAATTCAACCGATTGTTCCTCAAGAGTATGCAGAGTCATACACATCTAGAAAAGACTTCAAGAAGGTGTTTGAATGTGTAAAGAGTGGGTTGAAAGGCGAGTTTGAACCCCGATATGGATTGTTATACAAGAGTCAGTTACTTTGCATTCCATAAGATGGAGATCATTTACAATGGTTGAGAGAGGCACACACATACCCAGTTGCTGGACACTTTGGGATGAATAAAACTATTCTTAACCTTCGTCGTTATGTCTTTTGGCCAAAGATCCAAGATGATGTGGCTAAGTTGGTTAGAGGGTATAAGTTGTGAAGCACATCTAAACCTTCCAACAGGAAACGTGGGTTATATATACCATTACCATTACCATCAAGACCTTGGGAGAGTATCTCTATGGATTTTCTTGGTGGGTTACCAAAGTCCAAGTCTGGTTATGATTACTTGTTCGTTATGGTCGACCGATTCAACAAGATGATCGCATTAATTCCATGTAAAAAGACGGTATTGGGAGACGGTGCAGCAAATCTCTTATTTGAGCATGTGTGGAAGCATTTTGGGTTACCTACTTCGATTTTTTCTTATAGGGATAGTAGATTCCTTAGTCACTTTTGGGATTCTTTAAGGAAGATGATGGAAACTAGGTTGAAGAAGAGTACAACTTTTTATCCACAAACAGACGGACAAACAGAAGTGGTCGACGTGACTATGGTTCACATGTTAAGGGGATATAATTCCAAGCACCCTAAGACTTGGGATGAGAGTTTACCATATCTACAATTTGCATTCAATAGAGCAGTTCATATTTCTTCGGGAAAATCTCCTTTCGAGACGTGCTATGGTTACTTACCACCTAGTCCTTTCGATCTAGTATTTTCTTGTAATACCTCAATGGAGGGAAAAGAAGGAAGTCAACGGAAGCACAAAAGTTCTTGGGAAAGATATATCAGATTCATGCAACTTTTGAAGCACAATTAAAGAAGTCACAAGCCAAATACAAGTGTTCCTTGTAATTTCGGTGTTGCTGACTTGCTATGGTTAAAATTAGGTAAGGAACGACTGGAGGGGGAAGGTAAGACGTTGAAGCCATTGAGGTATGGACCATTTCGTATTCTCGATCAGATTGGTGACAATACCTTTCGTATGGATCTTCCAACTTATTTAGGAATGTACTCAGTTATAAATGCCGAATACTTGAAGTTGTTTGAACCACCATTATTAGATGGTGACAGTGACGATACTATCATCTTACCATGTGTAGAAGACTTATGGTTTGATATGGAGGAACCACTCAAAGAAGACTGCGTATTGGAGCGAAGAATGACTAAAACACGACAATGATAGAAAGAAGCTTTTCTAATTGGAAAGGTTAAGTTCCTAGCAAGGCCAAGTGGTTTAACAAGGAAAAGGGGACTCTCGAGTTCCTTAACCTTCATTCTTTAACTCTCACAGGAGTTCCAGTTATTAAAAGGGAGGCCCATGATACATGTGTATCCGTACTCTTTTAGGGAACTTAGTTAACCTCAAGCTAAATTGAGGGAAGAATCCTATTCTAGGAAGGAATCCCTGTTTAGGCAGAATTCCTAGTTAGGGAAGAGTTTTGTTTTAGGAAATACTCTTGGTTTAGGAAATAGATTCCTAATAGAAGTCCTTGGTCGGCTAAGTACGATGAAGGCTATAAATAGAGGGCTTTGGCTAATAGCTAAGGACACATACTAGATACAGAAAACCTAGGAAAATCTTGGAACAATACTTGTCCAATCTAGGAAACAGTTTAAGGTTGATCCACTGTTTAGAGAGATTGTGAGCGTAACAAAGAGGGAATTGTGATCGTTTTCTTGTTCATAATCTAGAGAAGATATTTTTCTTCGAATTACTTTCTTGTGTCTCTGTTTTCTCAGCCTTTTCGTCTATTATTATTTTGAATTCGGCCTCTATGATAATAGCTACCAAGGTAAATGGATCCAATGTATCAATAAGGGTTACTCAAACTAGATCAATGTATCGACGGTATATTTAAAACCATCTTAGGATCTAAAGACATCTTGTGATAATCCATTGTTAACAGACTCCATTTTGTGCGTGATTGATTACAAGAGGATTCAAGTTGTGTTGTGAAGGTATTGAAGGTAATAGAAGATATGAAGATGAAGAAGAATTCTTATCAGTTTACGTATCTGGTGGATTTAGCGTACAAACCTTGATCTGCTAGGATCCATCTAGAATCGTGTTTATCTTTGATAGACTTGATTGAATAGTTGCGTGAGATCTGCATCAACTTATAGTTTCTCTTTGAGATCTATATTGATTGAATGTAAATCTCGAGTTTGATTCTTTCAGTAATCAGAGTTTATATTGATTTAACCAAAAAAAAGAGTTTATTAGTTTAAAAAGGAAGAGCCTTTATCAAAAACTCACATATCATTATAGGAAAGATTGATTAGAGTGGTTGCTAAAAATATTCTTCCTTTGTTGTTTGGAATACAATCCAAAGGACTTGTTATTCACGTGCGTGAATCTCAAAGTCGAAGGCGCAGGGATACTGAGGAAACTAAGTAGCTAGGAGTAGTCTAATTTGTCTCCACTATACGAAGTTGGTATTGGATTTTGTATAGCGGCTTAATTATGAGAGTATTCAAAATTGGACTAGGTCCCCAGGTTTTTCTGCATTTGCGGTTTCCTTGTTAAAAAAATCCTGCTGTATCATTTACTTTATTATTACGCAATTATAATTTGTTTATTATATTTTTTTTATTATAATTTAAAGTAAATACACTTGTACATTAACTAGGAACTTGATATTGATCCTGTAAGTTTTCGGTTTGTTAATGTACCTATTATCAAGTGAACACTTTGTTGTTGTATTGTCTCGATTTCATATCCATAGACGATCACATAAAGTGTATTGGATTTCTCCACTTTACTTTGATATTCTCACATTGTTAGGTCAGTCCGAACTAAACATGTTCCAAGTGGACACCGTGTTGAAATATTCCTTTAGTGTTTGTTGCTTAAAGAGGTTTACACACGGTGGATCTTGAATAGGTTGTTATCAAATAAAAGATTGTGGTGTATTTATGTACCCTTGTATTTTCACACCTCTTTTTTCATCGTGATGAAGAGTACCATTTAGGTCTTCTAATATCATCCAAAGTTTTATCATGTTTTGACCCATCAGGTTAACCATTCTCCAAGAGTTGTCTTTCCCAATATCCTTAAAGGGAATCTCATACATGCATTTAAAAATTAATTCAATTTTGGTTCTTACATTTCAAATATTACAATTTATTTTATTTTTATCCCAGTAAGTGACAATAAGTTTGACAGAATTATCCCAAGCCAAAACAAGATCACCATCGCCCATTGGAGATTGGCAAACATAATTATAAAATAAAGACTGATGCATCGTGTCTAGAACAAAATCCTTTCCATATATAGTCTTAGATAGGAAAATAGTATTTGGTTAATTAGAATTATTAATTTCCTAAGTTGTTGACTAGTTGTTTTAGATTTTAATCCTTGACAGTTCCATGAAAGAATTCTAATGAACTGCTAAAAGTATGAGACTATAAGGTAAGATAAGGTGGGAAAGACAACGGTTTTAACATAAAAGTTCGATTCCAAATTCAAATGCAGTGTGATGCAACCAGGGATAATCAATAAGAATGAAAACAAGAGAGATTTTGAAAAATACCGATTAGCATCCTTAAGTTTTTCCACCGTACGTGATTCCAAGATCTTTGATTGATGAACTGAAGCATTTCCAGATGAGATTCTTCCAGCCACTATTTTCTTAGCTCTAATATTCTTGATAGGTCTTGATTTAGCCATGGTTCCAACTTTAGAACCCGTATTGAATTCCGCATGATTCAGAGTGGGGTTGTTAATGTTCTCGCAATATTGATAAGCAATAATGATGGGTTTTGTTTTCTTATATTTACGGGGGATCTCTTGTTCATTAAATTGACGTCGAGAAAGATTGATACCCAGTAACCAAGATGATTAATGAATGAGATATGCGGATTTTCATATGTTTTTCCCGAATAATTGAAGTTATATTTATAAAAGAAAAAAAAACAAACTAGCATAGTAGTGTTCAAAATAATGAATTCTCAAGCTTAAAAGAACCTCAACTTTTACTATTCTACTTGAAAATCGTGGATTTTTTCCGATGTGGTTCAAGGGTTTGCTTGAACATGAACATAGATTAAGTTTGATGCGCCTAATAATAGCGTATACAACCTAACAATTTAGCGAATGTTTTTTTTTCCGACTTTTGTTTTTTTATACTCCCATTACATAGTTGTAATTTTAGCAATTTATTTAATAGACTATTGTTATACTGATTTTCCAGAGTCACTATCTTGTTTGGTAAATTTAGAGTCCTGTTATTAGGAGGAAAATAATGAATTTGAGGAGGGAAAAAACTAACAAGAGTGTAGTCAACATATGGTCAAAGTCAAGTAAATAAAAAGACATAAAATAATATTGGACTACCCAACCTACCCTCACTAGTTTTCCATTACAATCTCAATCACCATCGATAGAAAAATTAAAAGAGATAAAAATATAAAAAATGACTTAATGTAGAGATTTTCTTAGAACTTTATATTTACAATTAAATTGCTAAGCGATTTAGTTATGTTCATGATTTGATTAACTGTTATTACCCGTTTTCTAATTTAACACGAACAATCAAACATTTATCATAGCATGATGATATTCCGGTTCAGATTGTTTTTCTAGAATATCTTTACTGAAGATAGGTGGATCTTCAACTTAATTTTTTGATTTTTCTACCCAATCTAGAAAAGATTTATTTGAGATTGATGATCAGGAAACACATAATCTAAAAGACAACAACATCACATATTTACTTGGAATTTATATTAAATTCTAAGATTTCATTTGAGATTTGGAGTCTTAGACTAACATGTATGAAGGATTTTATAATTTCTCATTTTCGTACAAATAACTAGTTATATGTATTTAATCTTCATGGTTGATGCTCATAGTAGGTGGAGGAAAGAAATTAGGGTGTGATTGATTTTAGGTTATTTTTGTCGTAGAGAGAAAAAGATGTATTTAATTTCAAGGATATTATAGACTTTCCAGTGCTTTTTGAAAAGGTCAATCCCTCATTCAATTTCTTAATTTCCTCCTCAAATCCATTCTTTCCCTCGTAGTAACATGACTCTAAATTTATGTTTATCTATAACCACTTGATAATGATGTTGGCATAATTATTTTAATAATTTTTCACAAATATTTTTTTACTCTCAGAGATGAAACGAAAGAATGATGATCTAAGCTTCTTAACAGTCACTCATATAATAGATTATGGGCTCATAATCCACTATAATAATGGTTACCAAACAACTGTAAGAATGAGTTTGTTTTGTATATTATGGATCATTTAAAAAATTGAAGTAGTAGCCAATTGCAAAGGAAGCAAATTGCAACTAATTAATAACTTAAGTTACATCTTCTCATTCGAGTGTTGTGTTGATAACACTTTCTAATGGAAAATCACGAATGAGTGTTCTTTCTAAAAGGAATTATATTGATTTTTAAACTTGAAACTTATTTTACCCAAGTAGTTTGAGAGGTTTCGGCTGAAGTTTGATTTTTTTTTTCCCGAGTATTTTAGAAAACTTATTGTTTCTTTTTGTAGTAGCAATAAACAAGAACTCTGTCATCACCATTCTGATCTTGGTAAACTATCTCTACAATTCCAATATAACCTTTAACCTGCCAATTCAACAGAAATGAAACTCTATATGGACCACAGACTAATGGGTATTTGTTTTTTGATTTGTAAATCTTTAAATATTCAGCATCACCTGATCATATCATATCTTCAAAAAGAACATGATTTGGGAAACCCTTTTCCCACATGTAAACACCAGATGTTCTTCTCCTCAACACCCATGCTTTCGATCTATCTATTTCTTTATAAAAAAAATTAGGTTTTTATTATTCGTCTTTTGAGGAAGAAGAAAAGTAAGAGCATTCTTGATTCTGCAGTGAGTGGTGGTCGGTGGATCTATAATACTAATGTTATTGCTTATTCGTTTGTTTTGGACTTCAGAGTGACATTTTAAGTAGGTGTAGGAGAACCTGCACTATGTGATCATATTATTGTATGACACGTATGATAATTTGAGTTTTTTTACGTTTATTACGATACTTCCAATTAGGCACGTAAAGTACGTTGGTACAATTGTACATGGATTCTTTAAATCTCTATTGTTATTATCATTTACAAGTAATAAGGTTGCATCAGTAGATAAGTGCTTGTTGCTAGTAGAATTATAGGTTGTTTGGATCCATCATAAGAAGTAATTTTGAATATCTAAAAGCAAAAAAATAAAATAAAAAATGAAATTAGAATGGGAATAAAATTAGAGAATGACTTTTTAAAACGAAAAGAATTAAATTTCTATGAAGTAATCTTTTATTTTTCTTATGTTTTTTGAAATTGGTTTCTTGTATCCACCACCAGAATCTCCAAATATCAAAGTATGTCTTTGTAGGAAACTAGTGACCCTTGATTTAGTAGCAGGAAAATTTAGAAACATACCATTGTGAAATATGAATGATGATTAATCCGTTGTAAATGTATATTTACAAATAGTATCATAACCAACTGTTAATATGGTCGAGTATGATGTTTGCTACGTCGAAAATGCTTGACAATGCGTGAGTAGAGAAAATTCATGTCATAAACGTTTAAGGAGCCAAATGTCCAACCTTGCTCAGTATATGCTCACCTGAAAATCTCTTTAAGTCTCCCGGTTACGCAAGAAAACACACATTGTTTCCCAAAAAAATCTTTTTGTTGTAGTTCAATTATACAAAAATATGCTCACAGTTTTGAACATTCTTTCAAGTAATATTCATATTTTTATGATATTAGCCTACTGCTCGTTCTCAGTTACTAAAAAAAGAAAAAATCGACAACCTCTATGATAAAGATCAATGAACGATTCGAACAATCTAAAATTGTATTTGCTTGTGGCGACTTTATAAGATTCAGAGTCAGTGTAATGAGAAAGGGATAAAGAATCAGAAGAAAACAAGAAGATGCCATGGTTGATAGTGTATTTGTAGTATCGAACAATTAGATGTGAAGCCGTATTCGACCAAATATTTTGAGTGAAACGAATTACGAGCTTACGAATAAGAGATTGAACAGAAGAGTCATTATTACATATAACAACAATGTCATCAGCATATAACAGGACATAAGTACATAAAATTTTAGAATGGAAACTCATAGTAAATTAATTAGCATGATCTCATTGAAGACCTTCATCAATAAGGGTTATAGAGAATTTGAGAAAATTATTATCTCTTTTGTTTTAAGAACCGAGGGAATGTAGGACCAATTTTGAATAACGACATCATTAACGCCTAATTGATGGAGGGACAAATTTGGCATTGCAACATGTGATATAATAGAAAACGAAAGGTAACTAACTTGGAAACAAGATAAACTATTCATGGTAGTCAATACCAAAAATGAGCAAAGTATTCATGGTTCATTTAAATTTATTTTGATCATCTTCAGAATATGATATGGAATTATGAATTTGTGGGCTTGTGCCTCAAATGTTGTTGAATTAATTTTTTCCGGTTAAACATTCGAATCACTCGTTGGTATGTCCGTTTGATACTTTGATATTTGTTATCCACGATGATCTATTGTTTAGTAGAGAATTGGTAAAGTTCGAGTAGCAGTAGAGGATATTTAAGCTTAAAAATAAAGTTGTTTACGAAATAAATATATTTTTAATGAGTGATAATATTAAAGAGAAGATATTTATAAACTTGTAATTTTTCCATTTTCAAAGGAGTATTACTAAATTGAAGAAATTCTAATTTTTAAGTTTGAGGCTATAACATCAAATTGAAAGAATAATATCAAACTCTGGTACTTCAATTGTAATCGACTGAAAGCAATTTGGGAATTTTGGATGAAAAGTCTATCATTAAACAAAATTATGATGAAATTGAAAACAAAATTGGCTTGGGGAAAGAGAAAATGGGATATCCATTAAACATTTTAGTCACCTTGTAATACACCACAAGGTATGAACCACAGAAACAAAAGTAATATCCTTACATTTCACCGTAGAAATAAAAATAATGAGCGTTTCTTTTTCTTTTATAAGAAAAAACGTATAAGCTTGAGCCTGGATATGTTAAATGATATTTTGAATTTAAGAATCAATAATGTTGGTCATAATATATTATTTTCCTGCGCTATTGGTCAATTAATATAAATTTAACAAATATTCATATAATGGATTATGGGATGCATAATTTATGGGCTCATAATCTACTATAATAATGGTTACCAAACAGTTACAAGAATAAGTTTGTTTTGTATGTTCTGGATCATTTAAAAAATTGAAGTAGTAACAAACTGCAAAGAAAGAAAATTTCAATTAATTAATAACTTAGGTTACATCCGCTCGTTCAAGTGTTGTGTTGATAACACTTTCAAATGTAAAAATCACCAATGAGTATTCATTCTAAAAGGAATTAGATTGAATTTTAAACTTGAAACTTATTTTCTACCAAGTGGTTGGAGATGTTAAAGGCGAAGCTCGATTTTGTTTTCAATTCTTCTCGAGTATTTTAGAAAACTTATTATTTCTATTTGCAGTAGCAACAAACACGAACTCTGTCATCACCATTCTGACCTTGGTAAATTATTTCTACAAATCCAATATAACCTCTAACCTGTCAATTCAACTGAAATGGAACTCTATATGGACCAAAGACTAATGTGTATTTGTTTTTGATTTGTAAATCCCTAAATCTTCAGCATCACCTGATATTATCATATCTTCTAAAAGAACATGATTTCGAAAACCCTTTTTCCATATGTAAACACCATATGTTTCTTATCCCCGATACCAATCACTTCAATCCATCTATCTCACTCTAAAATTTCTTCTAGTTTTTCATTCTTCGTCTTGTGATGAAGAAGAATAATAATAGGAGAGTTCTTGATTATGCAGTGAGTGGTGGTAGGTGGATCTATAATAATAATGTTTTTGTTTGTTTATTTGTTTTGGACATCAAAGTGATATTTGATGTAGGTATAAGGGAACCTGCATCGTGTGATCATACATTGTATGACACATATGATATTTTGAGAGTTTTTTTTTCGTTTGTTACGATATTTCCAATGAGGACCAAAGGAAGACAATGTGTTGGTCAACAAGATTAATAATCTTTCAAAGGTTAGTTTTATTGCATATTATCATCTCTCAATTATGAAAGGATACATAGAATTCCATACTATGAAGTTGATAGAGAAAATTGGTATCAAACCATCTGAACTATGTTGGTCATGTGCAGGCTTTGAATGATTTTTATCCAGTCAGCAGCGTAATCAAATCCGGACCGATAATGTACCATCTGTTGATGCTTCTAGTCCTACCACAATTGGCTCGATTTCTAGTGTTGTTGATATTGTGGGGAATCATGATATTAACAATAGAAAGATTCAATATGTGAACCTACTGAAAAAAATAAGAAGGTAGCAGCTAAAGGTTATATCATGCAGAGATTGGAGGGAAGGCTGTTTCATGGAGTACCGGTTGGAGTAGATGAAAGGAGAGTGCGGATTGAAACCATCTTGGATGAGACTTGTGATGTATATGATGCACCGCAATGGGATGATTATTGGACTTTGAAGGACCTTTTAGGTATGACTGGATGGTTAGTATGGCCTTTAAGACGTCTGGAATTTTTGATGAATGAAATTGTTGTGGGTGATTTTATCTTTTTTGGGTAGCTTAAGTTACATGTGTCACGGTATTTCTGGAGCAAATATCTTTTAAGAACTTTGTGCAACCTTCGTTACATGTGTAACTTTGTGGGGAAAACACCTTGTAGTATTGTTTTTTTTTGGTTATGTGAACTTAGTGCTGATGTGCAGCATTTTTTGATACTAAGTTCAAAAAATGTTTGTGCTCCTATTATAATCATGGATTATAGTATTTTATTTCTCATATTGTTATTCCATTCGTATTACCAAGATATTGTCGTTAGGTTAGCACTAGTTGTCCTGTTGCTCCCATAATTTTTTGAATTGCTAGGCTACTGAAATAGACAAAAATTATATTGATGATCTGTTTTGCTTGTGAAATGCAGGCTACTGATCTGTTTTTTGCTTGTCTATTATTGATTGTCTATAAATTCTTTTGCAACACTGTATGTAATAAAAAGTTGTGACCCACTGATTATTTTTTTCCCTGACTGACAACTGTTTTTCTTCAATAAATTATGAGAATCAGGGATTGTAAAACCTTTTTGGATTCTAAGCAATAATAGATAAGAAGAATTTGTGAAAAGTTAACATTGGTTCCTAAGTATCCAAACCACCAAGCATTTCAAATTACCCGTTCTTGCAGAATCATTCAACATTATAATATCTTTTAAGAGGTTTGAACCATTCAAATTACCTGTCCAAACCATTCAACATTATAATACCAAATAACGGTCTGATTTCATATAAACCAAACAAAGTCTAATTTCACATACACAAACAAAGTCTAATAAGACTTCCTGTTACTCCCATAAAATTATAATTCATTGAAGGACAATTAATCCTACAAGATCTTAAAAGCTTCAAAATTCGTCAAAGGATGTAACAAAGGTCGTAAATTAGGTTCATCTAAAAATAGTTATTGGAAACTGCCAATTTGGGGTTTCTCCAAATTATTGATTGCCTGCATCATCTATTACGGTGAATGGTTAACAACCCACCAATCGACGTTTTTAAATCTTTAGAGTAGAATAATCCACATGCCTCTTCAGCGAGAATTGCAAGCTCGTCCCTCCAATTATCGGAATCCCTCATTCTCTTCATATTCACCAAAATCAAATCTGAAACGAGACAAATTTTTCTTCCACTTCTCGCTTTCACCCAATCATAATAAAACACAACCTCGGTAAATTGACCATAGTCCAATTCTAAGATTTGATTCACAACCCCATACCACTTGGTCAATGAAGTCTTGGGATTTTTATCGCCTTTCTTGCTCCTAAATATGGTGTTTGTTGTCATGCAAACACCATTGTCTTGACTAACGACCGTTTCTTCTTAATACATGGGAGAGAAAACAAAACCATTCACACGGTACATAACGAACTCTTTCGATTCAACATGACTTCTTACATATTTCCACAACAATGTATCTGTTTTATTTTCTCCTAACAGCTATGCAATAAAAAAGAAACACAATTAGCATAGTAGTAAACCAACAAACAATTTGTGAACCAAGTCAGTATTAAGTAGACATGCATTTAGTCAGGGGCGAAGCTACATGGCCTAATTTTCAAAATATTTCGGTGCTAATGAGCATGAGACATTAAAAGATTTTATACCCGGCTCTCATAGTCATCAATAATGAAAAAGCGGAGGTCTAACAACCACACCCAATATTTCATTTTGCAATCTGAATAGACAAACTCCAGTATACTTTCAAGAGATTGAACTAGACAGTTAGACTCAATCTAGAGAAAAGTATGTCAAAGATTTTTATATCTCGATCTTTCAATCCAATCAGCGAATAGGAATTTGCGAACCCGATTGAATATAAGAGAAATTATTTGAATGGTAACAAAGACCAATGTTCAAGGATCAATCAACTTCAACAACCAAAAGTTGGATTTTCCAATTGATCGATTCTACGCACAACATGTGATATTTCAATCATATAACAAAATATAATGCGGAAAATAAATAATACATACACTAGAATTTTGTTAACGAGGAAACCGTAAATGCAGAAAAACCCCGGGACCAAGTCCATATTTGAACACCACACTGTATTACACCGCTACAGACACTAGCCTACTACCAATGAACTTCGGACTGGACTGTAGTTGAACCCTAATAAATCTCACACTGATTCATGGTACAGTTGCACTCTTTACGTCTCTGATCCCAGCAGGATACTACGCACTTGATTCCCTTAGCTGATCTCACCCACAATAAGGAGTTTCTACGACCCAAAGTCGAAGACTTGATAAAAAAATCTATCTCACACAGAAAAGTCTATAGAAATAGATAAATCTGTCTCCCATATAAATACCAACGAGTTTTGTTCCGTATTTTGATAAATAAAGGTGATCAGGAACCAATTGATATACTGGACTTATATTCCCGAAGAACAGCCTAGAAATATCAATCACCTCACAATAATCTTAATCGTATGGTATCGAAACAAGATATTGTGGAATCACAAAAGATGAGATGAAGATGTTTGTGACTACTTTTTATCTTGCCTATCGGAGATTAAATCTCGAGCCAATCTTAGAGAAGATAGTACTCAAATACGATAGAAACAGCAAGATTAGATCACAGAACTACAGAGAAAATAGTTGGGTATGGCTTCACAATCCCAATGAAGTCTTTAAGTCATTAACCTACAGGGTTCCGTGAAAAACCTAAGGTTAAAGGAGAATCGACTCTAGCTTATACAACTAGTGTTAGAGCATTGCTCGGACGAACTCGCATGCGTTGCTATCTCAAGCATGTTTGTCAATGTTAATGATCAAAACTATAAGTTTTGATTTATAGTTTACTATAGATAAGGTCTCGGAGTATGATAGAAAGTGTATTTTAGCTCAAGAACTCCATGGCAATTATCATGCAAGATGAAGGACTACTCAAGGGACTGGTGGATCTTCATCGACCAAAAGGTATGTGGAGGCTTGAACTTATCTATCACTCAAAAGTCTATTTATCTCCTATCTTGAGACAAAAGTCATTTTTTCTATATAGACTTAGATTATACACATTTTGTATTTCGAGCCGAGTTTATCTCGCCTATCTATTTCTCGAAATATGTGTTGGTAAAGCTTTCGCTTTAGCCAAGTTCATCTTTACCTAGTGACAAAAGTTATGTTATGTTTCAATCACTTTGAAAATTGCTCTGACGAAAAATGGTTTGTGAATAACAACTATATAACTTCCTTTGAGAATGTTTCAATGATTGAATGAGAGTTTAGATTACATAACCATTGGTAAGATATAAGCATTGTTGTGGAAACACATATATATATATATATTTTTAATGAACCAAAGTTTGCGAACTTTGTTTATCAAGAGAACTAGAAGTGGCATGAGCTTTGTCCGCGAACTGGCGGAAGTTCTCGACCCGAGAATTTCTGCTGGAGTTTGTGAACTCCTTCCAGAGTCTTAAGCCCGCGAACCCAGTCCAATAACTTGAGTGGTTATATCTAAAAACGGTTTTTCTTGAACTCGTGTTTAAATAAACTAACGAATATAATTGCAAACCATATCTATAAAGTTCATGAACCGATTCAAGTGAATCAAACCGTTTTTGCTTCGATTGTGTCTTGTGTAGTATATAAAGATCTAAGCAATTGAACAACTCTCTAACTGGTTCATTTGAGTCATTTGAACTAGTTATGGTGAAGAAGAATATGGTTGATATGAAAGTGATCATATGGCTAACCATTTGGTTAACTATTGTTGAACCAACTAATGTACACGTTTGGGTACGGTTACACAAGCCTAGAAACATACATTTCATTTGTGTATAACAAGCTATGTTTTCGATATAACGGTTGATAAATATTAGCTTGAATCTAATCAGGTTTTCATCTAACGGTGAATATTGAATGCTTTGTTACCAAGCTAACATTGATTGCAAACCCTGATTTGAAAGACTATATAAGGGAGAACTCTACCAACTGGGAAACCTAATCCCCGCACATTCTGTGTGATACTAGTTGTGCTAAGCTAGAGTCGATTCTCCTTTAACCTTTGGTTTCTTCTTCTAAACCAGGTTAACGACTTAAAGACTTCATTGGGATTGTGAAGCCAGACCGATACTACTTTTATTGTAGTTGTGTGATCTGGTATTGTTGTTTCTATCGTACGAGTAAAATTACAATAATTGGCTTGAGATTTCTATCTCCGATACGCAAGATAAAAAGTAATCACAAACATCTTCATCTCATCGTTTGTGATTCCACAATATCCTTTTTCGCTGCGTCGATTAAGACTATTGTGAGGTGATTGATAATACTAGGTTCTTCTTCGGAAATATAAGTCCGGTTTATCAATTGGTTCCTGTTCACCTTGATTTTATCAAAATACGGAACAAAACTCGTAGGTATATTCGTGGGAGATGGATTTATCTATTACCGTAGACTTTTCCGTGTGATACAGATTTGTTTATTAAAATCTTCGACTTTGGGTCGTAGCAACTCTTAGTTGTGGGTGAGATCAGCTAAGGGAATCAAGTACGTAGTATCATACCGAGATCAGAGACGTAGGAGGATAACTGTACCTTGGATCAGTGTGAGATTGATTGGGGTTCAACTACAGTGCAGACCGAAGTTAGTTTGGAGTAGGCTAGTGTCTGTAGCGGCTTAATACAGTGTGTGTTCAATCTAGACTAGGTCCCGGAGTTTTTCTGCATTTGAGTTTTCCTCCTTAACAAAATTCTGGTGTCTGTGTTATTTCTTTTCCGCATTATATTTTGCTATGTAATTAAAATAATACAGGTTGTGCGTTTGAATCGATTAATTGGAAATCCGACCTTTGGTTGTTGATTGATATTGATTGATCCTTGGATATTGGTCTTTGGTACCATCCAAGTTTATCTCTCTTGTATTTAATCGAGACTCACAGTTTGCTTAAGTAATATTTAAATCGAGAGATAGAGATATAAACTATTTGATATACTTTTTGTCTAGATTGAGTCTGACTGTCTAGTTGATTCTCTAGAAAGTATATTAGAGTTTGTCCATACAGATTGCTAAGCGAAATATTGGGTGTGGTTGTTAGACCCCCGCTTTTTCAACTAGTATCACATAGGAGGTGTGGGGATTAGGTTTCCCATTTTCTAGAGTTCTCCTTTATATAGTTTTCAAATCAAGGTTTGAAATCAAAGTTACCTTGGTAACAAAGCATTCAATATTCACCGTTAGATGAAAACCTGATTAGATTCAAGCTAATATATTTCAACCATTAGATCAAACTTATCTTGTTATACAAAAATGAAATGTACCCTCATTTAGGTTTAGGAACCGTACCTAAACCTGTACACCATGTTGGCTCAACCGTAGTTAACCGAGGTTAGTTATATGAACACTCTAATATCAACCTTATTCATCTTAACTATAACTAGTTCAAATGACTCAAATGAAACTAGTTAAAGAGTTTTTCAATTGCTATATTTTTATAGAAGTATACAAGAAAGGAATTAAAGCAAATTCGGTTTGATTCACTCGAATCAATTCATGAACATTATTGCCACGATTTGCAAAGAATGCATTCCTTAATATATAAATGTATTAGTTCATGAGCCAACCGATTTTAGAACTTTAACCACTCAAGTGTGCAAACGGGTATGCGTACTTAAGTAGCCAGTCTGAGTATTGGTTTGCCAGTATACAAACGTGTATGCATACTCAGTACACTTTCAACAGCGTTGTCAAACTGATGAGTGCCAAATATTGCATATTTCTACATCTTTTTATTGGCATTTAACTTATCTTATATGCTCTAATTCTCTATTTTATCCTAAAATTTGTGTTTTCATTTTTTTCAAGAATAAATACTTATACTAAATAATTTTGTGATTTTAGGTACTAAATAAAGCTTTGATGAATTGAGAAGCCAAAATAGCAGGAATTTGGTGGTCAGGGGAGTAAAGACAATGAGAAAACTGGAAGAATATCACGCAAAGAGCACCTGCAATCCGTTTGCAATCGTTTCGCAAGATGCTTGCAAAGCCTAAACAGAGCATTGGATTGGTATATAACCCAAAACTCAAACCCATATCCAGATCCGATGCATCAGAGTTTGATACACCCGTTTAGCACCCAACAGCCGCTCAAGATCCAACAACTCCTCCTACCAGTACATCAACATCAGATGCAACCGCGTTACACCTTAGCACCCTTTATCCCTTCAACTAATCGACCATAAACAACATCTTCTTCATTTCTTCTTTATCTCCACAAAACCAGTACCTCCATCTCTCGATTAATCACCTCCGCCCCCACCTATCTGAGCACAACCACCATAATTAACATCAACTATACCTCTAATTTCTATCTCTCTCAACCTTATCTTCTTTCTTATCAAAAACAGTAACCCTGGAAGCTAGAATTGAGAGAGATAAAGTTAAAGATATCTTCAAACAACTGGAATAGTATGCTTGTAGAGATGAATTGAAGATGTAAACTGTCAGAGAAACGCGTTTTGGGTGAGTGGGTCCCTCTTAGTTATCGAATTGGAATGGAATTGAGTAAAATTTATGTATAAATAGAGAGGAGGTTGTGATGTAAAACTCATGCCCGGATTAGCCGAAGCGCCAAGCAATAATGTAGATTAATTTTCAGTATTTCTTCATCATGTTTTAATTTCATAACTAGGGTTTAGATGAAGCCCTTAATCTATTGCTAGTTTGATTCAAATCTCTGATATTGTTCTTGTTATGCTTAAATGATATAGTAATGGTTTAATCATTGTGTTACAGTATATTGCTTTCACCTTTTGTTTGCTATGCAACATAGGTAGGTAGAATAACCCTATATTGTGCTTTAACTCATGCTTAAGAGACCAAGCTAGTCTGTGATGAGTTGTGTTGTAAGAAGACAACTTGTGCTATGGATTAGTTACCTTAGTTAATATTATGCCATCCATCTTAGGAAAGGTTTATTTATTTAAGTAATCAAATTGGTCTGTGATTAGTTGTACTGTAAGAAGACAGCTAATACTAGGGATTATTTAGTGACCTTAGTTGACATTAAACCCTCCATTCGAGATCTCCCTGGATAAACTGCAGACTTGCATCTTGACCGGTGTCCATTACAAGGGAAAAGAACATTATTGAGACTGAATTGCCTTAGTGTAGGTTAATAGGTGGATTCGACTGCCCTAGTATCTTTCATTTGCATTGTTCTGTTTTCTATTTTGTGTTTCATAAACATCATCTAGTCGTATCGACAAACCTCCTTTTGATACCCCGCATTTGAATTAGCAATAGTAGAACTTAGAAGTTTAGCTTCGCATCGTAACAACTCCCTGTGGGATCGACCTGTATTTTCCATATCTATGTTATACACACTGTGCGCTTGCAGTTATCATTGTAGGTACTGTTTAGAGACCTACCAAGTTTTTGGCACCGCTGCCGGGGAATGATTGTGTTTTAATATAGGTGGGACTCTAAACAGTACCTACAATTGTACTACTGCAAGTATACAGCGTCGAGTTTGTAAACAGGGTAAGTACGAGTCGATCCTCAGGGACAAGGTGGGTGTTATGTTGAAGCTATGGTCTTACTACTACTGATTCAAACTGGGAGTAACACAAGAGTTGTTTTGGGTGTCGATACGACAAGATTTTTTGGCAGTAAACAAGTAGTAAAGAAGATTGTAAATTAAAGATGCAGTGGAATGATTGTAAACAATTGATTGAGGAGTACTAGGGTGATTGAATCCACCTCCTAATACTATACTAAAGCAATACAAACTTAAGTTATTTTCTTGTCCCTTCCTTGAAGGTCTCAAATGAATAATTTATCAACTAATTTCACTAACTCACCCCTAGTATTATCTGTCTTCTTACTGTACAACTAATCACATGCTAATTTGATTCATTAGCTAACTATCATTCCTAAAGCAATGAAGCACAACAAGAACAAAAACAGGAAATTGACTAACCTAGCATACAAATAAGGGTTTCATCTAAACCCTAGCAAATGGAATTAGAACATGATGAAGATGATTAAAACACAATGATATTAACTAAAGAGTTGCAAATACTGTGTTCTCCAGTATTTGCATATAGAGTTTTAAGTCTTTTGCATTTAAAAAAAAAGATCTTCAAAATATCCTTGTAAAAATTTGCATAAAACCTCCAACTTGTAGAGATTTTAGAGTCACTAGCATGCTTCTAGCTATGCTTACATAGAGAGTCTGACCGAAATAACTGAACTTGGAAGTACTGGAACACAATCGGGTTTCTTATTTGTCTGAGCGTTAAAGTTGGATTTAACCATGCAGGTGGGAAAATTCGATGCATCAAAGATATTTTGTATTAGAGTTGTGATCACCCTTAGTGGAGACTACCTATTTTTACGTCAAGCGAGGCACCAACCTTCCGTTTTTCGTGACTATCTAAAAAGTCCTTTCAGAGTGTGTGTCACCGTATGTAAATTCGGGGTAGGAATGGTGAGCTACCCAACTTCGCACCACTTTCAGCACTATTTTTGATCTCTTGAGTACTAATTTTGTCAATCATGAGGATGATGTCTAAAGATGAAAACTCCTTCTTGTAGTTTGATTTGTAGTTAGCACCATTCTCTCTCACTCGACAATATCCACAGATCCATAGAAACACATCATCATCAACAAGCAGCGGGACATCATAATACATGACGAAAGTTGAGAAAGTCCAAGGTTTACATGCAACAATACAAGGAAAGTAAAATTCGTATTCAAAGAGAAAATACAGTTCAAAAAGCAGAAATCTATACGCAATTTGAAGACTTATTTTACAAGAGCAAAGAAAACAGAAAAATATGAGAATTAGTGAAGTTCATAAAATCAAGACAATACAGGTTGTTAAGAATTAAGTGATAAAGTCCTTCCTCCATGGATTTAATAGTTTCATTATTATTTTGTTATTTTCAATTTGTGTTATGATAAAAATATATATATATATATATATTAAAAAATTATTAGAGTTTGTTTTTAGTTTTGTTTAATAAACACCATGGTAAAAAAAGAGAATTAAGAGGAAAATTCAAGCAACAAGGAAATTGAAGATAAGAGTTACACATTGTCAAGATTCTACAAAGTTCAAGAGTTCATCATCAACAATTGAAGACCGAAGATTAAAGACGTTTTTATGGATGCTGTGAGAGTGGTGTTGATTTCCAATCGGATGTGAAGGTAAGCGAGTAATCCCATCCTTGATAATGGTTGATTTACTTTCTTAGATATCATCAGAAAAAGATTCTTTTTGTCTATGATTCTGTGGAGTCTCCAGAAATTATTTCGGAAAACCTTGGAAATTTAATTTTATGTACATTTCTGGAAACTGAAATTTTCGGTTGAGATTAACAGGCACAGACAAAGGCTGCTATACAAGCTAAATAAAAAGAGGAAAAGCAGAGGAGCAAGTCTGTATGTTGTGCTAGTCCCAGTCTGTGACGGCGGTGCTTACAAAGATGTTGTGCGAGCCAAAGAGGAAAAACAAAAGGAAAGGATCAAATCAGGTTGATGTGCTTACTCCCCGTTCTGTACCGGCGGTAACATTCTTAAAATTTTGCGATAGATGATTGTTATGCGCTGATTTGCATCATTTATTCTCTGAAATCTTTGGTGTGTATGCGAGCATCCATTTGATCTCCCATTTTTCGTATGTATGCCTTTTCTGACCTTCGCATGTGTTTGGTTGGCCTGATTTCCTAGTCTTTGAATCGTATGTTGCCTGGTCTATAATTTATCCTTTCTTGACTATAATTATACTTAACCAAAAGGACCTAGTTGAAATCCATATTTCTATCATGTATAGAACTTCCCAACCAGAAATTATGGGTGATGCTACGAATCATCCCCATTCCCTCCAGGATTACATGTATCCTGCGAGATTAAGTTTGTCCTCATGCATTGTTTTACCTTAAACTGATGGTCCATTTGAATTGAATGAAAAAATGTTACAATTACTTCCTAAATTACGAGGGGTTGATTCTTAAAACCCCTACCATCATGTACGAGAGTTTGAACAAATTTGTTGGACCGTGCAATCAGACCATATGTCCGAAAACTCCTGAAATTGCGTTTGTTTACATTTTATTTAAAAGAAAAGGGTAAAACATGGTTTTACAATTTAAGACCGCAGTCAATCACCACTTGGGAACAACTCACAAATCTATATTTCATAAAATTCTTTCCACATCATAGGACCGTTGATCTCCGTCAAAGTATCACTTGTTTTGTGCAACAAGATGGAGAGACTTTTTTCAGTATTTTGAACGGTGTAATGATTTGTTGAGTGAATGCCCTCACCGTGGATTTGAGAAGTGGAGACTGTTCGCAACTCTTTACGAAGGACTAGACTTTCATTCTCGAGCCATGGTTGAGTCTATATGTAATGGTAAATTTATTGATAAAACTGTGGATGATGCATGGTCATTTTTTTGCTGAGGTTGCAGATAAAACCCATCAATAGGAATCCATTAGGGAAACCAGGACAGTATCACATGATCTGGGTAACTCCCATGAGTTAGAATCTGATTTTGACTCTGGTTCAAACATGAATTGCATGACTAGGAGAGTCGAAGCTCTAGAAAATTGTAGAAATGCAACTGTCAGTGTCCCTAAATCATGTACCCAAACTGAACTCCATGTTTGTATGTCGTGTGATAGCTCAGACCATTTGATTGAAAACTTCCTTGAACTGCATGTCTTGAGGCAGTCTTGAACACATCATGTTAGTGCTCTGTATGAAACACAAGACATCCACTCACAAGAAAAATCCATGTTACAATGATGATGATCAATTTGATTTTTAAAATAGTGTGTATTGTCCTACTCATGCAACTGATATTGAATATGAACCTTATCTTGAGGAAAATGAGTTGACTGAATACACCAAAGTTGTTAACAGGGAAGACTATGCATGTTACGTACTCTGATGATGATATAATGTTAGAAGAGCTAATTCTTCTTGAAGAGTCAATTTTGGAGTCGTGTGACTCTGAAATGCTAGACCATGATGTAGAGACATCCAATGATAATGTTTATTTTAATGTCGATATTCATCGGAATCAATATCCTGATGATTTTGGTACTGATCTGGGTCTTGTACAATTATTCTTTGAAAGTGAGCACGACATGCAGCTTGTGTCTGACTTAGGAAATGTTGAATTATCTGTTGACATTAATGATCTTATGCATGAAAATATATTTGGTGTGTCTAATTCACTTCCTAGGTCACAATATGATGTTTCTTATGATCCGTCTATGCATGAGAATAAATCTTTTGATGACGATGATTATGAATTGGGGCTTGTTAATTTGTTCAATGACTGTGAACATGATAGAGCGTTACTTGTTTCTGATTAGGGAAAAACTAGACTGGGTAGTGATACTTTTGAGCATGAACATGCATACAACTTAACCAGATCTGATTTCCAGCCTAGGTCATATAAATCTGGTCTTGCTTCTGACCTGGATATTGTTCCTTTAGAGTGTGTTAAATCCATGTTGTTGACAGTTCCCAACCTAGGGATAAAGTTATGTGCATCTCAAATTCTTTTGGACATTTTTTCCACTAAATATCCAGTCATTGAGAAGCCACATCTGGAATTCTATTCTGTATCTCTTTCCTTCCTTGAACATGTCAAGCTAGATTTTGGAATTGTGCAAGAAGTACCTCAAGATCTGATAGTTGTTGATAAATGTCATATCACTGTAAAATTCAGGTTTGGGGGTAACTCATTCGGTTTAGCATCCTCACTTAGATTTTTATCATGTTATAAATGTGTGAGACTGTCGATATTTCTGAATTCCGTCTTTTGGGTTGATCCTCAACTCTTTAGATTGTTGGTTTATGGTGAATTTCTCTCGTACAAAATCCGGTAGCTGGAAATGTTGGACTCTATCTTTGAATAATGAAGTTCTTGTCATTTCTTTCGCCGACATCAGGTAATCTCTTCCCTTTTCTCTAATCAACATGGTTCTCATGGTATGCTGCTGTTTAAATTCTTATCATATGTTGAAACATTGAGGACAACGTTAGATTTAGGTTTGGGGGAGTATTTGCATATAGAGTTTTTATTCTTTTGCATTTAAAAAAAGAAATAAAAAAAGATCTTCAAAATATCCTTGTAAAAATTTGCATAAAACCCCCAACTTGTAGAGATTTTAGAGTCACTAGTATGCTTCTAGCTATGCTTACATAGAGAGTCTGAATGAAATAACTGAACTTGGAAGTACTGGAGAACACAATTGGGTTTCTTATTTGTCCGAGCATTAAAGTTGGATTTAACCATGCAGGTGGGGAAATTAGGTGCAGCAAAGATATTTGGTATTAGAGTTGTGATCACCCTTAGTACATTTGACAAGAAGGTTCCTTCCTGTACACATGAGAGACTAAAAACCATGTCTTTTTGAGTGCAATCATCATAAAACCCTATTGGTAAGGAAGATTTCGAGGCTTGTCGTCACTTTCGAACTCGTATTATTTCATATGGTGTGGTTACTTCTCGCTCAACTCTTAAGGATGAAAATGTGTTCTTTGGTAGTTCTAACTTTTTATTACTAGCATGCAGAAACTCCATGTCCTCATAGCTCCTTGGATGCTTGGGACACTATTACGCTGTGAAGTTGGAGAAGGTTTTGTGGGTAAACCTCTGGTAGGCCCTCACGAGACTACAACTCGTCTACTAGGGACACCTAGGGGTTTAAAGGCTAAATGCATTCGAGAGACCAGCGACAGTGGTATAGTTAGGATTTCTTAATTTTTGTTTCACTTGAGAAAAAGTAAAATTCAGGTTTGGGGGTATTTGATGAGTTCCAAATATTGCATATTTCTACATCTTTTTATTGACATTTAACTCATATTTTGTGCTCTAATTCTCTATTTTATCCTAAAATCTGCGATTTCATTGTTTTCAAGAATAAATACTTATACTAATTAATTTTGTGATTTTAGGTATTAAATAAATCTTGGATGAATTGAGAAGCCAAAAGAGCAGGAATTTGGTGGTCAGGGGCGTAAAGACAATGAGAAAACTGGAAGAATATCATGCAAAGAGCACCTGCAATCCGTTTGCAATAGTTTCGCAAGCTTCTTGCAAAGCCTAAACCGAGCATGGGCTTGGTAGATAACCCAAAACCCAAACTCATATCCAGATCTGATGCATCAGAGATTGATACACCCGTTCAGCACCCAACAACCGCTCAATATCCAACAACTCCTCCTACCAGTACATCAACATCATATGCAACCGCTTTACACCTTAGCACCCTTTATCACTTCACCTAGTCGACCAGAAACAACATCTTCTTCATTTCTTGTTTCTCTCCACAAAACCAGTACCTTCATCTCTCGATTAATCACCTCCGCCCTCACCTCTCTGAGCACAACCACCATAATTAACATCAACTATACCTCTAATTTCTATCTCTCTCAACCTTATCCTCTTTCTTATCAAAAACAGTAACCCTGGAAGCTAGAATTTAGAGAGATAAAGTTAAGGATATCTTCAAACAGCTGGAATAGTAGGCTTGTAGAGATGAATTGAAGATGTAAACTGTCAAAGAAACGAGTTTTGGGTGAGTGGATCCCTCTTAGTTATCGAATTGGAGTGAAATTGAGTAAAATTTGTGTATAAATAGAGAGGAGGTTGTGATGTAAAACTCATGCCCGGATTAGCCGGAGAACTAAGCAGTAATATAGATTAATTTTCAGTATTTCTTCATCATGTTTTAATTTCATAACTAGGGTTTAGATGAAGCCCTTAATCTATAGCTAGTTTGATTCAAATCTCTGATATTGTTCTTGTTATGCATAAATGATATAGTAATGGTTTAATCATTGTGTCAAAGTATATTGCTTTCACCTTTTGTTTGCTAAGAAACATAGGTAGGTAGAATAACCTTATATTGTGCTTAAACTCATGCTTAAGAGACCAAGATAATCTGTGATGATTGTGCTGTAAGAAGACAACTTGTGCTAGGGATTAGTCACCTTAGTTTATATTATGCCATCCATCTTAGGAAAGATTTAATTATATAAGTAATCAAATTGGTCTGTGATTAGTTGTACTGTAAGAAGACAGCTAATACCAGGGATTAGATAGTGACCTTAGTTGACATTAAACCCTCCATTCGAGACCTCCTTGGATAAACGGCAGACTTGCATCTTGACCGGTGTCCATTACAAGGGACAAGAACATTATTGAGACTGAATTGCCTTAGTGTAGGTTAATAGGCGGATTCGACTGCCCTAGTATCTTTCATTTGCGTTGTTCTGTTTTCTATTTTGTGTTTCATAAACATCATCTAGTCGTATCGGCAAACCTCCTTTTGATATCCCGCATTTGAATTAGCAATAGTAGAACTTAGAAGTTTAGCTTCGCATCGTAAGAACTCCCTGTGGGATTGACCTGTATTTCCCATATCTATGTTATAAACACTGTGCGCTTGCATTTATCATTGTAGGTACTGTTTAGAGACCTTCCAAAAACCATTGAAACTCATCGCACTTTGTGTGATTCAAACACCTTAGAAACATTCTTCCATTTTCAGCATCATCAGTTTTTGCAATCCAAAACCGGCGTGTCCCATCACAGCTTCTACACTTTGAATAGATAAAAGGACAGTCCATGGCTAGATGAGAAGGTGACTTGCAAATTTGACACCTGCAATGATGACTCTGTAAAAGAAGATTATATTAGTTATGCGTCATAATAGTGAATATTTTAACTGTCCATATATTGTTAGTAATGTTCAATCTACTTAATTTTCAAATAGAGCTTGATGATGAATCTTCTATCGCTTATGAAGCTTTAACCGTTCTTGATTGATATATTTTTTGGTGCTTGCTTTCTTGGGTGCTTTGTGTAGATTTTTCCAAAGGAATGGGGGTGGTATTATATAGAAATGAATCTCCATCGGTCTTATTTTTCAAAAAACTAGCCGTTTTTTTTTTGAAATTCACAAATACCGGCGTTGTCGCAATTATAGATTCAATGCTGGGACAACGTACCGGCAATTAACCATGTTATTCAACCATGCTGGTAATAGTTGCATATTTCTCTGTGAAGAAATTCACTTGTACCGGTATGACCATCTAACGGTAAACTATACCGGAACAGGGTGTCGGCATCCTATGTCACATTTACTTCAATGCCGGAGTTTGGGTGATTTCAAAAAAACTAGTCGTTGAGGTTTTTCTCTATATAAGGAGAGCTAATACTTGGACCCAAAAGCCCAAAACTGTGTGTTCTTATATATCTCCTTGAGCCTCTTAACTTAGAAACCTTAAACCCTAGAATAATCATCTATAAATAGCTTAGTATAGTACCTAATCCCACATACAATAAAAAGCATCGTTCGATTCCGATGAAGATTTAGCAATCATCCAAGCATAGTACGGAGAAACTCGTCCCTCAACTATAGATAATAGCACGCGGGATTCCATGTGGTTGAATATTTTTAACAAATTTATTCACGATTACGATAACCCGAAAGGAAGAACTGCTCAACAAACTGAGCAACGACACGACATCGTCCTAAATGCGATGGTTGAGTATCTAAAAATGAAACACCGGATCGAGCATGATACCCACAATATATTGTCCCCTCAACAACTTGTAAGTAACTTTATGATTAATTCGATACAATCCACTCTTTTTCAATTTTTATGTGACAAACTAAGTTTTTGTAGCATGAAGCCGTGAAAAGGCGTTACTTACAGGAAAAGGGAGAAGCATTCATGTTTGATGCCAACGTGAACCATATTGTAAGCGAAGTCATGGAGTACCACTAAGCTGGGTGAATCGGAGACGGATTCTTCCTAAGAAGATTGATAGGTTTAGTGCTATTTGGTTAGGTTTTTAGGGTAGTTTTTGGTAAGGTTTTGTGGGTACAGGTCTATGTAAACCCTCACGAGACTATAACTCGTCCACTTGGGTCACCAAGTGGTTTAAAGGCTTGATGCACGTGCTAAGTTCATTCGTGCTTCCTGCGAAAAGGATTACATTTGAAATAAATTATAGTTCCGGCTTACTTTGTTAACATAATTCAATCCCGTTAGGTTTCCGGCATAGTACTATATATTATCCTATGCCGGACTTTAGTGTCAAAATTCTGTGTACTATAAACCATGTTCCGGACCATAAACCAGTAAAGAGCATTTCCGGCGTGGGATCTAACTTACTGATAATGCCGGAATATTAAAGTGGAAAAGAGACGTTGTGTCCTCATCTGTTTAAAGGAATGGATACACCCATTGCACTTGATACCTCAAAAAAAAAAGGTGAGCTCCAACACATATCTCCGATGGAAAATCAATCACTAACTACCGATTTCATCATTGGCATGGAAAAAGAAAAACTTAAGAAGAAAAAATTATCCACTCCGATAGGAAATCAATCATCATCCACCACCAACTCAATTGCCATTATACTAGAAAAACTTAGAAGAAAGGAGCAAACCACCAAGTCAATTGCCGCAATGGAAGAAGAGATACTTAGAAGGAAAAGAGAAGAAAAAGAGGCAGCAATAGAAGCAGAATATCGCAAAGAAACTAAAGAGATAATCGAAAGTGTAAAACAAGCGAAGATAGAAGCCGATGTTGAGGAAGAAACCATATGGATTAAAAATTTCTTCATAGTATCGGATTTGCCGGAAGATCACCGCCCTTTAAACCTTTTTTGGGTCTTGTTACGGATGGTCCTTATATGTCGAGGTTTGAGGACGTTGAGTGCAAGAAACGCAAAATGGAGTACGGGGAAGAGTTTGTAGCGAATCATACAATTTCCCTCATAAAATTATGTCGCAAATACAACGAGTTTCTCGCAAGATACAGAGAGAATAGATGTCAAGCTCAGGACGCATATAACAAGTGGAGAAAAGATCCTTTTAGGCATTTCGAAGCCGCTTTGTTTGTTGAGTCTCGTTACAAGAAATAATGTTAGTTGCAATTAGCTTATGATCTTTCATTTCGTGTGCAACGTTGTTTATGCGTTTAATGTTTTTAATTTTATTTCCTTAAGATTAGTATGAGGGCCAGTTTGAGTTAATGTTTTTAAGTGTTATTTATTTCCTTAAGATTATGTGGTTAATATTATTTTTTTTCCTTAAGTTTATTTCCAGTGCCGGCATTGAAAAAGAACCAAATACTATACCGTTACTTTTGCCGGTATTGTAGACACAATTTAAACTAATTGTCAGAATGCCGACATAGAATTGTATCATATTTCCATGCCGGAATTATGATTGTTACGAACTCAATTTATGTGTAAGTTACAAACTCCTTAATTCCACTTATGTGACGGTTACAAACTCCTTCATCCCACTAATTTGATGGTTACAACTCCTTTAATACCATTTATGCGTAGGTTACGAATCCCTTAATTCTATTTAAGTGACGGTTATAGAAAGGAAAGTATTCGATCTCTATTTGTATTCGATCACCCTTTTTGTTTCATCTTCTATACCAAAGACAATGTGTCGTCGCAGACCTCATGAAAAACCAATTCTGTTGATGATGGTGGTAAATCGAAACCAGAAGAGCAACAAGTGCCTGAAGAGTCTGTTGGTGAAGCAGAAGTAACAAATTTGATGTGGTAAGTGATGTCTATGTTGGATTGAAGTATTGTTAGGGTTTATCCCATACTTGCTTGTATAGTATTTCTACCACAGTAAAAGAAAATTTTGAAATTGCAATTTAGTCAATTTAAATTCAGTTACATGTTTGACTCGCGGTAGAATTCAATTTGAAAATTATGCCAGATTGTATGTGTTGTATCCCTATTTTATTGCATGAACCTGCCGGCATATAAACTTATTTGAATACTGTGCCAGTTTTCAGTGTCGGCTTTGTATATTTGATCAATACCATGCTGTCCGTATTTGCCTCTTATGTTTAAAACTTTGTACAAATTTCTCCATTTCCGACCTTGAATAACTCTGTTTTTCCACACCGGCACCGCTGACGGCAGTGTCGATATGTTTACATACCATGACGGCTTTCATTCCCTTGATTTGTTTAGAATTCTCTGTATAAAATTCAGGAAAACCGGCATTGATTTTTAATTATTTAGTACGCCGGCACGTGTTCCGGCACTGCTTATATATTTACTATCTATGCCGGCGTCCAGTATAAATCCCAGTTTACAAATTGGAACGTAGGTCTAAAGAAACACAAACGAACAAAGGAAAGGGAAAAGCTGTTGAAGAAGTAAAACCTAAGTCTTCCCGACGTAGTCGTTCTTCTCCGGATCGTGCTAAGGTCGTCTTTCGGTATCAAACTATAAGGGACACAACCAGCAATGATGATGATGACGAGTGGAAAAAATGGCCCGAACCCGCCCGAGCTGGTGGCTCATCCTCACAAGCAGGTGGCTTAGGACAACCTGATGTCGGATTTGAAGTCCCTAAGGAAAAAGAAAAGAAACCCCCATCCCACCATCCTAATAGATATGACATGATTCCAAACCGCGAAGATAGCAAACAGTGGGGGTCAACCTACAAGCCCACAACTCTTATTTGGCTACAAGCACTCTTGAGCTTGTTGGATCTATCAAACTTATGTAAGACGTTTGCATCGTGTTATTATATTATTTATATGTGATCAAGTGAATTTAATTCAGTTTGGTGTGGTTTTATATGACCACAAGAAATCTTCCGTGTTTGCCGCCATCAATCAAGTGATGTGTGGCCTTTGGAGGATAAGTGTACCGCTGTTATAGAAATAGTCAGAACATCTGGGTTGTATTCCGCGGTAGAAAATTATGTGTCCACTGATCCAGTCACGGCGAACTGCTTTTTGGAGAGGTTTTATGGTGAAACTGATACCATGAATTTTCATTTTGGCGAGATGACCATTGTACCTGAAGATGTCCAAAGAATACTAGGTTTAGAGGTTCTTGGGAAAGCCGTTAAGGAAGGAGATGGATGTAAGGAGTTAGGATGGGACGAGATCTATGAGCTGACTAAAAAGTTGTTTGGGTGGGACAAGGAAACGACTTTAGCAAATATGTATAAGACAGACCGTACCCGGACAAAGACTATCACATTCGTCAATCTCGTTCGATTGTTTGGGAATACGAAGAACAAGCAATTGAATCCCGAACAAGTTCGGCAAACTGCCGCTGCTTATCTGTTGTTCACCTTTGGATCCGTTATATTCCCCGACGCTAATGGTAACAATGTGCATATGAACCTTCTAGAATACTTGGATCCCTTGGATAGGGTCCATGAGTATTCATGGGGCACTGCTTTCTTGGAACATTTTTTGGCAGAAATGCGTAGAGCTTCTAAGGCGAACACCCGTCAATTAAATGGTTCTTTCACTTTAATTCAGGTATAGTAAAATAGTAATTTTGTCATCATTGTCGTTAATTTTGTTAGTTTCCAATTATTTTTTCATAAGTGTTTTTTTCTTATACATTGCACTGGCATAGGTGTGGGATTATGAACACTTCCCAAAATTGTTCATTGAGTATAAAGGATTGAAGAAATTCCTTGATTATCAAGAGCATCAGGATCTAGGTCAGAAATACTTCTTCAACATTGCCCCGAAGCCCAATAACAGGAAAAGGTTATGCGCAATGAGATTGGCTTTGGACTCTGTGGCTATCCAAGATGTTGTGTTTGACCCATATAGAAATGCCAGAGGATTTTATTTTGAAAGGCGTGACAATGTTTCATTCTACAACGGACCGTTATTTTATCCGAAAGGATTTGTTATGCACA
Organism: Papaver somniferum; assembly: GCF_003573695.1. Classification (NCBI taxonomy): domain Eukaryota; kingdom Viridiplantae; phylum Streptophyta; class Magnoliopsida; order Ranunculales; family Papaveraceae; genus Papaver; species Papaver somniferum. Next base: position 16,505,827 of record NC_039365.1, on the reverse strand, counting down.
AGCCTCGCCGTGTAATGCGCCAACTTGGGTACAAGAAGAAAGATCTTACGGATACATCTTATCAGAAATTCTCTCATGACTTTCCTCAATGCGAAGCAAATGAGAACCATACTCGGGTAGTTTACGATCTAATACCCATTCTTGCACATTGGAGTGAAAGGGGAGAACGAGGACTTGTGTTGGATAGGGTTAGTTGGGAATTGGAGGAAAATGGTTATGAGACCGAACCAACCTTTCTCAGATGTCATTGGAAGTACTCGCATCCTTATGTTGTACGCGCGGCTGACATAGAAGTTCCTCCACAAACAGCACCTCCCTCTGCAACTGCGAATGAACTTACTGTACCCGTACTACAAAAGATCCTTACGTTGTTGGTATGTACTTCTTGTTCATTTCCTATTCTTTCCAACTATATCTATGAACTTATATAAGTATACACATACTAATTATATTTTTAAAAATATGACAACAACGTCAGCGGATAGGAAGTTTTTCAAAGTTCTTTAAGAAAAAGAACAAGAATGAAGATGTGTTAACCCTGAAATAAATGGAGAAAGTTGAGGAAAATCTTGACAAAATTGAAGATCCAGAAGCAAAAGAATTGTGGGGCGAAAAGAAGAAGAGGGCACACACGAAGCCAAGGACCGAGTGATCGTGTGTTTCTTCTATAGTGTTAGTTTGGTCTTGAAAAATCTAGTGTTGGTTTATGTTTGTTTGTGTGTCTTGAACAATGTTTTGGTTTATGTTTGTTTGTGTGTCTTGAACAATCTAGTGTTGGTTTATGTTTGTTTGTGTGTCTTGCTAAAATATTTGCTTGATTTGGTTTATGTTCGATTTGTTTTAGGTTTGGAACCTCTTAAATTGGAGTTTTTCCTTTTATACAATCTAGTGTTGTTATTTGATTTATTATGTTGATCAACCAAAGTCAAATTACCTATTTTACAGAGTTTTAATGTGCCAAAACTTAACAAATTTCCAAGTTTTTCTCAAGTATCGGCATGTTCGAAATGGGAAATATCAACGCCGGCACTCAGAATTTTCAAAATCGCAAAAATTGCAGAGTTTCGGCATTGAATGTATTTTTTCCAACCATGCCGGCAGTCTGACTACCGACACTGTTTTTATGCTACTTCCAATGCCGGCACATTTACTAATATCTCTAGATGTTTTTCAGGATTTCCGGCACTGTTTAAAAAAGTAAGTTATACGCCGGCACCTAAGTCCCAGCATTGTCATAATGAAACATAACCATGCCGTCATTGGCATCAAAATATGATTTAATGTTTACAATTCACTCTTCCAAAAAGAAAACAAAATGTTGCGTATTAGTGAACCACATATATCCAAATTACTCATCATCGCTTCCACACATATGAAGTTGCATCTCCTCCTCTTGGAGAGGTTTCTTTGATAAGGATAACGCATCCCAAAATCGGTGATTCTCCTCATACAATGCCATCCATCCCTTCCATATATTGGGATCTAGATACTTGTTTTTAACCATCCCAGAAACATGTGGAAATGGACAATTTTCCTTGAGTTTTAGAATAACGAAATGATTACTGTTCACGAACGCCAAAACAACTCTTCTCTTCTTAAGGGATCCTTCGCATTTTTGCCACTTTGTGTAAATGTTACTTCCACGGTGGGGGTAAAATAATGAACAACACAATTAAATGTATCCGCTACTAGATGCCTAAAAAGAGGCATTCTCATCCAATATTCAGAAGGAAGAAACTTCATCTCCTTCTCGGGTCCTAACACTTGAGCACACATATCATCAAACCCCTCACCTTGACCAACCAATTGCTCATAAAAGCTCCTATTTTTCACAAGTTGTTCGGCCATCCTTTTTCTAGCATATCGGCATGGTTTTATTCCTCTACTAACCGCCGTCTCGAAGATTCCTAATTGTTCGGTCACGACATGATAGTCAAAATTTCCATCTCCATCGACATCATCCGTATACACAATATACTCGTGAATAACCCCAGGAAGTTGCTCTACGTAAGACTTTATTTTGGTATGGTAATGTCTATATGTCTTACCTGTTTTGGAATCCTTAAACATCTTCATATCACCAAATTTTAGCTTAATTATATCCAATCCATCCTATGCAATCTCTACATTTCCAATATCTTCAGTATGTGTTGGGAGTAAATACTTCCTTGGCCTACCCCTTCGCCTTGGAAACGAAACTACATCAACTTTGGTCGTGCCTACGGAGTTTTCACCATGGTGTTGTTGTTGACTAGATATGGGTCTCTTACATTTTCTATCACTTACTATGGGTGGGGGTTCAGAATGCTCACCTTGTTGTTCTTGGTAGCTCAATGTTGGTACCCTTGGCGGCCTACCTCTTTTCTTTGGAACCTCCACTACATCGACTGTGGGTGCGGATTCGAAATGCTCACCTTGTTGTTCTGGTAGCTCAATGTTGGTACCTTTGGCGGCCTACCCCTTTTCTTTGGAACCTACGCTACATCGAATATAGGTGTGGATACGGAATGCTCACCTTGTTGTTCTTGGTAGCTCGATGTTGGTACCTTTAGCGGCCTACCTCTTTTCTTTGGAACCTCCACTACATCGACTATAGGTGTGGATACGGAATGCCCACTTTGTTGTTCTTGGTAGATCGATGTTGGTACCTTTGGAGGCCTACCCCTTTTTTTGGAACCTCCGCTACATCGACTATAGGTGTGGATAAGGAATCTGTCATTTGTTGTTGACTTGATAGCGGTTCCTTCCTCCGCCTAGCTTTTTTCTTTAGAACCGGCGCTTCCGCGAACCTTGCTTCCGAAATCTCACATCCGGTTAGATCTCGTTTCTTTCAATTCGTTTCTTTGATTTCTCCTTGCTATTTTGGTTTGTAGTCTACCGGGAGGATCTCCCTTTGTTGGCTCTTCACTTTGTGCTGTCCATGGGCGCGTAATTAGCCTTAGTTGGCTCCACAAGACTTTCCGGCTAACCGAGTTTCCAGGTGAGTAAGCTTCGTAGAATTCCTTTGCTTCGTTCGCATCCCAAGGTGATTGTCCGGGATCTTCCGTAGGGGGAGGGTCGAAAGATAGTTGCTTCCAAAACGGATCGATAACCTCAATAGGTATCACTTCTTCATACTTCACAAGCATATGACGACACGGAATCCCCAGTGAAGACATGTTGGGACAAATACACACATCACCCGGTTTGCCGCCGTGTATCTCCCATAGCATTTGTCTCATCATATGTTTTATTGCCCACTGAGGGACGTTGAACTCTATTCCTTGGAGCAACTTAACATACGGTAAATATGAAGTCATCCTTTCCATTGAGATTTTCTCAAAAGCCTTCTTGATCTTATCGATATCACTCTTAAAGTATTGCTTCCTTGCCTCGGTGACCGTAACCACGTTTCCTTGGCCGGACCGGATTAAATCTTTAAATCCCATGAGAAGCCTCCGCTATACTAGTTTCTTCATTCCCGTAGTGTCTATACCGGTTTGTCCATGCACGCACAAATTTTTCCTTGAACTTATCTAACCATTGAGTCCGACAATACCAGACGACAGTTGGATAAACTTCATTCCAATCGGCAATAAACTTGTCCAATATCTTTTCATACATATCCTCGGTAAGATACCAATAAACTTTCTCCCAATCTCTTAGAAATTCTGACCACTTTTTATGATTTTCCTCGTGTTCTTTGTCCACTCACTCTTTGATCTTACCTCTCACATCTTCTTCTTCTTCAGGTGATAGTTTGTTCTTGCGAACATCTTCCTCTAGTTGAGCAATTATTCTCTACTTAATATCCGCCTTTGTGGGTTCAAACAATGCATGACAAGTTTTTATCACATTTTGACATATATGGTATGTACATAGGAAATTTTGTGCATCTGGGAAGACGTCGGATATTGCATTCATTAATGAGTCATCTTGATCGGTTATGATGACCCTCGGAAGTTGATATTCCTGGAAGAACCTTTTCAATTGTGGTAATGCCCAATGATAATTATAATCCCTCTCATTTTCCATTACACACCAAGCCAATGTGTATGTTACCTTGTCCGATGTGTGCCCCATGATGTTGAACAACGACATGTTGTATTTGTTTGTTTTGTAGGTGCAATCCATAATAAGAACACCACCACATGTATGAGACAATTGTGAAAGCAAAGGATGCGAAATGAATATTTGAAGTGGCTTGTTGTCAGGACCTATTTTTAATGATACGCGTGTAGTTGTGATCCCAAACTATCTTCTCAAATTCTTGCATAACGCTCCTCCCTTCCCATTCCACCCTTCTAATACTTGCTTGTGCGCTATAAATTGTACTTAGATAAGACACGTTAGTCTTATCCTTTTCCTTGAAGCCTCTGAGAATTTGTCTAGGTTTGATAAATGCTTTGGTCAATCTCTTTACATCCTCCATTTCATGAGGTTTTAGCTTTGCCACTAGGGAGTGACCAACAAAATCTTTCGGATCCAGGTGGTTATGACGGCCGAACGAAACCCCACAATCTCATTCATTGTTCTTGTCATTTAAACGGAATACAATCTTAAAGGGGAAATTATCCTTCCTCGTATGAGTCTTGTATACCCTATTTGTAACACCCCGTGTTTTTAGCATGGCGCATGCTAAAAGATGCGCCATTGCTCGAGATGAAGCTTCATCCAAAGCTTCCGTTGCATGAGATGCATTTGGCCCAGGGCCAATATCCGGTGCCAAGTAAGGCACATCGCGTATGCATATTGGCTAGGGCTAATATGGCATTAGTTGGAGGCTACATTGTCCAAGAGCCAATCCTGCATCAAATGATGCATTAGGCCAGTTGAGTAGATGACCTTGAATATGTACAACCAAAATGGCTGGACATCGTGTGTAAAATGTACAACCAACATGGCTAGACATCGAGTTGGCAGTGGACAGCTGATAGACGCATTTATGTGTCTATATTGTCCTCAATTTTCTGTATTGTTGGTACTCGATTTCGTACTTATTATGGTGTTTTTTGTACTTGTAGGTATTTTTGGGAAAGAAACATTTTTGGAAAAATCGGCTCGAAAAATTATGCGGAGCACCCCGTTGGATATTTTCTATGTGGACTCTCAGTTTGGTTAAGGGGCACCTTAATTACTAAGGAGCACCTCAGGGGCGCCAACTGCTATTCGTACCCCCATCTCTGTTAAGGGGAGGTCATCCCCTTCATTTGAATTTTCGTTTTTGGAGGGAAATTATTCCTCTCAGCTGCGGTTAAATACGTAACTCCCTGGAAGAATCTGAGACGAGATTTCCGAGGATTTCTTGTCAAAGTATGATTGGGATTGTCGTGTCACATCTAAACATGCTTGATACGTGGTTTTGTTTCGAAGAAAAAGAAGATTTTGATAAAACAGGGAACATATATTTCGTCGAGACATTCACGAGATTTTTGCGAGATGGCGTGTGCAGTTAGGGTGTTTGAGTCTTTGTATATGTTCTTAGATGCCAGATGACGCGTGATGGAGATAAAATGGGAAACTATACTCGCTGCAAATTGGTGAAGATATTTGCGAGAAGATTTGGGTAATTAAGGGGAAGATATTTGGTCCCGGCGTATATAAATGAGGGGGAAGGAGGGAGTTTGGGATAGTTAGAATTCTACAGAGACGTAAATAATCGAGTTTCAGGAAACTGCCATTTGTGCTGCTGAAGCTGAAGAACACGAAGAACATCGACCCACAGAGGCAGTCGTTTTGCTACAGTGACAACGACAGTTAGGTATTCTCGTTTCCTGTAACAGTTCGGTTTGTAACACTTATAACTGTTACAAACCCGGTTTTAATTGATTTCTCTCCCATTTCATCATTTGTACACCACCTTTGAGCAATAAAAATGAATTTTGAGCGTGTTTCCAACATGATAATGAGCTAAATATCCCACAACCAAGGAAATGAGGAATCTATTTACGCATGAATAATTGGTAACTATTTTATTTTATTTTCTCTAATTTATAATTTATAATTCACTCAATTACTGCTTTTGCAGAGTTTTAAATTGTTTGCATAATTTTCTTAATTAGTTGTGATTCAATCTGATAGGTTTTACTTTGTTTAGTCAATTGATAATCTATGCTTAAGGAATACAATTGATATTTGAGAATTTTCCTGATTATTTGTGAATTAAGAAATAAGGGATTTAAAAGACAATTAGAGTTTTGAATTATTTTCCATAATTTATTCATGTGTGATAGTGGAATCAGTGTCTTGGTTATTCCTAATAATCTTGAATTAAGCTTTGTTTGTTTTTAAATTTCATTAACTCTAAAATCTTTTGCTTTCACAAGTCTCAACGAACTTTTTACTACAACAACTTGAAATCACATCAATTATTGGCGCCGCCGACGCGGACTTGACTTTAGGCTAGAGTTTATATATATATTTTTTTAGGTTTTTATTTGTTTTTCATGTTTATTTTATTTGTTCTTCTTTACGTTTTTGGGTTTTTGTCTTTTCCTTACAGAGTTTGGAGCGGAAAAAAAAATTTCCAAAGTTTTTGGTGAATTAAAAAAAAAAAAAGAGAGAGACAATTTTTTTAGAATTTTTTTTAGATTATCTTTTCTTTGGCACTTTATTTTTGGACTTCAGACTGTGGACTTTGGGACTTTTTTTTTAAATCCTACGGAAGGGTAGTTTAAATATCAATTATTTGCAGAGAAGGACAGCGATTACGATATCGCCTCGGCCCATCGGGTTCGTACATGACATAGGAGTCGTGGCCCGAGTCAACTTCAGTGGTTCATCCCCCTCTGGTACGGGAGGTAAGTTTTTCGAAACACTCGCGAATACCTATCAGCGGGTTACTGTATTCCTTCGTTTGCATATATGCTGAGGATTTGAAAACGGATGCTTTAATTTCCTAGTAAAGGGCAAGGACTGGCCATACAAGATAAGGGTTCGGATTTCATCACCGTTCCCTTCTTGCCCGCCTTAGGAAAACGAAACCAAACGCGAACCTAAGCGTAAAATTTGACTAGAACGAGACCTATAGGGTAACGAGCTTAATAGGAAAGTCATTCAAAAAATATTGGTTAATCTTTTAAGCATGCTTCAAAGTTCATGATGGTTTCTGTGAGTTGAATACGCCGCCTTGTAACGCCGATGAGGCCTTGGGTATCAAAGATCCACTGAGCTTCCCTCGTCTCGATTCAACTTACTTAAACTCGGATTGATTATAGAGGGGTTTGCTTAAATTGTAACGAATTCCCTTTCGAAGGATTAGAAGTTGGTCTAGAAACAATCTAAGTGGAGCCATCATGCTTTTTGTTTGCTAGAAATCAGTAGGTTTGTTGTGGTGGAGTCATCCTTGTTTGTGTTTGCATAGAACTTCCCTTCCTTTTAGGATTTCTTTCTTTTTCTTTTGTTTTTCTAGTGTATGCCCAAGGTTATTAAAGAGCGGGATTGGAAAAGAAACACTCTAGGTCGATTGGTTACTGAAAAACCTAGTAGTTCTTTTTGTGGAAGCAGGGAGCTCGAAGACTCTTCTTTTGAGATCCCTGTTTTTGGAAACTTCAGTTTTGAGAATCTATCTCTTCGTGAGGAAAATACCCCTAGTACTTCAGCTGTGCCAGCAATGGCAACTTTGAAAGATTACATGTTCCCAACTAGGTCCACCCGAGCTTCGTGCATTAAATTGCCATCCAAAACGGCTAATTTCGAGATAAAACCTAGTATTATTTAGATAATCCCTATATTCTTAGGGAAAGATGATGAGAACCCTTATTTTCATATTAGGGACTTTGAGGAAATTTGTGGGACAATTAGAATAAAAGACCGTACTGATGAAGTCTTGAACCTTAAGATGTTTCCCTTTTCTTTGAGAGATAAAGCCAAGACCTGGCTGAACAACCTACCATATGAATCCATTGAAACATGGCAGGAACTTATTGCTTCTTTCAATAAGAAATTCTACCCTAAGCATAAAACTGCGTCTGTGGTGTGTAGGGAAAAGTAACCTACAAACTAACCTGCAAGTATACAGGGAAGTTGAAGCAAGTAATAGTAAATAGGGGTTTGTCCACAGGGACTTGGAGGATTTGCTACAGTTCTCTTTGGGGAGTTTCTAAAGTTATCTGAGTTCAAGGGAGGGTACTAAGGCTTTTGATTTCACTACCTGACCCTAGGCTAAGGAAATTGTGATGCAATGTATGTCTTGTTTTTTTCATGAAAGGTTACAAAGAAGGATAGAGAAACTAACCTAGATAAATGACCCCTAGCATCAGCTGTCTTTCAACAGCACAACTGATCACAAGTATTTAGCTCAACTAGCTAACTGAGCTTGATGCAATCTCTCTAATGGATTAAATTCTCACACACTGACCTAGCTGCACTCCTAGCATCAGCTGTCTTCTAACAGCACAGCTGATCACAAGTGAGTAACTCAAATGGCATTTCATTAATCCTAAGGCAGTTAAAGCATTTCAAGACAATACATATACATTTACTATCCTAGCATATGATCAAGAGCTTCCTCTAAGCCCTAGCAAATGAAACTAACACATAATAAAACTGAAATTAAGACAAAACAACATATGAATTGAAGTTCAAACAAAACAGGGCAAACATATGAGAAACTGGCTAGTCCAGTTCTCTACAAGAGTGAAGCTGGCTAACCCAGCATGTCCACAGTTACAACCCCTCATACCCTTTTATAGTTACAACCAAATAAATCACAAATCCCCCCAAATCAGTAAAATTAGGGTTGTTGAACATCACCTAAATTGATGCAATTTCTTCCAATTGATGTCGACCCATACCTTGTAATCTCTTCCTGCTCCATTCCCACGCGCCAATTGCTTCTCTAGACTCGCCTAATCGATTGATTTTTCTTCTAGGGTTTCAGAGAAAAGTGAGAAGAAAAATCAATCAAATAGGGGGCTAGAAAGAGGGGGTGATGATGGAAGTGATGGGTTTAGGTCTAGGGTTGGTTTGGTGATGATGGAGTTCGTTGTGGTGGTGGCAGTGTAGGTGAAGAAGGTGGTGGTACGGTTGGTGGTGATGGTGGTGCGGCAGGGTATGGTGGTTGCAGACGGGGTGAGCTCGATTAGGTTCTGGCTAGGGGTTGTTTGGTTTGTGGGATATAGACTTAGGTGTTTGAATGTTGAGCGGGATCATCGAACCTTGATGTTCGGTGATGAAAGGCGTAGGATGATAACTTCTGAAACGGATCTAACGGAGAAATTGAGACAGATCGTGAGCGACCGTTGGATGCAAAAATACAACGAAATTAACGACACCAGATGGAGTTAGGTGTTGTAGTGTTAAGCGGAAGTATCGAGATTTGATGCACATGCAAAGAAGCGACCGTAGGATCTAAATGTGATCTAATCTGAAGGCTTGGAATTTAGGAACTATGGTGTTTTGCAGGGACTTCAGATTTTGATGCACGATGAAGAAGCGACCATTGGATGATGAGATGGATCCAATCTAACGGCTGAGAATGGAGGCGGGTATGGATATAGAAAATGGGTTTGGGTAAGGGTTTTGGGCCTTGGGTATGCCAAGCCCATATCTTCTTTAAGAACAATTCTTCCTTATTGAGCCCATTCCTAGCTTTTTGGTCTTGTGCGCACCATTCTTTGCGGCTTCCTTGCGTAATTTCTTCCGGCTTTTCACTACTCTTCAGCTCTTTTCCGCTCCGCAAGTCATCCAGACTTTATTTATTACCTAAAAATGCAAAATTAAGTAAGAAAAATATTTATTCTTGAAAACAATGAAAATACAGAATATGGGATAAAATGTAGAATTAATGCATAAAAGATGAGTTAAAATGCCAACAAAAAGGGATAAATATATACAATATTTGGCACTCATCAGTCTGTTAGGAAGAAAATTAGTGCTAGTGTGCAACAAGAGGGAGGGTCTCTTTATAGGTTTTTAGAGAGATTCAATGATCTCCTCTCCCAGTGTCCTAACCATGGATTTGATAAGATGAAACTCATAGAGATTATTTATGATGGTTTAGACTATTCAACCAAAGCCATGGTTGAGTCTATGTGCGCTGGTGATTTCACTAGTAAAAGTGTTGATGATGCTTTTACCTTCTTAGGAGCTGTCGCTGAAAAATACCAACAGTGGGAATCTTAAGTTGAACCCCTCAAAAGACTCTTGGTCAATAGAAGTAGCACCAATGTGGTAGATACAAGCTTCGGGTCTAATGCTAAGTTTTCTGCTTTGTCTAGAAGGTTAGAAGCTTTGGAATTGAATCATCCTAAACATAGGTCTCTTGTTGAACCTGATGATAGGCTTAAAGCCTCTCAAGTGTCTAGTTGTGGAGTAGAACCCAATAACTCATTTTGGGAAGGTCAGGTTGGTGAAGAGAAAACCCATGTTGTATATAATAATGCTAGGTTTGAGAACCGTCAAAGGTTTGGCCCATACTCAGAGACTTACAACCCTGGTTGGAGAAACCATCCTAATTTTTCTTGGTCTAAGGGTCATAATCAAGGACAGTCTAGTAATTCTCAGCCTCCCCGGGTTTTGGTTATGCTAAGAACTCTTCAGGGTCAACCCCAGTTTCAGAATGAGAAAAAGATCTCCACCTTAGAAGAAACCCTTACTATGTTACCAAATAACCGTGAGATGTTATCAAAGAACCACTATGGTTTTCAAGAAGAAACCAGGAAGAATTTTAAGAATAATTCCCAGTCTCTTGCTAGATTAGAACTTCAAGTCGTCCAAATAGCTAAGTTTCTTAGTGAAAGATAAGATGGAAGATTCCCTAGTCAAACTGATCCTAACCCTAAAGGAGAGAAATCGTACAATCATGTGAATTCTATAACATCCCTTATGAGTGGATAGAAAGTTGACAATAAGGTTGCCATGCCTAATAGTGAACATGTTGTAGTTCACCCTTCTGAACCAGAAAATGAGGAGACTGATAGAGTCTCCAAAGAGACCAATGAGGGTCCTACTGAGCCCGGCTTTGTTCCCAGAGCCCCGTTTCCCGAGCTGCTAGTTCCAACTAAGAGGGAGTCCAACTTTAATGATATATTGGAGGTTTTTAAGTAGGTTACTATCAACCTCCCATTGTTAGATGCGATTAAGCATATTTCCGCTTATTCCAAGTTTCTTAAGGATATGTGTACGTGAAAGCGAAAACTTAGTGTCCAGAAGAAATCCTTCCTAGCTAGTCATGTGAGTTCTATTATCCAGAATACCACTACTGCTAAGTATAAAGACCTAGGGTACCCTACTATTTCTTGCACAATAGGTAAATACCGCGTCGAGAAAGCTTTGCTTGACTTAGGAGCCAATGTGAACTTACTGCCATACCATGTATACCTTAAGCTATGACTTGGTGACATGAAACCTACCCAGATGAAACTGCAGTTAGCTGATAGGTCCGTTAAAATTCCTCGTGGTGTGATCGAATACGTTCTTATTGAGGTCGACAAGTTTATTTATCCAGTGGATTTTGTTATCCTAGATACCCAAGCTGTCCCTGACCCAGAGAACCAAATACCAGTGATTTTAGGTCGCCCGTTTTTAACTTCATCCAATGCGATCGTTAACTGTCGAAATGGTATTATGAGTTTATCTTTTGGTAATATGACTATTGAGCTGAACATTTTTAATATTAGTAAGCTACCCTCTGAACTAGATAACTTGAGCATAGAAGAGGTGAACATGATAGGAACATTAGTCGAGGAGTCATTACCAAACACTTTGTTAGAAGATCCATTAGAGAAATGCCTAACCCACTTTGGGATTGATTTTGATGATGACGATGTGATTAATGAGGTGAATGCTTTGTTAGATTCAACCCCTTTGATAGACACTAGTAATGGATGGAAACCTAAGTTCGAACCTCTACCCGTTTTTGAGTCTACCCTAGTTCCTTCGTTAGAAAAGCCTCCTAAGTTGGACCTTGAACCATTACCAGATCCCCTGAATTATGTGTTTTTAGGCCCATATGAAACTTTACCTGTGATTATAGCATCCGACTTGGATAGTGATCAGGAAAGTAGGCTAGTGACCGTCCTTCAGAATAACAAGGAAGCTTTAGGGTGGACCATAGCAGACATTAAGGGTATAAGTCCTACTGATTGTATGCATCAGATCTATTTAGATAGTGACACCAAACCTTCTAGGGAAATGCAACATCGACTGAACCCTAATATGAAAGAAGTTGTTCGAACCGAGGTTCTTAATCTGTTAGATGCAGGCATTATCTACCGCATTTCAGACAGTAAGTGGGTCAGCCCCGTTCAGGTTGTTCCCAAGAAATCTGGTATTACTGTAGTCCAGAATGATAACAATGAGTTAATCCAAACCCGGGTAACCACGGGTTGGCGTGTCTGTATTGACTATAGGAAATTGAACAAGGTCACTAGGAAGGACCAATTTCCCCTTCCCTTCATCGATCAAATGCTAGAGATATTAGTTTGACGTAGCCATTATTGATTTTTATATGGATACTGCGGTTATAATCAGGTTGTTATTGCCCCAGAAGACCAAGAGAAAACCACTTTTACCTGTCCCTTTGGTACCTTTGCGTATAGACACATTCCTTTCGGGCTATGTAATGCTCCTGCGACCTTTCAGCGTTGTATGATGAGCATATTTTCTGACATGGTAGAACGGTTCTTAGAGGTCTTTATGGATGAATTTTCAGTGTTTGGTTCGTCTTTCGATGAGTGCTTGCATCATTTGTCATTAGTTTTGAATAGGTGTAAGGAAAAAAATTTAGTGCTTAATTGGGAGAAATGTCACTTCATGGTTCGTTCAGGAATTGTTCTAGGGCATATCGTATCTTCGAAGGGTATAGAGGTAGATAAAGCCAAAGTTGACCTTATTAAAACTTTACAGGTCCCAAAAACCGTAAGAGATATTAGGTCATTCTTAGGGAATGCATGTTTTTATCGTCGATTCATTAAGGATTTTAGCTTAATTTCTAGACCTCTTTGCAATTTGCTTGCAAAAGACGTTAAGTTTGTCTTTGATGATGCTTCTTTAGAGGCTTTTGAGAAGCTTAAGAATTTACTCACTACCGGCCCCATAGTCCAGGCACCCAACTGGAACCTACCCTTTGAGATCATGTGTGATGCTTCAGATTATGCTATTGGTGTTGTGCTAGGTCAGCGAGAAAATAAGTTACTTCATGTGATTTACTATGCTAGCAAAACTCTGAATGATGACCACTTGAACTATACCACTACGGAAAAGGAACTATTAGCTATTGTGTTTGCCTTAGACAAGTTTAGATCCTACCTCTTAGGTTCTAAGGTCATATTCTTTACTGATCATGCTGCTTTGAAGTATCTTCTTTCCAAGAAGGATACTAAACCTAGATTGATTAGATGGATCCTATTGTTGCAGGAATTTTCCTTAGACATTAGAGATAAAAAAGGTGCAAAAAATGTAGTAGCAGGCCACTTGTCTAGGCTTGTTGTGGATACCCTTAATGATTCTCCTCCTGTTAGGGATAGTTTTCCTGATGAACAACTGTTCTTTGTTACCCAAGCACCTTGGTATGCGAATATAGTGAATTATCTTGTTACTGGTCGAATGCCACAACATTGGGGTAAACAAGATCGTTCTAGGTTTTTAGTCGAGGTGAAGCACTTCTTTTGGGATGATCCTTATTTGTTTAAGTATTCTCCAGACCAGATTATTAGGAGATGTATACCTAAGAGTGACCAGTCCAGTATTATTTCCTTTTGTCATGATCATGCTTGTGGGGGTCACTTTAGTGCTAAGAAGACTGCTGTTAAGATATTGCAGTGTGGATTCTATTGGCCTTCGTTGTTTAAAGACTCCCATAGTCACTGTGTTACTTGTGAGCGTTGCCAGAAATTAGGAACCATTTCCCGTAGGAAAATGATGCCCTTGAACCCTATTTTAGTTGTTGAGGTCTTTGATGTATGGGGTATTGACTTTATGGGTCCGTTTCCTAATTCTTTTGGTAACCTTTACATCCTTGTCTCTGTAGACTATGTCTCTAAGTGGATTGAGGCGGTTGCGTGTAAAACAAATGACCATAGGGTTGTGACTGAGTTCTTGAAAAATAATATACTTACACGTTTTGGTACACCGCGAGCTATAATTAGTGATAGAGGCTCGACTTTTGTAATGGACCTTTTAGTCTTTTGATGAAGAAATATGGTATTACACATAAGGTAGCTACCCCGTATCATCCACAAACTAATAGTCAAGTAGAGGTTTCCAATAGGTAGATAAAACGTATATTAGAGAAAATAGTTAATCCTAATCGGAAAGACTGGTCGTCTAGGCTTATTGATGCCTTATGGGCTTACCGTACTGCGTTTAAGACCCCATTGGAATGTCACCTTATCGACTTTTGTATGGCAAGGCATGTCACTTACCTGTTGAGTTAGAACATAGAGCATATTGGGTTGTTAAGCAGCTAAATTTTTCACTCGACAAGGCAGGAGCCTATAGGAAACTCCAGCTCAATGAGTTGGAAGAGATTCGTATAGATGCTTACGATAGTGTGAAGGAGTATAAGAACAAAATGAAAATTGTGCATGATAGAAATATTTTAAGGAAGTCATTTTCTCCAGGTCAAAAAGTTCTTTTATATGATACCCGCTTGCATCTTTTCCCTAGGAAGTTACGTTCTCGGTGGACGGGTCCTTTTATTGTTCGCACTGTCTTTCCTCATGGAGCTGTTGAGATCGAGACACAAGATGGTAGTAGTTCTTCGAAGGTTAACGGTCAGAGATTGAAACCCTTTTTGGAACCTTTTCCTACAGTTGATGTTGAGGAGGTCCCTCTGGAGGACCCTGTTTACCCTTGATTGACCATCGAGGCGATTGTATGTTGTATATTAGTTTTTGATTTCTCTCTTCACCCAGGTACTATCTTTCCGACTTCTCTCTTTACTGATTCCTCATGTTACTTTTCTTTTTGGTATTTCTCTTTCATTATAAACATTGAGGACAATGTTAGATTTAAGTTTGGGGGTGGGAAGAAACTTTTTGTTAGCTTTTAGTTGCAATAAATAAACTCCAGAGCCTAGAAATTTATGCTTATTAAGGTTGGCACTAACCAATTTAAGTGGATGGGAACATCTTGGTTGTAGGAGTTGAGGAACCAATCTGATTAGATGGTAACATCTAAAGAGTCTATTCATAAAAGCACATAGCTCAAGTATTAGAATTAAAAAAAAAAAACATGGTAGTTTCGCCATAACTCGTTGAATCCTAATCCCTTCTGTTTTTATTTCTTAAGTGATTTCGTGGGGCACACGACTCAAGTTGTTACCATTGCTAGGTGAAATAGAGTGATTGAGATATAAAAAAAAAAAAAAAAGACCAGACCATCAGACCAACCGGAATAAATTCAATACAGTCGACCACTGGTGCCCTTGTTTATGCCAGTTGTGTTGACCTAGAGTTAGGTTTATCAGCCACTGGTCCCCTTGTATATGCCAGTTGTGTTGATATTAATCAGACTGGTATCTCAGTCCATTAGGATAGGATCATCTTGGCAGAGGCCTTCAGACAGATATGGGAAACACCGTTCACTTTAACCATATATTTTTCTCTTTATCCATCTTCTTAATCTTTCCATATGATTGGTTGACTCCGGTTATGATGTCTAGAATCTATCTGAGTAGAGCTCTGTCACTTATATATGAATTATAGTATGCTGAGTGCAAACTCGTGTACAACAATTGGAAATTCGCATCAGGGTACTTCCTCATATAGTCAATGTTTATATGCCAACCAAGGAGATTCTTTAGTGCCTTCCAAGGTACTGCGTATATAGCTAGGGTCTGGAGTAAAGGTTTTGTGGGTACACCTATGGTAAACCCTCCGGAGACAACACTCCGCCGCTAGGGCCACCTAGCGGTTTAACGACTTGTTGCACGTGCTAAGTGTAGTCATTTTATTTTCTAGATTATTTTTGTTCGAGGACTAGCAAATAATAAGTTTGGGGGTATTTGATAGACGCATTTATGTGTCTATATTGTCCTCAATTTTATGTATTGTTGGTACTGGATTTCGTACTTATTATGGCGTTTTTTGTATTTCTAGGTATTTTTGGGAAATAAACATTTTTGAAAAAATCGGCTCGAAAAATTATGCGGAGCACCCCGTTGGATATTTTCTATGCGGACTCTCAGTTTGGTTAAGGGGCACCTCAGGGGCGCCAACTTCTATTCGCACCCCCATCTCTGTTAAGGGGAGGTCGTCCCCTTCATTTGAATTTTCTTTTTTGGCGAGAAACTATTCCTCTCAGCTGCAGTTAAATACGTAACTCCCTGGAAGAATCTGAGACGAGATTTCCGAGGATTTCTTGTCACATTATGATTGGGATTGTGGTGTCACAGCTAAACATGCTTGATACGTGGTTTTGTTTCGAAGAAAGAGAAGATTTTGATAAAACAGGGAACATATATTTGGTCGAGACATTCACGGGATTTTTGTGAGTTGGCGTGTGCAGTTAGGGTGTTTGAGTCTCTGTATATGTTCTTAGCTGCCAGATGACGCGTGATGGAGATAAAATGGGAAACTATACTCGCTACAAATTGGTGAAGATATTTGCGAGAAGATTTGGGTAATTAAGGGGAAGATATTTGGTCCTGGCGTATATAAATGAGGGTTTGAGCAGTCAGCAGAGGTAAGGAGGGAGTTTGGGATAGTTAGAACTCTACAGAGACGTAAATAATCGAGTTTCAGGAAATTCCATTTCTGCTGCTGAAGCTGAAGAACACGAAGAACATCGACCCACAGAGGCAGTCGTTTGGCTACAGTGACAACGACAGTTAGTTTATATTGTTCCCAGTAACAGTTCGGTCACACTTATAACTGTTACAAACCCGGCTTTAATTGATTTCTCTCCCATTTCATCATTTGTACACCATCTTTGAGCAATAAAAATGAATTTTGAGCGTGTTTCCAACATGATAATGAGCTAAATCTCCCACAACCAAGGCAATGAGGAAGCTATTTACGCATGAATAATTGGTAACTATTTTATTTTCTCTAATTTATAATTTATAATTAACTCAATCACTGCTTTTGTAGAGTTTTAAATTGTTTGCATAATTTTCTTAATTAGTTGTGATTCAATCTGATAGGTTATAATTTGTTTAGTTAATTGATAATCTATGCTTAGAGAATACAATTGATATTTGAGAATTTGCCTGATTATTTGTGAATTAAGAAATAAGGGATTTAAAAGACAATTAGAGTTTTGGATTATTTGCCATAATTTATTCATGTGTGATAGTGGAATCAGTGTCTTGGTTATTCCTAATAATCTTGAATGAAGCTTTGTTTGTTTTTAAATTTCATTAAATCTAAAATCTTTTGCTTTCACAAGTCTCAACGAACTTTTGCCTACAACAACTTGAAATCACATCAATTATTGGCGCCGCCGACTTGTCTTTAGGCTAGAGTTTTTAGATTTTTTTTTTTTAGGTTTTTATTTGTTTTTCATGTTTATTTTATTTGTTCTTCTTTACGTTTTTGGGGTTTTGTCTTTTCCTTACAGATTTTGGAGTTTGGAGCGAAAGAAAAATTTGCCAAAGTTTTTGGTGAATACTTAAAGATTTGGAGTAAGAGCAAAGCGAAAGGAGCGAAAGAAAAGAAGAATAAAAATTAATTAAAAAAAAAGAGAGAGAGACAAAAAAAAATTAGAATTTTTTTTTAGATTATCTTTTTCTTTTGCACTTTATTTTTGGACTTTGGACCGTGGACTTTGGGACTTTTTTTTTTAAACCCTACAGAAGGGTAGTTTAAATATCAACTGTTTGCAGAGAAGGACGACGATTACGATATCGCCTCGGCTCCTCGGGTTCGTATATCACATAGGAGTCGTGGCCCGAGTCGACTTCAGCGGTTCATCCCCCCTCTGGTACGGGAGGTAAGTTTGTCGAAACACTCGTGAATCCCCTATCAGCGAGTTACTGTATTCCTTCGTTTGCATATATGCCGAGGATTTGAAAACGACTGCTTTAATTTCCTAGTAAAGGGAAAGGACTGGCCATACAAGATAAGGGTTCGAACCAAACATGCATTACTTGGATGCACTAATTTCATTTATAGTTGCGTAGCCTCGCGGATAGGGAATTTGATGATTAGGCATCGTTATGCCATATTGCGTACCAAACATGCATCACTTGGATGCATTTTGACTGAACGACCTATACGGACTAGGCCATTTCCATTATTGCTTGGCCACGGCCATGCAAACGAGTTGGCTTAAGTTTCTGTCCCTTCGAGGATAAACTACGGTCTGTGCTTGATCTCTTTAGAGTAGGGAAGGGTACGTAGGCATCCGCAATGATTTGCAGCATTGCCGGTCCAACACGTTGGCCTCGCATATCATCTAAGCTCGGAAGCTCGACGCAAGAGATGATTGTGGCCAGAATTGATGAGGCTAGTTGCATGCCAGAAAGTGGTTCCCTACATAAGGAAAACAATGGGAGATTATAAGGTTCATTACAAGCAATCCATTGGTGATATTCAAGATACTAGGTGAAAAGAAATCTTTGGTAACATACCAGAGGCATTTTATAATATTCCGATATATCCCGACTGAGCGGTTTTTTATTTGTTGGATCAGTATATGTCACAACCTAAGGATCGAACGAAAAGAAAATGTATTAGTCCAAATTTTTTTTTGAATACTATGCAAGTATGCAGTTCTGGCATGCTCGATCATAGTCCCGGCATAGTGTAACTGCACCGGAACTGAAGACCAATTTTGAGATGCTTCCGGCATTCTCAATATATTTAAAAGCAAATCCGGAAATAATGGTTCCAGCGTGCTCGTAATCTAAGTGACCACGCAGGTAGGAGGTTCCGGCGTGTCACATACATACTATACCATGCCGGTTTTTGGCTTTGGAAAACACTCCTTCCTGTATGTTTTTTTGTAGGTACCGACATGGTATGTTAAAACTTAACTGCGTCGGCATGTGTTCCGACATTATTGTTATCTATGGTTCCACGCCGGTACATAGTTCCGGCGTGGAACGATAGATAATTTTACATGCCGGTATTTATTTAGCTTCGGAAGACACTGCTTGCTGTATGTTTTTCATGGTAACCTTATAATTCTACCATGTCGGTTGGATATTCCGTAGAACATTCTGTGGGAGGTAAAAAATAACTTTGGTACCGGCATAGTAATTTGGTTGCATGCTATGCCGGTTTTAGTTTCAAAATGGGGGATATCAAGGTTCTGGCATGGTCATAGTATGAATACTATGCCGTTATTTGTGGTTCCGGCATGATATTCATACTTTGACTATGGCGGTACCGAGCTTTTACAACAACAACAATGGTGGATTCAAAGAAAAAAATCAATTTTTCAACCGGTTCGCAGCTTCACCTGAGTATTGGGAGTGCTTATATGTTGAGCTAGTTTACTCTCTTGGGTTGGTTCTTCACTAAACACTTCATGCTCATAAAATTCATGTTCCAAAGGTGTTGATTCCACAAAAACTTGCAATTGTGAGTTGTTGTTATTGGCTGAAGATTCAAGATAAGCTCCTTATTGGAGTTGAGTTAAAGATTCATCAGCAGCAATTCTCTCTTCACAATCATCTTTCATTTTCACCAAAAAAAGTTCCCTCTCAAATATTTTGTCCCTCCTTCTACTCTAACCTCACTCACCCAAATTCAAATAAAAAATACACACTAGTCATTTAACAAATATTTAATATTTTTCCTAATTTTAATTAACCACTAAACCTGATTAGTGAGGGGTAGATTAGGAATTAAAAAATTATTAAATAAGGGGTGACCTATTTGGATCCAGCTTTTGTCTTTTTTCTCTATCCCCAATTGTGTTTTATATCCCCAATCGCACGTTCTATATTAAGGCGGCATCTGTACAATTAGATGCAATCTAGCCTACTTCTTTTTAAGTTCCTCAAAAGATCGAAGTGTTCATGAATCCTTTTGTTAGTGTTGTTAAATGTTAAAGGTCGCAACTCTCATGTCTATGGCAGTGAGTAAATATGACCAGTACACGAGTGAGAAGTGAAAATTAAGACTAAGAATTGGATTTTGCATCTTGGGGTTTCAATTCAACATTTTTAGGGGATGCAAAGTAATAGATTTGGGCTTGAAAATCAATACCCAGTAGAGAGATTTTAGATTGAAGGCGCACACCCTTGCCTCCGCCAGTGGACATAATAACTTCCCATTCGGGTAATATTTCCAAAGGTTATGTCGTTCTCTCGTAATACATTGGGGTACTCATTTTTCAGGTACCGGCATAGTATCTGGATTTACTTCGAGTTAAAGTCGCAGGTATTCAACAGATGGACGCCATGGAGTTAGTTCTAACGTTTCTGTTGTTTTAGATTATCAGAGCAATCTTCAGACAACCCTTATACCTCTCTTTTCTCTTTCATCAGAACTCTCTACATATTCATAATCCAACTCTTTCTGCAAAACTAAAACCAGAGGCGGGGATAATGGTAAATATTTGCTTGTTTCATCTCTTGTTTTGTAAACCAGAGGCGGGGATAATGGTAAATAAGTGCGGGCGATGAGGCGATGAAGGCGGCGATGTTTGATTAATGTCTTTTTTTCTTTTCTTTTTTCTTTTTGAATAGGCGCTTGCATGTCAGGAACTTGTGAGGTACCCTAGTTTCAAACTACTTATCGTTGGTGATGCTGGAACTGGTAATTGATTTTTCGGAATCGATCGATTTGTTTAGGTAAAAAAAAAGAAATTTGGTGGATTGCTAGGCTTTAACATCGATCGATATGTGACCAGGAAAGACTACTTTTGCAAATAGACATCTTATGGGCGAAAGGCTGAAGAAAAAAGATCGTAAGTATCTTGATACACTGATCTATCTTTTTTTGGTTGAGCCTTTATATATATTTTTTCTTATTCTCTGATATTATGTAAATTTTCATGTGGAAGTATGTTTTGATTGCTGAAATTTTGGTTTTTTTAGCTAATATTCACGTCGTAGTTCATCCTATGAATTTTCGAACCGACAATGGACAGATGATGTTTTACTGTTGGGATACAGATGGGCAGGAGGCTGAGTTATTCGGTGGGGATGGGGGTCAACCAGTACGTAAATTTTAGTAAGTATTCATTTAAAGCATGCATTTTTTTTTCTTCATTTTGCTTTGATTTGTATTTTATAATGATCAGGATGTTCTTGCAGTTGAATGTGGATCTTTTGATTCTTTTCTATGTTTTTCGCATTTTATTGTGTAGATTTTTACCCTTTCTGATTTCACTGACCATTCATGTTCTACTTTGAGTTTGTTGTGTTCAAAATTTGAAATTGTGTTGGTAGTATCATCAGTCCTTGGTGTTTGTATATAGGCTTAAGATATAGCTCTTCTGAATTTAATTACTACTTTGAGCTAGTTGTTTTCTTGTTACAATGAAATTGCTATCTTTGATGTTTGTATGCGGGCTTAAGATGAATATTATAGAAGGCTAGTGTCTAAACGTTGTTTTGGTCCAAGTTTGACCATGTAGGGGCATTTGTTTGCAAGTGTTAACATCCAACAATAATATGATTTCTCTTGCTTGCAAACACTGATTGCACTCCATCCACACAATAGTTCAAACTTAATCAATGTGTTCTTTATATCCAACAATGCTTGGTATACCGTGTGGGATACCGCAGCTATCACCGAGTGAGAGAGAAAAAAGAAGTGGCCCCCACCTTATACCTACCCCTACAAATCTCCCCCAGAGCCCCCATCTAACCGTTCATTCCCTCTCATGGGATTTATCACCGTGATAGCTGCGGTCAATTTAGCATTACTCCTTTATATCACATGTGTTCAGGTATGACTCAACGTACAAATTTGCTATTGAGCTTTGTGTATTTAAAAACCAATGTACAGTATTGGTACACTTGGACTTACAGTTATCTTGTTTTGGTTTCTTTTTCTTGTTTTGATTTTCCGCGGGTTATCTTGTTGTTCCATACTTGGAGCTTCTCCGATGGTCATTGTGTGTGCTTCCTATGTGGCAATAAAAATAAAGCATTTATGATCTGTTTTTCTTTAAAATTAGGGAGAGAAAAAATACATCTCCAACGATATTGCATGTAACCTCTTCATTTAATTAGTATAATTTTATTTTCCATAATTAATATATTAAAGTCCACAATCTGTTTTTCTAAAAATGGTTAAGTTAATATATTAAAGTCAATTCAATTAATTAAAAGCTGACTAGGTTGGTAGACAATGTCAAGAGGAATGTCTAAAACTTGACACTCTCCTTGATATTGTCTACCCAAAGTCATCTATACATTGGTTTAAGACATCATGGTTGGAGAATGATTTTAGAAAAAACGGATGTGTATTCGAGGTGGATTTCGACATTTATCTCCACACACATGCCATTGGAGAAACTCTTAACTTGAGCTCTTTGTGTTTGCGTAGTGAATCTCCAAGTTGTGCTATAATTATGTTTGACGTTACTTCCCGTGCGACGTGCTATAATGTCCCGGAATGGTACAGAATTGTCCGCAGGTTTGTTTCATCTATTGTTAACTATTGTTTAGTTTGATGCAATGTAGTGAACCGCTGGTCCGGGTCTTGTCTTGTCAGGACCAAGATACCTTGATAACTTAATCTCAGTGAGATTCTTTTAATATATGGAATGCTAATGTAGGTTGGATGAACGTATTCCAACTGTTATTTGTGGAAACAAGGTTGATGATGTTAAGAACAGGCAAGTGAAACCAGAGGACATCTCTTTCCACTTGAAGAATCTCCCTTACTATGAGATTTCTGCAAAGGGTAGCTACAACTTTGCTTCTTCTATCTAGCCAGGTGGATGGCACGGTACGTATATAAGTTGGAAACCTTCTTTTGTTGCTTTTTAAAGTGTCACTACCCTCTTGTTTATTATAATTTTACCAACATTTTGCATTAATGCAGTATGGTTACGTGCTTTGTTCGGCCACCTCCACTTGCTCCCTCAGAGGTTGAAATTGATTTGGAGGCACAAAATAAGCAAGTTCTCTTCTTTGTGTTATTCCTAGTCCTTCGTCCGTCATATTTTTCAGAGTTATCCCTAGGTAAAGTCATCACTGGTAAACTTGAAACTGTTTCTTAATTTGATTTCAGGAACGAACAAGAACTAGCTTCTGCTGCCTGCTGCTGTTGATGATGATTAAGTGATCACCTCGAGCTCCCATCTGTTTTTGGAGTGCAAGCTTTTAAAACTTTTTTGGAAATGAAATGATGCTTATCAAAATCAGATGGTACTAAATGGTCCCTTTGGTGTCCTACGAATTATCCCAACCGTTAAGAGATTTGAATTGTCAGTGAGGTGGCCTTTTATAAGTTAATGGTCAAGTGAACGATTACCATTTCCATCCACGTTAAGTATTATATATACAGCAAAGTCATATCCTATCTAGCAAAGCTCCTCCAAAATTGTCCGAGGGGTCAGATCCAGATTTGCCAGTGAAAAGAATTAGAAAAATAGCCCTTCCAGGATTCAACTGCATTTATTTATCTTTTCTTTTGCTAAATCAATATCATTAAAACCCAAAGTCAAAATCACTTATTGAAACGGGCAGGGACTAAGTCGCACCAACTATATCAATTGCCACTTGATTGAATATCATATAATACCTCTTCAAAAGTCATAATAGATGGAGTACTTAGCAGTTAGCTACAAAGAGTGCTGATCAACAATCTTTCAATATCTTCATTTGCAAACAGAGCCATTTGGTTTACTAATTACTATGTCTCCACCACTCTTAATTCAACTGATCATCTTCTCCTGCTGGGTATTGATATCTGCAGTGTTGGGAACGGTGACAGCATCCGGATCATTATTTATGCAGATAAAACCAGGTTGTCCAGCCAAGTGTGGGGATGTTAGTATTCCTTATCCGTTTGGCATATTTGAAGTTGCCGGCAGACAAGGATGCTCCATTAATGGAGTGGGGATCGGATGTGGTATACAGTAACTTGCAATACCACTTTTGATCCTCCCAATCCCTTCCTAGGCAAGAGTAGTGACCGGCAAGTTTTAAGCATATCAGAATCTGAAATCCGAGTGATAAATACCCTGATTGCCAGAAGATGTTTCACGGAGTCCGGTGCGTTGATAGAGGAAAAGACTTCCCACAATAACCTCCCACCTGATCAGTTGATGTACAAGATAGACATGAGTCCTTTTACATTCTCATATACCAAAAACAGGCTGTTTGCTATTGGCTGCGACACTGTCACCAGTTTCCAAGGTTTTATTGTGATTGAACGTGACAAGAACGAAACTCTGTATGAAGGCATGTGCGTGTCATCATGTGGTAGCCGAACAGAAATTGTAGAAAGTTCTTGTAGTGAAAGACATGGTTGTTGCGAGTTGACCATCCCCAAGAGGATAAATTTAGTAATTTGTTTGGGGCCAACGTGTTCAGCCTTGACAACCATACAAAAGTATGGTCTTTCAATAAATGTAGTTATGCAATTTTGGCCGAGCAAGACCAGTACACGTTTCATGCATCTGATTTTCTTCTTCCCTCCACTGATTTTATTGCTAAAGAGAGTAATATATCCCTCGTTCTTGATTGGGCAAGACTGGACTGACGTGTACAATACAGTTTGTTGGCAAATTTGGAACTTTAGGAACTGGGAAATCAGGAGTATTAAGCAAACTTTGGCAGACTGGAAGGTTGAACTAGGTATGGTGACACATAACAGACAGGTAGAAGAGGTTTGAACAAAAAAGATAACAAAAATATACATAATCATGAACTGAATGGGCTTCAAGTTGATTCTTCTTTCGATGAAACAACAGGTACTTATCTTAATATATTGAGTGGATAGCAAATTAGCGGACATCAATGATGAAGATTACTAATGTCAATAATGAAGCAGATACATTAGCCGAGTGGAACAGGGCTAAACAGGATTACTTCTTGGAAGATTGCCTTAATCATAATTAGTAAAGGTAGTGAAGGTAAAAATGAGATAAAATCCGTACTTTTTATAAACATAGAAAAACCATAACTGTGAGAAAGGAGACCTTTTCATTACAACTGTCAGTGAGGTGGCTTTTTGAAGTGAACGATTACCATTTCCATGTATCAAGTTATAGTAGTAGAATGTCGATCAAAAAAAAAAGAAATATATATATAGTAGTAGAATAATAGTAAAAGCAAAGTCAAACCCTATCTAGCAAAGCTTCTCCAAGCCTGTCCGAGGGGTTAGCCCAGATTTGGCTTTAAAAAGAAAAGAAAGAGAGCTCTTCCAACTTCCAACATTCAACTAAATTATATTTTTCTTTCTTTTGCTAAATCAATTTCATTAAAAAAAAAAACAAAAATATTTACGAAGGGAGTACTTAGCAGTTGCTACAAAGAGAGAGCCCATCAACAATCATATCTTTCAATATCTTCTCTGACAATCAGAGCCATTTGATTTACTAATTACTATGTCTCCACCACTCTTATTTCAACTGATCATCTCCTGCTGGCTATTGATATCTGCAGGGTTGGAAACGGCGGCGGCATCATCATTTATGCAGACAAAACCTGGTTGTCCAGCCAAGTGTGGGGATGTTAGTATTCCTTATCCGTTTGGCATATTTGATGCTTCGGGTGGAGAAGGATGCTCCATTAATGGAGTTGGGAGAGGATACGGTGTAACCTCCAATACTTCTTTTGATCCTCCCAAGCCCTTCTTAGGCAAGGGTGACCTGCAAGTTTTAAGCATATCAGAATCTGAAATTCGAGTGATAAATGCCGTGGTTGCCAGAAGATGTTTCACCGAGTCTGGTGTGTTCATAGAGGAAGAGGGTTCCCCTAACTCACCACCTAATGAGCTAGCGTACGCCATAGACAGGAGTCCTTTTACATTATCGTATACCAAAAACAGGTTGTTTGCTATTGGCTGCGATACTGTCACCAGTTTCCAAGGTTATATTGTGATCGAACGTGATAAGAACGAAACTCTGTATGAAGGCAGCTGCATTTCATTATGTCGTAGCAGAACAGAAATCGTAGAAAGGTCAGTGAAAGACATGGTTGTTGCGAGTTGACCATCCCCAAGAGTATAAATTGGTTTGGAGCAAACGTGAACAGCTATGACAACCATACAAAAATATGGTCTTTCAATAAATGTAGTTATGCAATTTTGGCTGAGCAAGACCAGTACACGTTTCATGCATTTGATTTTCTTCTTCCGTCCACTGATTTTATTGCAAAAGGGAGTAATCTTTCTCTCGTTATTGATTGGGCAATAGGGAATAAGACGTGTGAAGAAGCACAGAAAGACTTGGCATGCCAAGAGAACAGTAACTGCATCAATTCTGACAACAATGACGGGTATCGTTGCACTTGTTACGAGGGTTACGAGGGGAACCCTTACCTCAGTCCTGGATGCCAAGGTATGTATAATCTGCTTCAATTAGGTTCACATTGTATATCATGGATTAATTGCTGTAGTTATATTTTTTCTTTAGTTGGACCCATATGCCAGATGAATTAAGCTGTAGAGATGTTTTGCTTAACAGACGTGAACGAGTGTGAAAACAAAAAAACAATCCCTGTGAAGGAATTTGCACGAATACTGAAGGGAGTTACAATTGTTCTTGTCCAAAGGGCAGCCTTGGCGACGGAAGAAAAGATGGTCGTGGCTGCTTTACCAGGAAATCAATTCTATTAACTGTCTCGCTTGGTAATGAAGTTTCACTCCCTTGCTTGTTTGTGATTTATATCCATAACATGCACGCATGTATGTATGTATCAGCATTCTCTGTTAGTTTTGTGTTATGTGTATCAAAAGCGTAATTCATAAACTTATATATACTAACTGGTTGATTGATTCAGGTACTGGCCTAGGGCTTTTGTTTTTGATAGTTGGTGGTTCTTGGTTATACTTCTTCGTAACGAAGAGAAAACAGATCAAACTCAAAGCGAAATTCTTTAAGCAGAATGGTGGACTGCTATTACAACAGAATGTACCCTCTGATGAAGGTGGTGTTGAATCAACTAAAATATATACTGCAAAAGAGCTAGAAAGAGCAACCAACAATTATGACAAAAGTCGTGTGCTTGGAGAGGGGGGTTATGGTACAGTCTACAAGGGAGTTTTGTCAGATAATCGAGAAGTAGCCATCAAGAAGTCCAAAATATTCGACCAGAGTCAAATTGAGCAATTCATAAATGAGGTTGTTATTCTAACCCGGATTAATCATCGAAACGTCGTAAAGCTCTTAGGTTGTCGTTTAGAGACTGAAGTTCCTTAGCTTGTTTATGAATATGTTGCTAGTGGTACCCTTTATGAGCATATACACTGCAATAGAAGTGAGTTTTCATCTATTTCCTGGCAAAATCGTCTCAGGATTGCAACAGAAACTGCAGGTGCAATTGCATATTTACACTCTGCAGCTTCAACACCTATCATTCACAGAGATACCAAGTCCGCTAACATATTATTAGATGAAAATTATACGGCAAAAGTATCTGATTTTGGAGCATCAAGGTTGATCCCTTTGGACCAAACCCAGTTAACTACTCTAGTTCAAGGGACCTTAGGATACTTGGATCCAGAATACTTCTTGACTAGTCAGTTAACAGAAAAAAGTGATGTTTATAGTTTTGGTGTACTTCTGGCAGAACTCTTAACAGCAGAAAAACCTATATCTTTTGAAAGATCCGAAGAACAAAGAAATCTTGCGACGTATTTCATTTCATCAATGACAAAAGATCCCGATATTGTTCGAATTCTTGAGGCTCGAGTAGTAAGAGAGGGAAAGTTTGAGCATATCCTTGCTTGTGCAGACATTGCAAAGAGATGTCTTTCCTTGAAGAGTGAAGAAAGACCGACAATGAAACAAGTGGAAGCAGAGCTGGAAGATTTGAAAAATTCTTTAAGCCATGACAAGAATACGAAAACAACACCAGCAGTGCCTGAGCCAACAGAACTCTACAGTGTCCCAGACTTCGATTCTGGACAATTTAGTTCCAACACAAATACAATGTTGTACATGAACTTCTCGCGATAGTTTCAAATGTGTGAAGAAATATCAGTGTGTTGGGTGGATCGTTTTTTTTTCTTTTTCTTATTGGGTAACTACGTATGAACGAAATGGAGCTTTTAGGTGGCTTTCTTGACAGCATCAACCTAGGTTGGAGAACCATGTCCCAGCTGGCTCTGTTGGTAAAGTTTGTAATTGTGGATGAATTGAAATTGTGTTAAACTTATGCGTATTGTAACAAGATATTTCAGAAAATGTGTGAGAACTACCAATGATATATGTATGCATGCTTCAAAAAAATAAATTAAATAATGAATGAGCATTTGAGTACTTGTTCGTGTCACTAGTTAGTATGCATGTTGATGTTACATATGGATGGTAGTGGTAGAAACTCGGAAGTATTTGGTGAAGTACTCGAATGCCATTAGGCTGCTTATTGAAGATATATATGCTCTCTTACTGATTTTAATCGAAATCAAATGCCTTTTGCAAATAAGTTGCCACTAAGTTAAAATACAAAACAGGAAAACCCCTAAACACATATACAGGGAGCAAAATGTCAAGGATTTAGTGGGTTTTGGCTGTCATATGCTTTCTTTTTGGTATGAAGTATTCGGATCTAGCGTTCATTGAGTTACATATATTGCAAGGCCGGTTACCAATTTGTGGAGATTTTCTAGACATACACGGTGAGGGAATTTAATGCAGAACCAGATTCAAGGCTTTCAACTAAGAGATAAGAGAAGGATGTTTGTTTCTCCATCAAAATCATAAGTTT
This sequence comes from Papaver somniferum, assembly GCF_003573695.1. Classification (NCBI taxonomy): domain Eukaryota; kingdom Viridiplantae; phylum Streptophyta; class Magnoliopsida; order Ranunculales; family Papaveraceae; genus Papaver; species Papaver somniferum. Next base: position 16,477,116 of record NC_039365.1, on the reverse strand, counting down.
ACTGTTTGACGAAACCTTTCTACACTTCCCTTATTACTGTTGAACATAGTACTTTCTAAGTTGCCATAGATTGGTTTCCTATGCCCTGTAAGAGCGGTTAAATCTACCAGATGTGTAAATGGTCAAGTAAGCTGGCGCGACGATCCTCCTCAACTGAGAGTCTCAAACTGGTAGGATAAACCTATAATCCTGACTTTTGCGTGTCAATGCTCGCTTATATCTGCTGTAAATCTACTGCGACGCAGAAACTATTCAGGATCAAAATCTGTCTTGTGCATGTGACCTAAGATACGCAATCGAGAAAATGTGAAATCTGCTAGTGACAAAAAATGGCTGCAAGAAATTTGCCCTGCGGCTCAAGATTTGCCGTGTGTCCCGAGAAGTACTACGTAATCCAAAATCTACCGTCTCAAAATACAAATTGTAATCCAGCTAGCAGTGTAATTAACCAAAATTCTTCTACTAATGATTCACTTGGTCAAATCAATTATTGTCAGTAAGCATGAAACGAGATTGTCAATAATACCCATTAATCGTGCCGTACATGTTAGTGACTTGGTTTGCTTATCCATCGTAAGACGCCAAATGATTTGGTCGTACGCAAAATAAATAGTAGTTTTTTTTTCTTGATATTTTGGTATAGCAATAGTATAACAGTTTGTATCAAGTGGTGTATACTTTAATTGAGTGGTGGTCTATAAAAAATCATCCTAATGTAGTAATGTCAAATGATTGGAACGGATAATTGACATTCTGTTTGTAGGATAGTTATGATTCAATCAAATTCGTCCACTGTGACATTTTCTCTGTTTCTACAAGAGGCATGTGAGCACATTTCTGATCTATCTGACTTTTGCACTATTGTCGTGTCAACTACCTGGTCATCTCAGGTGGTCGGTTCGCCCTTCCACATCCTCATTGAAAGAAGATCTATGTTACATGCATATTTTGATATTTCAGGAAGTTTAATTATCTAACAAATCGATCGTAACTAAGGAAAGTAGATTACAAAAGGATATCAATCATATGATGATTTTTCAGCATATCTTGCTACAGCTGGTAATTATCATCTCCTGCTGGACAACATCAGCTTCATCATCATTATCGTTTGCTCAGGCGAAGCCAGGTTGCCAAGCTAAATGTGGAAATGTTAGCATTCCTTATCCGTTTGGCATTATATCATTATCAGGAGGTGACTGCTCCATAGATGGATCACTTGGGAGTTTCGGCTTCAGCATTAACTGCAATACTACTTATAATCCTCCAAAACCTTTCTTATCCTGGGCAGCTGGTGAAAATAAACGGATAAATGTTAGTATGGGTACAAGTTTACAATATCACATCGAGGAAATTGAAATTCAAAGTATATCAGAATCAGAGATTCGCCTTAAAACCCTGCGAGCCATCTCATGCTACAATAAGAGTGGCGCTTTGCTAACGCCGTACGTCAACAGCAAGAACCGTTTGGTATTATTTCATCGACAGTCCTTTTACATTTTCGGATACCAAAAACAGAGTGTATGCTGTCGGCTGTGAAATGTATGCAACAATCTTTAGGTATGAAAAGCCAGTGTCAATCTAGATGTGCTAGCATGTAAATGGTGTTCAATCACGGAGGTTCTTGCACTGGCAGTGGGTGTTGCGAAATGACATTCCCGAAGGGGCAAACATCTTTCCAAGTAGTAGATTCCAGCCGGAGCACCCGGGGGAATGACACTAAGGTGTGGTCTTTCAATCCGTGTAGCTCCGTGTTCATAGCGGAGAAAGGCTATAACAAATTCAACGTGGACACTGATCTTCTAGATAATCCCAGAAACAATAAAGATGCGGCCTTACCATTTGTGCTTAATTGGGCGATCGGGAATAAGACTTGTGAAGATGCACAGAAAAACCTGTCTACTTTTGCATGTCATAAAGAACACGGTAGTTACTGTATCGATGCCGACAATGGTCTTGGGTATCGTTGCTCTTGCTATAAAGGTTATGAAGGGAATCCTTATATCAGTCCTGGATGCCAAGGTACTTTCGTATATCCATATGATACACAAGCCGTAATATAGCTACGCTGTAAACTTAATATTATTTCTCTTCTTTTTCCTTGCATGGTGATGTTATTTATTCATGATGGGATCTGCTCAATAGACGTGAACGAATGTGAGGATGAAACAAACAACCCTTGTGACGGAATTTGCACAAACATTGCTGGGAGTTACAGATGTGCTTGTCCAAACGGCAGTACTGGGGATGGGAGGAAAGATGGGAAAGGTTGCACTCCCAGTGATAGACAAATTAAAATAGTAATAACAATCGCTGTTGGTATGAATTTCCTCACTAAGTAGTCTAAGATGCAAGATTATTATGTTTCGACTAATCACTTTAATTAATTGATGTCACTGATGAATTGATGATGCAGGCGTTGGCGTAGCGTTGTTGTCTTTAATCATTGGCGGTTCATGGTTATTCTTAAGCATAAAGAAAAGAAAGTTGTCCAAACTCAGAGAGAAATTCTTCTACAAAATGGTGGTTTGTTATTAAAACAACAAATAGGCTCACATGAAAATGGCGTAGAATCAACACAGATCTTTACTGCAAAAGAGCTAGAATTAGCAACAAACAATTATGATAAGAGTCGGATCCTTGGTCGTGGAGGCTATGGTACAGTTTACAAGGGAATATTATCAGATAATCGGGTAGTTGCTATCAAGAAGTCTCAAATAATTGTACAGGGTCAGATTGAGCAATTCATAAATGAGGTTGTCATCTTAACACAAGTTCATCATCTAAATGTGGTGAGGCTCCTGGGATGTTGTCTAGAGACTCAAGTCCCGTTACTCGTTTATGAGTATGTTTAAATGGTACTCTCTTCGAGCATATACATCGCAAGGCTGCTGGGTTATCATCTATTTCCTGGGAAGGTCGGTTGAGGATTGCAGCAGAAGCTGCTGGTGCTCTTGCATATTTACACTCTGCAGCTGCTATACCAGTCATTCATAGGGATATAAAGTCTACAAACATACTATTAGACGAAAATTTTACTGCAAAAGTATCAGACTTTGGAGCATCAAGGTTGGTGCCTTTGGATCGAACCCAAATAACCACACTAGTTCAAGGAACAATCGGATATCTGGATCCAGAGTACTTCCGCACCAGCCAATTGACAGAGAAAAGTGATGTTTATAGTTTCGGCGTGGTTGTTATTGAGCTTTTAACAGGAGAAAAGCCACTATCATTTGAGAGAACTCAAGAGCAAAGAAATCTTACAACATATTTCATTTCATCACTGAAAGATGGGGGACTCTTTGACCTTCTTGATGCTCGAGTAACAAAGGAAGGCAAGCGAGAGCAAGTTGTAATAGCTGCGGAGCTTGCAAAAAGATGTCCAAATTTTAAGGGTCAAGAAAGGCCTAGCATGAAAGAAGTAGCAGCGAAGCTAGAAAGTTTGAGAAGGATGCTAAAGAGACGCACAGGGACTGATTGTCCACCAAACTACAAAGAAGAGAAAGCTAACGAACTTGAGCCACGAGACCTCTATACTGTACCAATAATCTCTGATCAAAATAGTTTTGAGCACAATATGGTGATGGGTATGAACATCCCCCGCTGATCATTGTATTGTATGATAAGAACATTATGATAACCAAAATATACTTGTGTTAGTCCGATTTGTAATACATGATGACACCTACAAGGGTTAGAAAAAATTAATAAAATAAAATACTTGTGTCAGTTGCGTGATGCTTTAACCGATAAACTTCCTAAGCTACTCTTTGTCGTACATTATTGGTACGCATAAAAATTAACTCGTAACCAGTTGGGAAGAGCCCGGGAGAGGACAAGGCCTCGTTCTTGAAGTTAGAAGCGATTCCGTGCACCGGCCATTCCGAAAAGAAAAGAAGAAAATAAAATATAATTAGTGGAAATTAAATAAAGAAATATCCCTTGTTTTGATGGGCTTCAGAAATATGCAACCCAGTCGTGGGCATAATTTGCCAAAACCGGAGCAACACAGAAATATTGCTCCCGTACCGTTTGGCCCGACAAGGTTAAAATGTCCGTCTCTCTACTCACGCGTTCAAAGTCTTGTTGGTTACCAGATATATGGATAGAGGAAACATTGATTTCATAGATAACTGTAGCGATAAATTTAGCAGCAGAAGTACTAATACAGTTGCCTTCATAATCATAATGACCGTTTTCTCGAGTTGTTTGAGAACTAATCACCACAAGAATACTCACCTTCAGCAAAATGGGGAAACCTATAAGAATATTAAGAACCCCTCAACAGAATCCCTCATGCAAGGGCAGGCTTCTCGTTGTTGTTCCAAAGGTTCTGCTCTTTCTGCTTTTCAGCTGAAACATATCCATAGGTTTCAATTTCATAACCTCCATTGAATCCGTTCATGTTCCCAGCTGCTGCAGGCCACTGGTTTGGATCCGCATGAACCATGTCACCGGATTGTTCATGTAAGGCAAAATAGTTTGTAAGAGCAAGTTTTATGGTGGAATCCATCCATCTTCCATCTTCCACGCCATCTCAGCACTTGGAACTGTGGATGGAAGCGCAAGTGTAATGGTGGAATAGTAGAAACGCTATTCTTAATGGAGTTAAAAAAAACGCAATTAAGAATGGAACTAAAAAAACGCAATTAAGAATGAAGCTTTTTTTTTTCAGCCGTTAGATTTTAACAACTCATTTTAAATCTACGGATAAAAAAAAACGTAATTCTTAATTGCGTTTTTTTAGCTCCATTCTTAATTGTGTTTAACGCTATTCTTATTGGCGTCCATATGGATTCCACGAACCCTTCCACGAAATTGTGGAATCTTGTTTCGATTTTCTGTGGAAGACCCCAACTTGGAAGCCACTAAACTTGACATTGCATGGTTTTTCCACACTTGAAATAGTTTGGATTCCACCATAAGACTTGCTCTAAACCACGAACATCGCTTAAATATAAAGATACTTGTTTATGTGAAGGACTGCGGCCCCGTGAAAGTCGGATGCTTGAACAAGCCCTGAAGCCACAATATGCAATTAAAACAGAAAAAAGTTAGAGCGACCACGAACTGAGATTGCTGATGAACTTAAGTATGGCTAATTCCTTTTACCTATCGAACTGAACAAACCTGCAGTTTTTTCCTACACTTATTTTCATATGAGATAACTCTCCAGATTAGCTAAAAACTGGTCTCAAATTTAACTCAGTGACATTAGAGTCCAATCCACCAACAAATATCTGGAGGCCTAAAAAAGGTCAGATTATGTTAAAGGGAAACCTGATGTCAAACAAAGTTACCACAGTTGCATTATTCGGATCAGTCTCATTCTGAGTTCCCGAAGTAATCTGGTATGTGGCTGCAAATAACGAAACACATAAATATTATGGGACAGGATAACTAGAAGATTTATGCTACCATTAACTGACAGCCTATACACAGTAAGGTTGATTGTCAGTAGCACCTAATTTGGGACGATGCTGAGGCTCATTTACCAAGGAATACCACTTTGACTATCATCTTGGTACGTGAAGAATCAGCGGATGAGTTGCTTGTAAAATCATTTTGGAAGATATAACCCGAAAAAAATGATGAAGTGTTTCATCTTGCGATATAACAAGTACCACAAAGAAGTTGCACAGCTAAGGGGGGCTCAATATAAATTGTCTATCAAACATAACAATAGATAATCATAAAGTGCCATCAGTTTGTTGTAGTTAATATTTTATTTTCTAATTTGATAGTCCCACATTAAGTGCACAACCCTCCAAATATTCTTAAATTATCTCACAGTCATCGCACAACTCTCCAAAAATCACGACCATCCCCTACGGATCAGAAACCGAATATTTAATACTCCCTCCGTCTCGTTAATAAGTGATCTAGTTACTTTAAGATTTTGTCTCACCATTAAACTGAACTAATCTGAGGACAAAAAGGATAAACGCTGCTGATGGGCATCAAGGACAGAAGTATAACATAAGCAATGAAACTGAGCTATACGAGGATACACACATACGAGGAAGGCAAATCAGCTGAAACCATTTCCAGGCCCCCCAAACATGAGCGCATGTTGGCGTCCTGCTTCGACACAACATAAGTCCTTATAAGTTTAGAAGTTTAAAACAGCACTTAACTGCCCAACTTTGCTAAGGAAGTAATGTTGGAAGGAAACAAATCTTAAACTGCCCTTGACAACAATGTCCTGCTTTGAGAATGACTGGGCAAACAATTTTCAAAAGAATCCTAATAGAATGTATCACAATGAGAGCAAAACAATAGAAAACTGTTTCTAATAGGAGACATCAAATCGCAGTAAACTTGTAGTTGCAAGTTTCCTCACAACCACACTCCACTATAACTATAATCAATATTAATTAATCATCATTAAACTCTCCATTGATTTATCAAGACTTAAGTCGGTTTACAAGATGGATACAAGTATTACAACAATCTTACTTGCTCCTAGATTTACTTTCTCTCTCCTGATTTCTTATCTAACACTCACTAACTAGATCCCTCCTACAAATAATAACCTCTCCTCTTTATATAAGATCTTACATAGTGGATGACAGCTAAGAGATCCTTTATTTTCGGAATCTCTATGCGATACACTCGCTCATGTACAATAACTCGTTCTCGCACAGACCTTCACACTTTACTCCTGACTTTGCTGACATCATCCATTACATCATCTCAACCTTGTTGTGTGCGATCTCCCTCGTTCAAGTTATGTAGTGTTCACTTCGCATACTTACTAACATGTGCGATATCTCACTTCTACATTCTGCCTCTTCTCATTTCTCTTATTCTATAGGGTGAGCGATATGAGAAACTTCCTCCCTATATTATCGCATATGCTTGTCTTTTCACATTTTGCTTTGCCGACAATTTTCCGGAATTCCGTCTTCCCTTGTTTACGCGTGTCTTTTTAACCATTCATTTTTTGACACGTCTTTTTAACCGCTTGTTTCTATCCATTCATTTTCTCGCATTAATGAGAAGAAATTTTGAAAAACGGGACACACTTTCCCTATATATCTTCCTTTATCTTCTTCTTCATTCTTTTTATTTCTTTTACTCTTCTTCGTCTTCTCTGCTACTGTTCTTTATCAAATAACCTCCATTATCATTCTTTAATGGCTCCTGCTGGTAAAAATATGGAGACATAATTTACCAAATTAAAGGAAGAACTTCATTCGAAAGGTTATACACTTTCTCTTCCTCCATCAACTGATTATTCCTCCAAACTTAATTTTGATTTTATCGACTCTGAACAGTGGAGTAATCAGAGAGTCATTGTTTCATTAGGGCAACTTCAAATTCTTCCAATTCCCCTGTATAACCCTGAAATTCCTATTTTCTATAAAATTCTTGCTGATGAGAGATTTGCACGGGGAATATTTCAACTGAGTGGTGATGCGATTAGAATAGCATTAGAATATCTCGTCGTGCAGCTGGATTAGAGTCCTCTTACCCTTATGAGGTCCGAAACAAATTGTATCGCGATAAAGTTATTGATTCCAACGAATATACTCTTGATAATTTCTTCAATCATTATTATGTTGGGCTTATGAAAAGTAACTCTACCAAATGGGCCGTTCGTTTAAGAAGAAAAGACGGCATTGCTGAAGATAACATGATCATGTGAGACGTTGACTGGAATGACAAATCCAATAACAGTTCTCGCAGATCTAATGATTCAAGTTGGCTTAATTGCCCTGCTATTTTAGAAGGTCTCTACATTTCTGGTAAAGCTGAGGATGGTTCTGATCTTCCGCTTCCCGATAATCTTTCTTCTTATCAACCTTGGAAGATTGCATTGTCCGAGAGTGAGAAAAAGAAAGTGGTATGTAATTTTCGCATAAGTATTCTCAATTTCGCATAACATTTCTTCTAATTTCTTATTTTCCTGTATTTTTCTCTACAGGCTGCTAAGAAGGCCAAAATTTCACATAATGCATCACCTTCGCAGAATAAGAAAGTAAGGAACATCTTTTTTAATTTTAACAATATTGTTGCCTCTGTTTCTTATCTTGGTTATTCGCGTAGGTGAAATCTTTGGGTGATAAGACTTTGGGAAAGGGTAAGAATATTCTGAAGAAAACCGTGTCTAAGTCTTCATCCAAAAAGACTTCGTCCATGGATGATCTCTCTAAGAAGCGCAAAAGATATGATTCTTTCTCAAGTTCAGAATCCACTAATGATGACATTCTCGCTCCTGAAGAAGATTCATCAATGATTCTTATGCGAAAGAATTATCAAACCTTTTTTCTAGGGATATGCTGACTACTATTGATCATGAAGGAATGGATCGTGCCTTTAAAATGGTCTCAAATATATGTATCACTCCTAACTTAGAGGATCCATCTCTTCGTGGAATTGCCTCTGCGGTAAACCCAGATCTCCAATTTACACTTAACGCTATGGTAATATTCGCAACTTTATTTTAACTTTTCCTTAGTATCCCCTCCATTTACTCATAATGCTTCTTTTACACTCTCGCATGGAGCTTGTTTGTCTTATGCAATTTCTGTGGATTATGAAAGGAAGCTTCTCAAGCTGAAAAATGAGAATGCCAAACTTAAAGATGACAACTCAACTAATTCTGAACTGATTCGTCAGGCTCGAGAAAGAAATAATGAACTTATTGGTATGTAATTATTATTTTCTTCATTCTTCTTCTTTTATGAGATAATTCACACTTCTTACTTTATTATGTTCGCATACTTGTATAACCTTTCAGATGAAGCAGCTAATCTCCCTGATGCTGAAATTCTCTTAGAGCATCTCAATTCTTCCCTAAATAACCGCTCAAGTATTTGAGAACCTTATTCTTGAAGAATTAAGGTTGAAATACGCTACCCTTAGGCAAAGCCATAGAAATGCATTAACCTCATTCAATAACTTTAAACATCGTCTTTATGAAAGTAGAGAAACAGTTTGAGTATTGGAAGTGAAGAGGAATAAACTTACTATTGAAAAAGATGAGATCACTCTTAATGGTGTGAAAGCACTAGAAAATTTCCAAGAATCCATTATTGAAGTTAAGAAAGAACGTGATTCAGCTTTGAGCGAAAGGAACACACTCATTGAAGAAAGAAATTCAATTCGATCTAGACTGCTTATAGAGAGTGAAGCTGAATTTAGTTGGGCTGCTAGAGTTCTGAATGATGCTAGGAATAATTTAGGTGTAAATGTGAGCCTTCAGACTGAGCATTCCGCATTGGTCGCAGACATTTTTTCCAATTATGAAGGTCATTTGTTGTTCTTTAATGCTTGTTCATACTTCAAGAATAACATCTTACGTCGTTTTAACTTGCTTGCTCATATTTCGCAGTGAAGGAGAAGGATTATCTTGAGAGATTTAGAGATTTAGAAACTCGCTTAACTGCTAAAGAAGAAGAATCTTTTACTTGCAACTTCAGGTACCAACAACTGAAGGAAAACTGGACCCGTATGGTTTCAAACAACATCAATGACGCTAATCGCGCTCGTATAGCTGTTGTTAAACGAGTCTGCCTAGAGAATAATATACCTTTCTCGAAGTATAAGTTTCCAGAGATTCCTGAAAATGTACCTATTCCTGATATTATAATCAGTGATGGAGAAGATGAAGATTCTGAAGAAGAAGTTAGTGATTTTAATGCTGAGCGAGAAGATGAAGGAAATGAAGATTAATCCTTCATTTTTTTCTTGTTACAAATTCCTTTGTTGTAAATTCTTATTTCTTTTTGTATATCTTGAAGATATCAACTTTCATCCTTTTAATGCAAATCTTCTTTTCTTCGTGTTCATGCTGAAAATATTATTTCTCGCATGTATATAAGACTATTAAACGGGGCAATTAACATTTCCTTTGCATTCCCATTCTTTCCTCTTGTTAATTGACGGATCTTGATAGGCCAAGTATGATTTATATCATTTATCATAAACTTCTTCTTGTGCGAACATTATCGCATTAGCTTCAATAATTTTTTCTCTTAGGTCTTATTTTGCCTTTCTATGTAAAGGTCTTATGTTGCCTTATTTCTGAGCGACGAGATTGCAGGCTGTCTTTAGACCATAGTGTATCGACCCATTAATCTCGTCTTATCTTTTTCTTGTATTATTTTCTCTTCAGGTTTTATCGCATAAATATGACAAGTCTTATTACTCGCATGAGTAAAAAGTCTCATGACATTTACGTCTTTTGACACAATTCAGCTCTCTAACGGAGGGTGTCGTCCTTATCTTCCCCCGGGTTGTCCCTTCAAGGAAGCTTACCTCTACCGGGTTAAGGTTATGGCTCTTCCCATCTGGTAATTCAACAACCAGTTGATTTCGCAGTCTTGTAACTATTAAGTTACAAGACTGCACCCTAAGTGGGGTATCTTAGGACCGAGTGCATCATAGTCAGGACTTGTCAAGAGTGGCAAGGTACGCTCCAGACGCCCAGGGCACTCTTGACTCAACCGTGTACCTCGGCGCCCTGATCGAGTTTCCGCACTCCTTGCGAGAGACTTTCTCACCTTAGTCTCTCAATCTAAAATTATTACCTTAGACTGAAAATTTAAGGTACCTCTCCCGGATGGGCATTTTCGTTTATTCTCACCCCAAATCTCCATAACTCAAGTTCCAGGGTCAGTGTTGCTTTCCCTTGAGTCATGCTTTCTAGGTTTCTCCGACTATGTCGTGCGATATGTCTTACTTTTCTTCCTCTTGCATATATGCGAACTAGGTTGCACGCCATATTCAGATTCCTAATCTATCTGATAATAAATATCATTTCTGTTGCCTTATTTTAAGGTCTTATTTAAATATTTAACTCTTTCTTTTTTCTTTGACGTAATATTACTGTATGAAATTTGAATTTTTCATTCCATATTTCCAATATTTGAGTTTTCACAACTCTAGTAAAAAGATTTTTTATTGTTTTTGTTTCACATAAAGAAAAGCATGTGAATTCTCATAGTACTCCTTTTCTCTCCTTAAGCTTGCAAATGTTTTGCAGAATATTAGTTCGCATAATCTTTTATTCTCCTCTATACGAGATTCTTAGTATCCTTTGTTTTTGTCTTGAAAACAGAACTTCTTCCTCTGCATGCTTCCTTCTTCTGTAGAAGTAATATGTCTAATTCGCTTAGCATTGTCATTCGCAGAAGATTCTGCTTATTTGTTTACAATTAACTTCTCAGCTTTAATTTTTGCAAAATTTTGTGCATTCCTCAACTTTATATACTGCATCTACCATTAACTTCCCAGATCTTTGACTCTCTGTGATATGCTGTTTCCAATTCCTTCGCTTACTTTCTCTTTCTTCGCACTTATCAATGTCGATTTCTTGACAGTTCCTACTTTCAATTGTATCTCCTCTGATTATTCCAATGCCATTAGGCAAAGGGAACTTTATGCATTGATGAAATGTTCATGCCACCCCCAGTATACTGTGCAACCATGGTCTACCAATTAAAGCATTATAAGGTGATTCAACATCCACTACACAGAAAACAATGTCCGTTGATAGGTTCTGTAGGAGAATTCTCATTGTCACTTCTCCTTTTGGCTTGTTCACAGCTCCATTAAATCCATAAATTTTGTATGTTGAAGGAATTAACTCGTCATCTCTTACGTCCATAGTTTTGTATATGTGATAGAAAAGGATATCAATAAACTCCCAGTGTCTATTAGTATTTTATTCATAGCCCAAGTGTTTGCTTCATCCTCTTCATCATCCTCTACTTTCGTCTTTGGATTAATTCCTAATCTTACCACCAATGGACATTCATGTGATTCTCCTCCGCCTGGTGTTTCTTCCGCACCGAATGAGATAACTTGTTTTTGCCACTCTTTTAATGGTGATACTTTCACAAGATTTAGGATCTCTTTTCCTTCAACATCTCTCGCATATACCCGACTTAAGATATTATCATGGAAATCTGATATATTCTTGAATGAATGTATAATCGAATTACAATACAAGTTCTTCGCTTTCGCACCTACTTCAATTATATGTGCATTCTTTCCATTATCCGCTTTATACTCATTTCCCCTTGGTGGTGGTGGTGGCAAATTCTTTGGTTGTTCTAAGAAATGGTTCAACTTTCCTTGTTCAATCATCCTTAATATGATTTTCCTTACATTTCTGCAGTTACTTGTTGTGTGATCGTGAAATCTATGATATACACAAAATTCTTTACTCCTCCTCCCTGGTGGTGGTTCTTCTCCTGCATTATGTGGTTCTGGAATATGTTCCATTAGGATGGCATCTTCCCATATCTTATCTACTGTGGTATTCAACTTTGGCAAATTTATCTGCTCCCATGCTATTCTTCCAGTTTTTTTATTATAATGTGTTTGTGGACCTCCAGAAATTCCTGGTTGAATCGTATCAGTACCTCCGTGATTTTGATGTTGCTTTTCAAACTCTGCTTGATCTTCACTACCCATGGCTACCAGTTTTTGTTCCATTTCTGCAACATTCCTTCCTTGATTCCCTTGCAATGTTCTCGCAACAGTATTTGTCAATCTTGGAAGTAAACTTGCATTTCCACCCTTCGCATATGGTATTGCAACTGGGTACGACTCCATATCTCTTTGTTTCTCTTCAAGTGCTATGTACTCTTCTTGAAATTTGCGCAATTCTGACATTGTTATCGTATCCTTTATCCGAAAGATTTGTGTATACAATAAATATGTAGCAAAGAGAGCATTGATAAATGCAAGAATAAGGTGTCGCTCATCTACTCGTCTTCCCATTTCGCTACACATGGTTCTCCAGCGTGTTGTTAGATAACGCAAAGTCTCATTTGTTCTTCTGCGAAGTCCGAATGATGTCTCAATCCCAGGTCTTGACATATTATTGCTGACGTTATGTAAATGGTGAAATGACCCAACTAATTCTACTGGTATCCCTTCAAACCATTTCAAAGCTTCTCCCACCAAGCTCGCAACAAAATATTTACACATGACTGCATCATTATTTTCCCATTGCAATAGAGATCGGGTGTAGGCTTTCACATGTTGTATTTCACAAGCACTTCCATCAAATATACTAGTAAACACTAGTAAGCTGCACTTGGACAGTATTGCTTCCCTTTGGATTTTTCTTGTAAAAAGAGTTTTTCCAGCTTCTTCTACTGCTTCTTCTAATTGTCTCCTTCCACCATTTCTTCGTGTAGTCATCATTTCTCTTAATTCTTCCATTTCTCTCAAAATTTCTTCACTTAAGGTTTGATCTAAATCTTCTCGCGTTGGTCTTTTTAATCTTGCTTGCCTCAGTCTATTCTCATGATTATTCTGACGTACTGCCTTTTGTATTTCACATTCTTCAGCTTCTTCTCTTCTTCTCCTACGCCTTTCTCTCTCAATGTTCATATCATTATGCACTCTATCATGCCTCTCTTCTTCATCTCTTCTTTGTTCTGTATCTTCCATGCGATAACGTTCTGTCGTCTTAATCTATTGTCATGATTGTTTTGACGTAACGCTTCTTGCAATTCTCTCTCTTCAATTTCTTCTCTTCTTCTTTGTCTATTTATTTCATCTTTCGCACGTGTAATCTCCTCTTCGCGCTCATACTGATTCCTCACCATTTCTCTTCCATATAACATCATCTGCTCTTGTCTTGGATCATCTTCCTCTCTTTCAAGATTATGATGTGTACGACGAAGAAGCTCACGTGGATGTTCATATCGTTTAGTTCCTCGATCTTGAATTGTACGTCTTCTCTCATGTTGATCCTGTAAATTGTTATTTTCTTGCGAATTTTCTTCAATAACTTCCATGCGATGTCTTTGCCTATCATTTTCACAGCTAGATGACTTTGTTTTGATGAACTTCTGCTTGACCTTCTAGCACTTCTTGATCTCTGTTCATGTAACCTAAGATTTTCTTCTCTCAGATCATTATTTTGACGAGTCAAATTCGCACGCTCTTCGTCATCTCTGCTCCGTTCTGCAATCAATCTTTGTCTAAGTTCTACAATTGTCATATCTTCTTCATTTCCATCAATCCTTCCTGGTATTCCATTCCTTTGTGTTTCTTCTCCAGTAGAACTTGTTTGCGAAGTATGAACACTCGCTCTATCATAATTAGTATCATTGTTCCGCTCTTGTTCAGGCTGAGGTTCATGTTGGAGTTCATTTTCTTGAGTTTCTTCTATTCTTTCCTCTTGGTGATCAAGATTTGTAATTCTTCTTCTTTCTGGGATTCTATTGCTCCTTCTAGCCGTTGTTCCTTGCTCAACAGTAGATCTGATTCTCACCATCTTTAATTTCAAAGAATTAAAAGTTTTCTCCACAATTTTCAGATCTTACTTTTTCCAAGATTCAATGGATTTACTAACAGGATTTATCACCCATCCCTGTTTCTGGCACCAAAAATGTAGTTGCAAGTTTCCTCACAACCACACTCCACTATAACTATAATCAATATTAGGTAACCATCATTAAACTCTCCATTGATTTATCAAGACTTAAGTCGGTTTACAAGATGGATACAAGTATTACAACAATCTTACTTGCTCCTAGATTTACTTTCTCTCTCCATATTTTTTATCTAACACTCACTAACTAGATCCCTCCTACAAGTAATAACCTCTCCTCTTTATATAAGATCTTACATAGTGGATGACAGCTAAGAGATCCTTTATTTTCGGAATCTCTATGCGATACACTCGCTCATGTACAATCACTCGTTCTCGCACGGACCATACTTCGCACAGATCTTCACACTTTACTCGTGACTTTACTGACATCATCCATTACGTCATCTCAACCTTGCTGTGTGCGATCTCCCACATTTAAGTTATATAATCTTCACTTCGCATACTTACTAACATGTGCGATATCTCACTCCAACGAAACTGCAAATTAACAAACCATGAGTGCAGTCATTATACAGATTAGGGAAGAAAATGTACCTTTTGAATGCCATTGTTGACTTTTCCACTCTCCTACCATGGATTGGTTACTGAAATATCTTATGGATACATCATACATGCAGTTTTCTTCCAAGTTATCATCAATGACGATAACTTGGAAGAACTTCTTTGCTTCTCCAAATAAGATCATTTGGTGAGACTGGCATTTCCGTTATAAACTTCTCTGCTTCACTGAGCCAACCTGACAGGCCAAGGAGATCAATAATGCAGACACAATGATGAATTCCTTGTGTGACACCAAATTCAGACATCATAGAACAGATGTATGATAGACCTTCATCGATGACGCCTCCATGATTACAAGCAGATAGGAGCGACACAAAGGTGACATGCTCTGGCCACTCTCCAATTTGATCAATTTCATTAAAAGTTTCTATTGCTTCCTTGCAGTAGACGTGTCTGGAAAACCCTGATATCAATATATTCCACGATAACATTGATCGGTTGATTGGTTGAGGAAGTATTTTCAGTACATCAATCGTATCACCACATTTTCCATACACGTCCGTGGCTGCATTTGCAGCATGCTGGTCTGAAGCAAAACCAAGCTTAATAATCGAGCTGTGAATTTGTTGGCCCTCTTCCAATGTTGCCAAGTTTGAACCAGCAAGAGCTCCAGAGAAGCTGAAATGATCAAATTCGAATCCAGAATGATGCATTTTCACAAATAATCTTAAAGCCCCTTCACTATTGCCTTGGTGAGCTTTTGTGGCAATCAAAACATTCCGCGGCACAGAAGTTTTACTAGCAAACTCATTAAAGATAAAACATTTGGCATACATTGTGAGAAGAGATTTCTTCACGTAATCGTCTTGTCCAAATCCCATGAGCGTATGTGCGCATGATGGACATCCCGACTTTTAGAAGATCATTTGAGCCGAGCAAGAACCAAGAATACTCACTATGGTTATGTAATTTACAGAAAGTCCATCTTTTCTCATTGATTATAAGCTTTTATTGCTGCTTGTGGTTCTTCACTCTCAACGGATCCCCCAATAAGTACATTCCATGTAACCTCATTTCGCTCTGGCATGATATGAATAATTCGATCAGCTGCCCTTATCATGCCACATTTTCTGTACATGGTTACTAGCGTATTGCCTATAAGCAAATTCTCAAGAAGGCCTGTCCAGATAATATACGCATGGATAGCTTTTCCCTCTAACAAAGCTTCAGGTACTGGACATGCAGCTAAAGCACTCGCGAAAGTTGCGTAATTTCTTATTTGCTAGTTCTGCACAGTTCAATCGGGAGTTCCAGTGCATTCCTGTGGTGACCATTTTGAACGCTGGGAGCCCCATCATCGAGTGCCATGAAATCAAATCCCTGTCAGACATTAAATACCAACTTCGAATCTTTAAATCTTTCGGACTCAGAAAAGATAGTAATAAAGGTATTGGCCACACAAACAATTGAATCCAATCCGAGTTTAACAATCAAACCATGGATTCCATTCCCCATCTAAGATTATCCACACTACTGCAAGAAGAAACCAAACAAGGCAGTGCTCTAGAATTTGGTTTCAGGTTAGCTAAACGAGTTTTCTGGAAAAAGCTTAGTGATTCCTCACAAAGCCCATTCTGAGAGTATGCAGATTGTATCTCGCTCAGGCATCCTATGGAAAACACAGTCAGCATTCTTAACATCACCACAATTACCAAACGTGTGTATAAGAGCGATTGCAACAGACACATTAGACCCGAAACCAGAATCCATAACATGAGCAAGAACTTGACGACCCAAGAAATCATCATCAAGTGTGCCACATGAACTAATCACTGTTGCAAAAGAGTTTTGATTGCAACAGACTCCTGCACCCCTCATTTGATGATAAATCTCAATAGCTTCCTCTGGACCACCATTATTAGAGTAGTCCATTATATAAAAAGGAGTCTAAGAAACTACATTTTCTCCCCCCATTTCCTCAAAAAATTTACGAGCTGTAGTCATATATCCATAAATGCCATAAAAATGAAGTAGAGCACTAATTATGAAAACATCAGCTAAGGAACCAGCCTTCTCAGCAAAACCATGAATTTCCTTCTAAGAACAAATGAATCAGACTTATTGCAAGCACTTATAAGACTTAAAAACACGAAAATGTTCTGTTCAACTCCTTGGACCAGAATTTCTCTAAATAACTCAAACCCTTTGATGCGCAAACCAGCTCCAAAAAAACCAGACACTATAGTATTCCAAGAGGCTTGATTTCTATCAGGCATTTGATCAAACACATGTTTGGCAACTTTTAAACTGCTAAATACATATTCATCAATGTATTTGACTGGATGGGGTTTAAATGGATACCATTGTTGAGAAAAATACCATGAATAGCTCTTCTTGTATTAAGGAAAAGCAGAAATTTCATGATTCCTGTGGTCGGAAAGTGTTTGAAACCCATAGTTTGTTGTTATGGTTTCTCTTTCTTCTCTTTGTTCTTGTATGCATGATAATGATGAAGAAGAATGATACAGATTTTGAAGGAAAAAGATAAATTGGTAACAAGAGGGGATTATAGAACTCAAACTGGATTTAGCCTCCGGGAGCTTCTGACAAGACAAAGCCAACTCTGTTTGTTAGGATTATTAATTATTAAACTGATGTTTCTGAAACTTAAATAAGCAAAAGTGTTGGATGGGTTTTTCGGCGGCAAAGACACATCTTACACTCAGCTGACACTCTTTTTCACACTTTAGGAAGAAGGAGTATACCGCGTTTGGGTACCAGAATTAGAAATCAGAGGTAAAAATATGTTCTCAGAAAAAGTTGACTTTTTGTTTATAGGAGTTTCTTTGAATTTTATACTCAAATTAACTTGTTGTTTTCTTATTTATACCCAAATGAAATATTGAAACCAACGGTAATTTAGAGAAGTTTCGGTACCTTTTTAAAGAAAAAAAGAAGAAGAAATAGAAAACAGAACAAGAAAGGTCTGGTGTCATGAAACTAAGCACAATAAAGATTGATATGTAATTTTTAAAAATGTTGCGAAACTAAGCACAACAAGGATTGATATGTAATTTTTAAACAATATTCAAGACATCATTAAGACAAATTATGAAGCCATCTTGAATATATATATATATATGAAAGATGTATTCTTTTAATTTAGGAAGATATCAAAAATCTTTCTGCTATATACTAAGTTTAAATATCAACTTTACCATGAGATGGGTTTATCTCAGCACATATATTTCTCAACATATTCCATAATTCTCATAGATATTGTTCTTAGTTCTTATATAGAAGTCAGATAGGCGGGAAGAAGTACTGAAAAGAGCATAAGAATTATTGATATCTATATTGAGTTATCATATTATAGCAGATGTCACTGTAGTACAGTGATAAAGTCGCTGGGTGATGATACCAGCGACCTGAGTTCGAAACTCGTCAGCATCGGCGTGGGGGGATTTTTCTCTTTCTTTTCCTACCTACCTAGGCTTGTAGGTAGTACATCTCTTTGAGGTTTAAACTTTAATACAACCTTCAACTTTTTTATAAAAAAAAAAGTTATCATATCACATACTCATAATTATTTGAATGTGGTCGCACCAAGTCTAATACTGACTTATAAAAGTGCATGAAGAATGGTAATGTTAGACAGAGTCATTTTGACCAATCATAACCAGCAGGTCACATAACTCGTTGAGTAAAGAGCAAATCTCAACCATTTAAAGATGACTACTGCATTCTTCTTTTAATAGCCATCGTATAACCTTATAATACTTCTTGAATCAAGGAATTCACCAACTTTATTAATGACACAAATATAATCGAGTACCTATCTAATTATACAAGGAAATAGATTATGGGTTCCTTGTTTTATCATGCAATCCTCATGTTTGTGTCAAGAAGGTGGGTGCAAAATATTGACATAATCAAGTTGTGACGTGGTATGCATATTTCGGGTTACCATTAGTAACGAAAGACTTTCCTTTAGGTTTTTGTTTGATATTTACAATGCTAACTCTAACTTTATTGATGTTAGAGCACTGCTCGGTCGAACTCGCAAGCTTTGCTATCTCAAGATTTTTTATCAAGTTTAGTTGATCAAAACTATAGTCTTGATTTCTAGTCTACCTATAGGAGTTTCTGACTAGGATATATTGTATAGTTGAGCTTTATACTTCACGGCGCTTACATCTGAAGACGAAGATCTACTGAAGAACTCGGAGGAACTTCATCAAAAAAAAGTTATGTGGAGACTAAAACCTCTCTATCACTCAGAAGTTTATTCTATTTTATCTTTCATTGAGACAAAGTCGTGTAAATATATATAGACTTTCATATCATACACATTTGAGATTCCGAGCTGAGTTTAACTCGCTTATATATTTCTCGAAATATGTGTTGGTAGCTTTGTTTCTTAGCTACGTTCATCATTATCCTTAAAATTATATCGAAAGATGATCATGTCGAAATTTCCTTGAAACATCTTACATGATTTGTGTGCGACAATCATTTGATGTCGACTTGGAAAGTTTCATATTGATTATTCGATCACTTGAAAATTTCTTATTAGCTAATGGTTTGTGAGAGACATCCATTGCCGTCTTCTAAGAATGTTTCAATGATTGAAATGGGAGTTTAAAACTAAAACCCATGTCTGGAAAACATAAAAGTATGCATACTTTGTATACAAACTGTGTTGGTATGATTCAGGTCCGGAAACTAAGTGTGCATACCCGTTCGCAAACTGTTTTAACTGTTAAAGTCCGGGAACCATGTTTGCGTACCCGTTCGCAAACAGTTCTACCTGACTTAGGTCTGGAACTTCAGTTGGCGTACCCGTTCGCAAACTGTTGGTTCAAGACCAAGTCCGGAACTTAAGTATGCGTACCCGTTTGAAAACTTAAGTGGTTCAAAGTTCTAAAATCGGATAGTATGTTTTCATACTCATGAACATATACATTTATATATTAAGGAATGCAATCTTTGTAAATCGTGGGTTAAATGTTCATGAATTGGATCTTTTGGATCAATCCGATTTTGCTTCGATTTGTTTATTTATTTTACTATAAGATAGTGGACAATTGAACAACTCTATGTGGAACACAATTAGATTCATTTGATTATCATTCATGATTGATTGATGATCATAGTTGATCTAGATGTGTTAGATGAATGTGGTTTTAACTAAAGTGTTCGTATGGCTAACCTTGGTTAACTATTATTGAGCCAACTCAATGTACACGTTTATGTACGGTTACCATATCTAAATGAAGTGTATTTCATTTGTGTGTGACAAGCTAAGTTCATCTAACAGTGGATAGATATTACTTTGGTTTCAAGCAAAACTTATCTTGTATCTTAAATCAGGATTTCATCTAGCGGTGAATAATGAATGATTTGTTTCTAAGATAACTAAGCTAACTAAGCAAACCCTGATTTGAAAGGTTATGTAAAGGAGAACTCTAGAAACTAGGAAACATAATCCCCACACCTCATGTGTGATAGTAGTTGCGACTAGAGTCGATTCTACTTTAACCTAGGTTTTTTCTAAAAACATTATAGGTTAACGACTTGAAGACTTCATTGGGATTCTGAAGCCAGATCCAATTATTTTCTTTGTAGTTGTGTATTCTGATCTTACTTGTTCTATCGTATTGAGTATTATCTTCTCTAAGATTTGATCGAGATTTATCTCCGATAAGTAAGATATAAAATGTAGTCACAAAGCTCTTCATCTCATTTTTTGTGATTTCACAATAACTTGTTCTACCACCATATAGTTAAGTTATTGTGAGGTGATTGATGTTTCTAGGATGTTCTTCGGAATATAAGACTGGATTATCAATTGGTTCCTGTGCACCTTGATTTATCAAAAGATGGAACAAAACTTCATAGGTATTTTCTGTGGGAGACAGATTTATCTATCAGAATAGAATTTTTTGTGGTAGATATATTGGTTTATAAGTCTTCGAATTTGGGTCGTATAAACCCTTAGTTGTGGGTGAGATCAGCTAAGGGAATGAAGTGCGTACAATACTGCTGGGATTCAGAGGCGTAAGGAACGCGACTGTACCTTAATCAGTGGGAGAGTTGTTAGCGCTCAACTACATTCCAGTCTAAAGTTAATCTTGTAGTAGGTTAGTGTCTGTAGCGGCTTAATGCAGTGTGGTGTTCAATCTGCACTAGGTCCCGCGGTTTTTCTGCATCTGTGATTTCCTCGTTAACAAAATTTCTGGTGTCTGTGTTATTTCTATTCTGCATTATATTTGTTTATGTAATTGAAATATCACAGGTTGTGCGTAGTTCAATCAATTGGTAATTCCGAACTTACTTGTTGGATAGAAATTGATTGACTCTTGGATATTGTTTTTTGTTACCATCCAAGTTATTTCTCATATCAATCAGACTCACAGATTTCTATCTGTTCGATTGTAGATTTTATTGAGATATAACTCTTGGATACTTTTCCGTGATTGATTCTGACTGTCTAGTTGATTTTACTGTAATTCTATTGGAGTTGTCCATTCAGATTGTCGAACGAAATATTGGGTGTGGTTCTAGACCCCCGCGTTTTCAATTGGATTCGAAAACATCATTAGACAGTTACTTGGACTTGCCACCGAAAAAGATGAGGTACCAACTGCACCACCAAATTTGCATTTGTAAACCTGTATGGAAAAACTTATCACAACTGTTAGCATAGTTCAATAGTAAAGATCCAATATCAGATATGAACACAAGTTTAACTAGGACGATCTTGGACATCAGTATCCAATTAATAACCTAGTATATAATCGAACTGTAATACGAACATAATTCCAACAAGAACAATTCTTCTAATCTTTCTTCAAGATACGAATTTCTCAAGAATAAGCATTTTAGGTCTATGTAGTCTTTTAGGATTAAAATCTGTCTAGGTTATTTTGACGTACTTGTTGATGGTGGATTTTCGACAAAGGTCAAAATTGAAAATCATGATACTGCATGTTTCTGACCGGGCTTCAGTAATGTATGCGATGATTCATATTTTCTGATCCGTGAACCATTTCACGATCTCTGACTGAGCGAACATTCCTCTCAGAGCTGTGATGAATATGTTTCTCGAAAGGCCTCTTAGCTGAGCGTTCGATGCTGCAGAGATTTCATCATCACCTCTACATGGAATCTTAATGATTGGGCGGTTCCCTAGACATAATGTTTGTTAGAGAGCTTAACGCATTCACGACGTCACGCTGCACGTTGTTCCCTGACTACATAGAGAGACCGTGTATCAAATCTCTTGATGATTGGGAGGTTCCCTAGAAATAACGCTTGTTAGAGAGCTTAACGCCTTCAGGACGTCGCGTTGCACGTTATTCCCTGACTATGCACCCCTTAGAACGAGTATGATGCTTCAATTATCTCATATCTCGATTCTGCAATAGATTAATTCTAGTGTGTCATTCATCAACTGAATCCCTAGAAAATAATATATTTTATCTTGTTACTTGGTTCCATGATTAAACCTCAGCTAGATTTCATGGGTTAGTAATAGATAACCATTATAATTCATTACTCCGTTCCATGGTTGATCCTCAGCTGAATTCCATGGATTAATAATAGGTAATCATTTTATTACTCTGTTTCATGAATTATTCTCAGTTGAATTTCATGAATTAGTGATAAAAATCCACTGACTGGGCATCAGGGCCACCATTGAGTAAGCCCGAGAAAATGGTGCGAGTGTACTTAAAAATAATGCACGAAAGAGCACCCAAACGTACGAACGAGCGTTCAAAAAACATGGAAAAACGAGGAACCTATGCAAAATAAGAAGGGAAATAATATTAAATAAAATAAACAAGAGGCATGGGACCAGGCCCACCGGCCGGCCGGTCCCCCTCTTCCGTTACTTTATTTTACTTTATTTTATTGTTTTCCTTTTTTGAGCAAACTCCTTCGTTTGAGCAAAACCTTTCAATTTCTCCATATTTCCTTTAAACGATGAAAAAATAATAAAAATAGGGAAAAGAGTCACGGGACCGGGCCACCTATCTGGTCGGCCATGCCCTAGCCGTGGCCGGTCCTACACCTTTCAATCCTTATTTTACCATTATTATTATTTCCATCATCTCATGAAACTCCTTTGTTCGAGCAAAAACTCTAGTTTTTCAATATTTTCTCAAATATTGCTCAAACCCTAGAAAAGCTAAAAAAGTCAAATGGTCACATGACCAACTAGCCTACTCACGTCAAATATTAAAATATTATGATTTTAATATTCTCAAAATATTGGTCGCACGAGAAAAGTTCTACTTGCGAAATCGAGTGTTGCAGTCAAGATCAAATTCTTCTGAAAATCCAAAATATTGCTCAAACGTGGACCGGAAAATACCAAAATTCTCAGGGCTCAGACATGGACATTGTGGTGACACAAGAATGATACCTTGACTGACCAAGGCAGGCCTTAAGGATTTCAAGGATCCGGGCCCACACATCTTCATAATTTTGACCTAATTTCCTCTCAACTGTTCATATTGGGTCCAAACTCTTTCTCAAACGACAACCAGCTGGTACCACGAGGCCGGTCCCATGACCCCTTGGATGGTCCTCATCTATCCGTAATTAGGTTTTATTAGACGAGCACTATTTTAATAAATAATTAAACCAGCATTTGATCATTCTTTCACCAACTGGTCAACAAAGGACTTTGGTGCATACTCACTCGAGCACCTGGGCGCTACATGGTCGGTCATCATCACATGTAGCCGGTACCTCCTTCACTCAGTGACTTATTTTTAGTAAGTCATCAATTGATCAACAACCGGTCAAAATTAGGGTTTTAAACTGAATGCTCTGCAAATCATAATTCTGAGCAAATTCAAGCGCTAATAATTTTATGTTGATCCGGCAATCAATATTTTAATTAATTTTATAATATTCAGTCCAGCTACTAATATTTTAATTTGGTCATGCTACCAATAATCCATCAAATGAGAAATATTTGCTCAGACGAGGAATGTTTATTCAACAATCAATATTCAGTAATCTCCCAAATGAGCAAATATTTTCTCATACAAGCAATATTTTCTCAGTACATCAATATTGATTCAACTATCAATATTAATTCATCAAGCGAGCAATATTCGCTCATGCGAGCAATATTTGCTCAGACGAGGAATATTGATTCAACTATCATTATTCAGTAATCTCTCAAATGAGAAATATTTTACCAGACGCGCAATATTTGCTCAGTCCATCAATATTGATGCAACTATCAATATTAATTTATCAAGCGAGCAATATTTTCTCAGACGAGGAATATCGATTCAATCATCAATATTCAGTAATTCATCATACGAGCAATATTTGCTCAGACGAGCAATATTTTCCCAGGCGATCAATACTCATCATGTTAATTCAATTATCAACATTCACTCGAGAACTATACATATGTCCTAGTAGGAATGCTCAATCCATAAATCATAGAGCACTTGGAAATCATGCTCGACTGAACAATACTTATACCCAGCGTCTAATTAGTCAATAATTGGCTAATTAAATACATGTCTTCCTTGCAGACTCCACAAATCATGAGACATCAATCATTGTCACATGATGGGATATTAATTAGGGTTTTGGTATAGTGGCCTACGGCACGTGTGTTCATTCACGGTGAGAAATGTGAGTAAGTCGTGCAAGTAGTTGAGGGAGTTAGCAAAGTAATGGGTGTACAATAAACCAACCCTCTCATGCACGAGGAATTGGTGCAACCACGGTTTCCCACTTTCCCACTCTTTCGCTCGAGCAACCGTCACACTTACTGGAGATCAATGTGTTTACATTCCGCAATATAAATAAGTTTTTGAATCAATGATTGAAAAACCAAGAAGAGAAGACAACGTTCGTCAAACAGAAGAATTTTGATCGAGCAATCACTCTCAAGAATTCAATCAACCAGAACTTATTCGAACCCATCAGTTTATATGCAAATACCTACAACACATTCACGGATCACCATTTATCTCATACACTTCTTAGCTTCCCTCCTATAGATCAACCCTCTTCCCTATTTGTGACTGAATTGACTCTGGAACGACCAATTCTTGGTTTAGGACGGAGTCCTACAGATTGATCTCTCGAAATCAAAGCACTCTCGTGCAGTGCATCTGTTTGAGGTTAGGCAGTTTGCTCGGTTGAGGAGCCTCCGTACGTTCGGTCATCTCTCTATTTTCTAGAAAACTAGCAAATCTTTTTTCCCCATGAACAGTGCTACTTGTGATATTTTGATTATAAAGATAAACAATATAATATATAATAGAAATAACACAAGGCACCACCAATCATATTGTAAGTTAAGATTTGTTCTACCTAGTCATCTTGTATTAATCAATCAAAATATTCAATGAAGACCGGATCAACACATCATGATTTTCCTTTCGATTATGAAACAAATTCATACATATACTTCCTCAAACTAATGTAATAATACATAGTTTCATAGAATGAAATCATACCTATATAATGCACATAATCAAGTAACTAAATACAATATATTATGTCGATGTCGTATTTATGAAGTTCAAAATACAGACGTTATACTTCATAATATAATTCCTTAATACTTTAGTCATATTAATATGACCAAGTTATGAATATATCTTAGTATGTTATGTTTTCAATCTAAAACGACTTGAAATATACATCAGGAATATAAACAAGATCAAGTCAATATTACTAACCTCGAGAGGAAGGATGATGTCGTCGTTGCATTCGTTACTTCTTCGCTTTCTTCAGGTCTTCAGAGTAATACTTGTATGTCCCAACATTCCTAGATTTTCTAGTCTAACCTAAACGAACTTGACTCTAGTAATTAAACAAGCGACTCTTGATGAGTTTTAATACTAAAATATGACAGTAAAACTTGACATACCAACGCTTGGTGAGTTCAAATGATTCATGATCCATCCACCAACAGAAGCATTCGTTATTTTCACAATTTCAGAACCCATAGTGGCAACTATAACTGAAAATATAACATCCATCACTATGCCTGTCAAATCCTTTTGAGGATGATATGATAGTAAACGAAAGCCATGAAGATATTCATAATTCTCCTTACTTATATCTCTTATGAAACTAGATTGACAAACAATTATTTCAAATACGGTATCGTCTAATCTGAATTCTCTAGCACAAAGAAATCTCCTACCAACCATAGCTAGGAAAAACTGGGAAATAAATTGATCTGATTTGTTTGATTAATCCAAAATAAACGTGTTGTTTTACATTTTCATTTCAATTTCCATAATGTCATTCCTTGCAATTAATTAATAAAACGTCATGACGTAATCATATAGCTAGCAGCTTTGATCCTTGCTTGAGATTTTAGTTTTGTTGATAGATGGTCCTTGTATAATTATCGCGGGTAAAATACAACCTTAATATGTTTTTTAAGTTTCTCCCAACATTCTAGTTTAGTTTTACCTCTCATAAACCTCATTTGTTTAACTTGTTTCTATCAAGCACCCATTATTTCTATAGATCTTATAGAAACCAACCCGACACTGTTTTTCTTGGATATTTTCCTGAAATCTAAAATTTCGTCAAAGATATATAAACCATCAATAATATCCACATGATCTAAACCCCGGATAATTTAAAGAAATATCAACCTATGTTGATAATAATCAGGATTAATACACAACCTTGGTTGGTAACCTAGCAACAAGTTGGGCCCTTACACCGTTTTGAATATCAATACCCAATGAACCTTTAACGTAATTTTCTACGGGTTTGAAGTAATAACATTCTTTTGTCGCGGTTTGTCTTCAAGCATTTGTCACATTTCCCGTGCATAAACATATCTATAAAATATCATTCGTTCCCATTTATAAAAGTGATCCATAGATTTCTATGGTAATGTTAATTTACTTTACTATCTCTTCAGCATAATAAGATATTATCTTTTAACACTTTAAACTTGATGAATAATTATCATCAAGTTATATCAAGATATTATCATTTAAAAAAATATTTAATGATAGTAGTATTAATATCTTGATGAATAATGTTTTTAGATATTTGTCCTATTTTAATATTAACATTTTAAACTTGTATTAACAATGTAACTGTAAACACATGTAAGAAAAATATATATTAACATGGAATAAAAGAAAAGAGTAAAAGAAGCACAGAAACAAATACGCTTGTAATGGGAAATTACTGATCAAAGCTATATAATCAATTTTTATTTCGAGAGTTTAGAATTATTATTATTAAATAATATAGTATTCCAACAAAACCAGACATTATAGTATTCCAAGAGGCTTGATTTCCATCAGGAATTTGATCAAACATGTGTTTGGAAAATTTTAAACTGCTAAATATATCCATCAATGTATTTAACCGGATAGGGTTTAAACAAATACCATTCTTGAGACAAATACCATGAATAGCTCTTCCTGTATTAAAAGATGTAATTTCCGAAAAAAACATTTCGAGGAAAAACATAAATTTGACGGTTCCGGTGGTCGGGAAGTGTTTGAAACCCATAGTCTTGTAATGGATACTCCTTCTTCTTTTTCTTCTTTTATGCGTAATAATAATGATGAAGAAGAATGATACAGATATTAAAAGGAAAAAATAAATGGGTAACAAGAAGAGATTAGAGAATTCAAATTGGATTCAAAGCTGGGAGCATTTGACAAGACAAATCCAGCTTTGTTTCTCGGGATTTTAATTGTTAACTAATATTTCTGAAACTTAAATTCCCATAAGTGTTGGAGGGGTGTGAGTCATGGACTCAAAGAGTGATTTCGGGAAAGGTTTTTCGGCAGCAAGACTCATTTTACACTCATCTTACACTCGTTTTCACACCTCAAATAGAAGGGAATATTTACCTGTTTGGATACCAGAAACAGAAGTTGGAAATAAAAATATTTAGTTTTACAAAAAGTGACTTTTTTTTAATTGTAGAGGTTATTCTGACATTCTATAACCAAATTACTTTTTTTCTTTGATTTTTACGCGAATACGATACTGAAATCAAAATCAAAAGCTAATTTACATAGGCCCTTCTTAGTTCCGAAAAGAAGAAGAAGAAGAAGAAGAAGAAGAAAGGTCAATGGTCACAAACTGAACGAGATTTAGGGATCCTTAAAAACATTGTGAAAATAAGCACAACAAGAATTTTAAATATGTAATCTTTAAACAGTATGCATTACATAACTAATATGAAACCCCTTTAGATATATATCTTTAGTGAAAGATGTATCCTTTTAGTTTAGGAAGACATCAAGAGTCTTTTTGCCACGCTAATTTTAAATATCAACTTTACTATGAGATGAGTTTATCTAATCGCATATATTTCTTAATTTATTCTACAATTCTCATGGATCATGTTTTTGGCCTAGGAGTCAGATAGGCGAGGAGAAGTTCTAAAAAGAGCATAATAAGATGTTGATATCCATATTGAGTCATCCTATTTTTGACTTATAATTATTTGAATGTGGTAGCACTAAGTCTAATAATAAGCTATAAAAGTGCTGGAAGAATCGTAATGAAGATGGAGTCTTTTTGAACAATCACAGACAACAAGTCACATAATTTATTGAAGGACGGATTCATTTCTTGGAGCAAAGCTCAACATTTCAAAGATGACGACCACATTCTTTTTTTAGGAGTTATGGCGTGAACATATACATATTTCTTGAATCAAGGAATTTACCAACTTTCTCAAAGACACGGATATAATCAAGTATCTCTTTAATCATACATGGAAATATATTAGGCATTCCCTATTTTATCGTGCAATCCTCTTGTTTGAAGGAACGTTCACAATATTGACACAATCAAGTTGTGTTGTTGTAAGCATATTTCGGCTTACCATTAGTAGTGAGAGAATTTCTTTTAGGTTTTCATTTGATCTTTACATTGCTAACCCTAACTTTACTAGATTCAAAAATATCGTTAAAAAGGTTAGCACAGTTACATGGACTTTCCACTGTAAAAAAAAAGGTACCAAATATACTACCAAATTATAATTCAGAAACTTGTATGGACAAACTTGTCACAATCGGTAGCCCAGATAAATAGTAAAGATTTAATACCTAATATGAAGACAAGTTTAACTAGGACGATCTCAGAAATCAATATTCAAGTAATAACCTAAGCAGAAACACGATTCCTCTAGATGACATCCTTTACAGGCCTAGGTGTTTCTTCAACTTAAGTGAAGACTTTTATGACTATTTGTCTCTAACATAAAGATTCTTTGATCTCCTATGGAAATATATTCAATCAAGGGAATATATATGCTTATGAGGGATCTTCAAACAAGGTATCAAATATCAAGCAAAATCAATATTAAGATGAACTTATTCTCTTCAAACGTTATAGAGATGCATAATTGAAAACACAAGGGGTAAAATATACACCGCAAACTTTTCGTTCGGAAACATGTATAGACAAAGCTTAATAGAATTGCAAGTAGACCAACTGAATGATAATTAAAAATATGTATATAGAGTTTATATATCTACCTTTTCTCAATCAGTATGTATATACACAAAGAGTTTATGAACCTGATTGTTAAGAAGAGTACTTAGACGATCTCAAAAATTAGTATCCAAGATCAATCTAGTCGTATCCAAATAATCCAATCGGAATTATGCCAAGTAATTAAACTTGTTATCTATATTTCAAGATACAAAATCTACAAGAAACAAGTACAATTAGGTGGACGTATCTACTAAGATTCCGTATGTACAACTTGTGCAAACCCAATTATGAAAATAAACAATATAATGCGGAAAATAAAAAACACAAGATACTAGAAGTTTTGTTAACGAGGAAACGGCAACTGCAGAAATACCCCGGGACCTCGTTTACATTTGAACACTGAACTATATTAATCTGCTATAAAGACTAGCCTATTATCAGACTTTGGAATGAAATGTAGTTGAGTATGAATCCACACTCCAAGAGATTCAGTTACAGTCACGCTCTTTACATCTATTGAACCTCGCAAGGCTCTACGTAATTGATTCCCTTAACTGACGTCCTTTACAACCCAACAGTTGCTTCATACAAAGTGAATATTTTTGTTACAAATATGCCTTTAACAGATAATCCTAATTGATTTCCGTTTAGATCAAATATCAAGGTGAGGAAATATGTTTGAAATACCCAAAGATAGACAACCTTGTTAGAGCATTACTCGGTCGAACTCGCATGCGTTTCTATCTCAAGCATGTTTGTCAACGTTAATGATCAAAAATATAAGTCTTGATTTCTAGTATATTATAGCTAAGTCTCGGACTAGAATAGAAAGTGTAGTTGAGCTTAAGGACTTCATGACGATTCATCATACAAGTAGAAGAACTACTCATGGAACCGGTGGAACTTCTCGAAAAAAAGGTATGTGAAGACTTGAACTTATCTATCACTCAAAAGTCTATCTTTTCTATCTCCTACTCTTTGAGACAAGAAGTCGTACGCTATATATATAGACTTGGATTACACACATTTGGTATTTCGAGCCGAGTATACCTCGCCTATCTATATCTCGAAATATGTGTTGGTAAGTGTGTTGCTTCGATCAAGGTTATCTTTACCATGTAACGAAAGTCATGATATGTTTCAATCATCTTGAAAATTGCTTTGACGAGAAATGGTGTAACAACTATATAACGTCCTCTAAGAATGTTTCAATGATTGAAATGAGAGTTTAGATTACATAACCAATGGTGGACATAAGCATTGTTGTGGAAACACATTTATGTATAAGTTCTATTCCTTGAACCAAAGTTTGCGAACTTTGTTGATCAAGAGAACCGGAAGAATGGCGTAAGCCAAGTCCGCGAACTGCTGAAGTTCTCAAACCCGAGAATTTCTGCTGGAGTTGACAAACTACTTGCTGTTGTGTTTCCAAAGTTGTTGTAGATAGTGATAAAAGGGTTGTTTTAAGACTTGTGAAGGAAATGAAATTTTTAGATTTAATAAAAATATATATACAAAAATATTAACAATGGTGAGAGGAACTGGGACTAATGATTCGGCCAATCTTCATAAAATAGGGCTCAATGAATTATTCTCGACAATAATTGCTCAAAACATAAGTTATATGGACTCTTATTTTTCCAAAGTAGATTCTCAAAAAATTGATTGTAAATGTTAAGCATGGAACATCAAATCACCTAAGCTAAGCATGACCCATCTAATCAAATAACACCCAATTTAATCAAATCATATTTCAATTAATTTTTAATGCAAAAGTCTTAAAAAGAATTAATTAAATTACCCATGTATAAAGCTCGGCCTCCTCCGTCGTCCTAGTGTTGGGGTTTAACTCATCATAGTAAAAATGCTCTCAGAATAATTTATTATGGCTCAAGAATGGTTTATAAATGATGAGAATATGAGAAATACAATAATACCAAAGACCTACGACCCTCAGTGACAAAATAAGACTGCTGCAGCTGTGTCGCAAACCATGTGGCAGATAAGACTGCCTGATGTACGACCCACAAGTGTGAGTCGTTATCACTGTAGAAAAACGACTGCTGTTGCAGGTCCGTTCTTCGTGTTCTTGGTGTTCTTCATCAGCAGCAGCAGGAGAAACAGAGTTTCATCAACTCTTGATTTCTGCTTCTCTGGACCTCCTCTCGACCCCAAACTCTCGACACCCTTTCTATGACCTCCAAGGACTCTATTTAAACCCGAAGCATGCATCGAATCTCCTCCATAACTCCACAAATCCTCGGCAGTGAAAGAAAATATTTTCGTATATTTTCTTTCATGTTTTAGATTTTCACGCGTTTTCTCTGGTCCAGCACGCTCCAATTCGACTTATTCACGCCTCAACACTCTTCCAACGCCATCAGAACTCCCCCATGCACACAAGAACTTCAATTTTGCTCGTGTTACAGTACACGTGCTCTGTTTTGGGTGCGTGAATCATACCGAAAATTCCAGCCAAATTTGATCGATCATGTCACCCATACTATGTTCCTTAACCTATATCACATCTCTATACCAAATTTCAGCCATTGAATCGACCCATAACCCCTTCATTTTGACGATCGAAATTCTGCCAGAACTGTTTAGAAATTTCCCGCAAAAATCGTTTCAAATGGGGAAGAAACTGGTAGCCCCCTATCCAGAGTAGGGGTGCGAATAGAAGCTTCCTTGGGGGTGACCTGGGGGTGCCCCTTAGTAATTAGGTTACCCTATATCCAAAAGCGAGAGTCCGAATAACACTTGTCCTCCGGGGTGCCAAAATCAACTTTTCGAGCCGAATTATCCAAAAATGTTTATTTCCTAAAAATACATAAAAACACAATATTAGTACAAAAATAGAGTTCCAACAATACAGACATTGAGGACAAAGTAGACACAAAAATGTGTCTATCAAATACCCCAAACCTATTATTTGCTAGTCCTCGAGCAAATCTAATCTAGAAAATAAAAAGACCGAGTTATAAACTCGGGAGGGTTTACCAGAGGTGTACCCACAAAACCTTTACTCCAGATCCTAGCTATTTAAGCAGAACCTTGGAAGGCACTAAAGAATCTCCTTGGTTGGCATACAATCATTGACTATAAGAGGAAGTACCCTGATGCGAAATTCCAATTGATGTACACGAGTTTGCACTCAAGCATACTAAAATTCATATAAGTGACAGAGCTCTACTCAGATAGTTGCACTATGGACATCATATTCGGAGTCAAACTAATCATATGGATAGAAAAAGGAGATGGAAATAGAAAAATGTAGATGGTTTTGATGTTAACCAAATGATCGATGTTTCACATATCTGTCTGAAGGCCACTGCCAGAATGAACCTATCCTAATGGAATGAGATACCGGTCTGACTAATATCAACACAACTGGCATATACAAGGGAACCAGTGGTCAATAACTTAAATCCAGATCAACAAACTGGCAAATACAAGGGAACCAGCAGTTGACTACACAGAACAATAACAATTTTTATTTTTTTTTAACTTAACGGCATGAATAGATCTTTTTGATCCAAGTGCATGCTTCTTGTCAGCAGATTACACGATAGTTCCCACGGGTCCTGCATTCCACGCTTGCTTAGGCGACGGAAATAGGGAGAGCACACGCATATTGCTATCCAAGTGTTAATACTTATTCCGATTGGTCTAACTGGTACGGTATCTTTTTTTTTAGTAACTCAGTCACTCTAATTCATCCTAGCAGTGGTAACAAATTGAATCGTGTGCCCCAGCTAATCACTTAGAGAAACATAGTTTAAAATAAAAAAATAAAATGAAAAAAAGAAATGAAAAGGACTCAAAGAGATATGGTGCAACTATCATGTTATTTCTAACACCTGAGCTCTGTGCTTTTATGAATCGACTCTATAGATGTTTCCATCTAATCAGATTGGTTCCTCAACTCCTACAACCAAGATGTTCCCATCCACTTAGATTGGTTAATGCAAACCTTAATAGGCATAAATTTCTAGGCTCTGAAGTTTAATAATTGCAACTAAAAAGTTTCTCCCATACCCCCAAACTTAAATTTAACATTGTCCTCAATGTTCTAAAGATGAAACTAAAAGCATGAACAAGGAGAAACTGTTACCATTTGAAGCGAAAGAGTTAAGGAAATATATTACCGTGTTGCATGAGCATGGGATACCTCCCAAGAAGTTCTAAGTTTAAAGTCTTCAGCCAGACTTAGGAAAGGATTAGTCAACTCGAACCATAAAGTAACAGTCGAAATAACTGTGGGTCTTCAAAACTAAATAGAGCTGACCAAAGGAAACTGCAATGAACCAAGAAAGTGAACAAGACTAGCATGCCCTTACTTAGTTTCCTGATTAATAAATTTATATCTAATTGTGGTTCAGGTTCAGGTTCTATGAAAGGGTCTAAATAGAAAATTTTCATTGGATGTGTTTCTTCATAAGTGGGATCCGAATCATTAGGTCCTAGAGTCTGGAAAAAATCAAATATGATCTCAGAAGCGCATAATAATAACCTAAATAACTGAGGATCCTCTAAGTCAATAAGATTTGACTTACATAACTGACCACAATGAAAGAGGTGGTCTTCCATAAGAAAATGTGTCGACCCTAATATCCTAAAGTGATTAGGTTTAGTCTCAAAACTTAATAACCGACACATCTTAAAATCAAAAGTTCCCACAATTGGTTGAAAAGTTTTTGGTGGGAAAACAAAGTCAATCTTGGTATCATAGCCTGGGTTAACCACATCAACCAGAGGATGGGTTTCTAACAACTGAGCTTCTTTCTGGACATCATTAGGTTCGGGAAAACGTGTATGAAGATAATCTTGTAAGATGGTTGAGGCACAAATGTCAAGTCCTACAGAAGGGTACTTTCTAAGAGTTAAAGCACACGGAGAATGATAATCACCCCCAAACTTAGAGTTTTCTGTGTCTCTAGAAAGACTAGTCACAACTTCCCTAATTTCTAGGTCATCGGAATCCTAAAAATGGTCAATTGCTTCTGTTAGGTCATACTCAGGTGATGCATCCTCACTCATATTTAAAATCTCTACGAGTTCATCTTCTTCGTCTAAGACTATTGTTTCTAAGTCGCTAGACTCTAAAACATTATTCTCAGAATAAACTCGTTCCTCTAAATCATTATCGGCTTTGTAAACAGGAAATACTACATCGTCTAAAACGAGGGTATCTCTAGTCAAATCCTCGTCCTTTTGAATAGGTTAATAATTATTAAAATTATTTGGATTTGAACTAGAAATAATATTATCATTGTAAAGCTCAATTGGAGTAACCATTTCCTGATCACTATTCCTACATAAGTATGATTCTCCATCAACACTATTCTCATCATAATAACATGAAAAAGATCGAACCTCATCAAAAAAAGTAGTGTTACCAATTCTAACCTCGTCATCTTGATTATGAAAATAACTATCCTCTTTTTTAAGGGTATTATTGGAAATACTATATTGGAAAGTAAGATTATTTCGAGCAAGTCTTTCGTTCGTCTCAGCCATCATCTTGAGGGATTCCTCTATAGAAAGTTCACTCATTATTGTAGTTCTTTCGTCTATAATTACACTATTCATCTCAGCTAACTTACGCGTCGACTCAGCTAACTCCCTGAGGGACTCTTCTAAAGGAGGAATAGGAACAGAGGGATCATAAAAAGGACTACTTTTCAATAGTTTGATTGTATCCTCTAGAGACGAAGAACTAGTACTATAATCTTCTTGCTCGTAAGACTGATGCATGTGTGGATAGTAATTGGGCTCACCAGGGTATGACCCATATCCTTCCAAAGGGGGCGTTCCCAACCACTATTCCCAATATGGTCATAAAAAGGATGATGTCCATATTCAAATTTAGGTTGATACTCATTGTATTGGCTTCTATCATACCAGTTCGACATTCTTAATTGCAAGGGAATTCTACAAAATCACAAACAAGGCTGACTCGACCAAATCAAACCTATAGAATCTAGCAAACAAAAAGCATGATGACTCCACTTAGATTGTTTTCTAGACCAGCTTCTATTCCTTCGAAAAGGAATTCGTTACAATTTGATCACACCCCTCTGGAATCAATCCGAGTCAAAGTAAGTTGAATTGAGGCGAGGGAAGCTCAGTGGAGCATTGATACCCAAGGCCTCACCGCTATCACAAGGCGGCGCAATCACGCATTCAACTTACAGAAACCATCATGAACTTCGAAGTATGCTAAAAGAGTAACCAATATTTTTCGAACGACTTTCCTACTAAGCTCGTTACCCTATAGGTCTCGTTCTATTCCAAATTTTAAAGCTTAGGTTCGCGTTTGGTTTCGTTTTCCAAAGGCGGGCAAGAAGGGAACGGTGATGAAATCCGAACCCTTATCTTCTATTGGCCAGGCCTTTCCCTTTACTAGGAATTTAAAAACAGTCCAAATTCGTCCTCAATCAATGAATCACCTTAAGGAATACAGTAACTCGCTTACAGAAGATTCGCGAGTGTTTCGATGGACTTACCTCCCATACCAGACGGGAGATGAACCGTTGAAGTCGACTCGGGCCACGACTCCTATGTCATGTACGAACCCGAGGGCCCGAGACGATATCGTAATCGTCGTCCTTCCCTGCAAACAGTTTGTATTTAAGGGTACCCTTCCGTAGGGTTTAAAAAAATAAATAAAAATAATGATTGTCCAAGTCCAGAGTCCAAATAAAGTGCAAAAGAAAAGAAATACAAAAAAATATAAAAATAAAAAAATAATAATAATTACAAAAAATGGAAGGTCTCTTAAAAAAATAAAAATAAAAAAAAATAAATCTCTCTCTTTTTTTTTTCTCTCTCTTTTTTCTTTATTTTTTTGCTTTGTCTTTTTTCCTTCTCTTTTAGCTTTAAGCTTTGATTCCAAGGTCTTTAGTATCCAACTTCAAACCTGTAATACAAAGACACAACCAAAGAGACGTAAAAAGAACAAATGGAATAATAAAAAAATAATAAAAACCTAAAAATTCTACCTAAGCACAAATCCGCGTCGGCGGCGCCAAAAATTTGTTGTGTTTTCAAAGTTGTTGTAGTAGATAGTGATAAAAGGGTTG
Source organism: Papaver somniferum (assembly GCF_003573695.1). Classification (NCBI taxonomy): domain Eukaryota; kingdom Viridiplantae; phylum Streptophyta; class Magnoliopsida; order Ranunculales; family Papaveraceae; genus Papaver; species Papaver somniferum. The sequence continues at coordinate 16,440,678 of NC_039365.1, read as the reverse complement.
TTTTAAGACTTGTGAACGAAATGAAATTTTTAGATTTAATAAAAATATATATACAAAAATATTAACAATGGTGAGAGGAACTGGGACTAATGATACGGCCAATCTTCATAAAATAGGGCTCAATGAATTATTCTCGACAATAGTCGCTCAAAACATAAGTTATATGGACTCTTATTTTTCCAAAGTAGATTCTCAAAAAATTGATTGTAAATGTTAAGCATGGAACATCAAATCACCTAAGCAAAGCATGATCCATATAATCAAATAACACCCAATTTAATCAAATCATATTTCAATTAATTTTTAATGCAAAAGTCTTAAAAAGAATTAATTAAATTACCCATGTATGAAGCTCGGCCTCCTCCGTCGTCCCAGTGTTGGGGTTTAACTCATCATAGTAAAAATGCTCTCAGAATAATTTATTATGGCTCAAGAATGGTTTACAAATGATGAGAATATGAGAAATACAATAAAACCAGAGACCTACGACCCTCGGTGACAAAATAAGACTAGCACGCTCCTGTTTTATCTTTTCACGCGTTTTCTCTGGTCCAGCACGCTCCAATTCGACTTATTCACGCCTCAACACTCTTCCAACGCCAGCAGAACTCCCCCATGCACACAAGAATTTCAATTTTGCTCGTGTTACAGTACACGTGCTCTGTTTTGGGTGTGTGAATCATACCGAAAATTCCAGCCAAATTTGATCGATCATGTCACCCATACTATGTTCCTTAACCTATATCACATCTCTATACCAAATTTCAGCCATTGAATCGACCCATAACCCCTTCATTTTGACGATCGAAATTCTTCCAGAACTGTTTAGAAATTTCCCGCCAAAATCGTTTCAAATGGGGAAGAAACTGGTAGCCCCCTATCCAGAGTAGGGGTGCGAATAGAAGCTGCCTTGGGGGTGCCCCTTAGTAATTAGGTTACCCATTATCCAAAAGCGAGAGTCCAAATAACACTTGTCCTCCGGGTGCCAAAATCAACTTTTCGAGCCGAATTTTCCAAAAATGTTTATTTCCTAAAAATACATAAAAACACAATATTAGTACAAAAATAGAGTTCCAACAATACAGACATTGAGGACAAAGTAGACACAAAAATGTGTCTATCACTTGCATGAAGCTAAGTCCATGAACTCATTTCGCGAACCGAGTCCGCGAACCGGCGAAGTTTTCATACCCGAGAATTTTTTTTGGAGTTTGTAAACTCTGCCTGGTAACTTAAGTCCGCGAACCTAGTCTGCGAACTTGAGAAGGTTATATATCTGAAGATGATTTCTGAACTTAAACTTAAAAAGTCTAAGGAATGCAGTTTGCAAACCGTGGCTATAAAAGTTCATGAACCAATTCAAGTGAATCAAATCATCTTTGCTTCAATTGTGTCTTGTGTAGTACATAATATTTCCTTGCAATTGAACAACTCTCTAACTAGTTCATATTGAAGTCATTTGAACTAGTTATGGTGAAGAAGAATATGGTTGATTTGAAATGCTCATATGGCTAACCTTTTGGTTAACTATTGTTGAACCAACAAGTGCAAACGTTTGGGTATGGTTAAAAAACCTAGAAGCGTGCATTCTAATGTATGTGTAACAAGCTAACTTTTCGATCTAACGGTTGAGAAATATTCGCTTAAATCTAAATCAGGTTTTCATCTAACGGTGGATATTGATTGCTTTGTTACCAAGGTAACTTAATTGCAAACCCTAATTTGAAAGACTATATAAAGGAGACATCTAGTATTGTGCAAAACTAATCCCCCACACCTTACGTGTGATACTAGTTTGCGTGCTAGAGTCGTTTCTCCTTTAACCTTTGGTTTTCTTCTTTTAAAACCAGGTTAACGACTTAAAGACGTCATTGGGATTGTGAAGCCAGACCGATACTACTTTTATCGTAGTTGTGTGATCTGATCTTGCATCTTCTATCGTACGAGTACAATAAGATTGATTGGATTGAGATTGATATCTCCGATAGGCAAGATATAAGATTGAAGTCATTCCGCAACATCTTGTTTCACTACCATACGATTAAGATTGTTGTGAGGTGATAGATAACTCTAGGCTGTTCTTCGGAAATATAAGACCGGATTATCAATTGGTTCCTGTTTACCTTGATTATTATCAAAATATGGAACAAAACCTTTAGTTTTTATCTGTGGGAGACAGACTGATTCTTTGATAGACTTGTCTGTGTGAGACAGATTTGTTTATTGTCAAAGCCTGCGATTTTGGGTCATAGCAACTCTTAGTTGTGGGTGAGATCAGCTAAGGGAATCAAGTGCGCAGTATCCTGCTGGATTCATAGAAGTAGGGAGTACAACTGTGCCTTGGATTAGTGGGAGACTGACTGGGGTTCAACTACAGTCCAGTCCGAAGTTAGCTTGGAGTAGGCTAGTGTCTGTAGCGGCTTCATACAGTGTGTGTTCAATCTGGACTAGGTCCCGGAGTTTTTCTGCATTTGCGGTTTCCTCTTTAACAAAATTTCTGGTGTCTGTGTTGTTTCTATTTCCGCATTATATTTGTTTATATAATTGAAATAACACAGGTTGTGCGTTCGAATCAATCCATTGGAAATCCGACCTTTGGTTGTTGATTGATATTGATTAATCCTTGGATATTGGTCTTTGGTACCATCCAAGTTATTCTTTGTATTTATTTAGAATTCGCAGTTCTTGCTTGAGTAAATTAAATCAAGAAGAGGGATATAAACTCGTTGATATCCTTTTAATTGATTGAGTCTTGTTGATTCTCTTAAAAGTATATTCAAGTTTTTCCATACAGATTTCTAAGAGAAATATTGGGTGGTGTTGTTAGACCCCCGCTTTTTCAATTGGTATCAGAGCAGGCAAACACGTTAAAGACCTTACAAGTCTGTGTTTGTAGCGATCTGATTATGGACGAGTCTATTTCTAATAACGTACTTGTTCATAAATCACCAGATGATTTTCAAATCTTGAATTCACCGGAGAGAACTGTCACATCTAGGTCAGTATCTAAACATTCTCTTAATGTAAAACCTGTTGAAGTCTGGGACGCCTAGAAGAACAGTTGGATGAACTTTTTGATGAAGGTGATTCAGATATTGATATAGATATTGATGAGGAAGTATCTAAGTATGTGAAGGTTTTGAATTCGTTAGAAAAGAATAAGACAACTTCTCATGTCAATCCTCTTCTGACTCCTCTCTGGCGTGAAAACAAGAAATTGAGAAGATGTTACGCAGGTGTTTATGTTTCAAATCGTTCTAACGAATCGATCCTCAAGGATTCTGAGGAAAACCTGCATATGAAGTCACTTGAATGTGATAATATTTATCAAAAGTACTTTTTATTGGAAGAGAAACTTGTCGAATCTGAAGCAAGGATTAACTCCTAGCAAACAAGTTTTGACGACAGAGAAAGCGCTTATCTCACTCGAGAAAAACACCTTGAGGCTGATTTAGTTGTTGTTCTTGATAAAATCAAGATGTTGGAAGATGACTTGAAAAATTTCAATACCAGTTCAAGCAAATTAACCACTATGCTAGGAGCAAGTAAAAATCATCGTGATGCACGAGTATTGGGCTATAATGGAATAGATGTTCCAAGTATTAGCAAAGAGGTAAAAAATTTCAAGGCTAGTGACTCTTCTCAACAAAAGTTTTCCACTGATGGCAAAAGTGAAATACCTTCACCGGAAGTTAAGGTTCAAAAGAGAAAAGTTTATCAACCTCCAAAGTCAGCACACACGGATCGAGGTAAGAACATTCCTTATGTTTGCCACTACCGCGGAAATAAAGGTCACCTGAAAAGGAGATGTCGTTTTCGTATAAGGAATGAGAAACTTCATGATGTTCTTGTTTGGGCATCACAAGAAGTTGTGAAACCAAGATCATATGTTAAGACTAATCCCCTTAACGTTACAAGTTGTAATTGTCCAACCTTTAGGCAAAGCAATCAATGCTATGATAAACCTAGATTTGCCTATAAACGTCATATGAATCCTTTTCACAATTGTTATGGTTATCAAAAGGATAACTTTGTAAATACGAAAACAAGATCCAATGCTCCCAATTGGAGAAAGACTAACTTTCAAAAGAATAGTCAATCCAATTCTCTTATGAGAATTCTAGAAGAGAGTAATGGGAAGAAAGTTCCAATTGTTCCTAAATGCACTCAGAATCCCTATAACAAAGAAAGTCTATGATGTTTTGAGTGTGAAAAGGAATTATCTCCCAGAAAATTCCATGACTATGGAGAAGGCAGTATCCATGATATTGGAACTTAACAAGTTTTTTGGAAAGATGGATTTGGATGTGAGAGGTTCTAAAAGCGATCTCTTTCATGATAATTCAAAAGCCACTTGTGGTGGGCAAGATATTGTTCACCTCAACACAACTTTATTGTGTTGTAAGTGCATCCTCACTAATGAACGCCCTACTATGTATACGGTGAGGGAAGCACGAGAATTGGGGCGCACGGATTATGTTCGGTAAGGCTGCAGAATTTGATTGGATTTTTCTAAAAAGGTATGTCTATAAACTTGAAAAAGGCTTGTGTTTTTTAATTTTCTTAGAGTACTTATAATGATGTATGTACCTTGCTTATCGTTCATTTATACCTAACTTGATCTGTGTTTAAGGTTCTTAAGTGTTTAGGTTTGAAAATAGTAGTGTTAGAGCATTGCTCGGTCGAACTCGCATGCGTTGCTATCTCAAGCATGTTTGTCAATGTTAGTGATCAAAACTATAAGTCTGGATTTCTAGTCTATTATAGCTAAGTCTCGGACTATGATATAAAGTGTATTTGAGCTCAAGGACTTCATGGCGATTCATCGTACAAGCAGAAGAACTACTCAATGAACCGGTGGAACTTCTCGACAAAAAGGTATGTGAAGACTTGAACTTATCTATCACTCAAAAGTCAATGTACTCTATCTCCTACTCTTTGAGACAATAAGTCGTATGATATATATATAGACTTGGATTATACACACTTGGTATTTCGAGCAGAGTATACCTCACCTATCTATATCTCGAAATATGTGTTGGTAAGCTTTTCGCTTCGATCAAGTTTATCTTTACCTAGTGACGAAAGTCATGATATGTTTCAATCACTTTGAAAATTTCTTTGACGAGAAATGGTGTAACAACTATATGACGTCCTCTGAGAATGTTTAAATGATTGAAATGAGAATTTATATTACATAACCAATGATGGACATAAGCATTGTTGTGGAAACACATTTATGTATAAGTCTTATTCCTTGAACCAAAGTTTGCGAACTTTGTTGATCAAGAGAACCGGAAGAATGGCTTTGCCAAATCCGCGAACTGCCGAACTTCTCATCCCGAGAAATTCTGCTGGATTTGACGAACTAGTTATGTCCGCGAACCCAGTCCTTGAACCGACGGAAGGTATTTTATCGAGATTTTCTGCTGGAGTTTGTAAACTCTGCACGGTTTCTTAAGTCCGTGAACCTAGTCTGCAAACTTAAGAAGGTTATATATCTGAAGATGATTTCTGAACTTAAACTTAAAAAGACTAAGGAATGAAGTTTGCAAACCGTGGCTATAAAAGTTCATGAACCGATTCAAGTGAATCAAATAATATTTGCTTCAATTGTGTCTTGTGTAGTACATAAGATTTCCTTGCAATTGAACAACTCTCTAACTAGTTCATTTGAACTAGTTATGGTGAAGAAGAACATGGTTGATACGAAATTCTCATACGGCTAACCTTTTGGTTAACAATTATTGAACCAACAAGTGCATACATTTGGGAGTGTGCATTGTTAAGTATGTGTAACAAGCTAAGTTTTCGATCTAACGGTTGAGAAATATTAGATTGAATCTAAATCAAGTTTTCATCTAACGGTGGATATTGTTTTCTTTGTGACCAAGGCAAAACCATGATTTGAAAGACTATATAAAGGAGACATCTAGTATTGTGCAAACCTAATCCCCACACCTTACATGTGATACTAGTTTGCATACTAGAGTCGATTCTCCTTCAAAATTTGGTTTTCTTCTTCTAAAACCAGGTTAACGACTTAAAGACTTCATTGGGATTCTGAAGCCAGACCGATACTACTTTTATCGTAGTTGAGTGATCTGATCTTGCATATTCTATCGTACGAGTACAGTCAGATTGATTGGCTTGAGACTGTTATCTCCGATAGGCAAGATATAAAAAATAGTCACAAACATCTTCGTCTCATTGTTTGTGATTCCGCAACATCTTGTTTCGCTACCATACGATTAAGATTGTTGTGAGGTGATTGATAACTCTAGGCTGTTCTTTGGGAATATAAGACCAGATTATCAATTGATTCCTGTTCACCTTGATTATTATCAAAAAACGGAAGAAAACCTTTAGGATTTATCTATGGGAGACAGATTGATCCTTTGATGGACTTGTCTGTGTGAGACAGATTTGTTTATTGTCAAAGCATGCGATTTTGGGTCGTAGCAATTCTTAGTTGTGGGTGAGATCATCTAAGGGAATCAAGTGCGCAGTATCCTGCTAGGATTAGAGGCATAAGAGCATAATTGTACCTTGGATCAGTGGGAGATTGATTGGGGTTCAACTACAGTCCTGTCTGAAGTTAGCTTGGAGTAGGCTAGTGTCTGTAGCTGCTTAATATAGTGTGTGTTTAATCTGGACTAGGTCCCAGGGTTTTTCTGCATTTGCGGTTTCCTCGTTAACAAAATTTCTGGTGTCTGTAGCGTCTTAATATAGTGTGTGTTCAATCTGGACTAGGTCCCGAGGTTTTTCTGCATTTGCGGTTTCCTCGTTAACAAAATTTCTGGTGTCTGTGTTATTTCAATTTCCACATTATATTGTTTTATCTTTTTAATTGAAATAATACAGGTTGTGTGTTAGATCATCAATTATAGTAATACAACCTTTGGTTGTTGATTGTCATTGATTGATTCTTGGATATTGGTCTTTGGTACCATCCAAGTTATTCCTTGTGTTTGATTAAAGACTCACTGATTTCTATTAGCTCGAGTAAATAAAAACAAGAGAGAGATATTAACTCCTCGATATACTTTAGTCTAGATTGAGTCTGACTGTGTAGTTGATTCTCTAGCAAAGTATATTGGAGTTAGTCCATACAGATTGCTAAGCGAATTATTGGGTGGTTTTGTTAGACCCCCGCTTTTTCAATTGGTATCAGAGCAGGCAAACACGTTAAAGACCTCAAAAGTCTGTGTTTGTAGCGATCTGACTCTATGGACGATAAAATCTCTATGAGAGCTTCACCAGGAATAAATCACAATGTCAGGGAGTGTTTCAAAACCCATGTCCTTTTCAAAAGGAATATTGATAAAACTATGAGAGATCCCTTATGGGAAAATGCAATGCATGAAGAGTTAACTCAGTTCCAAGGATAAGAAGTATGGAATCTTGTATCTTGTCCTCCAAATTAAAAGGTAAACATTCTTGATCATAATTTTGTTCAAACCTTTGCATTCAATGTTGTTTCCGACACTAGTGAAACTTCTAGCTTGTCTTGGGCTGATGAATGCTGCTCTAATGGTGATTGTTTTGAAAAACCATTAATGACAGAAAGAATCAATGAATTTGTGAAAAGAAGCCTTAGATGTGACCTACATCTTTCGTCAGCTTTTACCGTTAATGATTCTGTGAAGGAAAAATCTTTAAGTGTCAACGAGTTGAATACGTCTGATGGATGTGATGAACCATCATCTCTTGCAACCGAAACATCTTCATACTCAAGTCCTGATTCAGAATTTGGGTCTGACACAAATATTTTTGAATTCTTGAATAGAGAGGTTCTTCAATTAAATCTTCAATTAAAAGCTTCATTGAAGAAACTAGAATCATTAATCCAGGTGAAAACTCTTGAGATAGATCGTCTCAATGATGAACTCACCAGAACCATTGCTCTAAAGGAAAAAGAGATTAACACTCTTAAGGATGATCTACAAAGATTGTCTGGAAGCTCTGACAAAATTTCAGCAATGTTATTTGGTCAGAAGTCCTTTGGAAACACAAATGGTTTAGGATTTAAAGGCAAAACTGTTGGCATTGTCAACCCTGTTGCTTCTATTAATCATGGATTAAAGGTTGAAAGTAGTGATAAACAGAAGGTACTTCGACAAGACAAAGGATCTCTGATTTGTTTGTTTTGTGGAAATGCAAATCATGTTCAAAGCACGTGCTGGAGATTCAAAAAGAGCAAGAAGAAAATCACCAAACTGCAGAAGAACATGGAAAAGATGAATCTGGATAATCAACAGGGAACTCATAAAACCAGTGCTTCCAGATTCAGAAGAGGTAGGAAATATGTTTATACAACAAACCTTGGTAAACCACTATGTGGAAAACAAGGGGAGCGTTTGGCTCATAACGTCTTTGTCTAGTTCTAGAGATGTTCACATCCTTATCTTTAACTTGAGAAAATGAGGTTTTGCGTCTTTTTGGCTCAAGTATTATATTTATTTTTGTTAATAAAATATTCTCCTAACAATATAGATAATGTATCACTAAACTACGGAAGACTTTTTCTTCTAGGGTTTATACGTTCATAAGTCTGTCTTTATTCATTTGTAGACCTCCTTCTTCCTAAAAGATACAGTTTCACGGCACCTGTAACTAGAGGTACTACAAGCAGGGATGCAGTCGAGGCAGCAAAAGTGTATCTGTGTAAAGGAATTTCCTCCTCAAGGGTGAATAAAGTGAAGGCTACAAACATTGGAGAAGGTTCTTCCTCTAACTGTCTCTTATCTGTTTGTCACCCTGATAATGAGGTCAGAGGCATGGTGAAAGATTTCATCAACAAGAGAAATAATTTAAAATCTCAAATTGTTTCCTATTTGGAAGAGATAACTCACTATGAACAAAGGTTGTCTCTGACCAAGAATACTCTGCGTGATCTAAAAAGAGAACTTAGTGAGTTAACAGATATTTCTGAAGATCTAGAGGAATTGAACGATCCCATAATCAATGGGTTTTTCAACAATGAAAAGGAATTTTCTGTAGATGCTCTGAGAAAGATCTACAATGCCTAGTAAGTATTCTTTTTTATTTTGTTGGAAGAATAACTAGTGCTTGAATAGAAATGATTGTGATTACACATAGCTATTATTTTCATCTTCTTCTTTTTTAGGTTTATTTGGTTTAAATTCTAAAAATATTTGGAGGATGATGTTTTTGCAGTATTAATCTTTATGATTTTTTATATTGCAATTTGTTATGGGATATGTATGTTTGCGTCCGTGAATTGAAGGTCCCATATTCTGTCAAAAGTAAAGTCGTTTGTGATCGGTATTCACGTACTGGTAAAAGAATGAATAGACTTTTGACAAATACAAAAGTTAAGCCTATATTGTCAAACATTTGATGGAAGATAGGTTAAAATCTTTTGTTTTCAAGGATTGTGTCTATTAAATATCGTTATGCAAATAGTGGTTGAAGATAGAATGAATCCTTGAGTATTCCGCAATATTGATCATCCCTGATCCATATTTTATGTATTACTGTGAGGCTCCGTAATGTATCTTATGTTGAGCACGATACAACCAAGTTGATTAATTTTTTATTAGATTTGTTGGTTGTTCCGTAAGGTACTTTATGTTGAGCATTTTTGAAATAAATTAATCATCTTGTTTGGTTATTTAGTTATTGCTCCATAAGTCTTTTTATGTCGAGCAAAACATATGACAATTAAATTGATTACTTTTGTAATTAGTTTGGTTGTGTATTCCAATTAGATTAATTATGGGTTCACTTGTAATTAATCTAGTTGAGTATTTTCATACTCCGTAGGATTCCTCTTGTGTTGAGTATATGAACGACTATCCTATTCATTTTCTAATGGTTATGTTAGTCGTATGCTCCGTAAGTTCTCTTATGTCGATCATAGTCAATTAAGTTGATCACTTTTTGTGTTTAATTTGATTCCATATTCCGATTAAATTAATCATGGGTTTACTTGTGATTAATTTGATTGAGTTTATGGATATAGAAAATCAATCTCATGGTTTTTGGTGTCCAATAAAATCCTTCTTTTATTTCGAAATTAAGGTCGCTCTTGTTGTTCTTTCGGGAATGACATCAAATGGTGGAGAGTTCTTTTGAACTTGTGCTTAATGGTAATATCTTGAGGGAAGTGCGGCTGTGGAATATTAGAGGGGTTATCTTGTATCTTTAAACTCCTTGATGAATGCTATTAGCTTCGGCTATATGATTGCATCTAAATTAGATGGTATGTATTTTTCTTTTAGTCATGAAATGTCTCTTACGGAAATTTCATTATGATCCCGTTCTTGTACCTTTGCCAATTTTATTGAAAAAAAGGGGGAGAATTAATATGTAATTCACACTACAAATACAAATGGTTTTCGGATCATAGTGTAAGGGGGAGTGGTTTCCATGTGAGATGGAGTATTGACTAAGGGGGAGTGATACATATCACCATAGTATTATTGTTGAAGTTGTGATACAATTGGACTTTTACATTGTGTAATAATACTATGACGTTGTATAACAATGATCGAGACCGATGCTTTCTCATTGTTATATCTACGAATCTTCAACAACGGTGATGCTAAACTTACAACCTTTGGGATCATTTGAGTACTTGGAAATGACGAAGATTTCGAGCAATGTTAAAGATTAGACATGTGGAATAGGAGCTACCAAAGTTTCTTTATTTTCTTGTATTACATATGTATTAATAGTGTTGTCAATAAAATTGACAAAGGGGGAGATTGTTAGAGCATTGCTCGGTCGAACTCGCATGCGTTGCTATCTCAAGCATGTTTGTCAATGTTAGTGATCAAAACTATAAGTCTTGATTTCTAGTCTATTATATCTAAGTCTCGGACTAGGATAGAAAGTGTAGTTGAGCTCAAGGACTTCATGGCGATTCATCGTACAAGAAGAAGAACTACTCAAGGAACCGGTAGAACTTCTCGACAAAAACGTATGTGCAAACTTGAACTTATCTATCACTCAAAAGACTATCTACTCTATATCCTACTCTTTGAGACAAGAAGTCGTATTCTATATATATAGACTTATATTATACACATTTGGTATTTCGAGCCGAGTATACCTCGCCTATCTATATCTCGAAATATGTGTTGGTAAGCTTTTCTCTTCGATCAAGTTTATCTTTACCTAGTGACAAAAGTCATGATATGTTTCAATCACTTTGAAAATTTCTTTGACGAGAAATGGTGTAACAACTGTATAACGTCCTCTAAGAATGTTTCAACGATTAAAATGAGAGTTTAGATTACATAACCAATGATGGACATAAGCATTGTTGTGGAAACACATTTATGTATAAGTCCTATTCCTTGAACCAAAGTTTGCGAACTTTGTTGATCAAGAGAAACCGGAAGAATGGCTTTGCCAAGTCCGCGAACTGCCGAACTTCTCATCCCGAGAAATTCTACTGGAGTTGACGAACTAGCTGCGTCCGCGAACCCAGTCCGCGAACCGGCGGAAGGTCTTTTTCCGAGATTTTCTACTGGAGTTTATAAACTCTGCCCGGTTTCTTAAGTCCACAAACCTAGTTTGCGAACTTAAGAAGGTTATATATCTGAAGATGATTTCTGAACTTAAACTTAAAAAGACTAAGGAATGCAGTTTGCAAACCGTGGCTATAAAAGTTCACGAAGCGATTCAAGTGAATCAAATCATCTTTGCTTCAATTGTGTCTTGTGTAGTACATAAGATTTTCTTGCAATTGAAAAACTCTCTAAGTAGTTCATTTGAAGTCATTTGAACTAGTTATGGTGAAGAAAAACATGGTTGATACGAAATGCTCATATGGATAACCTTTTGGTTAACTATTATTGAACCAACAAGTGCATACGTTTGGGAGTGTGCATTGTCAAGTGTGTGTAACAAGCTAAGTTTTCAATCTAACGGTTGAGAAATATTAGCTTGAATCTAAATCAGGTTTTCATCTAACGGTGGATATTGTTTTCTTTGTGACCATGGAAAAACCCTGATTTGAAAGACTATATAAAGGAGACATCTAGTATTGTGCAAAACTAATCCCCAAACCTTATGTGTGATACTAGTTTGCATACTAGAGTCGATTCTCCTTTAACCTTTTTTTTTATTTTTCTAAAACCAGGTTAACGACTTAAAGACTTCATTGGGATTGTGAAGCCAGCCCGATATTACTTTTATCGTAGTTGTGTGATCTGATCTTGCATCTTCTATCGTACGAGTACAATCAGATTGATTGGCTTGAGATTGATATCTCCGATAGGCAAGATATAAAAAGTAGTCACAAACATCTTCGTCTCATTGTTTGTGATTCCGCAACATCTTGTTTCGCTACCATACGATTAATATTGTTGTGAGGTGATTGATAACTCTAGGCTGTTCTTCGGGAATATAAGACCGGATTATCAATTGGTTCTTGTTCACCTTGATTATTATCAAAAAACAAACATAACCTTTAGGGTTTATCTGTGGGAGACAAATTGATCCTTTGATAAACTTGTCTGTGTGAGACAAATTTTTTTATTGTGAAAGCCTGCGATTTTGGGTCGTAGCAACTCTTAGTTGTGGGTGAGATCATCTAAGGGCATCAAGTGCACAGTATCCTACTGGGATCAGAGGCGTAGGAGCATAACTATACCTTGGATCAGTGGGAGATTTATTGGGGTTCAACTATAGTCCAGTCCGAAGTTAGCTTGGAGTAGGCTAGTGTCTATAGAGGCTTAATACAGTGTGTGTTCAATCTGGACTAGGTCCCGGGGTTTTTCTGCATTTTCGGTTTCCTCGTTTACAAAATTTCTTGTGTCTGTGTTATTTCAATTTCCGTATTATATTGTTTAATCTTTATAACTGAAATAATACAGGTTGTGCGTTAGATCATTAATTAGAGTAATCCAACCTTTGGTTGTTTATTGATCCTTGGATATTGGCCTTTGGTGCCATCCAAGTTATTCCTTGTGTTTGATTAGAACTCGCAGTTCTTGCTTGAGTAAATCAAATCAAGAAGAGAGATATAAACTCGTTGATATACTTTTAATTGATTGAGTCTTGTTGATTATCTTAAAAGTATATTCGAGTTTTTCCATACAGATTGCTAAGAGAAATATTGGGTGGTGTTGCTAGACCCCCAATTTTTCAAACCTAACAAATACGGAACTTACGACTCCTGAAGAGCAATCTAGATTCTTAATCAGCTTTCAAAATAATCTTCAAAATGTCAATTAAGATTAGTTTTCATATATCTATCTTAAAGAGTCAGAAAGTCTGAGACGAAGAGAACTTTGCAAAAACTATCTATCTTTCCTGAAAGAGATTACGAAAACCTCAATAATAAAAAAGCAAGATCAAGATACACGATCTATCAAGGTAAATATTGTTAGACCTAACTTCATGAATCCCCAAAGCGAAGTCTTTTAGTTATAAACCTAATTATGTTTCTCATATGAAACCTAGGTCTGAGGACGACTCTAGAATCAATTAAGACACAAATTTTCAGGGATTGAATTTCCCAGTTGAAAGAGCATCATTATTTATAATTTTGAAATCAAGATAAGATATATTGGGAATCAAGAAAACACTTTTAGGTCTTTAAAATACAATAGAAGAACATACACAATGGACCGGTTCTGGAACCCGGTATAATGACTTGTTCGGTTTGGCAAGAATGACAAAGAACTAAAAAGAAATAAAAGCAATTTGATGTCCATTAAAACACCTAAGAATTTAATCATGATGCATACACATAAGTGTTTGATTGATCAGTTAAGTCTTAGAAATGTTTGAGAGAATATTCTAGCACTGCTAAACATATTTTAACAATAAGTATTTGAGCATCTGATAAAATCTACCGGGATGGTTGATACAACGGATTGTGAACCGTAAGAATTATTCACGAGTCAGGGTGCCATGGTTTATGAATTGATTTCGCCAACCCTACATGACTATCAAACTCGATTAATTACGGTTCGTTAACCGGGTTCTCCAACTGCTAGCCTAAAATAGCAACTTCAAGAATTCAATTCACAATAGTTCGAGAATTATTCCCAAATGAACCCACGGTTTACGAACTAGTTCAACAACGTCATGTATTTCTGAAACATAGATATATATGGTTTACGAACTGCTATCCTACATATACTAATTGAATGTGTGATTCAGACACGGGGGTCAACGAAGAAATCATCTAACTAATATGAAGGCTAAAATAGTAATTTTTTGTACGCATGTTATTATGGAAATCAAGATATCATCACATGGCACCCAATCATCGTAAGTATGATTGTTATCCTTTTGGATCCACATAACCAATTCAGTGGTGCCTTCGTAATATCATTTTGAAATAATCAAAATGATATCGAAAAGAAATCTGTTCTCTTCTTTATAGTTCTTCTTTCTTATTTTAATATTTTTCTTCTTGGTTCTTCACCTGTCGGTGATTTAAGAAGCTGGAATTGACATTTTTGAGATCAAGAGATGTACCGAATGATCCAAGGAGTGTCTGATAGAGTTGGGAGTAGGTGATTTAGAACTACAAGAATAGGTAAATACGAGGAAAGAAGTTAGGGTTTTGGGTGTGAGTTCAAGATGAAGTAAAATAGATAAATTAGTAATGGAATTAAGGGTATCTATTGGAACTAAAGCTAGGGTTTTTAAGGATTAAATATGAAATCGAAGAAAGAATTAGGGATTTGAGAAATTAGTGAATTAGGGTTTCGTGGAATTGTTCAAAGGAATTTTAAAATAAGAAACTGATGATGATTCTGATATGGGAAGTCGTAAAAAAATATGTTAAATACAATAATGACGACGACCTGTAGACCGGAAATTTTTAAGTAAGCGAGGTTTTTCACCAAAACAGGTGGGAACTCTTGTAACCTTCTTGTAATCATTAAGTTTCCGTTATCTGCGTGCATGATGTATTGTTCTTGTATTTTTGAGTATGATGTATATGTTGTATTTGTTAGAGCATAACTCGGTTAAACTCACCAAATGTTGGTATGTTAAGTTTGGTTGTCATATTGTAGTATCAAAACTAAAGAGTCGCTTGATTAATTACTAGAGTCAACTTCGTTTAGGTTAGACTAGAAAGTCTAGGAATAGTGAGAAATACAAATATTACTTTGAAGACCTGAAAAATGAGAAGAAGTAAGGACTACAACGACGACATCATCCTTCCACTTGAGGTTAGTAATATTGACTTGAAATTATTTCAATTCCTAGCATATCTTTCAAGTCGTGCTATATTGAAAACATAACATACAAAGCTTTATATACTTTATATATTGTATATTATACTCTATTGGAGAGACATGATCATAAAAGTATAAGTAGTTAGACCACGAAGTATAACACTTATCTTTTGAACTTCATAGATATGACATCGACATAATCTTGTATATAATTTTATGATTATGTGTATGGCTGTATAGTGAAGATTTCATCCTAGAAATAATGTTTTACATTTTTTTAAAGGAAGTACATTCATGAACTTGTTTTATGAATCGAAAGGGAAATCAATAGGTTTATTGGTCTTGTTATTCATTGCATATTCTTTGATGACCAATATGTGTGAGTTGGTAGAACCGATCTTAACTCCGGTTATGTATCTTGGTATGAACCGATAACAATACACTTATTAGTTATGAACGGTCTTGGTAATTGGTGTAACCGATCCAAAATAATCACCATGAGATGGTATGATCGATCCTTATAATTGGTGTGACCGATTCTGGTAACTGGTATGACCGATCATAAGGGAAAGTGTGAAGATCCTTATAATTGATGTAACCAATCCTGGAGACGGATCATAATTAGATACCATGCTTAGGTAGAACCAATTTTAGTGATTGGTACAACCGATTCAAACCCATGTATGTGACTTGGTAAGACTGAACACAACTAACCATTGTGACTTGGTTTGACCGATCACATAGTTGTCTTGGAATACTGGTAGACCCAATTCTAAACTTATTTGGAAGTGTGTTAGAACCGATTTCAAGATGCAAATCCATATAAATACGAAATAAGGATTTGCAGTGAAAAGATGTCAACATACTTTGAGAACGTGCAGTAACTCTTATCATTTATCGTTCAAATATATACCTTGGTACTCAAGGTGATCCTGTGCTGAAATAAATTAAGAATTTGTTAAATAAGAATTTTGGTTTTATATGCTTTCATTACCAGTAAATTAATGCATATATCAAGAGAATAAAAACTAGTAATGTGCATTTACTAATTGAATACTTTCTATCAAAAGATTTCGGAAATATTGGACTAATATTAATTGAAATTAGGAAAACTGAATTTGGGCATTCATTGCATATCTTGAGAATATTTTCGTTTTTTGAAATTCCTTGGTGTCCAAACATCCTTGGTCTATAAATACCGTAGTTTGCATTTCTTGCAAATTATCCTAAGAGTCAAGAAAACTTCATTTCTTATTGTTTTTGGTGGATCCGTCTATTCGGAGAGGAAAGTATCCTAATTAGGTGAAATCTCTTACGAACCATCGCCTAAAGAATTTCGTGGTATCAAGAAGCTCTACAAGTACCGTCGGTGGGAAACTAGATAATTGTAGTGTTATTAGTTTTTGATTTTATTTGATTGACTAATGGTTGTTGAGACTTTGATTGCACCTAGTTTGTTTATTCTTGAGAATCTTCTCTTCTGATATAAGATTCACTCATACTAGATCAAAGTATCGACGGGATCCTTAGAACTGTTGTTATATATAAAGACATCTTGTGATAATCTATTGTTAACAGACTTCGTTTTGTGTATGATCGATCACAAGATAGTTCAAGTGTTTTTGTGCAGGTATTTGAAGGCAATAGAAGATTTGAAGACGAAGAAGAATTCTTATTGTTTTTCGTATCTTGTGGATTTAGTACATAAACCTTGATCGACTGGGACTTTCTATTAGAATTCTTATTAATACTTACTAGAATCAGTTTATCTTTGATAGACTTAATTGATTATTTGCGTGAGATCAGTATCACTTTATAGTTTCTCTTTGAGATCTATACGGATTGATTGCAAATCTAAAGATTCATTATTTCGGTATTCAATATTTAGATCGATCTAACCAGATAAAGGAGTTTATTAGATTAAACATAAGAGCCTTTGTCAATGAATCATCTTATCTTTAGAAATATTGATTAGAGTGGTTACCAAATAAATTATTCCTTTGATGTTTGGAATACGATCCAAAGGCTTGCTATTTACGTGCGTGACACTAGAATTCAAAGGCGCGGAGATACCGGGGGAACTAAGTAGATAGGGGTAGCATGCTTGGTCTCAACTTACGAAGTTGGTATTAGATTTTGTATAGAGGCTTAATTCTGAGAGCATTCAAAGCTGGACTAGGTCCCGAGGTTTTTTTGCATTTTTTGTTTCCTTGTTAACAAAATCTTGTTGTGTATTTTAATTTTTTTTTCGCATTATAATTGTTATTATAATTAAGTAAAATACACAAGTACGTTAACTCCATAATACTTGATATTGATCCTATAGAGTGTCGGTTATTTCTGAACCTATTATCAAGTACACACTTTGTTGGTGTATATCCTTGATCTTGTATCCATAGTCAATCACACAAGTTATCTTGTTGTTGTATTATCTCGATATAAACTGAATTGTCGTATTGTCTCAACTTTTTCCATAGACGATCACATTCTGTAGAGGGCTTATAGGTTGAAACAAAAATATTGTGGTGAATTTGGATACCCTCGTCTTCTCAATTGGTATCAGAGCGGACAAACATGAAAAGATCTAACAATATGTGTTTGGTGCGATCCAACCTATAAATCATGGGTCAAGCAAAGACTAAGCGAATGCGATTTTTTTTCTTCAAAAGATTCAGTTACTGCAGGACATGTTCTCAAAAGAAGGTCTCTCGTCAAGTTCATGTTGCTCAATTGAAGATATCCCTAAAAAGATATTACTGAGCTCTATGCTTGAAATTCCTGGAGGAAGGTCAAGTGTACAAACCTCTGAACTGGAAGAATTGAGCAAATAATTTCTTCAATGTTCTAATGAAGTCCTTTCGACACTTGAACATGAACACAAACAACTTGTAACTACCATGTATGAAAATATTGATAAGGAGCATGAATTGTTGAAAGAAAATCTCTCTCAACAAGTACTATGTCTCTAAGATAGAGTAAGTGTTGAACTTTTTGGGCACAAAATGCTAAGAAAGAACGTGTTGAAAGTTTGAAAAAGATTTACCTCTTGGAGAAAGAACTTGCTGACTCTAATGCAAGGTTGAATTCTTAACAAGAGTGCTTTAATGAGAAAGAAAATATTTTTTATCCTATATAAAGAATTTAGAAGATAATTTTAACTCTGCTCGTGATGAGAAAAAATCAATAAAAGAAAAAATCTTTAAGTTGAAAAAGCTTAATGATAGCACAAACCATTTATCTTCTTTGTTGGAAATTGGAAGAACTCAACTCGTGGTGATACACGTGACTTGGGATATGAAGATGTGGTACTTCGATCTATAACAAAGAGATAAAAAATTTCAAATCTTCTAGTCTCTCAACACAAAAGGATGTATCTAATATTAATGATAGTCATTGTAGCTGTGTAGAAAGTAACGATGACAAACTAATAATTGATGATCTGAAACGTGGTACAGTACAGTTTTGCATGGTGGACATAACATGTGTAAAAGGTATTTCCTTCATTCTTTAATATGCCCTCATTTCATTTGCAGCAATACCTCTACTAGTGTAGTTCGAAGGCCACACATAATTCTTAAATAGAACATCGTTTAGAAGTATAGAAAAGCTTGGCAACTTTTGGGTAGATACATGATACTTGGAAAGACCACTATGATGGGCATTTGGAGTGAAATTTTCCTCGTCAAGCATATACACTGTGGAGTGAAGTTTATTTTATGGACATTTATACCTGTTCTATAAATGAACATAACTTAAAAGACTTATATTCATGGAAAGTGGCGGTACAGAGTACAATAAAACATTATAATACTCGATAATATAATAGTATCGCTAAAATAATAAAATTTTCTAGTCCCGACTCGGATCCTAAGTGCTAAAATAATAAATTCGATAAAATTATAATATAATATATTTCAAAAAATTTCCTTTAAACATTTTTAGGTCCCAAATATTATATAAAATAGTAATTTCATGAGAAAATAAAAAATATTTTTCATACAAATTAAATTTTCTCAAAATATGATTCAATGTTGGTTTGTATTTCTTTGAAGTTCAAATAATAATTTTCTGTACAAAAATATTTTTTCATGGAAATTAATAAGATCTATTACTTGAAAAACCAATGCATGCCGTTCTAAAAATATTTCCGTTAATATTTTTTTTGTATCTTGTTCTATACTTTCCGTTTGTAAAACTCTATTTCGGTATTTATCCTAAAATATTTTATTTTTATTTTTTTAATATAGAAATTCTCGTTTTTTTCAAAGAAATTTTTTGAATTAAAAATTATTCTTTAAATTAATATATTATTATTGCATGTATAAAATAATAAATTATTATTTTATCGATTAAGTAATATCTCGTTAAAATAATAGGATGTGGGTGATCCCAAATCTATTATTTTATAGGTATTTTATTGTATTATTGTTGACCGGAGGACCTTGTCTAAGTCAATGATAGTTAGGGCCATAAAAACCAAAGCCCGTGTTGAAATAATTCACCATTGTTAATGACTTTTTCTCAATAATAATATATTTACACATTTATCTTTCCTTACATTTTTTATTTCTCTAGGTGCTTGTCTTTCCAACTGGGTAGGTGCTTGTCTGGGTGTGGGGCACTATTACGCTGGCTTGGGGCAGAGCTAGGGGTGTAAATAATACCCGAAAATACTCGGCCTGTTTGTATCCGCCCGATCCCGCCTGTACCCGAAGTAGTCCAAAGCCTGTTATGGCCCGTCATGGACCACCCGGCCTGGCCTGGATTAATTTATTGGGCGGTCTCGGGCTTTGCGATTAATTATGATGCCCGGCCTGAAAGCCTTCTATGTGCCATTAATCATTTAATATCCTCTTAAAAAGACTTAAAAGTTACAATTTTATAATTGTCAATTTTGTGTCAAGAAAAATAAAATATATAATTATTTTTTTACTTATAATTAACCTTTTCAAAACATTAATGGTAATATATTTTCTTATTAGAAAGTTTATTGTACTCTAATTAATTATCTATTATAGGCTAAAATTAAAAATTTGTCAGTGTAATTTAAATATAAAATAATACTATCACTTACGATATGCGATGTTGGAAAGGAAAGGATATTGTATTTAATACCGTTCATTTGAAAATTTAAACTTAAAAAAAAAAAATCAAAATAGTGGCCTGTCCGGCCCGATCTGGCCTGCCCGTATAAAAAGCAGGCTTTGGGCGGTCTTTGGGTAGCAAATTATCTACTTGTGCCCGGCCTGTCTGGCCTGAATTTGTTTATAGGTTCACAAATATTAAGCCTGGCCTGCCCGGCCTGTCTTAGTTTTTGGGTCGAGCGGCCCGGCGTGCTCGAATTTACACCCCTAGGCAGAGCCTCTGGGACATGATCAGGCCTTTCAGAGCTGAGGTACTACTTATATGATTTCATTTTGTGTGCCTCATTCTGGATGCCTCTAATTTAATTCAGATCTTTCGATCATATAGTTGTATAACCTTTACACTCGTTGCTTACATTTGACAAAGGGGCCTACTTTCAAAGATGGATTCCTTGCCGACATGCTGACATCTTTGAGCAAAGTGTTCCAGTACACGCTATCTATTCTCATGATTGTGTGCTCCACCCTCTACAAGAAACCTGATCGTGGCGTTTGGTTCTATTCCTGGATCGTGGTCTCCGTGATTAGCTCGGCGTATTCTTTTGTGTGGGACTTGGAGCGCGATTGGAAGCTCCGCAAGAGGTGAATACATTATTCAATATAAGTATAAATCATTGTATTCTTATTGTACAAATGTAGGATAACTTTCTATGATTTTTGATATCAGGATTGGAACTGCTGCACTTCGACCTAAGCATATTATCTGGAAATGGGTTAGTATTTTCCATAAAATAATTGATACAAATCTTCATTTTTATTACTAATTTTATAAAAGTGCTATGTGATGCTTATTATTATCATCATTATTTATGAGTTTTTAATTTTATTCGTAGCTCTTCTATATCTCATTGTACCTGTTTGACCTGTTTGGACGCTTTACTTGGACCTACCGGTTTTCCACGTGATCGGGCTACTCCTTTGCAGTGTTTGGGGGTAGTTGCCTTGAGGTGGTTCGACGTAGTGTTTGGATCTACTTCCGAGTAGAGCCCTGGATGTTGTGGAGGATAAAGCCACTGGCTGATTTCTTTTCTACTATTCCTGTTCTAGTTGGAATGTGTGATTGATCATGACTGATTTTATGTAGGGGTGCACATACCCTACCCATATCCGTCAACCCTATCTTACCCGCCAGTTTTTTAACCGTATCCTACCCTATCCACTATTTGGCGGGTAGTGTGGCGGGTAAAGATTTTCTTAACCGCCAGTAAACGGGTAGGGTGGCGGGTATAGGCCATATCCTACCCACCCTACCTAGGAGTGCACATACCCTACTCCTACCCGCCAACCCTATCCTACCCGCCAATTTTTTAACCGTATCCTACCCTATCCATTATTTGGCGGGTAGGATGGCGGGTAAAGATTTTCTTAACCGCCAGTAAACGGGTAGGGTGGCGGGTATAAACCATATCCTACCCACCCTACCCGCTGTGCAGCCCTAATCTTATGTGTACTTTGATTACTACACATTTTGGATTGTGATTTCTGTTTGAGTTGATTATGATATATATCATTATATAAATCGTTAAATCATCTTTGTAAATTTTTTATCAGAACATGTATATATCTTTTGGTCCTTCTCTTCTTCTCATGGTTAAAATCTATTTATTTTACCATTTGGAAACACAGGAGATAACATTTCCCTGTGAAACTATCACACAAGGTTTGAATGGTTATCCTGGTTCTTTGATCCATAATGTCTTTTAAAATAACGAAAAGCATGTTTGATTACACGAATTTTGCATATTTCATTTCAAGTGTCCTTTATTACCGCAATAATAACAATGCTTAGTATGAATATACGAAGTATGAGTTTTAACGTTACCTTTTTATGGATCCTCTTGCATTGGAGCTCGACGAGTTTTCTTCTTCTTATCCTTGTTCAACGTTGTTGCTTTCTTGACATTATCAGATGTGCTCTCTTTGATTGTTGCTGGTTGAACACAATTCTTAGGCTTGACTAGCTTTACTTCTTTACAAGAAATAGTATCATTTTTGACAACAGTGGAAGCCTCTGGTTGAGAAGAATTAGTAGTTTTAACGAATTTTACCTCTTTGTTAATATTTGAAGCATCTATTCCTTTATAGCCCAATCCTCGTGTATCACGATGATTTCTACTTGCTTCTAACATTGAGGTTAAATTTTTTGAGCTAACATTGAACTTTTATCAAGAGCACCGGCTAGATCAACCTTAAGATGTTTTTCTCATGAGAGATATACACCTTCTTTCTCTTCAAAACTCTTTGGTTAAGAATTAACCCTTGCTTCAGATTCAGCAAGTTTCTTTTTCGACAAAAAGAGATCTCTTCGAAGATTTCAGATTCTAATTTCTTAGAGTTTAGCTCGTCTGTACGATCTTTAAGAATGGAATCACTGATTTGGTAACCAATATAATATCCTTGAAAAACCTTCTTCAGTTTCTTGTTCTCACGACAAAGAGGAGTCATAACACCAACGAAATTTGAAGATCTCAGCTTTTTATTTTTCAAAGGATTCAGTAGTTTAGAGTATTCTGAGATATCCTCTTCTACTTCTCGTTCCAAATCTGAGTCATCATCATCGGAAATTTCATCCATCCTTTCTTCGAGACAAATTTTCCAGTTGTCATTGGTTTCTATATCATTAACAAGATTAACTTATCTAATAGAATTTCTAGTGATGATTTCTTCATATATTGATTCGTAGATGCCATCATCAAGTATTAATTCAAAACTCTCTATACCTTGCTTTACGTTTACTGAATCATTATTAGGTTCAATAAAAACGATTTTTAGATTCCAGTCTTATAGGTTGGATCGCACCAAACACAGATTGTTAGATCTTTTCGTGTTTGCCTTCTCTGATGCCAATTGAAAAGCCGAGGGTACCCAAATATACCTCAATCTAAAACTTTTCCACTTATAAGTCCTTTCTCCGAAAGTGATTGTCTATGGACTGATTTGAGACAATACAACTAATCGGTTCACACTTCCTGTGATCGTCTATGGATACGAGATCGAAGTATGTTTACTTGATAGTAGGTTCGGACTTAACCAAACACTATAGGATTGTCTATCAAGTAAAATAAGAATTAATGTTTGTGTAATTTACTTTAAATTATAATAAGCACGATTATAATTGCGGAAAATAAAAGTAAATGACACGGCAATATTTTGTTAACGAGGAAACCACAAATGCAGAGAAACCCCGGGACCTAGTCCATAATTGAATACTCTCAGAATTAAGCCACTATACAAAATCTAAACCAACTTCTTATAGTTGAGAACAAGCAACTAAACCTATAGTTCGCCTAGTTTCCTCAATATCCCTGCGCCTCCAACTTGCAGTAAGTCACGCACATGGAACAATTCATTTGGTTCGTATTCCAAACAGTAATGGAACAACAAATCTGTTCGGTAGCAACTCTTTTCAAACAAAGTGATATGAGTCTGACAAAGGCTCTTCCGTTTAACCAATAAACTCTTTTGTCGGGTGCTTAGATCAATCTCTTAACAACTACCAAAGTAATTATTTAGACTTATGCAATCAATATTATTAATCACAAAGAAGTGTATTGATGTCGATCTACTCAAAATCAATCCAATCTATCACAAGGATAAATATATTATAGTTGGATCTTTTTCCAGCCGAATCAAGTATTGTGCACACCAAAGATTATGAACCCAAAAAGTCTTCTTGTCTTCAAATCTTCATTGATCTTCAATAAACTAGTATGCACAATTATGCTCCATTAAGAATGACGGTGCGATGGAGAGGTATTGATCATTTGGGGTTCATCCCATACTCCTATATTACACTGACATATATACACTCACTTGATCTATATATAATCACTTATTTGAATCCTAACTTCTTTGTTGCACCGAAATGAAACACACACTTCAATATACATGAAGTATTTGATGGCACCAATGGAATATAACTCATTTAATTGTGGAGTGTCAAGGTAAATTAAAGTTTGAGTTTCTATAAATACCCCAATGATTTCGGCTCCTTGCAAAGACGCAAAAGTATTGCACATGGTCAGGTTTTAGTAGCATAAGAAAAATGAAGAAAACAAAACCATCGAGATGGTAGATAATGATACTAGCTTTCATTTCTTTTTTCACTCTAAACCGTAGTGTTTTCCTTAGAACTTATATTTGTTTTTGCCTTTTAATTTTTGTTCATCTTATTTTCTTGAACGCCTACTCACATATTAGCTTATTGATTTTTTATTTGTAACAAGTGTATCATGCTTACTGATATGTTAACGATTTCTATTATGTTTTTGTAACATGGGCGCCCAACATTCCATAAGCAAGAAGAAGATCCGTGCATCGCACGGGTGATAAACTAGTTTGATTAAAAATGGTGAAAAACAAAACACATATGCATGCTTTAGTTGCCCAGAAAAGCTATTCTTAATAATACGCAAGTTACCACCGGTTTTCAAAGAAGATATACCCAATAAGCCACCTAATACCCTTTTAATATTTTCTAAAAGAGTCTTCAACTAACGTAACCCATTCTGTTCACATGAAGAACGTTCACACGAAAAATTATGAACTTAAACTAATATAACTTCATGGTCTGATGGTCCTCATCGTAAGTTTACATTTAATACCTTCACGGTGTGAACATGAATTTTAGTTTGTTTTTATACGGATCTCTGGCTCATTAACCTCCCAAGGTCCAACTTTTAAAATGAATTCCGAACCCACACATACTATGTATCACGTTAACAAGTTCATATCTAGTCAGTTGACTCGATCTGGTAATAACAGATACACACCACAGAAAAGTTATTTCACACTTAGTCGACATGCAATAAATCTATGTTCCAAAATTACATGACATATCTTCATCATCTTTATGGAAAAGAAAATCTTCTCAACATGAAATCTCGTAAAACAGAGAGTTAACATAAGTATTACGATCATTGAACAAGCAATCGCAATCCAAGCATTCATCAACACCAGCACTCAGTTGATTCAAACAAACATAAATGATCGCGATCACAATAACCCAAAGTATGATCATCAGGAAACAATCAAGGTAATCACTATCATAGAAGTTAAATATGCAACCATTTGTTCAACCTCAAATAGCTACTATTATGAGCAAACATGAATAAGCCAACTAGTGGCTCTGATACCAACTGTTGGACTTTCTTCATGCCTTTAAAAAAATTCTAGCATGACCAACAAGATCTAGGATTATTCATGTTTTTCTACATCAACAATCAAGTGAGTTAAGCTTCAGAAACGTACCTGGTTGAGACATAAACCTTGTGATCTTAAGCTGTTATCTCTCGTATCCATCAGTTGTTTGATAAAATCATTATTACCATTGATCACCATTTTTTATGGACTGCAACAACCAAGTTCTGAGGATAAACTTTATTCCTCTCACCAATACCTTTATAATTGCTAGTTCTTAGTGATGGTTGTTCTAACAACTCTCTAATATGACAAGGAATAGATTTAATACCTCTAGAACTGCTATTTATAGCAGTGGGAACCGTACCATCAAAGGAACTTAATCACTACCTCATAGACGACAGACTAGACTCTTCTTTGCCGCCTCAGAAGAAGACTCTACTATATGGATATTGCTCTTAGGATCAAACCCAAACGGTTATAGGTGTTTGGGCCACAAGTCCAACATTCTCCCACTTGGCCTATATCCCTCGTGCAAAACTGAAATACTCATCAAGGGTTTGATATGAAACAAATACGGGCGCAACCTTAAATGAGAGATTATTCCATTTCATAGTATCATTGTTTAGCAACGCACTAATGCAAGTCATGGTGGTTACATATCATTTGACAACATATTCCCTTCCACGTACTACAACATCAGTGGTCTGGTGATAGGCATGTTCCCTTCCACTGCAGAGGTAGAAGTTCGAACCCTGTAATTGTTGAAATCCACTCCAATTTAAGGAGTTTGGATGTGGCCTAGGAACCATTAGTTTAGAGCATCAAAAAAAATGCATTATTGAATAATGTAAACATAAATTCTTGTTGTTCACAAGACTAAATATCGCAAGAGCCTCGATACCGTCAGTTTGACTTACCAAAGATTCTTGTACTATTCATCCCATCTACAATTTTGCACACATCTTACTATAATAAAGAAAAGGATCTCTTTGGTGGTCATGTGCACCTGATAAGACCGTTGTACCCTTCTGTGTTTTTCATTTTGTTTTGGTCCGAAAACCAGCCATTCCTTTTTTGTTTTAGCTCAATAGCCCTTAAACCACGGCCATTCCTTTTTTTGTTTTTTTTTTTCTCTTCCTTTGACAACCAGCGGTCCAGCGCCACGAACTAATCCTCTGTTGCCAGCACCATCACCAGTTCACCACCACCGTAACCATCACGAGCACTTCCAACCAGCCCTACCAGCACCACCACTATCAAATTCATAACACTGTCAACTGCACCTGATGAGATCAAGATACTCCTTCACCACCAACACCATCACGACCGTAACCAGCACCAGCACCGCCAACCACCTCCACCAGCAGCACCACCATCAAATTCATAATACCATCATAACCAGCTGTACCACCAAATTCATAAACAATCTTAATCAATTTTTTCCAGGTACAACTGTTACTCTCGATTCCAAAATTTTGAATTTCCCAATTTCGATTTCCTGTTACAGTAACATTGTGTTAAACTGTCGGGTTATTCCCAATTACGACTTTTTGTAACTCACTTTAACTGTTTGTGCAAATACCAAGCGAAAAAATAAATGTGTTTTCATATTGGCATAATGTGATAATGGAATCCGTGACTCTATGAATTGAGTGCAAGTGTAGGGATCAAAAGTGACTGCTTTCGATGCTTTTATTTCTAACTTTCTGTTTGCACCAGTTTAGTACAACTCATGATTGGGAAGCTTTTCTTTTAAATTTTAGTACAAGCTTTAGATTTTTTTCCGTCGAACAATGTACTAGAAATACTAATATTGAGTACTGGCACCTGCTTAACCAATTAAAGAATTTGCTAGGCAGAGATTTGTGGCCTGACAAACTTCTAAGAGAGGCATTGATTTAAGAAGCCTAATTGCTGAACTAATGAACAAAATGTTCAGAGATGATCTATGATTGCTGTAGGAGTTCGATTCTTCGTCCGAGAAACAAGTCAGCGCTCTCTTCTTTCCAAATTTCAGTCTCATCTTTTGTATGATTGCTGTGCATCAATCTCAACCCATATATAAATGCATCACTTTGGAGTTTGGACTGAACTCATCTTTGATGTGTTGAAACATGCCTAAAGCAAATAGTGGGGTTTTGATACTTATCTCGATTGGCACATAAATATCCTGAATATCATTAACTTAATGTGGTGATGGTGATGAATATAGATAATTTGAGATATCAATCATTTAAAAAATATTGACACTGCGGGTATGCCGATTGCATCTTTATCAGGGTGATCCATATGTAGAAAGCAAAATATAACAGTCTGATGTGCCGACCTTTAGGATAGTTGTTTTCATTGGCAAAATCCTTAGTGTTTTCTGTATTGTGGTCTTTTCCTTTCAGCTGATGAAAAACCCGCTTTGTTGTTGTTGAATAAGATAAGAAAGATAGGTTAGAAACCGATAGACATTTTCTTATGTGTATATTTGATTGAGACTTTATAGTCATGCATTATGGATGACGATATACAATTTAGTCATTCAAACTAGAAAATAGAAAAACAGTGTATCAAACCATTTACTTGCACGTTACAAAAGTAAATATTGATGTTTTAAGTTGACATACATACTCTTTTATTCATGCAGGTGCTTTGGAGTGGTATGGATCCCTATTCAGCTGTGCTGACTTAAGCATGTGTTGTGTGAGTTTAAACTTGGTGACAATGTGACTCCTTATCTGCGTCCGTGATCAGTGATGTTGCTTATAAAACAGGGTTTGATGCTATTCCATGATTTAAGTTTGGGATTTAATTTGACAACAAAGGCACATCTAAGACATGAAAACAAGACAGTCTTATCGCGCCTGCGTCTTTGCTAGTTTGGAATAACAGGAAATGCAGAAACAACACTTTTCATAATATCTCAAAGAGTATTGTGGAAACCGACAATCCATCCATACCCTAACTATAATAAGGGGCCAATACATTACAATGCGTTTTATTCCTTTAAGGTATTAAGTGGAAACCCTTGTCTCATCGATGGATATGCACTCACAAGTATTTTATATATTTATTTTCCACATTAACATGTTATTTCCAATTCTCTTTTCGTACGATGGGAAACAATATTTTCATATGCTTATTAGCATATATGTTTCGCCACTTATCACAAGACAAACCCGGGGAGTGGAGTATCCCGGCAGGCATTATGGTGGTCTCTTTTTAGTTACACGGAATGAAGATAGAACCACAATAATTTATGAGTTTTTAAGAGATTCGCTTTAATAAGACTTCTTCTCAATTATTTGGACTCAAGTCGAATACAATTTCCCTATGCTATCGAGAGTTATCTGCGTATAAGACTTTCCAGTGTTTCCTTTGTTACTGTCATTCACCCAACGGAAGACTACCGGCCGAATTATTATTTTTCATATTCAAAATAAAGTTAAACCTCGGTAAACAGTACAAATTTTATTGGAAATAAATGGGACTATACTAAAGAGACCGAGGTAAACGTGCAATGACCATGTGTACACGTGAAGATTAAGTCAAAATATCTAGAAGATTGTAATCTTTTAGTTTACTAGAAAAATGTATGATTTATTTTCGGTACATAGAGTATCACGCGTGTGTCTAGACTGGTACACATAAAAAGAAGAGAATGTTAGGATATTAAATTCATTGCTTACCTGACATTAAATAATGTTGCTTTCAGTAAAAAAGAGACAATATAATTATAATCAATCTATTTAAACAAAACTAAGTAAACCTTATGAAGAGTCGCATTATTTAAAATAATATTGCACAAGTGGGCACTAGAAAACGCAGTTAACCTGTACGAATTTATTGTGTTTTCTTATGTGGTGAAAAAGCAATCAACGCACCCCGTAACACCAATATTAAGAGCATCTCCAATATTAGAGGTCAAGGTCATCCTACGTGGAGATGTTATTTATACCTTTTGTTTGTGGGTCATTCACTACATGACAAAAAAAAATAAAAATAACACTTTCTACCTAATTTTCATCTCCAATCTACAAGGTACTATCTTACACTTTTTAATTAAATTAAGAGACAAAAGATGATGTGGATTTAAGACCTAGGGTCATGAAGAAAGTCTTATTTCCACCTTGTCCTTTACCCCCTATAAACCATGTCATCTTTTTCTATGACCCCCACCCTTACATTGGAGATAAAACTTTGGTGCAAAAAATCTTAAATCCTAGGTGTCGTACTAATTTAAGACCTTTACCCCTTGCATTGGAGATGCTCTAAGACTATCGTTGTTATAAATAACAATAGCTTTTCATCTCAGCTATTTTTCTCTTCTTCTTAATATTGATGGCATCAGATACAATACCTCCAACATTGTAGTCCGTCTTCAACGACTTTGGAGACCCATTCTTTATGAACTCCTTAACGAGCTTTACATAGATTTCCTTCATAGATTTCTTGTATCCTGCTAATTCTTCTTCAATCACAACAGTAGTGGAAAGTGCCGAGTCATTAACACCATGATTAACCTTGGATAGGTTGTCATCGATATAAGGTATGCAAGAATTTAATATGCTTTCAGCATTGTTGCCGAAATGTTGAACAACAAATTCTTGAAAGTGGTTTGGTGGGTTATATGGAGTGGCCGACGTTGTTTTACAATTTAGCACAAATATCTCTTGGTCGAAAACAAAGAGTTTGTTTGTATCAAATCAACAGAATCGATGCTCTTGTTGAATAACAACAAGGAGACCAGCACAACCAGAAACGAAATTGCTTACTGAGCCTTACCTGTTTTGCTATTAGCCTATTAGCAGTTTTGCCACTATATTGGAGTTTAATCCTTTGAACTAGGACAGGATCTGTCTCCTAACCTACATTGATTACCAATTTTAAGATGTATAGAAACATAAGATTTAATTGAAAGCTAATAGTCTGGACCATTCTGTGTTACCTTTGCTATGTCCAGCAAATAAGTTCCAAGAGTTTGACACTTTCTGACACACTGACGCACTTTGAAAAACAAGAGTTTTTTGTCAGTCCAGCTCCAGCAGCCTGTTAATAAAATCTCATTTTGATTCATTCTACTTCCTCATTGCATGGTCCATATCGTGACATTCTGTGTTACCTTCCTCTTTAAAAAACCTCTGTTTTCTATCATCTCGCTGAGCAATTGTCATTCTTTCAGAATAACCACATCAATTTAAGTATATGACATGCAAAGAACGGCATTTTGATGATGTCCAACAAAAGAAGAGAGAAAAAAATGAACAGTTATTCTAGAGTTTTGACTGGAAAGTGCAAACTTTAACTCAACATGCTACCTTTCTTCCCCAAAATATCTTTCGTTAGCCTAGTTTATACGGAAACAGGAAAAAAGATATACAGGTAGCTCTTGAAGGCCAAAATTCTACACTAACAGCATTTACCATTGAAACACAATCTCTACAAAACTACATCACTTAGTTTAAGAAACTTGCCTGTTTGAATAGATCTCCCTCATCCAGGGAACCAAATACTTCCATTGCCATATACCCAATGTAATCACAGCTTGTCATAAGAACGTGGACATTCATGAGTACTAGCATATAGTTTTCTCAAAAACCTGTGTAACAAAAAGGGAAAGCAAAATCATTAAAGAATCAACCTTAGGTACAATGATGCTGATTGTGTAAGAAATGTACCAGTGGAAACAGGTGTGCCCTCCAGTCCTGGGAACGTGAAGAAAGAAGAGCAAGTCCTGCAGCGTATGTTAGTCTTCTTTGACTCCTCATTCGAAGAAGCTGCCCAGTTCAACGCAGTATTCTGGTAGCGCACAAAATCTTCCTCCGTGGGAACAGCATCAATTGCAGTAGTTACTACAGGAGTAAAGATAAGGCTTATAGTACATACCTGGAAAAGAAAAAAGATTGAAAACCTAAATCAAAGGACTTGTATATTTAAAGAAAGACCTCAAGATTTATTGACAAAACGACCACAACGAAATCAAGCAGAAAGACACAATACACATTTAGGAAAAGATTTAGGCTTAAGATATCATCATTCACACCAGTACCAGCTTACCAGGATAAGTTAACCACAGACTAGCCTGAAAAATCCCAGCTGGCGGACATACCCATAACCAGCTGTAGAGAAAAATAAAGAAACAAAAAGGAATATAAGAGTCATTTACACATACAAAAACCAGAACTAGAAGCATCACCAAAAGCGCTAAGTTTCAAATATAAGCCATACAATTCCCTGGAATTTAAACAGTATTAACATCAGTACAAGAATAAAACACCCATTTCAACTGAAAGTAAAAAGGATGTTAAAGTTTGATCCCAATCTTTTGGATTTTATATTATATAAAGAATTGCCTCTCATTTTAATCAAAGAATATCCACATTTGTTTATATGATGCTGGGAACCAAGGAATATACCTTAAATGTAGTGTGGTCGTTAAGAAAAATCAGATCTAATAAAGGTTGGAATGCTTGAAAGCAATGTACCCTGCATTTCCACTCTTCTACAACGGATTGGATCACGGCAATGTCTTATGTATCTATGGAGTCTTCTTCCAAGTTATTATCAATGGCGATAACATCCAAAAAAATAAAAATTATCCATCAGAGTATCGGCAAAGTAATACGAGGTCATGCGTTCAAGTTTTCTTGGCTACCACATACATGGATGCACGGAAATTTCGATTATATAAATGATTGGTGATTCAGCCGAAGAAGTATTGATACAATTGACTTCATAATCATACTGACCATTTTCTTGATCTAGAGCACTAATTACCAGTAGTCACCACAAGAGCACTTACCTCCGTTGAAATGGTGAAACCTATATGAATCCCTCAACACAATCGTTCTCTGTACAGCTTGACTAACATGTTTAAACATAGAATGACAATCGCCGCAAACACGGAGATTCTTAAATATTCTGATAACTGAACCATCAACTGAATTAATCAACGCAAATGCAAGGGCAACCTTCTCGCTGTGGTTCCAAAGATTTTGTTCTTTTTGCTCTTCATCCGTATCGTGCAATGAAAAGCTTGTATCTGGTATATAACCTGTTTCTCTGATTATTTGCTTCAAATCTTCCAACTTCGCGTAAATCTGATCTTTCTGTGGGTGGGACTTGTCTCCCATTCCAAATGTACTTACCTTGTTGTTCACCTTAACCCAACTGCAAGCAGGTTTTTTCTTTATGTTACTCGATTTCATTTTCCTCCTCAAATCATCCACATCTTCCCATCTCCCACTAACCGCACAAACGTTAGATAGAAGAACATATGCTGCATCATCTGATGGATCCAACTCCAGAAGATGTTGAGCAGCCTTTTTCCCAAGTTCCAGATTATTGTGGTTTCTGCACGCCGATAACAAACTCCGCCAAATAAGATCATTTGGCGGGACCGGCATTTCTGTTATAAACTTCTCTGCTTCACTGAGCCTCCCTAACCGACCAAGGAGATCAATAATGCAGACACAATGCTCAATTCCTTGTGTGACACCAAATTCAGACATCATAGAAGAGAAGTATGACAGACCTTCATCGATGAGGCCTCCATGATTACATGCGGATAGGAGCGACACAAAGGTGACATGATCTGGCCACTCTCCCATTTGAATCATTTCGTTAAAAGTTTCTATGGCTTCCTTGAAGTAACCATGTCGGGAAAACCCTGATATCAATATGTTCCACGATAACCTTGATCGGCTGGTTGGTTCAGGAAGTATTTTCAGTACATCAACCATATCACCACATTTTCCATACATGTCCATGGCTGCATTTGCAACGTGCAGGTCTGAACCAAAACCAAGCTTGATAATCAAGCTGTGAATTTGTTGGCCCTCTTCTAGTGATGCCAAGTTTGAACTAGCAGCAAGCCCTCCAGAGAAGCTGAAATGATCAAAGTCAATTCCAGAATGATGCATTTTCACAAATAATTGCAAAGCCTCCTCACCATTGCCTTGATGAGCATTAGTAGCAATCATAACATTCCACGAGACAGCAGTTTTACTAGCAAACTCGTTAAAGATAAAATTACTGGAAGTGAAGTCACCACATTTGGCGTACATCGTAAGAAGAGAATTCTTCACGTAATCGTCCTGTCCAAATCCCATGAGAACTATGTGTGCATGGATGGACATCCCGACTTTCAGAAGATCATTTGGTGCCGACCAAGAACCAAGAATACTCACTATAGTTATGTAATTTACAGAGATTCCGTCTTTCCTCATTGACTTATAAGCTTTTATTGCTGCTTGTGGTTCTTCATTTTCGACGAATCCCCCAATAAGTGCATTCCATGTAACCTCATTTCGTTCTGGCATGATATGTATAATTCGTTCGCCTGCCCTTATCATTCCACATTTTCCATACATGGTTACTAGCGTATTGCCTATAAGCAAATTCTCATGAAGACCTGTCCGGATAATATGAGCATGGATAGTTTTGCCCTCTAATAAATCTTCAGGGACTGAACATGCAGCTAAAGCACTAGCAAAAGTTACGTGATTTCTTATTTTGCTAGTTCTGCACAGCTTCGCCAGAAGTTCTAGTGCATTCCTATGCTGACCATTTTGAACGCTGGAAACCATCATCGAGTGCCATGAAATCAAATCCTTGTCAGACATTTCAAGAAACGACAACTTTGAATCTTCAAACCTTCCAGACTCAGAATAGAGAGTAATAAGGGTATTGCCAACACAAACAATTGAATCCAATCCGATTTTAACAACTAAACCATGGATTCCCATTCCCCATCTAAGATTATCCACAGTACTGCAAGAAGAAATCAAACAAGACAGTGCTGTAGAATTTGGTTTCGAGTTAGCTAGACGCATTTTCTTGAAAATTCTTAGTGATTCCTCACAAAGTCCATTCTGAGAATATGCAGATATGATTGAGTTCCATGAGATTGTATCTCGCTCAGGCATCCGGTCGAAAACATACTCAGCATTCTTTACATCACCACAACTACCAAACATGTGTATAAGAGCGTTTGAAACAGAAACATTAGACCCGAAACCAGAAACCAGGACATGGGCAAGAACTTGACGACCCAATAACTCATTCTCAAGTGTCCCACATGAACTAATCACTGTTGCAAAAGAATTTTGATTGCAACTAACTCCTGCACCCCTCATTCTGCAATAAATTTCAATAGCCTCCTCTGGGTCACCATTATTAGAGTAGTCCATCATTAAAGAAGTCCAAGAAACTACATTTCGTTCCGGCATTTCCTCAAAAAATTTACGAGCTGCAGTCATATATCCATAAGTGCCATAAAAGTGAAGTAGAGCACTACTCACAAAAACATCAGCAAGAAAACCAGCTTTCTCAGCAAAACCATGAATTTGAATTCCTTCTAAGAACAATGAATCAGACTTGTTGCAAGCGCTTATAAGACTTGAAAACACAAAAATGTTCGGTTCAACTCCTTGAACCAGCATTTCTCTCAATAACTCAAACCCTTCAATATGCAAACCAGCTCTAACACACCCAGACACTATAGTATTCCAAGAGGCTTGATTTCTTTCGGGAATTTGATCAAACACATGTTTGGCAGCTTTTAAGCTGTTAAATTTAGAGTACATATTGATCAATGTATTTGATTGGATGGGGTTTAAATGGATACCATTCTTGAAACAAAAACCATGAACTGCCCTTCCTGTATTAAAAGATGTGATTTCCGAAAAACCCTTTTGAGGAAAAGCAGAAATTTCATGATTCCGGTGGTCGGAAAGTGTTAGAAACCCATAGTTTGTTGTTACAGATTCTCCTTCTGTTCTTTGTTCTTGTATGCATGATATTGATGAAGAATGGTACAGATTTTGAAGGGACAAGATAAATGGACAACAATGGGAGATTCCAGAATTGAAAATGGATTTAGCCCTGAAAGCTGAGAGCTTTTGACAACTCAAAGCCAGTTCTGTTTCTTAGGTTTTTAACTGATAAATGATGTTTCTGAAGCTTCTTCTGAGCGCAAAAGAGCTGGATGGGTGTGGTTCATGGAGTGATTGTCATGGGGCGATGGAGAGGGTGAGTTTGGGTTGATTTTGAGGGAGAGGGTTTTCCAGGACCGCCAAAACTAATGACGAGCTGCTAAATTTCGAAAATGATAAGTCGGGAAGGACATGGCTGCTGACTGGGGACCTGAATTAGCTGGAGATACCGTTTGAGCGATCCGACGATCAGGATCGGATATAATTTTTTTGTCTGGTATGAAACGGTGCCTCCTTGGCAATTCCGATCCCCCATTAACAGCCATGGGGAAGGAAACGGTGTGCAAGAGGGAATAAGACCCACTTTAACCATTCCTAGTCCGGACCCTAGTTAGTAATTCGGGATTCCGCAAACGTTCGGAACGGCAAATGTACGAGTATTATACGGTTTTGTAAAATTCAGATTCGGTCCAAAATTCGGTCAACGGGACGTGATTCGTCATTAATTCGGAACGGCATACGTACGTGTATAATTCGATTTATAAATGTGAGTTTGGCTCTGAAAATTCGGTATCTATATATAACAAATAATTTGTATTTATAAGGTCATAGACCAATTTTTATGCATATGTGTGAGTTATTTAAGGAAAAAATAAACTCAATATGATGATATTAATAATATATACAACATTAGTTATCTAAAACGACGCTGTATGGTGGTTTAGATACTTGGTTAGTGAGTTTGAGATCTCTCTCACCTTCACCTTCAAATCTCTTCAGTCGTTTTTGTTTCATAAAAATTACAACACGTCTAATATTCGGTCGTGTATGTTCGGGAGGCAGTAAAGCCCAAAAAGTGGAGTCTTTGAAAAGTAAAAGCTAAAGAATTTATGGCGAATTAAGCGGACGTATCATTCGGGATACGTAAAATTCGTGAACGATTCGCGAATAATCCAGGAATGCCACATAATACGCGACTTGGGTTCGGAGTTGCAAACGTACGCGAATAAGACGGTAAAATTCGTGATACGGAAAAATTCGTGAATGATTCGCGAATCATTCGCGAACTTACTAACTAGGGTCCGGACCATTCTTAGGCAAGCAAGCCGGCGTAAGAATTTTGCACACTTTTATGAGATAAAAATTTTAAGCCTACCCGGTATTTTTTTCTGGACAAAAGGCTCTGGTTATCGGTTATCTCTCGGTGAACTTTGAGCAGCTAAATTTACACCCAACTAACCAAAGCTGATTGGAGGTGTTTAAAGGGTGTAAGATGTCCAAGCTACTGTCATCCTAATTGATAAATCTAAATCCATTTCTTTCCATTTTCACTGCATGAAACTGATTGGGGACTATCTTGTTGATTCATTATTCATCTTTTTCATTCTTTAGTTTTTTGCTAATGTATTTCGCTTTTTCAATATAACGATTAGACGTGCTAAGTAAACAAATTGAGAAATTTTTCAATTTGTAATGTTGAGAGAACCTAAGTGAATCAAGATGTTGAAAAACATGAAGAAGAAAGTCGCCTATTAAATCCATGATAGAAACTATCCACCAACTCTAAAAAAGACAGATATTGACCAAAATTAAGTAACCCATCACTTAATCAATTATGTTTTAGATTGATTTCGTTCGTTAAATTCTACCCACGAAATGTAGGTATTCAATGATGAAGAAAAAGAACGCGCAATTAGGGATATGGAAATTAATTGGGGGATATGAATTACTTCTCCCAACCAAAGGTGTCTGCTAAGGGGTGTTTTTTGAGACGAAAATACTAAAACACCTTTAGATTAATTAAAAAACATTATGAAAAGACGGTTATACCCTTCCACTAAATTAAAAACTTAAAATCAAAACCAAAAAACCAAAATCAATTATCCCCCATTTGATTTGTGCCGGTATACTCGATACTTAGGATTAGGTTTTGAAATTTTTTTTCTTCCATCTTCCTCTCCTCTTCTTCATCGTTCTTCATATACTCTACGATTAATCGTTGAACTAAAAATTTCTTCGTCGATTAAAACCAACCCATAAGAATGCCTCCACGAAACAAATCAGATGCCCAATCGAAATCAAAATCGATTGCTCAACAGAAATTAAAGAAAAGGCTTGCTTTGATTGCTCAAGAGAAAGAAAACGAAGAACAAGAGTTATCGGACGATCAACTACTCAGAAATATAGCTTCTGTGAGAAGGTAAGTCATTTAAAACTGTTTAATTAGTGTTTCAATCGATTTGTAGCAATGGGTTTAGGTCGAAATCGCGAAACCCTAAGTGAAACAGTTGAGTTTCAGAAATTCCGGCACTCATTTTAGTATGAAGACCACACCGGAAACTAGTAGCGACAGTCAATCTAGGATGAATACCACACCGGTATCCCGTTCCGGCGTTCAATTTACGTTGAAGACCGCACCGGAACTTAGTTTCAGCATTGAAT
The DNA here is from genome assembly GCF_003573695.1 of Papaver somniferum. NCBI lineage: Eukaryota > Viridiplantae > Streptophyta > Magnoliopsida > Ranunculales > Papaveraceae > Papaver > Papaver somniferum. The sequence continues at coordinate 16,402,851 of NC_039365.1, read as the reverse complement.
TTAGGATGAACACCATTTCTGAACCTAGTACCGGCATTTACTTGAAATTTTACGAGTACGCAGGTAGCAAGCTTCTAATCAACATAATACCCTATGATTTTGTTAATTGTTCCGGCGTACATTGTATGTTAGATTCCATGTCGGTACTAGAGTTTTTGAATCCAGAAACTTTAGAACTACTACCGGCATCCTGGACAATTTTATTTCAATATCGGTACTCCGTTCCGGCATTTATTTTTATTTTACGTAGATGTCGGTACTTGAGTTTTCTTATCCAGGAATTTCCTATAGTAAACCGGCATCCTAGAAACTTATTTATCAATGCCGACAGCTGCTCCCGGCATGTAATCATTTTGATATACTATGCCGGTATTGTATCCCGGCATGTTCGATACTTGTTTTTAGTATGCCGGTATTTATGATTCTATGTCGTAATGTGGTTTATCTATGCTGGTATTAGAAATTAAAGATAGTTGTCTTATATTTATTTCGTGCTTCTTTTGAAATAGATCTAAAGCAAAGGAAGCTAACAAAGGAAAATCTAAAGATGCCGTCACTAAGAAAAGAAGGAATGATGGTCTTGATACTCCTCAATCTCTGCCTCCTCGAGGGAAAAAAAAAAAGCGTTTGGGTGCTAATACAAGAGGGGGAATTTGGGAGAGTGGTCGTGATCATAGTAAAACCGAAACTGTTGAGGAGGAAGATGAGCAAGATGAGCAAGAGGAAAGTAAGGAGGAAGATAATGAGATTGAACCAACTCAATTAGCAATCCAAAGCCAAGGAGTAGTGGAACAAGGTGGTCCAAGTCAACAACCCACACAAGTAAAGGGGAAAGGCAAAGGAAAAGTAAGAGTTAAAGGTTCGCACGTTCCTCATGTTGATGACATGATGCCCGACCTTGATCGTGGTAGAATTTGGGGCGCAACTTCTTATGATCCGGGGTATCTATTTTGCTACAAGCACTAGTGGGCTCGTACTATATATCAAATCTATGTAATAATTCCTATCTCGTGCATATGTATTTTTTATTTATGCGTAATCTCTTAATCATATTATCTCTTAATTGTAGGATCATACGAAGGCTGTGCGTGTTTGCCGAAACCAAGCCGCGACTCATTGGGATTTGTCTAAGGAGCATGAAGATGTTCAAGCAATACTTAAGGATTCTAGTATATATCCTTTGGTTGAAAATTATGTGAAACCAGATATTGTGACAGTCAATTGCTTCGTCGAAAGGTATCATGGTGAATCAGATACCATGCATTTCCCGTTTGGCGAGATGACCTTGATCTCTGATGATGCTCAGAACATCCTAGGCTTGAGTGTTACCGACAAATCAATTGCATAAGGAGATAATCATTATTTTTAGCTAGAATGGACGAAGTTGCACGAGATTACTAAAAAGTTGCTTGGTTGGGACTACAAAACTTCTGTGGAAAGCTTCTATGTATCTAAGCTTAGTAGGACAAAGACCATTAAGATGGCCCTGCTTAAGGAGAAGTTTTAAAACTCAAAGGAAAGAAGTTTGAAAGATGGATGGGACCCCGCACAGATTCGTTATACAGCTGCTGCGTACCTGTTATTCATCTTGGGCACTAGGGTATTCCCTGACACTAGTGGCAACAGGGTTAGTGCAAACTACCTTCAATACTTGGATCTGTTGGAAGATGTATTTAGATATTCTTGGGGCACCGTGGTAATGGAACATTTGATGACGGAGATGAGAAGGGCCTGTTTGGCGGTTACAAACCAATTTTTCGGGAATTTCACTCTACTCCAGGTAATTTTGTTTTTAAACTTATGTTCTTATTTATATTGTTCACGTGTACCCTTTTCACAAAATTTACTGATTTTTATATGTATAATTTCACATTGGTATAGGTGTGGGCTTATGAAAATCTCCCAACATTGTTCAAGGACAACCCCTTCTTGAAGATTATTCCCGTTGATGACCCCGAAGAGCCTAGAGCCAAGAGATACCAGTTCAACAGCCATCCGAAGCCCGGTAACGATCATCGACTGACAGATATGAGATTGGCTCTGGATGCGATGACTACCAAAGATGTTGTGTTCGACCCTTACAAGGAGGCTAGAGAAAACCGCCAATATTTGAGGTCTCGTAATGTTGCATTTTACAACGGGCCTTTGTTCCACCCAAAGGGATACGTTATGGTTGATCCTCGATGTGTGATGCGGCAACTTGGATACAAGCAATTACCCTGCTACATGACATCCTCTACTGAAAGGTATCATCTTGACCTTTCTGTGTCCATGGAAAGTTCCATAAGGTTGAGGGTAGATTATGACCCAACTCCAGAACTAACACATTGGAGGGATAGGGAACCACGTCGTTTGGTAGATGCTACTAATTGGGAGCTTGTGAAAAACGGTGATGAAGCCGACCCAACCTAAATTGCTAATTACTTGGAATGGTCACATCCTTTTGTCGTGCGCCCGGAAGACGTTGAAGTTCCACCCCAGAAAAACCCTCCCGTTTCAACTCCTATAGAGGCACCACCTACGATGACCCACCTTAATAAGACCGTTGGATTGCTAGTAAGTATTGTTAATTGCTTACTTTTTTAATGTACACATAATTTTATATTAGCATATATATACTAATTATGTGTTGTATGTATGAAACTAGCGGCGTCGGCTTGACAAGTTGAAGAAGATGTTAGGTTGCAAGTACGAGGAAAGAGAGGTGCTATCCCTTGAAGAAATGAAGGAAGTCGTGGAAAAGCTTGATAAAATTGAAGACCCAAGTGAAAGAACTTTGTTTGGGGTAACAAGGAAGGTGCCCGTTTACAAGAAGTAAAAGACCAAGTGATGACTCTATAGTTGTGTTTCGTTATTTGGATGGTGATTGTTGTGTTTTGAACAATTTCTAACTTTGTTGAACTTTATAGTTGAACTCTTTATTTTTTTTGTTTACTTTTGGTTTATGATACTTTGATGAAGAAAATTTAAGCACGATTCAGTTGTTTGGTTTATGTTAAACATGTTTAGATCTTTGTAAGTTGTTTGGTTCCGGCATTCAAAGTAATTTAATTTTAATGCCGACATGTATACCGGCATGGAACTGTTTACTCCAAAACCATTCCGGGCACAATGGAAAAATGATGAAGTTTTTGTGTAGATTACAGGTAGTTCCGGTATCAGAAAAAGTATTGGATCTACGCCGGAAACCTGATTTTCTTACTCTTGCATAGTGTTACATAATTTCGGCATTGGATTTTGATCAATATAGTATGCCGGTATTTGGTATAAATAGGTTACGAATTCTCTGTTTATTTCATTCCTAGATAATCTATTACATTAGATTTCAAACTTTAAACTAAAACATACTAAAACATGGTAATGGAGTAACTTTGGTTAAAGATGATCTCATAATCTATTTCCGTCCTTTTCCAACAATTGCGTATCCTTTGAACCTTTCGCAAATATCTTCGAAGACATCGTCTGGAATGGGGGTGTCAAGGAAAATCTTCATTGGTTCATCTTCCCTTTCAACATATTCCTTTCCCTTCATATAACACCCATAACACCCATCAATAGGCTTGCATTGGCCCTTGTGGTTTTCTCTTGATTCTGCTAGTTCAACAGCTTTGTCAAACCATTGAAACTCATCACACTTTGGGTAATTCAAACACCTTAGAAACATTCTTCCTTTTTCAGCATCATCAGGTTTTGCAATCCAAAACCGGCGTGTCCCATCACAACTTCTACACTTTGAGTAAATAAAAGGACAGTCCATGGCTAGATGAGAAGGTGACTTGCAAATTTGACACCGACAATCATGATTATGTAAGAGAACATTGTATTAGTTATGCGTCATAGTAGTGAAGATTTTAACTGTCCATATATTGTTAGTAATGTTCAATCTACTTACTTTGCAAATAGAGCTTGATGATGAATCTCCCATCGCTTGTAAACTTTAACCGTGCTTGATTGATCTATTTTTTGGTGCTTTCTTTCTTGAGAGAAGGTTTTTTGTTATTTGGTGGGTGCTTTGTGTAGATTTTTCCAAAGGAATGGGGGGTATTATATATAAATGAATCTCCAAATGTCTTATTTTTCAAAAAACTAGCCATTTTTTTTTGAATTTCACAAATACCGGCATGGGCGCAGTTATATATTTAATGCCGGCATCTAGTACCGGCGTTGAACCTTGTTATTAATCCATTCCAGTAATAGTTGCATATTTCACTGTGAAGAAATTCCTTTGTACCGGCATGGACATCTAACGGTAAACTCTACCGGAACTGGGTGCCGGCATTCTATGTCACATATATTTGTATGCCGGTGTTTGGGTGATTTCAAAAAAAATAGTCGTTGAGGTTTTTCTCTATATAAGGAGAGCTAATACTTGGACCCAAAAGCCCAAAACTCGTGTGTTCTTATATATCTCCTTGAGCCTATTAATTTAGAAACCCTAAACCCTAGAATAATCATCTATAAATAGCTTAGTATATATAGTATCTAATCCCACATACAACAAATGGCATCGTTCGACTCCGAAGAAGATTTAGCAATCACCCAAGCATGGTATGCCGAAACTCGTCCTTCAACTATAGATAACAACACGCGGGATTCCATGTGGTTGAAGATTTTTAACAAATTTATTCACGATTACGGTAACCCGAAAGGGAGAAATGCTCAACAAATCGAGCAACGACACGACATCATCTTAAATGCAGTGGTTGAGTATCTAAAAATGAAATACCGGATCGATCTCGCTACCCTCAATAGATTGTCCCCTCAACAACTTGTAAGTATCTTTATGATTAATTCGACAAAAACCACTATTTTTCAAATTTTATGTAACAAACTAAGTTTTTGTGTTGTTTTTGTAGCATGAAGCCGTGAAAACGCGTTACTTACAGGAAAAAAGAGAAGCATTCATGTTTGATGCCAACGTGAACCACATTGTAAGCAAAGTCACGGAGTACCACCAGCTGGGTGAATCGGAGACGGATTCTTCTTAAGAAGATTGATAGGTTTAGTGGTATTTGGTTAGGTTTTTAGGGTAGTTTTTTGTAAGGTTTTGTGGGTACATCTCTATGTAAACCCTCACGAGACTATAACTCGTCCACTTGGGTCACCAATTGGTTTAAAGGATTGATGCACGTGCTAAGTGCATTCGTGCTTCCTGCGACAAGGATTACATTGAAATAAATTATAGTTCCGGCTTACATCGTATAATTCAATACTGTCATATATCTGGCATAAAAACTGTACATTATTCAATGCATGTATTAAGTGTCACACTTCTGTGTGCAATAAACCATGTTTCGGCTTTTAATTTATACAAATTACTGCGCCGGTACTCCCTACCGGCATAACGGAACATCTTAGTTCACTGCCGGCATTGAACATTCACTGCATAACGGCTATTTTTTTAAACCATAAACCAGTAAAGACCATTACCGGCGTGGGATCTAAGTTACTGACAATGCCGGTATGATAAAGTGGAAAAGAGACGTTGTGTCGTCATCTATTTAAAGTGGGTACACCTATTGCAATTGATACCTCAATAAAAAAAAGGTGATCTTCAACACATTTCTCTGATGGAAAATCAATCACCAACTACCGATTTCAGAGAATTTTTATATGAAGAAAAATTATCCACTCCGATAGGGAATCAATCATCATCCACCACCAACTCAATTTCCATGATATTAGAAAAACTTAGAAGGAAGGAGCAAACCACAAAGTCACTTTCCGTAATGGAAGAAGAGATACTTAGAAGGAAAAGAGTAGAAGAAGAGGCAGCAATAGAAGCAAAATATCGCAATGAAACTAAAGAGATATACGAACGTGTAAAACAAGCGAAGATAGAAGCGGATGTTGAGGAAGAAACCCAATGGATTAAAAATTACTACATAGTATCGGATCTCCCGGAAGATCACTACCCTTCAAAACTTTTTTGGGGTCTTGTTGAGGATGGTCCTTATATGCCGAAGTTTGTGGACGGTAAGCGCAAGAAACGTAAAATGGATTATGGGGATGTGTTTGTAGTGAATCGCACAATTTTCCTCATAAAATTATGTCGCAAATACAACGAGTTTCTCGAAAAATTCAGAGGTAATAGGTATCAAGCTCATGACGCATATTTCAAGTGGAAAAAAGAGCCTTTTAGGCATTTCGAAGCTGCTTTGTTTCTTGAATCTCGACCCAAGAAATGATGTTAGTTGCAATTAGCTTAAGATATTTCATTTCATATGTAACGTTGTTTATTCGGTTAATGTTTCTAATTTTATTTCCTTAAGATTAGGTTAATGTTAATGTTATTTGTTTCCTTAAGACTATGTGGTTAATGTTGTTTTTTTCCTTAAGTTTTTTTCCGGTGCCGGCATTCAAAAAGAACCAAATACCATACCGATATTGTACACCCAATTTAAACTTATACTCAGAATGCCGGCGTGAAATTGTACCATATCATTATGCCGGAACTCTGACTGTTACAAACTCTGTTCTAGCGGTAGTTACAAACCCCTTAACTGTCCCACCAATTATCCCCCATTGTAACCGTTACAAACTCCCACATTCCATTTATGTGACGGTTACAAACTCCATTATTACATAAAATTGACGGTTACAAACTCTATTTCTTTGTTTTCACTTTAATAATTCCAAAAGAACTTCCGAAACCACTAAACTCCATTATTTGGTTTCATCCTCTGAACCAAATTCATTCAATCCTTCAAACTCAAAGAAGAATGGGTCCTCGCAAACCTCCTAAAAAATCCATACCTAATCCTGGTGGTAAATCGAAATCAGAAGCATCTATTGAACAAGATGATGAGGAGGAAATAACAGAGATGATGAGGTAAGTGATGTCTATGTTTATTGAAGCATTTTTAAGGTTTATTCAATAATATAAAAAACAGAAATTGAAAATTGCATGTTGTATTGTTTCTACTAGGTAAAAGGAAATTTGAAATAGTGAACTTGAAACTGAATTTAGTGAATTTAAATTCCAATTTAGTTTCAGCATACCATTAAATTTGAATACAATGCCGGTTTATATGTCTTGTATCCCCCTTTTGTTGCATGTAAGTTATTATAATACCGGCATATAAACCCTATAAATTAACGCCGGCACCTATGCCGGCAGTATCGTAATGTTCACTATCCATGCCGGTTTTGATCACCTTATTTTGTTAAATCTCTGTAGAAAATTCTCATATTATCGGCATGGATTATGTTTGCTTACAATTCCGACGCCGTAAACCCGGCATATCATCTTTTTTTACTGTAATGCTGGCAGTATCGTTATGTTCCCCGACCATGCGGGTTTTGATCACCTTAGTTTGTTAAATCTCTTTTTGTACATAGGTCCATAGCTTCAAAAAAGAAGAAAGGAAAGGGAAAAGCTGTTGATGAAGGAAAACCTAAGTCTTCTCGGCCTCTACGTAGTCGAGATGATCCGGAACGTGGTAAGGTCATGATTCGGGAGATTCCCCCGGAGGGAGACATAAGCAGCGATGATGATGCTGAGTGGGAGAAATTTGTACCTCCTGATCCAGCAGGTGGCTCGTCCTCACATGGGTTAGGACAACCTGAAGTTGAAGCCGGTGAGAAAAAACAAAAGGACCCACCAAAGCACCTCCCAAAAACATATGACATGATTCCAGATCGCAATGATGGCAAACACTGGGGTCAGCCGAGAGATCTGAAACTCTTATTTGACTACAAGGACTCTTGGGCTCGTTGGATCTATTCAACTTATGTAAGACGTTTGCATCTTGTTATTATATTGTTTGTATATGACATCAGGTGAATTGATGTTTGTTTGGTGTGTTTTTATAGGACCACAAGAAAGACTTCCGTGTTTGCCGCCATCAACAAATAGATACATGAGATTTGGAAGGGGAGTGTGGGGATGTTCAAGCGGCAGCAAGAGCATCTAGGTTGTATCCCGCGGTAGAAAATTATATAGCCATTGATCAAGTGACGGTAAATTGCTTCTTGGAGAGGTTTTTTGCTTCAACTGAGACCATGCATTTCCCTTTTGGCGAGATGACCATTATCCTTGAAGATGTCCAAAGAATATTAGGTCTAGAGATCGTTGGAAAAGCCGTTAAGAAAGAAGATGACGGTAAGACCCTATAATGGTCCAAGATCTATGAGCTGACTAAAAAGTTGTTTGGTTGGGACGAGGCAACGACAAAATAAAATATCTACGTGTCAAAGAAAACCATGACAAAGACTATTAAAGTCGTCAAACTCAGAGAGCTATTTGGGAATACGATGGGCAAGAAATTGAATGCTGAACAAATTCAGCAAACTATCGATGTTTATCTGTTGTTCCTCTTGGGCATCGCAATATTCCCTGACTCTAATGGTAACAGGGTGCATGTGAACAACTTACAATACTTGGATCCCTTGGAAGAGGTTCATGAGTATTCATGGGTCACTGCTTTCTTGGCACATTTATTGGCAGAGATGCGTAGATCTTCTAAGGCGACTGCCTGTCAATTTAATGGGAATTTCACTGTATTACAGGTACTGTGAACTAGTTATTTTGTTTTCCAATTAGTTCTTTTCTTATACATTTCATTGGAACGATCTTTCATTTGCGTAAGTGTGGGCTTATGAACACTTCCCAACATTGTTCAAGGACTACCAATATTTGGACTCTTCAACGTATGGTTTGGCACCACATATTCCTGTATCTAAGAAATACTTTTTCGACAATAGACCGAAGCGCAATAACAGAACTCGGTTACTCGCCATGAGAGAGGCTTTGGACTCTATCGCTGTCGAAGAAGTGGTGTTTGATCCATATAAGAACGAAAGAGGAGTTCACTTTGCAAGGCATGACAATGTAGCATTTTACAACGTACCATTGTTTCATCCAAAAGGATTTGTTATGCATAACCCTCGCCGTGTGATGCGCCAACTTGGGTATAAACAGAAAAACTTACGGTTAAATCTGATGCCAAATTCTCTCATGACTTTCCTCAATGTCTATCAGATGAACAACATACGCTGGTAGTTTACAAACCAGCTCCTCTACTTATATATTGGAATGAAAGGGAAGAAAAACAACTAGTGATGGATAAGGTTGGTTGGGAATTGGCGGAAAACGGTTACGAGTCGGAACCAAGCTTCCTCAGAGGTCATCTGAGGTACTCCCATCCTTATATTGTACGCCCGGCCACCGAAACAGTGCCTCCACAAGCAGAACCTCCCTCCACAAGTGCTGAAAAACTTATTATACCCATACTTCAAAAGACCCTCACGTTGGTGGTACGTAATTCTGGTTCACTTCTTGTTATTAGAATGTATATCTATAAACTTATAAAAGTTAACATACTAATGGAATAATATGACAACAACGTTCCCGGCTAGGAAAATTGGTAAACTGGTTTAAATTCAAGAACAACAAAGGAGAGGTGCTGACCCCGGCCGAAATGAAGACAGTTGAGGAAAAGATAAACAAAATTGAAGATCCAAATGCAAAAGAATTGTGGAAGGAAACAAAGAAGAGGGTTCACAATAAGCCAAGGACCGAGTGATCTAAGATGTTTGTTAATGTTTATTTTATAGTATTAGTTATGTCTTCGAACAATCTACTGTCGGTTTATGTTTGTTTGTGTGTTTTTCTAAACTTTGAACATCTTTGTTTCATTTGTTTTCGGTTTGGAACATCTTAACTTTACGTATGGTTTTTTAAACAATCTAGTCTTTGCTTATGTTATTATGTGTGTCTTGCTAAACTTTGGAGATGTTGATTTCATTTGTTTTTGCCTTAGAACATATTATATTGGAACATCTATGGCAACTTTGGAGATCCCAAACTATCTTCTCAAATTCTTGCATAACGTTCCTCCCTTCCCATTCCACCCTTCTAATGGTTGCTTGTGCGATATAGATTGTACTTAGAGAAGAAACGTTCTGATCATCCTTTTCCTTGAATCCTCTGAGAATCACTCTTGGTTTGATACATGCTTTGGTTATTATCTTTACATCCTCTAATTCATGAGGTTTTAGCTTCGCAACTAGGGAGTGACCAACAAAATCTTTCGGATCCCGGTGGTTATGACGGCCAAACCACACCGCACAATCCCATTACTTTTCTTTGTCTTTTAAATAGAATACAAGTTTGAAGGGGCAATTATCCTTCCTCGTATGAGTCTTGTATACCCTATTGGTCTTCTTTGGATATACATAATCCTTTCTCTTATGGATATTATTCTCCTTGTATAGCCCACTTCTCTCGCAAACCATCTCAAAATGATTATCTGAACGTTGGGTATTCTTCACCAACACATACATGTTCTTAAGAGCCGTCTCTTTTTCCCAAGAAATCGCTTCCTGTGGATATTTTATTCCCTAAATAAGGACAACAATGGAATATTATAAGGTTCATTACAAGCAATCCCCACATAAAGTTCTAAAAACTAGGTGAAAGTATTGTTTGGTAACATGCCGGAGGCATTTTATAGTATTCGGATATATCCGGACCAAGTTGGAATTTGTTAGATCAATGTATGTCACAATCTAAGAAATGAATGAAAATAAAATTGAATTAGTTCAAAAAAATAATTAAAGTACTACGCCGGGTACTATTTCCGGCATGCTCGATGGCAGTTCGGCAAAAACGACCATAGCCGGAAATTAGTGCCAGCAATCTCGAAAAATGTTCCGGCTTTCCGGAAATGCACGTGAAAAAGAGCACCTAATTTTAAACAGTACCGGCGTTGTATTTTCTTGAACATCGATGCCGGAATTGGTAATACCGACATTCTCTTTACACAAGGTCCGACGCCGGAAACCGGAGCCGGCATTCCAGATACTTCTAAAATAACGTCGGTACCAAAGTGACTAACTTTTGGATATTTTTCTAGTGGTACCGGCATTCTAGATATGAAAGATTCCAAGCCGGTATCTCGTGCCGTCTTGGTCCGTAATTTTTTTACCACGCCGGTAATAGGTTCCGGCGTGCTCGATAATTTGTATAAGACGCCGGTATTTAAGTTCAAAACTCTCTAACTTATGGATGTTTTATTGGTGGTACCATCATGGAAAGTTAGGAGGGAACCATGCCGGTTTGGATATTCCATGGAATATCGGTGGTAGGTAAAAAGTTAACTTCGTGCCGGCATGTTTTTTTTGGTTGAAGACCACGCTGAAAATTGTTTCAGAATTGGGGAAATCTATTGCCGGCATGGAAATAGTATGAATACTGGCCGGTTTTTTTGGTGCCGGCGTGGTATTCATACTACGGGTATGCCGACACCAAGCTTTTTCAGAGAAAAAATGGCGGTTTCAAAAAAAAAAAAAAATTCGACCCTTAGCAGCATTACCTGTGTGTTGGGGTTGCTTGTATGTTGAACATGTTTACTTTCTTGGGTTGGTTCTTCAAAAACCACTTGATGCTCACAAAAATCATGATCCAAGGGTGTTGGTTCATCATATAATTCTAATTGTGAGTTGTTATCATTAACGGAAGATTGAATATATGATTTTTGTTGTAGTTGAGCTAAAGATTCAACAGCTGCAATTCTCTACTCACAATCATCTTCATTTTCACAAAAAAAATTCCACCCAAAAATATTTTTCCCTCCTTCTACTCTCACCTCCCTCACACAAATTCAAATAAAGATACACACTAATCTATCCCCCAAATACTTAAGATTTTACTAATTATTATTAACCACTAAACCTGATTAGTGAGGGTTCGATTAGGAATTAAAAAAATAATTACATAAGGGGTGACCCAGATTTTATATTTGGATCCCTATTTTGTCATGTAGCTATATCCCCCAATTAGTTTTGATATCCCCAATCGCGCGTTCAAGAAAAATCATCTGTTTTTTCATGAATTATCTGCTGATTTTTCCTTCTACTTATTTTTTATCTTGTTTTTAATTTGGAAAGAACATGAAGAGCAATCAGCGAGTAAAAGCAAATCTACTGCCAATTTTCAAGATATTCGTCCTCAATGAGGAAGTACATCAAAAGAAACATACAGTTGTTTCATGTAACCCTCACTGATTTTTCTCATTCAATGAACCTAAAACTCATGTCTTAAAACATATGCAAACAATCGGCCATAGGTAATGCAAACTCTTGCCGATTATGCTTTATAATCAACCGATATTTATAACTATATATATCATCTGATTGCAATCTTATTATTTTGAAATCGCATTGGTTGTTATAGAGTTTGAGGATTACACAGACGTTAAACACTTTGAAAATTGGTTTTAAAGAAGTGTTCTTATGATTTTTCTCTGGAAAAGATCATTTTCATGTGATTTTTTGTTTTGTTTTGCAAGGAATAACATACAATGGAGGATAGTTCTACTTTTATCTTGCGCTTAATGTTATATATTTCCGGGGAATGTGGTTGTGGAAATCAATGGAAGAATTATTTATGATAATCTCTTTCCTGATAAGTAACTAGATCGGTTTTGATCGATTCTAGTTTGGCTTATCGAAGTTGGGGAACGATTACTCTGGTTAATCGCTTTCCTGATAAGAAAACTAAGTTAATTTATCTTAGTTTTTTCTTATCAAATTAAGTACAATTATTTGAGTATAATTGGTTCCCGATAGGAAACCAGTTATCTAACCTAGTTTGGATTATCAAAACAAGGTACAATTTTTTTTTTTGTATAAATGCATACTAATAAGTAACTAAGTTAATTTTGATCTTAGTTTGACATACTGAAATAAAGAAAAATTACTTCGGGTAGTTATTCCTTGGTAAAATTCTAAACTAATTATTTCGATGGTTTTGCTTTGGGTTATTTATCAAAAGTGGTATATTAGATCTGGACCTTTAATTTTCTTAAGCTCTTATCGGTTGAGAAGTATATATCTAAACGGAAAAGAGTAAACCATTGATCAAGGAGGATAAACTTATCATTTTTTGTATTATTTACATAATACGGAGTTGAATAACAAATATGTTCGGTTGAAAATATGCCTAGATCACCCTTAAGAAGAGTAAAGTTTTTATTCTTCAAATGCTTTAACAATGATATTTATTTTTTGAATATTTGCAGGTTTTTGAAATTTGGAATCAAGCATATATGAAGATAGAGTTAAGTGATTATTATGTAATGTATTATCTTTGTATCCCATATGTAAAAAGTTTTGTAACTATAATTGACAAATGGCCAGATTGTTAGGGAATTGCTCGGTTGAATCCACCAAGCATTGGTATGTCAAAGTTGGTTGTCATATTTTAGTTCCAAAACTCGAAGTTAGTTGATTTGATTACTAGGAACAATAGAAATATTGAGACTTTCTCGTGTTACTATGAAGAACCTGAAGACGGATCGGCATTAACGAACACATCCTCCTTCTGTTCGAGGTTATAAACAAAAAATTGACTTATTCCATTCCTATCTTCGTTTCTTTCAAATCAGTTTTGATCATTTGTCGTAGTGCGCCAAAATTATATTACTACCTCACTCAACAAAATATTAATTAAGTATATGGAAAGAAAGATTAGTTCCACGAGAGGATATTGTTGTTATTCGATTTTGATTTCTTAAGAAACAAGAGGGATATTTTTGAATTTTGTGAAAGTAATAAAATTTAAATCAAAAGCAAACTAAATAGTTGAAAATAATCAAGAGTTGAGAATATTGGTGCGGGGTTCATCTTAAATCTTAAACATGTACTTGAATAAATAATTAGAGTCGTAAATTGATCGCAAGAATACTCTATTAATTTCTTATGTTCATTAACAAACACGTTAAAGTTGCGGATATGAAATCTACCTAAAGAATAAGCTAAACTGTAAAAGCACACTTGGTTTAAATTCTCTAAGAGCATTAAGTTTTCAGAAATAGACTAACCAATGCAATTATCATTCATTGGCGCAGATAATTCAGACAAGGGTCAAATTCTACATATAATCTAAAGAAAGTATCACTACATTTTGTAATCATATCATGCTACTTGTATTCAAGGATTATCATTTTTAGTATGAAAAACCCTAAAATATCTACGGGTATGGATGTGAATTCAATTAGTTGGCCACTCAACTAAATAAACATATATTCCTATTACAATATGTCAATCACGTAATTATGAAAGACGGTAGAAATATGAAAGATAATGAAGAGAGAAAACTAATTCATAAATCAAGCACAAATTTTCGAAATAGGCGTACATCCTTAGCCAATAATATAAAATTAGCTACTCAAAGTTATGGAGTTCATCACAATAATATTCAAATAAAGAAGATGAAAAATTAAAAAATCAAATCCTAATAGCGCAAAAGTATTTATCTCTCTCCAAAAGTTGTAGAAGATTCAATAGAAGTAGAAGACTTTCCTTTTATAGCTTTTCTTGTTTCCAAAACTAGGTTAAGTCCTCAAAAGCTTATACCCGAGAAGTCTACTAAGCCTATGAATGAGAAATATTATGTAGAAACTCTACCCAAAAAGTATCTTAGGAAGTCCAGAAAAGTGGTCGAAAAAACCATTAGAAAGTCATCTCAAGTGAACGGAAACTGTCGTCGGTCATCGGTGAAAATAATGGTCAACCGTCGAACTTGACGGTTGACTAACGGTAAAGGTCAACAGAGTCGGGGTCTGAGTGGCTATGGCCTAAGCCATTTACATGCATTGTTCAATCTTTGTGTCATGATGGTTCATTCATTCTCAGGCTTAGTTTCAGCTGCATTGCTTTACATCTACAACTCCAAACATCTCAGCACCATCACCGCAGATAATAAATTTCACAGCACCACAAATAAATTTTCTGTAGCCCAATATCATCCACAACCAAACTTTCTACAATTGGTTCACCTCTAGCTACGATTTTATTTTGCTACCATCATATGACTTTTAGATACCTCAAGCCATTCAACACACACTTATACAACTGTAACCAACTGAATCTGTGTGTCACCAATTTCGGTTCTATCTATATTGAAGCCATATAATGTATGGACATATGACATGGATTATATTGGATCAAAATACCCCATTAAATCAATCTTCAAATTAAGAAAAAATAATTTTAGAGTAATGCAAAAATATCTTAAGATCAGTGGGAGCAAGTATATATTTTGGTCTTGTATATGCCATACAACTTGCCACTAGTAATCTTGATATTTTTTTGAACCAAGAAGAATATTTGTTTAAAAACTCTCAAATAAAGAATATGGATGATAGAAACTAGGGTCAAGGTCACTCGAAGTCGAATACAGGGACTTAGTTGTCCTAGAAGAACCATATCGAGGATTTTTTTTGTAAGAATTTGCAGGAAGATTGTTTACTTATACATGAATCTATTTAAAAGGTTCACGCAATCCTAGACGAATAACTTTGACCAAGTGCTTGTGCAATTTATAATCTTTCATGTATAATACAAGATATCATTTTTGTGGTGGAGTGTATTTGGTTGTTACCAAAGGAACCCAAATATGAGCATTATAAAACACAAGTTTTGGTATTTTTGTGGAGTCGAAAGTTTTAAAGTCATCCTTTATAGTTGTAAATATCCGAAATATGATGGACTAATCAGACTCTTAATATTATGGAGATAATATATTCATACATATTAATGGCTATAGATAAACCACGGAAAAGCATGCAATAAATGTATTGGCTTTATCTACTATTGAGTTTTATTTTGTAGATTATAATGATACCACGATTTGGTATCTGTGCAATTTCATCTATAGTCTTGGATATGTCGATATTGTAACCAAGTAGTTCATAATTTATTGTGCACAACGACCTCTTTCTATAAAAACACGATAAGTATTAAAACTTGTATGATGATATTTATCATGAACAAAGAGATTCTAAAACAACAAGTACTTGTGGAATATAAATATACAAAGATGTTGATTGGATCCACTGATAAAATGGTTGTCTTGATGTTGATGTCTTGAAGAAGCTAGTAATTAGTTGCATCAAGGTGTACTGACCCCTAATTCCACAAAATACTTTGAGATCTCACTAAAGGGTGTTGTTTCTAGGTTTTAACAACGAGGTCGTGTTTTATAATTACTTCCAATTTTCAATTCTTTATTTCCTTCATATAAAAAACCTGTTGTGCTTGGTATGCTAACGCAAATGGTTCATTCGCATAACAAGTTTAGTTGAGATTAACACAAGTAAATCCACAGCTATCTCTTTTGAAGCCACCTTGATTTGCAACCGGCCGCCAATTGCATTTGAAAAAAAAAAAATCGTAATTGGTTCAAATAGTGTGCCTCGATAATTTCAGACATCACTCTATAATAATCATTTTTATCATTATCTTCACCTCCCCACTCCTTTATACGTACTCCATTATTCCCTGTCTTCCGTCGCATTTCCCACGCTTTTGTATGGAATATGAAACCCGTTGATGATGTATCCGTTTAAAGACGAACACTCTTTATTAGGAACATTTATTGTGTTTCAGTATATATAAATGTACTTACTTTTCTAGCAAACCAAAAAGGAAATTCTTCGTTGTGTGTTCTTTCAACATCAGTGTCTCTTATTCCCCGCCTCTTTCATCTTTTATTTGTTCACTGTAAGTGGAATTCTTAACATAGGTAACTAATAAACTTGACACGATTAAAAATTATTGGCCGTAAAAGAAAAAAAGATGTATATACTTATCGTATGGCTCCACTTCTATAATATTCTGCAGAGCATTAAGTTGGATTTGCTCCATCTCTGAATCCTCAAGCGTTCCCAAATTTTAAGCTCCGACGGCCCGACCAGATTGTCTGAAAAAGACTAATTTCTCATGTGAGGGTGGCTGTTCATAATCCCCATTCCTTGAGACAATTTTTTTCTTAGTATTATTCAGGTATCGCGTAAGCATAGTGAAGCTCTCTTCTATTAAGTATTCTTCCGTCATATAGCCTTTTGGACATGCTTTATATCACACATAAGATTTTAACTTGCGGAAATACCTAAAACGTAATTCTTATTAGAATTCAGTGGCTGTAATATAAGTAAATTTGTACAAATATAAACTGCAAAAAGTACAGAAAAAATGTGTGAAGTATAAGAACCGAATATTTGTTTTCTTGAACTGATGTAAGAAAACTATCGATCAACATTAATATTTAGAATACTTCTGACACAACAATAAATAATAAACTGCAAAAAGTATAGAAAAAATATGTGAAGTATAAGAACCGTATATTTGTTTTCTTGAACTGATGTAAGAAAACTATCGATCAACATTAATATTTAGAATACTTATGACACAACAATAAATAATAAACTGCAAAAAGTACAGAAAAAATGTGTGAAGTATAAGAACCGTATATTTGTTTTCTTGAATGATGTAAGAAAACTATCGATCAACATTAATAATTAGAATACTTCTGACACAACAATAAATAAGTTGATAAAATATAAAGTTAAAAAGTTTTTCCGTGGCATAGAATACAACGTGGGACATTGGAAAATAAATTATATGTTGATAGAATTAAACTGGCATAGGAGGTATGACACTCTAAATGATGCGTGTCTTTGTTCCATGGTATCGTTTATGGAACTTTTATGTCGTCATATGCTTATGCGGGTACGTTGTTGTGACCCCTATAAATGTTATCAATTTTTTTTGGCATTAACTATCTTGCACCCCTCTTCCTACATAAGTTCTCGAAATAGATTTATAGGAGACAAACATTGGCCGAGAACTAGCCTTCACTTAATCAAATGAGAACGACGTGCAAAGAAAAATGTAAGTCCTTATCACCCATGAAAGTAACAAAGTCTTTGCGGTTTGGGTCTCTCGTGACAGATATTTTTTCCGATGCATTTTTCGTCGCATTAAAATCACCAACAATACACCACAGATCTGCTTGAAACTTTGTTGTTACCTATCTAGCCTATTTCCAAATAAAATTCCTCTCCTTTGAGCGAAAATATGCATTAGTTATTGTGAAGTTAAAACCACTTTTGATAATTCTGAAACTTACTGATAATGTCAACTCTCCATCATCCCTGTCTACATAATCAAAAAATTCTGGATCAAACAAGACCACCCAGCCGCATGAATGGTTGGTGTTATAATCCCTTGCCTTCAACTTTATGCACTCACGGTTATAACTGGTGTTAAACCGGGTATCCATCTTAAATTTCAAGTGTTTCGTTTCTTGTGCTACGATACAAGAAACCTTTTCGTCCATTTTAACCAACCAGTCAACTTTATCGGACCGACGCAAACCGCATGCATTCCATGTCAAAAGATCGATGCAAAACATACGGAAAGTGGTTAAACCATACCTATCAATCGGGTACATCCAACGATACTGAACCGAAGTAGCATCATTTTCTTTTTTTGCGACAAAATAACCAGGGGTGAGGGGAGTGGCCTTTCCAACTTGCACAAAGTAATTGCAATTCTGTTTTGTTGTTTTTCCAGATCTTTTATGTTGAGAATCTATGTATACAATACTTTAAAAAACATACAAAACTCACTCACTTCGTCACATACATCCTCAGGCAATAATCCCCACAACGCAATCGGCAAAAAGTATTCCATCAACACATGGAAGTCATGAATTTTTAGACCCATAATCATTCGATCTTTAACATTAACACAACGAGAAATATTTTATGAATATCTATCAGGAACCTTGATATCCTTCAGAGTTCTACAAAAAGTATCCCTCTTCTTCGGGGACATCACATATCTAGTTGTTGCCATCACGAATTTAATATTTATCTCCTTCGAGACAAGTAGCCTTTGGTCGATTTATTCATAGTGAAAATTCAATATCCTTTAGTTATTTTACAATAAATAAACAAACCACTTAAAATTCACAAAAAAAATTGGACAATTAATTAACTAAAAGTGGGGCAATTAAAAGGAGACCTGGACGATGATTAATTAATTGAATATGAAACTATACTCAAAGAATGGAGTTGGAATTTCAGATAGTTATTTGCAAAAAGTTATCTTCAAAAACTAGGATTTGTGTTTTTAACATGTGAGATATGTATCCATATTAATTTATTACTAATGTACTACATACACACTATCGAGTTATAAGATAAGAATAAATAAAAATATCATAACATAACTTCATATATATAATTTTTATTTAGTGTAATTTTCTTCAGACAATTGAAGATAAAACTTATAAATATATATAAATAAGGTTAGGGTTTTTGCCGAACTGAAATTGAAAACCTGTTAAGGTTTTTAAAATTATGGGCCACTATTTATTTATTTTTTCGAAGAGAAAAATTTAAATTGAAGAAAAAAGGCCAAGCCAGAAACAAAGATAGTCGGAAGACTATATTACATATGCATTACACTTTCCTAATTATGCAGAATTTGGTTGCTATCGACAACCTAAAAGTTTCTAACTCACAACTCCAAAGAATGGTGGACTGTTTGACACCAACAATCAACTCATACACAGATTTTGATCCTCCTCCGAAGATTCTACTGTTCATCTCCTTCCAAATAGTCCAAATAAGAGCATAATAAAGTATGCTCCACACCTCCTTATATCTGCCAGCAAGACATTCCAACTCCATGCTTCAAACTACTACAATATAGTTACCAGAATTGGCTAAGATATATGAAAATATTTTATAAAGTAATTTCATATTTCAAATGATGTCGTACGATGGAAAAACATGTGATCAACAGACTCGTCTTCCATATTGCACAAGACTCAAACATCGTTACCCATCAACACTCCTTTATGTATTAACATATATAGTTGGTAGGAATTATTAAAGACAACTGATAATATAAAACTAACCTTTGGAGGAATGTGCTTCTTTCACAAGAATTTCTCAAAAACAATGGTATTGCTCCCCACTTCCAAGGAATCGTGACAAGCACTAGTCGAGGATTATTCAGGATTTCAACCTCACCATCTCTTTCATTTGCTCGTTTATATTCAAATGTGTCCTAAAACACCAATGCAGCTACCATCTTAAATCTTCTTAGTAATAGAAGCTTTTTTATCCCGACAAGATTTATAGATAACAATGAAGATTATACATCCCCTAATCAACCATTTATCGTATCAAAATCTTGTTAATCTTCCATTTATAATATTGAATCTTATATATTTTTGCATCTCTAGTCCCATTCTAGTGACATATCTTCATAAGCTTCTGCATTGAGCTGAAGAATCACTTGATAGCAGGATAATCTCTTATTTAGATATCACTTTTTATTGAACGATTTTCTTCCGTAAAGCCATTTTCTGTCTAGTGTATCTCCACAACCATTTGACTAAGAGCCTTATTTGTAATTCTTATAATTTTAATTCCTAAGCCACCAATACTCTTTAGAAGACAAATGTTAGTCCAAGCCATGCACCCATGCCATCTTTTTTTGTTGAATTCAATTTATCTCTAATTTATTTCTTGAGATTGACAGAGATGTTACTGAAACACGTTAGTCCTTTACTGTTTCGAATTAAGATCCAACGGAGTTGCATTGCTAAAGTATTCATAGCGGCGTAAGTGACTTGATATAGTGGACTCTATCTTGGGGTTCAAGTGCATAGACCAGATTGGTTGTAGGTGCAGTGATACTGAAGGAACTTAATAACTAGGAGTAATTTACGTCTCAATTATACGAAGTTGCGATAGTAAATTTGTATAGCGGCTTATTTTTGAGAGTATTCAAAACTGGAATAGGTATCGGAGTTTTTATGCCTAGCAGTTTTCCCTGCTAACAAAATATGGTGTGTCATACGATAAACTTTACTTCTGCGTTATATTTATTTTTCTTTATAGTTAAATTAAATAAACTTGTACGTTAATCAAACACTTGATACGAACCCATAGATTTGTTCGGTTTTGAACTTACGTTATATACAAGTGTACATATTGTTGAAATGATCTTTTGACATCTTTTGTCTAAGCAAGATCATAAAGGTGAGTCTGTAGTAGATTGATACCGAAAATATTGTGGTGTACTTGTACCCACGTCATTTCGGAGGTACCAGTTTACTTGGATGAGTACAAAATTTTTTAAAAAAAAAATTGGGTTAAAGCCCAAAGGTTATATTAATGTTTAAACCTCAAGAGGTTTACCACCTACAACTCCAGGTAGTTAGGAAAAGAAAGAAGAAAAACCCCCCACCCGACGCTGACGAGTTTCGAACTCAGGTCGCTGGTATCATCACCCAACGAATTTTCCATTACACCACAGTGACATCTGCATGTACACATATTCATATAAGGCAACATTTTCCTGTTTATTTTGTATGGGAATTGATATCCTCTTTTATAAATTGATACCAATGAACAATACTGGAAGTCTTTAGTCTTCAGCTTTTTATGTTAAATGCCACTTCCACTTTTAGTTTTGACTTCAAATACAGTAATTAATCCTTTATCGGTAAGATACTGGATTACTGAGGAGTCGTATATGTACCCAAATCATACATAATCATTAACTGGGTGCTAAGGTGCATCAAAACTATTTTATATTGTCTCCATCCTGGCGGTGATGAATTTTTCATTTTAAATTTGTATCCTTTCATAATGGACCCTTATCGTAAAGGATATAATTGGAGAAAAAGAACACCTTAAATATCTCTATATCCTCCTAGCCTTGAGAATCGTTTAAACTTCAAATATGTTAACTTTGATGGGATGGAGGAAGTTCATTTTTAAGCTATCAAGCTTCAAATATTAAATGAAAATTTCTCTTTGTTTTTTGAATGTGAATAGGCTTGTAGATATTAAACATGTAAATATCCCGATAACGAGTGAAAATGCGGGGGTCTAACAACCACACCCAACAATTCGTTTGGAAATATGGGAGGACTTACTCCATTATGCTTTCTAGAGAATCAACTAGACAGTCAAACTTAATCTAGAGTAAAGTATATCAAAGAACTTAATATCTCTAACTATTAATTCAATCCGCAATTAGGAAATAGAAATCTGCGAGCCCGATTGAATATAAGAAGAGTTACTTGAACGGTACCAAAGACCAATGTTCAAGTGTCAATCAATGTAAATCAACAACCAAAGGTTGGATATTCTAATTGATTGATCTTAACGCATAACATGTGATATTTCAATTATAATAACAAAATATAATGCGGAAAAGAAATAACAAAGACACCTGAATTTTGTTAACGAGGAAACCGTAAATGCAGAAAAACCCTGGGACCTATACAGATTGAACACCACACTGTATTAAGCCGCTACACACTCTAGCCTACTACCAATTAACTTCGTACTGGAATGTAGTTGAACCCTAATCAATCTCACACTGATTCAAGGTAGAGTTGCGTTCCTTACGTCTCTGATCAGAGCAGGATACTATACACTTGTTTCCCTTAGTTGATCTTACCCACAACTAAGAGTTTCTACGACCCAAATTCGAAGACTTGATAAACAAATCTGTCTCACACAGATAAGTCTATAGATTGAACAAATCTGTCTCCCACAGAAATACCCAAGATTTTTGTTTCGTCTTTTGATAAATCAAGGTGAACATGAACCAATTGATAAACCAGACTTATATTACCGAAGAACAACCTAGTATTATCAATCACCTTACAATAATCTTAATCGACTAGCGAAACAAGATATTGTGGAATCAAAAATGATGAGAGGAAGATGTTTGTGATTACTTTTATCTTGCCTATCGGAGAAATTAATCTCGAGTCAATTATTTCAATTGTACTCAATACGATAGAATCGGGCAATATCAGAACACGTAACTACAAAGAAAATAATGTGGTCCGGCTTCACAATCCCAATGAAGTCTTTGAAGTCGTTAACCTACAGGGTATCGATAGAAACCTAAGGTTAAAGGAGAATCGACTCTAGTTATGCAACTAGTAACACACAAAAGGTGTGGGGATTAGGTTTCCCAATTGTTAGGGTTCTCCTTTATATAGTTTTCAAATCAGGGTTTGCAATCCAAGTTACCTTGGTAACAACGCATTAAATATTCACCCTTAGATGAAAAACCTGATTCAACCAAGCTAATATCTTTCAACCGTTAGATCGAACTTAGCTTGTTACACACAAATGAAATGTACCCTCATTCAGGTTTATGTAACCGTACTTAAACGTGTACACCATGTTGGTTCACAAATAGTTAACCGAGTTTAACCATATGATTACTCTCATATCAACCTTATTCATCTCAACCATAACTAGTTCAAATGACTCAGATGAAACTAGTTAAAGAGTTGTTCAATTGCTATATTCTCATAGAATTATACAAGAACACAATTGAAGCAAAATCGGTTTGATTCACTCGTATCAATCATGAACATTATATCCACGGTTTGTAAAGATTGCATTCCTTATTATATAAATGTTTATGTTCATGTTTAAAACCGATTTTAGAACTTTAACCTTCAAGTATGCAAACGCGCACGCATACTTGAAATACCCGGACTAAGATTGAGTTACGCCAGTACGCAAACAGGTACGCAAACTTCAAATCCCGACAGAAATTCTCGGACATGAACCTGTACGCCAGTACGCAAACGGGCACGCATGCTTAGGTTCTAAACTCAAACCAACCGGTACTCAAACGGGTGCACATACTATGGTTTTCTCAAACTGACTGGTACGCAAACAGGTGCGCATACTATGGTTCCGGGACATGGATTACATATGTGCAAGAGTACACAACATGACATATCCAATAATGGTTAAGTGTTCTAAACTCTTATTTCAATCATTGAAACTTTCTTAGAGGATGGCAATAGTCGTTTTCACACACTATTAGCATCAAAGCAATTTTCAAGTTATTAAAATAATCATTACGAAACATTCCAAGACAATATCAAATGATTGTATCACACAAATCATGTAAGATGTTACTCGGAAATTTTCACATGATATAAGATGAACTTGGTCGCAGCGAAAGCTTGCCAACACATATTTCGAGAAATATGTAAGCGAGTTAAACTCATCTCGAAATCTCAAATGTATATGTAGAAAACTATATCGTAATACGACATATTCTCAAAATAGGAGATAAAGTAGAAATATACTTTCCAAGTGATAGATGAGTTTAAGTCTCCACATACCTTTTTATGATGAAGTTCCACAATCTCCCATTAGTAGTTCTTCGTCTTCAAATGATGAACACCGTGAAACCTAAGCTCAACTACACAATCTATGTCCTAGTCCGAGACATCTATAAATAGGCTAGAAATCAAGACTTATAGTTTTGATCACTAATATTGACAAACATGCTTGAGATAGAAACACATGTGTCTGCGCCCCTTTGTCAATTTTAATGACAAAACTATCAATACATATGGATTACAAAATAAATAAAAATTTGTAGCTTCTCATCCAAATGCTTGATCTCCTTGGCATCTTCAACACGACTCAAAAACTTTTTCACTTCCAAGTACTCCATGATTCTAAACGTGTTCAACTCAGCATCATAGTTGTTGAAGATCCGTAGCGATAACAATTAGAAAACAAATGCTCTCAATCATTGTTATACAGTGTCATAGTATTATTACACAGGATCAAAGTTCAATTGTATCACAACTTTGACAACAATACTATGGTTATATGTATCACTCCCCCTTAGTCAATACTTCATTTCAACATGAAAACCACTCTCTCTTACATAATGATCCGTAAACCATATGTATTTGTAGTATGAAACTACACATTTATTCTCCCCTTTTTTGTCAATATAAATTGGCAAAGGTACAAAAACTAGTGGGATCCTCATGAAATTTTCATAGAGATACTTCATGACCAAAAGAGAATAACATACCAACTAATTTAGATGCAATCATAAAGCCGAAGCTAATTCATCAAGGAGTTTATAAAGATACAAGATAACCCCTATAATATTCCACAGCCGCACTCCCCACAAAGATTTGGCAATTAAGCACAAGTTCAAAAAGAACTCTCCCCCATGATATGTCATTCCCGAAAGAACAACGAAGGCGAACTTGCTTTTACAAGAAAAGAACGATTTCTTTGGACACAACCAAATCACATGAAAACATGAATTTGTATCCAAATAAAATCAATTGAAATAACCACAAGAGAACCCATGGTTAGTTCAATTGGAATACACAACTAAATTAACCACAAGAAAGTGATCAATTCAATTGGATATGCTCGACATAAGAGAACTTACGGAGAAACACAGTATATGCACAAAAATGTGGATCGGAGATCGACCAACACGGCGGAATATACAAGGATTCATTCTATCTTCCATCACTATTTTCACAATGACATACAATAGACATAATCCTCGTAAACAAAAGTTTTATCCTTTCTTCCATCAAATAATGACATAAAGGCTTTAACTTTTGTAAGTAAAAATTTCGTTCTATCTTTTATCAATACTTTCATACCGACATAATAGAGAAAACTTTTGAACAAGTGTGGGACAGTCACAGGTTCACGGAAGTAAACAACATATCCCATAAGAATTTGCAATATGTAAAATCATAAAGATTAAAACTGCAAAAAAATCATCTTCCAAAAAAACTTAGAATTTAAAGAAATAAATCTAAGAACATGAAGATGAAAAAGTTGGACATAGCTATATGTACTCATAATAATGGTTATTCCAAACCCTAGTTATTCTTCTAAAAACACAAGAAATAAATTCTCATAAAAATATTTACTTGACAAAATAAATCACGACAAAACGAACTAGAAAGACCAAACATGATCACAAGCACTAATCAGAGTTCAAGTACGGAAGCTTCACTGGTTCCAAAATCTTCAATCTTGTGACAGACTGTATCAAATGCATCTTCGGAGAAGATATTCTCATTGAGAAGATCCTTAACATGTGACTTCATGAGAACAAGGTCAGAGTTAACCTTTTTCAACTCAGTTCGTAGCATGTTAAGATCTTTTACCAAGTTCTCAAGCTTCAGTTGGGTCTTCCCAAGGTCAGTGAGAAAACCATGAACTACTTAAGTAGAGACCATCTCAACATTTTCTAGATCTTGATGAGAAAATGCATAATATCATGAAGCACAAGATTCGAGTTCGTCATCTTTAACCATGGTTCTTTTCTTATTTAAAACAAATTCCAAGTAAATCGAATCATCAATTGAATCAGTTGGTAACTTCCAAGAGTTTGAAGGAGACCCCATTATTTAAAACCAGGAAGAGAGAGTTTGCGTACTCAAAAGAAACTTTGGAATTTAGAAGGTTTCACAAGAAACAAAATTTAGGGTTTTCTAAGTTGTTCCGTGACAAATAAACTGGATACCCGTACGGACACAACCTTGACCCATAAAAAGATAAGAGACCCAAGGAGGGATCAAACAACCAAGAACGTTATTTCTTCATCAAGATTTTTTGCTACGTGAATAAATTCACAGGCTCATTAAAAATTATATTCTCACAAGAGAAGAATTCAGAGCAAATAAAAGTAGCAATTTTGGACACAACAAAGTTTCAAGAGATAGAAACCTGACTCTAATTAGAAGAAACAAATACTTATGCAAGACTGTTTATGAATGATAATCCAGCTAAGAACGATAAGAAATTAGCATAGAGAATCAGAAAACATTTTGACATAAGTATACCTGAATAAATCTCACTCTGTCAGAATTTTTATTGAGAGTGATGTTTCAACCTTGTGATTAATTAGCACAAGTATGAGCCGTGAGCTCATTAATTTAACGTCGTTTCCAATTAACCCTCTTTTTCCTGATCGTTGGAGGAAAACCATTATGATGTGAAAAGCTATCATAAAATTTACTATCATCAAAATATGACACATAGGGTTGATTCTTACCTGAAGAATTTTGGCCATAGGAAATTGACAGCCTGGAGATAATTTCTTTATATCCTTCAATTATCTTTTTTAGGATGATTTCCATTTCTCTATTGCATCCTTCTTCTGGTACCT
The DNA here is from genome assembly GCF_003573695.1 of Papaver somniferum. Classification (NCBI taxonomy): domain Eukaryota; kingdom Viridiplantae; phylum Streptophyta; class Magnoliopsida; order Ranunculales; family Papaveraceae; genus Papaver; species Papaver somniferum. Next base: position 16,376,043 of record NC_039365.1, on the reverse strand, counting down.
TTTTCACATCATTGACAATATAATATCCCTTTTTAATAGAAAAAAACCATGAGTTCTTCTTGCACGGAATGGTTTAGTGAAAAAGCGGGGGTCTAACAACACCACCCAATATTTCTCTTAGCAATTTGTATGGACAAACTCCAATTAATATACTTTTCTAGAGAATCAACTAGACAATCAGACTCAATCTAGATTAAAGTATATCGAGGAGTTAATATCTATCTCTTGATTTGATCTTTACTCAAGCTAATAACAATCAGTGAGTCTTTATCAAATACAAGGAATAACTTGGATGGTACCAAAGACCAATATCCAAGGATCAATCAATGACAATCAACAACCAAAAGTTGGATTATTCTAATTGATGATCTAAACGCACGACCTGTATTATTTCAATTATAAAGATAAAACAATATAATGTGGAAATAGATATAACACAGACACCAGAAATTTTGTTAACGAGGAAACCGCAAATACAGAAAACCCAGGTACCTAGTCCAGATTGAACACACACTGTATTAAGCCGCTACAGACACTAGCCTACTCCAAGCTAACTTCGGAATGGACTGTAGTTGAACC